>NC_140581.1:344119867-345335367 GCF_964204655.1 Triturus cristatus
TAGATAGATAGATAGATAGATAGATAGATAGATAGATAGATAGATAGATAGATAGATAGATAGATAGATAGATAGATAGATAGATAGATAGATAGATAGATAGATAGATAGATAGATAGATAGATAGATAGATAGATAGATAGATAGATAGATAGATAGATAGATAGATAGATAGATAGATAGATAGATAGATAGATAGCAGTGCAATGCCTACTAAAGGGAGGTGGTGTGGGCTAGTAATCATGAATTTCTGGCAACCAATAATAATATTCAAAAATGATTGTCAAGCCAGTATCTTTTCTTTAGAAAAAGGAGCAGTACATTTATAAGTCACATACTACTGAATATTATGCAGTAATTTAGAAATATATACATTCTTAAATGGCACATAACATAAATGGCATGTTGTAATCATTGGAGACCCACTAGCGGGGTCACCGAACATACCAAGTGAGTTTCCTAAGTCATTGTGTAAAAACCACTTTACTTTTTAATGAACCATTGTCATTATTGTGATAATGATGAACCACGTGCAATAATTGAGATAATCTAATAAAAAATGCATCAGAAATAAACTTTCTGTTTGTGTATTTGTTTCATGTAAAAGGCATCAAACTGTAATGGTACAAATAGCCGTTAGAGAGCATCACAGTGATAAAGCAGTGCATTGCAATCATACAGGCCACCACTAGAGTGCATAACCACATAAACATTACATTTAGACATTTGTGGGCCTTCCAGGCATTCTTGGCTGTTACAGCACACAAGACACCTATGAATCAAAGCACTCCTAGATGTAGAGCAAATGTTCAAGCCACAAGAGAGCTGAAAAAGACTTTGAAATCTAGGGTGGTGATAATTTTGGGTCCCCCAACTTAGGGTTGGAACTCAGAAAGTATCCTGGGAAGAAAGGCTGAGTGGTGCTTGGTAATTTGGTGGTAGTCCCATCGACCTGGGACCACTGCAGGTAGAGATACAGGTGAAAATGCATTTAGTTTGAAAAGCCCGCCAAGAATTGTGGTGCGATTTTTCCTAAGCCAGTGAATATCTGAAGAGTGACTCTCCCACTGTGCCAGGGAGAGCTGCGCTGATATTTTCCTTTTTGTTTGCAAGGCACACTTGGCCTCGCACTGGAGGGCAGCTTGGGTAAACCACCCAAGACAACCTTCACTTGTGTCTGCTCATTCCACTGGCAGACGTGCACTTGTGTGTTTCTGCATCCCGCTATCCCCAGACATGGGCCCAGGGAGCAGAGAGAGGAAACCACTTAGCTGGTATGTTGCGGCACTCCCCTCATCCTTCTGTATGAATCAGGGCCCAGGGATGTAGTCCTGGGCCCCTCCAGGCTCAGCAGGGGGATCGTGCCAGTGCTCCCCGATCCTCAGAGAAGCGTAATGGTGCTTCCTCTATTAGTAAGTACTTGGGGGTCTGGGGATGGGGTTTCACCCCTTTTTTAGCATAAATCCACCTGGGGGATCGGGTCCCCTTAAAGCTGTAAGAATGGGGAGGGGGCCGGACTTACACCCCTCCTCCAGCAAAAAAAAGTAGTCCGCTTCTTGGCGGCATCCCCAGGTCCTTATACAACCGGGGAAAATTATTAGAACAGTAGCAAAGACCCACGCGATCCGAGGTAATAAAGTAGGTCAAAGGTTCCTAAACTTTAGAATGCCATACCTCGGGCCCTGTTGGGCTGATTACGATGATCTTGGACTAATTTTACACCTGGTGGTGACCTCTATCCACCACTGCCACTCGATGCAACCCTTCACACCTCCCAAGTGGTGCAGTCTTCAAAAAGCGGGTCCTTCTGGCACCAGTTCTCCTCTGGTGATTTGTTGGTGGCAGTAGAAAAGTCCAGGGCTTTCCTCCATCTGGTCCTCAGGGTGTGAAAGGGGGCCTTGGGGAGAGCCATTGCTCCTGTGGTCAACTGGGCAGATTCCTTGGTCCTGCATGGGGGTCAGGTGGTTCCTGTTTTAAGTTCCTGATGGCAGTCCCAGGAGCTCACAGTGAAGTGAAAAAAAATCCAGAGAGAGTCTTCCCCTTGTGCAAGAGTTTTTACAGGAGAAAGGAAGGTTCCGGAAGACAGGATCCCCTGGCCAGTCCTGGGTTGCCACATCACTTTGTCATCCCTGTCCCAACCCTCCCACATAGCATGCTGGAACAGTCCAAAATTGTCATCCAGGAGCCACTGGTCACTTCAACTCCTGGGGTTTCAGCTCCACCCCTCACTGACATCACTGCAAGGGACTTGCACACTAGAATTTCAGAAAGGGCGCCCCCTCTGGGTTGACCCCAATTGTCTGGGCACTCTCCTTTGTTTAGTGGGCTTGGGCAGGCCCATCTCTGGTACAGTGTGACAGATGAGTGATTGATGGAGATCATTCCGCCCCACCCCTTTCCTCTTCAGGAGCTAGGAGAAGTACTGCTTATTGCTCCTTTTGTGTGGGGCAGCCTTTGTTCCTACTGCTAGAGGAAATGTAATTAACTGGGCACCGCAGGGTAACACAAGGCCTGGGATATGATCCTCAGCTGAGCCAGAAAAATATGGAAACTCTGGACGACCCATAAGATGTACAGTTATTATGTTAGAAGTTACATATTTGGTTTTCCTGTATAGGTTGCACTCCAATTCAAGACGTCAGTGGTCTCTGTAGTCCAAAGGGGAGTGAAACTACCCTTTAAGGTGGTTCTCTGTCTATGTGTATAATCAGGTGCCACTACAGTTAAAACTTTAATGGCCATTGACTTTCCCTATTAGGGTACACTACCCTCATAAGGCCTGTTCCAGGTGAATACCTAATCCTGCAGAGTACCCATTGCATAAGCCTACCTGTGAACTGTTACAGGGCTGTGCACAACAGTAGTCTCCCACAAGCTGCCTGCACATGTGTGCACACATGTTCATCTGTAACCAGCCAAGTGCCACTTACTTTTGCTGCGTCGCAGTGACCTTATTTTAAATGGCAGACAATGGTGGTAAGCACGTGCAGTCCTTTTGCCATGTGATTACTGGGGGTGAGGCATTGGTAGTGAGGCGCACCCACATTAAAAAGTTGAAAATCCAGGTGATCATAAAAGCAAAAATGCGGTGCATACTAAAGGGGCAGAATCCAATTTGGAATAGATAGATAGATAGATAGATACATTGATGGATGGATGGATAGATAGATAGATAGATAGATAGATAGATAGATAGATAGATAGATAGATAGATAGATAGATAGATAGATAGATAGATAGATAGATAGATAGATAGATAGATAGATAGATAGATAGATAGATAGATAGATAGATAGATAGATAGATAGATAGATAGATAGATAGATAGATAGATAGATAGATAGATAGATAGATAGATAGATAGATAGATTTGTAGATAGATAGATAGATAGATAGATAGATAGATAGATAGATAGATAGATAGATAGATAGATAGATAGATAGATAGATAGATAGATAGATAGATAGATAGATAGATAGATAGATAGATAGATAGATAGATAGATAGATAGATAGATAGATAGATAGATAGATAGATAGATAGATAGATAGATAGATAGATAGATAGATAGATTGAAAGATAGGTAGGTAGGTAGGTAGATTGATAGATAGATAGATAGATAGATAGATAGATAGATAGATAGATAGATAGATAGATAGATAGATAGATAGATAGATAGATAGATAGATAGACAGACAGACAGACAGACAGACAGACAGACAGACAGACAGACAGACAGACAGACAGACAGACAGACAGACAGACAGACAGACAGACAGACAGACAGACAGACAGACAGATAGATAGATAGATAGATAGATAGATAGATAGATAGATAGATAGATAGATAGATAGATAGATAGATAGATAGATAGATAGATAGATAGATAGATAGATAGATAGATAGATAACTGCCAACAAGAGAGTCAACCTCGAAGCTCCTCACACATGCCTAGAAAGCTCTCCATGATGTAGGACTATCATATCTGAGCTACCGCCCCTCATTACATGTACCCGCCAGACAACTTTGCTCCGCCCAACTGGCCCTTGCTACTGTCTCATGAATCCACAAGACTAGAACTGGAGAAAAATCGTTCTCCTATATCGCCGCCAAGACCTGGTACACCCTGGCCCTATACCTCAGACAATACCCCTCGCTGACTCAATTCAGGAAGGATCCCAAGCCCTGGCTCTTTGACTAAACCTCCACGGCCAGACAGATCAGGAGCACCTCCCCCCCCTCCTCAGCACCTTGAGACACTCATGGGTGAGCAACTGTGCTACACAAACTCCAGATAGATAGATAGATAGATAGATAGATAGATAGATAGATAGATAGATAGATAGATAGATAGATAGATAGATAGATAGATAGATAGATAGATAGATAGATAGATAGATAGATAGATAGATAGATAGATAGATAGATAGATAGACAGACAGACAGGCAGGCAGGCAGGCAGGCAGGCAGGCAGGCAGGCAGGCAGGCAGGCAGGCAGGCAGGCAGACAGACAGACAGACAGACAGGTAGGTAGGTAGGTAGGTAGATAGATAGATAGATAGATAGATAGATAGATAGATAGATAGATAGATAGATAGATAGATAGACAGACAGACAGACAGACAGACAGACAGACAGACAGACAGACAGACAGACAGACAGACAGACAGACAGACAGACAGACAGACAGACAGACAGACAGACAGACAGACAGATAGATAGATAGATAGATAGATAGATAGATAGATAGATAGATAGATAGATAGATAGATAGATAGATAGATAGATAGATAGATAGATAGATAGATAGATAGATAGATAGATAGATAGATAGAGAGAGAGACAGACGGACGGATGGATGGATGGATGGATAGATAGACAGACAGACAGACAGAGAGACAGACAGACAGACAGACAAACAGACAGACCGATGGACAGACCGATGGACAGATGGACGGATCATGTATTCTCATCAAGGGGTTCATAAATAAAATACGAAGTCTGACTGTTTTGTAAAGGTTCGCAGAACCCTGATATGATAGCATAGGACCATATCAGAAGGAAAGTTCAGCTACACAGGAGGCAAACTTGGATTAATAAGAAACCACTGCAAAGTGTGCAGTGTGTGCGTTTTTGTTAAGAGGGACTATAATATATATTTTTAACTATCACTCTGCTTTACAAAAATAAAAGAAAGGCTATGGTCCTTATTTACAGTACAATTTGATAACTTGGCAGGCAGCTACAGACCCATCTCCCTGCTTCCGTTAGTGAGTAAATTAGTAGAAAAGCATGTTAATAAACATCCGTCCTGTTTCTTGGAAACTCATGATGCCCTCCACCCCACCCACACATGTTTCAGATCTGTTTGCAGTTCAGTGACTGCACTGCTGGTAGCCACAGAGGAAATCTGCTATATTCTAGATCAAGGTGGTTCAGCGGCAAAAATAATGTTGGATCTAAGTGTTGCTTTCGACACAGTATTCTACTCCATGCTTATCCAGAGGATGATGGATTTGGCATTATTGGGGATGCTATTTGAGTGGCTGGAAGCCATCTTGAGGAACAGGCGCTTTCAAGTTTGAAAAGGTGCTTTCAAGTTTGCAAAGGTCCATTTATTTCATCTATTCACCCTCTGCAGTGTGCATCCCACAGGGATCCTCCTTGAGCCCTACACTTTTTAATCTGTATGTACTAGCCCTAGCAAAAGTTGCACAGTCTCATAGTCTTTCATTAGTGTCGTATGCAGATGATACTCAGATCATCTTGGCCCTTCCACCCAATATTAGCCAAACCTCCAACCAACTAAACTTTTGTATAAGGGAGGTTACGTGCAAGCAGTCTGAAACTTAATGGCGACAAAACTGAGGTACTGGTGGTAGGTAACAATAGCTCAAGGTGGCTTGAACTGTCCTAGACAGATCAACTAGGCAAGCTACCACAGCCAGCCAAAGCAATAAAACGGCAAGGCATCTGGATAGACAACATGCTCATGATGAAGACTCAAGCCAAACAATTGGCCGGGTCCTGTTTTGGCATGCTGAGATCTCTCAGGAAAATCTTACAAATCCTACTGGCAACTACATTGAGAGTAGTGATCAATGGCTTGCAGGTGGTGTGGTGGACGAGTCGCGCAGGTGGGGTCATATGGGGGCGTAGGGTGGGGGGACCGCGCATATTTAAAAAAAACATTAAAAAATATTTTAAAACGTACCATTGCGCCTGGTCCCACGTCACCGCTCCTGCTCTTGTCCATCTCAGACGGAAGCACAGCCAGGCCCCCCTGACCAATTAAAACGCTGTAAGGCAGCGCTATGATTGTTAGGCACCCAGGCTCCCCTGACCAATGAGAACACTGCAATGCAGCGTTGTGATTGCTTCGAGCGTCCTGGTTCGGCGCTCAATCATGGAATGGGGGCCTGGGCTTGTTCTCCACGCAGACTGTAATGCAGCCTGCATGGAGAACAGGGAAAATGCACATGACTGGTTTGGGCGGCCCGAGAGGGCCGACCAAACAGTCATTGCGCACTTAGGAGTGGGCAAACCACTCCTCCCCTGCCCTACTCCGAAAGCAGAGCAGCCCCGTGCAAAGCAACACGAAGCATAAAATGATAATAATTGAAGGTTATTATCATTTTATTCTTCTTCTTCGCACTGCTTAAAAGCAGTGAGGCAATGCTCCTCTGAAAGGTTTCAAGTGGTGCAGAATGCCGCTGCAAGCAGTATGATCAAAATACCCATGCACCAATCAGCAGGATCTGCTCTATCAGCCTGACATTGGCTGCCAGTCCGAAGGAGAATTCACTTTAAGGCTATGCGTTGCACATCGGGCCATTGATAGAAAAAGCCCACTCATTATCAGGATCTTACTCACCCCGTATGTTCCAGAGAGGTCTTTGAGATCTAGTAATCAGAGACTGCTGCAGGTGCTCAAGCTCAAAAGGGTGAGAAGAGGAGGCCGCTCCCCTGTGGACCTTGTATCTGTTCTTTGGAATGCACCTCCAGCCCCCCCTAGAAGTCAGCAGTCAGAAGTATGTTTTAGAAAATGTTTGAAAACATACCTTTTCTGAAGAATGGACTTTAGTTAATTGGTTCATAATGGTAACTCGGTGAGATTGTTATACATAGCGCTGCGAGGTCCGCTGGGGTAGCCATGCGCTATATAAAAACAACTGAATTGAATTGAACATGGTACGATCTTCTATTCGTTCAAATCATTTCATGCATTAAGAGGTTCCTTACTTGATACACATTATATACAGATCAAACCAATTGTCATGTAAAAGAATCAACTACCCTTTTGTATCACTATCGTGGAATTTTGCAGCTAAACCCCTTACATCTTTTTATTTCAGAAACCTTCTGATTTTTCTCCTTTCATGGGAAAGTTAGACTATTGCCACATCTTCTTGTATCAATTTCTCACATGATTTTCTTTTCTCTGATGGTGTAGCTCACAGCAGTTTCCTTTCTTCTCATTTCTATGGTGTGGTAATGTAAGAGACCTTTTAGGTCTGTCACCTGTGGTGTCCTGTTTTATGTTAAATGTTATTATCACACAGTCAGGCATTACACCATGGAGGCGCACTGCCACGTGCAGACTGCACGCCACCTCCTCTCGCCATGCATGACACTATTATGTGCATTAGAGGTGACAAGAGAAAGGGATTATGATAATAGTTGGTGACAC
Source organism: Triturus cristatus (assembly GCF_964204655.1). NCBI lineage: Eukaryota > Metazoa > Chordata > Amphibia > Caudata > Salamandridae > Triturus > Triturus cristatus. The sequence goes on from NC_140581.1 coordinate 344,127,560, forward strand.
TGTGCGCTCAGCCAGAGGAATGGCACAAAAGAGGCAGGACTCTGCACATGAGAAGATTGAAGGTTAATGCCCAGCAGCTTTAGTGTACTGGAGCGAGGCTCCTTTCACACAGTGCAACCACTCAATGCAGCCAGGCACTAGTTTGCAGCATTGTCCATGTTATCTGAGTGAAAATGTGATACCAATGTACGATTTGAATATAGAATTAAGGTTTCAGATGGGGGAAAGTGGTGGGAGTGGAACACGTTTGTGCTCTTTGCCCATTGTGGCATTGCTCCAGCAGAAAAAGATAGGCATGTCACAAATGGCTTGTTTTGGCTCTGAATCAGTTAATAAATCATATTAAAAATGGATTCACAGTTAATTTACATTGAGGCAGAGTGTTACTAACATTTTGTGCCGTGTTTGTGTCACAAAAGTGATTAGTCTGCGCAAAAGCTTTTTTTCTCCAATTTACTTATCTGCACTAAAGCGCTGGAAATACCGGAATAGTAATGCGATGCGTTGCTTTGCATTACTTAACACCATGGGGGCGTACTTGGGGGCATATTATCAAGCACTGCGTTACAATTATCGCCGCTTTACTGGCAGAAAACTGCCTCTAAAGCGGCGATAATGGGCTTGATAATATGCCGCAGAGAATTCCCATAGAAGCCCATGTTCACACCAGAACATGGGCTTCTATGGGAATTCTCTATGGCATATTATGAAGCCCATTATCGCCGCTTTAGCGCCAGTTTTCTGCCGCTAAAACGGCGATAATTTTAAAGCAGTTTCTTGATAATATGCTTCCAAGAGTGGTGTATGGGCATTTCCATGCAACCACCCAAGGTTCCACTCACTAAACCCAATTTACAAAAAAAAGTAAATTGGGTTTAGCGTGAGAAAACTGTGCCCTGTTCACGTAGGCGCAAGTAAGGTGAAATGCTTTTATTTCTTTTTCCTTTTCCGACTTTGCATGTGTGCTGCACTTTACAGTACACATCCAAAGTTTGAAATCATCAACAAAAGTCTAGAGATGTGCACAGAGCAGTTGTATCCAGAGTAACACAGAGGAGTTATATGTAGGCAACGGCGACGTTTTTGGTACAGATTAATACCCTAAAATACAGGTTTCTTATTTTTCCAAAGATTTGAGACACGTTTGTGAATTTCACATAGATGTTGGGATATTTTGAACATTTCCTGCTATGTTGAACATTTTGGAGATTTCTTTTTCTTGAAATAAAAAAAAAAGAGATAACGTGCATATTTATTTAAAAAGGAAAATAGAAGGAACATGATTTCCTATTTTCCATCTTTTCCTTGAAATAAAAAAAAGAGTAATAAAGTGTATATTTTCATGAAGGAATTTGGACTGACTGGGGGTAAGAAGTATCCAAGCTTTGGTTGCTGACAACATACCACAGCAACTATACTGGAGCTGCAAGGCGCTACTGATTTACTGTAATGGCAGGCCCGCTGATTTACAGCCCAGCCAGAGCACTGGGCCCCTCAGAGGGAGAATTTACAGGAAAACGCCACCCAGTGGCGGCTCTCAATGAATATTCATACTGCAGCTAAGTTAATTAGACAGTGTAAAATGGGACCCGACTCAAAATCCATAGCAGACCTGACAAAACTGTTGAAAGCCGCCCCTGCTGAAGGAGACCGCGACTAGAATGGGGTCATGGAGACTTTCTTGTTGGAATCCTGGTGGGCCATCCTGCTCTTGAAGCAACATTTGAGCCTGAAGCATACTTGGATATGGCATAATGCCCAATCTGGCCCTAGCAGAGTACGTTGGACAATCATATATAAAGGCTATTAAGAGATTTACGTCAGTGGAAGGAAGACCATCCAGAAAACCTCAAACTAAATAGCTAAAGACAGGGCTTCTGGATGTACTTTGGGGCATATCAGCAACACCCGGCGATAATTATCGCTCAGCGCTCTTAGCGCTAGGATAATTATCGCCGGCTAGCGTGGATTTTTATCGCTGAGATAGCGTGCTATTAGCAACGCTTATCTCCTCAGCGATAAAAATCCTAGCGCTAACTGCCTAACGTGAGATTATCGCTGGAAAGCCAGCGATAATCTCACGAAGTTTGGCGTTAGCTTGTTGATAGGGACTCACAAACTTAGCCGTGATATCCACCCTCCATAGGCTATCATGGCTAAGTCAGTCCTGAAGCAGGCGTAAGGAAAGTAGCGATAACAGGGTTATCGCTACTTTCCTTGCCGCTATGCTTCATAGCGTGGGGCTTGATGATAGGAGAAATGTCGCTTAGCGACATTTCTCCTGACATGTTAGGCCAGGAACGCCCACTTTGCATCTCATTAAAGATGCAAAGCTGGGCGTTAGGAATCCCCACGCTAAAGCAAGGTTTCACTCGTTAGCGTGGCCTTGCTAATTAGGCGATAAAATTATCGCCGCTTTTCGGACGAAAACGGCCGCAAAAGCGGCGAAAATTTTTTATCGTCAGCTTGTAAATATGCCCCTACATTCGTTCAATATGATTTGCAATGAGATCACGAGGGCAGGAGCAGCCCTACATTTCTGTGACATTGACAGAAAGGGGGGCTCAAAAACTCTATGCATTTTCAAGCCACAGTGATATCCATGTTTGACGGTTGATATTTCATGTCTATTGTTGTAAGATACGGTGGTGCTTGGTACAAAGGGGCATATCAGCAAGGTGAGGCAATAGAATTATTCGGCCGAAAAGCGGCGATAATTTTATCGCCTAATTAGCAAGCTCACGCTAGCGCGTGAAAACTTGCGTTAGCGTAGGAATTCCTAACGCCCAGCTTTGCATCTCTAATGAGATGCAAAGTGGGCGTTCCTGACCTGACATGACTGGAGAAATGTCGCTAAGCGACATTTCTCCTATCATCAAGCCCCACGCTATGAAGCATAGCGGCAAGAAAAGTAGCGATAACCCATGTTATCGCTACTTTCCTTACGCCTGCTTCAGGACTGACTTAACCATGATATCCTATAGAAGGTGGATATCATGGCTAAGTTTGTGGGGCCCTATCATAAAGCTAACGCGTGAGATTATCGCTGGGTTTCCAGCGATAATCTCACGTTAGGCAGTTAGCGTGAGGATTTTTATTGCTTTTGAGATAAGCGTTGCTAATAGCACGCTATCTCAGCGATAAAAATCCATGCTAGCCGGCGATAATTATCCTAGCGCTAAGTGCGCTTAGCGATAATTATCGCCGGTTGTTGCTGATATGCCCCAAACACCTTTTGTCAATGTATTATAAAAACAGTATTCTCGATGTGGTATTATGTGACAAGAACACTTATGGAAATTTTCTGTGTAGAATTTTGATCTGCTTGTGATGTGTTCAGTTGTTTTTTGTGCTGCTGTGTTTTTGTGCTGCATTATTGTAATGCGATTTTGTTGTATTGCAGTGGTGTTGTGCTCTATTTTGACTGCTTTGTTGTAATGTGTCCTCTTATATTTTTATTGATTTGTTATGCTACTTTTTGCATGTTATTGTGTAATGTTATGTTTTCTTTAGAAATGTAAACAAATGCTGATAAATTTCAAATGAAAAGCAGCACATGAGACAAGGAACCATATACCATTGAGTCTTAACTAAGTATGCTAGCTTTATGTGATATGGGCCAAAGATTTGAGTTTTCAAGACGGGTTAGGACTGAATTTGGTGGGCCACCAGGCGGAATCCCAGAGCGAAGTGCCTTCGCTAAAGATTACTGCTTCCATCGTGTCTGTGAAGAGCTTGAGGCAGTCGTATTTCATCTATTTGGTGACTTCAGTCATGCCGGGGGAGATATTGGTCCAGATGTCTGGAGTCTTGTTGGAGAGGGAGAGTTTGAGCTGGGTGTTATCAGCATAGAATAAGATTTTGATTCCATGGGTGCAGCTGATACTGGAGAGTGGTATCATGTAAGCGTTGAAACAGGGCGTGGATGAGTAAGGATACTTTTGGAACTCTGCAAATGAGATTCATGGTGTCCAAAGTAAAGACGGCCAGGCTGCCCGATCGGTCACCACCTGTCAAGAAGGAGCAAATCCAGCGTAGTGTGGATCCTTGATGTCAACTTCATGCAGTTGTTGGATAAGGATGGGTTGTGAGACAGTGTTGAAGGCTGTGGAAAGGCCTAGTAAGAAGAGGGCCACAGTGTCATGCCTGATAATGATCATCCAGCTGTCACATGTGTCAGCAATGAGGGCAGTCTCTGTACTGTGACTGGGCCTGAATCTAGATTGAGTGGTATAGAGGAGGTGGTTGTTGTTGAGGAGGGTAGCTAGGTGTTTGTTTCTCATCATTTCCATGACTTTTACAGGTTAGGGTAGCAGGGAGATAGGCTAATAGTTGGTTAGCGTATTCAAGTCTATTGAGGCTTTCTTGCAGAGGGGAGTACTGTGGCATGTATTCCAGTAGGTGACAGTGATGATTGAGTTGTTCAGGATCGAGGAGAAGGCTGTGCTGATTCGCTCCAGTCCTTTGATGTAGATGTGGTGAGAGCAGGGTTCAGAGGGTGCTCCGGGGTGTATGAAATGGATGGCTGTTGCCATTTCTTGAGTGGTGATGGTGGGTCAGTTGGTCATGATAGTCCTCTGGGTGTTGGCTGCGATGACAGGGAGAGCTGCAAGGGTTTATATATAGGTCTGTTTGGGGCTTAAAGTTGTAAAATCTGGTGATCTTGTTGATGAAGAATATGGACAGTAGGGTGCAGAGGTACTAAGAGGAGATTACGCTGGTGGAGCTTGCTGCCAGAGGGGTGGTATTTTATGGAAAAAAATCCATTGCACAGTTGGTACTACTTTCTAAACAGTTGGTGAAGGTTGAGCCTTTGATGGCCTTAATTTGCTGATGATAGTGTCTGAGGGAGTATTTGTAAGTGTCTTGTCGGTGTCGTCTTTCCTTTGTCTCCATCTGCATTCAAGTTGCTTGTTGTGTCGTTTGGTGAGTCTGAGCTATTCTGTGTACCAGATTGCTTGCGGTCCAGTTCACATTGCTCTGTTGGCTTGGAGAGGAGCCAGGATGTCTGAGCAGGTGGTAAAGATCCAGGTGTTGAAGTTGGAGATGGATTCAGGGAGGTTGTTGTTGTGTCTAAGCCAGTGGTGTATAAGTTCAGAATAAATGGATGCTTCTGAGATCTTGCTCCAGTCCCGTTGTGAAGATTTGGTGATGGTATTTTTGCAGTCGTGTGGGATGATTTGCTGAAGTTGATGGTTGAACCAGGTGATCCGTGTGGACTTGACTACTGTGATGTCTCTGAAGCTGGGGAAGATGGCATCCAGTAGCTGTCCAGCGGTGTGAGTTGGGCTTTTTACTCGGTGGATGAGCTCAAGGTTGGACAGTTCCTCAAAAAGATTGGTTGTTTTGAGTTTTGTGAGGCCCTCCAGGTAGTAGTTGACATCGCCAAGGTGGATGAAGACACTGGAGTCAAGGTTTGGGGGTGACAAAGTTACAATTGTGCTGCCAAAGCTGGTGTGTAGTCCGGGGGGTAGTGACATGAGTAGCACACAACGGCATGGTTGGCGTTGATGTGGAGTTTGAATGTCAAGTGTTCCATATTTCTGGTTGTGATTTCCGAGGTGCAAGAGCATTGAATAGATTCTTTGAAGTTGGTAGCTATTCCACCTCTGGGTCTGTTTGTTCTGTTCTATCTTGTGATCTTGTATCCAAGGGGGATTGCTCTGGTGGAAATAAAGATATGAATCCCAGTTAGGCCTATTAGGGAAATGTCAGGCCAGGCATACAAAGAGAAATTGCTTTTTGGTTTTATTTCACTGTGAGGGCACACTAACTTAAATATGTAGTGTGCCCTGTTCTTATTTATTAGCTCCCTGACCTGTGGGCTTGCAAGGCAATTTTAGAGGTCAGTTATGGATTTATATAAATAGGCTTTTCCTACATGGTAAAAGTATTTTCCCCTGACATCTACCATAGCAGTGCAATTAAACTGCTCCCTAGTTAGAGCACAGTGATGCCCTGGCAGAAATATATATTGCCATATATGTGGGTGCTGCCAATACACACTGCAGCTCACATATGACATTTACCTTTCCATGCCATAGGTGCGCTAAAACCACCATTTACACTGGACGTATAAGGAAGGTAAATCGGACAAATAGGGAGATCCAATGTGCAGCACATGATTTTGAGGGGAAGCAGAGGCACTTAACTACTTTTAGTAGTGGTAAAGTGCACAGGGTCCTAAAGCCAGCAAAAATAGTGTTCTAGAAAGGTGAAAAATAAGGGATGATCATGCAGAAAACCAAAGTTGCTTTTATTCTCATACGTTACCACAGTGCCTTTAGGCTTCAGTCCAGCCAATGGTGGTGCCACTGGCAAACATATTTTGTCACATTTATGAAGTGGTCTAAATACACATGGAAGCCCACATTCAACATTTAACCCCCACAAGTAATAAAGTCGCTAACGTGTTTGGTCCAGTAGAAGGATTCAGAAATTAAACCAGACATGCTTTATTTAAGGAAAATGTGTTTAGAATTTAGAAGTACTAGAACAGCTAAAAAAGTTTAAATAAAATAAAATCCCAAAATTTATAGAGATAAATTTTAAAGCAAAGTGTGCCCAAAACAAAAAAAAATCCAATAAGGGTAACTGTAGGTATGAATGTTTAAAGATTTAAGTGGAATAAGCACCTGGAAGCACGAATAGCCACTGGTAATCAATGGTCACAGAAGACTGGGACCTAGGACCGATTTGAAGCCACCCCAATGGAGGGCAGGTTGGATACACCAAGTAGGTTGACACTGCTAAGGTCTGAAAGTGGAGAAGTTCGAAAAAGGTTTTAAGTCCCAATTTAAAAGGGACTTTGTTGTTTTTCTGAGGAAAAACTTCCGTTCATGAAGGACATACCTGCAATTTTATCCAGAACCATGGAACTGCCATTTGGATAATTTTCGTAGTAAGATCCCTTGTACCTCTGGAGCAAAAGTTTGGAAAAAGTTCCCAAACTTCTGTTTGGCCCCAAACAGCCAAAGGGGATATTTGCCAGAGCATTTTCAAGATGGTGGAAGTCTTTCCACACACTAAACTTGGCCTCTGAAGGCTGGTGTGTGTGAGTGTGTCATATGGAAATTAACCCTAGGCGGAGCTGGCGGAGCGGCTCTATGCAGAGGTCCACGGAGTTGGGGACCAACTCGGCTCTGCTCCGCCGCCCGCCTCCACCCCCCCTAGTAAGAATTAAATAAAAATACATTATAAGTAAAACAATAAACACTTACCTGTCCTGCGGCGTACCCGGGCTGCCGTCCTCCTCTTCCTCGAAGTTTCACGGTGATCTGCACATGCACATTTCTCACAAGGAATGAGCATGTGCGGGTGTGCACGCATGCGCAGATCACCTCGAAATGCCAAGGAAGAGGAGGCCGGCAGCCCGGGGACTTCGCAGGCAAGGTAAGTGTTTAATATTTTACTTAGAATGTATATTTATTTGATTCTTACTTGGGGTGTTGGAGGCGGGGGCTTGTCAACTCCACTCCGCTGCAGAGTTTGCAGAGATTTGCCTACTCCGCGTTCTTCGCGGAATGCAGAGTAGGCAAATCTCTGCATACTCCGCGGGCAGAGCGGAGTTCTCTGGCCATGGTTAATGGAAATTACCAGTGTCCTCCCACCACTAAATTTCAGTTTGCAGCAGGCACTGTACCCACAACACAGCCAAAGACAAGACTCCAGTAGGACAAAAACAGGGTCTTTCAGCAACTAGACAGGGGATAGAAAAGAAATGGCTTGGCATCCTGTTTGCTCCTTTTGGAGGGCGCAAAACATTTACATGTGCTTCAAACAGATCCGTAATTTGGCACTGGGGTATTAATTGAAGGAGCACAGCCCCACCATTCCTATTCTATTGAGTTCTGAGGAGTCATATCTCCTCTCCTCAAGTTAGCCTATTGTCCTCTTCTGGGAGGAATTTCACATCTCTAGCACACCTCTTCTCCGGCTGAGCACAAGCTGGGACAAGCTGAAGAGATAAAGCAAATTACCCTGCAGGAACTTCAAGCAGTGAAAAGCTAACTTTTTAAAAGTTACATCTCCTGAATATTTATGTAAAATATAATATACTATAATAACTCACAAATAGTGGTTTAATTATTTTTCTAGCAGGCTCGCCTCCAAGATACTGTATTAGTATTTTAATTATAGTGCTGATTTTCTACACGGGACAACTAGGCCTGACACAGTGAAAATAGCTTTTAGGACTTTTTCACCATAGGGATATGTTGAAATACATTTTCTACATGTCCCACTTTAAAACACCATGCACCCTATCTTGGCTTACATTCAGATGACTAAGGGGCTTATTATGATGTTGGGTAGTCTCACGACCGCCTGACACCGTTGCGGATTGGCAACAGTCTGACCTTAGGTCGGTGGTTCTGACCACAGTATTGGATGAGACTACCCATAGGGGGGTAGAAAACATCAATTTTTCAATGGAAGCTTGTGCAGCGGGCATTAAAGGCCAGCTGCACAAGCTTCCATTGGAAAATGGGTGTTTTCAAACAGCCCTGCACCATGTGGCAGGCACCGTGAAGTGGTGCCATACAGTGCAGGGATGTTTAGGGGGGGCACCATAGGTGCTCCCTATGCCCCAAAGAAGAAGGACAGGGGGGAAGGGGGCCCCTAATGTTCTTTCTGACTGCCTTCCCATGTCGGAAACCAATATCATAATCCCAAAGGTGGAGCTACCGTCATTAAGGGATTATGAAGGGTTTCCAACGCACTGATGGGTTCCTTGAGTCCATCGGAAAGCACCTGACTGTCCCTCTGTCTGCTGCCTCCGACTGTACACATTGCAGTGCGTTGCTCAGACCGTAGCAGCAGATGGTGGTTGGACCGCAACTGATGAGCCATCAGTTGCGGTCCAACCGCCATTGTAATTGCCCGCTTACGCTTTTACCTGTTAAAAAGGTTTATTTTAACACATAAATCTGCGGGTTACAGCCAGGGTACTAGAGAAGGGATAGAGCAATGTTTTCCTTTGACACACTTGTGGGTGACACAAAAAGTGCTATGGTCCACAGGTGATAATTAACTTTTCTATGGCATGGGGCCAGTTTCTACACCAAACACTGTGGCCCTATTAGAGAGTTAAATATATAAATCGGGGATTAGCCAATTCATACATGTTTACATACACTGTGCACTGGACAGCAGAACCCCAGTGAGCAGAGTTTAAAAACTAACCACAAAATAAATCAAAAAATGTGGGTGACCTCACAAAAAGGGACATTCTCTCACAACTCTCATCCCATTAATGGACTTTCTGTGTCATTTACTATGGCCTTCCATGAACGATAAACGGACCAACTGGGTGAAACAAAACCAATTTTAACAATAACAGTTTGGGGCAAGAGTACACACACTGTGGCACTTATTAGTATTGTCATAGTGCACAGAGCCCTAAAACCAGGAAAGACTAGGGCTCAGAAAAACATGCAAATTTCATGGTTGCTATGCAGAAAAGTAATTTTCCTCAATATGTTAACTCATTTTCAAAGGGGAAGATGTTCTTTTTGGACAGCTTCCGCTTTGGGAATTGTGTCAGCAACTTAGGGAAGACCAGCCGTGATGCAGGGGAAAACTGTTCGCTCCCGCTAAAGTCTTTCAAAAGGGGATCATTTGTTTTTAAAGCAGCATCGGTTCTTTTAAGGAATACAAGCTGTCCCATTGTGAATGCAAACTCAGGGATGGTGGTGTGCTGTTCTTTCCAGGAAACCATCACTATGCTCATTGCTAAACAAAGGGCTTCACAAAAAGATTTTGTAACTCGCTCTTACTGGACATTTTGTAATATGACCTATAGGTAAATATTTCACATCACAAAATTACAGACTGATCACCAAAATTTGGTTCCATATTTTCACCTACTATTTGTGACCTATCGATTAATACATTGTGGCATACGTGTTTAAATATATCAATTTGGTTGATACGATCATAGTTAATTACCATTTCTGAACATTTCACATTCCATGTAAAAAGTTAGTTATATATGTTTGCCAATAACAAGGGACAATTAGTGTATCATTGTCCAAAAGGCTGATAGATATGCTCCCTCGAATGCAAAGGGTATCTCCTAGCATTGAGTAGGTGTTACTTCAAAAGTGGGTATCCTGTGTACAGGAAAAAGAACTGTGGTCACTCTCACTTACACTTGCTTACACCTACACACACACACACACCTACACACGTTAACATACAATCACAGACAGCCACACGTACCTCAGATGCTTGAATAGGCTTCTTTGAAGCACCTGCTCTGTGATTCAAAGTCCACCATTATCTCTTAGGAAATTTGGATTACTGCTGCTGAATTACCAAGACCCATAAATGCCACACCTGCTTGGTTTTATCTATTAACATTAATATGATCCATATTAATGTTAATATAACCACTGAACCTAAACTGCCTTTGCTTTAGAGGTGAGAAAGCAAAAGCACAGATGATGGACGGAATGCAGACCAAATCAAACATTCTCCCCCAGTCAATATATCTGGGTTAAATCCATCATTTGTTTGCTCACCATGCCACCCCAGTTTAGACCTAGCCATTTGCAAATCAGTCTTGACCCTGTGCCTCATGGGAACAGTGCAGCCCGAACTGCCAATCCAGGTCCTCCCTGTACTGGAAACAAGCATCCTAGGACCGGTTTCGGGGTTTCACCTCTCATCAGCCAGGATAGCTTTGCTCCAGTGGCATGGAGAGCATACAAAGCCTTTCCCGACATAAAAACATAATTCAAAACAATCCCTAGATTTTACCCAATCCCACACCAGTATAGTTTATATTTTAATTAATTATGACGCACACTGTAAAAGCAATTATTACTTGGTGCAACAGAAGAGAGTCGCGACTGGTGGGTGACAGATACATGCTCGATAATCTACTTGAGTAGTTTACCTGCTTTACTAGAACTCATTTTTGCTCAGTTTGATAATAAATGAAAGCACAGTTCAGCAAGTATGGCTGCAGCGAGCACAGTAATACAGGTTGAAATAACTGGGAGACAGGAGGAGATTGGTTACAAAAGTATCTATCTTGGGGAAGCAGATTTTCGAGCACACTCAATAAACACGTTAAGACCATCTTAACCTGGGGTAGTGAGCTGAGTCCCAAAGTAAGAGATTTTAATGAGCCACAGACTCCAGGATGGTGTATACTACATATAGGACTCATCCTAAACTATGCCGATCAAGCCTCACAAAAAAAGTGGCTAGTGTCCAAAAGTTTTCTATGCTTGCCTTACAAACAGAAGAGAAGGAGGACAAAAAGTGCTAAAGGAGTGGCAGAAAATAAAATGCTGAAACAGTTTAGAAATCGTATTCAGTTAGAAGAGACCATACTCAGTGGAGTGCATGTTCCACCGCCAGCAAAAGATGCAGGGGCATATTATCAAGAACGGCGTTAAAATTATCGCCGCTTTAGCGGCAGGAAAGTGCTGCTAAAGCGGAGATAATGGGCTTGATAATATGCCCTTGTGAATTCCAATAGAAGCCCATGTTCTGGTGTGAACCTGGGCTTCTATTGGAATTCTCAAGGGCATATTATCAAGCCCATTATCGCCGCTTTAGGGGCAGTTTCCTGCCGCTAAAGCGGCGATAATTTTACCGCCGGTCTTGATAATATGCCCCGCAGACTTTATATGACTGGCATGCGCACGACTGGTATCATTACTGTGCTGAAAAATTAAAGCAAAATGAAAGAAAAACCCTTTCTTTTGCTGTGTCTTCTTTTGAGTGACTTGCCGTGCTGCTACTCATGCTTAATTTGCTGAAACATAACAGGTAAGTAGCAACGTCTGAGTGTTCATTTATCAGTTAAATAAATGTGGAAATATTTACGATTTTACATATCACGTATTCGGAAACTAAATATGGATAAATACTGATAAGATGGCTCAAAAATATATATGGATAAATAAAGGCAGAAATGTTGAAGAATAAATACCATACAACCAGGAGCCCCAAAAATGATTGCTTGCTATCAGAGCTCTACTGACGGTTTTGGTTCAGTCTACTTGTGTATGTTTTGGGTGTACAATATTGGAGATTCCCTGCACCCACAGTTGTACAGCCCCAGCTTTAACTATTAGTAACTGAGATCTCAAAACAGGAAGAAAAAAAATTGATATAACCTACTGGCGGTCGCAAGTAGGTAGATATAGTAAGGACCTAGTTTCCATAGACAAAGAGGGCCTAATTTACGAGACTCCTTGCTCCATTGGAGCATCACTTTTCTTGACACTCCAGTGGTGGAGTGTGCTGGCCCATATGTACAAGGCCACACGTGGCTTTTCATGGCCTTGTAAACATGGTCCCATTTCACGCAGTACTCTGAATAAAAGTGGAGTTCCATGGGTGTTGCTGTGGGTGTTAACACACATCACCTCTTGAATCTGGTGCATTTCCAGATTTACATGGTTTAGTAAACCTGTGAATGCGTCAGAGTCCTACGCCTCCCAAGGGGAGGCGCATGAGAGGCACAACAAGGAGAAATATCTTTATTTCGCCTCATTTCTCCTTTTTGTATGAGGGCTGCATTCTGCAGTGCACATAGAAAGAGGAAAACACTTCTTCTGATCGCTTATGTGCAGGAAGGTGTCCCTTACTGCACAAAAACAATCAGCCCTGCAACGCAGGCACCTCTGCACCATGGCTCAAGGGGGCCTGCATTGGCTCATGGAAGCCCATTGGGCACCAGTGCAGCATTCCTGCTCTTTTCTTTTGATGCGAAACTGCCCTGTGCCAAAACCTTGTACATGAGGACTAAGGTTTTTTATTTTGCCAATAACCTTAGCACTGTTTGATGAATCTTAATGAAAATTTCAAAACTACATTGCCAGTCACTTCAGCTGCTGTCTGGAACGTTTATGGGTGATTCATCAAGCGGGTGCCAAGAAAAACAGGGGTCATGGGCCCCCTCTCCTGCTGGTTTTGATCCCGGGACTGCCCACCCAGGCATCAAAAAAAGGGGAGAGGTAGTGGGGTTCCCCTCAAAGGCCCATTTTCAGCCCTGGAGACCCCATCTCCCGGGGCCCAACCATGCCAAGAAATGGGAGGCAGTCTGCTCAGCCCCTGCCTCTGGAGCCATTAATGACCCTAGGGACCCCATCCCTCAGGGCTGGCTCCAGCTATGTCCTGGGGTGCCCAGCCCCGGGACATAACAGTTTCCAGCCCACACTGGTGCGGACAGGGGAACCTCTGTTTGCTCTGACTTGGTGGGTGCAATTTTAAACCCCCCGACAAGTGAGAGTAAACACTAAGGCTCAGATTCTCAAAGGAATCATGGAACGCAGTGCAGCAGCCAAAAATGCTGCACTGTGTTTTGTGACAGGGAGGAAAAGCACTATGGGGCAGATTTACAAGAACTGGCACATCCCTGTATATTAGCAGGGAGGCGTGAGTTAATTTGTGTGATAGAAAAATAGCCTTGAGCCACCATGGATGCACCATGGATGCGGAGCACCATGGCACAAGGATAGACAGATGCGTGACGCATCTTGTCGGTGTAAGGGCAGCGCATTGCTGGAGTCGTGTCGCAAGTACAACGCAAATCCAGCAATGGTTAGGAATGCCTATTCCTAACATGCTGCGTCACTCCTTATGCCAGCTTCAAGCAGGCGCAAGGTTTTGACGCAGTAGCGTCATAAAAGTGACTCAGTGAAATCTTGTAGATTTCACTGCATCACTTTTACAAGGCTTCCTTGCAACAGAAACACCTACCCTACATACATTATACCTGACACAGTCATAATGTAGCGCAGAGCTTTACAACGTGACGCATCTCTGTAGATTGTTTACGACGCCGCTGCATCACAGAAGTGACGCAACAGCAGCGAAAAGTCGGCGTAGGGGGCTTGTAAATCTGCCCCATATCTACAGAGATATGGCTCTCTCCTTACCTTTCCCTAGCATCAACACTGATTTCAGCTGCCGTGCACCAGGCACACACCTTAGCGCCATAGTGCTGGGGTGTGTGCCTGAGTCAACCATAGGTTTTGTATTGGAAGGGTACTCTTACTGTACAAAATACTATGGCTAGACAAGTTTAAAACCATTTCCTACTTTGTATGTGTGCTCCACAGTGCAACACGCATGCAAAGTCAGAAAAACAAGGAGAAATGAAAACATTACTCTTTTTAGCACCTGCTTTTCAGCAAAGTTAATGTTTGGTGCTAGACCCTGTTTGGTTTGATAAGCCCCAAAAAGGGTAAGCAATGCTAACTCCTTGCTAAACCCTTGTGAATGTTGACCTAAGTCTGCTCCCAGTGGGTAGGATCATTAAAAATGCTTCCGCTGGCTGGGAGCCGACTTTTCATCTGTTTCCTGCTCACTGTGAAGTTGGCAGGGAAACAGATGAAAAAATTGCTCCCACCTGCAGGGAGCAGCATTTCAGCTGCTCCCTGATTTAGGGAGCAATGCTGGCTCCAGTTGGTGGCAGGGAGACTGCCTTTAGGGGGTTGGCCATGCACGGAACGGGGTTGGCTGTATGTCAGGGTTGAATGCACGGCTTTATTGCAAGTCAGGCCCTTTGACCAATCTCCCACTGCACATGGCCAAAGTCTGTTTGCAGCGTGGGGTTGGCTGCATGTGGGTGGTTGGCTGCAGGACCTGGCCAAAGGCCAGCTCCTGTAGCCAACCCCAGCTGTGTTAAAAAAACGTAGAAATTCACTGAAAAAAACAAAGGTTACAGGGACATTATACTTAGGAAATTGAACTCAAACAAGCATTGGCATAGCCAATGGGTCTCGCTTTTGGAACCTAATAAGTATTTAGTTATGCATCACAATATCCTTGGTGCAACAACAACTGGTGCATGGCAAAACACTTCTAAGGTCCCAAAGGCGAGACCTATTGGCTATGCCAATGCTTGTTGCTGTTTTTGTGGTACTGCAATATATAGGGATGTTATTTGTCACAGTTTACAGTTTGGATTAGATCATTGATGACACTATTGTTCATAGGATCACAATGTCTCCAGTGACAACTTCTTGCTGCCCAGGTCGTGCCGAGGGGTTTCTTTTCCAGTGGTTCTGCTGTCCTGATCGATCCGAAGGTCCTGCTGCAATTGTCTCCTCCCTTTGTGTGTGTGGTTGTGTGTGTGGTTGTGGGTGTGTGTGTGGTTGTGTGTGGTTGTGTGTGGTTGTGGGTGTGTTTAGGTGTGGTTCTGTGTGTTGTGTGTGGTTGTGTGTGTGGTTGTGTGTGTGTGGTTGTGTGTGTGGTTGTGTGGTTGGTTGTGGTTGGTTGTGTGTGTGGTTGTGTGTGTGGTTGTGTGTGGGTGTGGTTGTGTGTGTGGTTGTGTGTGGTTGTGTGTGTATGTGTTGTGTGTGTGAGTGTGTGTGGTTGTGTGTGTGTGGTTGTCTGTGTGTGGTTGTGTGTGTGGTTGTGTGTATTTGTGTGTGTGTGGTTGTGCGTGTGTGTGCTTGTGTGTGTGCGGTTGAATGTGTGGTTGTGTGTGTGGTTTTGTGTGTGGTTGTGTGTGTAGTTGTGTGTGGTTGTGAGTGGTGTGGGTGTGTGGTTGTGTGTGTGTGGTTGTGTGTGTGTGTGGTTGTGTATGTGGTTGTGTGTGGGGTTGTGTGTGTGTGTGTGGTTGTGGTTGTGTGTGCTTGTAGTTGTGTGTGTGCTTGTGGTTGTGTGTGTGGTTGTGTGTGTATGTGGTTGTGTGTGTGTGTGTGTGTGGTTGTGTGTGTGTGGTTGTGTGTGTGTTGTTGTGATTGTGGTTGTGTGTGTGGTTGTGTGGTTGTGTGTGTGGTTGTGTGTGTGTGTGTGGTTGTGTGGTTGGGTGTGGTTGTGGTTGTGTGTGTGTGGTTGTGGTTGTGTGTGTGTGTGTGGTTGTGTGTGTGTGGTTGGCTGGTTGTGTGTGGTTGTGGTTGTGTGAGTGTGTGGTTGTATGTGTGGTTGTGTGTGTGGTTGTGGTTGTGTGTGTGGTTGTGTGTGTGTGGTTGTGTGTGTGTGTGTGTGGTTGTGTGTGTGGTTGTGTGTGTGACAGTAATACTAAAAGCATCTCAAAATAAAGGAACACAAACATCGAGTTTGGAGAAAGAGAAAGCACGTTATAAGTCAAATGGGCGCAGCAAAGCATTGACACAACAACAAAAAAAAAAACAAGATCACTTAGCGAAGACTGAGTGCTGATAATGGATACACACAGCCCATCATCTTAAGAGTTCGATTGCAACCAATGTGCACTCAAACCTGCCCCCTCCTTGTGAGTTGCACCTCATATTTCATGAGTTATAACTGCTGCACCCACCATAGCGCTTTGAGATCTAAAGCGCAACATAGGTCTAATCGACTAAGCAGTCGCCAACATGCTATGCTTTTAAAGAGATTGTGCCAAAAGTTTCCAGCTTCCTCATCATGTCCACATGAAAGCGCCAACGGAAGGACTCCCTGAATGGGACAACGGACATGAAGCAGCCGCTGCGAACAGAAATAAACACTGTGAACGTTGTCCTGTTTCACGGTAACATTTCCTTAATGTTCCTTAAGTCACAAAACAGTAACACTAAAAGCATCTCAACATAAAGGAACACATACATCGAGTTTGTGGAAAGAGAAAGCACCTTGAGGCAGCGATGGAAGATATATTTAGGTGGGCGTGATATTGCCTGACGGAGATGCACACACTGGGAGAATCCCAAATGCTTGTAAGCGCGAAGGCGGGGGGGAGGGGCGGAGGCAGGGAGCAAGCAAGAGTAAAGACAGATGGCGCTGAAGGCTGGCGGTTCGCCCGTGCGTGCTCACGTGAACGCAAGCTTGTCGCCAGCCAGCAGCACTTTGAAAACTCACCTACTAAAGTCTCTCCGTGCAGCGCATGCGCGCTGACTCAGCGAGACCTAAAAACCTTAGAAATTCACACACAAAAAATAAAGGTTACAGGGACATTATAGATAGGTTCACAAGTTACACACATAAAACCATAGAAATTCAGCGGTTACAGTTACAGTTATCTCAAGAAACTATAACTTGTGCCCTAAGATAACTATACCTTGCACTATCAATGAAACTTCAAAATGTCAGGAAAAGAAATCAATCAATCAATCAGTGACACTTGTAAAGAGCGCTACATACCCGTAGGGTCTCAAGGCGCTGGGGGGGGGCGAGGGGGGGTGCCGCTACTGCTCGAACAGCCAGGTCTTCAGCGAAGAGAACTATCTGGCTAATGTGCTTAAGGTGTACCTTGCCGTTCAAGACTTTAGTGGGACTTTTAGCTCAGACAATTCTAAGCCCAGACCCGGTTGCTGCTTCAATGTGGTGGAGCAGTCTTCACAGCAAGGTTGCCATAGCTGTATATCCAAATGTTGTCCCATTTGAAGATGCACTCGTCGCCAGGTTCTCCTCAGTAAAATGTCCTGCTGTGAAGACTGCACACCACATTAAAGCAGCAAGCGGGTCTGGGCTTAGAATTGTCTGAGCCAAAAAGATTGCCAGGTTAAGAAAATAATGACAAACTGTGAGTTTACTCTGGCGGCCCACTAGAGGGCATGTACATTTGTTATAATAAAATTGCAGCATCACAAATCCTCTGGAGAAAATAATTAATGTAATGAGAACTACAAATCCCAGTATTCATTAATTCACTAATGACAGGCCACCAGGTGGCAATAAAGGTTAGAGGAAAGTAGATTGTCATTCTTCATTGGTGGTGATTATGCAGTGCACCTGTGATAAAGGACTCGTGGCAGTCCAAAGCGCTTTAGGCTTTTTGAAAAGCAGAGCGGAGCAGACTACCAGTTTGTGCCGTTTTAGTGAGGAGAACCTGGAGACAAGTGTGTCTTCAATTGCAACAACATTTGGATGTATGTTCATATATATATTCACTGAAAAAAACGTATGTTTCAGGCACGTTATAGTTAGGAATTAGCATTTAAAAAACCTTAGAAATTCACTGAAAAAACCATAGGTTTCAGGGGCGTTATAGTTAACTGGACTTTTCACTCGTACAAAACCACTGAAATTTCCCCGTTATAGTTAGTTCAGCTAACTATAACTCGCGCTCCCGCAATGCACTGCTAATGACGTCACATATTACATCACTCAAGACATGGTCAGTGACATCACTCATGACATCACTGATGACATCTCAAATGACATCATTGATGACATCATCCAGTGAATGTGTGTTTTTCTGAAAATTACATATGTTTTATATATGTATATCTCAAGGTTGATGGAAGAATAAATGGATATATAAGTGTCTAAATGGATGATTTGTTTTTGAAAAATTGATTGTATAACTGACTGATTCAGTGTATCTTAGTGAATACATGGCTTAGTGAGTAATGTTTAAATATGTAAATATCTGTAGCAGTCTCTCACTTTGTGTATAAGTGGCTGCATGGGTTGGTGAGTAGCTACATGAGTGGCTATATAGGTTTTTAGTTGGTTTTTTGAGTATCAGTATGAGTGTCTGAGTGTCTGCTTGGTTCGGTGGGGGGTATTACATAGTGCATAGGTGCATGAATGAGTGACTCACTGTTTGTATGTGTTGAAAACAGCATGTGTCCAGGACTGTATGGGTGGATGAGTGTGTGCATGGGTGTGTTAGTGAGTGAATGACTGTCTCAATAGTGTCTTTATGAGTAACTACATATGTTTTAAACTAGTATATGTGACTATTGGTGTATATAAGTGAGCATATGTGAGAGTGGGAGATTGAAAGAGTTCCTGTATGAATAAGTATGTGTTTCTATAAGTGATTGTTTAAAAGACTAAGTATGTGTAAGTTTCTGTAGAAGTAAGTGTGGTGGTGTGTGTATGACTATATATGCAAGTAAATAGATTCTTTATTAGAATGAGTGACTATGTCTGTGAGTAACTCTATGAATGAGAGGCGTTGTGTAACAGGATGTATAGGTGTATGAATACATATGATGAGTGAGCACATGTATGAGTGACTGTATAGGACTGTTGGTGAATGAGTGGATGTGTATGTGGATCTTAGAATTACTGAATAGGTTGTTGTAACTGGTATTGGTGTGTCCATTGTTTTGAAAATTTTAGTTTCTATTTTTGAATGTGTGTATCAAAGGTTATATTAGGGGGAGAGGAGGTCTGCCACTCTATCACAAGGATGATGTCATCAGTGATGTCATCAGTGATGTCATCAGCGATGTAATTTGAGATGTCATCAGTGATGTCATGAGTGATGTCACTGACCATGTCAAGAGTGATGTAATATGTGACTTCATCAGCAGTGCATTACGGGTGCGCAAGTTATAGTTAGCTGAACTAACTATAACGGGGGAATTTCAATGGTTTTGTATGAGTGAAAAGTCCAGTTAACTATAACGCCCCTGAAACCTATGGTTTTTTCAGTGAATTTCTAAGTTTTTTTAAATGCTAATTCCTAACTATAACGTGCCTGAAACCTATGGTTTTTTCAGTGAATTTCAAAGGTTTTTTAAATGCTAATTTCTAACTATGCCAACAGAGATAGGAAATGTGAAGAAAGAAGAAAAAACGCACGGAAAGAAAAAAAGAAATGCGGAAAGAAGCAACAGAAGTTCTCAAACACAAAGAAAAGTGCAGGAAGAAGGATAACATGCCGAAAGAACAAACAGGAAAGCAGAAAGAAGCCTTGTTGCAAAATCATCCTGTACCCTCAACTTTTTCAGACGGATACTGGTGGTAACTGAGTCTGACTAACCAGTCCTAGAGCTAGTGCTATGTTAAAAGACACTCAGGATACAGTGAAAACACCTACATACACTAGGGAACACTATGCGTTGGGGTCTCCCTGTGATTAGCATGACCTCCTCTGTAAGCCCCTAGTATATAATAGGGCAGGGGATTAAAACTACCTCTTAAAACGCACCACAGTGCGTGATTGCACACCTCCCCTCAGGCCCCGTCCCCTCCTTTCCCCACTGTGTAAACATGCCCTGTGGCCGTTTTAAGTTGGGAGATTAAGTCCCCTTGAATCCTGAGGGACCCTAGGGTCCAACTAGACCACTAGGTACCTCCAGTAAGCACCACAGAGCTGCGTTGCAGAGAGATGTAAAAAGGGGCACGGCCTAGGCCACTTCTCTGCAACGCCGCGCAGTGGCACTTACTGGAAGCACCCGGTGGGCTAGTTGGCCCCCAGGGTCCCTCAGGATTGAAGGGGAATTATTTCCCCAACATAAAACGCCCCACAGGGCTTGTTTGCACATGTTAACTCAGGCCCGTCCCCCCCTTCACCACTGTGTAAACACGCCCTGTGGCCGTCTTTTGTTGGGAGATTAAGTTCATTTGAATCCTGAGGGTCCCTAGGGTCCAACTAGTCCACTAGGTACCTCCAGTAAGCACCACAGAGCTGTGTTGCAGAGAGGTGTAAAAAGTGGCACGGCCTGGACCACCTCTCTGCAACACAGCTCAGTGGCGCTTACTGAAAGCACCTGATGGGCTAGTTAGCCCCCAGGGGCCCTCAGGATTGAAGGGGAATTATTTCCCCAACTTAAAACGTGCCATAGGGCGTGTTTGCACACGTCACCTCAGGCCCCCGTTCCCTCCCTTCCCCACTGTGTAAACACGCCCTGTGGCCATTTTTTAAGTTGGGAGATTAAGTCCCCTTGAATCCTGAGGGTCCCTAGGGGAAAAATAGCCCACTAGGTACGTCCAGTAAGCACCATTGCAGAGAGGTGTAAAAAGGGGCACAGCCTGCACCAGCTCTCTGCAACGCAGAGCAGTGGGGCTTACTGGAAGCACCTGGTGGGCTAGTTGGCCCCCAGGGTCCCTCAGGATTGAAAGGGAATTATTTCCCCAACTTAAAACGCGCCACAGGGCTTGTTTGCACATGTTAACTAAGGCCCGTCCCCCCCTTCACCACTGTGTAAACACGCCCTGTGGCCGTCTTTTGTTGGGAGATTAAGTTCATTTGAATCCTGAGGGTCCCTAGGGTCCAACTAGCCCACTAGGTACCTCCAGTAAGCACCACAGAGCTGCGTTGCAGAGAGGTGTAAAAAGTGGCACGGCCTGGACCACCTCTCTGCAACGCAGCTCAGTGGCGCTTACTGAAAGCACCTGATGGGCTAGTTAGCCCCCAGGGGCCCTCAGGATTGAAGGGGAATTATTTCCCCAACTTAAAACGTGCCATAGGGCGTGTTTTCACACGTCACCTCAGGCCCCCGTTCCCTCCCTTCCCCACTGTGTAAACACGCCCTGTGGCCATTTTTTAAGTTGGGAGATTAAGTCCCCTTGAATCCTGAGGGTCCCTAGGGGAAAAATAGCCCACTAGGTACGTCCAGTAAGCACCATTGCAGAGAGGTGTAAAAAGGGGCACAGCCTGCACCAGCTCTCTGCAACGCAGAGCAGTGGGGCTTACTGGAAGCACCTGGTGGGCTAGTTGGCCCCAGGGTCCCTCAGGATTGAAAGGGAATTATTTCCCCAACTTAAAACGCGCCACAGGGCGTGTTTGCACACGTCACCTCAGGCCCCGTCCCCTCTCTTCACCACTGTGTAAACGCGCCCTGTGGCCGTTCTAAGTTGAGAGATTAAGTCCCCTTGAATCCTAAGGGTTGATAGGGTCAAACTAGCTCACTAGGTACCTCTAGTAAGCGCCACAGAGCTGCGTTGCATAGAGGTGTAAAACGGGGCATGGCCTCAAAACACGTCTGCAACACAGCTCCCTGGCACATACTGGAGATACCTTTTGGGCTAGTTGGCCCTCAGGGACCCTCAGTATTGAAGGGGAATTAATTCCCCAACTTACAACTGGCCAGGGGGCGCGTTTGCAGAGTGCTGCAAGGAGGGGGCGTGGCCTCCGGTGCGATGCCGGTCTTTTATTTATTTTATGTTTTTTAAGAAGGAGGGCTGTGTGGCCCCCCTTCTTTTTCTAATTTATTGGCCCTGGGGACCCCATCCCCCCAGGGCCTGCACCCTAATTTCTTTTGTTGAAAAAAATTAATTTGGCCCTCCCAAGGCCTTAATCGGCCCCGGGGACCACAACCCCCGGGTCAGGGCCTTTTTTGTTTTTTAATTCTTTAGGAGGGGGGCTGCATGGCCCCCCTCCTCAGGCCACTTATGGCCCCGGGGACCCCATCCCCCGGGGCCGGCCTTTGTTTTTTATTATTTAAAAAAAATATATATTTATAGAAACACCTAGGACATGCTGGACAAACCGTATGTACCTATCACCATGATGATTTGTGTGATATTCATTAAAAGGCGACTATGCATACCATGAATCCACGTGGAATGTAATTACATCGCTAGTGAAGCTCTGATGTGTCTGGCGCCCTACCGTGCCTAATCCCGGCACCCCCGCCGGTGGGTACCCTCCAAGTAGACACCCTTGTCATTTATTTATACAAACATGGGTAGCTATTACCAGGCACATTTAATACACGCACACCAAGCCATTCAAAGGGGATTCGACAAAAATTCGACCAAACTATGCAAGAAACCCCCATCACGGTTAATAAAACACACATCCACCGCCGGATGTGTAATACTTTTTATTTTACTTTCTGGAAGGAGACGAACCTCACTTGAGAGTCACAGCGTGCTCCTGGCTGAGCCCAATGCTGTGTTACACCCACCAGTGCCCGCCGAGTGCCACACACCTCTGTGTTGTATTCCACCAGCTATTGTGTATGCTATGACGCTCTCTAGCCCATGTGCACTGTAACACCACCCTGTGAATATGTCATGCCACACTTGCCTTCGCACGGGTTATATTGCCCCATCTAACGTGCCTTCCTCGATGCCTATGTTATAACGCACAGCGCTATGCCATACATATTACACTCTGGGGTCCATATCTTTGTCACAGTGCATATGCAACGTTACACTCCCCAGCACATATTTTATATTACAACTTTAGAGACTAGTTAGGTTACACAGCACTGCCCTGTGTATATTACACTCCAAGGCGCATATCGCATAGCACGCGCTAGTGCCTGTGCTATCTCGCGCTCTCCAATGAATCCGTCATTGCGCACAATGTATTGCATATTATATTTCACGCTCGGTTCATCTTATATCACACTTTTTGGTGCATAGTTTATACCATATACTATATCTAGTTTTCATTTTCAATCGTGCTCTCAGGACTATGTTCTATATAACACTGCGTCCACCTACCCATTTCACGGGCATTACATTTTGCGATGGGGGTGTAGGGTCAGGAGGTGTTTCTGCCAAGTGAGCCCGGAGTCACAGTCACAAACGTCCTCTTCTTCCTGAATAAAAGTGAGATTATGCTTTATAATTGTTCATATTTTAAGTAGTTCGCACAGACACACATTTTAAAAAAAGTTCCTAATACCCACCTTCTCTGAACAGTTAGCTTGCTGCCCCATCCACCTCCTCCCTATCCTCTGTTGTCTGAATCCATGGACTAGCCTCCTCCCTCCTGCCATGCATGGTCTGATGTGCTGCCACTGCCCTCCATTTAGCATGATGTATCAGTCCACTCCTCCTGCCCTCCATTGCTCAATTCCATGGCCCTTCATTGACCTCCTGCTTAGCCTCTGTGCTTAGCTTGCTGCCCCTATTCTCCTTCCCCCTGCCCTCCGATGTCTTTGTGCATGCCCCTGCTCCATCCTTTTTGCCCACCATGTTTCATGAACCTGCCACTCCTATCTACTCTGAGTGTTCTGTTGAGCTGCCACTCCCCTCCCACCTGCCTAGCATTGTCAGATGACTGCAACCTGTCCCTGCCACCTCCACCCTGCCCCGCGCAGTCTGTTGTGAGGCCCCTTCCCCTGAATTCTCTTGTCTGTGCCCAGGTCCTGACCCTCCCTTCTATCCTCCAAGGTACTTTGTGCATGCCCCTGCATCCTCCTTCTTGCCCATCATAGCCATTGTGCTGCCACTAACCCTCCCACTTGCCATGCATGGTCTTCTGTACTGCTATGGCCCCTCCCACCTTCCCTGTGTGGTCAGCTAGCTGCCCCTGACCCCCTCCCACCTTCCCTCCATGGTCTGTGTGTATGCCATCATAGTCTCATTGTTGCTCTCCATGGTGTGTCTTGTTTCTAGTGCCCATCCTGCCTGACCTCCATGGTCATCTTGCTGCTCCTGCCCTGCCCCCTTGCCCCCAGCCCCCTGTTTCCATGTGCAGACCCATATTCCCTCCCTCCTGGCTTGTCTGTTCCATTGTAATGCCCCTGATCCGTCCCTCCTGCCCTTTATGGTCTGTTATGCTGCAGCTTTCTCTCCTGTCTGTCCATTATGGTCAGCTAGCTACCAATGCCTCTTTCCCCTCTGTTCTCTGTTGTCCATGGGCATGGTCCTGTCCCCTCCCTATTGCTTTCTTTGGATTGTTGTGCTGCACTCCTGTCCCGCATGCCCTGTGTGGTGTATTGTGCTGCTGCAAACCCTGATGCCTGCCCTGTAGGGTCAGTTTGGTGCACCTCTCCATGTCCCTCCTGTCCTATGTTATCCGAGTCCATGTCCCTACACCAATTCCTCCTGCCTACCATGATCCAATGTACCATACTTGCGAACATTTTGAACTTGGTAAGAGGGAGATTTTGAAAAAAAACTGGGGTATTGATTTTCCCCTTTGAGTTACATTGAAAAAGAGGAGATTGTAGACAGGAGACACATCAAATAAAGCCCATTTGAGCTTAAAAACATTGGACGTTTCCTGGCTGAAACGGGTCTGTTGGCATGTATGGTTGTACTACCACTGCCTCTTCCTTCTGCCCACAATGGTCTATTATATTGCCACAGCCTCTCTTGCCAGTCCTGTATTGTTGGTTTGTTACCCATGCCACCCTTTGCACTGCCCTCCATAGTCTGCTGTGCTGCCACTGCCCTTCCTGCCTGCCCAGTGTGGTTAAATTGTTGCCTCTGCACTCTCCTAACTGCCTTCAATTTTCAGAGTCCGTGCCCCTGGCCTCTGCCTCTCAACAGTATCCCAATGAACAACTAGATTGCTAACATTCTATATTTATTACAAAAGTGTGGAACGCCTGACGTCATCTTGATGTAATCAAAACTGTAATACCTAGAGCATTTCCTTTAGAAATTTCATATATGAAAGGGTCTTATTTGCATCAAAATTATGGTTAGTGCTCTAAAAAACTAAAATGAGGACGTATTTTCTGAGTTTTCAAATAGCGACCAAGAAATTTTAAATTATTTGTAATCTTCATGTTTTTTTTATCCAGTTGACCACTTGATTAAATGTTGCACCTAGGGGAGAGGATGTGGTGTTACTTTCAGAGCTGCAGACTTTGCAACTGGGGAACCAGGTTGGAGTTTCTGCTTCAGCTCAACATTCTGTGATTCTGGTCAAATCACTTAATCTCCCCATGTCTACAACCAAAATGAATTTGATCTTGTGTGATGTAACCAATGCTCATGTAAAGCACTCCAATACCTGACAAGTCTGCACTATATAAATTCCAAATACACAAAAAATAAGTGTTTTGCACATTTCTGTCATTGGGCTACATGTGGGTTACATCTGGGTGATATTTGTGCTGCATTTGGGCTCTTTTGTCTCTGGTGGCCATCTTGGGCGATTTATTTGTTATGACATTTTCTAATTTCCTCATATACTGCAGTCTCCTCAGTAGGAAATGCTTTCAGTTTTTTACTTTGATTCCATCAAGAAGGTATTCAGATATGTCACACATTTGCCATAAATTCTGAATGTTAGCACTCTAGTTGCTCATTAGATCACTGTAGTAAAGCTACTGCTCACCACGGAAGTTTGCTGCTGGTATTAAAAGTGCATGTTTCAGTCTGCATATCAGAATTTGTTTATGAAATAGAAGAGGATTTGACAAGTAACTCAAAATGTGCCCTAATCTTTCTTTCTGCAGCACTAATCATAACTTCTATGGCAAAATGACCCACCTCATCTTGTTCCTTTGTAAATTAAATGTTTTAAGTGTTACCACTTTATTCCAATCAAGATGGCTTCAGGTGTGCCATACTTTTGTCATAAGTAAGACTGTTAGCGCTCTAGTTTTTCGTTAGAACGCTCTGGGACATTCTGTCATTGGGCTATTCTTGGGCTACATCTTGGTGATATTTGGGCCACATTTGGGCTCTTTTGTCTCTGGTGGCCATCTTGGGAGATTTATTTGTTATGAAGTTTCCTAATTTCCTGATTTACTGCAGTCTGCTCAGTAGGAAATACTTTCAGTTTTTTACTTTGGTTCCATCAAGAAGGCATTCAGATATGTCACACAATTGCCATAAATTCTGAATGTTAGCACCCTAGTTGCTCATTAGATCACTGTAGTTAAGCTACTGCTCACCAGGGAAGTCTGCTGATGGTATTCAAAGTGCATGTTTCAGTCTGCATGTCAGAATTTGTTTATGAAATCAAAGAGGATTTGAGAAGTCAAAATGTGCCCTAATTTTTTTTTCTGCAGCACTAATCATAATTTCTATGGCAAAATGAACCCCCTCATTTTGTTCCTTTGTAAATTAAATGTTTTAAGTGTTACCACTTTATTCCAATCAAGATGGCTTCAGGTGTGTCATACTTTTGTCATAACTAAGACTGTTAGCGCTCTAGTAGTTCGTTGGAACACTCTGGGACATTCTGCCATTGGGCTATATTTGGGCTACATCTGGGTGATATTTGGGCTACATTTGGGCACTTTTGTCCCTGGTGGCCATTTTGGGAGACATATTTGTTATGAAGTGTCCTAATTTCCTCATTTACTACAGTAGTAAAGTTACTGCTCACCAGGGAGTTAACTGGAAGTGTACTGCTGGTATTGAAAGTGATTGTTTCAGTCAGAAAGTTCCAATGAAATAGAAGAGAATTTGAGATCTCACTTAAAACATGCCTAAATGTTCTTTCTGCAGCACTAACCATAATTTCTATGGCAAAATGAACCCCCTCATGTTGTCCCTTTTTAAATTAAATGTTTTAAGTGTTACCAGTCCATTGCAATCAAGATGGCTTCAGGTGTGCCATACTTTTGTCATAAGTAAGACTGTTAGCGCTCTAGTTGTTCTTTAGAACACTCTGGGAAGCTGCAGTAGAACACAAAGGCATCAACTGACAGGCTGCTCCTATTGAAATATAACAGGAAGATATTTGAGATCTCACTTAAAACATGTCCTAATTTTTCTTTCTACAGCACTATCCATGATTTCTATGACAAAATGAACCCTATCATTTTGTTCCTTTTTAAATTAAATGTTTTAAGAGTTACCAGTTTATTCCAATCAAGATGGCTTCAGGTGTGCCATAATTTTGTCATAAGTAAGACTGTTAGCGCTCTAGTTGTTCTTTAGAACACTCTGGGAAGCTGCAGTAGAACACAAAGGCATCAACTGACAGGCTGCTCCTATTGAAATATAACAGGAAGATATTTGAGATCTCACTTAAAACATGTCCTAATTTTTCTTTCTACAGCACTATCCATGATTTCTATGACAAAATGAACCCTATCATTTTGTTCCTTTTTAAATTAAATGTTTTAAGTTTTACCAGTTTATTCCAATCAAGATGGCTTCAGGTGTGCCATACTTTTGTCATAAGTGTTGGACCTGGCCCTTTTTGCAGGGTCATCCCTAAACTTTTTGCCTTCCTCCTATATTTTTTCTGACCTGTTGTTGGCTGTTTCATGACTCTGGGCACCTTACCACTGCTGATCAGTGCTAAGGTGCATATGCTCTCCCTATGGTAAAATGTATACATTGATTGGTGTCCATGTTTGGCCTATTTGGTTTACTATCAGCCCCTAGCAAAGTGCACCAGGAGTGCCAGGGCTTGTAAATACAAATGCTGCTGGTGGGCTTGCAGCACTGGTTGTGCCACCCACAGAAGCGGCCTAGTAAAATGTGTCTAGGATCTGCCACTGCAGAACCTGCACGCGGTCTGGTACTGTCGCGCTGATTGCGCAAGTGCACCTACTTGCCAGTCCCCAAACCTTCACTTAACTACATATTAGTCACACTTCTGGTAGGCCCAAGAACAGGGTGCATTGAAGGTATAAAGTAGGACATGCCCTGATGTGTGTGGCCTGTCCTAATAGTGAATTACAGCCATTTTCGTTTTTCACTATTGAAGGCTACCTGCTCTCCATAGGCCAGAATGGGCTGCTGGAATTACTACACGCTGTAATCCCAGTGGACTCAGAGAGCATGGTAGAAAGTCAAGTTTAGTATGCCTGAACTCAGAATAATAAAATACTTCTTTTAGTAAAGTTTATTTAAATATCCTGTGTTTGTAAATACTACTTTTAGAAAGTTAGTATTTACTGACCTGGCCCTTTCAGTCTGCTTCTGCTGTGTGTGTGTGTTCTGCCTAGTAACAGTAAAGGAGCAGGGCTGGGGAATTCCAGGAGACAGGCTGGCTGCCAGGTGGTGGATAGAGAGATTACACCAGGATGGGTGGGAGGAGTACACCTTGACTCTTGAATAGACCTGTGCTCTGCCACCACAAAGCCGGCTCCGCCCCCTGTGGAGCGGCTGATGTCTCTGCCCTGCTGCTGAAAGGAAAGAGCAGAGTCACCACAACAAAGTGCTCCAAAACTGGACTGAGCCAGGCTCAGGCCCCCTGGCGAGAAAGAACAAAAGAATTGGTGTATAAAAGAAGGAGCCCTGCTCCTAAGAAATCAGATGTTGCGCCAAGACGAACCTCTGCCTGAAGGAGAAGGACCTGGAGAAGCTGAAGGAGGAGTACTGTCTCTCTGCCTGAGAGACTGGCCTGCAGTGGGTGCCTGTCTGCTGGAAGGAGAGGAAAAGACTAAAGGAAAAGACTTTGCATCAACTTGTGCTTTCAAACAATCTCCAAGGGCTTGCTTGTGAACTTGCCCCCTGATCTGCGCCCCAGGAACAGTGGGCGCTACCTTTCCCGCAGAAGAGGAGAAGTGGCTGGAAGCGATTTCGTGAAGCTGACTCCCAGAGAACCTGTGTGCCTCTCCCCCATTCCCAGCACCACGAACACCGCAAGGACCTGTCTACCTGGTCCCAGCACCGCGAGTACCTGCCCCTCCGAGCCGTAGCTCGCACCGTAAGGAAAGGAACCTGAGCATCTGTGCACCGAACTTGGGCGACCCCACACCGCCGAGATCCCCGCAAAGACCTGCGACACACTGGTGATCTACTGAGAAGCCGTCGGCGCTGCAACGCGCAAAGAATTGCCCAGGAGCTGCTTCCCCCTCCTCTGACCTTTGTCGTGTGGCTGAGACCTTCTGCGAGTGTGCCACGAAGCACCGCCGCCATCTGACTGTGAGGGACGACACCGCGACGTGGGACACCTCTCCGTGGAACCCCGAGGCGGCAGTGACCATCCCCGTAAAGAATAAAGGTATTTGGGACTGTTCGCACTAAAGTACGGCCCGTACTTGCCTTTGTACGAGCCGTACCTATTTTGGGAAGATTTGGGACTTGTGCGCGTGATACGGCCCGTACTTGCCTTTGTACGGACCGTACTTGCTTTTAAAGTAACTTATACCCCTTGGGACGGCCCGTACCTGCCTTCGTACGGCGCGTCCCTGCCCCTGAGATACCTTGTGACTTGTGCCGTAGTTTGACCCGTACTGCCCGTGTTCGAGCCGTACCCGTGTTGCCGTCCGTGTACGGCGCGTCCCTGTCACTGTACGGACCGTACAGCATCGAGAAGCATTGCCGGCGCTCACGCGGGAAGTGTGAGACTTGGCAAGCGAAGCTGGGAACAAGTTTGACGCGTACCTACGTAGGTACGGCCCGTCTGGCTCAAGGCTGGCACGACGTACGAAAATAGCAGTACCTTAGGCGCTACGGAGCGCACAACCCCCCAAAGGAGCTTATTTTGAATAGAACTGTGCCATTTTTACAACTGTGGACTGCCTTTAAGCCTATAAGAGTAACTGGATTAGTACTTACAAGAGAACTGTATTTTGGCAACCTGCCTTCAAGAAATCTTTTATATAAAGGCCTATATTTTTACAGAAATACAGCCTTGTGTCTTTGTGTGGTGGGGAGGTGATTATTGTGTGGGACAACTTGCAACGCTTAACCTAATGCCCTCTGGAATCTAGCCTGACTGCTCGCGCCACGTTACCTAGAGGGTGAGCAGGGGTTATTTGTAAGAGGTGATTCTACGCCCTGACTTAGATGAAAAGGGTCCCTGCTTGTCACAAGTGCATACCTGCGCCAACCAGAGACCCCGGATTCTAACAATAAATAAGGCTGTTAGCGCTCTAGTTGTTCTTTAGAACACTCTGGGAAGCTGCAGTAGAACACAAAGGCATCAACTGACAGGCTGCTCCTGTTGAAATATAACAGGAAGATATTTGAGATCTCACTTAAAACATGTCCTAATTTTTCTTTCTACAGCACTAACCATAATTTCTATGACAAAATGAACTCCCTCATTGTGTTCCTTTTTAAATTAAATGTTTTAAGAGTTACCAGTTTATTCCAATCAAGATGGCTTCAGGTGTGCCATAATTTTGTCACAAGTAAGACTGTTAGCGCTCTAGTTGTTCTTTAGAACACTCTGGGGAGCTGCAGTAGAACACAAAGGCATCAACTGACAGGCTGCTCCTGTTGAAATATAACAGGAAGATATTTGAGATCACACTTGAAACGTCCTAATTTTTGTTTCTACAGCACTAACCATAATTTCTATGACAAAATGAACCCTATCATTTTGTTCCTTTTTAAATTAAATGTTTTAAGTGTTACCAGTTTATTCCAATCAAGATGGCTTCAGGAGTGCCATACTTTTGTCATAAGTAAGGCTGTTAGCGCTCTAGTTGTTCTTTAGAACACTCTGGGAAGCTGCAGTAGAACACAAAGGAATCAACTGACAGTCTCTTTCCTTGTTGGATGTACATGATTTACTGAGAATGTCAGACTTCATTCTCACATGACTAAGAAAGATAATGTGAATTTACAGAAAATATGCTCTCATTTTAGCTTCAGTTTTCTCTCAAACATGATTCATGATATTCCAGCAGAAGGTTTTTCACATGGTAAAATCACCTTAGAACAGACCACAATTCCTGAAATTATTATGGTCCCATCAACAAATGAATTCTAATGTAACAAAAGTCTGTTATCACCCTTTATAGTTCTCCTTTTGGTAACCCTCAAAATCTTCGATTCACTACAATGCATTTCAATGGGGTACTATCATGTATATTGGTCCCAAGATGGCTGCCAACAATTCCAGGATGAAGTGCTGACAGCCAATCTGATCTCACGATGAGATGTGTCGTTATGCTCCGCCCAGATATTGAAACGTTTTCTTTTTCTAATTTCTCATGAACTACTGAAAGGATTTACACCATTAAACAAAAAGGGATCTTTCTGAACCAAGAGCTACCTTTTCTCCAAATTTGGTGTAATTCCGTTGAGCAGTTCGGGCTGTAGCCGTGTCAAAAGTTTCCTATTTTAATTAACATGGAGAAAAAACATTTTGGGACCCCCTTTTTTCTTGGCCCCTGCTTGCCGAATCCCCCCGAAACCTTTAAGATAGGAGCTGACTCGAGCGCCCCACGAGTTTTGAAAATTTCGCTAAGATTCGTCAACCGACGCCAAAGTTATTGGGAAAAGAATGTTACGATTTTCCTATGGATAATAGGTCCTAACTATAACTACCTACTGGCGACCGTATTGTTTGTATATATATATATATATATATATATATATATATATATATATATATATATATATATATATATATAATTTAAAAAGTATGGTACACCTGAAGCCATCTTGATTGGAATAAACTGGTAACACTTAAAACATTTAATTTAAAAAGGAACACAATGAGGGGGTTCATTTTGCCATAGAAATTAGGATTAATGCTGAAGAAAGAAAATGAGGGCACATTTTGAGTGACTTCTCAAATCCTCTTCTATTTCATTAAACAATTCTGACATGCAGACTGAAACATGCACTTTTAATACCAGGAGCAGACTTCCATGGTAAACAGTAGTTTTACTACAGTGATCTAATGAGCAACTAGAGTGCTAACATTCAGAATTTATGGCAAATGTGGGACATATCTGAATACCTTCATGATGGAATCAAAGTAAAAAACTGAAAGCATTTCCTACTGAGGAGACTGCAGTACATGAGGAAATTAGGAAACTTCAAAACAAATAAATCTCCCAAGATGGCCACCGGAGACAAAAGAGCCCAAATGTAGCCCAAAATCACCCAGATGTAGCCCAAATATAGCCCAATGACAGAAGTGTGCAAAACACTTATTATTTTGTGTTTTTGCAGTGTTATATAGTGCAGACTTGTCAGGTATTGGAGTGCTTTACATGAGCATTGGTTACATCACACAAGAACAAATTCATTTTGGTTGTAGACATGGGGAGACTAAGTGATTTGACCAGAATCACAGAATGTCGAGCTGAAGCAGAAACTCCAACCTGGTTCCCCAGTTGCAAAGTCTGCAGTTCTGGAAGTAACACCACATCCTCTCCCCTAAGTGCAACATTTAATCAAGTGGTCAACTGGATAAAAAAACATAAAGATAACAAATAAAAAGTGCTTTGTCGCTATTTGAAAACTCAGAAAATATGTCCTTATTTTAGTCTTTTAGAGCAATAACCATAATTTTGATGCCAATAAGACCCTCTCATATATGTAATTTCTAAAGGAAATGCTCTAGGTATTACAGTTTTGATTACATCAAGATGACGTCAGGCGTTCCACACTTTTGTAATAAATATAGAATGTTAGCAATCTAGTTGTTCATTAGGATACTGTTGAGAGGCAGAGGCGAGGGGCACGGACTCTGAAAATGGAAGGCAGGTAGGAGGGTGCAAAGGCAACAATTTAACCACACTGAGCAGGCAGGAAGGGCCGTGGCAGCACAACAGACTATGGAGGGCAGTTGATAGGGGGGCAGGGGCAACAAACCAACAATACAGGACTTGCAAGAGAGGCTGTGGCAATGTAATAGACCATTGTGGGCAGAAGGAAGAGGCAATGGTAGTACAACCATACATGCCATCAGACCCGATTCAGCCAGGAAACGTCCAATGTTTTTAAGCTCAAATGGGCTTTATTTGATCTGCCTCCTGTCTACAATCTCCTCTTTTTCAAAGTAACTCAAAGGGGAAAATCAATACCCCAGTTTTTTTTCAAAATTTCCCTCTTACCAAGTTCAAAATGTTCGCAAGTATGGTACATTGGATCATGGAAGGAAATGGGGTAGGGACATGGACTTGGATAACAGAGGACAGGAGGGACATGGTGAGGTGCACCAAACTGACCCTGCAGGGCAGGCATCAGGGTTTGCAGCAGCACAATACACCACACAGGGCATGCGGGACGGGAGTGCAGCACAACAATCCATAGAAAGCAAGAGGGAGGAGACAGGACCATGCAAATGGACAACAGAGAACAGAGGGACAAGAGGCAATGGTAGCTAGCTGACCATAATGGACAGACAGGAGAGAAAGCTGCAGCATAACAGACCATAAAGGGCAGGAGGGACGGATCAGGGGCATTACAATGGAACAGACAAGCCAGGAGGGAGGGAATAGGGGTCTGCACATGTAAACAGAGGGCTGGGGGCAAGGGCGCAGGGCAGGAGCAGCAAGATAGCCATGGAGGTCAGGCAGGATGGGCACTAGAAGCAAGACACACCATGAAGAGCAACACTGAGACTGTGATGGCATACACAGAGACCATGGAGGGAAGGTGGGAGGGGGTCAGGGGCAGCTAACTGACCACACAGGGAAGGTGGGAGGGGCCATGGCAGCACAGAAGACCATGCATGGCAAGTGGGAGGGTTAGTGGCAGCACAATGGCTATGATGGGCAAGAAGGAGGGTGCAGGGGCATGCACAAAGGACGATGGAGGATTGAAGGGAGGGTCAGGACCTGTGCACAGACAAGAAAGTTCAGGGGAAGGGGCCTCACAACAGACCGCACGGGGCAGGCAGGAGGAGCAGTTGCAGCACAAAAGACCAGGGAGGGCAGAAGGGTGTGGCAGTACAATGGACCATGTAGGACAGGAGGAAGAGGATAGGGGCATGGCATGTGGACAGGCAGGGTGGAGGTGGCAGGGACAGGTTACAATCATCTGACAATGCTAGGCAGGTGGGAGGGGAGTGGCAGTTCAACAGAACACTCAGAGTAGATAGGAGTGGCAGGTCCATGGAACATGGTGGGCAAAAAGGATAGAGCAGGGGCATGCACAAAGACATCGGAGGGCAGGGGGAAGGAGAATAGGGGCAGCAAGCTAAGCACAGAGTTTAAGCAGGAGGTCAATGATGGGGCATAGAATTGGGCAATGGAGGGCAGGGGGAGTGGACTGCTACATCATACTAAATTGAGGGCAGTGGCAGCACATCAGACCATGCATGGCAGGAGGGAGGAGGCTAGTCCATGGATTCACACAACAGAGGAAAGGGAGGAGGGGGATGGGGCAGCAAGCTAACTGTTCAGAGAAGGCGGGTATTAGGAACTTTATTGTTTTTAAAACGTGTGTCTGTGCGAACTACTTAAAATATGAACAAGTATGCAGCATAATCTCACTTTTATTCAGGAAGAAGAGGACGTTTGTGACTGTGACTCCGGGCTCACTTGGCAGAAACACCCCCTGACCCTCCACCCCCTATCGCAAAATGTAATGCCCGTGAAAAGGGTAGGTGAACACAGTGTTATATAGAACATAGTCCTGAGAGCACGATTGAAAATGAAAACTAGGTAGAGTGTATGGTATAAACTATGCACCAAATAGTGTGATATAAGATAAACCAGCGTGAAATATAATATGCAATACATTGTGCGCAATTACAGATTCATTGGAGAGCGCGAGATAGCACAGGCACTAGCGCGCGCTATGCGATATGCGCCTTGGAGTGTAATATGCACAGGGCAGTGTTGTGTAACCTAACTAGTCTCTAAAGTTGTAATATAAAATATGTGCTGAGGAGTGTAACGTTGCATATGCACTGTGACAAAGATATGGATCCCAGATTGTAATATGTATGGCATAGCACTGTGCGTTATAACATAGGCATCGAGGAAGGCACGTTAGATGGGGCAATATAACCCGTGCGAAGACAAGTGTGGCATGACATATTCATGGGGTGGTGTTACAGTGCACATGGGCTAGAGAGTGTCATAGCATATGCACTAGCTAGTGGAATACAACACAGAGGTGTTTGGCACTCAGCAGGCAATTGTGGGTGTAACACAGCATTGGGCTCTGCCAGGAGCGCACTGTGACTCTCAAGTGATGTTCGTCCCCTTTCCAGAGAGTAAAATAAAAAGTATTACACATCCGGCAGTGGATGTGTGTTTTATTAACCGTGAGGGGGGTTTCTTGCATAGTTTTGGTCTAATTTTTGTCGAATCCCCTTTGAATGGCTTGGTGTGCATGTGTATTAAATGTGCCCGTCAATAGCTACCCATGTTTGTATAAATAAACAACAAGGGTGTCTACCGGGATTAGGCACGGTAGGGCATCAGACATGTCAGAGCTTCACTAGTGGTGTAAGTACATTCCACGTGGATTCATTGTATGCATAGTCGCCTTTTAATGAATATCACGCAAATCGTCACGGTGATAGGTACGTACGGTTTGTCCAGCATGTCCTAGGTGTGTCTATAAATATATATTTTTTAAAAATAATAAAAAAACAGTGGCCGGCCCAGGGGATTGGAGTCAAAAAAATATAATTAGGAGACAGGCCCTGGGGGATGAGGTCATCAGGGCCAATAAATTAGAATAAGAAGGGGAACCACACAGCCCCCCTTCTTAAAAAATTAAAATAAATAAAAGACTGGCATCGTGCCGGAGGCCACGCCCCCTCCTTGCAGCACTCTGCAAACGCGCCCCCGTGGCGAATTGTAAGTTGGGGAATTAATTCCTATTCAATACTGAGGGTCCCTGAGGGCCAACTAGCCCAACAGGCATCTCCAGTATGCGCCAGGGAGCTGCGCTGCAGACAGGTGTTCTGAGGCCAAGCCCCTTTTTACACCTCTCTGCAACACAGCTCTGTGGCGCTTACTGGAGGTACCTAGTGGTCTAGTTTGACCATAGGGACCCTTAGGATTCAAGGGGACTTAATCTCCCAACTTAGAACAGCCACAGGGCGCGTTTACACAGTGGTGAAGGGAGGGGACGGGGCCTGAGGTGACGTGTGCAAACACGCACTATGGCACGTTTTAAATTGGGGATATAATTTCCCTTCAATACTGAGGGCCCCTGGGGGCTAACTAGCCCACAAAGTGCTTCCAGTAAGCGCCACTGAGCTGCATTGCAGAGAGGTGGTCCAGGCGGTGCCACTTTTTACACCTCTCTGCAACGCAGCTCTGTGGCACTTACTGGAGGTACCTAGTGGGCTAGTTGGACCCTAGGGACCCTCAGGATTCAAATGAACTTAATCTCCCAACTAAAAACGGGCACAGGGCGTGTTTACACAGTGGTGAAGGGAGGGGACGGGGCCTGAGTTAACGTGTGCAAAAACGCCCTGTGGCCTGTTTTAAGAGGTAGTTTTAATCCCCCTGCCCTATTATATACTAGGGGCTTACAGAGGAGGTCATGCTAATCACAGGGGGACCCCAACGCATAATGTTCCCTAGTGTATGTAGGTGTTTTCACTGTATTCTAAGTGTCTTTGAACATAGCACTGGCTCTAGGACTGGTTAGTCAGACTCAGTTACCACCAGTATCCGTCTGAAAAAGTTGAGGGTACAGGATGATTTTGCAACAAGGCTTCTTTCTGCTCTTCTTTTTGTTCTTTCTGCATGTTATCCTTCTTCCTGAACTTTTCTTCGTCTTTGAGGACTTCTGTTGCTTCTTTCTGCACTTATTTTTTTTCTTTCTGTGCATTGTTTCTTCTTTCTTCACATGTCCTATCTCTGTAGGCATAGTTAGAAATTAGCATTTAAAAAACCTTTGAAATTCACAGAAAAAAACCATAGGTTTCAGGCACGTTATAGTTAGGAATTAGCATTGAAAAAACCTCAGAAATTCACTGAAAAAAACATAGGTTTCAGGGGTGTTATAGTTAGCTGGACTTTTCACTTGTACAAAACCATTGAAATTCCCCCGTTATAGTTAGTTCAGCTAACTATAACTCGCGCGCCCGCAATGCACTGCTGATGACGTCACATATTACATCACTCATGACATGGTCAGTGACATCACTCATGACATCACTGATGACATCTCAAATGACATCACTGATGACATCACTGATGGCATCATCCTTGTGATAGAGTGGCAGACCTCCTCTCACCCTAATATAACCTTTGATACACACATTCAAAAATAGAGACTAAAATTTTCAAAACAATGGACATAGCAATACCAGTTACAACAACCTCTTCAGTAATTCTAAGATCCACATACACATCCACTCATTCACCAGCAGTCCTATACAGTCACTCATACATGTACTCACTCATCATATGTACTCATACACCTATGCATCCTGTTACACAATGCCACTCATCCATAGAGTTACTCACATACATAGTCACTGATGCTAATAAAGAATCAAACATACATTTACTTGCATATACAGTTATACAAACACCACCACACTTACTTCTACGGAAACTTACACATACTTAGTCTTTTAAACAATCACTTATAGAAACACATACTTATTCATACAGGAACTCTTTCAATCTCTCACTCTCACATATACTCACTTATATACACCAATAGTCACATATACTAGTTTAAAACATATGTAGTTACTCATAAAGACACTATTGAGACAGTCATTCACTCACTAACACACCCATACACACACTCATCCACCCATACAGTACTGCACACATGCTGTCTTCAACACATACAAACAGTGAGTCACTCATTCATGCACCTATGCACTACGTAATACCCCCACCGAACCATGCAGACACTCAGACTGATACTCAAAAAACCAACTAATAACCTATATAGACACCCATGTAGCTACTCACCAACCCATGCAGCCACTTATACACAAAGTGAGAGACTGATACAGATATTTACATATTTAAACATTACTCAGTAAGCCATGTATTCACTATGATACACTTAATCAGTCAGTTACACAATCAATTTTTCAAAAATAAATCATCCATTTAGACACTTATATACCCATTTATTCTTCCATCGACCTTGAGATATACATATATAAAACATATTTAATTTTCAGAAAAACACACATTCACTGGATGATGTCATCAGTGATGTCATCAGCGATGTCATTTGAGATGTCATCAGTGATGTCATGAGTGATGTAATATGTGACGTCATCAGCAGTGCATTGTGGGCGCGCGAGTTATAGTTAGCTGAACTAACTATAACGGGGGAATTTCAATGGTTTTGTACAAGTGAAAAGTCCAGCTAACTATAACACCCCTGAAACCTATGGTTTTTTCAGTGAATATATATATATATATATATGTATATATATATATATATATATATATATATATATATATATATATATATATATATATACATATATATATATAATATCTATATACCAAGGTGTATTGAAGAATGGGTGGGTGTATGAGTGTCTGAATGAATGATTAAGTGGGTATATGACTGACTGTATAAGTGAGTGATTAAATGTGTCTTAGTGAATGCATGCATGATTGACTAATCTGTGTGAATGTCTGTATCAGTCTGTCAGTTGGTGTATAATTGGTTGCATGAGTTGGTGAGTACCTACATGAGTGTCTATATGGGTTATTGATTGGTTGCCTGAGTACCTGTATGGGTGCCTGAGTGCCTGTGTGGATGGGTGGGGGTGTTTGACTCCCTGCATGGATGTGTGAGTGAGTGATTCACTGGGTGTATGGGTTCATGAGTGCATCTGCAAGGGGCTGGATGGGTGAGTGAGTGTGCATATGACTGTGTTTGAGAGTGAATGGATGTCTCAGTGGTATATATGTGAGTAAGTACATATGCGAAAGACAGTATATGTGAGTGTTGGAGTATATAAGTGACTGTATGTGAGAGTGAGTGATTGTGAGAGTGGCTGTATGGATGAGTGTGTGCTTGTGTCAGTGATTGTATAAGAGAGTAAGTATGTGTTAGTATCTGTATGAATAAGTGAGGTGGTGTTTGTATAACTCTTTAGGTGAGTAAATGGCAGTGTGATTAACTCTTTGACTGACTAGGTGTGTGAGTAACTCTATGGATGAGTGGTGGTGAGAGTCTGTATGGGTGTATGAGTTCATATATCAGTGGCTGCATTGATGAGTGACTGTGTGTATGAGTGACTGTATGGGAGAGTGAGTGAATGTGTGTGTAGACCTATGAATCAGTGAGTGGGTATGTACTAACTGATATTGGTGTGTCTATGGTTTTGAGAATGGTAGTCTGTGGGTATATGAAAGGTTGTATTAGGGGTGAGAAGGATTAAGTGGATGATATCATCAGTGATGTCATTTAAGATGTCATCAGTGATGTCATCAGTGATGTCACTGGCTATGTC
The DNA here is from genome assembly GCF_964204655.1 of Triturus cristatus. Taxonomy (NCBI): domain Eukaryota; kingdom Metazoa; phylum Chordata; class Amphibia; order Caudata; family Salamandridae; genus Triturus; species Triturus cristatus. Next base: position 344,166,879 of record NC_140581.1, read on the forward strand.
TTGAGTGATGTTTATGTTTATGTGTTTTGTAGAGCGCATAGCTGCCCAAGGGCTTCCCAGCGCTATGGAGCAGGAGAGAGCAGATACCGACAACTCAGCCTGGAAATAGCCATGTATTCAGTTTTTTCCTATAGGCAATCTCATTTGTGAGGAATCTTAGTTCTATAGGCATGGAGCTCCAGAGTTTCAGCACCAAGAGCGTGAATGATCTTCCTCCCCATCTGGATCGCCTAATCCTTATGGTTTTGGCCAGGCGATCTGAATAGGATCTTAGGGGTCTTTCTGGTGTGTAAGTTGTGATCAGGGCCCTGGGTAAAGTTGTCCCTTTGCCATTCAAGGCCCTGTGTGCTATGCACAGTGCTTTGAATTTGACTCTGTCCTGTACTGGCAGCCAGTGGAGTACCTCGCTGACTCAAACCTGGGTATGCTTCTGAGTACCCTGGCTGCTGCATTTTGTACCACCTGTAGTCTATTCAACACGTATTTGGGTGACCCCAGGAAGAGAGGGTTTGCATAGTCTAGGCGTGAGACCACCAAGGACTGTATCACTGTTCTCCGGGTCTCCTCTGGAATGAGGTCTAGAATTTTACGGAGTATCCGCAGAATTCTAAAACAGGTGGTGGCCAGTTTGCCTGGCTTGAGTTTCCATGGTGAGTTTGTGGTCATTACCACATGCCTAAGTTCTTGATGGAGTTTTTATGCACTGGTGGACATCCCAGTTCTTTTTGCCACTCAAAGGTGACTTGTGATGGAAGATTATTACCTAGGAACATGAGTTATAGTTTGTCACCATTTACTTTTAGCTTACAGCTTGTCATCCAGCTAGCTACCCTTTCCATGCAGGGATACACTAGGTTGTGTTTCGAGTTGAGGTCCCCTGCCACAGAAACTACCAATTGGGTGTCATCTGCATACAATACGATTGACAACCCAAATTCCTGGATGATCTCGGCCAGAGGTTGCATATATAGATTGAACAGTGTAGGGCTGAGGGAGGAGCCCTGTGGTACACCGCATGTAACCTCTAGAATGTCTGAGTAGTGTCCGCATTCTGTGGTCTGAAAGGACCTGTCCTTCAGAAATGACACTATCCACCTTAGCACGCAGTCTTGTATCCCTGCTCGCTCTAGCCTAAGAATGAGTGTTTTATGATCCACTGTATCAAAACCTGCACTTAGTTCGAGCAGCAGGATGGCAGTGGTACCTCCTTGATCGAGGATTCCCTTAAGTTCTTTTGTCAACAGTAGTAGGGCAGATTCGGTGCTGTGTGCTGGTCTAAAACTCATTTGGGTCCGGTGAAGCACCTCATTCTCCTCTAAGAACTGGGGCAGGATGTGGTTGACATATTTTTCAGCCATTTCCTAAAATGGGTAGGAGTGAAATGGGGCGGAAGTTACTCAGATTTTTGGGGTCTGAATATGGCTTTTTGAGCAAAGGTCGGACTATGGCGTGTTTCCAGGTGTTCTGCACTTTCCCTTGTGTGAGGAATAGAGTGAGTAATTCTGTGGCAGTTGTCATAAAAGTGTCTCCCCCTTGTAAAAACATATGAGGGGGTATCGGATCTTTAGGGGTCCCTGATTTGATGCCTTGTCGGGTCTTAGTCGTGCTCTCTTTTTTTGTCACTGGAAATTCCTTTAGTATAGGTCACGCTGTGTGCCCAATGGATGCCTTGGTGCCTTGAGGGTCTGGGTTATCTTTACTTCCTATCATGGAGCTGTAGATGTTTTCAACCTTATTTTTAAAAAAGACTGCCAGTTCATTGCATCTATCCCTAGAGGAAGATTGTGGAGAGGCACCCAATTCTATTGACGTGAGGGATTTAACCACCTTGAAAAGTTCTCTGGAAGAGTGGGAGGCAGAGTTTATTTTTTCCTGGAAATATCTAGCTTGGGCTATCTTGATTTCATTGTGGTAGTTTCTAATCTCTTTCTTATATTGTGCCTTTATGGTAATGTCATATGATTTCTGCCAGTTTTTTTCAGTTTTTTTGCAAATTCTTCTTGGGGATGCGAGATAGCTGTTAAACCAAGTTGGTTTCCTTTGTGTCTTGTTCGTTCCTGTCCTCTCTTTCTTACTACAGTGCTCTGCCGCATTAGTGAGCCATTTGTCCAAGAGTGAATCTGCTATCTCTACATCTCCAGTCATTTCTGGGGTATGTCTCGCTAGAGACTCTATAATTTTCTCTGGAATGGTTCTGGTCCATTTCCTGCCTAACGTAGGCGCAGTGCAACCTATGTGTTGCCCACTTGTGGGACACCCCCGCGCCGCACGGCCACCAGCTGCTGTGTGTGCCCCCTCGCCTTGCCCTCTGCCTCGCTGCCTGCCTCGCTGCCGGCTGACGCCGCTGGCGTCTGTTTTTGCTTGTTTTGTCTAGCATTTGCGCTTGTTTGAACTGCATTTTCCTCCCGTGTTAGCAGCTTTTGTCTGACTTTTGTGCCTGTATTTTTTTCTAGTCAGTTTCTGCATTTTCCTCCCGTGTTAGCAGCTTTTGTCTGACTTTTGTGCTTGTTTTGTCTAGCATTTGTGCTTGTTTGAACTGCATTTTCCTCCCGTGTTAGCAGCTTTTGTCTGACTTTTGTGCCTGTATTTTTTCTAGTCAGTTTCAGCCCTTTGCGTTCTCCTGCCTGTCTGCCCGCCTACCTCGCCGCCCTCCGCCTTCCCTCCCCGCTCCCCGCCACCACCGCTGACCACGCCCCTTTTTCCTTTCTGTTCCCTCCCCGCTCCCGCCTCCCAGCTGCCCCGCCCACCCGCGCACTTCGCCTTATATGGCGACCGTGCGAACGCGCAGCGGTCACGCGCAGCGGGCGCGCCGATTGTGCGCCGAAGGCGCGCCAAAGGTAAGCCCGTCTGCGCCCGTCCGCGACCGGACCGCGCCCAGCGCCAGGACCCCTGGCCAACGAAGATCCAGACCGACCCGCCTGACGTACTCCGCCGCCACCCTCACCGCACTCAACACCGGCCGACTCCCAGAATGCCATCAAGCCACTCCACGACGTACCCACGGACCTTTCAGCTGCCACGCCTGCAAGTTCACCTGCATCCGGACCAGCCTCGCACCAGCACCCACCAAGTCGAATACCAGCAGCACCCACCTCAAGTGCATCCTGCTCAACACCCGCTCCGTCCACAGACACGCCATCGAACTCTGGAACCTTCTAGACGCCACAGCCCCTGACGTCGCCTTCCTCACGGAGACCTGGATGAACGCCTCTTCAGCTCCCGACATCGCCATCGCTATCCCAGAGGGCTACAAGGTCGTCCGGAGGGACCGAAACGCCAACCAGATGGGAGGAGGCATCGCCATCATCCACAGGAACACCATCCGTCTCACGACCAGCACCGACAACACCCTGACCAGCGCCGAACACCTGCATTTCCAGATCCACACCAACCCGAACACCACCCTCAGAGGCACCCTGATCTACCGACCCCCTGGACCACGCACACAATTCAGCGAGGACATCGCCGACTTCGTCAGCCCGCATGCCCTCCCCTCCGCCGACTACATCCTCCTGGGAGACCTCAACTTCCATCTGGAGAACAACAACGGCCGCAACACCAGCACCCTGCTCGACAACCTCGCCAACCTGGGACTCAAGCAACTGGTGTCCACCCCCACCCACCTCGCCGGACACACACTCGACGCAGTCTTCTCATCCAGCACAGACATAGACTTCAGCCACGCCACAGAGCTTCAATGGACGGACCACAGCTGCGTCCACTTCACCTTCAAGAGAACGACGACCCACCAACACCAGCAACAGGCAGCCCGCAGAAGCTGGAACAAGATCACAGCAGACCAGCTCGCCACCTCCCTGAACCAGCACCCTCCTGCCAGCTCAGCGAACCCCAGCCAAGCCGCCGACAACCTCACGAAGTGGATCAGCAACTGCGCGGACGAACTCGCCCCACTGAGGACCCCGCCTAGCAGACCCGGCAGCAAGAAGGCCCCATGGTTCACCGACGAACTCAAGAGCTCCAAGAAGAACTGCCGAGCCCTCGAGAAAGTCTGGAGAAGGGAACCGACACCAGACAACAGGACCTCCTTCAAACTTGCCACCCGGAAACACCACCAGCTGATCCGCGCCGCCAAGAAAACAGCATTCAAAGACCGGTTGGACAACAACGCACACAACTGCAAGGAACTCTTCAACATCGTGAAAGAGCTTTCCAACCCCAGCGCAGGAAACAACGACATCACCCCATCGCAAGACCTCTGCAACTCCCTCGCTTCATACTTCCACAACAAGATCGCGGACATACATAACAGCTTCAACAACCAACCAACGCACACCATGACCGAACAACCACCCCCCACCACCACCCTCCACGCCTGGACCCCGATCAGCACCGAAGACACCATCCGCACGATGAACTCCATCCACTCCGGATCACCGACCGACCCCTGCCCTCACCACGTCTTCAACAAGGCCGACGCTGTCATCGCAACCCACCTGCGAGACATCATCAACACTTCCTTCGACACCACCATCTTCCCTGAGAGCTGGAAGCACGCCGAACTCAGCGCCCTACTAAAGAAACCTACAGCGGACCCCACCGACCTCAAGAATTACCGCCCCATCTCGCTCCTCCCGTTTCCAGCCAAAGTCATCGAGAAGATCGTCAACAAGCAGATGGCCGCCTTCCTCGAGACAAACGGATCCCTCGACCCCTCACAGTCCGGCTTCCGAGCCAATCACAGCACCGAGACCGCCCTCATCGCCGCCACCGATGACATCCGAGCCCTGATGGACAATGGAGAAACAGCGGCCCTCATCCTCCTAGACCTCTCTGCGGCATTCGACACGGTCTGCCACCGCACCCTAGTACGGCGCCTCAGCAACATCGGAATCCAGGACAAGGCGCTGTACTGGATCATCTCCTTCCTCGACGGAAGAACACAGAGAGTCCGCCTACCACCGTACAAGTCAGAGGCCTCCGAAGTCACCTGCGGCGTCCCTCAAGGATCATCTCTGAGCCCCACCCTCTTCAACGTCTACATGAGCCCCCTCGCGGCCATCGTACGCAAACACAACCTCAGCATAATCTCCTACGCCGACGACACCCAACTGATCCTCTCCCTGACCAACGACCCCGCCGCCGCCAGATCCAACCTGCACGAAGGGATGAAAGAGGTAGCCGAGTGGATGACGACCAGCCGCCTGAAACTGAACTCGGACAAGACGGAGGTCCTCATCCTGGGCTCCTCACCCTCCGCCTGGGACGACTCCTGGTGGCCTCCCGCCCTGGGCACCGCACCCAAACCGACAGACCATGCACGCAACCTGGGCTTCCTCCTGGACTCCTCCCTCTCCATGACCAGGCAAGTCAACAACGTCTCCTCGGCGTGCTTCAACATCCTACGCATGCTACGGAAGATCTTCTGGTGGATCCCCACCGAGACCAGGAAGACCGTCACCCAGGCCCTCGTCACCAGCCGACTGGACTACGGCAACGCCCTCTACGCCGGTACCACCGCCAAGCTCCAGAAGAGACTCCAGCGGATCCAGAACGCCTCAGCCAGACTCATCCTCGACATCCCACGAACCAGCCACATCTCCGGACATCTGAGAGACCTTCACTGGCTCCCCGTCAACAAAAGAATCACCTTCCGCCTCCTCACCCACGCACACAAAGCCCTACACGACCAAGGCCCGAGCTACCTCAACAGCCGAGTCAACTTCCACGCTCCCAAACGCCACCTCCGATCAGCCAACCACGCCCTCGCCGCCGTCCCCCGCATCCGAAGAGCGACTACAGGAGGAAGGTCCTTCTCCTACCTGGCCGCCAAGACCTGGAACTCCCTCCCTACCGACCTGCGCCTGACCCAAGACCACCTCTCCTTCAGGAAGAAGCTGAAGACCTGGCTGTTCGAGTAGTAGCGGCACCCCCTCCTCCCCCCCCCCCAGCGCCTTGAGACCCTACGGGTATGTAGCGCGCTTTACAAGTGTCACTGATTGATTGATTGATTGTGTTGAAGGTTCATGTTGGTGAATCATAAAGGAATGTAAAAATGAACTGACCAAGGCACTGGTGTAGAGGTTGCTGCTTTTAGGGTCATTGGTAAATATTGCATCTAAGATATGCCTTTTTTTGTGTGTTGCTGACTGCACCATCTGACTCAGCTGCATGGCGTCCATGTCTTGGATAAATCTGTTGGTGATGGGGTCGTTCTGTTTACTAGGTGGATATTAAATTGCCTTGTAAGGCTGTTGCAATTTTGTTAGTGATACTCTCTGCTATGAGGTCTGGGAGATGTTTCAGGAAGGTGTTGCAGGGTCCCGGTGGTCGATAGATAAGTATCCCTGAAAAGGTTTGGGTGGGTGATAGCCTAATGCTGAACAATATAGTGTCACAGTTGAGGAGGGGTTTAGGTGAGATAGTGCAACTGTAGATGTTGTTATATATGATGGCTATTCCTCCCCCAGTTTTTCCCACTCTGTCCTGTCTATTGATGTTAAGTCCTAACGGGAGGGCCAGTGTTAGGTCTGGCATGGACCATTCTTTAAGCCATGTCTCAGTTACAAATAAGAGATCCAATTGTTCTTCCTCAATTAAGAGTCTAATCTCAATTTTGTGTGATGGGATGGATCTACAGTTTATTAGCCCCTTTTTTCATCTTACTTTTTCCTTTTTCTTCTGTTTGGGGCCCCTTTAAACAAGTGGTTTCCTACTTCACCGTCCATTTGCATTGGGTGCATGTGAACTTTCTTCCTGTCAGGTATTGCGGTGTGATTTAGTGCTTACATTGTGGGGTGGAAGCCGGTCTCAGCTGTATCAGTTCTTTTGCATTATATCTTATCACTCCCTGTGTGTCTGAGTAGTGACAAGCAGGGTTCCTGGCCTCGGCCGGATGCGGACAGGCGCAGACGGGCTTGCCTTTGGTGCACCTTTGGCGTACCAGCGGTGTGCCCGCTGCATGCGTCCGCTGTGAGTCTGAGGATTAAATAGTCAGCCCGGCAGAACAAGTAGAGCGCTGCCTGCCCGAAAGTCACCAACCGGAAGTGATGAAAGCGTGCTCTCTGCCCACTACATAAACGGCAATGCAACCACAGTGAACCAGAGCAGGAGACACGGGAAGCTACGCAACGTGAGCAAGAGTAAGTACCATTACATGAATAAAAGTAGGTATAAAAGAATTTTAAATATTAAAATAATGCACTCAAACCAATTTAAAAGGCTATAGTAGTCCTTAGTTCAAAATATCACCGATGAGGGGCAAAGTAGCGAGGCACCAGCAGACTCAGCCCCTGTCCGCTGCACGTCCGCACTAGCATAGGAATAAATAGGCAGCCCGGCAGAACAAATAGACAGTGCCTGCCCGGAAGATCCCAACCGGAAGTGATGAAAGCGTGCTCTCTGCCCTCCACACATATGGCAATGCAGCCACGGCAGCCTGGAGCAGGAGACACGGGAAGCTAGGCAACGTGAGCAAGAGTAAGTGCCATCACATGAATAAAAGTAGGTATAAAAGTATTTAAAATATTAAAATAATGCATTCAGACCAATTTAAAAGGCTATGATAGTCCTTAGTTAACAATATCACCATTGAGGAGCAAAGTAGCGAGGCACCAGCAGACCCAGCCCCTGATGTAATATGTGAAGTCATCAGCAGTAGATTGTGGGGGCGCGAGTTAATGGCGAGTTAATGGCTGAATTTCTCTGGTTTCGTGCGAGTGAAATGTCATGCTAACTACAACGTCCCTGTAACCTTTTGTTTTTTCGATGAATTTCAGAATTTTTTAAATGATAAGCCCTAACTATAAAGTCTCTGAAACCTATGTTTTTTAGTGATTTTCTGTGTTTTTTAAAATGCAAATTACTCAATATAACGTCCCTGAAACCTGTGTTGTTTTTAGTTAATTTTTTTGTTTTTTTTTAAATGCTCATTTCTAACTATGCCTACATAGGTAGGACATGTATGGAAAGAGGAAGAAAGGCACAGAAAGAAGCAGGAGAAGTGCAGAAAGAGGAAGAAAGATGCAGAAAGAAGCAAGAGAAGTATAGAATGAAGCAACAGAGGTGCAGAAAGAGGCCTACTTAGACCGTACCTTTCCACAAACTCATATAAAGTAGCTTAATCACTAATCCTTCTCCCAAGATGTCTTAAACCTCACTTTTCTCTTGAAGGCTCACTATTCATCGACTGCTCAGAATGTTAGGCCTACGGAATGGAAAACAGCAATTCTAACCAAATCATGTTTTAAGTCTCGCCACGTTTGTGAAGGTATGCATCCGAATGTCTGTGCTTTTACCTAGTGACATGTTACATAGAAATAAACATACAAATACTTGAATACCTAAGTTTCAAACAGCATACTCTGTAACTTTGTGTACAAGAAGGTGTATGTATTTCTTTCTGCTCATAATACAGGGCACATGGGTATTCAATAGTATAGTTGATATGCTCTATAACACCTACATACATAAGATATGTCTGCCAGTGCAACTGAATGACAGAGCAGAACTGTGAAGATTTGACAACATATAGGACAAAGGTACCGACTTTTTAAGCTACCACCTTCAGATGCATAGCACATGTGAGAATACATGTACAAGTAGACATATACCTCAGTCACGAGAGCATGCAGATATTTAAACGTACAGCTTGCACTTTCCATCTGCGTACAGAAAGAGGCAAGTTAAGTAAGCAAGAGAAGTGCAGAAAAAAACAAGAGAGGCGCAGAAAGAGTAAGAAAGAGAAGGGCAGAAAGAGGCAATAGAAGTGCAGAAAGATGCAAGAGAAGTACACAAGGAGGCAAGAAAAGTGCAGAAAAAAAGCAAGAGATGTGCAAAAATAAGCAAGAGAGGTGCAGAAAGAGGAAGAAATGTGTAGAAAGAGGCAAGAGTAGCACTGACAGTGGCAATAGAAGTGCAGAAAGAGGAATAAAGATGATGAAACAATCAAGAGAAAAACAGAAAGAGGCAAAAGAAATGCAGAAAGAGTAAGAAAGATACAGAAAGAACCAAGAGAAGTACAGAAAGAAGTAATAGAGGTGCAAAAAGAAGCAAGAAAAGTGATGAAAGAGACAAGAGAGTTGCATAAAGAAACAAGAGAGGTGCAGAAACAACCAAGAGATGTGCAGAAAGAAGCAAGAGAGGTGCAAAAAGAGGCAAGTGGGGTGCACAAAGAGGCAAAAGGGGTGCAGAAAGAGGCAAGAGAAGTGCAGAAAAAAGCAACAGAGATGCAGAAAGAGACAAGAGAAGAGCATAAAGAGGCAAGAGAGGTGCAGAAAAAGCACAAGAAGTGCAGAAAGAAGCAAGAGAGGTGGAGAAAGAGGCAAGAGAGGTACAGAAAGAGGGAAGAGGTATGCAGAAAGAAGCAAGAAAGTTACAGAAAGAAGCAAGAGAAATGGAGAAAGAAGGAACAGAGGGTCAGAAAGGGGTGCAGAAAAAGGGAAGAGGGGCGCAGTAAGCAGCAAGAAGTGTGCAGAAAATACCAAGAGAAGAGCAGAAAGAGGCAAGTGAAGTGCAGAAAGAACCAAGAGAAGCACAGAAAGAGGCATGAGAAGTGCAGAAAGAAGCAAGAGAGATGCAGAAAGAAGCAAGAGAAGCGCAGAAAGTGGCAAGAGAAGCTTAGAAAGAGGCAAGAGAAGTACAGAAAGAAGCAGAAGAAGTGCAGAAAGAAGCAAGAGAAGTGCAGAAAGAGGCAAAAGAAGTATGGAAAGAAGCTAGAGAAGTGTAGGAAGAGGAAAGAGAAGTGCAGAAAGAGACAAGAGAGGTGCAGAAAGTGGCAAGGGAAGTGCAGAAAGAGGCAAGAGGAGTGCAGAAAGAGGCAAGAGAGGTACAAAAAGAGGCAAGAGAAGTACAGAAAGAAGAGAGTGAGGTGCACATTGAGGCAAGTGAGGTTCAGAAAGACACAAGAAGGGTACAGAAAGAGGCAGGATGATCGCAGAAAGAGGCAAGAGAAGTGCAGAAAGAGACAAGGGAAGTGCAGAAAGAGGTAAGGGAAGTTCAGAAAGAGGCAAGTGAGGTGCAGAAAGAGGTAAGAGGAGTGCAGAAAGAGTCAAAAGAGATACAGAAAGAGGCAAGTGAGGTGCAGAAAGAGCAAGTGAGGTGCAGAAAGAAGAGAGTGCGTGGCAGAAAGAGACAAAAAGGTGCAGTGAAAGGGAAGACAGGTGCAGAAAGAGACAAGAGATGTGCAGAAAGAAGCAAGAGAGATGCAAAATGGGCAAAAGAGATGCAGAAAGAAAGAGGTAAGGGAGGTGCAGAAAGAGACAAGAGAGTTGCAGAAAGAGGCAAGAGAGGTTCAGAAAGAATCAATTCTGAGCCTAACTATAATGACCCTGTAACCTATGTTTTTTACTGTGGATTTCTAAGGTTCTTTTTAATTCTATTTCCTAACTATAACATTCCTGTAACCTTAGTTTTTCAGTGAATATATATATATATACACACACACACACACACACACATGTATATATATTTCTTATATTTCTATCGAACAAATGTGACGTGCACTCGCACGGGGTGATCATTTCTTTATTCCTTCGTAAGTTAACACAGACACATTTCGGCAATCTGCCTTTCTTACTGTGTGACGTCAGTGACTGCGATCTCATCCCCTTAAAAAAGAAACATTCATAGACAATTGAGACAGCTATATATGGAGGCAATCTTACTAATGCATATGGATTCATTAAAAATAACATTTGCTTTTCTTGTGAAAGCTACATGGCCACCTATCTTCTCCCTCTTCACAAAGGTTTTGTAAATAATTCACCATATTGGATTGGGCCTATAACATATTTATAAATCTATCTCTTCAAAATGGTTTTCATTCACTCGCCCCCAGTCATTGAGCAAGGTTTGCATAGTATCCTGTGTATTGTTATTGACAAATAACAGGATTCGCTCTCAGCTGAGTTAAACTTGTGGTAGGTGCTGGACATCCAGGTCTTGATAATGTGCAAGAAGTGTTTGATTCAATCACAAGAAAAATCCACAAGATGTGTGGAGGGGGGAACTAGAGGCGTGGGGTTCTAGGAGCAGCAGCCTCCAATATTAAATGTTCATCACAAAAGAGCTACTCCTAGTGTGATAACCCAAACGAGCTACAAGAACGTCGTGAGTGTGGGCATCTCACAAAAAGATACGGACTGGTCTCACACACCACCTGGTGTCATGCTTCATCATTGACCAGTCCTCGCCCTCCAAAACCTTCGTTTGCTGGAGGACGGGCATACACTTGACGACAAGGATGCACTTCTAAGTGATGGAGTGGGGGCCCGTGACTATGTGAGTGAAATTAAAATTAAAAATCATTATAGTAGTCAGTAGCAGTTCTTTAATGTGAAGTGAAAACTATATGATATTAAAATAAGTGCGACGGTGATTGGGATATTTATTGTTCCCAACCGTCTAGTGAATGATCTCGTGGATGGTCGACATGTTTCTGCCTGGGTGGCCCCGAAGGGTCCGCGGCATTCATCAGGACCTAGAAAGAATAATAATGGGCTCCGTTCTTACCACAATATGGTAATGTGTCACCACTGCGGGAGTGTGGTATAGGTCACACTTCACCGTCTAAGGGCTGCTTCCAATAGTGAAGCCTGAAACAGAATTTTTATAAGAGACAATGTAACTCGCTGGGTCAGTTGTACCTGTAAAAAAGGAAAAAATAGACAAAACAATGCATGCATTGGGTGTCGTGCGTGACACAAGTGTGTGCGTGACTCAGTGGCACTCTATTTGTGGACACTAGTGCGAAAATGTGGCACATACTGAATAGCGCTGGGAAACAATGGGAAACACCCTTATTTGCGTACAAACGCAACAGAAATCTAAGGGATGAACTGGTACACGCCCAGATGACTACATTGGAGGAGACTGAGCAACCTAGACTCTGGGACCAACCACGTGTAGTGGGTCATTTTGCCTGTGGCATGTGCAACTCCTGTAACCTCACAAAAAACACCAAAGAGGTTGACATAGGTACGGGAAAACCCTGGAAACTCAATACATTCAGCAATTGTAACACGGAGAATGTTGTCTATCTCCTAACTTGTCCTTGCATGCTCCGGTATGTAGGTTTGACTACTAGGAAGATAAAAACCCGTATCAACGAACACCGAAGCACTATCAGGTGCAAAAAGAACAATACTAAACTGACTCGCCATTTCTCCGAAGCCAACCATAAAGAAACAGACCTTAGCTGGACTGTACTTGAAGTCATGAGAAAAGGGAAATCTGACCTTACAACCAACCTCCTTTTTAGTGAACAACGATGGGTTTTCCGCCTCCGTACCCATGAGAGGGGTCTTAACGACGATATTCCATGGCTACAACTGACACGATAGAAGGATGAATGTACTTGGTATACATTATCATTCTCCAATGATGCATACGTGTCTCTAAAAACTCATGCCACAACATGGTCCTGACCCTTACACAAAACTCTAGCACCACCTCCCATACGCAATACTCAGAGTGAGCATCAGTGTGTATGGGACATGCAAATTCTGGCTTAAACTATTGATGAGCGAGACACTATTGTTAAAACTTTTTCATCACAGCACCTCCTGACTGCTGCATGTATGGGAGTGATCGCTTCTGTGTATGACCATTTCTATGGACCCAGGAGTCATGCTTGCCACCTCTGACCCTGCATGAAGTATAGTCATCACTCATCACGTGGTATACAATCTGTTTCGCATTTGCCCAGCATGAGGCCCTCACAATGATCATCAAATGATCATCACATTCCCAGCACAGAGCTACCTCCACTCCGACTCTACCTTCAGGAGGATCGCGCCACCACTACATGAGAAATTATCCTTTGTACGTTCCCATGCCAACGAATTCTATGGCTACATCGCGTCTTTCCATTCGGCCACGCCCCCCGCCCTAGCTCCTCCAATCAGAGCGGGCCTTAGAACTCCCTTTACAGTACAACCTATGAGAGCGATTCTCCTTCGGCGCTCCATCGCCCTCACAATCCTCTCGTCGCCAACTATTGGCCGGCAGGACCCAGCCCCCTCCTCGAATCACGTGCGTCTCTGGAGGCCTTCACACGCCCCATTCCGACATTCACGTTCCAGGCAGCGGCAGCCGGGGACACCGGGAATCACCCACGTGTAGTCAACTCATGATAATTGTCCCAATTAGGCACTGGGATGTCAGCCGTTATATACCCCGCCCGCTCCCTGACATTCTTACATCCGGGAGAACCGTGAGCGGACGCATAGGTTGCAGGACGCGCTGATCGCGAGTAACAGTAAGAGTATGCCTGAAGTGTTTGGTGGTAGCGTGAGTAAGACAGCATGGGTATGTGGAAAAGTGGAAGTAACCTTACCCGCCTCTCGAGTCTGGCTATACATGACGACAAATCCCCTTTTAACATAACGCTTTTTCTGAAAAATTGTTCTGTCATGTTTTCTCTTACAGAGGAAACACAGTTGTGGTTTTCTTCTCCGCCTCTTCTCCCATGAGGCTACTTGTCCATATCATTAGGGTAAGCCTGGTGGCAGCAATGTCTACCACCACATTTTCGCACTAGTGTCCACAAATAGAGTGCCACTGAGTCACGCACACACTTGTGTCACGCACGACACCCAATGCATGCATTGTTTTGTCTCTTTTTTCCTTTTTTACAGGTACAACTGACCCAGCGAGTTACATTGTCTATAAAAATTCTGTTTCAGGCTTCACTATTGGAAGCAGCCCTTAGACGGTGAAGTGTGACCTATACCACACTCCCGCAGTGGTGACACATTACCATATTGTGGTAAGAACGGAGCCCATTATTATTCTTTCTAGGTCCTGATGAATGCCGCGGACCCTTCGGGGCCACCCAGGCAGAAACATGTCGACCATCCACGAGATCATTCACTAGACGGTTGGGAACAATAAATATCCCAATCACCGTCGCACTTATTTTAATATCATATAGTTTTCACTTCACATTAAAGAACTGCTACTGACTACTATAATGATTTTTAATTTTAATTTCACTCACATAGTCACGGGCCCCCACTCCATCACTTAGAAGTGCATCCTTGTCGTCAAGTGTATGCCCGTCCTCCATCAAACGAAGGTTTTGGAGGGCGAGGACTGGTCAATGATGAAGCATGACACCAGGTGGTGTGTGAGACCAGTCCGTATCTTTTTGTGAGATGCCCACACTCACGACGTTCTTGTAGCTCGTTTGGGTTATCACACTAGGAGTAGCTCTTTTGTGATGAACAAGAAGTGTTTGAAGCATGGCTCTCTGAAGCAGAGGAGACTTTCAAGTAGAATTATACATAATTGGAATATTTGCTAATGTTAATGCTGTTATCTGTGAATAGTGCAACTAGCGGCTCTGGGTATAGGTTGAAGATAACAGGAGATGGTATGGAGATCTGGATGACTACACAGGTGATAGGAAGCTTATATGACCTGGATGTCCCCATGTGAACAAAGTGTTGTTAGTTGGAAAGATAGGAAGAAACTGTTATTTAATCCCAGACAAAAGTCAAGTGCTGACATGCATTCAGATGGTACTTGTGCCCACTTTAAGACTAATGCCAGCATAGTGCTGCATGCAAACTATATTCACTCATAGTTCTGCACTTGCCTTTGCCACCTTGTGGCTTTATTATACGTTGGGCGAAATATCCTTGTTTACACCACAGTCCTTATTTGCACCCTTACCTTGGTGCATCAAGTGCATACAGAGGCAGGGCACCTTATTGTATATCATGTGCTGCCCCCAAATCAGCCATGAGCTGAGGCCTTACCTGTGAGCTGTTCTTTAGTGAAGGCAGACAGGCTTTTTGAATCAGCTGCTCAGCCTTTTACGGTGCATTAATAAAACAACACCTCAGTCCAATCGCACCATCACTATATGTATGCTGGCACAATCTTTAATAAAAAAATAGGCCACTCAAGAGTCCGGTGCCCCTTCTGCAATACCCTTGGGGTGCACATATTGTTGCACCCCCTGGGCACTTTATGTGATATGGAGGGTTTTGTGTATTTGTAAAATTGTGCCTTATAAACAACGTACATAATGTGGATCCACACTTGAATTTACATGTGTACACTTATCTGATGTTATTGCTTTGGAAATGATGTTGCTATGGCCTGTCAGTGTGCCTTATCCTGGCTTATGCTAACTAGGCCTCGGTTAGGCCTCAATGCTATCTTGTTTAAAATGGACATCTCACCCTGCATGTTTACTGTTTATTATTTCTGCTGCACACAGTCAAGCAATGTTATGTATACTTATTTCTGAACAACATTGTTGCCGCTGTTAGAACTTTCCAACATGGGCTCAGTACTGTTTCTACTGCTCAGGATCTCTTCTTCTGTCTGCTGAATTGCATTCCTTCACAATGGTTTGCTGTTGTTTTTGTTTTTGTAAATAATTTGTTCTGCCATTCCTGAATGACAACAGCCCCACTAGCTATATAATTATTCAATTAATGGTATAGCACTGAGCTGGTAAGGTAGCATGATGCACACATTTTCTGTGCTCTGATGTGCTATAATTATATTCATTTTACTCATACAATGATGAATCTGTAGTTTTCATTCAGTCTTGCGGGAATATTTCTTATATAAACCCTAAAATTTGGGAGTCTACCAGAGAACTCAAGAGAGACCTTTCAAATTCTACTAGGGATGCTGTACAAATTCTTATTGATTTTGCTGACCATTTGGACTTAAAATAATTCTTGACTTTGGTTATTTTTATGTATTGTCCTGTTGTTGAGATCCTTAATGGAAATCACTTATTTCACCTGCTTTTATATTTTTTGTAATGCACTTTATGAATTATTATAATAAACCTTCCTAAATTTCCCATTTCTGCCCCAGAACTCAATATTGCGTCTGTCCTTAGCAAATTGTTTATATTTTTGATATGTTGGCTGGTGCTTATTTCTAGGGTACATTGCCTCATGAAACTGAGGTTTAACCCAGTCCCGATTCATATACACGTGAGAAGTAGTTGAGGAATATTTTGGGGTGTGCAATTTTAAAGGTTCCCTGCTTTAACTTTAGCGCTAAATGTAGGGTTCAGAGTGGGAATGTTGATACAAAGATGTTTCTACTTTCTGTTGAGTATTCATTTTGCCCTTGCATTACCACTGTTCATAGTTTCAAATCTCACATATATGCAGATTATGTCTGCATGTGGTACAGAACATGTATAATCCATTAATAATGATCTGTTGTAACCCTCTGAAATGTGTATGCAGTCCATTGCAAATTGTATGGAATCCATTGCAGTTAAAGAGACGGGCTAACAGTAGCGGCCGGCATGGCTTGTGGTTGGAGGGTGCAGGAGCAGGGAGGTCACGCAGGGAAGGAAGGTCACGCGGTGGTCATGATATAAAAAATAAAACTTAAAACCTACCTTTCGGCCGGGTCCTGCAGCTTCACTGCTCTCCTGCTCTTCTGCCTCTGACAGGAACAGGAAGCAGGCAGCCAGGCTCACTTCCTTAAGCCAATCACAACGCTGCATGCAGCTTTGTGATTGGTCTGGAATTCCATGACATGGCGTTCCCCGAGGGGCTAGAGGAGTGTGCATGTTCTCCATGCAGGCTGCAATGCAGACTGCATGGAGAAGGGCAAAGTGTGCATGACTGGTTTGGGCGGCCCGAGATTGCCGACCAAACAGTCTGTGCGCACTCAGGAGTGGGCAAGCCACTCCTCTCCTGCCCTGCCCTGCTCAGAGATCAGAGCAGCCCCGCTCTCCCGCCCGCAAAGCAAACATAAAATGTTAATAACTAAGAGTTAGTACCATTTTATGTTTTGGCTTCTCACACTGCGAGAAAGCAGTGGGGGTGACGCTCCTCCGTCATGGTTAAATTGGACTATACTTTTTATGGCACAGGATCCTCAGTACGAATTTGCAAGGTTTAGAACTCTGCATGATGGAGATATTAGTGCTGCATTGACCGTGGCCGCATCCTGTTTGAACTTGTGGCCTAGAGCATGTGCCTTAGCTATTTGATCTAGTATTAGATTCTTTGCAAGCACTGTGTGATCTTAGGCCAGTGTTGTGTGTACCAGTGCTGAGTAAATTTGGGATAGCAGGATGTAATATAGGGCCAGCACCGTATCATCTTGAGATTCTTGACTCAGTGCCGTGTGACCTTGACTCAGTGACGCATGATCTTGGCTCAGCACTGTGTGTGTGACATTTGCAGCCACAGGATACCCGACACAGTTTCGATATTGCTCTAAAACCCTAGCAGACACGTGCATGCAAAACACACAGCTTTCCTGATATGTTTAGAAAATCTTTTTGTGAGTATCTCGATTCTCCCTCTTTTTCTCTTTTTTCCACTCACACATACTCTCTCACACACAGAAACACTCACACACACAATCACACTCAGGAGGCAAGGTGTTTTTTGTAATCCTTGCCGCTCTCATCCTTTTCTCTGTTCCTGCACTGAGGGGGCTGTCTGGATGACAGTCAAGGTGGCAGAGCAAGTGGTGGGTCACACCGACAGTGTGAATGTGATTGACCATGCAGGGCTTAATGGGACCCCGCACTATCAACCACAGGCACCCGGGCAGCCTGGACTCCAAACGAGCGGATGCTGAATATTTCAGTAGTGGCTATCACGTGGCTATACTGTCACTTGGGCTGTCAGAGAGAGCACAGACAGACCCCTCTCTAACAGCCTCGTGCTGAGGGGCACGAGCACCACTGAGCCCGTCGATCGCGGGGACCGGCGCTCTCCTTGGCCATGGAGAAGAAACAGTACTTAGGAAAAACATAAAAAGCTCCAGGACTCGGTACCGGCTCATTTAACCCCCTGCCTTTTATGTGAAAATCTGTTGTAAATTGTAACCAAAACTTCGGGTGGCACGTGCTAAAAATGTCATTTGCGCCTTTAGGGGCATATCAGCAAGGCGAGGTGATAGAATTATTGCCGCTTTTGCGGCCGTTTTTGGCCGAAAAGCGGCGATAATTTTATCGCCTCATTAGCAAACTCACGCTAACGCATGAAAACTTGCGTTAGCGCAGGAATTCCTAACACCCAGCTTTGCATCTCTAATGAGATGCAGAGTGGGCATTCCTGACCTGACATGACAGGAAAAATGTCGCTAAGCGACATTTCTCCTATCATCAAGCCCCACGCTATGAAGCATAGCGGCAAGAAAAGTAGCGATAACCCCTGTTATCGCTACTTTCCTTACGCCTGCTTCAGGACTGACTTAGCCATGATATCCTATGGAAGGTGGATATCATGGCTAAGTTTGTGGGGCCCTATCAACAAGCTAACGCCACATCGCGTGAGATTATCGCTGGGTTTCCAGCGATAATCTCACGTTAGGCAGTTAGCACAAGGATTTTTATTGCTTTTGAGATAAGCGTTGCTAATAGCACGCTGTCTCAGCGATAAAAATCCACTCTAGCCGGCGATAATTATCCTAGCGCTAAGTGCGCTTAGCGATAATTATCGCCGGTTGTTGCTGATATGCCCCATTGTGTTTCTCACCTAATGTGTCTATCTTAAATAAATAAGTAACCCAGTCCCTCATACACACAGAAAGAGGAATTATTTCAGAAGCTTTTATTTTCACAATACAGTACCTCCTTACCCAGTTTCAATAACCACAATAATCTGATAAACACATCAAAATGAATTGTGCCCGGGCCTTTTTGCACCATATTCGATATATTTGGTATGAAAATGAATGCCAGATTTGACGTGCGCCTGTTATTCAATATCAAGCCTCTGGCATTCCCATAGACAATGTAGAAACACCCCTGCTGGGAGTTCGTGACCCCGTGCCTTCACGAGAGGGGAGCTTCCGGCAGAGCCGTGTAGAGGAGGACGGCATACAGCGCCCCCTTAGCGCCCTCTTTGTCATCCCGCTACAAGGATTTCATAACAGGCAGCGCACGTGCTTCTCAATGGACATCAGGAATATCCCAGCTAATGGAAAGAGACGCGGAACACAATGCGACAAGCGTATGCAGGCCAGGAAGCTAAATGGACGGCGGATTTGAGTGCCCCCAGCTGAAGCAGTCCTATTTCGGAGTAGTGGGAGACAAATGTTTTTGCTGTTTTGCCTCCCAGCCATATAGCGAAAAAATAGGCAGTATGGAGAGTGTTTTCCTCGGCCAGCTGCTCTGAAACGTAAAAGCAGCCACCCATGTTCAAAAACGTTTGCTTTTAAATGGATCACGCCAACAATGCAGCTGCTGCAGGCTGCTGCAGGCAGATTAGGTTCAATCAATGGCGCAGGCTCACATCAGGATGTTACAAAGTGCAGAAAATTGTTCACAGTCAGGACAGGAAAAGTTCATTCAGTGACATGCCCCGGGTAGGGGTGGCTTGCAGTCAAAGAGTGGCATGCTGAGCTCAGTGGGACATCCCTCTGCTACCATGCGCTTCCTACTTGAGCGAACTAACACTACTACCTCTGCCGTATTATCATGTCAACATTTGTGTAATACATACCGCACTTCCAAAATGTGAAATGGACGATGTTGTCAAAGTGGAACTGTGAGGCACCGGTTGCAGCTTTGTCGTGTTTGTGCCTGTCAACTTGACCCACCTTCAGCCTCAGAAACCTTTTCTGCCATGTACATAGCTGGTAGTTGGCATGGCGTGTAGGCACATACATTCAGGTCCTCTCCAATGACACAATTATACCATTTTTATGGACATCTGATGTAGCTCGCCATTGCGACCTAACATCAACTAGGGGTTCAGTGGGTCTTCCTTTTCTATGAACTCTTCCTTTCTTACTGGTTGAGTGTCCTTGATTTTTTGTTTTGCTTCATTTGCTGCATTTTGCTATCTGGTATCCTAGGGCAAGGAATATTGTTGACCATGAGAAGATACATACAGTTTTTATCAAATCTGCACATCATAACAACACATTTTACACCTAATGGTTATAAGACATTAATTCCACCAGGCTCCATATGAAGGAAGCTGGGCCGATATATCATTTTTTCATGGTTAGCAGAATGCCATATTCTCTTGACTGTCCTTCGCAGTATTCAATCCCTTCAATTACATAGTGCTCCTAGTAGGATCAATGGCTGAGGAACAATATGGAATTCTGTGCCTGTTCTAAAGGTGCAAGTAAAAGGTGTCTAAGATAAGTGCTCTGGTCTGCATCTGGGGGCACATGGGAAAGATTGGTTTGAATGTCTAAAAGTGCTTGCAAGCATACCACACGAAGTCCAATTTTGATTATATGATACATTGCTGATTAATTTTCCATTGAGACAAGCCCTCAACAGGCACTAACTGAAAACAGAAAAGTTATCAGATGGCCATAAAAATGCTCGTGAAGCAGGGCGTGGTGAAGATGGGCAGCAGGGAGTGTTATTTGGCCGTTAGGGTCATTGTCGACATTGCTAAGTTAGCATGAGCTATACTGCCATGATGCTGCTTTTGCTTTTGCGCACGTTACTACATGACTTTGTTTTGCAAGACGCTGTTTATGCCTTTCACATGAGAACTGTCTGCTTTTCGCGTTCTCTGCTAAGTTCCTGAAGTTCAGTCTGAACACAATGTGCAAGGTCAATAAACAATGCCCCTTGTTATTCTGTTCTGGTAAACCCTCGCACCTAGACAAAACATGCTAAACACAGCTGCACTGCTAGAGACTCATGCTTTGATATTACGGGGATGCATGTTGTTCAAACACACACTTGGAGAGAGCCCTTTCCATGGAGAAGAGCTGTGTTGTACCTATGATGTAAACCTTCCATCTAGTCTTTAAGGTATGGGGTCTGCTGACAAAGCCCAGAGATCTTCTTTTATATAATAAAACTTCTTCCAGTCAAGGTGAGGGTAGTTAGGCCTTATAGTCCTTTTTCCACTGTCTATATATGATAATATCCCCCTTCATATTCTATGGAATTGTAATAATGCTAATAGTTCTGCGTTTATGCATTTTGCTGCTGGTAGTGGCTTGTATACTGCATTATATAGCACGATAGTTAAAATATACATTTTAAACTATTACAGTGACTCTGCCAATTGTTATTGTGGACAAGCATGAGTGAGTGAGCGAAAGGGTATGTCTTGTTACCACATTTCCTGAGAGAGTCGGGAGTGTTGTGTTCTGGGTTGTTTATTCATTTGTAGCTTCTTGATTATGTAGGAGAGCGGATGAGACACTATAGCTAGTTGGTTTGGGGATTTTGGGTACTAACGTAGAAGCAAGGCACAACATGGCGCCGCCAACGTTTGGTCTGGTTCTTATCTGCGAGTCTCCTGAGTAGTGCTCGTGCTTGTCCTCAATGCCTTACTTCTGTTTCTGGAGACAGCTGTGACGGTGTAGCCACCTATATTGTGATATGTTATAGGTTTTTCAAGCTTGAATTTTAAATGTCCTTTCTCTTTCTTTTAACCCTTTGTTGTGCTGCCACTCATAAGTTGTTATTCTGTATTAATTATTATGGCGGTTGTTATTGCGCCTCCTAAATGCGCACCGCTCAGGGCATATTTGACTCAATATGGAGTGCCTAATGCAGATGTAGTGCTTATCTTTGTTGTAGAAGCGGATCCAGCATTCTGCTTCAAGGTCTTTTATTCTTGGGTCACCTTTCCAGCAGTCAATGGGACAGACAATTTGTTTCACACGTATACTGCCACCGCGACTCTGTGGGACTATAAACCGTATAGAACTCTTGAGGTTCGGCTCACAGCTTGGCAACACCAAATATGTCAATTATGTTACTATAAGAGAGTACCTGGGAAAACAGACTACCTCCCCAATAAACAATGCACTCTCCAGATCCAGAATATGAAATGGTATCACCAAGCGGCACAGCTCTGTTACTTCTTGGAGAGGTCAAAGAAGGAAACAAAAATGCTCTGGGGCATTATTTACAAGGAATTAACGCAGTGCAGCCCAGCCATTTGGCTGGGCTGCGCTGCGTCAACTCCAAAGCACAGGGATGCATCATATCTACAGCGATGTGATGCATCCCTTTGCTCTCCCCTGTGCTGGAGCACAATTAGTCAATAAAGTTTTTGTTACTCCTAAAATTAGATTAAGAATGGGTACCTATTCGATATCTGTAAGGGGCATGTTGTAGGCTTCCCTTCCAAATACTGAATCAATATCAATGTTTTGCGACCTAAATCCAGTTGCAAAACATTGATATTTTACTAACACCTCAAAGGAGGTTTTAATACATTCGCAAAAGAAAGGGGTCCCTTTGTGAATCATAAAAAAAAAAAATATGTTGAATGGTAGACTGTGATTCACAGGACCACTGAAAACTCAAACAAAAAAGAATAAACTTTTCTTGTTAAACAAAGACAAATGGCCTTTAAAAACCGGACAGAGTTTTTAAAAAGTATTTATTATTGAATGGCAATCACAGACATGGTGGTCTGTTGACCCCAGTAGGTCATCATTCCTTTGATGGCTTCCAATTGTTGTAAATCACAATTTGTGACCTACCTCATTAATATTCATGAAATAGGGCTGACTATGACCCACTACAATTCATATTTTTAGGAACCTTAGGAACCAAACTATTAGTACATAGGTCATTTCTTAAAAATAATTAATGGTCTCAAAAAACTGGTCGCAATTTATGACCAGTTTTTCTGCAAGGACATATTTGTACATCTTGCCCCAGGTTCCTGCAGGACTATGAGCGTGTCTTACTGGTATGGCTTACTTATCCTTGAACAATGACACACAAAATACATAACACATTTTTTAAATGGCATGCTATTAGCAGCCAAACAGACTTTCTTAGTCACCCTCTTTGGCAGGGACACTTTTTCAATGGAGTTCATTGTAGAGCGGGCCCACAAATCCTTGGCCCCAGTCTGGTCCCGGGGTCCTCTCCAAGACCAATTATAGCCAAGCTCCTTAATTACAGGGAGTGGGATGTGGCACTTCGCAAGGCCAGGGAGCTCCTGGAGTTACAATACGCAGTCATGGCCATTTCATTATACCCAAACTTTACTCAACAAGTCCAGGATGCCTGTTGAAAATTTCTGCCCATTAAGAGGAAATTAAGTGACCTGAACCTAGACTACAAAATTATGTATCCAGCTAAACTGCGCATTCAAGCAGATGGGAAATCACATATTTTTACAGACCCAAAACCAGTAATGCATTTCCTGAAAAAAGGGAGCAGGGTAAACCGAGCAGGGGGAAACACACTCAACAGGGGCTGTAGGAGGAATGGATTCAGACAGCAACAAACAATAATTCATATAACCACAATGCTTACTACGAGTTGCTATGACTCCCCTCTTCAATCTATTAGTCACAACCTCTCTGATGTTTGCTAAAGGACTGCCTGCCCTGCTCTCTATAGCTGTTTCACTGGGTAACAATCTGAGTAATGCAATTACAGACTTAGGGCCCGATTCACAGAATGAACTTAAGACTAAATCCTAAACTTACTACTTTGTGGTATTCACAGAATGCACTTACTACTTTTGGTATTCACAGACTGCACTTACTACTTTTGGTATTCACAGAATGGATTTACGACTACTAACTTTACGTCCGCACTCGGGCCGGAAATTCCAGCCCGGAGGCGGAGCTTCTGGCCCGGAGGCGGGGCTTCCGGGCCGGAGGCGGAGCTTCCGGCCCAGAGGTGGGGATTCCGGCCACTGGCGGAGATTTAGCCATGGCCGAAATCTCCACCTCCGGGCCGGAAGCTCCGCCTCTGGCCCGGAAGCTCCGCCTCCGGCCCGGAATTTCCGGGCCGGAGGCGGACGTAAAGTTAGTAGTCGTAAATCCATTCTGTGAATACCAAAAGTAGTAAGTGCATTCTGTGAATACCACAAAGTAGTAAGTTTAGGATTTAGTCTTAAGTTCATTCTGTGAATCGGGCCCCCAGATTTTGGCTGAGCATGTGTCACTATGAAGTTGCACTAAATGTTGCTTGCCAATGACAATATACATGCCTGCTTGATTGCAGGTTTACTTGATGTTGGTGACAGAGAAAAGTTCTAGGAAATACTGTCCCCAATTTTAGTCTGCCTGCTTAAACCCAGATTATGGTCCGTTTTTTTTCGACTATTGGAGCCGCTCTTCCTGCTCACCTATTTATGATACTGTGTTAAAACATTAAGGATGGAGCATATCTTACTGCTCTACAGGGTGGGCTCAGGCGGAATGGAGCAAAAGCCAATGGTAACATCCGCCCCTGTGTATTACTCACCATAGAACAAGTCTCGCTCCCCCTTTCGTTCCTTTTTTGTTTTCTTATGGTATTAATCAGGGTAAGGTTTTATCATTGGTGGGTGGGAAAAGTATTGTCTATGCCAGGCTGGGGTGTGCATGGTGTGTGTGGGGGTATTTCTTTGATGTTAACTTTTCAGTATACAAATGGTATAGTCATAAAGCTCAGACATGGCTGAAGATGCATAGAGAGTAGTGGTTGCTTTTTTTGAGATGGCATGCTATATTGCAGATAATGCAATAGTACGTAACCCATGTGGGAGGATTCAGTTCCTGACCTTGAACGTTAGGGGCCTCAACGACTACAGGAAGGTGTACAAAGGTATGGCATATCTTAAGTGACATGCTGTGGATGTAGCATTTATTCAAGAAACACATTTACCCCTCAATAGCAACATGTTAACGCATAAGCACCTGGAGGGTCATTTTCATGCAGCAGGATTCACCTTCATTCCTTACATGGGTGAATCCAAAGAGTGGTATCACTTTGGAAGGGATAGTAATTGATCCCAATGGGAGATATTTGATTACCACATGTCATGGGCAAGGCGTAAACGTCCACTTAATCAACATTTATGGCCCTAATTACGACGACCCGCATCTTTATCATTCACTGGCAGCGGGACAGCCAACAGCATCGGACATATCACAGAAATGGGGGGGGCGATTTCAACTGCACCCTGGATCCCCTATTTGATCGCTTTAGGGGACCACCCCGCTGCCCCTCAGTGGCTGCTAGGGCCATCTGGTACATTAATGCACAGCTAGGACTTATAGACATATGGAGTTTTAGATCCCCCGGTGCAGGAGGCTTCACCCACTACTCGACACCGCATAACATCCACACCAGAATCGACTACTGGTTGATCTCCAGATCACTTGTGCCTCGGATGGTGTCCTGTAGTATGCTCCCCCTCTCCTTTATTGGACCACTCCCCTATGTTGCTGGATATTAGCATTCCCCCCCAAGAAAACTGCTCCTTTTACGTGGCGGGTTCCCCCATAGTCTCTATTAGGCTCCATCTTTAAAATGGATCTGGCCACATCTATTGATGACTTTTTTGCTACAAATGTTGGCTCGGTTGACCACTTCTTTACAATGTGGGAAACATTTAAGAGGAGTTAATATTTCTAAACAAGCCGGGGTACTATGCTTGTTGAGGAACAGATTGGCATTACTCGAGGGGCGATTGGCTCAAAGGAAGCTACTTCTACTGAAGGGAAGTGACGCACAAGTCTTAGAGGATAAAAAAAACACTAGATGAATATCATGAAGTGGCAGACAGCGAGGTGAAACACATGGGCAAGTATGCCATAGCTAGGGTGTATGGTGAGGGAGAGCAACCTGGCTCAGTTCTTGCTGCAATGCAGAAGTGCCACAGAGAGTCTAGCTCCATAGTAGGGATGTGGAACAAGGATGGAGATCTGTTGCGTGAGTCTCTGGAAATCGCAGAGAGATTCCGCACATATTATGTGGAGCTTTATAGCTCCAAAATTGTCCCAGACAGAGCTGCCACGCAAGACTACCTAGAGCACATACAAATGCTTTGCCTCACTAACATTAACAGGGAGCATCTCGTGGGCCCCCTAGATCCCAATGAAATCTGCATGGCTCTCCAATCTATGCAGGATGGGAGCGCCCCTGGCCAAGATGGTGTCCTTCCATAAAGTATATCAAGACTTGCTCAAAACACATTTAGTCACGTTATTTGAAGAAATGTAGAGGGTGAAGTAATGCCCCCCTTGATGAGAGAGGGGATATCTTTACTGAAACCGGAGAAACCCCCGAATTAATGCTCATCCCATAGGCCGCTGTCGCTTTTAAACGTTGACACCAAACTATTTGCCTAAGTTTTTGCAAACAGACTCTCTCCACTGGTCCCATATCTGATGGGCCCGGAGCAAGCGGGTTTTGTTCCAGGACACACACTAACCTATAATTTTAGAACTGCATTCGGTGCCATCTAACATACAAATCCAGAAGTAAGGCCGCCGCCATCTTCCTAGACACGGAAAAGGCTTTTGAGTCTGTTGAATGGGAGTTTATGAAGGCAGTGCTACTCCGGGTCAGTGTGGGAGACGTTTTCTTTAAATTGGTCATCCTCTTATATAACTTGCCAGTTGCCAGAATCAAGGTCGGAGATGCTGTCACATCTGCCATTGCAATTGCAAGGGAAATGAGGCAGGGTTGTCCCGTGTCTCTCCTATTGTATGCCATAGTGGCGGAACCATTGGCATATGCCCTACGAGAGTACCATGGATATAGGGGTATTCAATTCCCTATATTAAATACAATCTCATCCTCTCTGCATATGCTGATGATATGCTGTTGTACATCCGAGAGCAAGGCTATAACTCAACTCCAGTACTTAATGAAGTCATTAGATTTGGTGCCACGTGAGGTCTCAAAGTTAACTGGGCCAAATCCATTATTTTTCCTTTCATCCCCTCTACACTCCCAGTAACACTGAATTTCCCATTGCAATGGACCACAGACACTGTCCGCTAGTCGGGAATACAGGTACACACAAACTCGTACCTAGTGCTTAGTGAGATCTATGGGAAAGCAATCTCCAGGCTTGAAGACGATATCAGCCGTTGGATTTCACTCCCATTGTCATTAATAGGCCGCATTTCTCTCATGAAAATGATTGTCCTTCCTAGGCTTTTGTTTTTATTCATAAATATACCAATAATTTTCCCAAAACATATGTTCAAGGGTATCCGCACACTACGAATTAAACTTGCCTCAGCAAGCAGCCTACAGTCAAATGGAGCACCCTTACATTGCCCTACTCCACGGGTTGTCTCAGTGCCCCCGATCTAGAATTATATTATAGTGTTGCACAGTGCACCCACGCGCATTATTGGATTCACAGCCCACAGGATCTCCTGCATTTACAGATTGAGCGGGTGGCAGCAGACCCTCTTACTCTCCTGTAAAAGCTGTTCACTCCCCCCATTAGGAGAACTGGTACACTGGACTCCACAGATTCCACTGTACACATATGGCATGATTTATTAAACAGACAAGCTGGAGCACTTATGTACTCTCCCCTGATACCTATGGAGTGGTGCCACTGGCTCTCAGTGTGTATGGACAGAGAAACCATACAGGCTATGGCGAAGCTGGGGATTCACAAGATAGGTGACTTATTTACAGATGGAGATATGCGTGGGTGGGCAGATTTAGGGGCATATCAACAACAACCGGCGATAATTATCGCTCAGCGCTATTAGCGTGAGGATAATTATCGCCGGCTAGCGTGAATTTTTATCGCTGAGATAGCGTGCTATTAGCAACGCTTATCTCAATAGTGATAAAAATCTACACGCTAACAGGCTAACGTGAGATTATCGCTGGAAACCCAGCGATAATCACACGTTACCTTGTTGATAGGGACAGGCAAACTTAGCCATGATATCCTCCTTCCATAGGATATCATGGCTAAGTCTGAAAATTAGCAGACGTAAAAAAGCAGCGTTAACCGTGGTTAGCGCTGCTTTTTTTGTCTCTAACAGGGTTAGCTACATTCTTAATAATAGGAGAAATGTCGCTTAGCGACATTTTTCCTATTATTTTACTCTGGAACGCCCCCTTTGCATCTCATTAGAGATGCAAGGGGAAGCGTAGAGTAAAAGGGTGCTAACATGCAAATTTGCGTGTTAGCACCCTGTTGTTGATAGGGTGCTAGTTTTATCTCTGCTTTTTTGGCTTTTAAAGCCAAAAAAGCAGAGATAAAGCCCTTGTTGATATGCCCCATAGTGACTAAGGGACAAGCTGCCACTCCACTTACACAATTCCACTTTTACAGAGTATGGCATGCTTTACACGAGCAACTTGGTGAAGTCACGCAGGAACCCCCAGAATTACTGCCTCTGAGGTTTGTGCTGCGCTCAGCCTCCCCTTCCAAAAATATCACTACCATTTATGATTTGATGCAGGAGTCCAGGAGAACGCAGTACACTAACGACAGACTAGAATGGCAGGGTGGCCTGGGGATAGGATTGGACGGCAACACTTGGAGGCATCGTTGTGGGGCAACAAAGCACTTCTCTCTTAATGGCAGACACTGCCTTATACATTCCAAAATTCCTGAACAGGGCCTATTACACTCCGGAGAGGCTATATAGATATGGCCTCAGAGACTTGGCAACTTGCTGTCGATGTGGGATGGAAAATTCTGGGTTCTTGCATGTAGCATGGCAATGCTTCGGTTTATGAAATATGGCAATGTCCAAAGATTGCTGGTTTTTGGGATGAGCTCATTAGTACACTGAATGAGGTCACAGTGCTCACACTAGCGTCCGACCCTTTACTCGCTTTACTGGGTTATACTAAAAAGCTTAAAAAAAGATGTTTGACGGCTGGTAACAATAGGTTTGCTACTCGCTAAACGAAGAATAGCAATATGTTAGGCCAAAGGCCCAGCTCCGAAAATAAAGGACTGGCCCAGACATATGTTATATTACAATACGCAATCTGAAATTTACAATGAGTTAATACCTCCTCAGATTCGCCCGAAAAATTTCTGGGGGCTACATCAACAGTATTTGGTGGGTAAGGAAACTGTGGAGGCAGAAGGAAATGTTGCTGATTAAGCACTGATGGTTGCCTATTTGGTTTTTTTCTCAGTTATGGAGGCAATGGTGACGAGCAGGGTGGGATGTGCTTCATGTAATTGCTGTATTAGCATATATCTTATATGTATCCTGCATGTATTTTGTTGACTGACTATGGAGTACCACCACTCGGATTGTTATATGCATGCTATTTCAAAATCTGCACTTTACTGATAGGGCTTGAATTTTTTTTTTTTTCGTAGTCAGTCAAATAGCTCACATTGCACATATTTATATTCACAGAATGACTATGTCTTTGCATATGTTAAGTCTTATACACAAATATACATCACATTGACACCTTAGGGACATTGAATTAGAGGCCAAACCGCTTGCACACTTAATAAAAAAAGATCCCACCCGTAGCATCATGAAACAAGTAATTAGGGAGCCCCGGGCCAACATCTTGTACATACATGTGTATATGGTCCATGCTATCGCCCAACCGTAGGGTTCAAATGGTCATGCATCCCTCACCTCACACCACAGCCCGGGCTAGCCCCAGACTATAAACCTTCTTCTGTTTGCATGGAGAGAAGATATTGCACTAGTGGATCCCAAAAATCGCGTGGCCTAGAGGATTGAGGTATGTCCTCTGCATACGTGTCTAATTGTGTTTTGCAATATGACATGTCCCTGATCCAGTCCGCGTGCTTCGGTGTCTGTGTACTGCCCCATCTCATTGCTATTCTTCTCTTAGCCAGCAGCAATGCCACCAACAAGAACTTTCGTCAACGCGCCAGTTTGATCTTATAGATACCCAAAAGGCACACCAGGGGAGTTTTCGGAACACGCTCCCCCAACATGTGTGTGAGAATGTCAGTGACCTCCTGCCAATATGATTGGAGTTTTATGCACACCCAGGCCATGTGTAAGAAATCTGCGTTGAGAGTTTGGCATCTGTGGCATGGGTCATCCGTCCTCAGCCCGTATGCATGCAATTGCTTCGGCATGTAGTATACCTGGTGTAGGAACTTAAAGTGTATGATTTTCAAATTGCAGTTAGATGTAAGCAGCTGTAGTTGCATACACCTGTAATCCCAGTCTTCTTTAAGAAGATTTGTGGCCAGTGTTGCCTCCCATCTAGCTAGGGGTCTGTCCAGTACTCGGAACTGTTCATTTTGTGACATGGTGTATAGTTTACTTACAAGGCATTGCCTCGTGGTGGATGTCAGGAGTGTCTGCATTGCATTATGCGTTGACCGCCATACGCAGACGCAGATATGTGAGAACTTTTAAAGGAGTGCGGTGTGCACTCAGAGCCGCATCATCCCATGATATGTATTCCTTGTTTGGGAAAACATCCCCCATAGTGCGAAGTCCCATCTCATGTAGTTCCCGTGCCATTTTCTGTTCCTGTGTCACCGTAATTTTCGGATGATATCTAAGGGGTATTGCCGGTGTGTATGATGGAAGTTTGTGCGCCCGCTTCGCCAGTTTGTGCCAGGCCCTTGAGGTACAGATCACTGGGTGTATCTCGGAATTAGAGGCATGTTGTCTGGGGGAGGATATGCGTGAGAGAGGAGGGGTGGGTTGCATACTTTCATGTTCTACCGCAATGTGCAGCACGTGGCCATGTGGCTGTAGCCAATAGTGTGCGTGTTGCACATGTGCGCAATAATAGTATAGTTGGAGGTCAGGGGCACCAAAGCCACCCTGAGTGTAGGGTCTTGTCAGTTCTTTCCAACCTACTCTAGCGTGTTTTCCTGCCCATGTTAGGTGGAGCTGCGCAGTGCACAGTCGGGTGAATAGGGCCTGTGGGAGCCAAATCGGTGTATTCATAAATAGATATAAAAACCGTGGTAGCACTATCATTTTCTGCAGCGCAATTCTGTCAGCAAGCGATAGGGGCAGGCGGATCCATTTAGTCACTTGGTCTTCCAATTTAGCTATTGCTGTGCCATAATTTGCACATATAACTGTTTCTGAGTCCCGGTGTATCCAGATACCCAGATATTTAACTGGATCAGTCTGCCACTGCAATGGGTAGTCAAGGGACGGTTTAGATGTCGTGGGAGTAAGTGGGATTACCACCGATTTATCCTAGTTAATACAGAGGCCCGACAGATATGCAAACCTAAATTATTCTTGAATAAGCAAATTTCAATTAATATCCGGTTACCTCGTGTATAGGACCATGTCGTCTGCATAAAGGGATATGCTGACTGGGCGGAGCTGGAACTGTAACACTGTAGTGGCATGTCTCTGGCGTATCTTGCAGGCCAGCGGTTCCAGTGCCAGCGTGAAAAGGAGAGGTGACAGAGGGCAGCCCTGTCTTGTCCCTCTGTAAATGCTAAAGGGGTCAGATGTAATACCATTAATTCTCAGCCTAGCGCATTGTGCTGTGATTAATAACGTGATCCATTTCAGAAAGGGTTCGGGGAAACCCATTCGCCTTAGGACGTAGAACATATAAGGCCACTCCACAGAATCGAACGCCTTCGCAGTGTCCAGTAGGGCCGCAGCAGTCAGCAGTTCCTGATTGAGGTGATGGAACATGGCGAATATAGTTCTCAAGTTTCACGTAGTGGAGCGGGTCGGGATAAATCCCGCCTGATCTGGCAGGACCAGCTTCTGCATCAGTGGTTTTAATCTCAGGGCTATGAGTTTAGCCAATATCTTAGCATCCATTGTGATGAGCGATAAGATTCACAGTGAGTTGGATCCTTATCAGGTTTAAGGAGAGTAATCAATAGCGCCTCGTGTACAGATGGGGGTAACATGCCATCCTCATATGCCTCCTCATACATAGCTGCTAAGTGCGGTATCAGCAAATCTTTGTATTTTTTATAAAACTCACCGGGTAGTCCATCTATGTCGGGAGCCTTATTATTTGGGAGGAAGTTAATGGCTTCACAAAGCTCATCTTCGGTTATGTGATGGCTAAAGTAATCACGATGTCTGTCGGACAACCACGCCAGTGCTATGTCATCAAAATACTGATTCAATTCAGTGGGGTCAGGTGTGGACCCTGCAGTATACAGCTGAGCATAATATTCCAGGAAGCACTGCGAAATTGAGGGGGTGTCATATCGAGGTGTAGCCTGGGGGTCCACGATCTGAGTAATATATGACATGGCCGGAGTAGGGCGTATCCTGCTAGAGAGCATCCGCCCGGGCCTGCCTCCCTCACCATAAATCCACGCCGTGTATTTCTGTGAGATATATTTAAGTTCGCTATCCACTAATTCATGGTATGTGTCTATTTTCTCCCTAATGTCAGCCAGGATCTTAGGGTCAAGGGTGGTAGCGTATCTGGACTCTAATCGTGTAATGTCCACCTCTACCATTGATAGCTGTCTGCGGATATCTTTAAGGATACCTGCATGTTTACCAATACAGAATCCGCGGCTTGTCACCTTGAATGCCTCCCATAGTACCTTGGCGCTGTCCACTGAACCCACATTATGCTCAAAGTATTCGGTGATGGCGTGTCTTAGGTCGGAATTAAATACCTGGTCTTGAAATGCACTGGGCTGTAGGCGCCAGGTGTATTGTCGTGGTGTGTGTGAGGGTATTGTAAGCTCCAATCGGACTGGTGCATGATCAGAAAGGGTTTTAGGTAAGTGTGTTATATCTGTAGTCCAGGCGCTTGCATCAGCGGTGGCTATCCAAAAGTCAATCCTAGACCATGTATTATGAGTTGAAGATATGCACATGCCTTCCCTGCAGTGTGGGTGTCGTGTTCTTCATATATCCAGGATGGTAAAGTCTTCCGTCCCTTCCATGAGGGTCTTAGCAGAGTTCCTCCCATATCTATCGTTCCCAGTGGACCTATCTGCCAGCGGGTCTAAGCATGTGTTAAAATCACCCCCACAGATTATTGCAGAGGGGGGAAGCGTATGTAACCTGTTCCATATGTCCATAAAAAAGGAGGGGTCATCAACATTCGGTCCGTAGGCTGTGACAATGGTTATGATTGTACTCCCAAAGTCTTCCTGTACAATAAGAAACCTTCCCAGATCATCCGAGTGAGAGTAGAGTAGTGTGAACAGCTTGACTAAAAGCATCACTCTCCTGGCATAAGATGAGTAGGAGGATGCCAATCTGTATGTGGCCCACCTGCCTCCTATTCTGCCCTCTGTGTCACGGGTGAGGTGAGCTTCTTGAAGGCAGGCCACATCTACAGTGTGTCTGTCAAAGTAGGCGAAAGATTTCCTGATCTTCTGAGGGTTATTCAACCCTTGCACTTTCCAGGTCAAGAGTGTCAGCTTTCTCACGTCTTTAGCGCCATGAGCCATTTTCAGTGCATATGGTAAAATTCGCAAGGCAGCATAGTATGTATGTGTGGGTTATATGGTGTGCAACATTTGGCTTATCTGAGCTGACCATTTCACTGAACTTTCCCCTTGTACCACCCCCCCACCCACATCACCATCTCAAACATGGCGAAGACATACCCCATTAACATAGAATAGTGCCTCTCCCTACCCAATCCCAGAACTAAGAACAAGGAAGTGTGGTATACACTCGGAGGGGAGAGCTGCCAGCCGGTACCTCGGGTGATCTAGTCACTCGAGTGGCCATCTAGCCCATCCTATCCAACAAAATAGCATGTCTGTCATGGCCTGTAAGAACAATCAGGGGCGTAAAACCCAACATTAGAATATAAGTTCCAACCTTGAGTCAGAGTTCCTTGTGCCGTGACCATGCATCAATGTCTCTGATGTTCACATTAATGTCAAACCCCAGCTTACCGCTCATGATACTTATCTGAGTCCAGAAATAGCGTCACTGAGGTCGTCACACAGTGCTGTCATCTGTGTAGCAAGCGTCGCAGACAGAATCCCAGTTATTCAATATCTGAGGTGCCTCCCTGTTCGTCTTGTATGCCTCTGGGAGATTTCCGGCGTGGAGGTTGAGTTGTTTTCGTTTGGAGAAACTTCGACACCTCTTTAAGCTCGCTGAAAATCCTACTCTTGCCTCCGTCTGTTATCCGCAGCCGAGCCGGATAGAGCATTACGTAGGGGATGTTATACTCACGTAGTTTCCTTTTTATTTCCAGAAAGTTCTTTCATGCCTCCTGCACTTGTGAGGTGAAGTCTGGATAAATGGATATGTCCATCCCTTTGTGATTGAGGTGGCCCACCTCTCGGGCCTTTCCTAAGTGCTGCATCTCGATCCCTATAGTTTAGGAGCTTCGCTATTATGGGGAGGTGGCCGTACTCTTGGTGCAGGCTGTGGTAAAAGCGATCTGTGTGCTCTCTCCACAATGAAGACTTCCGAGAAAGTGTCCCTGCCGAGGAGTGTAATCAGCAGGTTTTCAATGTAACGCTCCAGGTTGCCCGTGTTTGTAGACTCCGCCAACCCCATAAAGTGTAGGTTGTTACGGCGTGAGCGCCCTTCCAAGTCCTCTGTCTTTGCCATCAGCGCCGCCATGGTCTTGTCCATTGTTCCCTGTTCCGTTTCCATTTGGCACTGTGTGTCCTCGAAGTCGGATATGCGGCGCTCCGCCATGTCTATTCTCTGTGTGTGCCTATCACGGTGCTCCGACATACAATCAACCCGGTAGGTGAGGGAGTCAATTTTCCCATCGATGTTGGACAGTGTTGATTGTATCATTGCAAACATGGTGTGTAAGTCTACAGGTGTGTCAGCGTCCATCGCTGAAGTTTTCGCCTAATTGCCAGGCTGGCACTCCGGGGCCTGCTCTGCGGCCTTGTTCAACTGTTCGAAGTGTAATTTAGGTTGGTTACGGTCTGGTTTCCCCATAGTTAGGGCCGCAGGGAGGGTCCAGGAATAGTGCCCAGAGCTACCCGCCCAGGTCCAAATGAGCACCCGCCCTGGGTCGCTAGTGGCAGCGAAGCAGTCATCAGAGCACGTGCGCACCGCTGTGTTTCATAGCCAGGTGCATGCCAATGCCTTCTGCCCAGGCTTCGCCAGTGAGGAGCCTCCCCGCTGATCTTTGGTAAACACTGAGTGTGAACCTAGGTCAGCCTCAAGCCCGGAGTCCCAAGGATATCACCATCTCGGGGCGACCCACACTGCCAAGGGACCTTCCAGCACCTCCCTTATAAGGCGCCCACTCACATTGACTGTATATAGGAAACTTTACAATGTCCAGTATCAGGAGGTCTCAAGATGTAGGACCCTCGCATATCTCAGTGATATCGTATCCGCAAACTTGTGGCCCGGGGGCAGTGCGGTACACCATTCATAGACAATACTTCGAAAATATAAAATAACAAATAAGTAAAATAAGTTAAAAATGCATGTTTTTACATTAAATATTCTCTTAATTTAATAAAATCAATGCGTAAAGTAGTAAATGAACACCAACGCAATGCCATTATAAAAATAAAATAATTTTAAAAACTACGCTGACTCCAATCTAACCAACATTGCGGAAAGTCATTCGGACGGAAATTTACTATTATAACTTCAGTCTAGCAAACACTAAGAAAAGTGCATACATTGAGGGATGGGTCAAACCTACTGTTCTAACCACATTCTAACAAATATTGTGGAAGGTATTTACAATAGGGAGCAGTTGGGGTCAGATTTACTATTCTCCAGACTAATTAACTCTGGACAAAGTTTATACATTGTAGGGGTCAAATTAGCTATCGCAGTTACAAACATTGATGCTAATGTTTGCATTTGAAGGGGCCAATTTATTATTTTAACTTCAGTCTAAATACATTTTGGGGAAGTGCATACATGGATACATATTGGGGAATGAGATCAGATTTAATCTTCTACTTCCCGTCTGACAGCATTCCTTAATCTGTATTCATTGGTGGGCATGGAGGGGCCATCAGATTTACTATTCTAACACTAATGGAGCAATTATTGGGGAAAGAGCAGACATTGAATGGGTCAGATTTAATAAGTCCAAATAATGTAAGCACTTAATTTAAATGATTTTAACCTTAAAATAAAGACATTTATAAACATACATTTCAAACTAAAATATTAACTTTGTAAACAATTAAAACAAAATTATAAAAATTTCAATCATAACAGCATTGTAGAAAATTATCCAATTATTATATACAAAAGTAAAATAAGCAAAATCCCTGAAACTCCCACATAAAATACACGACCCCCCCAAAATCTCATCTGATAATGAAATATTATGTTTTAATTAAAAATAAAATTCCTTTTACATATTTAACTTGTTATTGCATTATAATTTAGCATTTTATTTTAGAAAACATAACCTGCCCATTCACTGGATATACCCAACATCCTGCAGCAATATCTTAATAAACAATTTTTATAGGAAATAATCATTACATTACATACCATAACACTTTCCAAAAATATGATAAGGTAATATAGAAATGCAATTAGAATGAACATAAGTTACAGATAAATCAATGAATGTAAGTTATACACTTTGGGCCTCATTACAATTCCGGTCGAAGTTGCCTCCGACCAACATCGCTGCGGATGCGAAACCGACAGACCTCCGGTCGGCGGTCCTGACACTGCATTTAGGACGCAACCACACATGGTGCGGTTACAAACTTCAATTCTACAATGGGAGCTTGTGGGGTGGTCCAAAACTGCCCACAACTCAAGCTCCCATTGTACAATGGAAGTTGTTTCCCATCCCTGCACTTTGTGGCAGGCACCCCACTGTGAAGGGGTGCACCACAGGTGTCGGTCAGGGGCCTCAACCCCAGGGTCATGGGAGAACGGGCCCTGCTAGGGGCCCCCAAAGTCGCTATCTGACAGCCTTTCCATGTTGGAAAGGCCAACATGGAAAGGCTTTCGGAAACTAACATCATAATTCGAATGGCAGAAAAGCTGTCCTAAAGGGATTATGAGCGGGTTCTGACTCAGCAATGGGCTCCTTGAGCCCATCGGTAGTCAGTCAGTTTCCCCAGCCGGTTTACTCTCCGACCGCCGACAATGTAATTTGGCGGTCAGAATGTAAACTTCCATGTCTGTTGGAAAGCCTGTGACTGCTGCTGTCGGACGCTTACCTGCCGACATTGGAATAAGGCACATAATTCTTATTTATAGAATACTTACTCTACCCACCCAATCCACCAAAGACCTCCAAGTCCCTCCCCAAAAAATATTCATAACATTATAAAATATGAAACAAAAAAGTCGACATTACAAAATTAAAATTGTAAATAATTAACAATAACTAACTGTAAGAAATTGGGTTATTATTGGGGGAGCCTGGCATCATGCCAGTCAGACTTAACTGAGAGGTAATCTGTAAAATATTCTTGCAGCACTCAAACACAATAAAGTGAAACCACAACACCAGAAAAATCCCAAACTAATTTAGTAAAATAGAGTACAATTTAATGATTAAATGACACACAAATGTGTTAAATCGAATCATTAGAACTGGAGATATCGGATGTCAAAGTTTCAAGTAGATTGAGCACCTACAAGCACAAAATGCCCCTCGTGGTCATCTATTCATGCCAGACCAGAGGAAAGTCACAAGTTCAGGGTGACCTCAATGGAACGCAGGCCTGATGCAGGAACCAGGTTAGTCCTGCTGAAAAAGTAACCTTCTCAAAGTCCTGTGTGAAGAGTTCTGTTCATAGCAGAGGAGGCTTCTAGGAGCAGGGAGAGTGTCATTGATGGTTGCACTGTAGCATGACGAAAATGCCTACCATCATGGACTGTCATCAGTGTTGCACAAAGATCCGATTGGGCGTCGCTGTCTGTCGTTGTTGGAGCTTTGCATAAGCGGTCACCCCCGGTTGTTGTTGCTGTAGAGCGAAGCGCAGATCTTGTGTTGCCGGTCGTTGCTGTTGGTTGCTGTAGCACAAAGAGTAGATTTCACCAAACTTCGCATTGGCGGTCATCACGGGTGGCAGAGTCTTGGCGCAAATGGGCCGATTTGCAGTTGTGAAGAGCCTAAAACTCAGGATTTCATCTTTCTTGACAGAGGAGAGCACTCTGAGGCTAGCCAAGGGGCCAGGACCTGGGGACTCACTCTAGCAGAGGCCAGGTGCAGGGTTCTAGGTCTCTGGAGCTTGTTATGTCTTGCCAACTAGCCATAGTCACTCTGGTAGTCCTGGGTTTAAGGAAGTTATCCTCTTTCAAGGAGCAAGGCAGGCATCAAGCAGCAGGGCAAACTTCTGAGTAACAAGGCAGGCCTCAGCAGCAGGGAAGTCCTCCGGTAGCAGCAGGGCACTCCTCTGAGGTGCAAGGCAGGCGTCAAGCAGCAGGGCAATCTTCTGGAATACAAGGCAGTACTTCAAAAGTCCTCCACAACCTTTGAAGTGGAGGAAGTGGAAGATCTTCTAGTCTCCCCCACATATGATCCTGAAAACATATCTTACCTTGCACTGCCAAGGCTCCAAGAGGTCTGGGGTGACAAAAGACTAGTGTTAGATTCCTTTAGTATGTGCTAGAGGGAGCCCTTTTAAATGTTAGTGGGTCAGGTAACAGCTCCACCTGAGCAATCCAGACAGGATGGCCCATCCTGACAACACTTAGTCCCCTTTGTCTCACTGTCTGGGAGGAATACACAAAGCTCAATAGCAAACAGTCATATGAACCCAGGACAGGGCAGGTAAAATGTAAAAACATGTCCTACCTTTTTAATACAGTGCACCCTACACTGTGGGCTGTTTAGGACCTATCTTAGAGGTGTCATGTGAATTAAAAAGGATGGTTTAGTCCTGGCAAAAGATCTATTTTTCCTGGTGGATGTGGGAGTTTTAAAAGTGCACTACATGTTGCAATGGCAACCCTGAGACATGTTTAAAGGGCTACTTTAAGGGGTAACACAATGAGTGCTGTAGGCCCACCAGTATGTGTATCATAAAGGAGAGTGATCCAGTTGAGGACTTTGGATGCTGGGATCAGTACAAATTGTATCACGGAGAAATTCCTCCAAGACCATCAATCTAATCTTTTCTCTATTGAAGAAACCAAACAACCATGGTTTCTTCAAGCATCCATGATTCTGCATGTTTTTACTTAATGAGTTGTTCAATAATATACACTGGACTGTATCACGCCACAATGGATTCTTCTAAATACTTTTAGGGAAATAAACAAGGAGTCCTCTTTCTCAAGTCATTTTTTTTTTGATAGGACAGTTGTAAACATATACAAACATTGTACATGGGGTGTTTTACATTCATTTGCGTTTAAGAACACATTGGTTTAGGACAAGACGTGTATAGACAAAAAAAATTACATGACATGGTTTGTTATACATTTGAAAAGGAATTAAACAGAAAACATACAAGAAGAAAGATTCACAATTGTGTATCCAGTGTCCTACACTGTCAGATTTATGGGCCATTTATCACTGTAACCCTCATGACTGTAGTCTGCAGCAGTACTACTTGGCCCTACACTACTGGTGGTCAGAGCTCAAATTTGTATTCCAATGAGATCTTTTATTTCGCCAACCCTGATGCACAATTTAATGCGCAGATTTTACACTCAATGGTTTCTCTGGACCTCGTTTGTAAGTGTGCCAATGCAGTTCGAGCTTAAAGATGGGCCTATGCCGTGTACATTATTGAAAAACTCATCAAGTAAAAACATGCTGAATCATGGATACTTGAAGAAACAATAGTTTGGTTTTTTCTATAGAGAAAACTTTAGATTGATGGTCTTGGAGGCATTTCTCTATGATACAGCAGGCCCACTAGTAACATTTAATTTACAGGCCCTGGGTACCTGTAGGGACCTATAAGTAAATTAAATGTACCACTCATGTGTAAGTCAATTTTCCCATGTTTTAGGGAGAGCACATGCACTTTAGCACTAGTTAGCAGTGGTCGAATGCACATAGTCCTAATGCCAACAAAAACAAATTCAGAAAAAAGGATGAGTGAAGGGGAAAAGTGTGGCGGTGACCATGCACAGAGGGCCAAGTCCAACATTAACATATGCTTTAAAAGCAACACTACCCAGTAAAATCCCCCCAAAACACCACAACATTTAAAAAACATAATACATTTTTTAATGTAAAAATTGTATCTTTTAAAATGAAACACATCAAATTGTATTCTAATAAAAATGTTCAATAGTAAATACATAAATCAATTATTATTATTTATGCATGTTTTATTTATTACACCTACCATCCATCTCCCCAATAAACTCCACAACCCTAAATTTACAACTAAGCAATCAAAAAACAAATACATTTTTTAGCAAACTGGCATATTAATCATTTAAAACTACTTAATTTATCATTTCAAAAATCACACTTCCCACCCAGTCAGTATCATTTTCAATGGCATGTTAGATTTTCTTAAAACGTTTCTAACATTCATGCGACCAATGAAATTAAACATACTTTTTCGTCAATTCTCTCAACAGTGCACATACGGTACAGTAACTAGCTATGTCAAGAAATGAATGCACCATGGAAATATCTTGTGGGGGATCAGCATTTGACAGTGCTTGTACTTTAGCAGGATCTGGTGTTATACCTCCATCTGAAATGATATGGCTAAAGAATTCCAGCTTTGTCTTATGGAACTCACACTTGTCTGCA
This sequence comes from Triturus cristatus, assembly GCF_964204655.1. Lineage (NCBI taxonomy): Eukaryota > Metazoa > Chordata > Amphibia > Caudata > Salamandridae > Triturus > Triturus cristatus. Next base: position 344,207,083 of record NC_140581.1, read on the forward strand.
TTCAAAGTCAAACCTGCTTTGCCAGATAAACGACAAACTTATATAAAAGCTTTATCATGTTCTTTTGTGTAGCTCCGAAAACCAGTATGTCATCACTGTAATTGAACACATTCATTACAGATTGCATGATACGTTGAATGACATCTTGAAATAATTCTGCAGTGGATGGCACACCAAAACTTAGTCTGTTGTATCCAAACAGACCAACATGTGTGGAAACAGTTGCAATATATCTGCAATCTTCTTTGAGTTCCAAATGATGATAACCTTTATTTAGATCAAGGCAAGAGAAGACCTGTGTACCATTTAGTTGTGTTAGCATGTCAGCAATGTGTGGACCTGGAGGACTTTTTCGTTCAATTGCCTGATGCATAGGCATGCAGCTCCTTCACAGTCCTTTTTAGGCACTACAACTATGGGAGAAACCCAGGGTTTTGAACCAGTTCAATGCTCAATAATATCTTGTTTAAGTAACGATTTAAGTTCTTTCTAAATAGCTTCTTGCATATAAAAACGAATTAGTCTATGTATCTGAGCAACTGCATGGATGTCCTCATCAATATGGAACTTAACTTTCATAGTTTTAAGCTTTCCCAAACCAAGAAAAAATTGAAGGGAGGTGACTTACTATTTTGTGGTGAACATTCATGTTGTAATTCAAATAAATCAGTCCCATATCAGCAGCTGTGCTGAAACTGAGTAGACAGGCACTTGACACCGTGCATCGAATCACATGGATGGGTGCTTGCACCTTCATTTTCTTATGTTTTATTGTCACTACAAATGAACCTTGACTTTTTAAGGGCGTTGATGCATTCCAGTTATACACTTTGATTTTCGATGACGTAAGTTGCAGCAATGGAGATAATTCCTTGTATTTCTCCTCAGACATAATGTTTATTGATGCACCACTATCAATAATGAAAGGTATCGAACAAACATTTGCTTTCAGTGAAATCTTTGGACACTGTTTGAATGACTTTGGTGCTTTGACGTGTCGTTCCTTCTTTGACTGACATTTTTCTTCACAAGCGGCTAAACAAACATGTGCATGCTTTTGTGAGGTAAACATCGACATGTCACAATCATTTTCTTCACTTTCACTTGATACTGATACAGGTGAACTGTTTGACGATGATTTAGATGTATATAAACAGTAGAGAGAGACCCCTTCGACTGAAACCAAAGGGACTGGAGTACTATCTAATAGTTTGAGTAAAGGTATCCCTTGTGTGCTAGAGCGCGAAAACAATATTATCTGCACATATTGTACTATGCTAAGTTAAAAACATTCTTTATGTCACAGTCAACATTTATATCCAAAAATATTTTTATTGCATATTTTCATTAAAAACCTGATCACATACACATGTGGTACATTTTCTTTAAAACCAAAAAATTAATTTTTGATTAAAAACACTACATCAATAGTATAAAAACATTACAATATTATACAATTGTCACAAATTAAACACAGAGAAAAACCTATGAGAAAAGACAATATAATTTGTCATCATTTCGACAGATCACATGGAAAGGTATATACACTCGACCTGGATGAGTTCTATAATTTCAACTGCAGGTCAGAGTGGTTCCACAGATTCTGCCGCACAGTAAAAAAGGCGTCGACGCGTTTCGATGGTATTGAATTAGTGTTCCATCTTTATCAAGACTAGCAATTTGAATTTCTCTGTTAGTCACTTGATTGGTTATTACAGCTACCCTGTAATTATGGATTGTAACTTTTATTTCATTAAGATAATTGATGTTGGTATACACTTGCTTCCCACCTTGGGTAACCTTTCAGTGATGCTCCTCAAATTTCCATTTATTGTGGAGAGATGTTTAAATAATCCATCTATTTAATATCCTTTTAATGAACGTACAAGTTGTACGCGCAGGTATGCCTTACGTACGGACGCGAGGAGACGTATGCAGCACCGCGCCGTTTTTCTTCATATTCGAAGTTTACGAACTGAAGAGCATCTAGGGGAGGAGCTTCGTTTGACTGTATAGAAGCTGCAGAATCTTCCAAAGCAAAAGAGATTTGTTCCTTCTCCATTATATCCAAAACAAAAAGGCATACCTGCGCGTACAACTTGTACGTTCATTAAAAGGATATTAAATAGATGGATTATTTAAACATCTCTCCACAATAAATGGAAATTTGAGGAGCATCACTGAAAGGTTACCCAAGGTGGGAAGCAAGTGTATACCAACATCAATTATCTTAATGAAATAAAAGTTACAATCCATAATTACAGGGTAGCTGTAATAACCAATCAAGTGACTAACAGAGAAATTCAAATTGCTAGTCTTGATAAAGATGGAACACTAATTCAATACCATCGAAACGCGTCGACGCCTTTTTTACTGTGCGGCAGAATCTGTGGAACCACTCTGACCTGCAGTTGAAATTATAGAACTCATCCAGGTCGAGTGTATATACCTTTCCATGTGATCTGTCGAAATGATGACAAATTATATTGTCTTTTCTCATAGGTTTTTCTCTGTGTTTAATTTGTGACAATTGTATAATATTGTAATGTTTTTATACTATTGATGTAGTGTTTTTAATCAAAAATTAATTTTTTGGTTTTAAAGAAAATGTACCACATGTGTATGTGATCAGGTTTTTAATGAAAATATGCAATAAAAATATTTTTGGATATAAATGTTGACTGTGACATAAAGAATGTTTTTAACTTAGCATAGTACAATATGTGCAGATAATATTGTTTTCGCGCTCTAGCACACAAGGGATACCTTTACTCAAACTATTAGATGATTTAGATGACCATAGAATTTGTTCAGTGTCGATTTGTCTTATCTGATGTCAATGATTGGCTTTGTGGGTGTGCATCGAACGTGGAACGTTCTGGTGGCCATTTTATCTTTGCTTCGTGATGCCCATACTTTTCCCTTCACTTTGCAAACCATCACAAAATGGTTCTCTTTCCCACAGCCTTTACATATCTGTCCAAGAGTGGGACATTTGCTTTCTGTGGAAATGTAAATCCACAACTAAAACACAACTGTTAAAAAAATTGATATTTTCTTTCTCTTTGGAAATTGACTCAGCAGGGACGCCTGTGTGTAAAACTTTGCTCACCATTGTGGCCATTTTTCAGGGCTCCATTCACATAATTCTGCAATAAATTCATGCCATTTACATGACTTAAATAACATTTAAAGTGTTCTGAGCACTATCTCCTATTAACAGAAAGAGTTCAACCCTGAACAGGCCATGGTGACCACATCTGTTATTTTAGTGTATATAATTAGGTACATTGCAATTTTGTATCGTTAACCTCAATAAGTCTCAATAAGTTTTTTAGTACAACAGTACAAGCACACCATCGTCATTGTATAAATAGAATAAAATGTTATTTGTGTCAACATGTCACAAATGTCACCCCCTAGCAAAGCAGTGCATTCTGGATGTAAAATAAGCCACACTATGCAGGAAGCGATCATAGTAGAGGGACGTAACTTTAGCCCTGTTGGTTAGGATATCTCCCCTCTTGCCAGCCCAGAATGGATGAAAAGCTACAGGAGCTCCTCAGAACACTGCCTGGAACAACAGAAGAAAAAGGACTGCCCTGCTGGACCCTTGGACTGCACCACAGAAGGCTTGCACTAAACGAGAATGCACCTCTGCATTCTCAAAGATCCGCAAAGAATGGACTATGCTTGACTCAAAGGAAAAGGAATGGAATCCCTGATTAGCAACTGGTACAACAGAGCAGGAAAAAGTCACCCGCAAAGCCAAAGAGAAGATCAGCTCAGCTGACCAGTGGAAACTGGATTTGTTTCTGGACTGTGCAAGTGCATTGTGGGAAAATGAGTCCTAGCTTCCAAGGGGCAACCCAGAGTCTCAGGACCCTTGGACTGAGCTAGTGGATACCTATTTTTCCCAAAGGAATAAGGAAAGGGCAAGATAAAACATTTTGGAAACTTTGCGCTAAGTTTTGCAGAAAAGCTCCAGGAGACCGGCTCGACGCCAAGACTCAAGCCGTCTTTGTCGACTCACCAATCTGATCGACTTTGCTGGTTCATCCCGCTGAAAAGCTTCAGATGGAGCTCAGCTCTAAGTCAAGATGGAAGCCGTCGACAACCACTTCAAGATCCTTCACGCCGCCGATGCCAAGGATTCGACTCCCGTCTTTTTGCCGAGGTGCAAAATGATGCTGTCGTTGACTTGAATTTCTGATCCAAGAAGCCTGAGGACACGGCAATAAGACAGTTGAGAAAAGAAAGGCTCCAAGAAAAATACGAAGTGTCCAATTCACAAAGGTAAACTGAGAGGAATGTCTAACTTTACGACTTTCGGTATTCACAAAGGGCAATCATGAGTAGTAAAGTTAGACTTTTTTTCTCTGTTAAACTTAAGTTTTGGTCATTAAGTTTAACTGAAACCAAAAATTTTACCTTAAGACCATAACTTAAGTTTAACTGAGGCAAAAGTCTAACTTTACTACTCGGAAATGCCCTTTGTGAATACTGAAAGTCAAAAAGTTAGACTTTCGCCTCCATTTACCTTTGTGAATCCAGCACTTAGGGGTCTAATATTATGGCAGATGGATCGTCACCGCCCGCTATAATAATAGATATTACGATAGCGGGGGATGACCCCGGCGGATGGGAAGACGGTCCGCCGTTTTTCCGCCAGTAGGCAATCCGCCCGATTCCTTACCGGGTGGTAAAGCCCAGCAATATGGTGGCGGTGCCATCCATATTAGTATCATGGCGGTGAATTGCCTTTCCATGGCGGAGACTCCGCCATGGAAAGGCATGCGGTTTCTTCTTTGGGGACCCGTTGCGGGCCCCCAGGGTGGTCGGGGAACTGGGGGGTACACATGAGGGGTACCTGTCAAGGTTTGGGCGGTGCGCGGTCTAGGGCCCACCCCATTCTCAGTATCCTCTGCTCATCTATGTGTTCCCCTGTGCGCTAAGGTTGTTTGTGGTAAAAAACATGTTGCAGATTCATTGGGGCGTAGGTGGTTAGTCTGCACCCGGTTGCGGTAAACATATGTTTTTATATTTCTTATTGTGTATTTTCCAGGCTGTAGGCATCAAAATGGTCATAAGTTGTATTATTGCAGTTAAGGGTTGGATTCCAATGTTTTTTCATCCCTTTCTACAGCATCTCAGTGTTTATCACTACAACTCCCAGCATTCCAGGAGTGAGCTTCAGGAAGGACGTGGCAACGTTACGTGAGCAGCCACTCCCTTCCTCTCGCACTCACTATTCTTCTGATCTCATCGGAGAAGGGTGTTTCCCTGCTGGCTCCGGTGTTTACTGGATTCGGAGTCTCATTTCATCCTTCTGTGATCTTGTGAGTTTTGTCCCGGCTCCCGCTGGGAAGGAGAGTTTCTGATGGGCGTGACGACGTCTGTGTTGGCTCTTTGACCTCCTTTGTGAATCTCGCCGGTTTGACGCGAGTTTGCTTCCCAGTATTCCAGCACTTGTTTGTGCCACGCCCATTCAGCACATATTCCTGCGGGCTCCCGCAGAGTTTTGCTCTTCATGTAAGATTCTCCTCACAAAGTTACAGAGTAGGTCGTTACTCTGAAGGTAGGAGATATTTATTTGTCAAGTCTTAGTCAGTCTGCATTACGAATATTTCACAATCGTTTTTTCCTCATTTGCATACAGTCTGCATTACGATCATTTCACAATTGTTTTTTCCTCATTTGCATAAATAAAGTGATTCCATATTGAGGAGTTTCATTTACTCTGCCATACATTTTATTTCTGCACATATTATGGTGAATGGTTTTTTATGTGATTGTTTTATGAACATTCTTACGAAGGTGGTGTACCTTTAGTAAAATGTTATTCAAGGCATTATTAAAACAAGATTTAGCCAGTCATTTGAAGCAATATTCTATTCATAAGGAGCTTTGGGCAATTCAGTTGAATACTGTTTTCTATACCAATATTGCTCTAACAGAAAGGCGACAAGGTTCCTAAAAAAACTTAATGATGCCTACATTTTATTTTTATGTATGAGTGTGTTACAATGCATTGAAGTGCATAAAACTTTATTGACAAGATACATTTGTTTGCGTCTTTAACCTTTTCCTTTTCAGATCTCCTTCCCAGCTGTTCCCATCCCATTTTCCCTTCCCCCGCTTGATCACTTCAATATTCTGTCACATTTAAAAACAGAGTTGAAGCTATCGAGAGGTGGGCCATTGTGTCTTCGTGTCAGACCCTGAGGAAAGAAGTTGATTCCTGACAGTACCTATGGTACCCCCCTGCATTTGCATGCACAACGAGGCAGGCACTGAGCGGTACCTGACACGTTGTGCATGCAAATGCACAACATACCTTTTTTGCATTGCGGCGGGTGCTGCTGACAGCACCGCCTGCTGCAACGTTAAAAATGCGGGATGCGCCCGCCAGTGTGGTGGGCGCATCCTAATACCAATCGCGGGACTGCCGCACATATGGCGGGCGGTCCCTTCTTCTGTTACGATGGCGGACTGACTTTTTCCGCCTGCCATCGTAATAGACCCCTAAGTCTGAATTAACTTTTGACATGGAGCTAACCCTCATCCTATCCGACCCACGTTCCATCTCTGCAGGTCTGAAATTCTGAGTTTGCTCTTGCCCAGCACAAACAGAAAGCCACAGCTAGCACTATAAGCTTTTTGGCACTAGAATACACAATTTATTATTTCATCTTTAAACATTCATATGTCCGGTTCCCTACATTAGAGTTTTGTCACTTTGTTGTTGTTTTAAAGATAAAAATATTCTCCATGTTTATAAATTAATGTTGGATTTTTTTAATGTGTTGTGCCTTTTACTTATGGACTGTTAAGGTGATATTAAATGTTTTCCACATAACCTGTCTTCTAAGTCAAGCATGACTGCTCGTTTGCCAAGCTCCCATGGGTTAAACAAGGATTAATTGACTGAGACTTGACTGGTCCTATTAGTGATTGCAGTATTATTACTAGCTGAAGGTGAATAACCCCACCTACTAAAAATCCACTTTCCTACAAGAACATTACAAATTTAGCCCCAAAACACATGGTCACGAAGACTCCATAGATAATTTTGTTACCAGTCTTAGAAAATTATTAGTCAAGGGTGCATTTACAGGTATTCAAGATTAGTGCATTTGCCATTAGTTAATGATCCAAAAAAGGTTATTAAACAGACACTGTGCTATGCGAGGATCTCTTCTTTACTGCAAGTCCGAGAAATATCTGGGGGTGAAGATTTAACTAGCAAGTGTGTTAAGATGATGAATGAAAATCACTCATGGCAAAGAAGCCCAGTTTAACTAGTGGAACCCATTCTGAAGCGATCTCTGTTGTAAAAGTTAAAAGTAAAAATACCATATCTGAGCAATCCATGAGCAAGCTGAGTGGAGTGGAAACAAATAGGGGTGGGCGGAATTTGCGAAATTAACTTTCGCAAATTATCGCGAAAATGCTAAAAATCTCCGCAAACACGCCGGAAATATCGCGAAGATGCGGAAGTTTATTTCCCGCCTGTTCGCGGTATTTTTTGCGTGGTCGCGGTTCGCCAACTTACCCATGCGGTTGCTCAAGGGCGCGGCCATCTTGTTTTCACTTGTCCCGCCCTCTCGCGATGCTTACTTCCTGTTCCGGGTCGCGCAATGCATGTTCGCGACCGCTTTTACTTGATCGCGTTGCTTTTTGCTTGCTCGGGGAGAAAATATCGCACGAACTTGTGCACGTGGTCGCAATGGGCGTGGCCATCTTGTTTTTCACTCTATTGCATGGTTCTGGGGCCTGATTTTCAATCCTCCCAAAATCCTTTCAATCCTATGTTTATAGCCACTTTTTTGGATCTTTATTACTTATTATTTCTCTAACTATTTTCCTGCTTCTATATTTTTGGTTTTTGTCTACTTTTTTTTGGTTTTTAGCTACTTTTTCTCTTTCTATTGCCTGCTATTTATTTCCTTTACTCCTTTATTTATTTTACCTTTTCTTTCCCGCCCCGTCCCCAGAACCATGTCCAAGGGTAGGGCTGTTCGCCGGCGCAGCCAGAGCCGCGACCGCCTTCCTTGCGGAAGGCGGCGCCCTCAAGGGGTGCAGGCATGGGTCTTTTTTGGGGAGGAGGAGTTGGCTGCACTAATTTTCTTTCTGCAGCGCCACCTCCCCTCAACCCTGGCAGCAGGTGGCAGGCCTGGGTCCGGGTACGGCCTCCGGGAGCGTCGTCAGCGGTGGGGGAAGGTGCGCCGGGCAGTGTCGCGCATCTCTGGGGTCCGGCGCACCCAGGCACAGCTGACGCACCGGTGGTCCGACATCCTGGACCGTGAGCAGGACCTGCTGGACCTGCTAGGAGTGGAGGTCCCGGGGCTTGGTGAGTACATATTTAATTACTACAACTTTGTGTCTGTTCTTCTGCTCTGTGTTATATATTGCGAATATTTTTTTTTCCTTCCAACCAGCTAGAATGTTGCTGCTTACAATACATTCCAGGTGAATAACGTTTAAAAGTCTTCTGTGATTATGGTGCTACAGTGACTCTAGTCCACTCCTTACTTTGTCCCGTCACTAATAGATAGGGGCGGATTGATGTTTAGGTACACTACTTTGTATGAGCTTCTAATTTGTTAGTGGTATGCGTGATGCCCCCTCACTCATTTACGTGACATGCTGCTAGTACGGCAGTCTTTAGAACCTTTTCTAGTTTGTTCAATGAGTGGTGGTAGTCTTAGCAGTTACTTAGCAGTAGCAGATCAGCATCAATCAAACCAAAATTTGGTGTATACAAAAAATTTAGTCATGTTCATGTGTCCTCCATGATTTTACCATACGCATTGTTGAGGAATATAGTGGAAATGCATACTTAATGTACAATTGGCATGCCTGGAATAGGTGGGCTAGGTTGGGTGGTATGTTGTACTTAGGCTTAGTTGTAAATTAGTTTTCTGGAATCAGAATGGAAGACTGGATTACTGTTGATAAATAGTAACTTAAGTAGTCGAACTGCAAATCCCCCGAAATTACATGTTGACCAGATGAGATCGGTCAATGTAGTTATTGCAATTGTTGTTTACATAAGTGTTTTTTGACCGTTGTTGAAAAATATTGTATTTGTTTGACACCATCCATCAATGTTTGTCTCTTTCTTATATCTTTCCTGTTCATCAGCACCCAGGGGCAGACCGACAGGGACTGGGCAGTCGGCAGGACAGGAACAACACCACCAGGAGGACACCGCTGAGGGCTCCTCTGCTGGCCCCAGTAAGTCTTCTTGTTTTTAATAATATTTCTTATTCCATAACTTTTACTGCCCCATATTTTTCCTGAACTATTGTTGGTTTCCAAATGCTATTTTTTTACCACCAATTATCCTTCGATCTGTACGGTTTCAAAAATCTTATCCCTGCCTCCGCTATGATGACTCTGAGTACTACTACTACTACATACTATCAGTCTGTCTGTACTGTAGTAGCTTGTCTTGCCCAGTTGGCCAGTGCCACTCTTTGTGAAAGGTTGTAATATAAAACTCATATTCACCAGTAGCTCGAGCCATTGAGTCCAATCCGTTGGGTCGTCGTCTTGTACTACTTTTACTCTTATTGATCTTGAGGCTTTGAAAATTCACAGCAACAACAGCCCTACCAGATTTATTACTATTTTGATATGATACCCTATAGGACATACTACTGTTGTAGGGATCTTGCACATACATTTGCACCAGAAAATAGGATGTTGGTGATGGTAGGTTGGACCTTCCTTGCACACCTCAATCAGAAATTCCGCACCCACCACAATTCCACTGCTTGACTATAGTACTGTCTTGTCATAACTATTAGGTCTCGGAACCCTCCCCCAAGATACCCAACAAGTAGACAACCCAGAACATAACACACCCAACCTCTCAGTCGTGGAAGCAATTCACATGCACACCCTTACTTTAATTTGCTCACTCGTGTAAGTTAGTCCTCCACACCAAATACCACCAAGTCTATGTAAGTTCAAAATGTTTATTTCAATTTGAGAAGGTCTGTACACTATTTTCTTATAAATGCAGCACCTACCGGAAAATCAATAACATTAATACAATATACATCGTTACACTTATACAGTTGGGAATTTAATCATGATAACTGAACAGTGGTGGAAGGCAGCACCACCATCACATAGCAATTTAGTTTATATAAATTTATAAAAGAAGATGTGAGTGAAGGGACCCCTCACCTTAGAAGAACCTAGTACTGGTAGTTGTTGCATCATTCAGAAGCTCTGGTTCGTAGAAGGGAATCTTGCGTCTGTAATGCGAAGAAAGAAATGGTGTGCGTTAGTATATTGCAACTTGCAAGCATTTCTCAGCCGTGCCAAAAAGTGTAGCATCTATGGATAAGCAATATGGACTAACAGTAACAGTAGTACACCAGTACTTCCTAAAAAAGTGGCTTGTTAATGTTTGTGGACCGCTTGTACGCAGCGCATAGACTAGACAGTAGCAGTGTGAGTCAGGTCATGTGGGCTCAAAGGTGTCTTAAGAAGCTGCAAGGTAAAGGTAACGTCACATGTGCAAAAATAAAAGCCACAAAGGTAAAATGGTAGCATGGCTAATTAAGCAAAGGCTACAATGATCATATATAACTATTAGTGTCTACTCTACTACTACCTGATTTGTACTAGTGATGTATGTTAGTATTAACTCATTTTTCAACCTTGCAACTGATCAATAGGGGGGAGGTGTATATGACGCCTAATAAATGTGTAATGTTTTCTAGGCGCACTACCGACCACCAGTGCCGGGGCCAGCGAACAAGGCGACGCGGAGGGAGAGGATGCGGCAGTTGCTGCCGATACCGACGATGGAGCGGTAGGGGGAGTGGCAGCACCAGTGGCAGGCGGTGGTAAGTTAGATTCATAATCCTTAACTATTGTTGAACTTGACAGCACACTCACTGCAAGGGTGTACTGTATGTATGTATACTGTACAGTTGTGACTTAGGGCCCCATTAGGATGGTGGGCGTATTGCCCCCGCCAGGCCGGCTGGAATTCACTGCCGACACCGCAGGGGCAAACCTCCCGCCATCCCTGTAGAAAATATTCAGACCCCCCACATGTCGACCAGGCGGAAAAGGGTTCAATATGGCGGTGGTGTCTCTTTGAACACACCGCCAGCCATATAATCTGCATTTTGGAATGCCTTTGCGTGGCGGCATTGCCGTCCGCCACGGAAAGGTATGCAGACATTGCAGAGTATGCTTGGGGGCCCCCATGGAGGGTACGTACCTATGCTATGGTACCCCCCTGCCTTTCAAAGCAAAACGTGACAGGTTCCGTGCGGGGCCCGTCATGTTGTGCTTGGAAAAGCAGCACAACATTTTAGCATTGCTTTCAGCAAAGCCAACCAGAATGTAAAAAAAAAAACAGGATGCGCCCGCCACTGTGCCGGGCGCATCATCCTAATTAATTGTCCCCACGGGACCCCCACCCTTTTTAGCATGAGGATGGCGGGCGGTATCCGATGTCGTAAGTAAGTATGAGTTGTTGGGGACATTTGAAGAGTGAACTAGAAGACTAGAATTCCCTTTAATTGGCATAGGACTAGGAGCCGGAGTATTGAGTAACCAATGGCCTCATCTATCTGATTTCAACTCCTCTTTGAAAGTTTTATGGAGAAGAGCACCTGGTGCACTGTTCAACTAAAAAGTGAAAGACGAAGGAAGGAAGGACAGGCGACATTTAAAATGTTATGTACTACTGTGCTTTATTTTATAGTGCTACTCTACCATGCCACTATGTGTATAAATAATTACCTTGTCCTACTGTTTTCCTAAGAGTATATTTTACAATTGTCTTGTTTTTTTCTTTTTGATACACAGCTACTCCGAAACTCAACCGGAAGGAGTTGGCCGCCAAGGCACGGCACCGGAAGCTGGAGGCAATCCAGCGGGAATACCGGCGGCTGGTGGTCCTAGTCGAGGAGCAGGAGGAGACTGCGGCAGCAATTGTTCAAGCCTCCTCCAGTGCCCCGGGCCCCAGCCACCGCCCTCCAGCGGTACGGCGCCACCGTCTGGCGGCTACCCGCCGCCACCGTGCCATCTCCGGTGCCCCCCCCACTGTGGCTGCTACTGCCGTGGCCTTAGACGCCGCGTCGCCCGTTTAGAGGACGAGATGCGCCAGATGCATGTCCTCCTTCAGTCCCGCCCCACCACTTAGTCCCTGTCATCCTGTTCTGCCCCTTTTTTAATTCTTGTTTGGGTGGGTGGGTGGGAACTTGTTTGGGTGTTACGGACTTTATGGACATTGGTTGGGGTTAGGGAGGGGGGTGGGTCAGCTTTTGTGTGTTTAGTTTATTTTTGTTAGGGTAAATTAAATATATTTTTCTATGTTACATGCAATGTTGTTAATGTTTTGTAGGTGGGGTAACTGTTTTACATCACACTGTTTCCTTGCTGGTGCATGGCCGCCCATAGCCTGTGTTTGATTTCAATAATTTGCTGACTGTATAAGACGCAAACAGATAGATGCGACACACCTCACTCATTGACTGGTCCTTCTAGTATTTTCAGTCTGTCCTGTAGTCTATGCATTCTTTGGAGTGGTGTGTGAAAATGAAATCATTGACAACATGTCCATTATTAATTCTGCCTCCCCCAAATTTCTCTCTTACCGGTGCTTGATGTTTATGTCCAACTGTGGCACAGCACTGGCTGCATGGTGAAGATGGTTTCCTTTTTCATACATGCCATGATTGGGGTGGTGGTGGTAGTATAGTAGTAGTAGTAGACACTGGCAGGGTGGCAGCATTTCCAAAAAAAGAAAAGGAGACAGTCAATCGCCTTTGAGAGACTGTTAGAGGAGTAGTTGAATGAAGTACAGTACAGAACTTACCGAGCAACAATAATATGCTCAAATATTTGACAAAAAAACTGAATGGTGGTTAGGAGGATAGCCTACTAGACAGAGTTACAAACTATAGTTGTGTCGAGTCACTTGACTATGCCTACAGTCTAACAGTTAGTGCTGTATGTGTATATGAGGAATGACAACAAACAAATCCAATCAATGCCGGCAATTCATGCTGAGGTATATGTTCCTTGGTTAAATAAAATAACCTCTGAAACATCCTACTCATGGGTGGCCAAGCAGAAGAAGATCATCGCTCTGCCTTGAAATTGAAGTAGTGTTGCTTTCACCACATCCGCCCCAGCAAGTGTGTGATTAAGTATTGGTGTACATTTAATTTAGTTACACCTCGACAATAAGTCACACAGCCCGGGGGAAGAGGGTTAGGGTTTGTTGAATGGATGGGAAGGGGGTTTTTGGGAAAGGTTTGACATAGAAAAACAGTATGCATACATAGACAAACAAACGACAATCATTTAAGACTACCATATCCATATGTTAAGGGAGAAAAAGGCAATGCATGCATGATGTTGAGAGACCCGGATTACATACACTTCTAGTTCTTGTTCTGTTGTTCCTGCCTTAATACTTTAACACATAGCAAATAGAAATTTTAAATATTGGTAGGGAAGAAACGTAAACACAGAGCAAACCTAATGATGATAACAACTCCAAAAACACACTGTTGTAAAGATTGTATACAAGATATTAATCAAATTATTTAAAAGAAGATAAAAGTGGATACTGTTACTGTCTTATCCCGGTCAAAAATGTGGACTGGATTTGCATCTCGACATTCCTCTTGCTCCTCTCGTCCATCAATCTTGGGTGTGTCGCCTCGCCACTGCCCGGCTGGGAAAAAAAAGGTGATGGATTGGTAAGGTAATTAATTAATATGCATTGTAATGTTTTACAACGTTTAGGGCAAGGCCCGGCCTGTAATTGTAGATGGAAATCCAAAGGGGATATTGAGAAAGAAAGTGAAAACAAATGCACAAGTGATGGTGTAGTGCAACAAGAACACTTTCCGAGGTGGCATGTATGCATCATCTCTACTCTAGTCTGTTTCCAGCATTGACCTTCAACAGTAACAGGAGAGAGCAGGCCCACAGTGCTTAGCATTAGCACATCCTACGTTAACACTTTAGAGTCCTTTTTTTTTCTCTCAAAGATTTGGACAAACGCAAAGGACATTATCCATTCCAAACATAGCATTTTACAGTTTAAGTTAGTAAAATCAATGCACTGCAGTCATCCCACCGCTACACTCTATTCAACTTCTACACAGACATTTGGGTCTGCTGTGGTTGTTGTTGACGTGTTAACCTTCAGGCTTTTCCGTTTTATGCCACTCCTGAAACATCCTCCTGACTTCATCATCATCTCTGATACTTTTACTGACTGACTGAAGATCGGCCTGCAGTATAAGTATAATTTTTATGACACAACAAGAGTAGAAATATAAATATTACTGACTTGAGTCATTCTTTATTGTGTACAGAAAGATAGATTACTACTAGTACACTTTGACATCACTTTGTGCACAACAAACAAACAACGCAAACACAAAGACCAATAGCTCAGAGTCAGATGTCCAATGCATGCCATTAATTGTCATCATTCATTACCTGTTCCTTCTCATCTTAAGTTAACGGGCCATCTCTTTCGCCATCATCATCATGGACGGTGCTGTTGTGTCACAGTCATACGCATTGCGCAGATTGAGTGAGTCTCCTTCCTGTATTGAATTAAAAGCAATGTATCACCAAGATACAGGAGAAGTACACATTTCTTATTTGCAAGAAGGGGAAAATGTGTGTGTTCTGTAGAAAATTGATTAGTGGCAGTGCACAATTACATAAATTCATGCGCAACAAACACAACAAAATCTACATCATTCAGTCTGCGACTCTGCGGCCAATGCATGGCATCAATCATTACCTGTTCCATCTCATCTTGTTAACGGGCCGTCTATTTCGCCATCATCATCATGGACGGTGCTGTTGTGTCACAGTCATACGCATTGCACAGATTGAGTGAATCCCCTTCCTGTATTAAATTAAAAGCAATGTATCACCAAGATGCAGGAGAAGTACACATTTCCTATTTGCAAGAAGGGGAAAATTAGTGTGTTCTGTAGAAAGTTTGATTAGTGGCAGTGCACAATTACATAAATTCATGCGCAACAAACACAACAAAATCTACATCATTCAGTCTGTGACTCTGCGGCCAATGCATGGCATCAATCATTACCTGTTCCATCTCATCTTGTTAACGGGCCGTCTATTTCGCCATCATCATCATGGACGGTGCTGTTGTGTCACAGTCATACGCATTGCGCAGATTGAGTGAGTCCCCTTCCTGTATTGAATTAAAAGCAATGTATCACCAAGATGCAGGAGAAGTACACATTTCTTATTTGCAAGAAGGGGAAAATTAGTGTGTTCTGTAGAAAGTTGATTAGTGGCAGTGCACAATTACATAAATTCATGCGCAACAAACACAACAAAATCTAAATCATTCAGTCTGCGACTCTGCGTCCAATGCATGGCATCAATCATTACCTGTTCCATCTTATTTTCAGTTAATGGCCAGTCTCTCTCGGCTCTGAAAGGAGGATAGCTATAGTAGTCATCTGATTCATGGTCCACTTGTTTTGGAAGGACGAGGAAAGTTTGAATTTGTTGTTGCCATCATCCAATCATCATTCATGAGGGAAATGGAATTGAGCAGGAGATTCAGTATGATCGAGCGGAGGAGCTGGATTCGGAGGACTGTACTGCCAAATGACACCTGAAACTTGTATATTAAATTAGAAGAGTAGAAGACGGTGATAATGGATTTGTTGCGATTCACAAGTTTATAACCGGAACGACAGACACATAAACAAAGGGGGAAAAAAGGGAGGAAGACAGTAAGTGCGAGCCTAATTGTCAGGGAAGTATAGCTCGAACTCAAACTCTGGGGGTTCTTCCAGTAGTAGGTAATCATCTGACACAATACTTCCGTCACCTGAGCCGCTGTCCTCATCTTCCTCTGTTGATTCATGTATTGTGTAATTCGGTGGTATGAAGTGCTGATTCATTTTGATCATTGTTAACCTCTCCACGTTTTTTGGAGATAGACTGGTCCTTCTCAATGTTACAATGGAACCAGCAGCACTGAAAACACGTTCGGAAGAGACACTTGTGACAGGGCAAGCCAGATAGCTTATCGCCAGCCTGCTGAGCTGTGACCATTCAGACCTTTTCCTATACCAATACTGCAATGGGTTTTGATCAACGTACACCTCTGTTGGGTCGTCCAGATAGGCCTGGACCATCCGCTCAATGTTTAGGGTTGCTGATGGTAAGCTTTTGTGCTGTTTTTTCTGTGCATCAGCACTGTGCTTACAGTAGCCCATCTTTACATACCAATCCTGTAATGATGATGATTGTACTCGGCCTAATGATCCAGTTTTTGTTTCTGTAGTCGATAGTGATGGTGAGTATTGTGATTGTGAGCCAACCGCACTGCCCTCAGCCGACGAAGTTGCACTTGATTCTGCATGGCCTGCTTCAGTATCAGTACTTGTTGTGGGTTCATGTGGCGGGCTTTTAATTAGCAGCCCTTCATTTTCAAACTTAATGGCTGCTTCAGCTATACAACTTTTGTAGCGGGCAACATCATTGTCGGAAAAAGCAAGGAATGTCTTCACTAGTCCTAATTTTGCACGTGGATCCAGAATTGTGGCAGAAATGTAATGTTCTTGTGACAACATTTTATTTTGTATCCTTACATTTTCAGTTAAGCGCCTGGATAAGCTCTCCACCAAGTCATGGGCTTGTCTTCTGTCCTCTACACCTTTGTAGGATTCAGACACATTATTCAGCTCATGCTCTAGCATTTGCAACAATGGGATAGCTTGGCCCATTGTACAGTCCTCCTTGCTGACTTCACGTGTGAAAACCTCAAAAGGAGACAGCATCTCAGTCAGGCATTTAATTAGGGTCCATTGCTCCTTCTGAAGGGTCATGCCTTTAACACTAGCATCACTGCTTCTGTACCAGACATATTCATGGAGGGACCTGTGCAGTTCGTACAGACGATCAAGCATGTAATACATTGAGTTCCAACGTGTTGCCACCTCCTGGATGAGTGCCTTGTCTGGCATCCTAAATTCACGTTGGATGATCCTCAGCTGCTTCCGAGCTTTAAAAGAATGGCTGAAATGAGTGCATATTCTTCGGCAGATGGGCAGTAAATTGCTGACTATGGGTTCTTTTTTCAGAAAGTCTTGCACTATAATGTTTATGCAGTGTGCCGAACACGGAACCCTGAAATAGGAACCAAGTTCCATGGCCTTAAGTACATTATTGCCATTGTCTGTGGCAACAAAACCAATACCAAGGCCGGGCCTTGGAAAATATGGCAGCTGGAGGTAGTGGTGGTGTAACCTGTGTTGGTGAGATCCGTGCTACATCCCGCTCAGTAGCAGCCTTTCTGGATAGGGTGAGAATGTCGGTCTCCAATCCCTTTGAGGCGGGAGTAATGTGCGTGATGACTGGCTCGTCTTCATCAACATCATCACCCCCCTCTTCTACATCTACCTCCATAACTCTAAGTTTTTCTGGGACCTTCCTTTTCAGAAGCATTGTCTTGTGGCGTATATCACTCTCAGACCGAGCTGGTGGGACCCAAGTGTCATCACGATCATCAGAAGCGGGGCTTGAAGAAGAAGATGATGGACTAAGCCTCCTTTTCCTTGCTGGTGGTCTGGAAGACAATAGATCTTCTGAAACAGTGGTTTGACTTTGCTCCACTTTGTCTGCAGGAAGCTCGATTTCCTGAAATGCCCCTACGTCAGGAGCAACAACTACTATGGTGGGCTGGTGCGGCAGCTGCTGCTGTTCTTGTTGCGGCGGCTGCTGCTGTTCTTGTTGCGGCGGCTGCTGCTGTTCTTGTTGCGGCGGCTGCTTCTGTTCTTGTTGCGGCGGCTGCTTCTGTTCTTGTTGCGGCGGCTGCTTCTGTTCTTGTTGCGGTGGCTGCTGCTGTTCTTGTTGCGGCGGCTGCACACTGATCTGCTGAGTTTGCGCCTGCGTTGAACTTGATTGTGTACTACTTTGCGGTAATGACATTTCTTCAACATCGCTGCTCGTTAGTAGACTGGCTACCTCTGCAACACTAAAGCCCTTGGGCCTAGGTTGGTGGGGTTGGACTGCTGTGCTGCTCCCAGCTTGGTTCCCGGACAAAGCTTTGGTGCCAAAAAAAACATTGGCCGGCAAACCACCAGTCGTGGTTAATGGCACATCCTTTTTCTGTTCCTTCTTCTCACCGGCAACTTTCTTGGTACTGGACCTGGTACCTTTCTTTGGGGCCATCTTCTTCAGATGTCAGGGAGGATGCAGATGCACAACAAGTTCTGGTCACACGTGGACGTGATGCGCAGCAGGACTTCTGTCTGGCTGGCAGTACAACAGGTAGCCGGATGATGCTGATGACACCTCCTACTCTGTCTTTTGTGCACCTAAAAGCAAATAAGACAGGAGAAGGACATCAGTGAAATGTTGCATTTGTTGTTGTGGTTCAGTTACTTAGTACTGTACTAGTGCAAACAAAAGATAGTCTAGCCGTTTATGACTTTTTTTTAACTAGAACTATGTTATACTACTGTGTACAGCCACACACTACACTCTCAGGAAGGATAGGAAAGTTAATAATAACCACCAAAATAAAAATGTAATGAAAGTGGGGTGGACCATTAAATTATTTGAGCATCTCAGCATCCATGGAGCTGCTGCTGGCAAAGGGGGAGGATGGATGGAAGCAGTAAGCCAAATAGCCAATAGGAAAACCATGCAGGCCTATGGCAAAAGCAGGACACTAATAACTCACAGTCCAAACACCAAAAAAGGCCACCACCCACATGGACACTCACAAATCACAAACAAGCCGGGGGCCTCGGAAGCACCAGGAGCTGACAAAAGGCCTATAAAAGCCAGGTAAAGGATGCATGCTAAAGCACACTGCTCTGCATTTTAATGCAACAAAATGGAAATACAAACATTCACAGGCCCCAAAAAGGTCTGCAGGGTGCATGCATTGCACACCAACACACCAGACACATACAACAAAAGCATGTCTTTAAGACAACCAACATCAGAAAGGCCACCCCAAAAAACACACTTCCGCAACTCAATCCAATGCCATCCATGCCCTAAATGATGTCTAAATTCAACAGATCACACAGAAAACACTTGATTAATAAAGCTGTGGCTACCTGCTCTGATCCTAGTGGATGAAAAAGCAGGCCTGTTGGCAGGCAAGGCCAGGCAAGCTTGCAGGCCTAGGCTTCAAAATGGCCACCAGCCACATGGCCAGGCCCAACAACATCACAAAGGCCACCCCAAAAAACACACTTCCCCAACTCAATCCAATGCCATCCATGCCCTAAATGATGTCTAAATTCAACAGATCACACAGAAAACACTTGATTAATAAAGCTGTGGCTACCTGCTCTGATCCTAGTGGATGAAAAAGCAGGCCTGTTGGCAGACAAGGCCAGGCAAGCTTGCAGGCCTAGGCTTCAAAATTGCCACCAGCCACATGGCCAGGCCCAACAACATCACAAAGGCCACCCCAAAAAACACACTTCCCCAACTCAATCCAATGCCATCCATGCCCTAAATGATGTCTAAATTCAACAGACCACACAGAAAACACTTGATTAATAAAGCTGTGGCTACCTGCTCTGATCCTAGTGGATGAAAAAGCAGGCCTGTTGGCAGACAAGGCCAGGCAAGCTTGCAGGCCTAGGCTTCAAAATGGCCACCAGCCACATGGCCAGGCCCAACAACATCACAAAGGCCACCCCAAAAAACACACTTCCCCAACTCAATCCAATGCCATCCATGCCCTAAATGATGTCTAAATTCAACAGCGTTACAACAAACAAATGATGGACGGAATGCTGACAATGCATACATTCTCCCCCAGTCAAGAGATCTGGGTTAAATCCATTGTTCTTTTGCCCGCTACACCACCCCAGTTTAACATGGCCATATGCAAATCAGTCTTGACCCTGTGCCTCATGGGAACAGTACAACCCGAACTGCCAAGCCATGTTTTCCCTGGACCGGAATCAAGCATCCTAGGACCGGTTTCTGGGTATCAGCCGTCATCAGCCAGGATAGCTTGACTCCAGAGGCGTAGTGAGCACGGGTCCCACGTCTGGGAATACCCATCCCACTTAGGGCGAAAAGCATTACAACAAAGAAATGATGGATGGAATGCTGACAATGCATACATTCTCCCCCAGTCAAGAGATCTGGGTTAAATCCATCGTTCTTTTGCCCACTACACCACCCCAGTTTAGACATGGCCATATGCAAATCAGTCTTGACCCTGTGCCTCATGGGAACAGTCCAGCCCGAACTGCCAAGCCATGTCTTCCCTGGACAGGAGTCAAGCCTCCTAGGACCGGTTTCTGGCTATCAGCCGTCATCAGCCAGGATAGCTTGACTCCAGTGGCGTAGTGAGCACGGGTCCCACGTCTGGGAATACCCATCCCACTTAGGGCGAAAAGCGTTACAACAAACAAATGATGGACGGAATGCTGACAATGCATACATTCTCCCCCAGTCAAGAGATCTGGGTTAAATCCATCGTTCTTTTGCCCACTACACAACCCCAGTTTAGACATGGCCATATGCAAATCAGTCTTGACCCTGTGCCTCATGGGAACAGTCCAGCCCGAACTGCCAAGCCATGTCTTCCCTGGACAGGAGTCAAGCATCCTAGGACCAGTTTCTGGCTATCAGCCGTCATCATCCAGGATAGCTTGACTCCAGTGGCGTAGTGAGCACGGGTCCCACGTCTGGGAATACCCATCCCACTTAGGGCGAAAAGCGTTACAACAAACAAATGATGGACGGAATGCTGACAATGCATACATTCTCCCCCAGTCAAGAGATCTGGGTTAAATCCATCGTTCTTTTGCCCACTACACCACCCCAGTTTAGACATGGCCATATGCAAATCAGTCTTGACCCTGTGCCTCATGGGAACAATCCAGCCCGAACTGCCAAGCCATGTCTTCCCTGGACCGGAATCAAGCATCCTAGGACTGGTTTCTGGCTATCAGCCGTCATCAGCCAGGATAGCTTGACTCCAGTGGCGTAGTGAGCACGGGTCCCACGTCTGGCAATACCCATCCCACTTAGGGCGAAAAACGCTACAACAAACAAATGATGGACGGAATGCTGACAATGCATACATTCTCCCCCAGTCAAGAGATCTGGGTTAAATCCATCGTTCTTTTGCCCACTACACCACCCCAGTTTAGACATGGCCATATGCAAATCAGTCTTGACTCTGTGCCTCATGGGAACAGTCCAGCCCGAACTGCCAAGCCATGTCTTCCCTGGACCGGAATCAAGCATCCTAGGACCGGTTTCTGGCTATCAGCCGTCATCAGCCAGGATAGCTTGACTCCAGTGGCGTAGTGAGCACGGGTCCCACGTCTGGCAATACCCATCCCACTTAGGGCGAAAAGCGTTACAACAAACAAATGATGGACGGAATGCTGACAATGCATACATTCTCCCCCAGTCAAGAGATCTGGGTTAAATCCATCATTCTTTTGCCCACTACACCACCCCAGTTTAGACATGGCCATATGCAAATCAGTCTTGACCCTGTGCCTCATGGGAACAGTCCAGCCCGAACTGCCAAGCCATGTCTTCCCTGGACCGGAATCAAGCATCCTAGGACCGGTTTCTGGCTATCAGCCGTCATCAGCCAGGATAGCTTGACTCCAGTGGCGTAGTGAGCACGGGTACCATGTTTTGGAATACCCATCCCACTTAGGGCGAAAAGCGTTACAACAAACAAATGATGGACGGAATGCTGACAATGCATACATTCTCCCCCAGTCAAGAGATCTGGGTTAAATCCATCGTTCTTTTGCCCGCTACACCACCCCAGTTTAACATGGCCATATGCAAACCAGTCTTGACCCTGTGCCTCATGGGAACAGTCCAGCCCGAACTGCCAAGCCATGTCTTCCCTGGACCGGAATCAAGCATCCTAGGACCGGTTTCTGGCTATCAGCCATCATCAGCCAGGATAGCTTGACTCCAGTGGCGTAGTGAGCACGGGTACCACGTCTGGGAATACCCATCCCACTTAGGGCGAAAAGCGTTACAACAAACAAATGATGGACGGAATGCTGACAATGCATACATTCTCCCCCAGTCAAGAGATCTGGGTTAAATCCATCGTTCTTTTGCCCACTACACCACCCCAGTTTAGACATGGCCATATGCAAATCAGTCTTAACCCTGTGCCTCATGGGAACAGTCCAGCCCGAACTGCCAAGCCATGTCTTCCCTGGACTGGAATCAAGCATCCTAGGACCGGTTTCTGGCTATCAGCCGTCATCAGCCAGGATAGCTTGACTCCAGTGGCGTAGTGAGCACGGGTCCCACGTCTGGGAATACCCATCCCACTTAGGGCGAAAAGCATTACAATAAACAAATGATGGACGGAATGCTGACAATGCATACATTCTCCCCCAGTCAAGAGATCTGGGTTAAATCCATCGTTCTTTTGCCCGCTACACCACCCCAGTTTAACATGGCCATATGCAAATCAGTCTTGACCCTGTGCCTCATGGGAACAGTCCAGCCCGAACTGCCAAGCCATGTCTTCCCTGGACCGGAATCAAGCATCCTAGGACCGGTTTCTGGCTATCAGCCGTCATCAGCCAGGATAGCTTGACTCAAGTGGCGTAGTGAGCACGGGTCCCCCGTCTGGGAATACCCATCCCACTTAGGGCGAAAAGCGTTACAACAAACAAATGATGGACGGAATGCTGACAATGCATACATTCTCCCCCAGTCAAGAGATCTGGGTTAAATCCATCGTTCTTTTGCCCACTACACCACCCCAGTTTAGACATGGCCATATGCAAATCAGTCTTGACCCTGTGCCTCATGGGAACAGTCCAGCCCGAACTGCCAAGCCATGTCTTCCCTGGACCGGAATCAAGCATCCTAGGACCGGTTTCTGGCTATCAGCCGTCATCAGCCAGGATAGCTTGACTCCAGTGGCGTAGTGAGCACGGGTCCCACGTCTGGAAATACCCATCCCACTTAGGGCAAAAAGCGTTACAACAAACAAATGATGGACAGAATGCTGACAATGCATACATTCTCCCCCAGTCAAGAGATCTGGGTTAAATCCATCGTTCTTTTGCCCACTACACCACCCCAGTTTAGACATGGCCATATGCAAATCAGTCTTGACCCTGTGCCTCATGGTAACAGTCCAGCCCGAACTGCCAAGCCATGTCTTCCCTGGACCGGAATCAAGCATCCTAGGACCGGTTTCTGGCTATCAGCCGTCATCAGCCAGGATAGCTTGACTCCAGTGGCGTAGTGAGCACGGGTCCCCCGTCTGGGAATGCCCATCCCACTTAGGGTGAAAAGCGTTACAACAAACAAATGATGGACGGAATGCTGACAATGCATACATTCTCCCCAAGTCAAGAGATCTGGGTTAAATCCATCATTCTTTTGCCCAGTACACCACCCCAGTTTAGACATGGCCATATGCAAATCAGTCTTGACCCTGTGCCTCATGGGAACAGTCCAGCCCGAACTGCCAAGCCATGTCTTCCCTGGACCGGAATCAAGCATCCTAGGACCGGTTTCTGGCTATCAGCCGTCATCAGCCAGGATAGCTTGACTCCAGTGGTGTAGTGAGCACGGGTCCCACGTCTGGGAATACCCATCCCACTTAGGGCGAAAAGCGTTACAACTAACAAATGATGGACGGAATGCTGACAATGCATACATTCTCCCCCAGTCAAGAGATCTGGGTTAAATCCATCGTTCTTTCGCCCACTACACCACCCCAGTTTAGACATGGCTATATGCAAATCAGTCTTGACCCTGTGCCTTATGGGAACAGTCCAGCCCGAACTGCCAAGCCATGTCTTCCCTGGACCGGAATCAAGCATCCTAGGACCGGTTTCTGGCTATCAGCCGTCAACAGCCAGGATAGCTTGACTCCAGTGGCGTAGTGAGCACGGGTCCCACGTCTGGGAATACGCATCCCACTTAGGGCAAAAAGCGTTACAACACACAAATGATGGACGGAATGCTGACAATGCATACATTCTCCCCCAGTCAAGAGATCTGGATTAAATCCATCGTTCTTTTGCCCACTACACCACCCCAGTTTAGACATGGCCATATGCAAATCAGTCTTGACCCTGTGCCTCATGGGAACAGTCCAGCCCGAACTGCCAAGCCATGTCTTCCCTGGACCGGAATCAAGCATCCTAGGACCGGTTTCTGGCTATCAGCCGTCATCAGCCAGGATAGCTTGACTCCAGTGGCGTAGTGAGCACGGGTCCCCCGTCTGGGAATACCCATCCCACTTAGGGCGAAAAGCGTTACAACAAACAAATGATGGACGGAATGCTGACAATGCATACATTCTCCCCCAGTCAAGAGATCTGGGTTAAATCCATCGTTCTTTTGCCCAGTACACCACCCCAGTTTAGACATGGCCATATGCAAATCAGTCTTGACCCTGTGCCTCATGGGAACAGTCCAGCCCGAACTGCCAAGCCATGTCTTCCCTGGACCGGAATCAAGCATCCTAGGACCGGTTTCTGGCTATCAGCCGTCATCAGCCAGGATAGCTTGACTCCAGTGGCGTAGTGAGCACGGGTCCCACGTCTGGGAATACCCATCCCACTTAGGGCGAAAAGCGTTACAACAAACAAATGATGGACGGAATGCTGACAATGCATACATTCTCCCCCAGTCAAGAAATATGGGTTAAATCCATTGTTCTTTCGCCCACTACACCACCCCAGTTTAGACATGGCCATATGCAAATCAGTCTTGACCCTGTGCCTTATGGGAACAGTCCAGCCCGAACTGCCAGGCCATGTCTTCCCTGGACCGGAATCAAGCATCCTAGGACCGGTTTCTGGCTATCAGCCGTCATCAGCCAGGATAGCTTGACTCCAGTGGCGAAGTGAGCACGGGTCCCACGTCTGGGAATACCCATCCCACTTAGGGCGAAAAGCGTTACAACACACAAATGATGGACGGAATGCTGACAATGCATACATTCTCCCCCAGTCAAGAGATCTGGATTAAATCCATCGTTCTTTTGCCCATTACACCACCCCAGTTTAGACATGGCCATATGCAAATCAGTCTTGACCCTGTGCCTCATGGGAACAGTCCAGCCCGAACTGCCAAGCCATGTCTTCCCTGGACCGGAATCAAGCATCCTAGGACCGGTTTCTGGCTATCAGCCGTCATCAGCCAGGATAGCTTGACTCCAGTGGCGTAGTGAGCACGGGTCCCACGTCTGGGAATACCCATCCCACTGAGGGCGAAAAGCGTTACAACAAACAAATGATGGACGGAATGCGGACAATGCATACATTCAACCCCAGTCAAGAGATCTGGGTTAAATCCATCGTTCTTTTGCCCACTACACCACCCCAGTTTAGACATGGCCATATGCAAATCAGTCTTGACCCTGTGCCTCATGGGAACAGTCCAGCCCGAACTGCCAAGCCATGTTTTCCCTGGACCGGAATCAAGCATCCTAGGACCGGTTTCTGGCTATCAGCCGTCATCAGCCAGGATAGCTTGACTCAAGTGGCGTAGTGAGCACGGGTCCCCCATCTGGGAATACCCATCCCACTTAGGTCGAAAAGCGTTACAACAAACAAATGATGGACGGACTGCTGACAATGCATACATTCTCCCCCAGTCAAGAGATCTGGGTTAAATCCATCGTTCTTTTGCCCACTACACCACCCCAGTTTAGACATGGCCATATGCAAATCAGTCTTGACCCTGTGCCTCATGGGAACAGTCCAGCCCGAACTGCCAAGCCATGTCTTCCCTGGACCGGAATCAAGCATCCTAGGACCGGTTTCTGGCTATAAGCCGTCATCAGCCAGGATAGCTTGACTCCAGTGGCGTAGTGAGCACGGGTCCCACGTCTGGAAATACCCATCCCACTTAGGGCGAAAAGTGTTACAACAAACAAATGATGGACGGAATGCTGACAATGCATACATTCTCCCCCAGTCAAGAGATCTGGGTTAAATCCATCGTTCTTTTGCCCACTACACCACCCCAGGTTAGACATGGTCATATGCAAATCAGTCTTGACCCTGTGCCTCATGGGAACAGTCCAGCCCGAACTGCCAAGCCATGTCTTCCCTGGACCGGAATCAAGCATCCTAGGACCGGTTTCTGGCTATCAGCCGTCATCAGCCAGGATAGCTTGACTCCAGTGGCGTAGTGAGCACGGGTCCCACGTCTGGGAATACCCATCCCACTTAGGGCGAAAAGCGTTACAACAAACAAATGATGAACGGAATGCTGACAATGCATACATTCTCCCCCAGTCAAGAGATCTGGATTAAATCCATCGTTCTTTTGCAAACTACACCACCCCAGTTTAGACATGGCCATATGCAAATCAGTCTTGACCCTGTGCCTCATGGGAACAGTCCAGCCTGAACTGCCAAGCCATGTCTTCCCTGGACCGGAATCAAGCATCCTAGGACCGGTTTCTGTCTATCAGCCGTCATCAGCCAGGATAGCTTGACTCCAGTGGCGCAGTGAGCACGGGTCCCACGTCAGGGAATACCCATCCCACTTAGGGCAAAAAGCGTTACAACAAACAAATGATGGACAGAATGCTGACAATGCATACATTCTCCCCCAGTCAAGAGATCTGGGTTAAATCCATCGTTCTTTTGCCCACTACACCACCCCAGTTTAGACATGGCCATATGCAAATCAGTCTTGACCCTGTGCCTCATGGTAACAGTCCAGCCCGAACTGCCAAGCCATGTCTTCCCTGGACCGGAATCAAGCATCCTAGGACCGGTTTCTGGCTATCAGCCGTCATCAGCCAGGATAGCTTGACTCCAGTGGCGTAGTGAGCACGGGTCCCCCGTCTGGGAATGCCCATCCCACTTAGGGTGAAAAGCGTTACAACAAACAAATGATGGACGGAATGCTGACAATGCATACATTCTCCCCAAGTCAAGAGATCTGGGTTAAATCCATCATTCTTTTGCCCAGTACACCACCCCAGTTTAGACATGGCCATATGCAAATCAGTCTTGACCCTGTGCCTCATGGGAACAGTCCAGCCCGAACTGCCAAGCCATGTCTTCCCTGGACCGGAATCAAGCATCCTAGGACCGGTTTCTGGCTATCAGCCGTCATCAGCCAGGATAGCTTGACTCCAGTGGTGTAGTGAGCACGGGTCCCACGTCTGGGAATACCCATCCCACTTAGGGCGAAAAGCGTTACAACAAACAAATGATGGACGGAATGCTGACAATGCATACATTCTCCCCCAGTCAAGAGATCTGGGTTAAATCCATCGTTCTTTTGCCCACTACACCACCCCAGTTTAGACATGGCTATATGCAAATCAGTCTTGACCCTGTGCCTTATGGGAACAGTCCAGCCCGAACTGCCAAGCCATGTCTTCCCTGGACCGGAATCAAGCATCCTAGGACCGGTTTCTGGCTATCAGCCGTCATCAGCCAGGATAGCTTGACTCCAGAGGTGTAGTGAGCACGGGTCCCACGTCTGGGAATACCCATCCCACTTAGGGCGAAAAGCGTTTCAACACACAAATGATGGACGGAATGCTGACAATGCATACATTCTCCCCAAGTCAAGAGATCTGGATTAAATCCATCGTTCTTTTGCCCACTACACCACCCCAGTTTAGACATGGCCATATGCAAATCAGTCTTGACCCTGTGCCTCATGGGAACAGTCCAGCCCGAACTGCCAAGCCATGTCTTCCCTGGACCGGAATCAAGCATCCTAGGACCGGTTTCTGGCTATCAGCCATCATCAGCCAGGATAGCTTGACTCCAGTGGCGTAGTGAGCACGGGTCCCACGTCTGGGAATACCCATCCCACTTAGGGCGAAAAGCGTTACAACAAACAAATGATGGACGGAATGCTGACAATGCATACATTCTCCCCCAGTCAAGAGATCTGGGTTAAATCCATCGTTCTTTCGCCCACTACACCACCCCAGTTTAGACATGGCCATATGCAAATCAGTCTTGACCCTGTGCCTTATGGGAACAGTCCAGCCCGAACTGCCAAGCCATGTCTTCCCTGGACCGGAATCAAGCATCCTAGGACCGGTTTCTGGCTATCAGCCGTCAACAGCCAGGATAGCTTGACTCCAGTGGCGTAGTGAGCACGGGTCCCACGTCTGGGAATACGCATCCCACTTAGGGCAAAAAGGGTTACAACACAGAAATGATGGACGGAATGCTGACAATGCATACATTCTCCCCCAGTCAAGAGATCTGGATTAAATCCATCGTTCTTTTGCCCACTACACCACCCCAGTTTAGACATGGCCATATGCAAATCAGTCTTGACCCTGTGCCTCATGGGAACAGTCCAGCCCGAACTGCCAAGCCATGTCTTCCCTGGACCGGAATCAAGCATCCTAGGACCGGTTTCTGGCTATCAGCCGTCATCAGCCAGGATAGCTTGACTCCAGTGGCGTAGTGAGCACGGGTCCCCCGTCTGGGAATACCCATCCCACTTAGGGCGAAAAGCGTTACAACAAACAAATGATGGACGGAATGCTGACAATGCATACATTCTCCCCCAGTCAAGAGATCTGGGTTAAATCCATCGTTCTTTTGCCCAGTACACCACCCCAGTTTAGACATGGCCATATGCAAATCAGTCTTGACCCTGTGCCTCATGGGAACAGTCCAGCCCGAACTGCCAAGCCATGTCTTCCCTGGACCGGAATCAAGCATCCTAGGACCGGTTTCTGGCTATCAGCCGTCATCAGCCAGGATAGCTTGACTCCAGTGGCGTAGTGAGCACGGGTCCCACGTCTGGGAATACCCATCCCACTTAGGGCGAAAAGCGTTACAACAAACAAATGATGGACGGAATGCTGACAATGCATACATTCTCCCCCAGTCAAGAAATCTGGGTTAAATCCATTGTTCTTTCGCCCACTACACCACCCCAGTTTAGACATGGCCATATGCAAATCAGTCTTGACCCTGTGCCTTATGGGAACAGTCCAGCCCGAACTGCCAGGCCATGTCTTCCCTGGACCGGAATCAAGCATCCTAGGACCGGTTTCTGGCTATCAGCCGTCATCAGCCAGGATAGCTTGACTCCAGTGGCGAAGTGAGCACGGGTCCCACATCTGGGAATACCCATCCCACTTAGGGCGAAAAGCGTTACAACACACAAATGATGGACGGAATGCTGACAATGCATACATTCTCCCCCAGTCAAGAGATCTGGATTAAATCCATCGTTCTTTTGCCCATTACACCACCCCAGTTTAGACATGGCCATATGCAAATCAGTCTTGACCCTGTGCCTCATGGGAACAGTCCAGCCCGAACTGCCAAGCCATGTCTTCCCTGGACCGGAATCAAGCATCCTAGGACCGGTTTCTGGCTATCAGCCGTCATCAGCCAGGATAGCTTGACTCCAGTGGCGTAGTGAGCACGGGTCCCACGTCTGGGAATACCCATCCCACTTAGGGCGAAAAGCGTTACAACAAACAAATGATGGACGGAATGCGGACAATGCATACATTCAACCCCAGTCAAGAGATCTGGGTTAAATCCATCGTTCTTTTGCCCACTACACCACCCCAGTTTAGACATGGCCATATGCAAATCAGTCTTGACCCTGTGCCTCATGGGAACAGTCCAGCCCGAACTGCCAAGCCATGTTTTCCCTGGACCGGAATCAAGCATCCTAGGACCGGTTTCTGGCTATCAGCCGTCATCAGCCAGGATAGCTTGACTCAAGTGGCGTAGTGAGCACGGGTCCCCCATCTGGGAATACCCATCCCACTTAGGTCGAAAAGCGTTACAACAAACAAATGATGGACGGACTGCTGACAATGCATACATTCTCCCCCAGTCAAGAGATCTGGGTTAAATCCATCGTTCTTTTGCCCACTACACCACCCCAGTTTAGACATGGCCATATGCAAATCAGTCTTGACCCTGTGCCTCATGGGAACAGTCCAGCCCGAACTGCCAAGCCATGTCTTCCCTGGACCGGAATCAAGCATCCTAGGACCGGTTTCTGGCTATAAGCCGTCATCAGCCAGGATAGCTTGACTCCAGTGGCGTAGTGAGCACGGGTCCCACGTCTGGAAATACCCATCCCACTTAGGGCGAAAAGTGTTACAACAAACAAATGATGGACGGAATGCTGACAATGCATACATTCTCCCCCAGTCAAGAGATCTGGATTAAATCCATCGTTCTTTTGCAAACTACACCACCCCAGTTTAGACATGGCCATATGCAAATCAGTCTTGACCCTGTGCCTCATGGGAACAGTCCAGCCTGAACTGCCAAGCCATGTCTTCCCTGGACCGGAATCAAGCATCCTAGGACCGGTTTCTGTCTATCAGCCGTCATCAGCCAGGATAGCTTGACTCCAGTGGCGCAGTGAGCACGGGTCCCACGTCAGGGAATACCCATCCCACTTAGGGCGAAAAGCGTTACAACAAACAAATGATGGACGGAATGCTGACAATGCATACATTCTCCCCCAGTCAAGAGATCTGGGTTAAATCCATTGTTCTTTTGCCCACTAAACCACCCCAGTTTAGACATGGCCATATGCAAATCAGTCTTGACCCTGTGCCTCATGGGAACAGTCCAGCCCGAACTGCCAAGCCATGTCTTCCCTGGACCGGAATCAAGCATCCTAGGACCGGTTTCTGGCTATCAGCCGTCAACAGCCAGGATAGCTTGACTCCAGTGGCGTAGTGAGCACGGGTCCCACGTCTGGGAATACCCATCCCACTTAGGGCGAAAAGCGTTACAACAAACAAATGATGGACGGAATGCTGACAATGCATACATTCTCCCCCAGTCAAGAGATCTGGGTTAAATCCATCGTTCTTTCGCCCACTACACCACCCCAGTTTAGACATGGCCATATGCAAATCAGTCTTGACCCTGTGCCTTATGGGAACAGTCCAGCCCGAACTGCCAAGCCATGTCTTCCCTGGACCGGAATCAAGCATCCTAGGACCGGTTTCTGGCTATCAGCCGTCAACAGCCAGGATAGCTTGACTCCAGTGGCGTAGTGAGCACGGGTCCCACGTCTGGGAATACGCATCCCACTTAGGGCAAAAAGCGTTACAACACACAAATGATGGACGGAATGCTGACAATGCATACATTCTCCCCCAGTCAAGAGATCTGGATTAAATCCATCGTTCTTTTGCCCACTACACCACCCCAGTTTAGACATGGCCATATGCAAATCAGTCTTGACCCTGTGCCTCATGGGAACAGTCCAGCCCGAACTGCCAAGCCATGTCTTCCCTGGACCGGAATCAAGCATCCTAGGACCGGTTTCTGGCTATCAGCCGTCATCAGCCAGGATAGCTTGACTCCAGTGGCGTAGTGAGCACGGGTCCCCCGTCTGGGAATACCCATCCCACTTAGGGCGAAAAGCGTTACAACAAACAAATGATGGACGGAATGCTGACAATGCATACATTCTCCCCCAGTCAAGAGATCTGGGTTAAATCCATCGTTCTTTTGCCCAGTACACCACCCCAGTTTAGACATGGCCATATGCAAATCAGTCTTGACCCTGTGCCTCATGGGAACAGTCCAGCCCGAACTGCCAAGCCATGTCTTCCCTGGACCGGAATCAAGCATCCTAGGACCGGTTTCTGGCTATCAGCCGTCATCAGCCAGGATAGCTTGACTCCAGTGGCGTAGTGAGCACGGGTCCCACGTCTGGGAATACCCATCCCACTTAGGGCGAAAAGCGTTACAACAAACAAATGATGGACGGAATGCTGACAATGCATACATTCTCCCCCAGTCAAGAGATCTGGGTTAAATCCATTGTTCTTTCGCCCACTACACCACCCCAGTTTAGACATGGCCATATGCAAATCAGTCTTGACCCTGTGCCTTATGGGAACAGTCCAGCCCGAACTGCCAGGCCATGTCTTCCCTGGACCGGAATCAAGCATCCTAGGACCGGTTTCTGGCTATCAGCCGTCATCAGCCAGGATAGCTTGACTCCAGTGGTGAAGTGAGCACGGGTCCCACGTCTGGGAATACCCATCCCACTTAGGGCGAAAAGCGTTACAACACACAAATGATGGACGGAATGCTGACAATGCATACATTCTCCCCCAGTCAAGAGATCTGGATTAAATCCATCGTTCTTTTGCCCATTACACCACCCCAGTTTAGACATGGCCATATGCAAATCAGTCTTGACCCTGTGCCTCATGGGAACAGTCCAGCCCGATCTGCCAAGCCATGTCTTCCCTGGACCGGAATCAAGCATCCTAGGACCGGTTTCTGGCTATCAGCCGTCATCAGCCAGGATAGCTTGACTCCAGTGGCGTAGTGAGCACGGGTCCCACGTCTGGGAATACCCATCCCACTTAGGGCGAAAAGCGTTACAACAAACAAATGATGGACGGAATGCGGACAATGCATACATTCAACCCCAGTCAAGAGATCTGGGTTAAATCCATCGTTCTTTTGCCCACTACACCACCCCAGTTTAGACATGGCCATATGCAAATCAGTCTTGACCCTGTGCCTCATGGGAACAGTCCAGGCCGAACTGCCAAGCCATGTTTTCCCTGGACCGGAATCAAGCATCCTAGGACCGGTTTCTGGCTATCAGCCGTCATCAGCCAGGATAGCTTGACTCAAGTGGCGTAGTGAGCACGGGTCCCCCATCTGGGAATACCCATCCCACTTAGGTCGAAAAGCGTTACAACAAACAAATGATGGACGGACTGCTGACAATGCATACATTCTCCCCCAGTCAAGAGATCTGGGTTAAATCCATCGTTCTTTTGCCCACTACACCACCCCAGTTTAGACATGGCCATATGCAAATCAGTCTTGACCCTGTGCCTCATGGGAACAGTCCAGCCCGAACTGCCAAGCCATGTCGTCCCTGGACCGGAATCAAGCATCCTAGGACCGGTTTCTGGCTATCAGCCGTCATCAGCCAGGATAGCTTGACTCCAGTGGCGTAGTGAGCACGGGTCCCACGTCTGGCAATACCCATCCCACTTAGGGCGAAAAGCGTTACAACAAACAAATGATGGACGGAATGCTGACAATGCATACATTCTTCCCCAGTCAAGAGATCTGGGTTAAATCCATCGTTCTTTTGCCCACTACACCACCCCAGTTTAGCCAGATCTCTTGACTGGGGGAGAATGTCTGCATTGTCAGCATTCCGTCCATCACTTGTTTGTTGTAACGCTTTTCGCCCTAAGTGGGATGGGTATTCCCAGACGTGGGACCCATGCTCACTACGCCACTGGAGTCAAGCTATCCTGGCTGGTGACGGCTGATAGCCAGAAACCGGTCCTAGGATGCTTGATTCTGGTCCAGGGAAGACATGGCTTGGCAGTTCGGGCTGGACTGTTCCCATGAGGCACAGGGTCAAGACTGATTTGCATATGGCCATGTCTAAACTGGGGTGGCTTAGTGGGCAAAAGAACGATGGATTTAACCCAGATCTCTTGACTGGGGGAGAATGTCTGCATTGTCAGCATTCCGTCCATCACTTGTTTGTTGTAACGCTTTTCGCCCTAAGTGGGATGGGTATTCCCAGACGTGGGACCCATGCTCACTACGCCACTGGAGTCAAGCTATCCTGGCTGGTGACGGCTGATAGCCAGAAACCGGTCCTAGGATGCTTGATTCTGGTCCAGGGAAGACATGGCTTGGAAGTTGCGGCTGGACTGTTCCCATGAGGCACAGGGTCAAGACTGATTTGCATATGGCCATGTCTAAACTGGGGTGGCTTAGTGGGCAAAAGAACGATGGATTTAACCCAGATCTCTTGACTGGGGGAGAATGTCTGCATTGTCAGCATTCCGTCCATCACTTGTTTGTTGTAACGCTTTTCGCCCTAAGTGGGATGGGTATTCCCAGACGTGGGACCCATGCTCACTACGCCATTCGAGTCAAGCTATCCTGGCTGATGACGGCTGATAGCCAAAAACCTGTCCTAGGATGCTTGATTCTGGTCCAGGGAAGACATGGCTGGGCAGTTCGGGCTGGACTGTTCCCATGAGGCACAGGGTCAAGACTGATTTGCATATGGCCATGTCTAAACTGGGGTGGCGTAGAGGTCAAAAGAACGATGGATTTAACCCAGATCTCTTGACTGGGGGAGAATGTCTGCATTGTCAGCATTCCGTCCATCACTTGTTTGTTGTAACGTAAATTCAACAGATCACACAGAAAACACTTGATTAATAAAGCTGTGGCTACCTGCTCTGATCCTAGTGGATGAAAAAGCAGGCCTGTTGGCAGAAAAGGCCAGGCAAGCTTGCAGGCCTAGGCTTCAAAATGGCCACCAGCCACATGGCCAGGCCCAACATCACAAAGGCCACCCCAAAAATACACTTCCCCAACTCAATCCAATGCCATCCATGCCCTAAATGATGTCTAAATTCAACACACCACACAGAAAACACTTGATTAATAAAGCTGTGGCTACCTGCTCTGATCCTAGTGGATGAAAAAGCAGGCCTGTTGGCAGACAAGGCCAGGCAAGCTTGCAGGCCTAGGCTTCAAAATGGCCACCAGCCACATGGCCAGACCCAACAACATCACAAAGGCCACCCCAAAAAACACACTTCCCCAACCAATCCAATGCCATCCATGCCCTAAATGATGTCTAAATTCAACAGACCACACAGAAAACACTTGATTAATAAAGCTGTGGCTACCTGCTCTGATCCTAGTGGATGAAAAAGCAGGCCTGTTGGCAGACAAGGCCAGGCAAGCTTGCAGGCCTAGGCTTCAAAATGGCCACCAGCCACATGGCCAGGCCCAACAACATCACAAAGGCCACCCCAAAAAACACACTTCCCCAACTCAATCCAATGCCATCCATGCCCTAAATGATGTCTAAATTCAACAGACCACACAGAAAACACTTGATTAATAAAGCTGTGGCTACCTGCTCTGATCCTAGTGGATGAAAAAGCAGGCCTGTGTGCAGACAAGGCCAGGCAAGCTTGCAGGCCTAGGCTTCAAAATGGCCACCAGCCACATGGCCAGGCCCAACAACATCACAAAGGCCACCCCCAAAAAACACACTTCCCCAACTCAATCCAATGCCATCCATGCCCTAAATGATGTCTAAATTCAACAGATCACACAGAAAACACTTGATTAATAAAGCTGTGGCTACCTGCTCTGATCCTAGTGGATGAAAAAGCAGGCCTGTTGGCAGACAAGGCCAGGCAAGCTTGCAGGCCTAGGCTTCAAAATGTCCACCAGCCACATGGCCAGGCCCAACAACATCACAAAGGCCACCCCAAAAAACACACTTCCCCAACTCAATCCAATGCCATCCATGCCCTAAATGTGCTTGAAAATGAAATACATTCAAAAAACAACAAAAGGAACAGTTGCTTCATCATGCACACACACACCCATGAGGCCATGCCCATGGCTAGCTCGTGCCTACTACTACTACCCACAAAATAAAAAAAAATAAAAAAGGAATGATGATAATTAATTATCAAAAATAAATTGTAGTTACAACAACTGCAATGCCCACAATCAAACAAACACAACAACCACTTACTTGTAAAATATCCTATTCCAAAAATCCTCACATCCAATTGCAATGATGCAGCAGACAAAAAGAGTGATCTTTCCAGCTCCAAATCCAAAGGCAGAATGAGCAGGAGATGGACAAAGCACTGGGAGGAGCCTGCTGGACAGGAACAGGAAGTTGGAGATTCTGTGTCACTTCCTCCCTCTCTCCACCTTTTAAAAAAATGACTCCTTGCACAAAAAGGAAAGTCAAATGTCAATGTAAGGAGTTCTTTTCATCCAAAATCAGCATTTGCAGATGGTTTCATGCTGCTAGAGCCGATATTCCTCTCCAAATTGAAAATTTTACGTTGTTGAGTTCTCGAGCTTCACATTACTTCCGCCGGCGTGTCGAAAACGACATGATCGCGTTCTCTTCTTTGTCCCTGTCGCGTTGGATATGACGTGTTCGGGGACTCTTTCTCCTGTTCGCGTTCGATTAGACATGCCCGCGTCCTCATCCTCTGGCTCGCGATGTAGAATGACATGTTCGAGATCTCAATCTTCTCATACTCGCGCGTTGCATGATCGCGAGAAGAAAGACGTGATCGCGTGCCAAATGAAGTGATCGCGCGACAAATGACGTTAATGCGGCCGCGAACTGTCGCGAGACAGCGCAAAATGACTACCAAAATCCAACATCTCGTGGAGAACGCGACCGGGTCGGAAAAACTTGTCGGCGAACGCGGTGTTTCAGGTAAGGCGATCGCGCGAACGCGAGAATGTATTTTTTTACAGCGCGAGCAAGAAACAAATTATCGCTAAGCTGCGGAATGCGGAAATTTTGACATTTTCGCGCTTTCCGCGGAACGCGAAAATGCCAAAATATCGCAATTTCCACGAACAGAATTTTGGCCCAGGCCTAGAAACAAACAGATGGTGGGCCATAAACAACAGAAGCAGAACTATAATAAAGGGGCATGCTTTAGGTGTGATAGGTAAAAACACTGGGAGAATGATCCCCATTGTCCTGCCAGGAAGTTGGTATGCATGAAATGTAAAAATAATTGGTCATTAAGCATGCTTGTTTAACAGTTACAATGTGGAAGCAGTAAGTAATGAATATCAATAATTTAGATGAATATGTGGATCAGGAGGATGCAAACTCCATAGTTTACATTAAAGTAATTAACAATACCTTGGAGGAATGTGAAAAAAGTAATAGAATCATCCATGATATTGCCAGAGAATTTATTTTAAAGATCCTAAGGGGGAAATATGAATTGACAATGTAAAATAAATGTATTAGGAGATTCTGAAGCATGTTACACTGTTGTATCACATAAGGATTGGCAAGATGTGTTAGGATTAGAACATAGGATGGTGTATGAATCTAACAGAAATCTAGGTTACTTTTTGTCAGGAATCACATTTAAGAACAATGATTCAGGGAAGAATGTATATTGCCAAGAAATGAGCATCTCTATGAGGGTGGATACACTATGCTGGTCTTAGTATGCAAATGAGACCTGGTGCAGCTGAGCAACTGATGATGGTAGAGGGATGTGAGGAATCTGTATGTTGGAAGAATACATTTTCCAAGGTATTTTCTAATTCATTGGAAAAACTGAAGAATTTCAAACACAAGATTGTTTTAAAAAAGAATGCACAGCCTAAAGTACACAGAGTTAGAAATCTTTCATTTGCCATTGAAGAACAGGTTAAATGTGAATTATTAAAGCTGCTTGTCAATAATAATATAGAAGAAATTGAATCTGCAGATTAGATAGACAGATAAATCTTTATTTGCACATTTAATTAAAATCATTGTGATTAAGAATCCTAAAACAGGATACGGATACACAATTGAATAAAATGTTAAAAATATAAAAATGATTCTAAAAGACACAAAAGATTGAAATGGATGGAAATTAGTGCACCATCTATTGTTTCACTCACCAGGACTTCAAAATCCCTAATACCTTGGGACAGTTGACCGGCCCATTTGGGGGTGTGATTTGGCTATTAAGGATGGAGACTGGCGCACACATCCACCAATGCGATTGCCTCTGAGGAAGAGAGATACTCTTGAAATGCGTCAGGCGATTCGCGTGTATGGCTGTCTGATGAAAACTGCCAATAGGAGCCTGCTTATACCCCTGATTAAAGGCTTACCACCTTCAGTTTGTGTCTCGAGTGCTGCTCAAGTGTGGGTAGGCAAATGGAGCGTTGATATATACACATCTATATATGTATAAAATATATATACGTGCACACACACACACACACACACACACACACATATATGTATGTATATAGGTATAAAAGCTATATATGTATAAAAGTACGAAATCCCACATAAGGGGTCAGGGTGGAGATACTATGACCCCATGTTCGAGAAATGGATGTGTTAGTGATACAAGTTATGTGTCCAAATATTTGGGGGGAATCTCACACGATATTCGAGACAATGCCGAAATCGCTAGCGCGCCCCCCCCACCCATGTTCTGTCACAGGGACATCGCGAATATCATGACGTCATTTGTTAATATTGGTGAAAATACATAAAAAATAAATATATTTTGTACACACTCACCGGTTAGTGTCACACACTCATGTGTGCACTCAGAAACTCACTCAGATACTTATAAACCCATTCACATACCCACTCACACATGTATACATGCAGTCATATACCCACTCAGATACTCATACACCCACTCACGTACCCATTCAGTTACTCATGCACCCACTTACAGACTCACTCAGAGAGTGATGCACCCATGTACAGATGCACTCAGATACTAATGCATTGAGACCCACTCACAGTCTCATACCCACTTAGAGATTCTTACACCCACTCACAGACCCACATGGGCACTCATGCACCCGCTCACAGACCCCCTCAGATACTCATGCACCCACTTAAAGACTCAATCAGAGTCAAGCAACGATGTACAGACCCACTCAGAGACTCATGCACTCACTTACAGACCTACTCACACACTTATATATGTCCTCACATACCCACTCAGAACTCATAGATATACTCAGACATTCAAACACCCATTCACACACCCATACAGTCACTCACACACTCAGTCATAGACCCTCTCAGATACTTATAGACTCATGTAGTCACTCTCTAATTCATACACTCAGAAACTCATATACCCACTCACCAACTCACTCAGATATACATTCACCTACTCACTCACCCAGTCCAGGCTTATGTATCCAGCCAGAGACCTACTCAGACACTCGTGCATGCACCCATTCATTCACCCACTCAGAGTTATGCTCTCACTCACAGACTCATTGAGATACTCATACACCCACTCACATATCCACTCAGACACTCATACAGACTTATTTACCCAGTCAGTTATATACTCAGCGGCTCATGTGGACTCTCACAGTCCCACTCAGAGACCTGTGCATGCACTGACAGAACCGCTCAGAAACACATGCTGACAGTCATAGACTCACTGAGAGACTCATGCACTCACTCACAGACCCACTCAGATACTCATGCACCTACTCACTCACCCACTCAGACACCCACTTAGACACTCATGTATCCACTCACTCCAGTCAGACTGTGATATACTTACTTACAAATGCACAAGGGCACTCATGCACCTACTCACAGATTGAATGAGAGACTTACACAACCTATCACAGACCCATTGTGACACTGATGCACCCACTCATAGATATACTGAGGCAGTCACGCATTTCGTTGCAGAAGTATTGAAAGACCGATGCACCATCTCACAGATCCCCTCAAATTCTTATACAGTGAATGAGAGACTTAGTGATGTCATGATGCATGCAGTCATAGATTACACTGAAAAAGTTATGCACTGTAATATAGAGTTATTAAGGGATATGTACATGCGATAATACAGTCTTTTAGATAGTAATGTGTTTAGTTTATTAGTTATAATCCATTTTACAGTTATAAGTTTTGAATGTGGTAGTGGCTATAGAATGTCTGCATTTTTTGTGTCATTTTGCAACGTATTTGTGGTGCCAGCAGCTACCGATATCATCCCGACACCTGGCGTCACTGCGAAAACGGAAAATAATTTTAAAGAGTTGTTTTTATTCAAACTCTCTACAAAAATATGACTTTAAACAGTGCGGTAACAAAAACCCTAGTTTTTAAAATACTGCAAAATGTGTGCATATATGTTTTTCACCTCCTCAAAAAGACGGTACTGTGATGACGTCAGTAGTCGCGATTATACATTTTCATTTGGTTTTCTCCAAAATTGATCATAGAAATAAAAGTAAAAACAATATCTTACTAAATATTTAGACTCAAACTTTATTTAAAAAATGTCTTTAAGTGTATTTTTCCAGTATGTGAAATATATCTGCTGATCACAGATTCTCCACAGTATATGCTCCAATGTTGTGCTGACTCAAAAACGAGTTAAACATAAAACCAGCTATTAATGTACTTTTTTATAAACACATACCAAATCAAAAATTGAGTAGTATATAATATAAATATATAATACAATATCCAATTATAGAAAGAAAATAGGAACATTTTAAAGGCTCACTTATAAAAAAGGAAGTTACAATTAAGAAATAACATTTATAAAAACCTTAGAAATTCACTGAAAAAAACATAGGTTACAGGGACGTTATAGTTAGGCTGACATTTCCCTCGTACAAAACCAGAGAAATTCAGCACTGAGCTAACTATAACTTGCCCCCCCCCCCGCAATCAGCTGCTTATCACGTAACTTATTACATCACTAATGACATGGTCAGTGACATCACTCATGACATCACTCATGACATCTCAAATAACATTACTCATTACATTATCCACAGAATCTCTGACACACCCACTCACGCACCAATATAACCTTTCATACACCCACTCCAACTTCTACACTACCATTCTCAAAACCATTGACACATCCATACCAGTACTCACACCCACTGGCTGATTCATAGGGCTACATACACATCCACTCAGTTACCCATACAGCCACTCATACACCAACTCACTCACTAATACAGCCACTGATATATCCACTCATACAGCCACTCATACACTGTCAGTCACTCATAAAGCTACTCACATACCTATAGAGTCAATCAGACAACCATTTACTCACCTATACAGTTATACACACACCCACTCACATATTCATACAGATACTAATACATACTCACTCATCCATACAGCCCCTTACACACCCACTCACTAACCGACATAGCCACTATCACAATCCTCATTCACACATACAGTTTCAGTTTGAACCCTTGACTAGCTGAGCCCTGGATCAGCCTCAGGGCAGCTTTGGTGATTAATAACTCTTGCTGATTGGTTTTACTCTATATAAACACGCTGCACAACTTCAACATGTTTATTTTTCCTGTACTGCTGTTTAAATTGTGAAACATCCGGCAGGTGCACATGCGCCTAAAAAGTTGCATTGTTGCTCAAAGCGCTTTGTAAAACAAGCCCATTTCCCTGTGCACACTAACCCATGGCGTAGTACTCCGCTTCGCCCACGGAGTGTACGTAGCGCTGCCTGCTTCGCGGTTTACGAAGTAGGCGTAGCAGGCAGCGCTACGCACACGCCAGGGCGAAGCAGAGCTGCCTGCCGCCCGCTGCCCACCTCCCGCCTGCCCTCATTTTAAAATAAGGTATACTATGATAAAAAGTAAAGATAAAATGCCTTACCTGCAGTGCAGCGTCCCGGGGCTCACTCTTCCCCGTTGATGGCAACTTCTTTTTACAAATGTGCATGCGCGGGCGTCCGTGTGTGCGCATTTGTGAAAAGAAGTTGAGGTTGATGGCTATTCTCTCCAATGCAGACTTAGGGAGTTCTTACATTTTAAGAGTATATTGAGTAATATTTGTAGAAAGGTAAATTCCAGACCTTGAGTTCCTTTTTAACCCTCTCATCTAAATATGGAAACCAAACTCAGAGAACTCTTTTGTTGGCAACAATACTACAATTTCCTTCATGAGCTACTTCAATTATCTTCTGTCACAGACTCTCGGGAATCAGGATTCTTGACCCTCACAGAATACCTCCTTCCTGAGTTATAGACAGTTCATCTTTAACGTTTTGTATTTTGTATATTCACCGTCAATGGTGAGAGGCCGAGTGTGTCATATCCATGACAGATGTGTGATTAAATCTTTTAACTTCGGCTTGACACTATCATGTCTCCTGACAGTGATGATCTGGGCTAGCAATATAGCAGCTGGGGTATTTGATTTTATAATAAAAATAATGTGTGCTTTAGCTGTCATAGATAGAGTACCCTGACCTTATATAGGCACTCTGCAAAAGTAGTGATCAGGGTTTTGATTTTTCCTGTATGATGCACAATAGTATAATTGTATTCTTGGAATCGTAATCCCCATTATTCAATGTGAAGAGGCATCTTAGCATTTGGATTGCCAAAGTCAGCAAAGCTTGATTTCAGTTACCAGTGTAAAAGTCTTTCCGTACAGGAATATATGTAAATGTTCTCAAGGTCACATCATGGCTAAACTTTCTTTCTCTGATTGTGAGGATGCATGTTCGATCTGGGACAAACGTCTACTGGAATATGCCCCTATAATCCTTTGAGAATTTGGGTGTCTGCTGTGCTGTGGAAGGATAGCGCCTAACCTGACCGGGACAGCATCAACAAAAACCTCTCTATGAAACTTTGGATTGAGGTAGGCCATTTCAGCAGAAGTTTCAATGGCTTGTTTGGCTTTCTTCAAACTTCACTCACATTTACGTGACCACTTAAATGAAACATTTTTCTTTGTTAACTCTTGTGGATCACTTATACAAGCAACATCTTGTATGCATCTCAAATAGTAGCTAGCCATGGCAAGAAATGAATGTATCGTAGAAACAGCTTGTAGGTTATTTTCCAGTGCTTGTTGTTTTGAAGGATCTGGTGTCATACCCCATCTGAAAAGATATGGCCAAAGAACTTTAACGTTGTCTTGTGGAACTCACACTTGTCTACATTCAAAGTCAAACCTGCATCAGTAAGTAAATGACATACATGTGTGAGAGCTTTATCATGTTTCTTCTCTGTAGCTCTGAAAATCAATATGTCATCGCTATAATTGAATTCATTCACAACAGGCTATATGACATGTCAAATGATATCTTGGAAATGTTCTGCAACTGATGATACACCAAAACTGAGTCTCTTGAATAGAGCAACATGTATAGAAAAGGTTATAATTTACCTGCAATCTTCTTTGAGTTTCAACTGATGATAACCTTTATTTAAATCGAGGAGAGAAGACCCCTTTAATTGCATTATCATGTGAGCCATGTGTGGACCTGGATGTCGTTCTCATTCAATTGCATTGTTCGCTTGATGCATGTCATTGTATATGTATACAGATCCTTCCCTGTCCTTTTTGGGCACTACCACAATGGGAGAAGCCCATGGTATCGGACTAGTTGAACGCTCGTTAACGTAATGCTTAAGTAACAATTTTTGGTGTTTGGTTTCAATTTGAAGTTTGTTCTGTGAATTTATGTGGTGTAGATAGTGTTGTGGTAGAGAGACAATCATTTATGTTTTTCAGTGATATGGTGAGACTTATAGCAGAGAACTGTGAATGGTTTATGTTTTGTATTTGACTAGGTGTAATATTAAAAGTAGTTGTCGAAAGGTAAAGTATCAGTAGAGATTTATGCAGTACTTTAATGCTATAAGGAGTGTCCTTGTAGAGCAGGTATTGCCCTGTTATTACTGAGACACTC
The DNA here is from genome assembly GCF_964204655.1 of Triturus cristatus. NCBI lineage: Eukaryota > Metazoa > Chordata > Amphibia > Caudata > Salamandridae > Triturus > Triturus cristatus. The sequence goes on from NC_140581.1 coordinate 344,250,356, forward strand.
CTCCAATCAACCATCAAGTACCATACACGTATTCATTGAGTGCACTAACACCTGAGTACTTATAAATTGTCTATGCACTCTTTTTGCTGCACTGTAATTATTCCAGTTACTAGTCATGTACTTATTGAATGCTCTAGCCAGTAACACTACTACAGGTATGTTATTCTCTGAACTAAGCATGCACATGTCTAACCAGCTACATACTATTGATACACTCTTGTAAATACCCAGTTAGTACTCATGTAAACTAGGAATGTCTCTGTCAGTGCAATGCAGTTCTTCAATTACCCATTCACCCTATCTATTTATCCTCTCACTGCAGCAATACCTAAGCACTTATAAATTCACCATGCACTCTGTTTGCAGCACTGTAATTATTCCAGTTACTAGTCATGTACTTATGGAATGGCATAGACAGTAACACAAGTACAGCTAAAATATTCTGTGCACTATGCATGGGGACATCTAACATGGTACATACTATTGATACACTCTTCTAAATGCCAAGGAAGTACCCACGCAGTGTAGGAATCTTCCTGTCTGTCCCATGCACTTCTCCAATCACCCATCCAGCACTAGCTACTTATCCTATCACAAATTTACCATGCACTCTGTTTGCAGCACTGTAATTATTCAAGTTACTAGTCATGTAAATATGGAATGGCCTAGCCACTAACACAAATACAGCAACAATATTGTGTGCACTATCCATGCAGACCTCTAACCAGGTACATACTATTAGAACACTCTTGTAAATACTGTACATGCACTTGTATGATGCCTCAGGCATTAAGAGACGCAGTGGTACAGTGAAATGTGCACAATCTATGCGGTCCCGTAACCCCCTGCAGACTACTGATTCACCCTTGTCAAAATCCAGGTAGTAGCCATGCAAGTCAATAATCACACTGTCATTCTCTGTTCACTCCTGCAATCAACCTGACAGAACCATGTCCTTATCTAATATCTGTGCCGAAACACAAGCACTTATAAACTCACCCTGCTGTCAACTACCAGCACTCTACCTATCCAGTCACTGTCCATGCACTTGTACAATGACTCAGGCATTAAGACACGCAGTGCTACAGTCAAATGTGCACAATCTATGCGGTCCCCTAACCCCCTGCAGACTATTTCTTTATATTTATTTATTTAAAATCTTATAGAGCGCGGACTGTCGCCAGTTACAGGCATCCTGGCGCTGACAGAGTCTGAGGAGGAAAGAGGAACAAAGAGGACGAAAGGCTAGCCAGGGAAAAGCCAAGTTTTAACCTTTTTTCTAAAAGGTAAAAGTTCATCAGTGTGTCTGATCTCATTTGGAAGGGTGTTCCAAAGTCTAGCGGCGGTGACCTCAAAAGATCTACCTCCGGATCTGACCTTCTTGAAACTGGGAATGACCACCAGTTTAGCATCCGAAGATCGAAGTAGTCTAGTAGGGACGTACCACGTAAACTTAGATTGAAGAGGGACTGGGCCAGAGCCATGGAGGGCCCTAAAAACAATACAGAGGGCCTTAAATTGCACTCTCTGTCTAAGAGGGAGCCAGTGCAATTGTGCCAAGGCGGATGGTCCATGGGATCTCCTTGGAAGCCCCAGGGCTAGTTTTGCAGCCGCAGATTGGACTCTTTGGAGCCTGTCTAATAGGTAGTCCGGGGCCCCTAACAGGAGGGCATTGCAGTAGTCCAACCTGCTCAAGATGGTGCATCTAACTATTTGGGCGCGCGCCTGGGTGGGCAAGAGGGGCAGAACTTTCCTTAGGGAGCGCAGGATGGCAAAGCAGCAGGCAGAGGTTTTCTGGACATGTGTCTCCATGCTGAGCTTGTGATCAAGCATGACCCCCAAGTTACGGACCGAGTCTACAGGCCGTACATTGGAGGCTGTTTCCAGGGGCCAGAAGTTGCTAGGAAACGAACAGGGAATCCTCGAGCCACTATTAAAGAGCACCTCAGTTTTCCCTGCATTAAACTGAAGAGAATTGTTCTTCAGCCATCTTGATGTCTCCCGCAGGCAGTTGTGGAAGGTCTCTATGGAGATAGAGTCTTCGCCTTCCAGGGAGAGGATCATCTGCGTGTCATCTGCGTAGTTGATGGTTTTAATGCCGAAGCTTTTGATTAACAGAATTAGTGGCCTAAGGTAGACATTAAAAAGTATTGGGCTGATAGCAGAGCCCTGTGGGACACCATGCGTTACCGGAGAGAAAGCAGATTGAAAAGGAGGTAGAGATACTGCTTGTTGCCTGTCCTGCAAAAAAGAATGGAACCAATGCAGTGCCGTATCCCTCACTCCTGCCTCCCATAAGCGTCTCAGTAAAATCTCATGATTCACCGTGTCAAAGGCGGCAGACATATCGAGCAGTATCAGAAATGATGCCTGGCTTCTGTCTGCTCGCCTTTGTAGTTCGTTCATGGCGATAACAAGGGCTGTTTCGGTTCCGTGCGCAGGCCGGAATCCGAATTGGTCTCTGTCCAGTAATAGATGATGCTCCAGGTGGTATGAAAGGGTGTTACTGACCACCCGTTCCACTATCTTAGCAGGGAACGGCAATAGTGAAATGGGCCTGTGGTTTTTCGAACAGTCAGGGTCAAGGGAGGGCTTTATCAGCAACGGGGAGACTAAAGCTTGTTTCCAGAGGGCAGGGACACTGCCAGTCAGCAGAGATTGCTGACAGATTAAATGGAGCGGGGGGAAAAGTTCTGCTTCGCATTCTTTCCAGATTTTAGGCGGTACTGGGTCCAATGGGGACCCAGACACAATCTCTCTAGCTATCTTAGTGAAGAGTTCAAAAGTTAGCGGTGGAAACCTGCATAGGAGTTCTTCTGGAGACCGATGCTTGATTAGTGCTTGATTCTCCAGAGTACCGGTGTTCATGGAGAAGGGATTACCAGCAATAGGAGAAATATCCAGCTCATTAAGGATAAGTTCAATTTTCTCCTTGAAGAAGAAGGCCAAATTGTCACAGAGGTCCTGAGAAGGGACGATCAGGTTTTTACAAGACTCCGGATTAGTGACGCTATTTAAGATGCTAAAAATACTCCTGGAATTTTTAGTAGTATTACAGATCAAGGAGGAGTAATAGTCGGCTTTCGATTTTTTAATGAGAGTTTTGTACGCGTGGACCTTGGTTTTCCACGTGTCTTTACAAGTTATATTATAATCACGTCTCCACCTTCTCTCAGCTTGTTTACATTCAAGTTTTAGTCGTTTTAGGTCAGAATTAAACCAGGGAGCTGAGTCTTTGCCCCTGCATGTCCGGATTTTGAGGGGGGGCGTGGGTGTCGACCACCCTAGAAATATTAGAGGCAAGGGAATTGTAGTTGTCAACTGTGCTTTTGTTTGCATCAAAGATTTGTTGCAAATGGAACATTTCGCCCAGAGAATATGCACGTGAGAGAGCCCTCCAATCTCTGCATTTAATTACCTTAATCGGTGCCGGTGCTTTGTAAGGGCCAGTCGTCTTATGAAGACAGAATTTAACCAATGAGTGGTCAGTCCAATCCATTGGAAGAATTTCTCCCATTACCATTAAGTCAGGTGCCGCAAAGATCAGATCAAGCAGATGACCGGCTTTATGGGTAGCCTTGAAGGTCAGCTGAGAGAGGCCAAAGCTGTCGCAGGTAGAAAGTAGATTCTTAAGAGCTGCGTCAAGGATACCGTTCTGCCATAGATTGAAATCGCCGAGTATAAACAGTTTCTGATGAGATAAGGCGATACTGGTTAGGGTGTTGATTAAGGCTTGTTGCTGCTGAAGGCTGAAAGCTCCAGGTGGGCGATAGCACAAAATCCCTGTAATGCTGTTTCCAGCGGGGGTCTGAATTGAGAGTCCTAATAACTCAGTGCCCAAAATAGGGTCGAGAGTCAGGATTTTAATGCTGCATGAGGCTCTGAAAATGACTCCCACACCTCCGCCTCTACCAGTAGACCTAGGGAGGTGGAGACATTTAAACCCTGCAGGGCAAGCAAATCCCGGATCGACCAAGCAGTCAGGACGTGTCCAGGTTTCTGTCATGAAAAGGATGTCAAGCTCATGAGAGTCAATCAGGAGTTGGATCTCTGTGTAGTGTTTGGGCAGAGACCTGACGTTTAGTAGCCCACAGTGAAAAACATTGTCACTCAGTACATCAGCTCGGGTGAGGGAGGAGGGTGAGAGGGACAGTGTTCCTTTGTTGGCACCCCGAATACCTATTTGAATGAGCTCCTCTCTGGAATAGGGAGGCCCAGCTGGAAGCGGAACCTGGAACTACTGATTTACTCTTGCAAAAATCCAGGTAGTAACCATGTTAGTGAGCATTCACACTGTCACTCTATGTCCTCTCCTGCAATACTCCTGACAGAACCATGTCCTTATCTAATGTCTTTGCCAAAACACAAGCACATTTAAACTCACCCTTTTGTCAACTACCAGCATTCTACCTATCCAATCACTGTGCATGCACTTGTACAATGACTCAGGCATTAAGATACACAGTGCTACAGTCAAGTGTCCACAACCTATGCGGTTTCCTAACCCCCTGCAGACTACTGATTCACTCCTGCTAAAATCCAGGTAGTAGCCATGCAAGTCAGCAATCATACTGTCACTCTCTGTCCACCCCTGCAATCATCCTGACAGAACCCTGTCCTTATCTAATCACTGTGCTGAAACACAAGCACTTTTAAACTCACCCTGCGGTCAACTACCAGCACTCTAACTATCCAGTCACTGTGCATGCACTTGTACAATGACTCAGGCATAAGATACGCAGTGCTACAGTCAAATGTCCAGAACCTATGTGGTTTCCTAACCCCCTGCAGACTACTGCTTCACTCCTGCCAAAATCCAGGTAGTAGACATGCAAGTCAGCAATCACACTGTCACTCTCTGTCCACTCCTGCAATCATCCTGACAGAACCCTGTCCTTATCTAATCTCTGTGCCGAAACACAAGCACTTATAAACTCACTCTGCTGTCAACTACCATCACTCTGTTATGTTATGTTAATGAGATTTATAAAAGCGCACAAATACCCAAAGGTGTCTTGGCGCTAGGAAATACAAGCCGCGAACTAGCAACTAGTACTGGAAAAGCCAGGTTTTTAATTGCTTTCTAAAGCCAGTCAAAGAACTGACATTCCAAAGTTCAAGAGGCAGGGCGTTCCACAGTTTTGATGCGCCGTAATAAAAGCTACAGTCTCCCCAATGAGCCGTGTGAATTCTAGGTACCAACAATAATCTTGCCCCCATCGACCAAAGGTGTCTGGTCGGTTGGTACCATACGAAGAGATTCTGAAGAAATAAAGGGCCTATGTGGTGCAAGGCTTTATAAACAATGCACAAGGCTTTGAATTTTATACGCTGAGGTACCGGGAGCCAGTGCAAATTGAGAATATTGTTGGAAACTGGACTGTGTCTGGGAATATTAAGCAATAGATGTGCTGCCGAATTCTGAATCATCTGGAGTTTCTTCAGGCACTGCTTCTGGGCATTAAGATATAGCCCATTGCAGTAGTCTAATTTAGATTGAATGATAGAAGAAACTACTGTTTTCCTGGTATTTTCCGGAATATGCGGGAAAATCTTCCCTATTTTCTTTTTAAGGAAGTATGAAGCAGAAACAACGGCGTTGGTTTGTTGGCAAAGTGTCAATCTGTTGTCAATCAGCACACCCAAGTTTTTTACTTTTGCCACTGGCTTTGGTGGTGAACCCATCTCCGCCGTCCACCACAAATTACTCCAGGAGGGCTGAAAGCTGCCGAAAATCAGAACTTCTGGTCAGTGTCCATGCACTTGTACAATGAGTCAGTCATTAAAATAGGCAGTGCTACAGTCAAATGTGCACAACCTATGTGGTCCCATAACCCCCTGCACACTACTGATTCACTGCCAAAATCCAGGTAGTAGGTATGTAGTTCAGCAATTACACTGTCACTCACTGTCCACTCCTGCAATCATCCTGACAGAACAATGTCCTTATGCAATCTCTGTGTCAAAACACAAGCACTTATAAACTCACTCTGCTGTGAACTACCAGCACTTTACCTATCCAGTCACTGTCCATGCACTTGTACAATGACTCAGGCATTAAGATATGCAGTGCTACAGTTAAATATCCACAACCTATGCAGTCCTTTAACCCCCTGCAGACTACTGATTCACTCCTGCAAAAATCCAGGTAGTAAACATGCAAGTCAGCAATCATACTGTCACTCTCTGTCCACTCCTGTAATCATCCTAACAGAACCATGTCCTTATCTAATCACTGTGCCGAAACACAAGCACTTTTAAACTCACCCTGCTGTTAACTACCAGCATTCTACCTATCCAGTCACTGTCCATGCACTTGTACAATGCCTCAGGCATTAAGAGACACAGTGGTACAGTCAAATGTGCACAATCTATGCAGTCCCCTAACCCCCTACAGACTACTGATTTACTCGTGCAAAAATCCAGGTAGTAGCCATGCAAGTCAGCAATCACACTGTCACTCTCTGTGCACTCCTGCAATCATCCTGACAGAACCATGTTCTTATCTAATCACTGTGCAGAAACACAAGCACTTTTAAACTCACTCTGCTGTCAACTACCATCACTCTAACTATCCAGTCACTGTCCATGCACTTGTACAATGAGTCAGTCATTAAGATACGCAGTGGTACAGTCAAATGTACACAATCCATGCAGTCCCCTAAGCCCCTGCAGACTACTGTTTCACTCCTGCACAAATCCAGGCAGTAGCCATGCAAGTCAGCAATGACACTGTCACTCTCTGTCTACTCCTGCTATTATCCTGACAGAATCATGTCCTTATCTAATCACTCTGCCAAAACTCTTGCATTCATAAACTCACCCTGCTGTCAAGTACCAGCACTCAAAGTATCTAGTCACTATGCATGCACTTCTACAATGCCTTGAACATGAAGAGACGCAGTGCTGCAGTCAAATGTGCACAATCTATGCAGTCCCCTAACCCCCTACAGACTACTGATTCATTCCTGCAATAACCCAGTCATGTACTTATGGAATGGTCTAGCCAGTATCACTAGTACAGCTACAATAGTCAGTCCACTATGCATGGAGACCTCTAACCAGCTACATACTATTGATAAACTCCTGTAAATACCCAGGTAGTACTCATGCAACCTAGGAATCCTCCTGTCAGTCCTATACAGTTCGCCAATCACTTATCCACCACTATCTACTAATCCTATCACTCCGCCAATACCTAAGCACTTATAAATTCACCAGGCACTCTGTTTGCAGCACTGTAATCCATCTAGTTACTGGTCATGTACTTATGGAATGGCCTAGCCACTAACACAAGTACACCTATAATATTCTGTGTACTATGCAAGCAGACCTCGAACCTGGTACATACTATTGATACACTCTTGTAAATATCCAGGTAATACCCATGCAACCTAGGAATCCTCTTGTCAGTGCCATGTATTTTTCCAATCACTTATCCACCACTATCTACTTATCATATCAGTCCGCCAATACCAAAGCACTTATAAATTCACCATGCACTCTGTTTGCAGCACTGTAATTTTTCCAGTTACTACTCATGTACTTATGGAATGGTCTAGCCAATAACATAAGTACACTTACAATATTCTGTGCACAATGCATGCAGATCTCTAACCAGGTACATATTATTGGTACACTCCTGTAAATACCCAGGTACTACCCATGCAGCCTAGGAATCCTCTTGTCAGTCCCATGCACTTCTCCAATCACCAATCCAGCACTATCTACTTATCCTATCACTCTGCCAATAGCTAAGCACCTATACATTTACTATGCACTCTGTTTGCACCACTGTAATCATTCCAATTACTAGTCATGTACTTATAGAAAGGCCTAGTCACTAACAAAAGTAAACGTACAATATTATTTGCAGTATGCATGAAGACCTCTAACCAGCAACATACTATTGATAAATTCCTGCATATGCCCAGTTAGTACTCATGCACTGCCTCGATCACACTGTCACTCTCTGTCGACTCCTGCAATCATCCAGACAGAACCATGTCCTTATCTAATCTCTTTGCTGAAACACAAGCACTTATAAACTCACCCTGCTGTCAACTACCAGCACTCTAACTATGCAGTCAGTATCCATGCACGTGTACAATGACTCAAGCATAAAAACACGCAGTGATACAGTCAAATGTGCACAATGTATGCAGTTCCCTAACTTCTTCCACACTACTGATTCATTTCTGCAATTACCCACATAGTAGTCATCCAGTATGGCAATCACACTCTTACACTACTGAGATATTATTGGAATACCAGAAGAACTAGTTATATACTAATGCAATCATCTAAGCAATTTTCATGCAGTTATACAATCACCCACGTGTTACTCATGCAGTTGTGCAATAATGCAGACACTACTAATACACTCATCCAATCACCCAATCACCACTCATACTGTCTTACAATCAACCAAGGACTACCCATATCTTAATGTAATCACCCAGGCATTATGCAAGCTCTCATAGAATAATGCAGGCATTGCCCAAGCATTCATGCAATCGTGCAGGCATTACCTCTGCACTCATACAAGTTCCCATGTAGCACTGATGCACTTATGCAATCACCCAGGCATTACTCATGCACTTGTTCAGTCAGAGAGGTAGTATCCATGTACTCATACAAGCACATACGTCGTACTGATGCATACATGCAATCACAATTGTACTATCTATGCAGTCTTTTAATCACTCAAACACTACCTATGAACTTATGGAATAACCCATGCACTACCAATACAGTCGTCCAATCACACAGACACTACTGATGCACTCATGCAATAACTTACAAATTAACAATGCACTCTTTCAATCACTCAAGCTCTATATATGTGCTCATGCAATGAATCATGCATTACTATGTACTTATTGCTCTTTTTTAACAGATTTGGTGGTTCTGAACTGAATTGTTTTTTTTCTTCTTTTTAGTATTTTGTAATTTTTTTGTATTTTTTAACTATTTTGAAAAAGAAATTGGTGGTTTTTTAGAAAAAGGAAAAACAACAAAACAAACTGTAGAACTTTGCAATTAAACCGTCATTGCAAGAAAAAATTGAAAACACAATTAACAAAAGTAGTGTCTTGCAGCAGCAACAATAGCATCTATAGACTGTTCACCACAGCATATTAGTTTCTTGCACTTGTTGCAGTGCTGTTCCCAATTTCAGAACTCAGGAGGGATGTCAGGTCCACGGTTTTGTCCAGAGGTGCCTGGTCTAATGGCACTCCAGCTTCCTTGGCACTACAAAGCTCTTCACGGGCCAGATGTCGAGGGTGTATTGTCCTCAGATGTTTCCACATACTGGCAGTTCCGCAAGAATATCTTTTATTTTCACTCGCCCATGATAGCACCCTTGTACATAGAGTGCAGCTCACCTTAGTGGCATTAACCTTTTCTTCCCTTCTGGAATGGTAAAGAATTTCCAGAAAAGGGACTCCTTCTTTTCTTTCACCTCTTCCTGCAACTCTTCTTCTTCTTCTGATTGAATATTCATATCAGGAGCAGATGAAGCCATTTTTGTTTTTTGATGAACACCAAAAAAATAATCAAGGCAGTTAAAAAACAACAGGTGTGTCTCCTAGGATGATCTTGAAGCAATGAAAAAAGGGAGGGGGTCCTTTACATTCTAGAAAGACAAGTTTGTAAACCAATCAAATGCTTTTGAAGTCACATGGGGTGCGAACACCCGGTGTGCACTCAGCGCGCACCCGCCGCAACTTCGCGAAAATATGTCTAACAATAATGTAACTTTATTACAAGTAGAAATATGTCATTTTTTTAAATAGTTTAGATTATCTCTTGCTCTTATATACACTTTAAAGTTATATAAATAGAGTTTTGAGACATTAAAAAAAATTCGCGAGAGTCGCGCACCTAGCATGACATCATACGCCTATGACATCACACGTGATGGCTCTGCGCAACGGTCGCATACGTAACGTGCAGCCAGCGTGACTCCATACGTATACAACATAACGTGCGTCTTCGTACCGCACGCCCATCGCATACCAATTGCACAGCCTGAGCGACCCAATACCTATGATGTCACACGTGACCCGGCTCCGTGCAATGGTCGCATACATAACGCGCAACCAGCACAACTACTTACGTATATAACATAACGCGCATCTTCGTACCGAGCACCTGTCGCATAGCAAACGCGCAGCCTGCGCGACCCCATACCTATATGACAGAGCATGGGACGTGGTACCACGATCCCGTCACAAACCAAACACGCATCCTTTCACGACTTTAGCAATACAGCGGATAGGATCCGCGCACCAATTGAGCAGACTACACGACCAGTGCGCGAATTCAGTTTTTTGTCAAAAAACTAATAATATATATTCATATTTATTCTAGAAGACACAAAACATTACATAATTATAAAAAATACTAGGAAAAATTAATAAAGGATATTATAGCTCCAAAATATTACAAAAAGAAATAGGGTACACAAAAATTTAAATCTAACATTAACATTTAAAAAACCTTTGAAATACACAAAAAAAATAGGTTTCAGGCACGTTATAGTTAGAAATTAGCATTTAAAAAAACATTAAAATTCACTGAAAAGACCATAGGTCTCAGGGGCATTATAGTTAGTTGGACATTTCACTCGTACAAAACCATAGAAATTCGAACGTTATAGTTAGTAGAGCTAACTATAACTTTCGCCCCTGCAATGCACTGCTGATGACTTCACATATTACATCACTCATGACATGGCCAATGACATCACTGATGACATCACTGATGACATTTCAAATGACATCACTGATGACATCATCCATGTGATAATCTAATGCACTTCCTCACACCCTAATATAACCTTTGATACACCCACTCTAAAATACAGACTACCATTTTCGAAACCATAGACAAATCAATAGCAGTTACTATATACCCACTGACTAATTCCTAGCTATTCACACACATTCGTTCATTCACCCATACAGTTAATCATACATGCAGTCACTCATCAATACAGCACTATTATATGTACTCATACACCTATACAAACACTCATACACCGTCACTCATCCATAGAGTCATTGACACACCTAGCTAGTCATGTAAAGAATCAATAACACTGCCATTTACTCACCTATACAGTTATACATTCACCATCTAACCTATTCATACAGATACTAACATATACTTACTCTCTTATACAATCACTGACACAAGCACAAACTCATTTATACAGCCACTCTCACAATTACTAACTCTCACATATAGTCATTTATATACTCCAACACTCACATATACTGCCTTTCACTTATGTAGTTACTCACACATATACCAGTGAGACATTCACTCATCAACACACTGATACACACACTTACTCACCTATACAGCTATTTCCACATGCACTATTGAACCCATACACCCAGTAAGTTATCCACTTACACATGTAGGCAGAAAGTCACACACCGCCCATTCACCCACACACACAAACACTGAGGCAGCCATACAGATACTCATGCAACTAATAAGTAACCCATATAGACAGTCATATACCTAATCATCAACCCTTGCAGCAGCCTACACAACAACTGAGAGACTGTTCTATGGGATAGATGTCATCAGTGATGTCATGAGTGATGTCACTGACCATGTCATGAGTGATGTAATGTGTGACGTCATCAGCAGTGCATTGCGGCCGCGCGAGTTATAGTTAGCTGAACTAACTATAACGGGGGAATTTCAATGGTTTTGTACAAGTGAAAAGTCCAGCTAACTATAACACCTCTGAAACCTATGGTTTTTTCAGTGAATTTCTGAGGTTTTTTAAATGCTAATTCCTAACTATAACGTGCCTGAAACCTATGTTTTTTTCTGTGAATATATATATATATATACACATATGTATACATATTCACTAAAAAAGAAAGTTTTTTTCAGTGAATATAACATTTGCTTGGGATAAGCGAACGGCACCTACATGCGGAGGCCCATCTGTGGGCTTGGAACTTTTGGCAACAGCAATATTAACGTGCACCCATTGGGGTAGAGTTTGCTGATCCAGACTACAACACCCAGAAGTCAATGTGCTCAACAGAGCAGCCCATCGAAGGGCGACATTTTCCATTGAGTGTGGGAGGATCAGAACAGCACGAAAGACTGTCGAAGCCTCTGAAGAAGTGCGGCAGCACAGAAACGCATCAGGCATGCATAACTCGACATGAAAGCTGTAATTTGCATCGGCATGCTGGTTCCGTTCTTACCCTTTAAAAGCCTGGTGCTAGCAGTTGTTCAAGTGCATCTTTTCCCTGGTGGGGAACTTTGGAGCTTTCATTTACACGCAGCGGCCCCGGCTGTGAAAGATGCACCACCCTATTAATGTTGGGGGCCACGGGCTATGTATTGCACGGAGCCACCTCGTGGAACATTTGCTTGGGATAAGCGAACGGCACCTACATGCGGAGGCCCATCTGTGGGCTTGGAAATTTTGGCAACAGCAATATTAACGTGCACCCATTGGGGTAGAGTTTGCTGATCCAGACTACAACACCCACAAGTCAATGCGCTCAACAGAGCAGCCCATCGAAGGGCGACATTTTCCATTGAGTGTGGGAGGATCAGAACAGCACGAAAGACTGTCAAAGCCTCTGAAGAAGTGCGGCAGCACAGAAACGCGTAATGCATGCATAACTCGACATGAAAGCTGTAATTTGCTTCGGCATGCTGGTTACGTTCTTACCCTTTAAAAGCCTGGTGCTAGCAGTTGTTCGAGTGCATCTTTTCCCTGGTGGGGAACTTTGGAGCTTTCATATATATATATATATATATATACACATATGTATACATATTCACTAAAAAAGAAAGTTTTTTTCAGTGAATATATATTCACTGAAAAAACCATAGGTTTCACACATGTTATAGTTAGGAATTAGCATTTAAAAAACCTTGCAAATTCACTGAAAAAACCATAGGTTTCACACATGTTATAGTTAGCAGGACATTTCACTCGTGAAAAACCAATGAAATTCCCCCGTTATAGTTAGTGCAGGCAACTATAACTCACGCGACCGCAATCCTCTGCTGATGACGTCAGATATTACATCACTGTATTTAGACACCTATTTACCCATGTCTTTTTCCATTAATCTTTAGCTATACATATATTACAAATATTTATTTTTCATAAAGACACATATGTCATCAGTGATGTAATATCTGACATCATCAGCAGAGGATTGCGGTCGCGTGAGTTATAGTTGCCTGCACTAACTATAACGGGGGAATTTCATTGGTTTTTCACAAGTGAAATGTCCTGCTAACTATAACATGTGTGAAACCTATGGTTTTTTCAGTGAATTTGCAAGGTTTTTTAAATGCTAATTCCTAATTATAACGTGTGTGAAACCTATGGTTTTTTCAGTGAATTTGTACGGTTTTTTAAATGCAAATTTTTTTTTGAGATTTTTGGTAAAAAATAATATCCAACCTATGTATAAAATAATATATGTACTATATCCTGCATTATGGAATGGTTAATTTTTTAAAAATTAATGTTTACATACAGTTGTAATCTTCTACAACTCGTGAAACTTGTATTTTTTTTTTTTATGCATTTTTTGCCGTGCTCGTACGGTAAGCTGACGCTACGCGCTCCGTACGTCATAAGTACGGTGCGCTTATGTGATATGATGCGCGTATGGTAAGCTGACGCTACGCGCTCCATCCGTCATAAGTACGGTGCGCTTACGTGATACGTACGTGACGTACGCGTACACGCATGCGCGTTGCGCGGAACCAACGTCGCGGTTACGCGGGTGCGTGTAATGCACATGCGCGAGTGCATCCTACGTACGCACTCCGTAAGCGCATATTTACGTCACATTTGCGCATGCGTACTTGTTTACGAGCGCGTACCGTAAGCTTACGGAGCGCGCACGGTAGGTTATGTGATCCACAAAGAACACTTTTCATTGGTTGAAACTACTTTCAGTTCCAGAAACTTCCCACACCACACCCATTCCCCTCATTACTGCTTGAGATCCCCTAGGAGAAGGAGCTGAATTGACATTGAGATACAATGGCAGAGCAGCAGTCCTCTTCTGAGAGTGAGCCTAGCAGCACCATCATCAGACAGAGAAGGAGGAAACAAAAGGATTCTTTTGTGTGGGAGTATTTTACTTTTCCAGAGGGGCAGAAAAAGGTCAATGCTCCATTGGTCACTTGCAGACTTTGTGAGCGTGTTTTATCTAGAGGAGTTCCAAGGAAGAAGTATTCCTTTGGAAATCACTCTATGATGAGACACCTTAGGGATAAACATCCCAGGACCTTTGCTCGACATACTGAAGAAAACTCTTCAGTAAGTCACCGGAGCCCAACCTCAGAAGCTCAGCCGAGTACATCATCGGCAGCTCAGCTGAGCCCTTCCTCTGAGGTGGGAGCATCACCTTCTTCAGCTCCTCTGGACATTAACCCTCGATTTCGGAGGGTTTCAATGAGGTGTACAATGTGTTGTGGTCTTATTGTTTTTGGGGAGACCAGTGTTTCCCTAATTAACAATAAGATAGACCAGCACGTTTGTAGACGTTCATAATATTCCCATTCTTTCTTTCCTCTATCCCTGTATTAACCCAACGGCTCTTTTAAGAGCCAACCTTACCTTACAATTTTTTTTAATTTTTTTTTAAGCTTTCCTTTTTGAAATGTTTTTTGTGCCGTGCGCGTACGGTACGCGTAATCGCGGAATAGTTACGCGAAGTTCGCAGAATTTTTCTCATGGAATTCCTCCGTTTACGCCGTGCGCGTACGCTACGCGCATTCCGCGATTTTTCGAAAAAAAATTAAAATTAATTTTTGTTTTTGGGGGTCCTTCTGGGACCCCCTGACAAAGGCTAGGGGGTCAGGAACTGTCCACCCTGCCCCCTTTTCACGTTCTCTACCTTTGTTTTTCACCCCCTCAGACTGCGAGAGACAAAATGGCAGCCGACACTTCCTGGTTTCGACCGATTCGAATGTTTACTAAGATCTAACAACCAATCAGAATCGCTCTCGCGCATGGCAGCGTGCACGTACGGTAAGCTCACGGTACGCGCTCGGAGCGCGCCTATAGATATATATATTGATTTAAATGCTATTTTCTCAGAAAATACTGAACCGATTTACACAAGACCTTCAAAAGGCACATCCCTGACCTGAGGGCTACCTCTCTGCCAAATTTCAAGTAATTCTGTTCAGCCGTTCGGGCTGTAGCTGTGTCTAAAGGTCCTATGGAAAAATGCATGGGGAAAACGCGTTTTGGGACCCCCCTTTTTTCTCAGCCCCTGCTTGACGACTCACCCCGAGACTTTCAGCGTAGGAGCTGAGCGGAGCGCCCCATTAGTTTTGAAAATTTTGCGAGGATTCGTCAACCGGCGCCAAAGTTATTCAAAATAGAATTTTCAGATTTCCTATGGAAACACGGTCCTAACTATAACTATCTACTGGCGACCGCCAGTAGATAATATATATATATATATATGTGTATATATATATATATACAAACACATATATATATATATATATATATATATATATATATATATCACAAAACCAATCCAGCGCCACCTGATTGACAGCCAACAGGCGGGAAGGACGCTGGCAGGGACCTCTACGATGTGCTCACGCTGATAAGCATAGGCAGGAATCTGGAATCGGTGCAAGAATTCCTTTATTTAAGCAAAGGCAAGTGTGAGTCCATTGCAATCGTCGGACATAGTGTCCACCATGACGCGTTTCGCTCGCATCCGCGAGCTTGTTCACATGACGCGCTCGGGAACAATCGTGCATAAATTAACACACAAGCACAAATTCCTTTAAAAATAAACCTTAGTGTGCGTGAAACTAAACAACAGACTCCTGATACAATTGGTGTCAAGCCTTGAAACTACCGACAGTCCAAAGACACCGTATTGGTAGTTAGTTGCAACTAAATGGAATCCAATACTTTGAAGCTGCTAAAATGATACAGATAATTATGGCAAATATTGTTTACAAACATAGTAGATAGCACTTTGTAAAATACCATTAAAACTCACAGACAAGTTTCATCAGAAATGTAGTCAAATCAGCAAAATTGCTGTTTTGAGTGCAAAAGATGCAAGTGCAAAGAGTCAAAAATATTGTGCAAATATCGCTGAATCTATGGCCAGTGCCAAAAATCAGAATAAATGTGCAAATACCGCTAAGTCAAAGGCAAGTGCCTAGTGCCAAAGGGACATAACTATGAACACAATGGACAATAACAATTGACATATAGCAATAAAATTAACAATAGAAATTCTAAGACACTGTGCAAATGAGCATATTGTTAAAAAGATGACAGATAAAACTCATATAACATGAGAGAATATCATAATGGTATACCTATGAACATATCATATACAGTACTAAAGATAGACATTGCCAATCTGAATCTGATATACAGAGATAGGTATAGAAGCAGCAATACAGAGAAATGATTCTCACAAAGGAAACTGTCAAGTCTATCAAACTGGCAAAAAAAGCCACCAAGGAGTCAACAAAAGTGCAATGTGCAAAGTATAAAAAGCTAATAGCTAACGTAGTTAGAATAAGGCAATAAGCAAAATTTGTTCAAGCCTGAACAAATATACGGAGGTAGATATTAAGAACCTAACACAGAGTACATAGGGAAAATTCTCAGTAAATTACAAAGGGTAGATAAAAATGTTAAAATGAATGACACAGTTAGCACAAGTGAGCTGTTGTACCTAGTTTAAAATAACCACAGCTTAATTATAACAGGACAGGGCAAGAGTCCAGACAGGGTAGACTAAGGTGAGGCATATTACAGGAAATGATGTAAGTCCTCACTATTATTAAGGCCATAAGGCATCTTAGTGTCGAGGGACATGATAAAGTGGGTCTCTAATTGGCGGAGTGTTTTCTCACGGTTGCCTCCTCTCACCGAATTAGGAACAGCCCCTAACACAGTATATTCTAGATCCTTAAGTTTGTTTTCATGGACCATTTTAAAATGTCTCGCCACAGGATAGTTTGGGTCTGAATTAACAATAGCCCTGACATGTTGTAGAATCCGTTTATGTACAGGGAGCTTCGTGCTTCCAATGTACTCAAGGCCACAAGTACAGCGTAGTTTATAGATCGCAAACTCTGTACGACATGTGAGATAGTCGCGAATTGGTACTTTCTTGTTGTCAAATGCAGTAGTATATTCAATGCTGTTAGTGGCAAAGGTGCATGCACGACAGGAATTGCATTTATAAAAACCTTTTTTAGTCAACCAAGTTTATTTGAGGGAGACTTCAGGACTGGATTTGACAAGGGCATCCCTCATAGAGGGCGCCCGCCTAAAAGTAATCGCGGGCAATTCTGGCAAAATAGATTTAAGTGTCATGTCAGTGAGCACAATAGGCCACTGTGTACAGATCATTTTGCGACTTTGTTTATCTTGCTGACTGTAAGTGGTAACAAATCTGATGTTGGTTAAATCAGCCTCACCGTTAGATTGTGGAGAAGGTGTCACTTGTGCTTTTTTAGCAATAAGGAGATCTACCCTAGGTAACAGATTGGACTTGGTAAGCGCAGAATCCAAAATTGTTTTGGAATAACCACGAGTGAGGAAACGAGCATAGGCTTCTAATTGGCAAGTTTGGCATTCTGATTCCTCACTACAGATTCGGCGAATCCTGAGGAATTCGCTATAGGGAATACTACGAATAGTGTGATGGGGATGAGCACTATCCGCATGAAGAATGGAATTCCCTGCGGTGGTTTTCCGATGTAGTCTAGTGTGAAGTTGGCCATTGCTAACGTAAAGAATCATATCCAGAAATTCCACTTTAGCATTATCAATGGTAGCAATGAATTTAAGATTTAAGTTATTGACATTGATGGAATCAACAAATTCTAGTGCACTATTTCTGTCACCCTTCCAAATCATACAAATATCATCGATGTAACGCCAGAAGTACATCACATTAGCAGTCCATGTGGCTTTATTGTGCAATCTGAGGACATGCTCCTCCCACCAGCCCACATGTAAACATGAGTAGCTGGGGGAGAAGCAAGCCCCCATAGCCACACCTCGCAGCTGCTGGTACACCTCAGTACCAAACAAAAAGAAATTATTGCAGAGGCATAGTTCGATCATCTTTAGCAGCATTTTGTTATGGTCACACATAATAATATCTCTTTGTGCAAGAAAATCCTGCACTGCTGCTAAACCATCTGCGTGGTTGATACTAGTATATAAGGATTCAATATCCATCACGACTAGCAAGTAATCTGGCTCCCATGAAATATTCTTGATTTTATTAAGA
The DNA here is from genome assembly GCF_964204655.1 of Triturus cristatus. NCBI lineage: Eukaryota > Metazoa > Chordata > Amphibia > Caudata > Salamandridae > Triturus > Triturus cristatus. The sequence goes on from NC_140581.1 coordinate 344,268,673, forward strand.
AAGTCAGGAGTGTCTTTGATAAAAGAAGGAAGGGCAAAAACAAAGGGCTGAAGAAAATAATCCACATACTTGGACATCTTTTCAAGTAGACTTTTCTGCGCTGATATTATAGGTCTCCCAGGCACAGGATCAATATTTTTGTGAACTTTAGGCAGAAAATATAAGACAGGAATCACTGGGAAGTCTACTTTTAAGTAAGTAAATTCATCCTTGGTTAATAAATCTTGTCTTTTCCATTGTGACAGATGTTTAATGATAGTTTCTTGAACAAGTCGTGACTCTTGTCGTGAAGATTTGCGGTAGCAAGTGATATCACTCAGATGGCGCATTGCTTCTGCACAATATTGATCTTTATGCCAGAGGACAACATTGCCACCTTTATCTGCTTTGTTGATTATAATATCACATTTTTGCTTCAATTTGTTGATCAAAGTAAAGTATTGAACACTCTTGAAATTGTGACTTCTAGTTCTAGAATTAATACCTCGATTTAGTTGTTTCAGCTCTTCGATAACTTTCTCACTAAAAATGTCAATTGCATCTTTTTGCATAAGAGGTAAAAAAGTGGACGGGGGCGAAAAGGACTAGGGGCAGGTTGGTTACTGATGATGCCCATGTTGAGCAGTTGATCTTGAGTCGCCATAACTTCATCATTTGTAGAATCAGAGGCAGAGAGGTGAAAGAATGTTTGAAACAATGGAACATCATTGACTTGCAGGGGCTCGCCAGCTATTCTATTCACAGGAGTGATTTTGGGTCCAGGGGCTGCTTGACGAATCACCTTGGAGCCGACGTGAACCGTGCACCATGACGGGTGCGTCATGGTGCACGGTTCACGTCGGCTCCAAGGGCGCGCAACTTATGAGATTGATCAGATTTCGGCCGGTGATTTTTTCTCGACCTTCAACTTCTTACTTGAGCGTTCCTACACCGCCCTGGATGAAACAAGGGGCCACAGACGTGTATAGAAGACAACACATACACCTGCCAATCCTTTATTGGACGTTCTCCTACCATCCAATTAGAGCCTCTTTTGCGTCATTTCAAATTCTAGATAGCATTGGTCCTGATGAGAATCCCCGGTGAAGGGATTCGACACGCGTTGACCTACTCTGACTTTTCTTCGCCTTCAGTCAAATAACTGCCAAACAAATCTAAAAATAGATGCTTTTGAAATATTGCAAATGTTTCTCACTTATGGTTTTTTTGTGTATATATAAGTGTTAAGTGAACGTTGTCCCATTGTCTGAATGTCTGAGGTATGCTAGTGGTGTGGTGATGTGTATGTGTTTATGTAATGTCATGTAAATATTTGAAATGTTTCTTAATGTTTGTCCCTATTTTTGTAGATATTGTTGAATTGTTCTAAATATTACCGTGCAAAATAATAAGAAAACATTTGCATAAAAAATACTTTTGATTAAAAACAGCCAATAAATGGTTAAAATGGATTTGATTTAATCTATTCATTGGGCAAAACTTCCTTTATAGTCGAGTGCAGCACCGGCATCTCTTTTGTTCTATTTAGTATTTTGACTTGGCCCTGCTGCCCATGAGTCAAAACCCAAGCTTGTCTTGCCACTGGCAACATTAGCAAACGATGTAAAGTGATTCCTTTTATGTTATATGCTGCTAACCCAGTTGGAGCAGTAACCACACAAGACAAAGTAGAATCCGTTTTTTTCTGTAGGTAGCTTCTGATGACTTTTATAAGGAAACTTTTTCCAGTTCCAGCTTGTCCGCTTACATACATCCTGATTGGATGAAATGATGTGCATGAGCACTCTTTTTTTTCATGTAGAAATCCGTGATCAATTTTGTTTCTGATCTCTTCATAAATTTGTTGCTGCTCTTGATTCAGTTGTCTTTCCAAATTTTGTAAGTCTATAAATTCTTCTTGAGCTTGATTCATAGCTGTTTCCACTTCATTCATGGCTATTGATGCTTCATTTTCAACGATTGGTTGTCCTAGGGGATCTTGACTGAGTGTTCCTGAACTTTGGCTGTCCTGAGAACTGTTTCTAGCTATTTCTGCTGCAATTGTAGTTTCCTGTTCAATTTCTTCATTTAACATTTGCAGATAAGTTGTGAATGTTCTGCATTGTATGCTGTCTTTGCAAGCATTAAATGAATCTTCATAGCTTTGAAATTCTCCCAGTAGTTCATCCTCTGTACGCCATGGTTTAAACAGCTGTAAAAGAGCCAAGTAGTAAAATCCCTTTTTGTCAGTAGTGTCGCAACTCAGCTTCCGGTGATTTATCAAACTTCCTTTTGTTTGCTTCACCAAACATCCTTCCTCACCAATGACTTTATATTTTCCATTGTTGATGTCTTCTGCGGCTTTCCGTGAATAAATGTAGTTCTGCAGCACTTCATAGAGACACATATTCTCCAGATGATGACTTCTCTTTGGGTAATATGTATCCAACATGTTTGATTTCAAAATATCTGTACTTTCTGGGTCATTCTCGGCCAAATATTCAATTTCTCCAACAGATTTCAGTACCCGATTTCTCATTGCTGCAAGGCCTAAACTTGCCCAAATTATTCTTCTTGATTTCGAGTAGAGACTTGCAGAAGATAACCTATCTGAACATTCGTAGGATCCAATTTCTCGATGCGATAACATCTTCAAACTGAAACTGTACAGCTTCTTACTGACAGTTTTCTCGTGAGAAATCTCTTCCCACATTTCCTTCAATTCTGTTTTTTCTGATTTCGTAATGTAAGACGTTACATATCGAGCAACAGCAATGGAATTGTCAGCTACATACTGTATATCCATGTTAGCGTTCCACATGGATAAAATCACTGGGTTGTAGTCATTTATATTTTTTGATTCTTTTTTCTTTTAAGGTTGTAGGTATTCTTAGGTGATTTTCTTGTGATAGTATGTCTCACAGCTGACATAAAACTGTTAACTCTTCCATTTGAAAGAACAGGTCTAGGAAATCCAAATCGACATTTAGTGTAGTATTTATCTTTGCTCTTGTATTTCCGTCGACAGTATTTTCCACACCGATGACTTTGGAAACGTAAAACTTGCTCCTTTAACTTTTTCTCTTCTGTGCTTTTTGGTATAGCACATGTTGCATATTCTTCAATGTAAGATAACACTGCTTCATCAGTATCTGTTCCAAACTTTGGGGCATCCTTGATCCACAACAGCATATGAATATGAGGAGCACCTCTTGCCTGGTACTCTTTTCTCCAAAAGAAATCCACTACTTCTCCTAGAGGTGGATTTTTTTTATTGCAGATGAAGGACATCATAGCCTCAAATCTATGATTGAAATATCTGCAAACATTAACCGGATCCAATGAGCACAGTTCTCCTGCTGTCTTGTATTCGATGTTTTTAATGTTTGAATTTGCCTCTCATAGAAAATCCAGTAAATCATCCCAAGCGTACTCGGCACAGCTTAGGGTAAGGAACCATGTTGGAGTTCCTAAATTCCGTAACATGCATTTTAATTCACCATGGCGTCGGTACCAATATTCATTTGTCCCACGCTGACAAGCCATCAGATTGATCAGTTGTGTTTCCAAATGATCATCTCGGTGCTGCACTTTCTCCATAAAATCCTTAGCAGACACATTTTGTAAATGTACTCCACTTTTTAAAATGTGATTTACTGCATAAGACAGTGCAGACAAGTCGCTTTCAAATAAAAGATGGAACAAATAAGGAATACTTTGTCGAAATCTGGGATCTTCAGCATATAGTCTTGTAGTCCGATACTCAGAAGCTGGAATCTGTTCCGGACGTTCATCGTATCGTCCTCCTTTTCCTTTATGAAACAGCTGGGGAAAACATCGAGCTTCCAAGCTCTCCTCCCATACACTCACGGGAGTTCCTTTTGCTTTCTTCATCTGAAACAGATCAATATTGTCTCCCATAACTTCTTTTGAATGAAGAGGATGTATGCTAAAATGTTCATAAATTTCTTCTTCCTTTGACTTGTCCACTTTTTCAATTTGTCCAGTTGGTGTTTCTGTGTCTTCTTGTAAATCTTCTTCTTCTTCTTCTTCTATATAAATTGATTCATACCATTTGTTATTCCTTTTCAAATACAAATTTGCTCTTTGTACTTTCCGTACATCTACCAGCTCCTGCCAAATCTTCTTATTCTTTGTAGGTACACCATTAACCAGAATAATTAATGGTTCAGTTTCCAAAGTATCCGCATCAATAGTTTCCATATTTTTTTTCAAATCCAAGGGCAAATACACCACTCTACCTTTTAAACCTCTCAGTAAATCTGAAGGAGGTAATTTACCAGTTTTGGGCTCCATACGTACTATGGTCTGGAACGGATGAACACATTGAATGAGTATAGACTCATATGTATTTAATTCAGAAAGTTCAGCAGGAATAGCATCCAATTCTAAATTATTATGTACAGCTCTGGTCGGCATTCTATTTTCCTCTAACTTGTTGTAACAGTATTTACAAATACGCTGAACTTCACCCAATTCAAAACAATTTTCAAGAAATGTATAGGTGGCAAAATCCTTCCACTTATAATTATCTTCATTTTCACTCTTTCTGTAGAGATCAACATACCTGGTTTGTTTTCTATAATGAGTTCTGCGGCAACAAATACAAGTAATATTTGGTCTTTCATTAGAGATTATTGCAAATTTTGTTATGTGATCATTAAATGTCTTACTTACAGAGGGTTCTACATTTTCTTCCACTTCTTCCTCATTTACTGTGTCCTTCTCTGCACTGTTTTGTTCAGGACCAAAGTAACAAAACTGAATTTCATCAACAACCTTCTCTACATCTGATACCGTTCCACGGAACAGAGCCCTATTCAATTCATCTAACTTTATTGCTGGACTTTTAGCAAAATACAACCGTCTCACAAACTTTCTCATTTCAGTATGATGAACAGCCAGCATCCTAAAATGATGGAAAACACTATTACACACTTTTCTAGATAGACAAGCCAGAGAATGACCCTGCAAACCAGTATTCTCTCTCACTCTGCATGGATCTAGACTTTGAAGCACCTTAATCTTCTGTTTCACACTTTTTTTGCTATATTCTCTTAGAAACTCACGAAATTTATCAATAGATTCCTGACGCACAGTGCAAATACTACTACAATTCCAAGTGTACACTGGGGCTTTAGGACGTCTCCCCATAGCCTCATCCGCCATCACTTGTACCTCATCTCTTGGAACCATTATCTCCTTCTCCATTATGCAACCATTTTTCTCTTCATAAGCACGACCTCTGGTGTCAACTGCATGCAGCAAACTATTACTTTGAAAATAACTCTCTTCATTAAAAAAAGGTTCACTACTTGAACTATGCATCCATTTTCCTAAAAACACTTTACAAAAGTTTGTTCTGCTCACTACTCTTTTCCTTTTGCTATGTGATTTCAGTACATTAACCATTTTGTCTAATGTACGCATCCTATTCAAAATTAAAATGAATAGTTTCCTTTTTAATTCTAATGCCTTTGCTGCAATGGCTTCAATTTCTTTTTTTCTCTTATAAAACTTTGCCTTTTGCTTATATTTCTTCACATCCTTTATCAAATTGGACATAACTCTCCTCTGAAACATTTTTCTACGTATCTCTTTAAACGCTGTTTTTCTGTTTAAGTTTATCTTTTTAGTTGCAGAAGGTATATTTGCATTAACTAAATTCTCAATTTTTTCCTGTCCTTTTCGATTCAAATCATTCTTTCCAGTACAGACATTTTGTACATTTTTCCTTTTTTTGAATATGTTCCTTAGAAAATCTTTTGTTTGCTAACCAGAAGATTTTTTCTTCTTCCCAACATGAGCATCTTCAACTAACTTAGGTCCTCCAGTTGTCTTCAAATATAGGTTTTTTTTCTGCTCTTTTTTTACTCTGGATTTTGTAGGCATCTTAAATTTTGTTCACTGCTCTTCAGCAATACCTGAAAAAAACTAAAAAAAAATTCCTTTATTTTATTTAAATATATTACTACATTTGTTTTCACATTAGTCACAAAACGAAATTTCTTTGCCAATTTGAAAGCACACTTACTGCTCTTTTTTTTGGCAAGTGATAAACACTTTTACAGACTGACACATTATGAATCCACTTTTCAGATTTTTTAAAAAGCACATGTCCAAACTGCTTTTTCAGACCATCACCATTTGTAACCTGGGTGACTGCCTACACTCCAGCAAGGGCAACCAGCCTTAGTGATGCTGAATGTATTTGCATTACTGACTGAAACCTCAAATCCCACTCGCTTGTGACTACTGTGCATGATTTCACATGGTAAGCAGCTACCTGTGTGCTAAGAGTCAGCTTCTGCACCAAAAAAAGGCTCCCCCTTTCCATCTAATGCAACTGTGAAATCACCAGAGCAATACGCAATAAATCTCTGCCTGTAATTCCTATTTGCACACAGAGTCATGTTTTCACATTAGTCACAAAACGAAATTTCTTTGCCAATTTGAAAGCACACTTATTGCTCTTTTTTTTGGCAAGTGATAAACACTTTTACAGACTGACACATTATGAATCCACTTTTCAGATTTTTTACAAAGCACATGTCCAAACTGCTTTTTCAGACCAGCATCATTTGTAACCTGGGTGTCTGCCTACACTCCAGCAAGGGCAACCAGCCTTAGTGATGCTGAATGTATTTGCATTACTGACTGAAACCTCAAACCCCACTCGCTTGTGAATACTGTGCATGATTCCACATGGTAAGCAGCTACCTGTGTGCTAAGAGTCTGCTTCTGCACCAAAAAAAGGCTCCCCCTTTCCATCTAATGCAACTGTGAAATCACCAGAGCAATACGCAATAAATCTCTGCCTGTAATTCCTATTTGCACACAGAGTCATGTTTTCACATTAGTCACAAAACGAAATTTCTTTGCCAATTTGAAAGCACACTTACTGCTCTTTTTTTTGGCAAGTGATAAATACTTTTACAGACTGACACATTATGAATCCACTTTTCAGATTTTTTAAAAAGCACATGTCCAAACTGCTTTTTCAGACCAGCATCATTTGTAACCTGGGTGTCTGCCTACACTCCAGCAAGGGCAACCAGCCTTAGAGATGCTGAATGTATTTGCATTACTGACTGAAACCTCAAACCCCACTCGCTTGTGAATACTGTGCATGATTCCACATGGTAAGTAGCTGGCTGTGTGCTAAGAGTCTGCTTCTGCACCAAAAAATGGCTCCCCCTTTCCATCTAATGCAACTGTGAAATCACCAGAGCAATACGCAATAAATCTCTGCCTGTAATTCCTATTTGGACACAGAGTCATGTTTTCACATTAGTCACAAAACGAAATTTCTTTGCCAATTTGAAAGCACACTTACTGCTCTTTTTTTTGGCAAGTAATAAACACTTTTACAGACTGACACATTATGAATCCACTTTTCAGATTTTTTACAAAGCACATGTCCAAACTGCTTTTTCAGACCAGCATCATTTGTAACCTGGGTGTCTGCCTACACTCCAGCAAGGGCAACCAGCCTTAGTGATGCTGAATGTATTTGCATTACTGAGTCCAACCTCAAACCCTTAAACTATTATTTTATTATACCAGTACACCTTAATTTATTGTGAAAACATAGTCCATATTATTTTACATGTTCCTCACATTTAAATTTCTCCCAAAACAGAAAATAATAAACACAACTTCAACAAAAAGAATTGCATTTCTATTATTCATTTCTTAATTTACCATATACATCCCCTCTCAGACTCTAAACTCACCTTTAAAATTAGTTAGTTGTGAAAGAAATGTGGCACTCAAACAGCAGATTATCAGAGCCAGGATCTCTGTTCTCTACACCTCTGTCCTCTCAGGAGAACCAGATAATGGCAAACTTTCCCTCTCTTTTTCCACACATATACATGTTAGTTTCAAATCTCAGTGCTTGCCCCTTTTTTTCAAATGTAATCACACATTTCTATTGGTTGAAAACCAACCCTTTTCCAAAAGTACCCTTCCCCCAACTTGACTTCTGCCTAGTACCCTTCCCCCAACTTGACTTCTGCCTGCTACCATAGCAACAGCTCATGGAACACTGCTGTGTGGAGTCAGGTCAGAAGTTCGCCAAACAATGTTTCAATTCCACAGAGCAAGAGTGCTTGACTTTTCAAACCTAACAGCAAATCCATAGTACTGTTCTTTGGTAACACATTTTTCTGTACCAATACAAAACATGCTTCTATTAATTTACACATACAGCCTAGTTTTTATTCTAGAATGGTATGAAACAGCCAATCAGTTCTTTTTTTTTTGAAAAAAATATGTATGCCTCCATTTCCAAACTGTCTTTCTTTTCATATTGCCATTCTACTGAAAGACACCTCCTGAGTGCATCCAGTTCTCCTTTGAAGATGTTCACAGTGTGGATTGTAGGGCACAGCTATGTCTTCTGGAGTGAAAAGTATGCAGAGAAAACAGATATGGTGAGAGACCTTGCTTTGCCAAATGTAGACATTAAATGGATTGGTCAGAGAGGGTTAAAGTGGCACCAATTAATGCCATTGGTGAAATCCTTCATGCACATCCAACACCCTGACCTCATAATAGTGCACTGTGGTGGCAATGACCTAGGCACTTTGACTGGGGTAGGTCTGGAAATGCTTATAAAGGAGACCTTTGCACAACTGTTTTCACTTTTCCCTAAAACTGCCTTTGTGTTTTCTAACATATGCCAAAGGCAAAAATGGAACTGGTCCAATCATTTCTGTCCGCAGATTGACAAAGCAAGAAAGCACGTCAACAAATCTGTTTCTGCTTTCGTCCGTGACTATGGTATGGGTTCCATTTACCACAACAACTTGCGTTATGACATGCAAGACATTTATAGAGGAGATGGTGTACACTTCAATGATGAAGGGAACAGAGTCTTCCTCTTGAACCTTAGACTCTGCATCGGTACTTACTTGTAGGTACCACAAAAAAATCACTTCATAAACACAACGGCTCTTTTTAGAGCCCCCTAATATCTAAACACTTAAATCTGATTTTCATTTTTTTTTTTTTTTTTTTTACCGTACGCTTACCGTACGCGTACCCCGTGATTTTTTTTAAAATCAATAAATGTTTTCTTTGTACTTTTCTGTCCTTCTTTGACCCCCTTACAAATGTTAGGGGGTCTGTAACTCTCCTCCTTGCCCCCTTTTCTTGTTATCACTCTTTTTTTTCTGAGTGAAACACACGAAATGGCGGCCGCCGCTTCCTGGTTTCGACCGATTCGAATGTTTACTAAGATCTAAGAGCCAATCAGAATCGCGCTCGCGCAGCGCACCGTAAGCTGGCTCAGATATATATATTGATTTAAAGGCTATTTTCTCAGAATCTACTGAACAGATTTACACCAAACCTACAAAAGGCACTTCCTTGACCTGAGGACTACCTCTCTGCCAAATTTCTAGTAATTCTGTTCAGCCGTTCGGGCTGTAGCTGTGTCTAAAGGTCCTATGGAAAAATGCATGGGAAAAACACGTTTTGGGACCCCCCTTTTATCTCAGCCCCCGCTTGACGAATCCCCCCGAGACTTTAAGGGAAGGAGCGGAGCGTAGCGCCCCACCTATTTTGAAAAATTCGCGAGGATTCGTCGACCGGCGCCAAAGTTATTCAAAATAGAATGTTGCGGATTTCCTATGGAAACGTGGTCCTAACTATAACTACCTACTGGCGACCGCCAGTAGGTAATATATATGGGTGTGTATAGTTGGGCTTATGAAAAGTCTAATAATAGCGTATCAGCATATTATGCATGTGCAGTTCTCCTTCCTGTGATTTATATGTGGAGGACATGTTATATCTGTTCACTGTTTGTGATGTCCTTATTAGACTGCAGAATGTGGAATATTTTTTGGGGAAAGCTATCAACAGAAGTTGGATGGTAGGCTGCTGATGGGTGGTAGTGTTGAGGAGTTTGCCTTCAATAAACACATTCCTACTGCTTTCTGGCATAGTCGTTATAAGGAGGATACCACAACTAGGATTTACAACTGTGATTATTTAGGCTTCTTCTTTCTGGCACCAAAAATCCCTGAGAGGTGTTACTGCCTTAGAGGGAACTCCATTGTCATGACCTTACCATTAGGGGGGAAAAAGGAAAATATTTTAGAACAGTACAGATAAATAGAAACCTTTGTATGTTGTAGGCTAACATTTATGGATGGTCACACATAGAATGGGTTTTTTGCAGAGGTCTATGTTTAATTTGTGGTTTACTGTTCCCAAACCTTGACATAGTTTAGTGGTTAATCACAGGCTGTAGAGATCCATTGTTAGCGTGCTGTTCACAGTTCTAATTCCATTAAAAAAACAGTGTATATGTGCATCTCATACAGAGATAAGGGTGTATTCCTGCAGGTCGCAGATTATAATCCAAGCAAGAAGTCACTGTGGGTTGTTGCACCTTTATTAGATATCATTTGTAAGTTTGGAATCCATTGCCCTTGATTACCAATCATAGTCATAGATGAGTAGGTCAATTTATTTCCCCTTTGGGTGTGGTCCTTAGGTGCCAGCTTTCATTCACTGGTTTCCAATCATAATTAAACATTCCCATCAAGGTAGTGTTTTGACAGCACAAGCCTTGTGTCAGCTTAGCTTTGGAGCTTAAAACAGAAATGTTTAAGACCTAGTTGACACATGTAGTTCTGAAATGCTCCAGTGTTACATTCAGGACCACCATACATCACCCTAGCTGGCAATACATTTGCAGTAAAATAAAAAAGGTTTTATTTTAGTATACTTGTTGTAAACCATTAATTGTGGTTGTCAGTTTCAATAAAATAGGAATAAGGTAGTACTTTTTTGTCCTGAGCCATTAGGGCATAGCTAGCACAAGCAGATTTCTTTATGGGACAATTTGCTTTTTCATGAGCATTTTGTGCTTTGAGCAAACAGATTTTATTTTAAACTGGACACCAGTACCCTAGCAACTGAACTGATGCTCAAAAACTATTTTCTGAGAGCACTGCTATGAATGAGATTCCATTCTGGGGTTACATATCTCAGTCGAGGTAAAAAGCAGAGGTCAAAGCAAAAACACCTTAGAGTTCTCATAGATACACATCTTAACAACCCCCATGTAAGCAATGAGATTGCCACAAAAAAATTCTGATCATTCTCGTTGGAAATTTACCTTTTCCACAGGGTCACCCTGCTTTTTTTTTGCCTTTCGCTGAACCCATTTTGTGCCAGCTTTCAAACTCTGTGCACTTTACGCCTGCTAACCAAAGGTAAGGTGCATTTGCGCCTCCTATTTAAAAATGGTAATATTGGCATATACTTAATTGGCACATTTAATCTACTTATAAGTCCCTAGTATATAGTACTACCTGTACCCAGGGCCAGTAAGTTAAATGCTACATGTAGGCTGCAGCACTCATTGTGCCACCCACTGCAGTAGCCCTGTAAGATATGTCTCTTGGATTGCCACTGCTGCCTGGGTGTTTAACCTGCCCTTTTGACATGACAAAATTAACCTTTTACCACACCTAAACCTTCATTTTTAAGATGTATACATCACTCCAAAGGTCGGCCTTAAAAGCCCATAGGGCAGAGTGCATGTTTTTAAAATGTATGACATATGTATTTAGGGCCTCATTTATGAAAAGTGACGCATCACTGCGTGAAAACAGTGATGCGTCACTTTTCACTGCATCCTCCCTGAGACTCCAGTGATGCGTCATATTTACAGTATGACGCATCATGTCGCAAGGAGTCACAGATACAGCAGTATTTCTGACGTATCTGTAGGCGCAAAAGTGACGCATTGCTGGAGTGTGTCACAAAAGGGACGCAACTCCAGCAATGTGTCCTTTCACATGGGGCAAGCCCCATGTGATAGAGCCTGCGTCAGTCTGACGCCTGCTGTAAGATATTGACGCATTTGCACCCTAGAAGTGGCGCAGTGAAATCTCGTAGATTTCACTGCGTCACTTCTACGAGGCTTACTTACGTGGGAACGCCCACCCTGCATACATTATACCTGACGCAGGTATAATGTAGCGCAGGGGTTTGCAAAGTGACGCATCTACGTAGATGCGTCACTTTGTAAATATGGCGCATCATGGCACATGTTTTACGCCACTGGTGCGTCACAAAAAGTGACGCACCGGTGGCGCAAAAGTGACGCAGGGGCTCAAAAATGAGCCCCTTAATGTTTTACATGTCTTACTGGCACATGCATCAACAAAGACTTTTGCAAAAGCCTATGCATGTAGGAATCGCTATAAAAATAGCGATTCCTACAAATTCCTTAATTGCGACTCGCAAATTGCGAGTCGCAATTAAGGAATGTCATCCCAATCATTCCTATGGGCCTCCAGGCCCATAGGAATGAATTGGAGATTGCATGAGCAAATTGCGAGTACCAATAGGTACTCGCAAATTGCTCATGCAATTTCAAGGGTGTCAAAATGACACCCTATTGCACCCCTGAAATTGATCTGTGCACATATGTTGCACACACACATGCTGTAAGGGCATGTGTGTGTGCAACATGAAACTTTGAAAAATGCACAAAAGTGCATTTTTCAACGTTTTTGCAAATTACCATGAAGTTCAACTCCATGGTAATTTGCTCCCCCTATTAGTGAAATCGCTAATTTTTTAACTTTAATGCATTGCATTTAAGGAATCTCAATTTGGGATTCCTTAAATGCAATCGCAATTTAAGGAATCGCTATTTAGAGATTCCTTAAATTGCGATTTTTGCATTTGGGATGATGCATCCCAAATGCAAAAATACCGGTCGCAAACGGGCAGATTCTGCTAATCTGCCCGTTTGCGACCAGTTTTCTCGTTGATGCATGTGCCCTTAGTATCGAAAAGCTTCCAAATACGTTTTTCACTGAGGCAAGGCTGCCTCTACCTATAGGTAAATACTGGTTACATTATGACATTTAATAAGTTCAAATATCACTTTGGGAATAACTAGCTTAGACAAATATTTAAAGGAATCATTTTACTCATAATTTAAAATCCAACTCAATGGCCTACTTGGATTTTACAATGCTATCTTTGAAAATACACTTTAAGACAGTAGTCAAGTTCCTTTCTAAAACCAAAATACTTTCCTACTAGTCTAGAACTGTCATCTTATGATTCAACTGTGGTGAAATGTGTATTGTTCCCAGACAGTGGACAAGGTTCTCTAGGTGTGTAGTGGGGGTCTCCTCCCTTGACAAGATGGCCTGGTCGGCTGTACCAGGCCCCTTTCTACCCTGTCACTGGAGGATGAAGCTCAAACCCCGGCCTGCACTCTTTTGTCTCCCTAGTCAGGCTGGCCCCAAACCCAGGGTAAGGGGAGGATCTGACCAGAATTGGTTTAGAGGTGGGAAAAAAATTACCATCCACAAACAGGCTGGCACTGGGCATAAATGTAGACCCCAAAATACCTCTCCTCATAACACTCCAAAATGTTTAGTGTCCCAGCCTTAGGAATCTTCCATTTATCGAGTCTTTCATCTACTACCAGTTCTTCAGTCCTTAAACTTGGCACTGGAATACCTGTTCTATTAATTTTTTTGCCTTTCCATAATCCTTTTCTAAATGCCGTAGTATAAAAATAACTGCAATCTTAGAATAGCTTTGCAGAACTCAAAGTGCTCTGAAATGCGATGTGTCTGCAAAACAGGATCTCCCTTTCTGCTACAGCCTATTGCAATTCATGTCACGTGTTAAGGTTCTTCCTGTTGTTGTGACTGAAATATTTCTTCCTAATGTCTATGGTACCTACAGTGGTCCTTGGTAGTATTGTTGCATGAGTTCAAGTTGTGGGGAACTGCAGAGGAAAAATTATTTCTTGTAATTGTCTATTTCGCTTTCTTTTAATCAACACAATCTTTCCACACACGATTACTGATTGGGAGATAATAAATTGGGTCTTAATGTAAAAAAGATTCATCAGCAAACCAGGAAGTACAGTTTGCATATTTGTATGCATTTTGCAATACAGCCTATGTACTAATACGTCACATCGCACAATGCCCATATGCAGGCTATGGCTAGTCTAGTGAAGGTAAACTAGGTGGGACTAAATATCCAACCCCTCCTCATGATTGACAGCAAAAGCAGGGATGGTAGCCTGCAAAGGACAGCAGACCACCATCCTTGCAATTGTTCTCAAATGTGCAACATTGTCTGAACCAGTACATGCCAATTCCCAATACAAGGATAGGTATTGCTTAAAAAACATATGTTTCCCTTCTACGGACACATCGGGGCAGCTTGCAACAGTGCATCAGACCACTGCATGTTTATCCTAAGGCACCCCAATGTGATTCCCAATGATAAGCTGCCCGTCGAGGACAACGTCCTACTTGCAACTCAGTTACCACTCCCTTTGAGGCTGCGGTAACATCTCAATGGTTTGGAAAGGCAATTGAGGTGGCAAACGAAATATACATGTCATGGCATCTCCCAAACAAAGGGGAGATGCCCCTTTCACGCACTCTCATGCTTGTGATTCATAATGAGTGGCAAAGGGCTTTTTATGGGATCAAAGGACATTTTCTATTTGCAAAAAGATTTCGCTCACCTGAAAATGATCTTTTTCTGTTTTTTCGTGATTGAGTCCACGAATGCGAGTAAATAATGGTATTGTAAACATGAAAAATACATTTTTAAATATATACACTTTTATGACTACTTTAGGAAATCTATGTACGATGAAGTATCAACACATATTTTTACAAACTGTAATAGTTTTCATACAATTTGAAGGCACAATTCAAAACTTATAAATGTTATTGGGAATAACATAAAGTCATGTGCATGCGACGTACTTCTTGATTACAGTGGTGCTATTAAACTGAAAGCTCTCACCATCCTTTTTATCATGAACTTGTGATTCTATTAGCGTTCACTTCAAGCCAATGCAACATATTTATGTCGCTGCAAATATCTAATCATCCATGTTACAGAAAACATCCAGCCCTGTAATTCCATTTAGGGAAGATACTGTGCCTAAAACATGTCCATTTCTTTCCTTGTCTGTGTGGTGTGATTCCACAGTATGATACCGTTCTGTCTGGGCGGGTTGAGTGCTTTGATTAAATTAGGCTACCTGCATCTGAATGGGTAATCCCAAAGTGGCTAATGAGCACTCAGACAGGATGCGCAACTGCTACGTCTCGTGACCTTTGACAGGGATATTATTTTCGTAACCTACTCCAGGTGGCAAGTAGAGCCAAAAGAACACTGGAAGATGTATTGTTGAAGAACAAAGGGAGTAGCCAGAAAATAAACATACACCCCATTTCAAACCAAAACTCTTATAGCACCGAGCAAATGAAGCAAGTTATCACGACCCTACCCAGAAGAGCTCTCTTGTCTCTTCAATCCATGAATCT
Organism: Triturus cristatus; assembly: GCF_964204655.1. Classification (NCBI taxonomy): domain Eukaryota; kingdom Metazoa; phylum Chordata; class Amphibia; order Caudata; family Salamandridae; genus Triturus; species Triturus cristatus. The sequence goes on from NC_140581.1 coordinate 344,284,026, forward strand.
ATCCATTCATCCTTTCATCCTTACATCCACCTGCTGATATCCACAATTTCCTTTAAATGATGTCTACCATTCATTCCTTCATCCTTCATTCAGTCTTTCACCATGCTGTCCGCCCATCTATATCCAAACCTATCCATCCATCGCCAAAACAATTCATCCATCCTTTAATTCATCTCTCCATCCACCCTTTCACTCATCCAGCCATCCTTTAAGGCATTCATCCATCCATTCACCCTTTCACTCCATCCATATATCCTTTCACTCCATCCATTCACCCTCCCTTTCAATCATCCTTCCACCCATCCACTCATCCATCCATCCATCCACCCTTTCATCCAGCCACCCACCCTTCCTTTCACTCATTCATTCTTACACCGATCCATTCTTCCATTCACCCTTTCATCCATCCATCCGTCCTCCCTTTCACTCTATCCATCTGCCCATCTTTCCTCTCAATCATCCCATGCATGCATCATTAATCCACCCTCCTCCCTTTCACTCAGCCACTCATCCTTTCACTCACTCATCCATCCTTTTTCTCAATATACATTCACCTTCCCTTTCACTCAGCCATCGATCCAGCCTCTCTCTCATCATCCATCCATGCTCACTTTCACTCGGCCATCCAACCTATTACTCACTCATCTATCTATCCTATCTCTCATCTCTCATCACCAATCAACCCTTTCACTCATCCATGCATCCATCTATTCATCCATGCATTTACCCATTCTCCCTTTCACTCATTCATCCATTCTTTCACCCATCCATCCTTTCATCCATCTTTTTACTCACCCATTCACTCACATGTCCATCCATCCATGCATGCATCCACTCATTTATCTTAGTTTACCTAGCTGTGGACCGAAGATGGCCATCAAGAACTCCACACCACTTTTACTTATATAGTTAGGGGGTTCACAACTCCTCAACATCTAGTCTTTCACTCATCTATCCATCTATCCATTTGTTCATTCATCTATCCACCTTCTCATTCTGTCCATCCATCCACCCTTTCACTCAACCCATCCACCCTTTCCCATCATCCATTCACCATTTCACTCATCCATACATTTTTCCTAAAAGTTCTCTAAATGATCAGGATACATTTACATATGAGATTGAAGTATTACATCCTAATGAATCACAAGTCCAATCACTAAAACCTTCGTACATCTTGTGGTACACATTTGTAGTCAAAAAGTGCATTATTTGATATTGTTTTGGGGAAATGTTTTAGTATTTGTCATGCGTGAACCTGCAGCCTCATACAGGGTTTGATGGGAAAAGTACGCCGTCAAAATGTGGTGGATATTTTGTGTACCCTTTTACAAGTGTCACAAGCTATATCACACTTGTAATAAGGTGAACGGGCTAGCCTCCCTGTTTGTGATAGTGTATTTTATCTACCAAACTATGATTAATGCTTCTAGTTCAAAGGGCAGCAGAATTTGAAACAAATATTGAGATGTGGGTAGGCAGACATATTCAAAAAGATTAATTCTGCTGATAACGAGGTCTAAACAACTTTCTCAGTTTGCACAACTCTGGAAGGAAGAACTCCTTATCACTTCAACAATGACCTGGATGTTGGGTTAGTAGCAGAGGAGAACTTGCTTTTCCTGTCACGTGGTGGCAGCATTGATGCCCAGTCATATCTTGACACAGGCAGCAGCAAGGGTTAAGCAAGGGTATTATGCAATGGAACAGAGGACTGACACAAAGTAGCTAATACTGGATGAATTGGATGGTGTTCTCCCAAATACAGTTTCAAGAATATCCCTTAATCATAAACTTGTGGTAAATATTTTGTGACTACAAAAGCACTGTAGACCAAAATATTGACGGTAAATATTTAATTTCTTTATTGTTTTAGTTTGATATTTACGTTAAAAAAATCTAATTTAATGTAACATTGTTTTATATTATCGTGTTTTATTGTATTAATTTATGTTTTAGTTTCATTCCAAATATAATTGAAAAATTATTCATTTTTAAAGTAATTATTATTGTTATTTATATTTTTGGGTTTATTTGGGATTTGGCTGGATAGCGATTTTTTAAATATATTATAAATGCTAATCAAGTTGTAAATTATATTTATTGTTGATTGTAATGTAGATTTTAAAATATCTTATTAATTGCATAATTATGTATTACATAATTTTGAGCAGTTTTTTGTGGTATGGGATGGGTGGAGCATGTGATTAATTATATATCAATTAATTTGTTGATTGATTTATATTATTTTTCTTACTTAATTGTTTAATAGTTTATTTCTTTTTGTATTTAAGTGTTCACTTTTAAAATTTTGTTACTAAGCTTAAAAGAGATGATCAGGCCTTGCTGGACAGGATGGAGGTCTTAGAAAATAACGCAAGAAGATGTAATATTCGTATTCTTAATGTTCCGGAGGGGTCTGAGGGGGCAGATATTAAGCAGTTTATTGTTTGCCTTTTGAAGGAAGGTTTATGTTTCGGTCAATCCCTGGAGCAGCTAGCAACCGACATTCAGAGGGTCCATCGGGAACCATTCAAACAGAACCCACAAAGGCAAAAGCCGCGTAAAATCCTTGTTAACTTCCTTACATATACTCTCAAAGAGCAGATACTGAATGCAGCTCTTAAACAGAAGTCTCTACTCGGTAAGGGGTTTACTTTTCTCATCAGATCTGATTTTTCTAGGGTCACACTTGAGAAGCAATGGGAGTTTGGAAGGCGGCTGGAGTCCTTTAGGAAGTTGGGTGCCTCTGCTCAATTGGTGTTCCCGGCCTCTCTGAAGGTCATGTATAATAATAAAATGGTAAACATCAGGTCAATCGAAGCTGCCGATGAATTCCTTGTGGATATAGGCAATAAGTCATCCGGTAATAACACCTAACTCGTTTTTTTTTTTTTTTTTGAGTTTAGGTTTAGGTCCTTTTACTACCTTATGGTCGTTCATAGGGATTGAAGCATTTAAAAAAAAAAAAAGGGGAAAAAAAGAATGAGAAGGAAAGTGGATGGGGGAAAGATGATGAAGAGGGAAGAGAGAGAGAGAAAAAAAAATATATATATATATATATATATATATAATAATATAAAAAAAAAAAAAAAGTACACTATCTTAAGTGGGATCACCTCTTTTTCTTTACCTTTTAGCTGTGAGTTTGGGGGGGGTGTAACGGGAGCCTGAGGTAGGGGTGCCATCTACTGGACTTGATCCGGTTAGATACACCACGGGTTCTCCATGGGGTGGGTGAAGGGTGGGCGGGGGGGGGTTCACGGGCAAAATTTAAAAATTCCTCATCAGCCATCTTTTCTATTTTCTGTAGGTTTTTCAAAGTTTCTCATGTTGTCCTGCGGGTTTTTTTTTTTTTTTTTTTTTGGAGGTGGGTCGGTATATTTCTGGTATATATCTGGTCGCATTATAAAGGCAAGACTGGTTGTGCTCTGGTTCAGTAGGGATGTCTAGTTTAAAGATTATGTCTTGGAATGTCAATGGGCTCCGTACTAATCCTAGGGCTAGAAGATTGATGCAGTATCTCCGGGACTCTGATGCCCAGGTCATCATCCTTCAAGAGACACATTTGATCCAGTCTGAAATTGATACCTTGGCTAAAAAGAATAAATGGATTGATTTTATGATATCAACTTCACAATCTATGACTTCCCGAGGAGTGTCATTGATTTTCAGAAAACAGCTTAGGGCCAGGGTACTAGAGTTTAAAGTCGACCCGGCGGGAAGATGGGTTATTGCTTCTGTGGTAATTATGGGTGCCTGTTTTACTATTGTTGGATACTATGGTCCCAATCTTGATGACCCTACATCTTTGGAAGTGATTTTTTCTCACCTTTTGTCCTTCCCGGAACCAGTTATATTAGCCGGCGACTTCAATATTGTTTTAGATCCAGTCTTGGATAAATCTCATAACAGTAGATCCCGTGTCCCTTCAAAATCAAGATCTTTCTTGTTGAATGAGATGAAACAATACGGATATATCGATATTTGGAGGTTAAGAGCCGGGCAGCAGCAGGGTGTCACTTTCAGAAATTATAAATATAATCACCAGTCCAGGATAGATTTTATTTTAATTAACCATAGTTTATCCGACGCAGTTAGGGACATTTGTTATTTCCCGTCACATTTATCTGACCACTCTGCAGTTTTCCTGGAACTTATGGTACCTACCTCTGACGTAGTAAGGACTTGGTCTTTTGACCGTTCTCTACTTTCTCACCCTGAAGATGTCTCTTTTTTAAAATCTGAAGTGAGGTCTTTCTTAGAGATCAATGTGGGTTCTGCTGGACCTGGTGTGGTCTGGGACTCACTTAAAGCCTCTTTGAGGGGTCTTATTACAAGTAAGATGTCATATAGAAGGAGGGAATATAGAGAGGCTATTGCCTCAGTTGAGGCGGACCTGACTAGTCTACAGGCCAACATTGATGCCAACTTAGCTTCCACAGAAGCTGTTTTGGCACCTTTGCGGGTTAAACTATTGACCCTAAGAGGCCAACTTACCTCGATCCTTAACCGGCGGCTTCAGGAAAGATGGGAGGCCAGCAAAATCGCACATTCTCAGTATGGGGAGTGTGCTGGTAAATTATTGGCATGGAAAGTAAAAACTGATCAGGTTCGTAACAACATCAACCAGATCTATGTCAATAATGTCCCTCTTTCTTCGGATGCAGATATCAGAGCAGCATTTAAAGATTTCTATCAAGATATTTATCATGAAGACAAGATATTGGATACTGATATGATTAATGAATGGCTTGGGAAAATAGATCTACCAAAACTCTCTGTTGATCAGTCAGCAATGCTAGATAGTAAAATCTCGGAAGAGGAGGTAAGGGAAGCCATTCGGGATGCCAGGAAAGGCAAGGCCTCTGGGCCTGACGGGCTGCCTGCTGAAATATATAAATCTTTGGAGCAGGAACTTGTTCCTTTCCTAGTTATATTGTTCAATCAGATACTGCTAGATGGAGTACGACCACCTGTGTCATGGGATAACGCATCCATAACTGTTATTTTGAAACCAGGGAAGTCTCCAACCGCCTGTGGCTCCTACAGGCCGATCTCTGTTTTGAATGGTGACTATAAGATCTTTGCCTCCATTCTTGCAAATAGATTGGCCTTGGTTGCTCCTTCCATTTTACATGTCGATCAAAAGGGATTTATTAAGGGGCGACAGCTTTTTGAACTAACTTTTGATTTGATTGGTTCAATAGATATGGCATGTTTGAAGTCTTTGCCCTTGGCGGTTCTCACGCTGGACGCCACCAAGGCATTCGACAGAGTTAATTGGTTGTATCTGTCGGAGGCCTTGGCAAAGTTTGGCGTGGGGGGTAGATTTCGTCAGGCGATTAGTCTTCTTTATTGTAACCCTAGTGCCCGTATCTTGGTTAATGGTATACTCTCTGACTCATTTGACATCTCGAGGGGTACTAGGCAGGGATGTCCTCTCTCCCCACTCCTGTTCGATTTATATGCTGAACCTTTTGCCCAGATTCTGAGGGATAGTGTTAACATCAAGGCATTTTCGTACAGGGGTTGGGAGAGAAAGGTGGCACTTTACGCCGACGATATTCTCATTTTCACCTCTGACCCGCACGAGGCCCTCCCAGTAATATTCAGGCTGGCATCGGAGTTTGGGATGGTCTCTGGATATGAGATTAATGCTCTAAAGACTGAGATGATGACCTGGAACATCGATCAAAGTACCTTTGATTCTGAAATCCGGCCGGCGAGTCGGATGAGATACTTAGGTTTGGATATTGTATCTGACCTCGATCAGATTACTATTATTAATTTTTTAAAAATTGCAAAGGATTGTCGTAGGTTGCTCCAGTCCTGGGCCCATCTTCCACTCTCCCTACTGGGCAGGGCCAACCTTGTCAAAATGTCCATCCTGCCTAAGGTTTCTTTTTTGTTTAATGCGATACCTTTATGTTTTGATCCCGCCTCTATCAGGAAATTACAGTCGGATATTAGCACCTTTATTTGGAATAAACATCTGCCAAGAATCTCCTGGAAAAAAATTAGGAGACGTAGGGAAAAAGGAGGGCTTGCTGCTCCTGACCTCCAGGCCTATGCCTGGGCTTTCCAGCTTTTACATGCTAGGATTCTATTAAAAAGACCAGTAGGGGTTGGAGTGGGTTCCCTCTATTCAATATTATTGGATGCAGAAGGTGTAAGTCAGTCAGGGTTTCTTTTTAAATTTGGAAACCCCAAGTTTTTCAAAAAAATTAAATTGAAAATTTTAAGGGGTATGGCAAGAATGTGGGCCCAGGTGTCTAAAGCAATTAAAGTTGGCTACTATGGAAGTAGGACACCTTTGTGGGGCCTTCCTGATGGTCCAGCATGGTTAAGGGATGCACTAGCTACACCTATGAGAGAGGCGGGGCTGGAGGAGTGGGGTAACCTATTTGTGGACGGGGACTTGTTACCCTGGGATTATCTTTGTACAAAAATTGGTCCACACTTCTCCAGGCTTAAATATCTTCAGATGTTGAGCTGGTCTCGTGCATACTCTGCTCAACCTCCACACGGTGTTAAATATTCCTTGGGCGCATATAGCTATCTTATCACGCTTTTGGCAGATAAGCCACCTGCCAAAAAGGAAATTTCACTGTGGTATAATTTAATTTTGGAGGAAATGGACGGAACTTTTTCATTGCCGGAGGATCTTTGGTCTCAACACGTCATCAATTCCGATTTACAACATCTTTGGAATTCGTCTTGTAAGATGTTGTGGGATATTGTCAAGCCTGCATGGTTACGCAGGAACCATCTTTTCACCATTCATCGAGCATACTACTCACCCCTTCGTCTTTCTAAATTCTCTGAGGGGAGTAGTGTGGCCTGTGCGAGGTGTGGTTTGGTGGCTGCTTCTGACATTCATATGTTCTTTGATTGCCCACATTTGTCCTCATTTTGGGATGCCATTAGTAAGACTCTTTCACTTTCTGTTGGAGTTAACATTACCCTAGATTTAACATCAGTAATCTTTGGTTGCTACCAAGGGGTCCCCTCCTCGGCAAAAAAGCTTATTTTTTATGCTATCCTGCTAGCCAGGAGGGAGATATGCAGAAAATGGAAGGATTCTTCACCTCCTTCCATTAATGACTGGTATGCTTCTACTTTGCTGGTCTCTAAGCTAGACCTGGCTAGATCTGGTAATCCAGATATAAGATCTTTCTGGTACCTCCTGAATTGGGTTCATTGAACATCTGGGGTTTTTTTTTTTTTTTTTTTCCCCAGGTCCAATGATTATGCCATCAACCCCATTCCGGGGGTTACTTGTTTCATGGTGCTAAGTTTAGTACCTTGGCTGGACTTTAGCAATTGCCTGTCTGGTAGCAAATCAGTGATCATTGTAGGTTGAAACATGTTGCTGAGGGGTGAGCTTTCCGTTCTATTACTGCCCCAACCAGTCTTGGCTACTGAGGCAGCACAATGTGTGTAAACCTACAAGATTGCATATTGAAACTTGCTTGGCGGATGAGGACAATAAAAAAAAAAAAAAAAAAAAAAAATTTGTTTGTAGGGTTTAGTTTGGGCTTGGGCGGTTAGTTCTTTTAAATAAAAGTGTTAACAATTTGAAGAAATTAGTTAACATATTAATTATGTTCATTTTTATATTGTAATTTATTTGCTTTTTTAATGATTTTTGTTGAGATACCACTTCCTGTATTGCTCTTATTGTTCACTATTTCTTTCTCAAGTTCCAGGTTGCCAGTTAAATCTCTAATAATGTAAAACTCTAATTAATTAAGTAGTCACTAATGATTTACTCATCTCCATCCTCCCTCTGGACAAATAAAAAAGCGTCTGGCAGTGACTTTATAAGCTTCTAAGACTGTGGTCAATCCAAATGTTTATTAAATGCAAAATAATCATTAATCTCCTATAGTATATTCAGAAGTCACATCACATTAGAGTTTATAGCTATCTTATGTGTCTTATGGTGGTTTTCTGGCCACACTCTAATTCCTCCTGACAGCTGTGTTTAAAGAAGAACTGTAAACAATGTTGGTATTAGTTGAGTGGAGCAAGGACCCTTCTAAAATAATAACAATAGTCCTTCCCAGGGTGAACCCCTGAGGTCACTAAATTAACCTGAGCCTAACTCCCTGTTAGAAATGGTGGAGAGAAGCAACCGTAACTAAGAGGCAATTTGTTAAGTTTTTATACAGTACTCAAATGGCAATAAAGCCCAAATACATCACAAGAAGAATGCAATTCCAATTTGTATAAATAAAGCACATTTTAATAAATTGGTTGTGAGTGCTCTCAGGGCACCCACAGCAGAGTCATTAAAGCCACTGGAATTGGAGCCAGGCTGACTGGGGTAACAAAGAAAAGGGCTGATTCAGGTGTCAACGGCCTGTGACGGTGAGGCCCACATGGCTATCCTACCAGAGGAGCAGAAAACACTTCCCCACACTCAAGCAATTGTCTCTGCTCTGGGACCAGTTTTCACACCTCTTTCAGAGCTTTATCTGGAGGCTGATGCAGATTAACTTCCAGAAGCTTTAGGCAGGGAAAAGGTAACTCTCTTAAAGCACCCCTTCTTTAATATTTAATAAAATTCCTTCTTTAACAGTGTGGACATGGGAACCCCTAAATTCGTACATCCAGAAAAGACACCTACAAAAAACACCCATGGTTCAGTGGATTAGGGATGTTGTTAAATCTCAATTTCAAGAGGCAAGATAAGGTGAAACACAGCATAACAGAAATACAGCCAATTAACTGAGGACAGACTCGATAAGTGAGTTCTATGTGGGAATTGGAAATTTAGAATGATCTACTACAAACAATTCAGAAGGGGACAATACAGAAATTGTAAGTGCAAATGTATACATTTATTGCCATGAAAGCTCTCAGTAACAGTGCATTTCAGAATAAAAAGAGTCAAGAATGTTATAAGTTCGAAATGTGCAGCAAAATGAGAAAGAAATTCAACAGCATCTCTAGTAACTTCGGTAAGTCATCTCAGAAATCTCTGGCTCACCCCCAAATTTGAGGGTTTATATAAAAAATCTTCTCATAACACGGAATGAAAGCTGCTAATTCATCATTGCGTGAGCAAAAGAATAACATTTCAGCAAATCAGAGCATGGAAGTAATAAGCCCCATTTTTTGGTAAGGCTGTACACACTAACCCACTTCTGAATATTGATTCAACTCACTCTATGGTAATGTCATCCAGAGATGACAGAAGAAACTAATTACAATACATCAGTGAATTATTGGGATCAAATGTAATATAACAAGCTGACAGAAGAAACTTTGAAGGTTGAAACATTACTGAACCCATGTTACATAGACTTTTTCGAAAACAAAATCAATCAGAAATAAACAAACATGACTTTGCTTGGTTGTGTGCAGCAGAAATAGAACACAGTGAAGGTTCGGGCGAGACATCTATTTTGGACAAGATGGGGTTCAGTCGTAGCTGAGGCCTAATTAGCATAATCAAAGAAAAGGCACTTTAACAGGTCAATTTTTTTCTCAAAGGCAATAATATCAGATAAGTGTACACATGTAATTTCGAGTGTAGATCTTTATTCTGCACATTATTAATAACGCACAATTTTATAACTGCACAAAATCTTCTTTACCAGTGAATTGGGCTTTTAATAAATATTACAAAGAGTCCACAAATTAAATTTCCAGGTGTTTCCTGGCTAAAAAAAAGGATTATTAAATTGAATAGTGCATCCCAGGGATTCTAAATTAAACTGCCAGCTTTGCTTCAATTAACACAGTTTGTAGGTGCTAGTCACTGTAAGGACATGCTTAACATTAACAATCTACATGTCCTACTTTTAAATACCAAGCACCCTGCCTTTTGGGCTCTAAGGCCTAGTTAAGGGAGATATTATTGTTTCAAAGGGAGGTTTATACCTGTCAGAAGGGTTTATTTTGACAGCTCAATTTGCATATTTTAATCTGCTCCAGTCAGGCACAATGGAAGAGACAAAGTCATGTTTTACACGGCCAATGTAGCGGATGGCACAGTAGATGGTGCAGTCCACCTTGGCATTAAACTTGCTGGTCCTGGCTACGCTTTGTACCATATATTAGGGATTTATAGTTAAGTTAAATATGCCAATTAGGATTATGTCAGTTCACTATGTGTAAAGGGGATGCACATGCAATTTACTACTGGTTAACACGGGTAATGTGCACAGAGTTCTATGGCCAACAAAACAGAGAGGGCAGAAATCTGGGGGTACACCACGCAAAAGATGGCAATTTACTACATTCATTTTTGACTTGTATGTAAATAAATGTTCACAGTGTGCATGCATTTCCAAAATCAGCAGATAGATACAATTAAAGCCTCGCGTAGCCTATACCTTATGTTATGAACAACTACACAGAGTGGGTTTTGTGTCGTTCTCCTTCAGCGATTGCTTCTATGAAATTTCCTTCACGCTTTAGATCAATCCATGGCATTTTGTGGATGTTAACATGCTTTGCTTTATAGTCTTTTCTGCCACAGCTGTGAGGTGTTCATGTCAAAATCAGAACTACTAATAGCTCATGTGCTGCTCCTACTGGGCACTCACTTGAAACTAAACACTTGGGGGCAGATTTACAAGCCCCCTGCGCCACCACTACGCCACTTTTCGTGACGTACTGGTGGCGCAGGGGGCTCCTCCATATTTACAAGGAGAGGAAAAGCCACCCTGCGTGACTTTTCTTCTCCTCGTAAATATGACCCCTTCACACTCAGCGCTGTGCGTTGAAGGGGCGTTCCATGGGTGTTGCTGTGGGTGTTACCACGCAACACCCATGGAACAAGACACATCTCCAGATTTACGAGAAATCGTAAATCTGGAGATGCGTGTGAATGCTACGCCACCCTAGAGGTGGCGTAGCGAGGCGCAACGAGGAAAAATGTTTTCATTTCTCCTCGTTTTTCTCTCTTTCAATGCGTGATGCACTCTACAGCAAGCATTGAAAGAGGAAAAAAGCGTCTTGTGAATGTTTTTGTGCAGGAAGGTGTCCCTTCCTGCACAAAAACAATCTCCCCACGACGCAGGCATCCTTGCACCATGGTGCAAGGGTGCCTGCGCCGGCGCATGGCTGCAGTTTGTGCGCCAGCGCAGGGGGAAGCACAGAGATGCAACATATTCTTGTAAATATGTCGCATCTCTGTGCTTTCCAAACTAACGCAGCACGGCGCAGCAAAATTACTTGCTGCACCGTGCTGCATCACTTGGTTGTAAATCTGCCCCTTGGTGCCTACCCTACTGCCCCTGTAGATTACTCACTTGAAATTCAGAGCACTGAGCAAATTCTTTGCATTAGCCCCGAGTTCTGTGAGTGTGTCCATTGCTCTTGCTTTGCACAAGCATGCAGAGGCACTAGTAAAGCTTGCCATCCTGGTCCTTCTCTACCACCTTGCACAAGAACAGATATAGGGAACAGGCTTGTAGGCAATCCTCCGACATGTTTTTTATAGTAAAATGTCTCGCAGAGATAAATTGATTGGTAGCAAAGTAGTTGCCTGCATCTTCCCTGCTTTTCTACTTGGGTCCTTATTTCAAAATCAGAGGCTGAGTGGCTTCTTGTTGCTCCAGGTTGAAGTTCATGTACAACTCACAACATCCTTGATTTTCTCTCATCACTTCCATATATTCATGTGAAATACACATGACTTGCTGGCTTCATTGACTCTTTTGTGAGGGCCCTGAGACAGAGATAATTGCTCAGACTTCGCACATGCAGACAATGGTACTGCTTGCAGTCCCGGTCCTGTTCCAGTGCTCTGCATCATGGGAGATGCAGGCAGCCAGGTTCTGGTAGCTGCAGACATTTGTATTCCATAAAATGTCTCACGGTGGTCACTTGTTTTGCAACAAACATTGGACTTTCACAGGTGAAAGGACTGTGCATTGAAGTGAGGTCAGACAGGCTACTTTGTCAGAAGTGATCCCATACCCTGGACTTTGTCAGGAGAACAAAATATGTAACACACTGGTGTGTGCAACATTTGCATGAGTATTAATTTACAACAGTGCTGTGACAGAAGTCGTGACATTACTCACACTTTGCCCTGTGGTGACATCACGGGATGGACCCCTTCAACTACCCTAACATGCTCCTATTTGCGACTGGGAGATCTTTAAAATAAACATGGCTTTTTGAGACATATTTGCTTTATTTTCTTGCTGCAGTCTTCGTTACTATTGAGAGCAGGAGTAGTAAGGGCAGTGTTAGGTGTACCAAACAACAAACTAGCAGAAGCAGGTGCTAGACCTGGTGACCCCTATGTGACGTCTAGGAACATACAGAGTGGAAGCAGTGACCCGGTTCAGAAAGCTAGCTTTGTCCTTCTCACTAAGGGGCATATCTACATGGCGGCGATAGAAAATTATTGCCGCTTTTGCGGCTGTTTTTGGCCAAAAAGCGGCGATAATTTTATCGCCTTATTAGCGAGGTCACACTAACGCGTGAAACCTTGCATTGGCGCACGAAAACTTAACGCCCAGCTTTTCATCTCTAATGAGATGCAAAGTGGGCGTTCCTGACCTAACATGAGAGGAGAAATGTCGCCAAGCGACATTTCGCCTATCATCAAGCCCCACGCTATGAAGCATAGCGGCAAGAAAAGTAGCAATAACCCGTGTTATCGCTACTTTCCTTACGCCTGCTTCAGGACTGACTTAGCCATGATATCCTATAGAAGGTGGATATCATGGCTAAGTTTGTGAGGCCCTATCAACAAGCTAACGTCACATTGCGTGAGATTATCGCTGGGTTTCCACTGCGTTCTCGTTGGAGTTGCAATGTATGTATGTATGTATGTATGTATGTATGTGTCTTGTAAAGCGCACTGCTGCCCTGAGGCGTCGTGGCGCTGTAGACCGCTGGGGAACCCGTCCTGGCTATCCCTGTGAGATGGTCCCTCCTGGGTATCTCCAAGGTGAAACCAGGCATCCCCGGCGAATGTGGGGGGCCGTTGTGGAGATGAGGCAAGCTAATGCCCAGAGTTGCCGAGTGTGTTCCTGGTTAGAGTAGGTACCGAGGCGAGAATTATTGAGTCCGTTTTGACCCTGGTCCACGACCCTGCCGCGTCGGGAATTGAACCCTGGTCCCTGGCCGATTCTCTGCTTGCGGATCTGCCGCCTCTAACCAGTGAGCCACACCTCTCCACTTCTCCAATTCTTATTTCATTAACCCCGCAAGTCCTAAATAAGTGCACACTTTACCATTTCCTGCAGCCAGGAAAGATAATTTCTCCCCTCAATTGCTCTTTCATGCCATGTAGTACTTTGGGAGATATCAACCCAAAACCTGAGAGCCATCTTTGCTTGGATACAAATGTTCCCGAAATCTGAAATTACTCCATGGGTGCAAACAGCACACTTATCATTTGCAGGATGATGCATGTACTGGAGCACTTTCCCTAAAAAAAGATAGACTGAGTTGCTTTGCCTGTGCTTGTTTTCTACCCATTGACGTGTACCCATGAATAGAAGCCAGTTTCTCGTGAATTTATTTGCAAATGTTGACTTTCTCAGTTGTCAAGCTAAGACACAGAGAAAAACTTATTTTATAACAAATTTTAGCAAAGCCAGTAGGTCTTGCCTCTGGGACCTATTGCTTTGCCATTGTTTGTTTTTCGATCTGCACAGATTCTACGATGCAGTGCAGCAATGCTAAAGAGTAAACAAAACAAAAGGTGCTATGATGCGTCTGCCCATGTCAGTTTCTAGGTACAAACAACACACATGCGTTTTTAATTTCTGATCTATCTCTATAAACAAAAACATTAAAACAAAATATAGAAAAAGTACAAATAAGTCTCTTTAAAGTTTTGCATTATTGTTTAGCGTCCACACCCATGCTGGACAACTTTACAACTTACCATGAAGGATGAAATCCCTTCCATTTGCTCTCCTGAAGATACATATCACACATTTAACCCCTCATGGATATTGACCAAAGCCAATCACAGCCTCATGGAAGAACCGGACAAAGCACTCAAGCAGAGGTCGTCCCTGAAAGGTTCTTATATAACAGGAGCAGCAGGTTGAAGCGGCAACAAGGATATATACAGGAGCTATACAAACCCAGAAAATGATAGCAAAAAGAGTGACTTAAGAGTGTAGACTTTACTCTCAATGCCTTAATTCACAGATTTAAACGTTGTTTATGTAAGCTTCGAATTATCGATTCAGTGTAAAATATGAGAATTGAAATCATGTATCAAATTGAAACCAGCTTCACAAATCACTATACTTGTCTGTTTAGTTGGTTTTGGAAATTCAGAGGCCACATGACAAAAACCTAGTACGAGTGAAAAAAGACTGCACTCCATTTACAGCACTTTTTGATGCTTGTGGAAAGGGAAAGCGCAAGTGTCATTGAACACCAGGGAAAAACTGCAAGAAAACAGACTTTCCTCTATTCTTGCTGTTTTGATACTAAAACGTGAATAAAATACATTGCCCGGTATTTCAAATGAGTTCCATGGGTCTGTGTTGGAGGCACGATATGTATGTTTCTTCTTTTTTATATAGGTAGCAGTATAACATCTGTTTGGTCTAAATAGTATCAAATCTGTTTGCTCTATCGTTTTTTTTAATATTTACGCTTTGACTTCAATGTCAAAGTTACATTCTCTTTAGCAGATTTACAAGCCCCTTGCACCTTCCTGAGTCGCCATTTCATCACTTTCTTTAACGCAACAGTGGCGCAAAAAATGCGGCCTATTTACTACGTGACGCATCTTGGGAGATGCGTCACGTTGTAAAGCCCTGCATCACATTATACCTGCGTCAGGTATAATGTATGCAGGGTGGGCGTTCCCACTCAGGAAGGCCTCGTAAAAGTGATGCAGTGAAATCTACAAGATTTCACTGCGCCACATTTAGGACGCCACTGCATCAAAACCTTACGCCTGCTTGAAGCAAGCGTAAGTAGTGATGCAGTGTAGTGGAAATAGGCCTCAACCTGGAGTTGCATCGTGCTTGCGACACGACTCCAGCAATGCGTGACTTGCGTCAGAATTTCTGACGCATCTGTCAATCCTTGCACCATAGTGCGCCGTATTGTAAATACAAAGACACACAATTGATGGACGGAATGCAGAAAAAATCAAAACATTCTCCCCCAGTCAAGAGATCTGGGTTAAATCCATCATTCTTTTGCTTACCATGCCACCCAAGTTTAGACCCGGCCATATGCAAATCAGTCTTGACCCTGTGCCTCATGGAAACAGTCCAGCCCGAACTGCCAAGCCAGGTCGTCTCTGGACCAGAAACAAGCATCCTAGGACCAGTTTCGGGGTTTCACCCCTCTTCAGCCAGGATAGCTTGAAGCCAGTGCTACAGTGAGCCTGGGACCTACGTCTAGGCATACCCGGCGCACTTAGGGCGAGAAAGCAAAAAGACACACTATTGATGGACGGAATGCAGAACAAATCAAAACATTCTCCCTTAGTCAAGAGATCTGGGTTAAATTCATCATTCTTTTGCTCACCATGCCACCCAGTTTAGACCTGGCCATATGCAAATTAGTCTTGACCCTGTGCCTCATGGGAACAGTTGTTTTTGTATTGTAAATACGGTGCATCTATGGTGGCGCAAATGTGTTTCCAAGGGTGGCACAGGGAAAGTGACGCATCTATACAGATGCGTCACTTTCTTGTAAATCTGCCCCTACGTGAGTTGCTTTATCAGATGAATAGGAAATACTTACGTTGATTGCAGTTGCAGAATCTGCGTTCTCTATGTTCGTACACGTGAAAAAAACCTGACACTTTTTAATCGATTCAATGTAAACAAGCATGAGATTAGGTCGAAAAATGAAATTGCACATATGGCTTTGCCTTGTTCGTCTTCACCAGTGCCAGTTTTCTGTGGCATGGCTCAAACACTCCTAGGTAGATGATGTGTTTGATGAATTTGAGTGGACACCAAGGGCCTGATGTACAAAGCAATTTTACATTCGGAAAAGTCTAATTTGACCCTTGTGAAATCAAAATGGCTTTTTTAAATGTAACACAGTACTGAATCGCAATTTGGGTTTCTGACTAATTCCACAATAGTTATTTGGAAGGGTGTTTAAAGAGCATACCTTTCAATTACTGATTCCTTAACTTAGTACTGTAGTTAATGTTTTGCGATAGAAATCTGACTGCAAAACAATATTTTACCCTCAGTTCCAATTCGGTGGTAACCATTCACAAACTGGAAGGGGTCCAAAGGAATAAGCAAATTGTAAGCATCTATTTTTAATAGGGTTTATGATCTCCCAATGGCTTTGTTTTTCAAAAACAAAATACTGATGTACTAATAAGTTAGTTCTTTAAAATCTGAATTGAATCTGAATCTGAACTACCTAATGCATATTAATGAGGTAGTTTGCAAATTCCGACTCACTACAATTCGTTGCTATCACAGGGATGGGAGCCTGCTGGGGTCAGCATACCACCATGAGTATGATTACTTTTAAATAAAGCAATCATGTGGTTTTTTAATGCAGCACTTTTTCTCTAAAGGAAGATGGTAAACGTTTAAAAATCCCAAAAGCTTCCATTAATGTTTTTTTAGGAGCAAGCAGTGGTTTCATGGATCACTGAGTACTCCTAAAAATTTTTTTTTCATTTTTTCATCCTTCACGATGAGAAGAGGTCCCTTGGGACCACTCCCCAGTTTCAAACGGGTTACCACTACAGTTGAGTGGTCTATAAAATATTAATGCTTGGGTTGCATTCGCAGAACAATAATATATGCCAAAATAAATTATTATTGGGAAGGGACGCCCTAAACACATCCCTTCCAAATACCGATTTGGCATGATTTCCTAAACCCATTTAACGATTCAGAAAACCTTTTCCTAATTGTTAAATGGGATTAGTTTATTTGAAAAAGTGTTTTAGCCTTTGCTAACCATCTGATTTACAGATTCAGAGGCTTTGTGAATTCTAAAACCCTTTGTACCTCTGGCTCTAAATCTGACATACTTTTGAACCCAAGAAAGCAATCTGAGAACTTAATGAAGGCTGGACTCTGCCTTTCAAAGTAATGTTTTCAATTTATAGTAATGCCTTATATGGTTAATTTTTTCTACTTCAGCCCTGCACCAAATGGGAATCCATCTATAGATCACAAGCAAACAAACCCTGCCTGGAGGTCTCATTTCTCCATTGCGTGCAGCGTGCCCGATGTGCAACTGTTCTGTATTTATCTCACCTTATGAACTACAAGCACAAGAAGGAACATGAACGGGAGAGGCGAAGTAGAGCCCAGAGAGAAGAAAGCTCTCACACAGGCAGGTTGCTAGGCAACCACTGTCTTGCCTGTGCACGCTTACAGAGTCTAACTCTGATGAACGGTTCAATAAAATATGCTATATTTTATCACCGCCAAGCTGGAAGCACAAAAATCTGAAAAGTCATTCAAGAAAACATTTTGTTAGAGCAGCGGTGGAGAGCTTCTTAAATGGAAGCATCCTTAATACCATGTTAGCAGATATGGTAAAGCAAAGTAGTGAATATTATAAAAGACATTCACCTGTTTACAGAATGCTATGTACTGCCGCTCACTCACTCCTTCCCCCTCCTCTATTCTCCGAATGGTTTTGCTCCGGGTAATGCTTTTCGACACCAAGGTGTTACCACAAAGTTATTAGGGAGGACAAAAGACTACACGATTTCTTACACGTCTCTTGATGCTCCCATAAACGGAGGTACATTTTTAGATAATTATGATTTAAAATGAAAGCTATTTGTCACTCTCTTCCTTTAGGAAAATATGCTAGCACAATTGCTTTATGGTTATTTTTTTACAATTTACATTATGGATGGCTATATTATGTTTATTATTTGATTGACTGTGCTAATAAAGTCCAAAGACTGGCAAAAACAAAAAACAGGAGGAGCCTGAAGATGCATGATGTGTCAACAAATGAACTGAATAAATAGTAGAGTTTAAATAATATAGGAAACATACTTTAATGTAACCCATAACTCTAAGTACTAAATGGGTAACCAAACTGTACTAGAAGGAGGTTCTACTGAAGACTGGCGAAAGTTTCTACATATACCAATACTCCACATGAATATGAACGTATTTTCGTAATGAAATCCCGGAAATTATAGTCCAAATACGTGCAAACAAACTCCATGTATACATTTGATATGTATATGTGCAGCAAGCGGACACAAGTGCGGGTATCGCGTTCTTATTATAAAAACATCGATCACAAAAATATCACGAAAAGCAAAGAACTTCTATAAGCAAAATGCAGTGAACCTTTGTGCACACATTGACACTAGAATGTACATTTGTGAATGTTTCATACTGTATAACCATGTAACTGAGGAAGGTATCTTACATGCACTTGAAAAATAGACACATTTTCAGAAGCACATGAAAAAAATAGAACGATAAATCCACATTGTCAACTCGCACCTTCCAAAACTGTGAAGCAACACTGGCCCCCAAGAGCTTAGGGTACACATCCAAGGAAAGAGGAGTCACAAACCAACGTTTTCTAGACAAAAAGGGAACTAAAGTACCCCCTAATGAACCACCTCACTATGAGAGAACAATCCTTGCATCCAAAGCACACAATATCCTACATTTACAGTGAATTTGTACAATGTTTAATCTGCAGAGAACTACCCACCCCATTCCTGCACATTACCATCAAGGAGTGCTGCCTTACAGTAACCACAAAACATGCCAATTACTGTCATGACATTGATTCACGAGAAAGATGGCTGGGTAACAGTTGTGCAGAATTGTGTAATAGTAAAGAAATTCAAATATGAAATAGCTCAAAAGGATATGGTAACGGCCATCCAACATATACCAGATGGAATAGAAATTCTACACCATTTAAACATATAAACTGAATATATCCTGAGCTTAGTCAACAGTAATTAAGAGTCCTTAACAAGTCAACATTGAAGAGGTCTTCTTTTATTTCAGATCAACTTTTCAAACAGAACTAGCCGCCAACACGTGTTTCGTCTTGTGTGGTGTAAGCCACAGACTTCATCAGGGCAGGAAATCATAACATACATGTGTATTACGACAAGTTATTCATAATATACCATATACAGAATCCAAAATCAGCAAAGTCAAAACAAGATAAATAACACACATGAAAGGATGTCAATGGAGTGGGGAGAGGAGCAAAGGGTCAGAAACGACAATAGTGAAAAGAAAGGATCCTTTTTGATCTTTTTTCTGTGGTGTAAACCTCATTATATGAATAATAAAAAGAATTAGAACTAATTTAAATCACTAGAAACGTATGTGATAAGTGGAAAAATTGTGACACGCCAAGAAAGACAAAAGGAGAGAACAGAAGGGAAATAAATAACCAATTAGAAAAAGGGAAGAGAAAACCAAAGTCGTGATAGTAAAATGCAAACAACTCTTAAAACTCCCACAATGAATGAGAAACTGAAGAAAACCAAGCCGTCAAACCATAAAAACAACTTAACATATAAAGAAAAGATTGCACTTAAGACCTTGGGTGATGATGACTCCCTTATCATTAAAGAAGCTGATAAGGGAGGGAATGTTGTGTTAATGGATAAAAATAAGTATGAGGCTGAAGTTTTGAGTCAATTGAATAATATCGACTGGTATATAGAACTGCCACATCATCCAATCTTTGAAATTGTTAACATCTTCAATCGACATCTTAATAAATGGCACTCTGAAGGCATAATCAGTGATGATGAACATAAATACTTAACTGGTAACCGACCCCGTTTTCCTTGTCTTTATGCCTTACCAAAGGTTCATAAGGATGCTAAATCACCCCCTGGGAGACCCATTGTATCAGGGATATGTGGCTCTACGGAAAAACTTGCAGAATTTGTAGATGTGTTTTTTTTTACAACCATACGTCACAAATCTACCTTCCAATATAAAAGACACCAAACATGTTCTCAATATCTTAAATGCCTTTATTTGGGAACCAGAAATGATGTTAGTGACAATGGACGTTGTTTCTTTATATACAAACATAAGTCATGAACATGGTTTAAATGCCTTACGATACTTTCTTTACAAAAGACCAGTAGAATTATTGGAACACACGGAGATGCTATTGACTATGGCCGCTCACAACACTGCAATTTATGCTTTGTTGGATTCTGAGAGGGTGCCGAAGGGAAAACGCCAGAACTGTTCATAGAGAACTGATTCAAGGCGTCATTTGGCCCGATGGCTCTCTCAGACCTATTTGTCATGGAGAGAGCCCATAGAACAATGACCCAAATGTACTCACTGAGTACATTAACTGCCAAAAACCTCAACTATCGAGATTATGGCTCGATCCTCCAAGAAGGCCGAAAGCACACTGTACTTTGATAACCATATCTTCTAAATACTTCCAGACTACATGTAGCAGGTGTGAAGGTTCAGGCTAGGGGACAGGTGTTGTTTAAGCTAAGGCTCCGGCTTAGTTCTACAAGGTTTGCTTTCGTACCTCCGGGTGACATGGGTGAACGTAGTTCAATGCACTAACAATTGAATGTGAAAGACAGGTTGTTGTAGACCAACAGAACCTCATCCAATACATAGTTGAAGTGATGTCAACGCTTTTGGGTTACTAACAGCCCCTAAACAGGGATCCAGGGTTTCATTGGTAATTAGAAACTCCAATCTGAATTTTTGCAATATCAAACACACAAACTCCACTAAGAAGAAAACACTTTAACTAAAAAGTGTTTATTTCAACAGTTCCGTTCTGTTGCTTAGCACCTTTAAAATAACTACACAGAATATTATCATACGTGTGCAAATGTATGTTTTGAACAACAATACAATGAACATTTCTACCATAGTTGAAATGTCATCTAGCAAACTAACACCCTAACCGACTTCTACGACTTAACACCCTAACCTACTTATATGCGCTGAAATAACAGAGCATGGAGTAGCATAACGTGCATCTAGAGTTTCTTAGGAAGAATCAACATACTGCATACATAGTTACAGTGAAATGCTGTAGTTATCAAGAGTCGGGACAACAGTGTACCCTGCTAAAGCAAAATACATGTTGCATCAGCTCCTTCCCTTCAGGACTTGGCTTGGTATCAGCATACAACGTTTTGCGGCAACATCTCTGAAGATCTTCTTTGTCAATATCTTGTGCAATAACCTGGTGTTAAGGACGTCTACTTACAAGTGGTCAAGTGGCAGCCCTTTTATACTGTATCTTATCTATGGTGGAAATTTCTGACTTAACGAATGTGCATCAAGTTGCGAGTTTTAGACCCATACTTATGAATAAAAAAAACCATGTCAATTCATGCTACATTGTTGTTCTTGTTTGACCTTGAGATATGAATAAGCAAGACACTTGTCCCAGACAGATGTTGCATCCGGTATTCTTACCAATATCATTGTCTAAGTGACCTGACACTTTCACAGGTTCTTTGAAAGATGAGGACAGAATGCATCTGCCTCAGAGGCAGATATGTCGATGATTCTGGGCAAATAGAGAAAATTAAGTCTCTGCCTGCTCAAGATGGAGTCGGAACTTACAGACTGTATGTCATCCCCGGCTTGTATGTCATATGGGTGGAGCCATATATAGGGATTTGCCTAATTTATAGGAAACCGATGTTCTCAGAACAGTACACTCTATACTTGAAATATTTTCATAAAATACATCATATAACATAAAATAAATATACGTAAATGTAATTTGCATTACATAAATTATTATATAAAATAGCAAGAAGTATTGCAGCAAGCTTTGCATGTTTCAAGCAAAGAAATATAAAACATTTTAATGTATGAAAGGCGTTGTGTTGGTTAAGAGAGATGCATGTTGGTAAATAAACAGATCAGGTATGATACTGAATATGTTGATTAAAATAATTCAGCTTTAAAGAAAATAAGCAAAAATGAAAAACAAGTGACTGTTGAAATGTTTTAGCTTCGCAGCACAGTCTCTGTGATAGATTAAAATCATGTGTATGTTTATGGTAAAATCATAAGTTGTTTTCACTCCTCATCTGAGGATATTTCGATGTCATCAGGTTTATACATGTGGTTGTGGATAAATCTGGACATGCTTGTTATCATTAGCCCGCACATTAGATGGTCCAGCAAGCAGTTGCAATTCCAAAGTGCTCAGTGATAGTGAGAGTACTTCATTTGGGGGCTCAAATAACATCAGTGACTCAAGCAAACCCTCTGGCAACACATGAAAGAGAGAAACTGATGAAATTGATTCCTCATAATTAGCATCCTGCAGAAGGGACAAGTGCATTGCACCGCATTGTCTCTAGTGCAATTACAACAGTTGTAGGAGCATTTCCATATCTCAGAAAGCTACTGGGGGTTCCTCTAGCTGTAAATTTAAGATGATTTCAAATAGACAATTCAGACAACAGAACACAGGTCTTACTTGTGTAGCATCCATTTTGTGAGTTCAGAAACCCAAGCATGTCCTATATAGTGTGCTAGAGTTTCTCAGCATCAATGTTCAGCTGGATCGGTGTACTCCAAGTTATTGATTTCCTTGTTGAATTAGGAGAAAGAGGACAATACCACAGCCGGTAAGCAGTAGAATGGTTGGAAATCCTCAAAAAGACTAGAGAATAAAGATTGAACAAATGATGTATCAGTCCCAAATCTGCTTCAAATCAAATCACTATGCCAGATCCAATTTTCTTGAAAAGATGCACAATACTAGTTGTTGCTGAGGAATTAAATATTGTATGTACGATATCAGCAAAGTGATTTGGGTAGTGTATCTAAAACAACTTCTAAATCTCCCAAGCAATTCTGGATGTCTTTAAGTTATTGGTTTCTGCAGCAGAAGTGAAAGGGACTTCCTTTTCGCAGTAACACAGCAACTAATATGCTATTTTTGGCATAATGCATACCTCTCATACCAATACTAGGCAAATTTTTGATTACATATTCAGGCGGGGTAAAAGGTTCTTCCACAGCACTGTATTTTTTTAGGAACGATAATTCAATAGCGTTGGCAAGGTTTCAACCCGCAACAAGTAACATTGGTTAACATTAAATAAGAACCATTGTACAGATTATGGTGTGTGTGGATGGATGAAGTAGAAGTAACTGATAAAGCACAACTTAGCCCTGGCATAAACGCACTACACATTCCATGCAAGGACATTTTATTACACAGAAGAGTGTAACCTAGAGGATTTCTGCAGATAGGAACTGTGCATTATTTCATACCAGCCAAAAGATCTATACTTCTCACAGTTATGAAAATAAAAAGTTTTAATCAGTAGAGAAATAATGTTGTGTAATAGCCATGTAACAGGTGGATTGTCACTAACTGAAAATGGTGTTTCTTCCAGTTGTTCAATACTCAACAAAGTGTATGTGGATTCTTTTTAAGCCATTGTTTTCTGTGTTAATATTGGCTTATAAGGTGCAAAAATAGCTGTTTGTTGGACTTGGTCAATTCAGCAGTGTCATCCACAAACGTTTGCATTCACATTCCTGTTTTCTGAACCCTTGGCCACATGACTAGGTGTAACTAGCAGTTGGTCTTTGTGTATTGGTCCCAGACAGTGAGACATAGGGAAGATAGGTGTTGGCAGGATGGGCCACTCTGACTTAACGAAGGAGAGGAGCTGTCACCAACCACACTTGCCCATCACAAAGGCACTGCTAAACATGTCACTATGGGATTGTCACTAATCTATTGTGATCCCAGATAGGGTGGGACCAAGACAGACAGAAAGGGTATTCCTCACACCTTAGGGGTCGGAACCCTCTAGAAGCTTCCTTCTCTTAAGAGTGGGCACCATGTTTAAATGTTGGACATCAGAACCCTACTCTTAAGTACAGCTCTGGACCTGTGGACATTTGCCCTGAAGAAGGACTGCTGTGCAGCTGAAAGGACTGTCATTCTGTTGGAATACTTCTGTGAAGGACTGTTGTCATGCAATGTAGACCTGCTACCCCTTGCGTGGGTGAGAAGGACTGAACCAGCATCTTTAAACCCACAACCCCATACTAGCTCATAGGTCTAGGTGGCAGGCCTCCTGATCAGACACATCAGGGGCATGACAGGCTTCCAACAATCTTACACCCAGCACCTTAACTCTTCCAACTGTGAGTCCTGCCCTTTCACATGGTGTCATCCCAGTTCTGGGCCCTTGGATGTCAGTCTGAAGTGTTCTGGATCTGGCAGAATCAACACATCTTCTCTGTGGCACATCTCCCACAGAACTACTGCACTGCCTTTGCTGCTTGACGCATCGCCCTCTGCTGCACACACTTCCCCAATGCAAGGAATTTGCATTGCCCAATGCAGCTCATTGGAGCTGATGCATCTCCACACAAGGACATCGCCTTGCCCAAAGCAGCCCATCGGAACCACTGCCATGCAATGCATCTGCACGCATGGACGTGACATCACACTTTACAGCTCCCCCGAAACACTGCTGCACAATGCATCTCTTTGCCCAGACGTTACAGCATATCTGCTGTGTGACGCATCCTCATCATGGGGCTTTGCATCTCTTTCCAACCAGAATTTAGGTACTGTGTTCAGCAGGCCTAACTTTGTTCCAATAGCCAGCCCGCGCTCCATCTCAGTTGGCCTGAACATGTCACTTTGTCCTGATCCAATGTGACCAGATAATCACAGTTGGAGCTTTGTGCTTTTTGGCGCTATATTCTCTGAAATTTTCAAAATGTCATACCTCCGGTTCTCCTAATTAGACTATTGTCGTTTTGGCCTTGATTTATTTATTAAAACATACTCTATTTTTC
Source organism: Triturus cristatus (assembly GCF_964204655.1). Taxonomy (NCBI): domain Eukaryota; kingdom Metazoa; phylum Chordata; class Amphibia; order Caudata; family Salamandridae; genus Triturus; species Triturus cristatus. The sequence continues at coordinate 344,308,772 of NC_140581.1, forward strand.
TAAAGTGGTGTGTGATTTTTCTTGTGTTGTATTTTCACTTTACTACTGTTTGAACTGTGCATTCCTTCTAAGTGAAGCGTTGTTCCTTCATGCAAAGCTACAAAAGGGTTGAGCACATGTTAATTTGGGGTTTGCTTGTGACCTTACCCTGACAAGGATTGTTGTATATGCTTAAAAAGGCTTTCACCCCCCTCAGTCAGTAACCCAGTTTCTTACACTAACTCATTCAGAAGTTGCAAAGGCACAGAACCTGGTCTAAGTGTTTAGAAGGCCCAATTTCATTGTAATATAGCTTTCAACTGAGCTTGGCCATGTTGTAATAGACTTAAGTCTCTTTTGAGAAGATCCAAGGGTGAAGGCATGATATTGTTTAGTAAGTACATTCTTTTAGAAAGCATGTGCCTGACACTGTTGATAACTTTAAAAATTATTGGCAGTTTTTTTTATCTATCTGATTTTTTCCTTCTGCAGCTTTATTTGCTTTATTAATTTTAAATGGCACATGCTCCTGTTGCTATCAATCATTTATTTCTTTTGAGGCGTGATCCCAGAAGGATATCAGAAAAATCAATGTTTTTGTTTATTGAGGATAAATGTTCTTTCACAGCTGAAAGACTAGAATGTGCTAACCAATGTTGGCACCGTTTTTCCACACTGTATCTGTTAACTACTACATGTGTGTATGTGCTATTTTGCTGATCAGGATGATTAGCTTAAGGACCAGGGTTATTTGAATGAAAACAATGGATGCATGGGTTGCAATCATGGGGCCTTAAGACTAAACCTTGAGACATGAACTGAGAAGAATGATAGGTTTCATTCTGGATCATACAATGCATTTCAGAATTTGAAATGTTCATTTGTAATTGCCAATTATTAAACAAGGTTAAATGAACACATTTGATGTAGATGATTTCTTAAGACATTTCATGATTCCAAATCCCAGACAGGTTGTCTGCTAGATGGCTTTGTTAAAAAAAAGAAAAAAAAAACATTTATTTAGGTATAATGCATGCTCAAAATAAGACTTATTTGTCTTAACTTTTCTCATCAACATTGTTTTGCAATACACTTATCTTTGGATAGCTAAATTCTGACTAAATTTGTTTGACTAAATAAGCTTGTTAGGCATGATTAGAATCTCCTGAATTCACCATGGACTTTGTGAAAAATAGAAAGCTGAGTAATTTGACCTTTCTTCAATCTGAAAATAGGAACTTTCTTCAAGAACTTTTTGGGGACTATTAAGAGGCGAGCTTCACAATGTTTCTATTGTGTGCAATTGTATCTTTCCCTAGGATAGCTAATTCTATGTTTGCAATAGTATGTATTGTGATGATAACAATACATTTATTTATAACTGACTGAATTTAAATAAGGATCTGCATTGTTCAAGGTGGACTATTCCAGTAAATCAGAAATAATTTGTTTTATAGTTTATGTATACCAGCCATCTAAAATAGAACCAGGAATAACCATGGGATTCATTTCAGCTTTCAAAACATATGGTAATTGTTATGTCTCAGTATGTACCATGATCTGATAAGGAACCTTTTTCCCAAGTTATGCTCTTGGGCACAGGATAAGCTGAGATATTTGTAGTAGATTTCTTCGAGCTCCGTGGGATGAAAAATGTGGTTGTAGAGCACAAACCACTTGTTGTGCAATTGTTCTTCTTTGGGCGGAATTTCCATTCAATAGCAGTAGAATAACAATCATTATCGATAGCTACTTAATTAAAAGAAACACTTCTAGAATGATCTGAACATAGGACAAAAGTGGTATCAAGTATCTGTTGTGAAAACAATGATAAGAAAGAAATTAATCTGAGTTCCTCTGTGTACTATCTGGCTTATGGTCTAGATCTTGTTGTGTTGTGTATGAGGTGGGCAGAGAATCAGCACAGCAAGTGATCCATTTGGTAACATTATTGGGTAGGCTCTTGCTGTGTTCTAGTTCTTGTCAATGAGGCTATTCCAGTTTTGGCAGGCTGGTCTGGTGGTGGTTCATGTGTTTTGGGCCGGGATGGGGATGCTGAATTTGAGGAGGGCATGCTCTGTTGAGAAGACTGTTGTCAGCTCGACAAATCAGATTTCTTTTTTTATTAAACATTTCTTTATTTCAAAACAGGCATAGTCAATATACATCTCACAGTATTGTCTGCTATGCTTCATTATAGTTCCTTTACCTCAGGAAGCAAAGAAAAAAGAAGTCCCTTAGTTTTTTCCTCTATATGTGGAGCAGAGAACACATTTTGATTACAGTTTCTCCTTTCAGAGTTACAATCCCGGGACCTAATTTGCATTGACTAATGATCTTATCAATCCCCAACAATAAAAAAGAAACCCCTCCTACCAGTTTCTGTCGGATCATACCCATCCATATCTATTTTAATCTTTTAGGTGTTTATGCCCATGTTTCCTAGCTATGTGTAGCCGTTATGTTGTGATGTTCCTCATCCAACAATTCAGATTGAGCCTGTGTGGCTGTCCCTTCTATCTCTTGTACCATTTCCCCCATGCCATCCGTACCTACGGGAGCTTATTGTCCTTCCTAGTCTTTCTCACATGGTCTTCCTCAGCCATTGCCCATTCTTTTAAATCCTTCTTCCACTTTTCCAACTGTGGGTCCTGTGGGATCAACCAGTGGATTGCTATTATCCTCTTGGCTATCATAAGGCCCAGTCTCAAAAACAGTATGCTAGTTTTACGCTTGGGATTTTTTGGGATCAACCCAATGAGACAGGTTTGTATCTCTGAGGTTATCTTCCATCTGGTTTCTCTATTCAATCATTCCAAAACTTCAGCCCAATATATTTGTATTTTTTGGCAATGCCACATCATGTGTAGAAAATCTGCTTGTGTATGTTGACAGCGGGGGCATTTGGGGTCTCTGGATATGTTTATAGCATAAAGCCTCCTGGGTGAGATGTAGGTCATGTGGACTATGTTATATTGTATTTCTTTAAATCTATTGCATATTGATACTATACGGACACGTTCATGGATCCTTTCCCAGTCTTTTGCAGTTATTATGTGCTCACTGACATTTTGCCACTTTTCCTTTACTTTCAAGGGTTTAGTCTTTTTGTCCTCTCTCATTGCCCTGTATAAATGAGAAACAAGTTTTCAACCACCCGCCATTGTATTTATAGTGATCAGTGTATATGTATGCTCCGGGGGATCCGGAATTGTCGGCCATAATTGCCGGTCTGTAGCTGCTATCTTAGCATACTGTAGGAATTGTCCCACTCCCAGTCCGAATGTATCCACCGCATTCTGATATGTAATGAACCTATTCTCTGGGTATGGGTCTGACATAATCAAAAAACCTCCCTCCCTCCATTTTCCAGTTTACATTGTTTGTTCTATTTGAGCAAACTGTGGCATGGCCCAGATATCTGCCTTTGGTACATAGGGCACACCTTTGAGAAGTCTCTTAGACGTTCTATCCCATTTTTTGGCCATTCGTCCAATTAAAGGAGGAGATTGTTCTGGATGCGACTTATTTGTCCAGAGAATCGCTCAAAGCTGTTGTCTACCATAGGTACCCTCTAACAAGAATTGCTCCCACGAGGGTCCGTATCTAGTCATGCTATTGCATGTTGCAATTGAGATGCCAGATAATATAACTCTAAGTCTGGAATTTCTAGACCTCCCTTCTCCACTGTCTTTTTATCCCCTCCAAGCTTACCCTACATCTCTTTCCAATCCACAGCAGCTGGGTGAGAAGTATGTCTAGCTCTTTAAAAACTCTATGTGGAATTTCATGGAAAGAGCCTTGCATTGTGTACAAGCATCTGGGGAGTATTACCATTTTAATGAAAGCGATTTTTCCCATCAGCGATATTTTTAGGGTATTCCAAAACTTTATACTCCCTTGTAAGCCTTTTAATATACTACCCATATTATATTCATAGAAGGTGTCTTTCTCTCTGGCAACTTGTATCCTGAGGCATCGTACCAATTCCAGTTCCCATGTGAGACCCATTCCAGGGGACTGGGACACCGCTCTCCCCTCTATTTTTCTTATCAGATATAATTGTGATTTTTGTTTATTGGTGTGTAAACCGGAGGTCCCTGCAAACATATCTAATGCTTGGAGTAATATGGGGATCGAATGAGTCAGGCGTCGCAGATAGACCAATGCGTCATCCGCGTACAGTGACACTATATGTTCTGTTTGGTCAATCCTAATACCTTGACCCTGCAGCTCCATCCGGAGGTGACATGGCTCCATTCTGAGAGCAAATAACAAAAGGGACAGTGGGCACCCATGTCGCGTGCCCCTTTGTAGCATCATAGCATCCAATACAAACCGTCATGTCTGGACTCTTGCCATGGCTCTAGCATAAAGTAATTTGACCCATTTTACAAACCCGGAACCCAGTCCCATTTTTAGAAGGACCTGCCAGAGATATTCCCATCGGACCGAGTTGAATGCTTGTTCGATATTTAGAAATGCAAGTGCACTTTCCTCAGCTTTTTCTCAAAGAGTCTGCATTATATGAGCGAGTCGGCAAACGTTCAGTAGGCTTATTCCTTCCAGATATAAACCCTGACTGATCCACATGTATCAACTGTGGAAGACAGGGGAGCAGCCTGCTCGCCAGCACCTGGCTGATAATTTTAAGGTCTACATTTAGCATAGAGATGGGTCTATAGGAACTCGGAATCAACGGGTCCTTCCCTGGCTTAGGGATCATCACTATTAATGCTTCTCGCATTGAATCTGGCAATTCCCCTCTCTCCTCTACTTCTTCAATTACCGCTAACGGTTCAGTGACTAAATATCGAGGGACAAAATATCGACTACACAAAAAATCGACACCAAAATATAGAAGGACAGAATATCGACTCCCTATCTACAAACAGGTAAGGACTAAAATATCGATTCCAAAATATAGACTGTCAAAATATAGTTAGCCAAAATATCGAATTTTTTAAATGTATTAAGAATAATATAAAATTAATTAAATATCAAAAAACAATTAAATAAAACATACATAATATAATATAAAAAAGCTTAAAATTTAAACATAATATAAGTAATTTTAAAAAGTCGAGATTTTGTTGGATACTGAGAGCGTAAAAATTACTATTCCCACTCCAGTGAGTGCAACAGTAGGGAAAGCATTGGATAGCGTAGGGGTAAAAATTACTATTCCCACTCCAGTGAGTGCAACAGTAGGGAAAACGTTGGATAACGTAGGGGTAAAAATTTATATTCCAACTCCAAACAGTGCAACAGTAGGGAAAGCGTTGGATAGCGTAGAGGTAAAAATTACTATTCCCACTCCAGAGAGTGCAACAGTAGGGAAAGCGTTGGATAGCGGGAGGGTAACAATTACTATTCCCACTACAGAGAGTGCAACACTAGGGAAAGCGTTGGATAGCGCAGGGGTAAAAATTACTATTCCCACTCCAGTGAGTGCAACAGTAGGGAGAGAGTTGGATAGCGAGAGGGTAACAATTACTATTCCCACTCCAGTGAGTGCAACACTAGGGAAAGCGTTGGATAGCGGGACGGTAACAATTACTATTCCCACTCCAGAGAGTGCAACAGTAGGGAAAGCGTTGGATAGCGGGAGGGTAACAATTACTATTCCCACTCCAGAGAGTGCAACACTAGGGAAAGCGTTGGATAGCGCAGGGGTAAAAATTACTATTCCCACTCCAGTGAGTGCAACAGTAGGGAAAGAGTTGGATAGCGGGAGGGTAACAATTACTATTCCCACTCCAGTGAGTGCAACACTAGGGAAAGCGTTGGATAGCGGGAGGGTAACAATTACTATTCCCACTCCAGAGAGTGCAACACTAGGGAAAGCGTTGGATAGCGGGAGGGTAACAATTACTATTCCCACTCCAGAGAGTGCAACAGTAGGGAAAGTGTTGGATAGCGGGAGGGTAACAATTACTATTCCCACTCCAGACAGTGCAACAGTAGGGAAAGCATTGGATAGCGTAGGGGTAAAAAATACTATTCCCACTCAAGTGAGTGCAACAGTAGAGAAAGAGTTGGATAGCGGAGGGTAAACAATACTATTCCCACTCCTGAATTCGATATTATGGTATTCTATATTTTTATAGTCTATATTTTGGAAATCGATATTTTGTAACCCCAATTTCGATATTCTGACCTATCTATATTTTGATAATTCGATATTCTGTCCACTCTATATTTTAACTTCGATAATCTGGGCAGTCGATATTTTGGAATCGATATTTTGGGTGTTTACCACCTCTAACAACCTGGGAGTCACCTGTTCAGTATAATCTTTATAAAATTCAGCCGTCAGGCCATCCATACCTGGAGATTTAGCTGTTCTCAAATGGGATATTGCCGCTTTTATTTCTTCTTCTCCAATAGCGCCCCCTAGTATTTCCTGAGTCTGAGGGACTAGGCTCGGCGTCTCTATATCCATCAGATATGTTTGTGTGGTCTGGGTGTGTGTGGGGTTTGGGGACTCTCAGTTTATTGTATTTAGATAAATTGCAAATGCCTTATTAATTTCATGTTGTGTATAGACCATTCGTTGTTGGTCTTTTCTAATTGCCAGGATCGGTTGTGACTGTGTCTCCATACTAATTGGACGTGACTGTAAACGGCCCGCTTTATCCCCTTCTGTTTACCATCTTCTCCTACTCTTATTCCTATTATATTCGTCTAGTGTATTCCACAGTTCCCCGTTCTTTTGTCGCTGCGCTGTCCATTTAGTAAGTCCCTCTATATCTATGGGGAGTGCTTTTTCTAGGATAGCCAACTGTTGCTCCTGGCACCTCAAATCTTACTCTATAGCACTTTCTTGACTCCGGTCTCTGTAGAAATACATGCCCCCCTTAACACTACTTTCATGGCATCCAATTCCACTGCTTTAGTACTGGCGGTATTCCAGTTTCTATCAAAATACCCCTGAAGCTCATGGCCAATTGTGCTGTTATATACTGGATAAGTTACCCTCCCTGCTGTTTGCAGATGATACGCTGCTGATCTCCAAGAGCCCTATGGGCCTCCAAAAACTTTTGACTCGTTTTACCGACTTTTGCAATATTAGGGGTCTTAAGATTAATACGTCTAAGACCAAGCTAATGGCCATGTCCCCTTCCAAAAGTTTTAGGAATAACATCAGGGTGGATAATTCCTATTTGGAGCTTGTGACAGCCTTTGATTATCTTGGGGTACGGGTCAACAACAAGCTGAAATGGGTCCCACACCTATCTAAAATGCTCCTGAGTCACAAACGAGCTGCGGGAGCTATAGCTAGACAGCAGAGGCTGTCATACAGCTGGCCAATAGCTGCAGCAACTGAGGTCTACCAGGGGAAGGTCTTATCAGCATCTCTCTACGGGGCGGAACTATGGGGATTTGAAAATGTCACAGAACTGTCTTAATCTGAAAATAAGTTCTTTAGAGACATAGTTTCACTTCCCTTGTCCACTCCACTAGTTCCTCTCCGCAGTGACCTTGGTAGACATCCCATTAGTGACGTGGCAAGGTTGCGCACCCTATTGTACTGGGTAAGGCTCCGAAGGTCCCCGGATCTAAGCCAGTATGCTTCCGCCCTGAATGACATTTTACAATCTGGAGCATGCTATATCTGAGTATCTGATTTACAAAAATTGGTGGTAGAGCTAGGTTTAGGTGAGTCCTGGGAGAACCAGGAACCTCCTCCCAAAGCCACCGTTAAAAAAATGTACTGGGACTGGGTTAACGCTGTTACTTTGAGGTCTCAGAGAGGTATCCTCAGCGAAAAATGTTTAGGTATTAAACCCGTGCCCAGCTTGGAGGTCTTTCTGGACATGATCGAGTCCCCTAGTGATAGGTCACTTTACCTCAAATTAAGGTATGGAACACTACCACTACATGAGTTCCAGACAGGGTGGAGAGGTGAATCGGGGGTTGGCAAGGGTTGCCCAGGTTGTGCCTCCCCCACGGAATCCATCGCTCACTTTCTCTTTGCCTGTCGGGCCTATAGCCATGTTAGATCTAGATGGCTGAAACCCATATGTGCCAATCTGGGCTGCAGGTCGTATAAGGTGGCCTTGCGTATCTTAACCTATGAGACGACAGTCCCCAGTGTCATCTATGGGACTGCTAAGTTCTTGGGGGGGCTTGGAGGATCAGACAGAGGCTCCTCAAGAAGCATTAGTCTCCGAGTAGAACCTCAGCATTTTTTACCTCCGCTCTAGCTCCTAGTCCTCATGTTAAGACGCTTATCGTCACATTTCTCCCTTCCCTATGGTGCACCCTTTGCACAACATCCCTTCATCTGGAGGTAATGAATGATGTTGTTTTAGACATTGTCAAATCTTTCCTTGTACATATGGGAAATTTGCTGTAGTAGTGGGTTTTTATTGTAATTACTGTTTTTATGATGTTTTATACTTTTATGATATTTTATATATCGAATAATGTTCCTACTACTACTACTACTACTGGATAAGTTAGTGCTTCGGTATTTATCCTCCAAAGTGGAATCTTAGATCTCGGCCTGCCCATAGTATATATTATAAGTGGAGGGGAGTGATCCGACAAATATCGAGCCAGATATCGCGCTTCATCAATTCTATTAGATGCCCCTTTCTGTATAAAAAAGTAGTCTAATCTGCTGTGTGTATTAGTGGCGGGCGTGAGACATGAGTACACTGCTTGGTGGGGGTTGCGATGCAGCCAGATATCCACCAAGTTGTAATTTATTAACATCTGAAGCATAGCTGCTCTGGTTTTAGGTTTGGCCTCTGGTCTCGGGGATGTCTGTCAAGCATACCATCTAAGGCACAGTTATGGTCCCCTGCAACAATCAGTTCTACATCCGGTGCAAGGTCTATCTGTCACATAACTGACCCTAGGAACTCACCATCTTCACTGTTCGGGGCATATATGTTTATCAGGCAAACCTTCCACCCATCTAGTGTTCCCTCCACTATCACATACCTTCCCAAAGGATCTGGGCTGGACTTTTCCGCTTTGAATGGGCTCCCTGTGCCACCCATAACAGCACGCCCCTTGCATATCCTGAATAGGATGTCACAAAAAACTAACCCCTACATCTTCGTTGGACATATTTAAGCCAATCTCCCCAGAGGTGTGTTTCTTGAAAGGAACCTATGTCCACTTTGTATGTCGAATACGTAGCTACACAGATTCTTTGGACCATATTATTTAGCCCTCTACCATTCCATGTTATGAAGTTAGTATTGTTTATCTTCCTTCATAACTGCATTACATTGTGGTGTAACTTCTCATTCTCTTGTTGGGAGAAAACAAGACTATCAGCGTGGGCAATCGCCCCGTGTAAACCTATAGATTTTGTGGGATATCCTCTCTGCGCACTTCTGGTAGTGAAAATTTTAACAAAACTGTGTAATATCCAATAACCCCGACCCCCTTCCCCAGGCAGTAGTAACTGATCCCCCTAGCACAACCTTTGTCTAAGGAGTCGGGACTCTGCCCCAAATTAATTCCCCCCCACCCTGCATTCCTTCCCACAGCACTGCCATCAATCAACAAAGCTTTATCCGAATTTTTGAGCAAAACAATCATAAAAGCACAATAGAAAGAAGAAAAAAAGTCTTTACACTTGTTCATTAAAAACATTTTGTGAATAAAATAGTATTAAACTTAAGGAGATTTTGATAAGAATTAATCAAATATTGAAAAACTGTTTCCTATAAAAGAGAGTTTTTTTCAAGAAAATAGTGACACTATAAGTTCTGTACTCATTGTCAAGTAATTGCAAGGCCAATAAGGCAGGTTGGCATTGACGTAATCCAAACTGTTTAAAAATAGGTTTTAAAAATGTGGTCTGTAATACAGAATAATATTTACAGAAAAGAATAACATGAATCGTGGTCTGTAATGAAATGTTATCACAAGGGCAAGGTGAAATATTTTGAGACCAATCGTTCATTGTGGGAAATGTAACAAGGCAGTGAAATGTTCCCATCCTAAAGCGGGTCAGCTAAAACCTTTCATAGGCGCTTTGAACAATAATTAAATAAGGTTGAATAATAAAAGTACTTAAAACCATCTGGTTATGCAAGACTGTTGGTTTTAAGAATCTCTGTGGTCATTCTGGCAGACTCCAACAGAAACAAGCCCTCTTTTTTTAGTTCTTTCCTTGATATAGTGCCGAGGGTACTAGGATAAGTAAAAAATTCTGGGTGGCCGAGGTCGTTTAAAAAGTTAAAGACATATTTAAGCCATGGTATCCTCATTGCTCCCTTCAATTTCATAATGTCTGAGAGGAAGTCTCTATTCACTTTGGCCTCTTCTTTAAGCCACAATCTGTGCCACAAGAGCACGGGTTCAATATTGATTAGGTCAGAAATAAATGACAGGCCTAATTAAGCATGACAAACACTTGTGGCACAGCTATTTGGTACAGATAAAATATAAGGCAATTAGAGCAGAAGTGGTACGTACAAGTGCCAATTTTTTAGCAGAGACTGCTTGTACCCATGTATCATTAGAAGCAAAAAGAATACCAAGGTACGAAAATTTTGTAGTGACCCCGATTTTTGGGCCTCCCATAAACTTATACTTTTGTATCTTGATGCCTTTACCACAACGCATAATAAAGGTTTTAAAGGCAATCAACACATTCACTAAATGAATTCCAAAGCAAGCCTAAATTCTGAATTACGACAGACTGCCAGGCACCATGCCACCCTGCCCAACCCAAGGCTTAGCAAGGCAGCTACAGTGCATCACAGCTGGAACATCCTAAACTGGATTGTGGCGGAACTGTGTCCCAACCCCAGAAACACAGTCTTTATCTCTTAATCCTTCTGGAATACTCTCCTGACTTTTAACCATTATCGCAGTCCACGTTCCCGTATTGCTAGTTTCTGTACTTACAGTTTCTTTGTCCATAACGTTCTTCAGTATCACCCTTTTAATCGTTTCACTATACCTCTGAGGTCTCTTTTTGTTTAACCTGGGTTACCCTCCTCTTGTGACTGGGTCTCTTGTACCAGACAGATTGGAGAAAATTGGTTATGCGTTGATATTCCTTCCAATTCAGTGCGTAGGGTGCCATCTGGGCTGACCAAGATACGTCCATTCTCAGGTGCGTTAGGGGGTGTACGTCCCTGTTCTCCTATATTACGACACTGGCCTTTCTGTTCACTTCTTCTTCGTTGTTCTACCCAGCCTTGGTTTTGATTCTGCCCAGCGAGGCCTATCGAGTCCATCCAGTCTGTGACCTCCTGCGGTGTTGTATAAAAGTAAACCCTGCCTTCATGCTGTATTTGAAACCAACAGGAAACATCAGGCTGTATTTAATGTTAAGGTCTCTAAGTCGTCTTTTCACCCCCAGGAAGTCTTTTCTAAGGTCTTGTACTTTCCTGGTATAGTCAGAGTAGATATGAATGTATTGATCTTGAAACTTGGGAGGGCCATGAGTACGTACGTATTGCAGTATTATATCTCTGTCTCTAAAATTGAATAAACGGGCAATAATGGCTCTGGGAGGTGCTCCCGGTCAGGGTGGCAAACATTTTGGAGAGTCAGATATTCGTGTGCTCTGACTTTATCCATTGTTGGAGGAAAAGATCCGCCTGAGGTTATTTCTTCTCGACCTCCATTCCGCAGCTTCCGCTCTATCCTCTAGGTGGTTAGACTGTTCCTGGAGCAAGGTCACCATCGTACCTCTGAACTTCTTCTTGCTACGTACCTAACTCTCCTTCTGTACTAGTGACTCGTTCCGCCATTTTCCGCAAGTCTAGTCTCAAGTGGTTAATATCCATTGCCATAGTGTCCATTTTTGCTTCAAGCGCTACTCTGGAGTCTTTGATGGCGTGTAGAATCTCTGTTTTGTCTTGTACCATAGTACTGTGATGCGGCGTCTGTTCAAGTTCTCTTCAAATGTGCTCGGATGTTGTTGGGTCTGGTACAGTATATTACATTATTTTGTTGGCCTGCGCTCCCCTTGTCAGTTTATCCTTGCCCATATTCTGACCATAAAAGGCGGCCTCAGAAGTATGTTTTAGCTCTTGAACGTGTCTCTGGCCTCGAGACAGGAGCAACCAGGGCCCCCAACAAGGAGGTGGTATCTGTCATCTTTATTTTCCTTTCCTGCCCCTGTTTTTATACTTTGTTGGGCTTCTTATCTCTGCCACTTAGTCTGCTACGAGTTTCCTAGGGAGTCTCTTTCCTCAGGCCTGGTCTCCATGTACCAATCCCACCTGCCCCCTCAGTTCCAGGTATCGTATTAGTTAGGTACCTCTCACGGTGGGTCTCGTCTTTATGGCGTGGATTGATCCATGCCCCAAGTACTTCCTGAGGGTACTCCTGTAGTCAAGGTCCAGGGGCTCACTCCCTTATCTCCTCCGGGCCTCTCATAATTGCCTCTTTAAGTAGCTATTAATGCTTTAATCCAGTTGAGCCCCTAATGGTTTAGGCTCAAGTTATTATGCTCTGCCGGCTGCAACTGTCCATCCTTGCCGCCGGGGCCTATTAATCTGCACCCTCAGCTCTTCTGGGATTATCCTCACACGCTCCAGGTGGGCTCAGGCACCGCCGCATGCCCCGAGTGCCTTCCCCGCAAAGCTGCTTTGCCACGAGGGGGCACCCTCCTCACAGGGCACCCAATAAAGGTTCCGATTTCGTCCGGGGCCTTCTTCAATTTCAACCCGAGGGAGAAGCGCCACCATTGGAAGTCAGATAGGCTGCCTCACCCCCGGAGTTTAGAACGGCCAATTCTCTGGGTGGGCTCCGGCACTGTTGCGCGCCCGGCAGGCCTTCCCCGCGAAGCTGCTTTGTCACGCGGGGGCACCAGTCCGCACAGGGCCCCTGATCCAGGTTCCCGACGTCTTCTGGGGCCTTCTCCAATTTAGCCGCGAGGGACAGGCGCCGACATTTTTAAACAGGCAGGTCACCTCACCCCCGGAGTTTCAATCAGCTGTTTCTCAGCCGTTATGCTCCGGCTGCCCCCCGTTTCTTGCTCGTTCTACGCAGGTGGCCTTCTGACACCCTATTTTCCCGGGTTGGTGTCCGTTCCGCCAGGATTTAGGAAGGATTATGTCATCTGGGGCAGGAGCTCTGACATTACGCGTCTAGCCGGCCATGCTGTTAGACCCCTGCTCTACAAATATGATATTGTTGAAGATGATTTAAATAAGGTTCAAGAGGAGTTGGCAATATAAGAAGGTCCCTTAACTGTTCGGGTAAGGCCAAGGCTTCTAATGTCTTCAAAGAGTGGTTTTGAGTTGGGTTCAGCGTGGTCTTCCAAATGGAAGTTTAGGTCTCTGGTTAGGATATAATTGCTAGTGTTGACGGCAAGTCCATGACGAAGCCCATGATGGTGTTGTTGAAGTTGGTACAAAGTCCCGGTAGTCTGTAGATGAGCATGCCGCCTAGGGTGAAATAAGCTGTGACGCGGAGCTTGAATGGCAGGTGTTCCATTTCCAGGATGACGTGCCCGTGGGAAACTGATAATGTTCTTGTGGATGAGGACTCCGTCTCTGGTCTTGTGAAGTCTGTCTTGCCTGACGCTCTTGTAACTGGAGTGAATGGCTGGCACAATGTCAATTACCAATGCAGAGCTCAGTCAGGTTTCCATGAGGAAAAGTATGTCTGGGGAGTTGTCGAGCAGCAGGCTCAGATTTCTGTGGCATGTTTGGTGAGTGAGCAAGTGCGAAGGGTTGCAGGACTGTGTGAGAGTGAGAGAGTGGTTTGTTTGGTGCTGTTGGTGCAGGCACGGTGAGTGTTGGGTATGGGAAAGTGCATGAAAACCTGAAGGAAGAACAGGAAAATGCCATCTTAGTGTTGTGTGGTGCAGTGTGGCAGGCGTGTGGGGAGTGGAGGCCGGGGTTGAGATCACTGACAGGTGCAGAAGGGTAGTGGTGGGAGGGAAGGAGTACCAGGGTTCCTGGTGCTGGGCATTGTACAGGAGCAAACAGGGGCTCAGACGGGCTTCCCTTTGGTACACTTGTGATGCACCAGCGATGGGCCCAATAGGCATGTCTGCTATGTGTCTGTCATTAAATACGTTGCTGGGAGGAGAGAAGGTCAAGTTTGAGGCAAAACTAGTGATCTCATGCCCTTTTTGTTGATGGATGATGGGAAATCCAGTGATATCACTTCCTATGAATGATGGGAAATTAGGCTTAGACCTGCTTCCAACATGATACCTCAATGCTTCATTTTTTCTGATGAGAACTATTTTTCCATAAAAGGCTAATTCTTTTTGAATTCCTAGAATAGTGCTATGCCTAGCACTTTAGGGCACTGCCTGAACATTATTCTACTAAAGAACATGCAGTTGGTTAAGGCCCTGAAGTTGAGTGGTTAAGTCTGTCCTGTGCGTAAACCCCTTTTTACAACTAGGGCGGAATTATGAGTTTGGCTTTATTTAACGCATCTGATAATTATCGGATGCGTTAACCCAAAATTCGTTACATTTCAGCACGTCAAACCTTCCAAAATTGAACAGGGGCAACATATACTGTATTTACCATACCATGCAGATTTTGGTGTATTGAACACCCAAATATGCATGCTATTCCCCAATAACTTGTATTAGGTGCTATCTATCGCACCCAATCAATAACAAACCCCAGGTTATTGTTATTTAACAGGTGCAATAAATAGCACCTTTACTTGTAATCAGGCCCTCTGTGCCACTCTAGTTAACTCATCGAACAACAAACACCTACTTTTCTCCTTTTTTCTCACAGTCTACAAAAGTAGGAACAGTAAAGTAACACTCTTATTCATCCATAAACGCATCCACCAGGGTCTTATCAGAACTAGAAACCTACTTTCCCAAGATCAACCGCAATCACTCTGCCAGCATATTAAGGCTTGCTTAGACTTTTACACTCAGCTATTTATTTTACTATGCGGATCCCGTTCATACAAAGCACTAATGGGCCCTATTCAACCAAACGCTTCCAGCACTTTGTGGCACAGTAATATGGTGCCAGAGTTAAGGTGATACTGTCTCAAAAATGTTGTACCAATGGCCTGCCTGCATGTGTCAAGCCAAACATGATCATCTAAATCTTGCATTGTCCTCTCTCATCTCATGTTCCAGCACTATGCCCTCTTGTTGTTTTGGAGCCCCCCCTCCCATCTTTTGAAAATCATCTCCAACTCAGATGCCCTTTACTACTTTGCTTTGGAAGTATTTTACAGGTACCACATCACTGAATGGAGACATAGAGATCAACTCTACTTTACTACAGCTTTGTAATCTAAAATAAAGGTATACAATCTGGACAGTTTTTTGCTGCCCCCAATAATAAGCTGCAATTTTGGGATTGCTTCCTCATATACGTTTACCCTATATTGGTGTGGAATATTCAAGTAGATGCTGGTTCTGATTCGAGATGTAGAAGTACAATTATGCTCAGAATTACTTTCCATCAAATGGAGCACAGTGCTTTGAAGCCTCTGGAAAATGAGCACTTGAGAATGTTTTACAGTTGAGATCCTGAACGAGCAGCAGCCTGAAGCTGCATGGAATAAATAGTGAAATGTCATTAAAGGGAGAAACGATTCAATTAGGTGTATGGACACATATCATAAAAGAACGCCATTCACAGTTCCCTCAGTCCCCATCATCCATACCAACTGACACCTACAGCCCCTAAAGGAGCTGAAATCCTCGGGTGCAACTCTGGGGGGAAAGGAGATATTCAGGGGGCCGGGGAGAGGGGCGGGGGGGGGGCACATACTATTGAATTACTGGCTCCCCAGGTAATTTATCGATTCTTACTGTACCCTTAAAGTCACAATTCTAATCCCTGGTGATTCCTCCCCCCGAGTTGCTCATACCCCTGGCATCAGTAACGCCAGCTGTTGGAGTTCCCAGCAGGATTTCTGCCATTCTTAGGGGCATATTAACATGCCAGGCGATAAAATTATCGCCGCTTTAGCGGCAGAAAACTGCCTCTAAAACGTCGATAATGGGCTTGATAATATGCTCTATGGAGTTCCAATTGAAGCCCATGTTAGACGCCCTTCTTCTAGATCTTAGCAAACCAGTTTGAAAATCTGCCTTCCGCTTCTCTCTTTCAGACCTGCCGAATTCAAAGCTCTCGATCAACTCGTTTCGAAAGCAGAACCACAAACTGATGCTCAAAGCCCTCAAGATGATGGAGAAGGACATTACCCTTTAAAACTGTCTGAACTGATATGGTCTCCACGTTTGTATGCACTTCAGATTGTGATCCGCTTTGGTTATAAATGCCAGCAAGTACAAATAAACGTGATTATATGAACAGGGCTTATGTACAGTCTTTAAAGACAGGAGAATAGCAGTATCAGGTACTGCATCATAGGCCGGTTGTCATTACGCAATCGCTTTCATGATTGGTTTGGCAAAAGTCACTGAGGAAAGATGAGAATCACTGGTATTTAAAAGCTGTTTACTCTATAGCTGTATACTGCGGAGGGTTTCAGCATCACCTTCAGTTTTATAAAAGTACATTCCTACACTTATGTGTTGTATTTAATATCTATATCACCGTTTCCCTGTCTGTCTGTGTTGTCTCCTTGAGCTTCCTGAACCCAGATAGTTAGGAGTTTGTGGATTTGCACTAAACCTATGCACTTTCTCTTATGCCTGCGGCATTGACTTCAACTGTAATTGTTCACATTTTCCTGTTGGCACCAGAGCAACACAAAGCAGCAGGGCAGAAACTGGTGACAAGCATACATAACATGGGGGTAGAATGTTTAAAGGTTGCTGGGGCCCATGCAGCACAGTGCAACCTTGCATTGGGCTCGTCTGCCTTTATAATGCGTAGTAAACGTTTAATGAAACTACTACTTGGGGTGAGAATTAAATATTGCAAATGGTTGGGCTGTGAATGCTAGGAACATGCTCACTTTGAGCTGTGTTTAAGAAAGCTATTTGCATGACTATGATGAACTCAGGTGCATAAATAACTTGATTTATTGTAAAGCCAAGTTCTGCAGGCCAATTCTTTAAATAAGCCCAGTAATGTACCCCAATACTTAAACCTAAATATTTACTTCCAAAGACTAAGGGCCTTATTTTATATTGCTTGTAAGCATGATCCATCACAATGGTGACAGAGTATGTTTACTGCCAATATAATGGTCCGTCCGCCGAATTTAGATGCTGGCGGACTATAGTTTGGCCATGGCAAAACTACTCCGTCTCCACCATGGCTAAACTTCTGTGGAGGTATCACAGAGTAAGAGCCGTTGGAGAAATGACTATATGTCCACCCACCTAACTTAGATGGGTAGACATATAGCCTGGCGGTAAGGGACTACAAAAAGCAAAAATGTACCCTATCGCCATGGAAGATGACTGCCACGGCCAGGGGAGCATTTTTTTATTTTTAAAAAGAAAATTCCAGGGGGGCGTGGCTTGCAGCCAAGCAAGATGGCCGCAGCCTAGTTGGGCTCCGGGGAAGAGATTGACTCCCCTTTCATCCGTAACTCATCCGAGCAGCGATCCGATCCCTAAGGTCCAGAAACGTGCAACGGACACACAGCGTCGCACCCCGATCCAGCTCCTGGGTCCCTCGGACGCCTGTGACGAAATCGGCGGGACCCGGAACTCTGCGGCCTGCCTCGGCGAGTGCGACCGGGACCTCGAGTGACGGGGTGACCCCGGGCGAGGCGTGCCCGGACCGGTCTGCCCTGAGGCGGTAGCGGAGGTTGGGCGCCCACGGCGAACACTGACGACGGCGCAGCCTGAGGAGGCCGGGGCAGGAGTGTGGCGGGTGCCGGACGACCCCCATCGGCCCGCAACGAGGAACCTGCAAGGGGCGCCAGGGCTGCGGCGCGAGCTCCGATGTCTATCCGGTAGGCCTGACCCGTGCTTCTGAGAGCTGCTGCCTGACACCGATGGGGCTCCCCCGGGCCTGCGCTGCACCGGAGACTGCGATCCAGACCTGTGCCGGGCCCCGCTGAGACGTGCGGCCGCCCCTGCTGATCCGTGCCGGCCCCCCTCGGGGACGACCTGAGACGGGGACCGTTCCCCGGGCTGCCTGGAGGGTTCGGGCTCGGCCTAGAGGGCCCTGGTGCATCGATTCCCCGTTGATCTGCGGGAGTGACATTTGGGAGGCATCATTAGCGCCATGAGCGGGAAGGGAACCAAGGGGCACCACCAAGGCAAGCTTGATAAGTTCGCCTACACCAAGGACTCCGAGGTGTCAGACCGCGGCGGCCCCACAGGGAGGATGGCGGCGACCACCGACACGCCGAAGGTGACACTGGAGGACATTATGACGGCCTTAACACAGGTACAATCTACGGTGGGGTCGATTTCTACGGACGTATCCCTGCTCCGCGCAGACTTCCAGAAGATGTCCGCCAGGGTAGCGGAGGTGGAGCAGGCAACGGAGACTCTGGCGAAGGACTCAAAAGGCCTTTTACAGAGAGTGTCGCAGTTGGAGTCGGAGAACAAACGCATGGCGGCCCGGCTGGATGACCAAGAAAGGCGCTCTCGCCGCAATAACGTGCGCATTATTGGGATTCCCGAAAGTGAGGGGCACCCGGCCATGGACCTCTATGTTGAAGAACTGATTAAATCCAAGTTGCAACCCCGGGGCCTCTCAGCATTCTTCTCGGTGGAGCGAGCACATAGGGTACCGGGAGGGCGTCCGAAGGTGGGGGCGCCTCCGAGGCCTGTCCTGGCCCGCCTGTTTAATTTCCGAGACAGGGATGCCATTCTGCAGGCGGCGCGGGTGGCACAACCGATCCGGCTTCAGAACTCCACGGTGTCCTTCTTCCCTGACTATACGGCTGCGGTGGCGGTGTAGCGGCGGAGCTTTGTGGAGGTCAAGAAGAAACTAAGGGCCCGAGAACTTCCATATGCAATGCTCTTCCCGGCGCGTCTACGGGTGGTGGCGGAGGGCAAGACTTTCTTCTTCGACACACCGGAGGAGGCTCATGACTGGTTGGAGGGGTGGCGCCGGGCTGGTGGCGCAAGACGCTCGAGCCGGGGGACAAGGCGTCCCGGGAGTGAGGACGATCCTACTGGACATGAACAGCGCCTTGAAGAGGTTGAGGAGGAACCCACGGGTTGACGTGGTGGCTCGCATCCTTCCTGAAATATAGTTTAGGACTGCCCTCTGGGGACCGCTGCTGATGTAGTGTCCGCATACTGGCTGTTTTGGGACATGAACGATGGGACCTGGGGACAGGGGATGTCCTGGTCCCCCTCGGACTCCACGCTCCCTAAAAAGCGCAAGTACCGTTTGGGGTTCAAGGGATTGAGCACTCTGCTGAGTTGGGGTGGCGGGCAGTTCTGAGTCCGTGTGGCAGGGAGGCAGGGAGGGGGGTGGGGGGATGGGGTACGTTCTTTGGTTTTGTTTCTTTGTTTTGGTTATGTAGCACACGGCCTTCAGACTTGCACCACGCACATGTTCTGCACACGACCAGGGTCACACTATGCTCTATCTGACTACTGCTTTATCTCCTCTCCCACCCGCCGTGAAGTCGGACTTGTTTACTTCAGTAGCCCCTGACACTGATTTGACCCCGGTGCAACCCCTCTCTTTACTGACCTGGAATGTACAGGGTTTAGGAGATAAAATCAAACGAGGCCTGGTCCTGCATAGTATTAAACGGTGTGCCCCGGTGCTGGTCTTGCTTCAGGAGACCCATCTCACCGGCACTGCTACTAAAGCGCTGGACAGATGGGGATATAAGATGGTGGTCCACTCTGAGTTTACTTCTGGGTCCCGGGGGGTTGGCATCTTGCTGCGCAAACAGTCCCGCTTAATCGTGCTTGATGTACAAACGGACGGAGCCGGGCGCTTCGCCGCGGCTCATGTACAATGGGAAGGACATCTCTATAACGTAGTGTCGGTCTATATCCCTCCTGGGTTGCATGCCGCGGCGCTCCCGGCGCTTAGTGAATTTCTCCTCACCCTACCGGAGGGGGAGGTGTTACTTGGGGGTGACTTTAATGCAGTGATGAATGATCACATTGACCGGTCCCCGCCTCGGGCGCAGGGCAGCGGCGCAACGCGACTTGCAAGCTTCGCGGCGGCGCTAGGGTTCACAGATCTTTGGCGCTGGTACCACCCGGAGACGCGCTCCTATACGTTCCACTCCGGGGTGCACAACAGTCTAACCCGTATTGATCACTTTCTGGGCTCCCCCGGATGCCTTCACAACGTTGAAAGTATTGACATTAGACCCAGGGGCATCTCTGATCATTCCCCGATCCTCCTGCATTACAATAGTTCCCACCTGATGCGCCGCCGCATTTACCCGATACGCCCAAGCTACCTGCGTCTCCCGAAGATTAGTAAATCCATCACACAGGCGTCAAAACTCTACTTTCACGAAAACGCCGCTTCGGTCGACTCCCCCACAATTCTTTGGGAGGCGTACAAAACGGTGCTGCGGGGCCAGGCAATGGCTGCCATCACAGGTTATAAGCGCATGCAGACGTCTGAGTTGCAGTCGCTGGAGCTTGAGCTCCGGGCTGCGGAGGCTCGTCAGGCCGAAACCCCCTCCCGTGAAACCTCCCATGACCTGCGAGTGGCTCAGGTGAAGCACAGGGAGCACCTGGCAGACCGTGTCAAACAACGACTTGAGGCCTCACGGCACACGGTCTACGATGTAGGCAATAAAACCGGCAGGCTGCTGGCGTGGTTGGACAAGCGCGACAGCGGAGCCCGATGGATCGCGCAGCTGGCCACGGCCGAGGGGTCGAAAACGTCAGACCCACGAGAAATAGTGCGCAACCTGGCGGGGCATTTTCGTGATGTATACTCCTCCAACTCCTCCATGTCTGTGGAGGTGGCGCTGGCATATATCAGAGACCTGCAGATGCCCAAGCTCTCCCCTGAAGCTAGAGAGTCCCTGGAGGCCGAACTTACGGTCGAGGAGCTACAGGTGGCTATTGCTGCATTACAACCCGGTAAGGCACTGGGTCCTAACGGCATCCCGATTGAGCTGTATCAACGGCTGCCCGAGATGCTGGCCCCACACTTGTTGAATATGTACAAACACGGCCTGGAGGTGGGGGAGCTCCCCGCGGACCAGCGAACGGGCACTATCGTGGTACTACCGAAGCCGGGTAAGCTGGCGGACCAATGTGCCTCCTATCGCCCCATCTCACTGCTTAATGCAGAGGCCAAGATCCTTGCGAAACTGTTGGCCCTCCGACTCACGCCTCATTTGACTGACATAGTGCACCCGGATCAGTCGGGCTTTATGCCCGGGAGGAGTACCTCCCACAATCTGAGGCGCTTACATAGCGTGCTGGCCCGAGTGGACCGACTGCAGGAACCCGCTGTCATTCTCTCCCTTGATGCCCGCATGGCATTCGATATGGTGGAGTGGCCCTTTCTCTTCGCAGTATTGTCTCATCTGGGGTTTGGGCCGAAATTCTGTGCCTGGATCCGACTCCTATACACCAAGCCGCTGGCCCATGTCGCGGCCAACGGGCATATGTCGGAGGATTTCCCCCTGGGGCGGGGTACGCGTCAGGGCTGCCCGCTCTCGCCGCTGCTTTTCGCCCTAGTGCTCGAGCCTCTCGCGACATGGATATGGTGGGAGCCTATGATGAGGGGCCTTCGCTGGTCGGCGAATTGGGAAGACCGCGTCTCCCTATACGCGGATGACATACAGCTTTACTTATCTTCTCCGAGGCGATCCATCCTCACATTGCTTAATATTTGCGAGGTGTTCGGCCGGGCATCCGGCTATATGATCAACTGGTCGAAGTCGGTCCTCATGGTGCTGAGGGGCCCCCCCCCCGACTGTCAGAGGGCTGTCAGATACAAGTGGCGGAGGGATCATTCAAATACCTGGGGGTGCACGTTGCATTGGATCAGCTGGAATTTTTCAGGCACAACTTAAGCCCTCAATTGGACCGCCTCAAGCAGGATGTGCGGCACTGGGGAACGTTGCCCTTGACCCTGGTGGGGAGAGCGGCGCTCTTTAAAATGATGGCCCTGCCGAGGTTTCTCTATGTGTTGGAAAATACTCCATACCCGGACTACTTCCGTGCGGTAGCAGCGCAGGTCTCTAACTTACTCTGGGGCAACAAACCAGCGCGCATTGCACAAGCAAAACTAGTCTGTGGGTGGTACGATGGGGGAATTGCGCTCCCAGATATCCAGCTATATTATTGGGCGGCGCAGCTTAAGGTGATCAACCAGTGGCTCCATGCGCCTCAGTCAGATCCCGCGTTCAAGGCAGATAGGGATATACTGGGTGAAAGGGGTCTGCTAACCCCATTATACGATGCCCGGTTGACCCCAGAGCTGATTGGCCCTCTGCGACAGACTGTGTCTATCTGGCATGCGGCATAGGCCAGGCTGGGTTGGCGCGGAGTCCTGACGCAGCTTACGCCTCTCTGGGACACGAAGCGACTGGGACGCCTCAGGGACAGCAAGGGCTTTGACGCTTGGGACGCTATCGGGATCTCGGTGATAGGCGACGTGTGGCACAAAGGGGAGGTTGTTCAATTCGCTCGCTTACAACAAAAATATGAGCTGGCTCCTTCAGAATGGTTCCGATACCTACAGATGAAACATGCCCTGACGGCACAGTTAACCCCAGGTGTGCAGGTTCCAGAGGCATCCCCACTGGAAGATAGGTTGTTGACCGAATACATGCCTAAGAGGGCCACGTCCTTCACGTACCGTAAACTGATCAACAATTTACCGGACCCTATGGGGCTCTTGCGGGAGAAATGGGCCGACGAGGTCGGCGATTTTGATGACCCAGATTGGCGGGAGGCGCTGGCTTCACCGCGCAAGGCGGGTATACCCTCAAGGCTGCGTCTTGTGCAACTTCGTATTTTACATCGTTCATATTTCACCAGAAGCCTGTTACATAAACTGGGCAGAGCGCCACATCCCTTCTGCCTGCGGGGTTGCGGGGAGGAGGGAACCTTCTATCACCTGATCTGGGACTGTCCGGTTCTCCAACTCTTCTGGAGGCGAGTGTTGCGTACGATGTCGCAGGTGTGCGGGGTGTCACTGTTGCCGGAACCCAGACGCTGTCTGTTGAATGTGTGGGAGCCCACGGATCTTAATCGCCAGGCGCAGGGCTGGGTGACGCTGGGGAACATGATGGCTAAACGGAACATAGCCCAAAAATGGGGAGCGATGGAGACACCGTTGCTCTCAATGTGGAAGAAAGAGATGGATGGGGCTATGTTTGCTGAGCGTTCCGTATTTATCAGGCGGGGTTGTCCTCGAAAGTGGGTCAGAGTGTGGGGAGCATGGAACAAGTATAGGGGTAACATATGTGATCCGCCACCTCTTTCTGATGAGGAATCTTCTGACTCAGATGGCTAGGGAAGCTGAGGGGGAGGAGGGGAGGGTGGGCGATACTGAAGGTTTCAAGACGTCCGATCTAGGCCTACTTGTAGAAATGGTGGCTATGTGTGGTGATTTGTCTACTGAACAGTATATACGATCTGATTTCATGTCCTTTGGTTGTATTTGTTGTGAAAACAATAAAATTTCTTTAAAAAAAAAAAAAAAGAAAATTCCACTTTTTATTTTTGAAAATAAAATAAGTTTGACAGAAGGATCTGTCATTTTTACTGAGCTGTGAAAGAGATTAAAAAGCATTGACAAAGAACCTCTGTGATGGCTGTTCCTGCCAGTGCATTAGAGATGCTTAGAGATGACCACTGACTATTCTAAATTTGGAAGGCAGTTAGTCAATCAGGGTGACGGAGTAAACTTTGTCCCCAAAAGATTAAATAGGCCCCTATGGTCCTGATTTGGAGTTTTACATATCGGTTACTGTGTCACAAATGTGATGGATATCCCTTCTTCTTATCGCCAGTGCCATAAGATACAATGCACCTGTAGTGAAGGGGACAGGAGATCCGTCACATTTGTGGCAGCGTTATCTCTTCACAAAACACTAAAACACTGGGGGCCTCATTTACTATATTTTGATGCACAGCAGCGCAGAAAGCCTTCCTGCTGAACTGCTGTGCATCATGATAAAAAGGCAGGAATGTGCCATATCTTCAAGATACAGCACATTCCTGTCCTTCTCCCGTGCCGATGCATAAACAATAGCTGCACGCTACAGTGCAAGGGTGTCTGTGTTGCAGGGATGATTGTTGTAGTGCAGGAAGAGACACCTTCCTGAACAAAAACAACCATTAATGGTGTTTTGCTCCTTCACACTTAGAAAGAGCAAACATGAGGAGAAATAAAACTATTTCACCTCTTTGCATCACTCTTACGCCTCCCCTGGGGTGGCGTAGGATTCTGACCCATTCCCAGGTGTACAGTAGGGGTGGGCGGAATTTGCGAAATCCACTTTCGCAAATTATCGCGAAAATGTTAAAAATTATCGCAAACACGCGGAAATATCGCGAAGATGCAGAAGTTTTTTTCCCGCATGTTCGCGAGATTTTCTGCATGGTTGCGGCTCCCCAACTTACCCATGTGGTTGCTCGCGGGCGCGGCCATCTTGTTTTCAGTTGTCTCGTGGTGCATGATCGCGAGAAGAAAGACGTGATCACGCGACGCATGACGTCACGGCAGGCGCTAACTGTCGCGAGACAGCGCAAATGGCTAAAAACAATACAACATCTCATGGAGAACGCGACCGGATCAAGAAAACTTGTCGGCGAACGCAGGGATCCAGGTAAGGTGATCGCGCACGCGCAAGAATGTATTATTTTACAGCGCAAGCAAGAAACAAATTATCGCCAAGCTGCGGAATGCGGAAATTTTGACATTTTCGCGCTCTCCGCGGAACGCGAAAATGTCAAATTATCGCAATTTCCGCGAATGAAACAAAATTTCCGCCCAGGCCTAGTGTACAGCACTTTGCAAATATATCGAATGTGTCAGATTCCATGCATGTTGCGTGGGAGCACCCACGGCAACACCCATGGAATGCCACTTTCACACAGAGTAATGTGTGAAAGAGGCCCATATGTGCAAAGCCATGAAAAGTGACACAGGGTGACTTTACGAGGCCTTATAAATATGACCAGGCACACTGCACCACTGGTGCGTCTAAAAAAGTGACACACCGGAAGTGCAGTGGGTTTGTAAATGAGGTCCTAAATTTGAAGTTACTTTAGAGTAAATTTGGAAAGAATTTCTAACATTAGCAAGCTAGCAACAGCAATTGCTCTGCTGCACTTATGCCTACAAAAACTCTCCCACACGAGTTACTTCAAATTAACGGAAGCATTCAAGAACCATTCTTGGAAATCAGTGACTTTTGCATTTTACTCAGGGTATTTCTGGAACCCACACAAAAATTTAAAAAAATACTTTTTTCAAAACCAAGATCTCAATATGGGCAGTGACTGCTTTTGCACTGATGTAACACACAATACTATACCGAGCAAGTAATATTTTGTGCCAGATGTACAAAGATTTCTTGAGGTCGCAAATGTCCCGATTTGCTGTAGCAGGCTTTTTGCATCCGTAAAAAAGCATTTTTAATTGTACAAATATCCAATTTGTGATTCAGTAGCCTATTTTCAAATCGCAAATTGGGTTTGTGACTCAGTATTAGAAATGGGCGTGTTAAGGGTCTCCCTTCCTAGTAGCTACTCAAAGTGCTATGTGTGAATGTTTTGTGACCAAAATGCAAAACAATTGCATTTTACCACAAACTATGAATTCGTGGTAACCCATTTGCAAATAGCAATCGGTCCCCTTCCCCTTTGTGAATGTTATGGAAAATAGTTTTTTAGAGCACACCGTAAAAAGGACTTCATTTAAAAATATATATATATGTCTTTATTTAAAAGCAATCACAGACATTGTGGTCTGCTGACATCAGCAGGCCACCCTCCCTGTGATTTTTGTGATTCCGAATAGTTTTCAAACTGAGACTTACCTCATGAATATTAATGAGGTAGGTTGATTTGCTACCTACTGGGAATTGCCAAATGTTTTAACACACATTTGTACATCGTTGTTTGCGATTACCAATTAGCAAACCACAAAAATTCACTATTTGGTAATCACAAACTCTATAAGTATATCTGGCCTCTAGTTGTTTTTTAAATAACATCCATTTTTTATGTTATTTTAAAGAAAAGGGTGAAGTTGTGGGTAAAAGTAAAGGCAGGTAAGGGTGATTTTAGGGTTGTGGGGAGGGCAGTGGTAAAGAGTGGTAAAGGCAATTTCAGGGTTTAGGAATGGATAGAGGTAATGGTAATTTTAGGTGTAACAGGTGGGTAGCGATAAAGGAAAGGGATAGAAATTTGAGAGTCAAGAGAAGGGTTGGGGTGAAGTGAGGTAAAGGTTACATGGGGATCATCTTGGAATCTGAGCTCAAAATGGACCCCCAGATCAACTCAGTCATGCCCTCCTGCTTCCACATCCTCTGACTCCTACGTACGACGTTCAAATGGATCCCCCCTGAACACAGGAAAACCGTCACGCACACCTTGGTCACTAACAGACTAGACTACGGCAACGCACTCTACGCCGGAATAAACAAAAATGTCACCCGCAAGCTACAGAACATCCAGAACTCCGCCGCAAGACTGGTCCTCAACCTGCCAAAACACAGCCACATCTCCCAGCACCTTCGCACACTGCACTGGCTCCCCGTCAAAGCAAGAGTCACCTTCAAGATGCTCACCCACACACACAGGGCCCTCTACAACACCGGACCAGCATCCCTGAACAGCAGTCTCAAATTCCATGCACCCCAAAGAGCCCTGAGATCAGCCCAGCTCCACTACGCCGTAGTCCCACGCACCAGAAAAACCAGATCGTGAGGCCGCTCCTTTTCCTTCCTCGCAGCCAAGGCCTGGAACGCCCTTCCGCTCCACCTCAGACGGACAGCAGCGCTCCCCACCTTCGTAAGAAACCTCAAAATCTGGCTTTTCGACAACCCCCCCGAGGCACTGGAGCCTGCTACCCCCCACCACCAGCGCCTTGAGACCCTCATGGGTGAGTAGTTGCACTTAATAAACGGCTGATTGATTGATTGACATTTAGAGTTTAGGGGTGGGTAAAGGTAATGGGAGTCGAGGGTAATTTTTGAGTTTAGGACTGGGTAGACGCTAATGGAGGTAAAGGAAAAGCCTGAAAGGAGGAGGCAGAGGACTGCACACAGATAACAAAGGGCAGAGAGGAGTCGGGCAGGAGCAGGGACAACCAGCTGACCAAAGAGAGCAGGCCAGCATGTGCAGGGCAGTAGGTAGTGCACAGAGGGCTGACTGAATTGGACAGGGGCATGCAGATGGTTAACACAGGCTAAGCAGAACAGGGGTTAGGGTCAGCAATCTGACCACGGTGATTGGCCTGCATGGGCGGAGTCAGCACATTGGACCACAGAGGATAGGAGAGAGATGCAGGGGCATGCACATGTAGAACAGAGGGGGAGTCAGCTGACCAAATAGGGCAGTAATAGAACAATGGGGAAACCCAGAAGCCACTGGACATGGGTCATATATATATATTACAAAGAGAGGTAGTAACAGTGGGAATATATTAATCATTAGAAACAACATCGCCTTGCTTGGTTCAGTTTAGTTGTTTAATTATATTTCAAAACATTCACATTCTTGTTTTGACAGGTGAAAGTATCTGAATATTCATGCTTGGGTACTCCAAAGGAGTGCACGGGAATGTGCTCTGGTGAGGGTTGTCAGAAAGGGAAAGGCAATGTGCAATATATGCATCATAGATAGATGATAGCCTGTCCAGCCACAATGCTGCATCTGTACAAGAGAACATAGTATTACAAAAGACACAGTTAATTAATTGCTGTTGTCTGTACATGGAAACATATGAAACTGTCGACGTTTCGACCCCAATGGTGTGTGGAGGGAAGTTAGATCCTTAAAGTAAGGTCTTCATCAGGACATGTGGAGACACCTAAGGATGGTTTAAAATATATTGGTCACATTATTGCAGGTGATGGAAACCATAATTACAAAATATTAAACAAAGTGAGGCAATGGATGATTACCTTGGTTCCACCCAGAAGAATAAGGTAATTCTACTAGTGACGGTGGGCCTGTATACTCCTATATCGAGGAGGTGAGCACTTGCGTTGTGAGTTGCGGCTGTTATGACTGCTGTAAATTAATCAAGAAGGGAAATAAATCTAAATGTGTGCCCTTGGACATGAATATTCCAGAGTCACAAAACGCATGTTAGCACACTTATTCGATAATTGAAGTTATGTTAAATGGTTGGGAGAATGAAACACCAATTTTGCTTTCTTTATAAGTTCCAGAATGGAGTAAATGACAATTGGATCTATTACGATGTAAAAAGACCGAAGCATTCCGGGAAAGTTGTCTTGTACATCACAGATGCACATATATACATACATGTAGTTAATTCATTGTTGAGACATGCCAATTGTGCAGTGGTGGCATCAAGTTCGTTCAACTCATTGCAGACCCTGTCTAAAGAGTGCATCCATTTGCACTCCTGAATATTTAGGACTGAGTTTATGTCCCCCCCCCTTATGCCCAATGTGACCTTCTCTAAGACTACCCATTTGAGACTCTCTGGGGTGTCACTAATTTCCTGAAAATGTTCAACTAAGGGTGCTCCAACAGTGGATTTCTTTCTTAAACCATGTGCAGAGGCAACATGAGCATATCTACAAGATGCTATGGAAACCATCAGATTGGTGGAAAATCTGCCTTTTGATTCTACATGCCAACTAATCATCACTATGGACATTGTCTTCGTGTATACCAGCATCCCACAACTACCATCTTTGAAAGTCATGGGTTCAGTGCTAGACTAAAGACTTCAACTGGCCGAGGTCCCTACGGACTTTATCATTAAGTTTCTGGAGGTAGCAATGATAAAAAACCTCTTTCAAGATGATTACTTTTTGCAAACTAAGGGAGTTGCTATGGGTGCAATCTTTGCACCAGACTTAGCCATTCTCTATATGGACGATTTTGAGAAAACATTAATCTACAACGAAGCCAACCCCTACAATGACCACATAACTTTCTGGAAACATTATATAGTTGACATCTGGCTCATCTAGACAGGGAGTACCACTGAATTGAAGACCTTCCATTCTTGGTTAAATGATAGATCAACTGACATTAGGTTTGCAATGCATTCCGATCCCAAGACCATTGACTTTTTGGACATTTCCATTAAAACAGTGGAGGATTTCCTATATACTCACCCTCTTCAGAAAACCAATGGAAAGGAATACATTACTTTGCTACAGCAGTCACCATCCAAGAGGTTTGAGGGACAATCTGCCTTTTGGGCAATTTTTGAGAATTCGTCGTAATTGCACACACAAAGATGATTTATTTGAAGAATCGGAGGGATTGCTCAATCATCTCATTGAGAGGGGGTACCCAAGGAGACTAGTGAAACAAGCTCGCAAAAGGGCATGGTTTAACCCGAGGGAGACTCTATTAACACCCAAGCTATGCACCAATGATTCCCTGAACAAAATGATATGTATGTACCCGCAGTAATGAAATCAGAAAAGTTGTGAACAACCACTGGAAATTGTTCTCTGTCGATCTAGAGTTAGTGGATCAACCCATGCATTCATTTAAAAAGGCAAAAGCATTCGTGACCATGTGGTCCGTTCACTTCTTGAGACTCCCCCCCAACCTTCTATCCAGACTTTATGGCACTTACCTGAAATCGTAGGCCATTACAAATCTGGTCACTGGCATGCAGCCAGACTATTGAGACGAGGCAACTAAGTTACAAACAACACACTGTTGAATTTAACTCCCACCCTAATTGCAACACCACTGACATTATTAATGCCATCATGTGTCTGTGTAATCAGAGGTACATAGGACAAACGCGCCAGAAAGTGAAGGCTTGTACACTACAACACTGTAGTAGGGTCATAAATGGGACCGTTGGGGCACCCTTAGTTGAACGTTTTCAGGAACTTAGTCACACGCCAGAGAGTCTCAAATGGGTAGTCTTAGAGAAGGTCACATTGGGCATCAGGGGTGGGGAACACAAACTCAGTACTAAATATTCGGGAGTTTAAATGGATGCACTCTTTAGACACGGTCCGCAATGGGTTGAATGAACTTGATGCCACCGCTGCACAATTGTCATGCTTCAACAATGAATAAACTACATTTATGTGTATGTGTACATCTGTGATGCAAACGCCAACTTCCATATGAACTGTATTATTGGATTGGCTATCTGTACTCTTGTTGATTGATTTGTTGTTTCCTTCCTTTGGTAGGGAACGATTATTATGATCTATATTTCGATGTAAACATATACAGACTTCCATGTTTATGTGCCTCTCGTTCATGTGTAACACTGATTATACTGGAATAATTACCGTCGCTATGTCACAACTCAGGCGATCCAGTTTGGACATTGGATTAAAAAATTGGGCCCACGCCACTTTCTCCTCATAACTGATGAACCCCGGGGTTAGATATTAACCAATGCATTCAACATTTGCTGCCACCAACAACAGTGTACGCAGTGTTAAGCATTCCCCCCCTGCCCATTGGCCACGTACACAGGCATTTTTTGCAATTCTTGCATTTGTTGCTTTTCCCAGCTTTACCAAGGTTATATCATCCTTTACGCTAACACTCGCTACTTCGAACTGTCTTCGGCTGCATCCAGCGGCTGATCACTTTACATGCTACCTCACCGCGTACACGTAGACCGCTCTACTTAACAGAAAGCATAACAGCCCCGCATGCCAGAGAACCAGTTATCACGCTCGAGCGCGGAGGTATGTTTTCTTTCAGCCCCTCTTGTCCCTGAATACTTCGGTCTTTTTAAATAGTAAGGAGCCGCTTGAGGCCCACTATTTCCTCTTTTGTTGTTTCTTTCCCCCCAATAGATCGAATTGGGATTTACTCCATTCTGGAACTTCTAAAGAAAGCAAAATTGGTGTTTCATTCTCCCATTCATTTAACAATACGTCAATTATCGAGTAAGTGCGCTAACACGCGTTAGGCCCTTTGTGACTCTGGAATTTTCATGTCCATGGGCACACATTTAGATCTATTTACCTTCTTGATTAATTTACAGCAGGCATAACAGCCACAACTCACAACGCAAGGGCATGCCCCCTCGACATGGAAGCCTACAGGCCCACCGTCAATAGTGGATCCACCTGATTCTTCTGGATGGAACTGTGGTTATCATACATTGCCTTATTTTGTTTAATATTTTATAATTATGGTTTCCATCACCTGCAATAATTTGGCCAATATATTTTAAACCATCCTTAGGTGTCTCCACATGTCCTGATGAAGTTCTATTTTAAGGATCTAACTTTCCTCCACACACCATTGGGTCGAAACGTCGACGGTCTCGTATGTTTTCACATACAGACAACAACAATTTATTTACTGTCTTTGTAATATTATGTTTTCTTGTACAGATGCAGCACTTAATGGGGCTGGACAGGCTATTATCTATTATTGACGTAAATCTTGCACATTACCTTTCCCTTTCTGACAGCCCTCACCAGAGCACTTTCCCGAGCACTCCTTTCCTTTTCCTTTGGAGCACCCAAGCATGAAAATGCTGATACTTTCGCTTATCAAAACAACAATATGATGAAATATAATTAAACAACAAAATTGTACCACACAAGGTGATGTATTTTTTAATGATTAATATATTCCCACTGTGACGACCAAAGAAGGCAGGCCAGCATGACCAAGGGCACCAAGATCAACAACAGTGGCGAGACGAGGTGGAGGACCACACAGAAGTAGAAGAGAGGTTAGTGGAACGAGGGCAGGGGCAGCCGTGAGGGGCCAGGACACATAGATAGAGGAATAGAGGGCAGGCAGGAGGAGAGCAGATACATCAAGCTGCAGAGATGGCCAGCGGCAAACAAAACTGGTGGGCAAATATTTAACCCACTAACAGACACTGTTAAAAAAACAGAAGTGCCCTTAGGCTTAATGCCAAAGCTCTCAATTATGGTCCATTTTAAAAAAGTGTTTATAACGGGCCACAATTGAGAACTTTGGAGTTGAGGCTGAAGGCACTGTGAGCTTCTCACAGTGATTGTCAGTGAGTTGAATCAAATTAAAATACGTGAATAAAAAGGTACGTATCCAATGCTCCTGTGCTTCTCGGGAGCCAGTGGCTCCTTCAGCACAGGCAGCAGGCTCCCAGACCCTCAACCAACTCCCCTCTACCAATCCAGATGCAGCTCTCATGCTGCTTAGGCAGCATGAGACAAGCACCAGGATTGGCTGGAGCATGCTGGTTTGACGCTCCTTCAGTCACTGGGGGCCTGTGCTTGCTCTCCACCCAGCAGTCTAAGACAGCAAGGTTTGCATTGTTTAAAGTCTGCTTGTCATGCTGGCTTTGCAAGACAGACAGCCAAAGTGACATGCTCACTTTAAACTGAAGTGCAAACTGTTCTTTCCCTGTTGTTGAGCCCGCCCTCAGACTCAGCTTCTGCCTGTATGAAAAATAAAATGGTAATATAATAGTTTTATTACTATTTTATTTTTCATGTTTCCTGCACTCGCAGTGGAGGGGTGATGCGCTTCTGCCCTCAAGGAGGCACCGCCGCTGTCACGCTGATCATGAAAGGCAGATGATGTGGTCAGGGGCACACAGACGGAAAACAGAGGGGAGGTTGGAGGGTAGCAGGTGCAGCAAATTGACTGTGGAGAGCAGGCTGTGGCATGTTTGCCACTTGCAGGGGGTGTTCCTGTGTCAGCATTGGTTGTGAAAAATGAAGCCTGTGCACTGTGGAGGTGCTGGCTGAATATATTTTTTTAAAGTAGAAATTCACTGAAAAACACAAAGATTAAACAGTCATTATAATCAGGTCTGGTAATATATTATTCCCAAACATAAAAAAAACACATATTCACAGGAAAACAAAGATTAAAGTTACGTTCAAGAGGGGTATTGTAAAAAGAGCCTAACATGTTAAAAACCTCTTAGTATGAATAATCATCAGGTATGATGTGACAAGACACTCTAGAGCTGTTTATTCTGCTGTTAATATGGTTTTTATTGACTTTTAACTTCTTTTTATAAATTACCATTCTACGCACATGGTAGTACGTCTTGGATTGTGGATCTTTAGTTATTGTCAATGCACAGTGCACTTTAGGCTGCAAATCTGAAAACCTTATGTTCAGTTGTCCTTATCATCAGCACTACATGATCAGCTGTTCTTGAGCTGTTCATCTTGGGGATTTCTTGTTCTTTCCGCTCTGCAAAATCTTTGTTCTAAATTAAAAAATTTTGTAAACAAGTGGCTAGTTTTGACTAAGTGAAAAAAAATTCATTCACTCTATGGTGAAATTTACATGGAGTACAGCTTAACTACTAGCAAAAGTATAAGTGCAAATAGAGGTTCAATGACACAATATCATGGTGAACAATATTGTTGACAAAAATTGTATCAAAGTATAATTTCCACAAAATCATGTTCCTAAATTTAGAATAACAATTACAAAAGTATCATCAAAAATACAGTGGAAAGTATTTTTGCACTAAAACAGCCCTAAGTATTGTATTTCTGGTATATATATATGGTGTAAAGTGGTAAATGCTAAATATTATAATATATACAATTACTATAATTTAAAGTAAATGAATTCCATAAATTATTAAAGTCTGCTGTGTATGTATATATGTAAAAACAATACCCTTTCAGGCTTCAAGTGCTTCATCAATTATGCAAAAAAAACGGAGAGAACTCTGGGTAGTTCCCAAGTTTAGGTGGAGAGCAGTTCCTGTATAGAGCACCCTAAAACACCAGCGAGACTCTGATTCTGCTCACCTCAAATATCTGTTTTTCTAACAAAGTTTTTAATCATAAGATTAGCAAAGTGCCATCCACTCCTTGCCAGAAAGAGACACGTTTTTGGCCTTGGGCAGTACCTCAAGCCTTCCTGCTGTGCTGCCCTACGTCAAAAGAAAAGGGTAGGAATGCTCTGTATCGATTAGATCTTTCACAATGCTGGCACTCAAATGTCTGCCATGCACCAGCACAGGCACTCTTGCACCATGGTTCAAGGGTGTCTGCATTAAAATCAGGTTGTTTTTTGTGGGGGAGGGGAGACCTTGCTTCACAAAAACAACCCTTACTCCACCCCTGAGGGAGCGTAGGCTTTTCACACATTCTGAGGTTTACAGCATGTTGTAAATCTGGGAATGTGTCAAATGCCATGGGTTTTACGTGGGAACATCCACCATAACTCCCATATCACATCTCCCTGTCGCATGTGAGGCAACCCATTGACTTGCGCTGCATTGCCTCACACCATATCTATGAGGACATGAAATGCCATGCAAGGTGGCTTTATGTGGCATCGTAGATATGGGAAAGCTCAGTGCAGCCCTGGAACGTCATGAAAAGTCATGTTCCGGCTTGGAAATAAGACCCAAAGTCTTTTGCCATTTCTACCACAAAGTCTTTAAGTATGGGATTAGCACAGTGCCATCAATGCCGAGCTGTAAAATGACAAAAGTCTTTCCCCACTTCAGCCACCGTATTACAGCTTTGGATTGGTAAAATACCATCCAAGCCAACCTGGAATGACTACATTGTTTTACTATAGTTATAGCTCTTCAGAGAGGTTTAGATTTGGCCAGAAACAAGGGAGCACCCAGTATAAGTCAAAACAAAACAATTTCAGGCTCAGAGTGCTGCATACATTATGCAAAAAAGAAGCAGAGAACTCTGGCTATTTCCCAATTTTAGGTGGAGAGCAGTTCCTCTATAGAGTACCGTATGACAGAAACGATTCTCTACATCTGCTCACCTCAAATGTCTGTTTTTGTAGCAAACCTTTTAAGCAATGGATTAGCATAGTGTCACCCAGGTTGAGCTAGAAAGGGACAATGTTTTTGTCATTTCAACAGCAAAGTCTTTAGGCATGGGATTGGTACAGTGCCATCCATGCTGAGCTGTGAAATGACAAAAGCCTTTCACCTCTCTGGGCACTGTATTGCAGCTATGGATTGGTAAAATACCATCCAAGCCAACCTGGAATAAATATAAGCAACCCCTGACACATGTTTTGTTATCATTATAGTTCTTCCTAGAGGTTTGGTTTAATATTATCAACTTCCCTAACTACCAAACAATGAACACAGGCCCAAAATCATTAGTTATTTAATTTCAATTGATACACAAAAATAAAACAAAATAAAAAACAAAAATCATTCCACAAGTAAAATTTCAGAAACACTTAGATAAATTACATTTAAAAAATGACAATAAATAAAACATTGAAAACATTTATATAATTAATTACCAAGTAATATATCATATATAAATATCAATGCCTATAACATATTTATAATCCTCTCAGACTACTCTCCTACAAAAAAATAACACAGCATTAAAACATACAGGTGTTATGAACTTATAAAAAAATAAAACAGTATACCAATTGCAAAATAATTAATAAAAATATCTAATAGACATAATTAGTAATAGAAAATATGTAATTAAGAATGATATTAACATTAAATTAAAATACATTTTGTTTTATTTAACTTCCCACCCTATTCCCCTAAAATCTCAGCAACCCTCAACTAAAATATAACTTAAATAAATCACTGTTACACTATTTACATATTTAACAATTAATCAAATGACTACTTTGAATTAAAAAATATTAACATTAATTATTAATCATGTATACCGTAATGCCATGGTATATCCCTACAACCCCAACAACCCACAACTAAAATATAACTTGATATTACTAATAAAAAAACTAAAGTAAAACAAAAGTTAAAAATACAATTAGAAATTCAATATATAATATAATAATAAAACAAGTTACATACATAATTATTAACTTATAGGTTACTTAGCAATACAAAATAATTGCCAATAATTCAAAAACATTTCAAATTTAAATAACATTCCACTTTATCCCCTGCAAACCAAACAACCCGCTACAATACTATAAATTACTTATAACATTTAAGAAATACTGAATCAATTAAACTTACTGTTGCAAAGTCATCCTGTGCCCTGGGCACCCCCCAACATTTTGCTGTGTGGTACTGGTGGTAACTGACTCTGACTGACCCTGGGCTCCGCCTAACCAGGCCCAGGGCCAGTGCAATGCTGAAAGAAACACATTTAGAATACAGTGAAAACACCTACCAAACTAGGGTACACTATGGTATGGGGTACCCCTGTGATTGGCATGACCAACCTCATAGGGCCCTAGTGCATATTAGGGCAGGGGGGTTGAAACTACCTATCAGCCCCTAGTATAAATAGGGCATGGCAGTTTTGAGGCCAGCAGCTTTTCTACAATTGCATGTGTGCACTGCTGAAGCCTGAGGTCAGTTTTAACAGTGGCCCTGGGGGGCAGGACTGCTTTAAAAAAGTAAATTGTGCTCAAACTCGACTTTGGGGTTTGGGGCACTTAAAAATGGATAACCTACAATGTTTTGGCATATTAGGAACCCCCAGGGTCTCCCCTAGGTGACCCAGGGGTGGGGGGTCAGGTAGTTATAAGGTAGACCCTTAAAATATAAGTTTTATATGCCCTGGGTTAAGTGAAATTTCATATTTCACTCCCCACATTGTGATAAAGTGCTGCCCAAATTGAACTTTGATGCTTGAAGCCCTGTGGAGGGAGGATCTGCAATATTTCTACAGATTCAGAACCCCTAAAGTCTCCCTTAGTTGTCCCATGGGTTAGGGGTCCTGTAGATATCAGACAAGTACTTATAAAATATGTTTTTGTAAGTCATGGTGCTGGAAAAATGACCCAAGTCATTTTTCCCACTGCAAATCCCCTGCGACATAGGTTAACATGGTAGGAAGTTATTGATTAATAAGTCTTGATAGGAGAGGGCTAGAAGTCCCATTCAAAGACTTCCCAGAATGGTATTGGTAAACTCAAGAATATGGTATTGTTGAATTTCCCCTAAAGTGTACATACAAGAAGTTGTAAGACTTTCTTGTTTGTAAGTCCAGATTCAGCCTTCCAGTGGTCTGTCCTGATTGGTCAGAGTTAAGTGGATTAGACAGGCTGCCTTGAAGAGGTGATTAAGAGCCCCTGGGGTTAACTCGCTGTGCTGGGAGGGCAGTGTGTTGCTATACAGGAATGCCAGGGGGAGGAGTCATAAACCATGGTCTTCAAAGGGAAGAGGAGGCCTTGGTGTCATTTACAACTCTAAACTCTTCACCTCAGCTAGAGCCAGGCTTATGGAAAGAATGCACAGATGCAAGAAGGAGTTTTTATGGAAGGTAAGCCATCCTAGGGTGTGTTTAGCCAGCTCTTACCTCCCTGCTGGAACATCAGCTATTATGAATTTGGAGGATTTGGTTCACTCTGGGACATAATAAGGCCACACTCTACAGGATGTGGTCATATTTTTGGGGAGTTGGCCTGCTCCAATTGGTCAGCAGTGACCTCCTGCTTGACCCAGAGAACTGGGAATAAGTATCTGAGAGGGGCAGAACCTCTCAGATCTGCTGCTTGGAACTTAAGGAAGCAAGATGTTGCTATGCTGAGAAGCTGGAGGTGCAAAGTTCTACGGCCTGCCCTCTGAAGACTGTACCAGCTGAAACTAAAGCCCTGTGGATTACCTTACTGCAAAAGAACTAAAAAGTGGACTCCCTGCAAGGTACAAGTTAACAGAGCTATCCTGTACCATCACCACCAAGGATCCTCAACCTGGAGAACACCAGTGGATTTGTGAGGGTTTTGTCCAAGTGGATTGTGGGAACTGAAGTCCTCAACTTTAAAGTACCATCTTGGAGCTTCCAGACCCTTAGAGTGAGTTTGAGACACTTTGGGACCCCTTGAGGAACTTCAGAAAGAAATTCAAGAAGTTTGGAGAACTTTGGAGCAACTTTGAAAAAAAGCTCCATAGAGGGACTAACTCAACCTGGCCTGCCAAGCTGCCTGCCTTCAACCGCGACACAGCCAAGCCCTCCAGGTTCGTCCCGCTAAAAGCTCCGCAGGTCCAACTTCCAGAGTTTGACCGGGAGTAAAAGAAATCCAAGGCCGTTGAACCCTCACCGAATCCGGCTTGGTGAAGAGCATCGAGGGACCCCAAGAGAAAAAACTCAAGTTGGTGGTAATTTGCGATTACTTTGAAAAATGCACTTTTTTGCATTTTTCAAAGTGCCATGTGACTCACATACATGCCACATGTGCACACATGCACATTTCTGGGGTGCAACAGGGTGTCCTTTTGACACCCTGGCACCCTTGAAATTGCATTCTCAATTTGCTATTCTCTAATTGCGAATCGCAAATTGAGAAGTCTTCCCATTCATTCCAATGGGCCTCTAGACCCATAGGAATGAATGGAGAGGTATTCCTTAATTGCGAATCGCAATTTGCGATTCCCAATTAAGGAATATGTATGATTCGCAACATTTTTTGCAAATCCTACATCCATAGCATTTTGCGATTCTCAAATAGCGATTTGCAGGGCCGCCCACTGGCTGTGGGCGGCCCTGCACCAGCAAGGAAACAGTGTGATGTAAAACAGTAACCCCACCCAGAAAACATTAACAACATTGTATGTAAAGTAGAAATATATTATTTAATCCTCTAACAAAAATAAACTATGTAAAAAAATCCCACAACACCTGACCCACCCCTCTCCCTAACCCCAACCAATGTCCGTAAAGAAAAAGTCCAACATAATGTCCAATTGTCCAAAGAAAAGAGAAAACCCAACTCCGGATTCCTGCCCACCAAAAAAATAAATAAAAAAGAGGCAATGAACAGGGTCTTATGTTCGGCGGGCTCGACTCTGGAGGACACGTACTTGCTCCTCTAGGCGGGCAACACGGCGCTTCAGTGCGTGGCAGTTGCATCCACAGGGGGCAGCAGTGATGTTAAAGGAGGGGCGGCAGTGGGCGGCTGCCAGACGGTGGTGCCGTACCACTGGAGGGCAGTGGCTGGGGCCCAGGGCATTGGAGGAGGCTGCTGCTGCCGCCTCCTTCTCCTCCTCTTCCAGAACCACCAGCCGATGGTATTCACGCTGTATGGCCTCCAGCATCCGGCGACGGGCCTTGGCTGCCAACTCCTTCCTGTCAGGTTTCCCCTTGGAAGGAGTAGCTATATATCAAGAAGAAAAAACAAGACTATTGTAAAATATACTCTTAGCAAAGCAGTAAGACAAATTTATTCTACACATAGTGGCACGGTAGCACTAGCAAGCACAGTACATAACATTTGTGGTATGTATCTATCCTCCACTTTCTTGAACTTTAACATTTGTGGGAGTTTCAGGCATTCAACCAACCATGCATCTGATTCCTATCAGCCACCTATGCATTCATGCATCCCACGTACCCTTCTCTGCCAGTCATAAATATTAAATCTCGCCCGTCCTTCTTCCTTCCACTCTTCTTTCCCTTTTCATTCAACCCATCTATCATGTTCATCTGATCTGACTTTTAGTCTTCTCCATAAAACTTTCACAGCTGAGTTGAAATCAGATAGAAGAGGCCATTGGTTACTCAACACTCCCGCCGCTAATGCTTTTACTAATGCTAAGTAAAGGGTGTCTTCAACTTAGTAAGTCTCAACTGTACAGTATACAGTACACCCTTGCAGTGAGAGTAATGTCAATAAGTAAGGATTAGGAATCTAACTTACCACCGCCTGCCACTGTTGCTGGCTCACCCCCTGCAGCTCCTCCTGCAACTGCCGCATCCTCTACTCCATCAGCAGCCGCGTCGCCTTCGCCGCTGGCCCCAGCACTGGTGGTTGGTAGTACACCTTGAAAAAACATTACGCATTTTATAGGTGTCATATACACCTCCCCCTATTTTTCACTAGCGAGATTGAAAAATGAGTTAATAGTAATACATACATATACAACATACATCACTAGTACAAATCAGGTAGCAGTAGTGTAGACACTGGTAGTTATATGGTCCCTACGGTCATTCTAGTCTTTGCTTAGTTAGCCCGAGCCATGAAACCATTTTACATTTGTGTCTTTTATTTTTGTACATGCGTCGTTACCTTGCAGCTTGTTGCATAAAGGCACCTTTGAGCCCACATGAGCTCATACTGCTACTGTCTAGGCGCTACATACAAGGTCAAACAAAACAAGTCACATTATTATGAAGTTTTGGTGTTAGTCCATATTGCTTATGCATAAAAATGCTACACTTTTTGGCACGACTAGGAGTACAAGAGGACAACCCACAGGACTGGACTCAATGGCTAGAGCTACTGGTGAATCTGAGTTTTATTTAAAACCTTTTAAATAAAGAGTGGCCAACTGGGCAACCTTAGCTACAGACAGACTAATAGTAGTAGTACAGAGAGTCATAGCAGAGGCAGTTGGAGGCAGGGATAACAAGAATTTAGAAACAGATAGTCTAGATCGAAGGATAATGGTTGGTAAAAAATAGCATTAGGAAACAGAAACAATAGTTCGGAAAAAATACGGTGCAGTAAAAGTTAGCGAATAAGAATTATTAATATTAAAAACAGGAAGACTTACTGGGGCAAGCAGAAGAGCCCTTGTTCTGGTCCTCCTGTCCTTGGTGTTGAACTGCTCCCGCCGACTCTGACCCCGTCTTCTTGCCCCGGGTGATGATCATGAAAGATATAAGAAAGAAAGAGACAAACATTGATGATTGGTGTGAAACAAATAAAATATTTTTAAAAGACGGTCAAAAAAACATTTATGTAAACAACAATTGCAATAAAATTAACCTATCTAATCTGGTCGACAAGTAGTATCGGGGGATTCGCGGACCGACTAGTTATTATTTATCAACACTAATCCAGTGTTCCATTCTGATTCCAGAATACTAACTAAGCCTATGTCATGGCCGCTAGTGTTGCCCAGCTGACTGCTTGCGTGAAACCTTTGGTGAAATACTCCTCAGTAGAGCTGTTGCGTATTCGTAAGCCTGTACTTCAGGGCTGCACGGAAGGAGAAGGATGTCAATTGGAGGGTCCCTTCTCATGCCGTAATTGCCAATATCAAGCCTCGGCTGATCACCTGCAATCTATACCACATGCAGTACCATCTATAAACACTTTACTAGATGACTCACGTAAGAGTCGTAATCTTCTCTGTAATATTAGATCATTGTCCAAACATTACAGTGAAGTGTGGGATATGATTGCTTCATCTCAACCTGAACTCTGCTATCTGACAGAGACATGGTTAAAACCACACTCTGTCCCAGCGATTACATTAGGGATTCCAGATGGCTACAAAATAGCCAGACTTGACCGGCCCACTAAAATAGGAGGAGGCATTGCTATTGTGTATAAAACTAAATTAATAGTAACCATCTTAGAGGAAATGAGTACCCCTCAATGTGAAATTCTTGTATTTAAAATCAACTCTATAAAGAATATTGGTTTTAAAGGGGCGCTGGTGTATCGCCCTCCCGGACCCCCTACCAGCTTTAACATCCTGTTGATGGAGATACTGGCCAGGCACATTGACCCTGACAAGGACTTCTTACTTTTAGGAGATTTTAACATGCATTGTGACCTCAAGGATAATGCTCAGGCACAATCTTTACTTATGGACATGTCCATGCTAGGCCTGACCCTAATGAATACTGGTTCCACTCACTTGGCAGGGCATACTTTAAATCTTATTTTTTCAAACAAACCTAATACTCTGATATATGGCTCTTCCACACAAGTCAATTGGACAGACCATTTTGTTTTGGAATTCTTTACTTCGTATTTTGGTAAAGCCCCCACCCAGGCACAAGCTCTTTCCACTAGGCGCAGACCATGGCATAAGATTACGCCTGAAACTTTTCAGGAAACTTTTTCTAGATGCCCTACTCCTCTTGGAGAGAACGTTGATACAGCATTAGACCTTTATAATCAGACGATACTCCAGGTGGTAAATAAGACTGCTCCCATGAAAACCTATAAACCTCGCCCAGCCCATAAACATGAGGTATGGTTTACGGAACATCTGAGATCTCTTAAACAGCAAGCGAGGAAACTAGAAAAGGTGTGGAGATTAACCCATGACAACATGGATAAAATTCATTTCTGGGCAGTGCTCTCTAAATACCATAAGGAAATTCGCAATGCCCGGAAATCCCACCTACAGGGACTTCTTCTAGCTGCAGGAAGTACCCACAGAATTTTATACCAAACTCTACATTCATTTGTGAAGCCAGCAGCGTGTGAAAGTATGGAATTGGCTTCACAACAACTCTGCAATGAAGTAGCTCAGTTCTTCACAGACAAAATAAACAAAATTCATGATAATATTTTAAATTCTTATCCATCTATCATGGATGATATTCTACCACCTGTGGAACTGGACAAAGAGATAGAAGGCACACACTTGCAATCCTTTTTGCCTATCTCCCTGAGTGAGACAGAATGTTATCTGGGGCAGATCAAAAGCGGTAGCCCCTCTGATATCATTCCAGCTAGAATTTTTCCGATTGTAGGAAAAAGCCTGAGTCCTCAGATTCAAAGTCTCATTAACCTCTCCTTGACCGAGGGGCAAGTGCCTAGGGAATGGAAAAAAGCATTGATAAGGCCCATTAGGAAAAATTCCTCCATCCCCTGGACCGACCTATCCAATCTGAGGCCCATCTTGCTACTCCCTTTTCTAGGGAAGGTCATAGAGAAACATGTTAATAAGCAGGTCTCTCAGTACATAGAACTACATGACAATCTTGATAGTTTCCAGTTTGGTTTTAGACCCCGACACAGTACTGAATCCGCTCTGCTGTCGGTGACAGATGACCTTCACATGTACCAGGATCGAGGATATTCGGCGATCCTGGTACTGTTGGACCTATCGGCAGCGTTCGATACTATATCTCACAATATCCTAATCGAACGTCTGACCGCAATTGGAATAGAAAGCACAGCGTTAACCTGGCTAAAGAGTTTTCTGTCTGACCGCACCCAAACTATCAGCATGGGTACGTTTAGGTCGACAGAAACCCAGATCACCAAGGGGGTGCCACAGGGCTCTTGTCTAAGCCCAACCTTGTTTAACATCTATGTGGCACCCCTGGCCAACATACTGAGAGACTTTGGGTTTGTACCGGTCTCATACGCTGATGATACACAGCTCCTATTCCCTTTTAAACATCTGACCAATGAAGTAAGGGAGGCCTTCGCAGATGGCATGAAAGCTGTTGCAAATTGGATGAAAGTGAACTATCTCCAATGCAACGTTAGCAAGACCGAAGTAATGCTCTTTGGGGAGGTCAGAAATCTGTGGACCTCAGAGTGGTGGCCATGTGAACTGGGCCAAGTACCTGAACCCAAATTGGTCGTAAAAAACCTTGGAGTCCGTCTGGATCAGGAGCTCACCTATAAGCAACATGGCAACTGGGTTTTCGGCCAATGCTTTCATACTATTGGGCTCCTACGGAAAGTGGTTCCACTATTGCCTGATTCCACTAGAAAAACATTGGTCCAGGCTCTAGTACTGAGTCGCTTGGATTATTGCAATGGACTCCTGTTGTCGGCCAATCAGGGAGTCCTAGCAAGACTCCAGGTAATTCAGAACACAGCGGCAAGACTTGTGATGAATGCCCCCCCAAGAACTCCTTCTAAACCACTTCTTGATGAATTACATTGGCTCCCAGTGTATAAAAGGATCACGTTTAAGACATGCTGTCTTATCCATAGAACCATACATGGCTCTGGCCCTCCTTATTGGAAAGACAAATTCATTCCCTATAATCCTATTCGAACCCTCAGGTCTAGTGGCCAACTTCGCCTTAAAGTACCAACTATTAAGAGGAGCAGACAAGGTGGTAAGGCCCTGTCTGTGGTGGGTCCGACCCTATGGAACAAACTTCCTCTTGCATTAAGGCAATGCTCCGAATTTTTGGTTTTTCGGAAAAAA
This sequence comes from Triturus cristatus, assembly GCF_964204655.1. Taxonomy (NCBI): domain Eukaryota; kingdom Metazoa; phylum Chordata; class Amphibia; order Caudata; family Salamandridae; genus Triturus; species Triturus cristatus. The sequence goes on from NC_140581.1 coordinate 344,352,484, forward strand.
CTCAAAACATTTTTATTCTAGTAAATTCCACCTCCTCAGTACTAAATACTTAGTGTGTTGAGACCCATGATCTCTCCCGTCTCCTGCAACCGCCAACCTTTTCCCCTTTTTCTTCTTCTGTGCGCAGAGATACTCTTACACAAGAGTCGATTCTAGCGCGGTATAAACTTATAAATAAATAAATAAATAAATATGTAGTACATACCACCTGACCTAGCCCACCTATTCCAGGCGTGCCAATTGTACATTAAGTAAGCATTTCCACTTCTTTTAGTCCTCAAAAATGCATAAATGGAGGACACATGTCTACATTTATGCATACACCAAATTGTTGGTTGGTTGATGCTGATGCTCTGCTAGTGCTAAGCCTATTACCACTCACTGAACAAACTACAAAAGGTTCTACTAAGGACTGGGGTAAGCACTAGCAGCACTCAGCAGCACGTGACGTAACAGAGGGGTCGTCACGCAGACCACTAAAAAATTACAAACTCATAATAAGTAACTAAACCTAAGTATCAATCCACCCCTATCTCTTAGTGACAACACAAAGGAAGGACTAGAGTCACTCTAGCATTACCGAACTTAAGATCTCTAAAATAAACTCTTACATAATCACGCAAAATGAGCGCAAACGAAAAGTTGCAAATAACAAGATTAGTAGCGCAGAGCACCTGTGTCATAACAATCACAGGAGACTTTTAAACGTAATTTACCTGTAATGTAAGCAGCAGCATTCTAGCTGGTCGGAAAAAAAATATATGCGCAATATATAACACAGAGCAGAAGAACAGACACAAAGTAGTAATAATTAAATAGCTACTCACCAAGACCCGGAACCTCCACTCCTAGCAGGTCCAGCAGGTCCTGCTCCCAGTCCAGGATATCGGACCACCGGTGCGTCAACTGGTTCTGGCTGCGCCGGACACCAGAGCAGCGAAACACTGCCTGGCGCACCTTTCCCCACTGCTGCCGACTCTCCCGGCGCCCGTACCCGGACCCAGGCATGCTGCCTGCTGCCAGGGTTAAGGGGAGGTGGCGCTGCACAAAAAAAACAGTGTGGCCAACTCCACCTCCCCAAATAAGGCCCGTGTCTGCACCCCTTGTGGGCGCCGCCTTCCGCAAGGAAGGCAGTCGCGGCTCTGGCTGCGATGATGAGCCCTGCTGTGGCCCTTTGCCATGGTTCTGGGGTAGGTGGGGGGCGGAAATGAAAAGGTAAAAATTAAAAAAGTAAGTAACAGAAATGAAAAAAGCAGGTAATAGAAAAAGAGTGAAAAAGTAGTTAAAAAACACACAAAAAGTAGACAAAAACAAAAAATATCGGGGCATATTATCAAGGACAGCGTTAAATATTATCGCCGGTTTAGCGGCAGAAAACTGCAGCTAAAGCGGCGATAATGGGCTTGATAATATGCCCTGGAGAATTCCAATAGAAGTCCATGTTCTGGTGTGAACATGGGCTTCTATTGGAATTCTCCAGGGCATATTACCAAGCCCATTATCGCCGCTTTAGCGGCGGTTTTCTGCTGCTAAATCAGCGATACTTTTAACGCCATCCTTGATAATATGCACCATAGAATCAGGAAAATGGAGAGAGAGATAATAAATAAAAAAAGTTTAAAAAAAAGTTTTCAGAAACAAAGGATTGAAAAGATAGAGGGAGGATTGAAAAGCAGGCCCCAGAACCATATTAATAGAGAGAAAAACAAGATGGCCGTGCCCATTGCGACCGCATGGGCAGGTTCGCGCGATATTTTCCCCTCGAGCACGCAGAGAGCGTTGCAAAAACGTAATACTCGTTCCCGAACAGGAAATACTTATTGCGAACGGGCACGAGCATGCATTGCATGACCCGGAACAGGAAATAGCATCGCAAGCGGGCGGGACAAGTGAAAACAAGTTGGCCGCGCCCATTAGCGACCGCATGGGCAAGTTGGTGACACATTTCCAACGCGATCACTCAAAAAACATCATGAACAGGTGGGACAAGCGTCTTTGCGATATTTCCGCGTGTTTGCAGAGATTTTGGACGTTTTCGCGAAGATTTGCGTAACGCGATTAAGCAAATTCTGTCCACCCCTAATTATAATTCTGGGACATTATTCATTTTGAACACTGTATAATCCATGTGTGACTCACTTAAAAATGATTAATGTCACAGAATGACTGTAAGCATTGATGTGATGGTGTAAAATATTATGCCCATTTTAAGAATATGTGAAAGGTATTTTTTCAAACATGCCCTATCAGTGGCTAAAGCATAGATGTGAAGCCATCGGATTTTATGCCAGATTAGGGGTCTTATTTACAAGTCACTTCCGCCACTTTTGCGTAATTTTTAACATGGGAAAAGTGACGGACGGGTGGCTTGTAAATAAGTCCCTAGGTATTTAAAAGGCAAATTTTTTTAACTGTACATAATGATTAAACTAGGTTTTATGCTTTAATTAACCGCTGATCTGATTATTGTATGGGGAGGCATTTTCTTTTGAATGCACCTGAAAAGCAGTAAAAAAAATGATCATAGTCATTACTAAAAACGGAGTGCTTTCACAGATGTGCTTCATGTCCTGGATGTTGCAAAAGGTTACACCCACTAATGTCATCAAATAAGTCATTTGAGATTTATAGTTAGCTCACTGACCCATAACCATTAAATTTCAATGTTTTTTGTTTTGTTTTTTAGGTTGTTATGTGTTTGTCTTTAGCCCATTTCAATATTTAACTATAACATAACATAACCTTTAGTTTTTTCAGTGTATATGTATATTTAATACCACAAACATATGTGGTAAGGGTCCACAATGTAATGCAAAATGTTGTAAATGGAAAACATTGTGTTACATATGGGGTAAAAGCATGCATAGTAATGGCATCTGTTGTAATGACGTAAACACATACAACCATTATTAGCGTCAGTGGCTTACAGTCCAAAAGAGCAGCTCAAAGATGTCTGCTCTTTGTAACAAGGCGGAGTCACCACACGTACCCGGAGGAATAACTTCGACAGCTACAGGAGAATGGCTAGTGAGCCAGTGTTTTAAATAAATAAGGGATGAAAAGGTAAAGAAAGAAATGCATTTATATGCTTGCATAATTTGTACGTATGCATGCATTTGTGTGTGTGTGTGTGTGTGTGTATGTATGTATGTATGTATATAGTACTTCTATAGTGAACACCTAGCCAAAAGGTACCGGAGTGCTGCACATGGTCAAAGGTGAGTAGGTATGTATGTATGTATGTATGTATGTATATATATTTAGTATTTCTATAGTGAACACCTAGCCAAAGGGTACCAGAGTGCTGTACATGGTCAAAGGGGAGTAATATGGGAGAATGCTAAGTTGTAGACTGGTAATGCATTGTGATGTTGTGTTGTTTTAAGAGCTGAGTCTTCAAGCCTTTCCTAAATTGGCATGGTGTTGGAGCGACCCTGATGGATACAGGGATGTTATTACAATTCCTGGGTAAATAGATAGAAAAGGGCTGCTGTCTTGTTTTTTTTTTTTTTTACACTGTTATCTGATAGTATCCTGACTGCAGGTGTGCAAAAAACCACTCTACGGGATGTTCTTGTCTGAAGATGAGCAGGGGTGCTGGTTGTGATAGCTTTGCAAATGATGCACCTACTTTTGAAGATAGTGTAGGCTCGGTAGGGGAGCCAATGAAGTTCCATCAGGGTGGGGGATGCCCTTAAGGAGTGCCAGTGTGGATTCTGAGAGGCCATGGAGCAGGGCATTACCACTATCCTAATGCAAGAGTGCATGGGCTCTAAAAGCAGTTCTGAGGTTGCTTTCAGGAAGAAATAGTTTTAATTTCTTTAGAAGAAAAAGCCCAGTAGCAGATCTTAGTTTTTTGGGGAAATATTTTCCTTGAAGAAGAGCTGGTGTCCGGGGTGAAGCCAAGTGAGTTAGCATTCAGTGAGTGTCGGGGTTCAAAACCATCAAGGTTCATGCCAATGAGCCAGGTTTGTACAGCAATTTGTTTGTTGTACTTGGCACATAATAAGAATTTTGTCTATGGCGAGTTGAACTTCAGGTTGATGCCGGACATCCAGATCCGGATGATGTGCAAGCTATGTTTGGATCTGGGGCCGTCTGATGCAGGGGAGACTTTCAAGAGGAGTTTTGCATCTTCTTCATATTGGTGCACCTTGATGCTATCTGTGAGTAGAACACCAAGTGGCTCTATTTAAAGACTGAAAATGACAGGGACAGTAGGTAGCCCTCGGGGGACTTCACTTGTGATAGGGATCTTTTGTGACTTGAAGGTGACCATGTAAACAAACTGGTGTTGGTTGGAAAGGTAGGAGGAAAACCAGTGAAGGACATTGCAGGTGGATCTAGTTCACAACTTGACAGTATGTATCAGGTTGAATGGTCGACTGTGTTGAAGGCAGCTAAGAGATCCAGCAACATCAGGAAATAGGGGTCATCTTCATTTGTGATCAAGAGGGCATTGTTACTCTTTCATCCTCATTGCAAGAAGTATGTTCTTAATTACCCCCAGCCGTCACTTCAATTGTCGATGATTTTCTTTTTATTAGGCTTTCAGCTACATAGATGATTCACAATTGTAATTGCTGTCTAATGCTGGCTACATAACAAATTACATCTAATTATCCAATAAAATGATTGCCATGGGCATAGTATCAGACACATGTAATTTTCATGTTACATTCACAACCCTTTGTTACTTGAAACACTCATGTTTATACCAATGGAGTTGGCTGAGTCTTTAGGAAGTACAGTGCATTCTATTGAATGGGAATTCAAGACTGTGAGAATTCTTGGCAATACAAAAGCAGATCTGAACAGTGAAATATGAGAAACACTCACAAGAACATTACTTTTAAGGTATATTATTTTTAAGTTATCCTACGTGAGTAGTCTGATAGTTTGGGAATTATTGCAAGGATATAAGTGAATGATTTAATAGCCTGTCAACCGGTTTTCCACATCCTTCGTTCATAATGTTTCATTATCTATTGCACCTTTAGTAAAACAAAACTTGATATGTAACTCTTAAATTCTTTAAAATATATCTGTAACTCAGCCCTTGAGAGCTGATGCCACCAAAATCAAACATTACTCGTTATCATACGATCATAAACAGAATTGAGTACAGTATATACGTTACAAGTATTTTTAAAATATGGAACAGTGGACGGGAGCAAATTGGGTCATGTCAAGCTCAGTGCAGCAGACACTGCTTCCTGGTATTGTCTTAAAAAGTTATAGAGACAGTGTGGCCTCTAACAAAGCTAATGTATAATATTGCGGTCATTTCAAAGTTCCCCGAAAGGAACACTGTGCATTACCTCCACATTGCATTCTTATTCATTTCCAACTTGTGTAATAATATCCACTTTTTTAAATAAAACCAATTCTATCATTCAATATTATATAATCCCGAGACAAAACAAGATGAGCTAGGCTGTTCTAATCACAAGCAAACTAAACACATATATAGGTTTCATTATTCACTATTAACCACCATGAAACTTCCCAATTTGATATATTTAAAAACACTACCTAATGGAAAGTCTAGAGTTTCCGTTCCTTGGGTGAGAAGCTGTCCCATTGTCACTTTACCCTGCTGGAGAAGGAATTGGTCTCAATTAAAATCTCAGTTTATGTTCATCAGGGTTAATCCCCGCTGTTCTCTGGGCCAATGGGCCTTTGACATTGAGTGAGATGAATCAGGAGCTGCACATCTCATGAAATTATTACAATCTCTATTAGACAATAATGAGAGTTTGGTATGAGTTAGACAGGATTATTATTCACAATTCCAAGAAGTATCTTTATAAGGTCACAAGTTAAATTCATCAATCTCAGTCATTAGAATCTAATTAGAAATCAATAACCAATCAAAATATAATCTATCAATAATATACAATAAAACACAAATGTGTGTCATAAAGGAAAGAATCCCCATTCTAGGAATGGGGAGAAATGGTGTCAGTCAGAACCCATAAAGAGTTCCAGTTTGAGAAAGAGTGATAGTACAATTATAAAGCTTCTACATCAATAAGTAAATTGATAAATCAATTATCAATCAAAGCAGAACTTCCCATAAAAAGAGGTTCAATAATCTCAGTAGAGACTTGTTAGACCTGGTATCCTTGGCGTGGTTATCCCTAGGATTTTTGCCTCTGCCTCCGGTAATTTTGCTGTGTGCTGGATTTCATTTTTGCTGCTGTAGATGCTTTGGGCACTTTGCCACTGCTGATCAGTGCCAAAGTGCAAGTGCTCCCTCTGTATATTGTGAATATTGAAAATATGAGAAGTGCGGTGCTTCCGTACCTGTTGCTGACACATTACCGCCTTGCAGGAAGAATTTCTGCGCATCGCCATCGTGCTACTGAAGAAACCAATGCAGCATCTACCAACGGCTGTAGAAATTGCTGCACCCCGCATCGCATGCACCGATCTATGAAGTCTGAGATCACCACACCGATTCTGACGCAGGCCCTTCTGTGCGGCTGCAGGAACCAATGCAGTGTGGGACCGCGGCTGGAGAGATCAACGCAGTGCCATTGCTGCTGCATCCAGAACCAACGCATCCCCAATTCCCAAGCATCGCACCGGGGTGCCAAATCTACAAGGCCACAGGGGCCGCATTAAGAAACCGACACATCACCTCCCCAAACCGACTCATTACCTCCCCTGTGTGGTAGTAAGTAACCAAAGCATCACCTCCCCTGGAGTAAGGAACCGATGCATCACCTTCCCTGCCCATAAGGAACCGACGCATCACCTTCCCTGCAGCTGTTTTTGTTTATGATTTGACGCATCCAACGTACTTTGTGTGAAAGTGTTTCATCTATACTTTGCTATGAAAAGAACAGTTTTTACCTTCGAAGAAGTATATTTTGTTTACTGTATTGTGGATTTTTGTTGTTTTGGTCTTGTTTGGTTTAGGTAAAGATTACTTATTTTTCTAAACTGGTGTGTTGTCAATTTGTAGTGTTTTAACTGTATAACTGTATGGGTACACAAATCCTTTTTACCCGACTTACACCCCGAGGTATACACCTATAGATCTGCCCCCGGTCCCGAAGAAGTGTCGCTCAATCTTAGAGAATTAAAGACACGAAACATGTTGACCTAAGTCAACCATAGGCTACCCTGATACATAGAATCACTGCAGTAGCCCCACTGGTTTTACCTAGTCCCAGCCCCGTTAATAAACCCAATTAAAAATATCCTAGGGGCCAGGGCCTATTTTAATCACCTTGTTGAACCAACCATCGTAACTAGGAGTCACTGACTCTCTCACACTCACGCACAATCTTCATATACGGCGTTCACAGATCAGAAGATCTCCGCTAAAGATGCCACCAGGCCCATTGGACATTGCAGCGCCGGTCCGACGAGGAGCGCCCAATGATGAAGCATGACATCGTAACAGGTGTGTGAGGGCATTAAGATCTGTCATTCAGGTCTCCCCCCCAAGACCAAACAATAGCAAGCAGTCAGTGACTTATGCCAACTTTGCCCAAGAGGAACTGCTCCACTTTAAGTAACCACATACACAAATGCTTACACACTGCCTCTGAGATAAGCCTATCTGCTCATGCCAAGCTATCAAGGGGATAAGCAGGGGTTATTTTAGAAGTGTATCCCCCTTTTCCTGACTAGGAAGAAGGGTACCTACTTGGACAGTCCAGAGGGGGCAGCACAGTGTCTTCAAAGGGACTGTCTCCAGAGGAGATGGAGGACAGAGAGAGAGAAAGAAAAGCAGAGTGCATGAGATGAAGCTTGCTAAGCTTAGGTTGGGGAAAGACAGTGAAATTGAAGTTTGAGAGGCAGAAACTTGCCATCAAGGAAAAGATGATGCTCTTAGAGCATGAGAGAAGTTTGAAGGAGCTGCACATAAAAGTAAAGAGTGTGGAGTCCAGTTCTAACGGTGGCAGCTTGTTTCCAGCACATGCAGAAGGTAGGCTATGCATTCCTAAGAAGGTGATCAAGGATTATGTGAAGAGTGATGACATTAGTCAGTGGTTCAAGGGGTACAAGGTAGCAATGAGATCCCAAGGAGTCCCTGAGAAAGACTGGGGAGCAGGGTTGTGGAGCCGCTTCAAGGCAGAGGGGAGGAACACCTTGCTAGCCATACCAAAGGAGGATAAACTGGTTTATGCGCCTATGAAGGAGGTTTTAATCAGGAGATATGGCTTGACCCCAAAACCGTACAGCCAGAAGTTTAGGGCCTGCAAGAAACAACGTGAATCCCACACTTGGGTTGAGTATGTTGCCTACCTTTGTAGAGCACTGGATGGTTGGGTGAAGGGTAGCAAGGTAAATGATTTTCAGGGACTCTATGATATGATGGCATGGGGGCACTTGTCTGTGAATAGATTTCCAGAGCTATGCCATCACTTGATTGACAGTATGCTGACTGACCTAGGAAGTTTGCTGTTGAGGCGGACCGCTGGGTCAGCACCATGGTCCACTAGGGGCATGTGGGAGATTCAGCCAAGGGTGGGCATGGTCCTCAGCAGAAGAATGGGGGCAAGGGTAAACAAAGGGAGTTCTAAAAAGGGCACCAAAGTAATTAGATTTGGAACCAAGGGAAAGGTTCCCAGACCCCAGTGGTTAGTAACCAGGGGTCTCTTTAGGTAAGTGTGCAGAGAAGTGTCCACACAAGTGTCATGCTTGTGATCAGGTGGGTCACTTCATAGGGGATCCCAAGTGTCCCAAAACCACCACTGTACCCACTGGTGCACCACCCCGTGGGTTGACTAGTGTAGCCTTGAGGTGGGAGTTGGGTTTCCAAAGAGGGTGGGAGCCAGCATAATTGACCTGTGTCTCACTAGGGGACAGTGAGATGGTCCCAAGGACCCACCTGCCAGCTAACACTAAGAAATATGGCAGTGGGTGACCATAAATGGACATAGGGTGCAGGCTCTGAGAAACACTGGAGCCAGTGAGACAGTTGTCAGTTGTTGGCTAGTGTCTGAAGAGTAGGTGGTACCCAATGTACTTTACCCAGTAGTTGCAGCTGACAACTCAGAGTGCCTCTGCAAAGTAGTACAGGATCCCTTTGAGTGGGGGAGTCTCAGGTACCTTGAAAAGTAGTTGTGAGACCAGCCACGCCTATTGACTGTCTGCTCAGTAACGGCCTGGAGAGTTCCCCTTGGGAGAAAGTAAAGCACAGGTCTCATCTGGAGATGATGGGTCTGCCTGAGTGGGCTTGTGTGACCACTCGGTCAATGGCAGCCGGTAAGGGCATTTAAGAGGACCTGGAGCCTGTAAGAGTGGCCCAGGGCCTGCCAGAATGAGAAGAGGCGGGGTGCGGAAACACTGCCCTGAAGATTCCACAGTCCAGGAGGAGGAAAACCTTGAGGGGGATACAGAGGAGCAAGTGGCCGAACTGGGGGACCTGCCTGGCTGACCCACTGGCAGCAGGAAGGGGGCCCCTCCAGGGAAGAATTCTGAAGGAGCAGCAGGAACGCCCTTCTCTTGTTGGTTTACGGCAGCAGGCTGCAAGCCAGGCCTCAGGTGATCAGTTCAGATTATATCAGATTTACTGGGAGAATGGTTTCCTGTATAGTAAGCACAAGGTTGCTGAGCCCGGGTCAGCCCGTATGCTGGTGGCACCACAGCACTTCAGAGCCTTCCTACTGGGTCTGGCTCATGATATGCCTTTGGCCGGCATTTGGGGCAGGACAAGACCTTTGAAAGGCTTGTCACCCACTTTTACCGGCCCCAAATGACACACATTGTAGGTCTTGCCAGACTTGCCAGGCAAGTGGTAAGAGTGGGAGGTAGTGCAAGGCTTCTCTCTAACATTTCCTGCAGTCAGCACCCCTTTTGAGAGGGTGGTTATTGACATTGTTGGGCCTCTGGATCCCAAGACAGCCATTGGCAACAGCTTCATCCTGGTCATGGTGGACCACACCACCCAAAACCACAATGGCCTGTGGTGGGCCAGCCATTGATGGAGATCTTTTCCTGTGTGGGGTTCCCGAGAGAGGTGATATCTGACTGGGTTACCAACTTCATATCCAAGTATATGAAGTCCTTGTGGCAGAAGTGTGGTGTTCACCAACTCTTACCACCCCCAAGTTATGGGTTGGTTGAGAGATTCAACCGGACCCTCAAGGGCATGATTATGGGTCTTGGAGAACCCATGAGGTGTAAGTGGGACGTTCTCTTACTATGCCTACTGTTTGCTTACAGAGTAGTACCATACTGGAGATGAGAAATTATTAATAACTCAGCTGGACCTTCTCCTCTGGTTCAAAACCACTCTGTTCACTCATAGCCAAATAATGAGGTAGTCTGAGGGAAAATATAACAAGCAATGTTTATTATACACTCGAGCGGGCGCAGGTCCGTACAGCCTCCAGGGAGGGCGTACAGGAGCGAGGTGAAGCAATGTATCTGCGGGCTACATTTATAGTAGTGAACAAACAGGAAGGTGATAACAGATTGGTTAGAACCAGTTTTATCCAATTAGCTCAAGCTCAGACATGTCTTACAGAAATCTGCAGATGCAGCAAACATGTTCTTATCAGTATTAGACACTGCATCCTTGAAAAGGGCAGAGCGCTATCTAGACTTAGGCGCAGCTGGGTTGTCTCACATGAGTCACATGGTTTACAAGAAATGTTAAGACATAACATTTGATTAGCCAAGAACAGCAACCCAGTAAGCCCGGAAATGCATGAAACCAATGTACACTGAGGTTGTGGCATAAAAAATGGAGGAGCAAATGCAAAAACTAAATGTGGCCTATTGCATATTTTCTAACATCTTACAGAGAGGTACCGCAGAAGTCCTTAGTATGATCAGAATGTCACTCTGGTCGAGTTTCAGCCTGGCCAAAAAGTGTGGGTCATGGCCCCAGTGGCCCCAGTGGAGCCTTGTGGGCTCCAAAAAAAGTGGACTGGGCCCTTTGATACAAAGGATACATTTGCAATTCTCAAATAGCAATTTTTAGAGAATCGCTGTTTGAGAATCGCAAAACGCTATGTATGTAGGATTTGCAAATAATTTTGCGAATCCTACATATTCCTTAATAGCAAATCGCAAATTGCGATTTGCAATTAAGGAATACCTCCCAATTCATTCCTATGGGTCTAGAGGCCCAAAGGAATGAATGGGAAGACATTCTCAATTTGCGATTCTCAATTAGAGAATCGCAAATTGAGAATGCAATTTCAAGGGTGCTAGGGTGTCAAAAGGACACCCTGTTGCACCCCTGAAATGGGCATGTGTGCACATGTGGCACACATACATGCCCTAAGGGCATGTATGTGTGCCACATGGCACTTTGAAAAATGCAAAAAAGTGCATTTTTCAAAGAAATCGCGAATTACCACCAACTTGAAGCTGGTGGTAATACGCGATTTCTTAAGGAGAAATTGCACAACTTGGGTGCTTTTTACAACACAAATTTAGCGATTCCCTATTTTGCAAGGGCCTTTTGGAATGATACATCCCAAAAGGCTATATCCTGTTCGCAAACGAATCAGCCAGTTTGCGAACGGGAAATGGGCTTCATACATATGCTCCCAAGTCACCTATCTGGTGGACTTGCAGTCTACCGAGAACCCTTTGCAGGTCCTTCATTCCTTCATGTGAACCGCCTCAAGTCTCACTTGGAGAGGTCCAAAGTTGGCATGCTTCTAGCGACAGATGCTGGAATGAAGGAGGAGACTGAGCATCTTCCTGACCTCCTGTCTGCTAAGGAACATGATGGATCAGTGGACGGCGTAACCCTCTCCCCTGCCCTGAATTGATCCCTTATCAGCAGAGGGACTGCCTCAGCTGTTGGGGCAGTTTGTTGCTCTGTTCTCCCTAACCCCAGGTGTCACTCCGTGGTGTGTCCATGATGTGGACACTGGGGACAGTCCTCCTTTGAAGCCCAATATTTACAGGGTGACTGACAGATCAAGGCTTGCATCAAGGAGGAAGTCTCCAAGATGTTGCCGCTAGGGGCGATTGATCTGTCAAACAGCCCTTGGGCCAGCCCAGTGGTCTTGGTCCCAAAAGCTGCTGCACCCGGTGCCACCCCAGAACTCCGGTTCTGTGTGGACTACTAAGGGCTCAATGCCACCACCAGGACTGATGCACACCCCATCCCCAGAGCTGATGAGCTCATAGATCGGTTGGGAGCTGCCATGTACCTCAATACATTTGACTTAATGCCCCTCAGATGGTTGATGTAGATCAGGGATGCGAACCCAAAACTGTTGAGGTGGTCCATTTCCCTACAAGGGTTGGACTTTACGGTGAAACACCGCCCTGGCAGAGAACTTGCCAATGCTGATGATCTGTCCAGATGTTTCTGCCTTAGTGAAGAGAACTCCCAGGCGGGTGGTTAGTTCTCCCCACTTTTCAGCTGAAGGTGACACATGATAGACCTGGCATCCTTGGTGTGGTTATCCCCAGTATTTTTGCCTCTGCCTCCTGTAATTTAGCTGTGTGCTGGATTTAGTGTTTTGCTGGTCTAGGTGCCAAAGTGCAAATGCTCCCACTGTAAATTGTAAATATAGATTGGTATTTCCATGATTGGCTTATTTGATTTACCTTGAATTCCCTAGTACAGTGCACTGTGTGTGCCCAGGGCCTGTAAATCAAATGCTGCTAGTGAGCCTGCAGCACTGATTTTGCCAATGCAGTGTCTGTGTGCAGTTTTTACTTCCATGTTGACCTGGAAAGTGCACCCACTTGCCGAGCCCTTACCTTCCCTTTCCTTACAAGTGAGTCACCCCTAAGGTAGACCCAAGGTACCCTGTGGGCAGGGTGCAGTGTATGTGAGAGGTAGGACATGTCTTGATGTGTGTTACATGTCCTGATGGTGAACTACAGTGAATTTTGTTTTTCACTATAGAAAGGCTATCTGTCCCATAGGATAGAATGGAAGTTTATATATAACTTCCCATTGGGGCAAGATAGGGAGATAAAGTTTAGTATTCCTGAACTCAGAATATAAAGATGCATCTTTTAGTAAGGATGGTTTTTACATTCTGTGTTTGAAAATACCACTTTTAGAAAGTGGTTATTTTCTTGCTTAGCCATCCTGTGTACCTCTGCTGGGTTGTGTATTGACTGCCTGGCTTTGTAGTGACAGGGTCTGGGGATGTGGATTCACTGTAGATAGGTGTGTCCTGCCTTTCCTGGATGAATCAGGGCAGGGCTGAATAGACCTGGGCTGCATTTAGAGTCGGGGGAGGAGATTTCATTTCACCTGCATGGGCCTGGTCCACCTTACACAATCCTGTCTCCACCTCCTGCAAGGAAACTGGACCAGGGAGGGAAGGACTAGTTTTGACTGAGCACGAAGCCTCTCTGCCACAAACAGAGAGAAATGCTGTATACATATTGGAAAAAGAAGAATGCAAAAAGAAGAAAGAAGAAGAATGCAAAAAGAACTATTGATGGACAGAATGCAGAACAATGTCATACATTCACCCCAGTACAGTGATCTGGGCCTAAATCCATCGTTTTTTTGCTCACCATACCATTCCAGTTTGGACCCAGTCATATGCAAATCAGTCTTGACCCTGTGCCCAATGGGAACAGTCCAACCCAAACTGCCAGGCCAGGTCGTTCCTGGACTGGAAACAAACATCCTAGGACCGGTTTCAGGGTTTCACCCCTCTTCAGCCAGGATAGCTTGATTCCAGTGGCATGGAGAGCACGAGACTCACGTCTGAGCATACCCGTCCCACTCAGGGTGACAAATGCAAAAAGAACTATTGATGGACAGAATGCAGAACAATGTCATACAGAGGACTGAGTTCCTTGAAGACTCTTTATTTTTACCGCATCTTCACTAATTCAAAACTCTGGATGCAATGGACTATCCTTGTGCTCAAATACAAACGTGCTTTCCCTCACGGGTATTATTTTTCACTCAAAAACGAGAAGGAATATTCAACTCGTGACCCATGCTGGTTGTGACTCAAGTCGGCATCTCAAAGTCCTGCCCATACTCTGCAGTAAAGAAATTTATACTGGCATAGTTAAGGGAGCCTCGTAGGCAGTAACATAAACGAGTCCAGTGGCAGAAAAGCCAAAAACTCTTCGAGTAAACGAGCTGGGGCGGCTGCTCCAACTGTAGAAAACAGAATATCCGGTCCATTTATATGAAGCCCTGGCATTTTGGGAGGCATTTAGTTAATTCTGAATGCGGCGAGTGTTGAAGGAAACTATTGAATAAAGGATTGATACACTATTCAGATACTCTTTTGACGCTGGAGCTGGAATAACATATGTGGTTCATAACTTTGGATATGTTCATGTTTATTACTACATTTTGTATATGATGTAAATTTTTCTAAAAATGTGTTTTTTGCCTCAGATTAATGTATGAATTAATTTGCTGATTTTGTCATGTCGCAAGCTGTTGCTAATCATTTTTTTCACAGTGTCTAAGTCCATTTTTGTCTTTAAGTGTATGTTATTGTAAATTGTATATACGTGTAAGTTCATGTGTGAATTTGATAAGTCTATGTTTCTTTTTTAGTCCAAAAAACTGTTTTGATTAGCATTTAAAGAAACAGGAATGGTCTAATAAAAATTCCATTCAGTCAGATAAAAGAGTTGACTGTTTGTTTCTCCATGAGTAGTAGGAGTGTACGGTAGTACGGAGCCGGGTTCATTGTTTTGTGTTCTGAATTTTGAATAGCTCTACATGGCCCCGGTCCTTTGGGCTTAACCCTTATAGGTTTTTGCACTTTTAGAAAGTAGACATTTCTCTGCTCTTACCTTTTCTCTGTGTGCCTAAAGTCTATCTCCAATACACATCTGGGGTGGGTGACAGCTACACTTTGTGCATTCCCTCTAGACAGCCACAAACACAGGAATGTGAGGCACATCTACATTCTGAGCACTCATCTGAATTAATTTGCATTCAGATGGGTCTTCCGGGGCAGGGAGGAAAGCAAGGGGCTGACACTTATACTTCAATAGGTAGTGTCCCGTCCACACACAAAGCATTGATTCACCCCCCACAGATAGCCTGGCATACAGGACTGGGTTGAAAGGGATCCATGTGCACTTCAGAGAGTTGCTTTGAAGTCACCCCCTACATCGAAAGGCTCTTTTGGGTATAAGTGATGGGGTTCTGACCCTACCAAATTAATTAATGGGCATGGGAAAAACTTGCTCGAGTAAAGACTGCTGTGCTGTAAGGACTGCCACTTTGCTGTGACTTACTGCTCCGAGCAACTGCTTCCCTGCTTTGCTGAGCTGCCCTGTTGCCTGTTGATTTCTGCCCTCCTGAGGATAAGGAATGGACCCATCCCACTTGAACCCAGAGTGACTGCAAAGGCTTGCTGGCTTGCCTCCTGTTTTCTGAGGTCTCAGGGACACAAAAAAATTCCTGCAATCCTTTTGGTGCTGCTGGATCTATCCTTGCCTGAGGTGCCCCTTACAGCCCTGGGCCTCATACGTGGGTTTTACAGCTGTCTTCTACAAAACCCATTGCATCATCACAACTGCGTCGGTCGGAACAGATGCATCGCCCTTCGACACAGAAGCAAAGGCTGTTTGATATAATCGGTTGCATGGCCCGACGACGATGCTCTGTGCAAATTGATGACATGCAGTGAATTTCTCTCTGTAGAGCTTCATGCAGGAATCCACAGTGTGAATCGGACCCAACACATCCTGCACTCGATATCGAAGCTTACTTCATCCAAGGTACTTTTTCAGTGGGACCTGCATGAGTCTTGTAGCTGGCCTGCCCTACATCACGGTCGTCCTGAACTTTGGATTTGTACTTGTCCCTCGCCACCTCAAGTAACCTTTTGACTGCTAGTGACTTCTAGGCACTATTTTTGCATTTTATTCTTAAAAATTCATATCTCGACATTTACTGATTGGATGTTTTTTGTTTTGGTCTTCTTTTACTAAGATAAATATTCTCTATTTGTCTAAACCTGTGTGGAGTCTTTTTGTGTTTTTTCCATTGTGTTACTATGTGTGTGTGTTGCACACATACTTTACACCTTTCCTCTTAAGTTAAGCCTACCTGTTCTGTGTCAAGCTACCAGAAGATGAGCACAGGTTAATTTTAAGTGTGTATTGTGCTTACCCTGACTATGATTGTGGTCCCTGCTTGGACAGGGTGCAAATTTCTGCCAACTAGAGACCCAATTTCTAACACTCATGTTATATGTAGCTCTCCTAGTGTGCCTCCCTATTCCTTAGCTCACCTTTCCTCAGCTTTTCCTTTGACTTTCTATTTATCCTTCGTGAAACCTTAATTACCTTCCTTTTGCTCACCTTCTCCAGTAAACTAGTAAGTGATTTATTCACAAAAGAAAGATTTTCGAAAACGGGGGAAAAAATCTTTACTTAATAACCAGAGTGACTAGGGTCACTTCGACATAAAACCAAAATTATAGTAAATCGCATGTCAACTGTATTCTATCTCGAAATAACCACTCTTGCCCTGAAAAACATGTTTCAGAGCTTCCCACTCATCCACCCTTTTACCAGGCTGTCTTCTCCACTCCTGGATACGGGAACTAACCTGGTCAAGCCACGCTTCCTTGTGAGTATGGCTGGGGCCCAGTGCCTCTCTGGTCCTCCTATTGCTTGCAAGGAACTGCAGCTGAAACAGTTGCCTCCCTCATGACTCTGGTGTCTTTGTGTCTTGCTCTGGGTCTGGTTTATCCTCCAAGCTCTGCCTCCAGCTGGGCCTTGAATTCTCTCTGCTGTCTGGTTCCCCGGGCCTCCCTTTCTGATCCGCCCTGTGTGCCTGCCTCCTCTTTAATATGTCTTTCTTCTACTTCTGCCTGATATGTGTCACTCTTTTTCCTGTGAAAATGTTTTAGTCCTTTGCCTGTGTTCTTGTTTGGTCTTTCTCTATTTATTGGTCCTTCATCCCACTCTACTAACTTTCCTCTGTTTGTTTCCATTACAGAAGCCAGTGTGAGGGACCTACTCGGAATCAGTAATAAGTAGGGGGCCTTTTCCTGCTCATGTCCCTCCTGCTCCTCACCCTTGTCATAATGCCACAGATGCCACACACCATGCCAATAATTACTATGATCATGCAAGGGGGAGCAGTGTTCAGAGCGGACACCATCATGCCTTGTATGCCACCAATTACCAACATTGTACCAAGGTTGGGACTACAAATGGTGGGCAACATCATGTAATGAATGCCCAAAAACAGTGGTCGTGATCGGGAAGCGAGACTGTACTGCACTGCTTATATCAACGAATATCCGCTATTCTTCATGTTTAGGATTGAACAGGCTTTATATTGAATGAAATACCCTCATACTAGCTATATTTGGTTGATCTGTTCGCCATATATTTCCTAGCTTTGTGAGCAAGTTGGGAAATAGCTAGACCCAGTTGAAAAGGAGCTTAGTCTGATAATTGTTGTCCTTGGATTTAACCTTCACAATTGGTTATGAAAACTATTAATAGTTACAGTAAAGGCTTGAACCCTTAGAAAATATGAAGCGAGAATTATTTTGAAAATACATTATATTCTGAAGATGTTGTTACAGATTTTAGACCCACCCCAAGAAGCTAATATTTATTGGTGTGGTTATGTTCCTTTAACTTTGATAGTAGATGCCTGCACAGCTTAAGAATGGCTAAAGGGATGGATGCCACATAATATAAAATCATTATTATTATTATTACTAATAATAATAATATTAGTAGTAGTAATAGTAAAAGTGGTATTAGTAGTAGTAGTAGTAGTTATAACATTGGTATTTTTTAAAGCATTTTATTGAAAAACATTTGTATATGGTTATACACCTCATTTGAAAAGCACACTTTGTGTTAGTGTATTACCTTTCATACTGTGCAGGTGCATATGCAATGCAACTATTCATAGTAAGTATTACCAGTAACCTGGCATGACTTAGTCATTCATATATTCCTATTGTATTTTCAATCATATTATATACGATATAGTCTCCTGGTGTCAGATACACTATCCACGCTAGGTGAAGCCGGCCTATAATAATATTCACTTAAGGTTCCCTGCTACTTTACTAATCCTAGTTTCTTGAGGTGGTCAACTGGTTATACTTCTGTATGCCTCTGACTGTTCTTCAATGGGCAAGCATGTGATGCTCACAAACTTGCTCCATCGCAAGACACGCTGGGCCAGCCCTGTACAGTCTACTGACATGGATGCTTTGGATTCATTGGCCCCAATGATTCATCCGGGGGTATGCTTGATAAGATGGACACCATCTTGGCAGCAACGGAGGACACTCGCTCAGTGCTAGCAGCTAAAGTTGATGCCTCATTATTAAAGAGTGGAGCCCTAGTACGACAGACTTGGCTTAAGGCACCCAGCTTCTCACTGAGGGATTTCACGGAATGGAGAACAGCTATAGGGATACAGAGGGCCACTACTGTTGCAATAATATTCATTTTGTTGGCTTGTCTGAGGGTTCGTACATTGACATTGACTTCACCAAAACTTGGTTGAAGAGTGATATAGCCCTGGATTCCTTATCCTCACATTTTGCCATGGAATGAGCCTACAGAGTTTCAGCATGGCGTCCAGCCCCAGTATCTCAGTCCAGACGTGAAGCTAGCAAAAATGGAATGTATCAGGCTGGAAAATGCTTAAGTCATGTTTGTTCCTGACTACCGTTTGGCAGCACACCTCTTTTACTCAAGTAAAAGTAACATGTAGTAACTTGCTGTTTGATGAACATTTAAGAAGGCAAATGTTATGCCCCAAACAAGTTTGGCATTCAGTACCTGCTGTGAAAGAAAATGAAAGATTGGGAGAAATTCATAGTTATCAACCTAAGAAAATAAAATATTTCAAGAAATGAATTGCCATCAAACTGCTTTACTGCACAAAATGCAACTTTGCAAATGATCGCACACATTAAACAGAATGCATTGAGAGGGCTACTGAGTAGTGTCTCACTTGAAACCGCTACCTGAAAGCTCTTAGTAAGTGCCTGTGCAATTTCAATTGTATCAGCAGGAAAGCCTTACAATTAAAAAATATAAGCCCTCACAGCAATTTCTACAGAAATGCAAAAAAGAAATATCAGTAAAACATTCTATGATAAAATATGTCTTGTCGGAGTCATCTTAATTCCCTACTCATAGATTTGCGCCATAGAACAAAAATACATTTATTGTGTACTATTACTGAATAATAAAATACCTTATCGATATCTTTAAAACACAGAAGCAAAACAAATAAAGATAATTAAGATAAGAAGATAAGAAGTTGCTATTTGCAAATATAGGAAGGACATACAAATTAAAATACTTGTAGGTAGGACAGGTATCCCGCAAATTACAGCTTAAACATTGTACAAGGAATCAGCCAATTGGATTGTTTTTACCACAATTAGTATTAAACTATATTAGTGTACATTTGCATAAATATCTTTAATGATTATGGGATGCCAAAGTATCAAGATCAGTAAATTATGCATTTATGACTTTACCCTTGTTACCAATCGCCATCTAGAGCACCACTTAACATAAATAGCTTATAGTCATAAAGTGCTTGAGTGTGGTCGACAATAACACTGATTTAAAGTGCAGTGCATACATTTAATGATAAAACAGTATGAGCAACGTTTATCATCTCGTCAACTATACAAACTTGTACAAGGGAGCGGCTTGAAATTCGTTCATTTGCTAGCTATCTTGCTAGACATTAGTATGAAATGGCAGATATGGCCTTTACAGTTCTTACAAGGTGCCAGGAGACCAGAATCAGTGAGCTATCCTTTTATATCTTCCCTCTAGTTACTAACACTCATCCAGGAACATAGTGTATAATTAAAACTCTTATAGACTTAAAGTGCCTACATGTAGTAAATAATAAAGCTAAAAATGCTGTGAGTACATTTGCCATTAAGACAGAATATACAACTATTATCAACATCTGGCCACCTGGAAAATGTTTGTGTAAAACCACTACTTTACACTCATTCTACCATGGTTGGGAGTTTCCAATAAATCAATCAGGGGCAAGTGGCTCCAAGTGAAATAAGTCAGGTTTTTACAGGCGCTTAGCCCTCTATGACAATTCTGCCATTACAGTGCTGTTCACATAGGGACATGGCTAAATATACTGTTTTCAACTTCATATCTGTCTCAAAACCCGATCTCTGATACCTAGGGTTTAGACATTTAAATCAGCTGTTTAACAACTGGCCAAGTCCCCCACAAATAGACCAATACATTATTAAGGATGTGTTCCCTATCTACTCTATTACATAATGCAATTGTGTTTGTCATACTATCTTCCCTATTTAGCTCAAAGAGAGGGTAGAGTCACTTGGTTGGAATGGTGGAATATTCTGTGCAAAACAATAGCAAGCGATTATAGTTTCTTCCACCCCAACAGAGCAGCTACATAATGATTCCTCCTTTCTTAGCCTTTTTGTTTCAACAAGATATGACCTTGTTGGAAAAATTCCTAACCTAAATAGGATATATATCTGATGTCTTTGCTCAGGATAGATTTTATCCAACTGATCTTTAAACCCTGTCTCAGTCCTAGACCTAAGATATCTGTCTGTTATGCTGTCGGCTCGCGGTTTTCCAACTTTAATGTCCCATTATAATGCGTGATACCGTTTTTTGACTACATTTGCGATATCTGGTCCAACCTGTCCTGGATCTTCCAAGAAAGTCCTTCAGCCCATGGCCACTAGCCATTTCCTTATTTATGCAATTCAGGAGTATAGTTTCTTATTGATGCTCTTGCACACTTCCTATACAGCTTTTTAATAACTTGTGGCCTTTGTATTCCTAATTAGCCTGATCCAGTATAGGACTGGATTGAGCTGTAGTAGCATCTACGTCCAGTTCCACAAAGATGGAGATCATGAGGGAACCACGGCCTAGGATCCACAGCGATCTTAAACTTTTTCTCCAGTTTTTCATACTCTTGACACCATAGAAGGTGGCTGCTACCGCCTTCTGTTCATAAATGTGCAGAATAATACTAAGGTGATATGAGCCTGCCTTATGCCTAAACTTGAGGACTGCCCAGCTAGATTGCTGGAGAGTGATAGTGGCCTTGGTTACATGATATCTCCAATTTAATCTGTTGTTCACTTGATTATTTAGATAGTCATAATGTCTGATAGCCTCTATCCGCTCTTTATTAATCATGACCTTTCTTTTCAGTGCTGGGTGATGGTTCCATAGCCATTACATTTAGTTTTTCTTATATTAATGGACAGGCCCTTGATATTACAGTACTCCAGAAACCTGGCCAGCCATTTATGCAGGGCATTCTCTGGACTGATAATCAGAACAGCATTGTCAGCAAAACGTAGGACGGGGGCCTTGCTACCTGCAATATTTGGAACATCGAGGGGGATCTCCAGAAGATATTTGACTACATTATTCAGGAACAAACTAAAAAGAAGTGAGGCTATTATGCAGCCCTGTCTTATCCCCTTTCCAATCGAAAATGGTGCAGTGCATTCCCCCATTTTCCCATAGCATACTAGGTCGGTATTTTCCTGATGTATGCCTTTTATTGCTCGCAATAATGGGTTATCAACCCCTAGCTGATCAAGTGATTGACCAGGTGAAAGGTTGACTTCAGGTCTCTAAAGGCTAGATACAATGAGGTTTTTTGAATAACCGTATATTTAAAATAGACTAGGTACAATTACAATATTTTGTCCCAACCTTTGACCTGAAGCCCACCTCTAAATCATTCACTACCTTGTAGCATTTTGAGTAACTTGTTCCTTTTTGGGTCGAGCTTCAGCGTGCATGCTCTGTCTGTAAGACCTGCTGTAATCACTCTACGGAGTGCAATCCGGCCTGCCATTGGCTACCTCCTGCGTCACTTTTATTTCCTGGCTGCCTATTGGTTAGTGTGCCTATACATTACTTCCAGTTTTAGGCAAGGAATGAATGAATGAATATAAGATTTGTAAAGTGTGAACTTACCCCAGGGGCATCAAGGCGCTGCAGAAAGAGGTCAGGAGACAGAGGTGCACATATGTTCAAGGCTTACAGAGTTGAAAGAGTGAAAAGCCAGGTCTTCAAGGCTGTACAGAAGAGCGAATGGGATTCCAGAGGCAAGATTGAGAGAGGAAGGAAGTTCCAAAGTTTAGCCGCAGCCAAAGATAAGGCTCTGCCACCCCATCTAGCTTTCCTAAAACTTGGAACTATCAGCAAGTTCTTGCTAGCCGATCTTAACTGATTGGTGGGGACATATCTCCGAAAGAGATATTTAATGCCTTCTGACCCCGTATTGTTGAAAGCCTTATGAACAAGGCAGAGGGCTTTGAATACAATTCTCTGACCAAGTGGGAGCCAATGCAGATTACTGATAGTGGCCGAGACTGAGTGATGTTTGGGAAAACCCATAACCAGCCTGGCAGCACCATTCTGCACTAGCTGAAGTCGATGCAAAAGCCCCTTATTAATAACCAGATAAAGGGCATTACAGTTATCTAATCTAGACAACACAAGGGCCACAACTGCCTGTTTTTGGGAGGAAAAGGAGAGAAATTGGGAGATCTTTCTGAGAATCCTTATCATCCCAAAGCAGGTGGAAACTCCTCTATTGATTTGGGGGCCCAGGGAGAGGAAGTTGTCAATTATGATGCTTACATTTTTAGCGATGAGGCCAGGGTGGGGGCAAGGGCCAAGCGTATCTGGCCACCAAGCCTCCGACCAGATATCCTGATGGTTTCCAAAAATGAAAACCTCAGTTTTTTCCCCATTGAGTCTTAGATAGTTCTCTACCATCCAGGAAGCCACTGCCTGCATGCAATTTTTAAAATTTGCCGCCGATGCTTCTACGCTGCCAGTGATAGAGACCATAATTTGAGTGTCATCAGCGTAGAATAACACTTCTAGCCCAAAAGATCTTACAACCCTGGTAAGAAGGGCTACATAAATATTAAAAAGGGTAGGACTCATTGAGGATCCCTGAGGGACTCCGCAGAACAACTGATTGGAAGCTGAGTAGAATTGGCCCATCTTAACCCTTTGCGACCGGTCCATAAGAAATGAGGTGAGCAAATTCAGGGTGGAGCCCTTGATCCCTATTTCCCTAAGTCTCCCAACCAATCTTAAGGGAGAAATAGTATCGAAGGCCGCCGTAAGGTCCAGAAGGATCAGTAATATCCTGTGACCGGCATCAACCTGACTTCGTATGTTAATAAGTACAGGGGTTAATGCCGTCTCAGTACTGTGCTCACTTCTGAACCCATGCTGCGAGCCATCGAGCAGCTGATGTTCCTCCAAAAATGAACTGAGTTGGGAATTCAGATATTTCTCAAACATTTTTTGCTGGGACAGGTAATAGGGAAATGGGAGCACTGGCCATTTACATTTTCCTTACACTTGTAAGTGCTATGTGTTCTTTGGGGACGGCTTGTTTACTTAATTTCATACTAGTGTTCCTTTCACTGTTTGTACCTTGCACTGTTTATTCTTTCACCATAGCCCACAGTGGCCATACACATAACTTGAATGTATCAGGGCAATGCGCTTTTTATTTGGCATGGCGCCCACTTTTATTATTTTTTTTATCTGTGCACATAAATTGAATGTTTTCGGGCACCGTGGTTTATATTTAGCATGGCACCCACTAATATAAGCAATCAGTTCCAGTGTATTTGCCTGCTGCTGCTTGGCACTTGTGATATCTCGCGGTACACCTTATAAAAAAGCAGCACTGGTGCTGCCGATCCACTTCCTGGCAATGCACATCTTCCCTGCCTTACTTTACCTCTCAACATGGCGGGCTGCAGCAATGGGGACACGGGGGCAGTGGTTGAGCAGCTCCCAGTGCTTGTAGATTCCAAAGTGTACATTTTAAGGTAATTCTGTTAAACTCTAATTTTAGAAGGTAGACACAGGAACTTGCTCCTAGTTTGTTTTA
This sequence comes from Triturus cristatus, assembly GCF_964204655.1. Taxonomy (NCBI): domain Eukaryota; kingdom Metazoa; phylum Chordata; class Amphibia; order Caudata; family Salamandridae; genus Triturus; species Triturus cristatus. Next base: position 344,376,332 of record NC_140581.1, read on the forward strand.
TGTGTTTCTTTAAAAAGAGCAAAGAAATCCTTGCGCGCAGCTAGAAGACGTATTATGTTGTCACCTGAGCCGGGGCTGCAAACAATGGTTACCCTCTCTTCATTTCACCGGGAATGCCGTAAGGGTCGGGTCACTATGACTTTGGGTAGAACCCAGTGCCGGTAATGACATTGATGTTACCCTCTCACCCCTCCCCCTTTGTGCCATCCCATGTTTTCACAAGGGGTAGACCGTTCGAAGGAAGTGGCCTGATTAGGGTCACCCAGGTCACTAATGACCAACTCTCAACCTTCCATACCAACGGAAGAGTCGGTCAGACAGTAGAGAATACTAGGCCTGGGTGATGAATTCTGTTCCGCTTGCGGAATTTGTGGAATTTGGGCAATTTCGCGTTCCGCGGAGAACGTGGAATTCCCCAAAATTCTGCGTTATGTTATGTTATGTTATTAAAAATTTATAAAGCGCACGTACGCCCGAGGGCTTCTTGGCGCTGGAAAGATAAAAAACATAACAAAGGGTGAGTCTACCGGAAGCGTTATTTCAAGTAAGCTTTTGTGAAGAGGTGAGTCTTGAATGCCTTTCTGAAGGCAAGGAGGTCTTTACTCTGTCTGAGGGCTAGTGGCAGAGAATTCCATAGGGTAGCTGCTAGGAAATGGAAGCTGCTGCCGCCTTGTCGTTTTTTCTTAAAGCGAGGTACTTCAAGAAGGTCTTTGTGGGCAGATCTTAGGTTCCGTGAGGGAACATATCTTCCGATCAGCTGTCTGATGAATAGAGGTCCCTTGCCTTGCAGAGCCTTAAAGATGATGCACCCGGCTTTGAATTCGGCTCTTTGAGCCACGGGTAGCCAGTGCAGGCTCTCTAGGCCTGGTTTAATCGATTCCCATTTGGGTACTTTGCAGATCAGCCTAGCGGCCTGATTCTGCAAGTACTGCAGTCTTCTGAGTTGTCCTACGGGTAGGCCTAGGTATAGGCTGTTTGAGAAGTCGATGTGGGAGAGGACTAGGGCCATGACAACCTGAATTAAGGCGGAGGGAGTGAGGAAATGGGCGATTTTCCTAATTTTCCTCAATTGGAAAAATCCAGAAGAAACCACGGTTCCAATTTGAGATTTTAGCGAGAGGTCCTCATTGATGGTTATCCCCAGACTTTTTACAGTCAGAGATTTCTTAGGGGGGAGGCCCATGTCAGTCGGCCAGAAGTTAGGGCTCCAACTGATTTCGCTCTTGCCGGGCAGGATCAACTCAGTTTTCCCTGGGTTTAATTTAAGGTGATTTGAGGACATCCAACTCTGGATTAGAGTCATAGTGGCTTGGAAGTCCTCCACCGCATTTGGGGAGTTGAGAACAAAAACGAGCTGCAAGTCATCTGCATAGTTATATACAGTGACTTTGTGCATTCTCAGGGCAAAAAGAAGGGGTCGCATGTACAAATTGAATAACAAGGGGGATAATGAAGAGCCTTGGGGCACCCCACAGAAAGACTTGACTTTGGCGGCAGAAAAGGAGCCTAAGCGGACAGACTGAGTACGTTCGGAGATGAACGATTTCAACCAGGCTAGGGCAGAGTCTCTGAGACCCGCCTGTTCGACACGGTTGACCAGAATGGAATAGTCAACCGTGTCGAATGCAGCGGACAAGTCAAGAAGTACTAGGGCTTGATGAAGGTTGTTGTCAGCGTTGGACCTCAAGGTGTTCTGGACGGCCAATATTACTGCCTCAGTGGAGTGACCAGGCCGGAAACCTGCTTGGTTGGGTTGGAGATATTCCGTTTCCTCCACGAAATTAGAGAGGCAGTTGGTAACATGCGCCTCCAGCATTTTCGATAGGAAGGGCAGCAAGGATATGGGCCGATAGTTCGTGAGGTCCAGCGGGTCGATACCAGGTTTCTTGGTGAGGGGAATCAATAAGGCCTGCTTGAAGCTGCTAGGCACTGTCCCTGAAATGAGAGAGTCGTTGAGCAAGGGTATCATGCTGTTGGGCATAGCTCGACCAATTTCTTTCATGATTTGGGGGGGGCAGACATCCATAGGGGAGCCTGATTTGACTCTGGACAGTAGTGCCAAGAAAGTTTTCAAATCGATAAGGGGAAAAGAATGTAAAGTTGAGGGATTGAGATACATGTCATCCACTGGGGCGCAAGCTGGAAGTGTGGAAATGTTCTGCTTAATCATTAAGATCTTATCGCGGAAAAAGTCATTCAGGGAATTGCATAGCGCTTGTGTGGGAACTACCGGAGGGGAAGTTCTATCGTCATTGCAAAGGTCGTTCACTATCCTGAAAATTTCTTTTGACTTATTGGTGGAGTTTAGGATTTTGGATGAGTAATAGGTTGTTTTATGGTTTTGTAGAGTTTTTTGGTATGTCTTCCTGGCTGAGCAGTATGTGGCCTTGGCCAGTGGGCAGTACTGGGAGCGCCAGGTTCTTTCCTTTTGCCTCACTTCCAGTTTCAGTTTTTTTAGTTCAGGTGTAAACCATTTGTGTGCGTCCGGACTCCTAGAGCTGCTGAGATGCGTAGGAGGAGCATAGATGTTAATCGCTGCAATAAGCCATTCATTGAACCGGCCATCGGCCTCCTCCACATTAGTGCTGTCAAGGGGAAGGGAGTCACCCAAAAATTTAAGAAAGGCTGGCATATCCATAGAGGTCCATTTCCTAATGGTTTTGCTGGTTTGTAGCTTGAAGTGGGTTGTCTTATCTAACTGGAAGGAGAAACTTATGCTATGGTGATCAGACCAGCAGCAAGGTTTTATGTCTAATGCGGATAGTGACAAGTTCAGAGACCAGATTTGGTCGAGGCTATGGCCCTTCTGGTGAGTCTCAGTGTGGATGTGTTGTGTCAGGTTGAGATCACAGAAAAGTTCACTCATCTCTGCAGCCTGGGGGTCCAATGATAAGTTGTCAAACCAGAAGTTTAAATCCCCAACCAGAAGTAGTTTAGGATGGTTAGTGACCAACGGTGCCAGTAGCTGAGCTAGAGTGGAAGGGAATGTGGCCATGGTTTGGGGAGGGCGATATAGTAGGACCAGTACAAGTGAGCCATTGGGAGTATCTATTTTGGCGACTATGTTTTCAGTATTAGGTAGAGGCAGAGAGGGGAGCTGTCTAATTTGGAATTTTTTATTGACGATTATAGCTGCTCCTCCCCCAGTTTTTCCGCCTGGGCGGAGTGCTGATAGAATGTAGTAATCTGCAGGTAGGGCAGCTAAAATGTCCGGTAGTGAGTCCGGAGTGAGCCAGGTCTCTGTCAATAGCAGCATGTCAGGTTGTTTATCCATGAGTAGCAGAAAAATATCTGATTGGTGTTTAATCATGGAGCGGATATTGAGATATATACACCTGAACGTGTAGGTAGAGCAGGGTGTGGTCGTGAGCATAGAATACTCAGGAGCAGGGGCATTTGTGAGGGTGGCGGGGTTGCCTATGCCTAAGTAAGATATACGTTTCGCCGCGTTATGGGGAACAGGTGGACACATCGTGGCGGTTGGGCGCAGCGCTAGTAGTTCAGCAGAAGTATAAGTGTAGTAGCCCACAGGGTCCTTGGCCCCTGGTCCCGGACGCTCGCGGACGAGCGCAGACGAGCTTGCCTTAAGCGCGCCTTCGGCGCGCAATCGTCGCGCCCGCTGCGCTCGTCCGCTGCGCTTCCTACCAAGGCACATAATTTATGCAGAATAATCAAAGCGTTGGAAGGGGCGTGTCCAACCGAGGGGGCGTGTCTGGTGACGCACCTCGCTCTCGGGAAATGGCGATCAAGGGTAGTGGTGGTCGTTGCAGCGTGAGCCCGCTGTTCCAGGAAGTGTCAGGTAGGTTTTAAAAAGCACAGAATCACACCAATATTTACAAATGCTTAAAATACGCTCTCCCGGCTTTCCGCCTCAGGAGTCCTATGTTAGTGTCAAGCCTCAGAGTCAGCGCGCACTATATAGGCATATGGCGAGGGGGCGAGGCCAACCGAGGGGGCGTGTCTGGTGACGCACCTCGCTCTCGGGAAATGGCGATCAAGGGTAGTGGTGGTCGTTGCAGCGTGAGCCCGCTGTTCCAGGAAGTGTCAGGTAGGTTTTAAAAAGCACAGAATCACACCAATATTTACAAATGCTTAAAATACGCTCTCCCGGCTTTCCGCCTCAGGAGTCCTATGTTAGTGTCAAGCCTCAGAGTCAGCGCGCACTATATAGGCATATGGCGAGGGGGCGAGGCCAACCGAGGGGGCGTGTCTGGTGACGCACCTCGCTCTCGGGAAATGGCGATCAAGGGTAGTGGTGGTCGTTGCAGCGTGAGCCCGCTGTTCCAGGAAGTGTCAGGTAGGTTTTAAAAAGCACAGAATCACACCAATATTTACAAATGCTTAAAATACGCTCTCCCGGCTTTCCGCCTCAGGCGTCCTATGTTAGTGTCAAGCCTCAGAGTCAGCGCGCACTATATAGGCATATGGCGAAGGGGCGAGGCCAACCGAGGGGGCGTGTCTGGTGACGCACCTCGCTCTCGGGAAATGGCGATCAAGGGTAGTGGTGGTCGTTGCAGCGTGAGCCCGCTGTTCCAGGAAGTGTCAGGTAGGTTTTAAAAAGCACAGAATCACACCAATATTTACAAATGCTTAAAATACGCTCTCCCGGCTTTCCGCCTCAGGAGTCCTATGTTAGTGTCAAGCCTCAGAGTCAGCGCGCACTATATAGGCATATGGCGAGGGGGCGAGGCCAACCGAGGGGGCGTGTCTGGTGACGCACCTCGCTCTCGGGAAATGGCGATCAAGGGTAGTGGTGGTCGTTGCAGCGTGAGCCCGCTGTTCCAGGAAGTGTCAGGTAGGTTTTAAAAAGCACAGAATCACACCAATATTTACAAATGCTTAAAATACGCTCTCCCGGCTTTCCGCCTCAGGAGTCCTATGTTAGTGTCTTCACGGAATGTTTTGCTTGTTCACGTTCTCAAAATGCTTGTTTGCGAGATATTTCCCCCCGAGCACGCAAACAGCATTGGTGAACAGGAAAAAAGCATCGCGAACAAACAATTCCACGTGTTCGTGGAACTTCTGCGTGCTTGCGGAGATTTTTTACTGTTTCGCGGAGCTTTGCGTTGCGCGACTACGCAAATTCCGCCCACCCCTAGAGAATACAAATCAATCACTGTTTATTATTGTACACTCAGAGCAAAGCCCGGTCTGCCAAGTCGCTAGGAGTGCTCCAGAGAGGACTGATATCGACAAGCATAAAGATACATTATGTACATCTAGTAACTGGGCTAAAACACACCCACAGTGGAATTTTCCAGGCAGGTGCAGCCAAACAGTGATATACAAAAAAAAACGGTTCCAGCGATACAACCATTGACAAAGTATCTCAATTCCAAGGTCGTTCCATTCGGCCCTGCCACTAGACAAGTGGGAGAGGGCCTCTATCTAGTGAGAAAGGTAGGTGCTAATAGGAACAGTGCGTTAATTACTGGAAAAGAACAGAAATGAAAAAAACAAAACTCTAAGGTGAGCATTTTTCAGAATTTGAACAAGATCAGTTTCAAACAGCTTAAAATGGCGCCTATGAAGAAAATGGTGCAGCGAATGCTAACTTACATAGGGCAATATGCAAACATGAACTTTTCTATTCTAACAGACCCTCCTTTCAGCATGAGCTGAAAAAAGTCTAACAGCAAGAAGCAAAAGCAAACTTCAAACAATAATAAAAATCACATTGATTAACAATTAGGAGCATTCTATGTTATCAACATCAGGAAGTGAAACAGTGAGGAGGGAAGATTTCTTGAAAATGCACTTGTCTACATTCATGAGATCCTCAATGTCCTTCTGTATAATTATTGCGGCATTTGTGTCATGAATGGATATTTTCTGTTTGGTTGTGAGGATAGAAGTACAATAGGAACAGCAAAGGGGAACACACAGAATACACGCACAGCAGAACACCAATATAGCAATCAAATAAATCACTTTTTCAAGAATTCAACCCCAGCTACCAAAAGGAGACCACCTCCAATTCCCACTTTCCATTCCTTTGACATTTTAAAGAATATCCAAATTATGTTTGGTGATATTTCTTTCCATATTCTTGATCCCGACAACATACTGATCGGCAACTACTGCGCATACACCACCACTCTCAGCCAGAATAAAATCCACTGCATATCTAGTCTGTTCAGAATATATTTACATACTCTCTAACTGAGTGGTGATGTCGCGAAAAGCCAGTCAGTCAGTCAATAGGCTTTATTTCGATAAAATCTTATCTTAAAAAGCAATACATACAATATGGTAAAACACAGAAAAGAGCCATAACAATGCAATATAATCGATAAAATATACAATAAACAAATGGCATTAATAAATTACCTAAACACACTAATTAAAATCCTCCGATTAAACAATTAATTTAAGCCTTCTTGATCTAATCACCTAGACCCAATTTAAAAACTTTGCCATGCCACACACAATTAAGGGCCGTGTGTCTGACTTCAATATTCTCAAGGCTACCATATAATGCCTAGTACCCTGATCCTTACATAATGGTTTTAACCACCTAGATCTAGGGGCTTTGTAGGCAGGACACTCAAACAATAGATGGGCAACCGACTCAGTCCTCTGCGAACAGAAAACACACAAGGGACTAGTTTGAGCCGGGATTTTCCAGCGGGCAGTCAGTTCTCCCACTGGTAGGACACCAATTCTAAATTTGATATACAAGGCCCTATCTCTGGGTTTTGAAATTATATCGAGATAGGGTTCCCGAAAGGACACGTCCTTAACCAAGATGAATTCACTGGAAGATCTACATAAATTTGGGTTAGAGTTGTTCCTACCCACTACCCAATTCCCAAAAATCTTCTTCAAGGCGGATTTGGGAGGGGCAGACCTGGAATACCATGACTCCCAGAGACCCAATTCCCCCAGCAAAAATTTGACATCCCTTAACCAGCCAATTTTTGACCAACCGGGCAGCGATAAAATCTCCTTCAGCCCATCTACATAACTCACTAATTCAGGGACTCTCCATAGGCGAGCCCAAAGGAGCAAGGGTCGAAGCCTTGCCTGTTCGCTAATAGAGCGGCAGCCCATATCCAAAAATAGAGGTAAGGACGGGGTACTGTAAGGGAGGGACAACAAGTCTTTCAGAAACTTACTCTCTGAACGTGCTAGCAGGTCAGTATTCTGCAAGCCCCATAGCTCAGCACCATACAGGGCCGCACTAACCCCTCTGGCTGTGTAGATGTCCAGCACAGGAGCGATAGGTTTTGAGATGGATAATCGTTGTTCTTTAAGAAGAGCCCCTACCACCCTTTTTTGATTCAGCAACATCTTCTGGAGATGGGAAGTCCACCGCATAGTATCAGTGAGACGAATGCCAAGGTAATCAAACTCCTTGACCCTTTCCAAAGGCACCCGATTTAAAATTGGAGATTTTCCAAGCTTCTTCGGGGGATTAAGGATCAAATATTTAGTTTTATCTGTATTAATTTGAATACCCCTTTTCTCGCAAATAGTTTGGAAACTGTCAAGGAGACTTTGTAGGCCCATCGGGGATTTGGAGATGAGCAGGGTGTCGTCGGCGAATAGTAAGGTGGGTATTCTCCTGCCCGCCAGGTATGGTGAATCGGTAGGATTTTCCAAAAGATGCTCCACCACTCCGTTCACATATAAGGTGAACAGAGTGGGAGCAAGCACACACCCCTGGCGGACACCCCTATTCACCGGTATTCTAGCGGTCTTCTCCCCCTGCTTACCCCACCTCACCTGCGCAAAGTTACCTGTATGAAGCTTCATTACCAAGGATAATAAATATGCGGGCATTCCCATTTCTGACAAAACCTTCCACAAACAGCCCCGAGGGACTAGGTCAAATGCAGACCGTAAATCAATAAAGACAAGATGCAAACTGCCTTTAGCCAGGACAACCACTTTCCAATACAAGAGCATCAGTCTAAATGTCTGCTATTAGGACCCTTTTCGCCCTCCGACATTCCTTGGAATACCATCCATGGTTGCCCCCAGATTCCCTACAGACTCTAGTTGAAGAACCCTTATTCCGTTTCACAAATAACTCTCCCAGGGCTTCAATAGTATCACAAAAAATGGAGGAAATGCCAGGGTAGGTCAGGGGGCCGGTTCCTAGATTTGACACAGCCTTAGTCAAGGTAAGACCTATTTCCTGAACCTTCCCCTCGTCCAAAATAACCTTTTGCCATTTAAGACGCCTCCCACAGTTTGCTGGACAGACTTCCCCAGTTGACCGCAAGACTGGAACTTCTTGAGAGCGAGTAAGGGCTAACAGCATAGGCGAAAGTGACAAAGAAAGCGGGTTATGGTCGCTGTCTATAGATGGAAGGATAGCCATGTCAATCATATAAGCCCAAGGCTTAAGGTCCAGTAAAACATAATCTATTCAGGAGGAATAGCCGACCCTGTTGAACGTGTGTGCTCCACAGCGGTCCGAAGTTGTTCTGCCATTCGCCGCCCTTAAGCCATATTCCAAAACTAGGGCATTAAGCTGCATGGCCCGTTTGGACCACCTTTTTATAGGTGCTATTGCTAATGGTGGAATACCCCTCCTCAGGTCCTCCTCTACAATGCCCAGGATGTCGTCTGCAGCAAGAGGCTCAAAGGTGCAATTAAAATCTCCAGCAACCAGAACATGCATGTCAGGACTACACAAAGTAAGTTCGTCTTCCAGCCCTGATATAATTGGCGTTGACATACCACTATTGCCACCTCTAACATAAATGTTAAAGATTTCCAGGGACCGCCCTCTGTGAGATCCGGTAAGGGAAATTCTCATTAGATCAGGGAACTTTGGAAGCCCTAAACCTGATCTGGAGGCCCAACGCAATACTAACCCAGATGAGCAGGCCAGCCGAAGGGCAACCTCTCCCTGAGATGGAGGAAATTGCTAGAACAAAATAGGTGGTATAGCCAACCTTATAACAAGGCTCCAGACACCAAGTCTCTTGGAAGATACATATTCCAAAAGACTCAATGAAGATGTTCCAGTCCGGAAGGGCTAAATTTCTGGCGATGCCAGCTATGTTCCAGCTTACAATCCTTAAGTCGCCTTTGGTTTTATCTCGAACCACTTGCAGATGTTGAGGGGCCATACTGTGCCCAGTGCGGGACTCACATATTGTGCCCACAGACCCTATCAACATACAATTGTTCTCTAAATGGCAATAATCCAGTACAGCCTCCTTCTGTGTACCAGGAGAAGGGGAAGACAGAGGAGCATAGGAATTGGAAGACGCCATTAAACCCCCTAAATGCATCAAACTACGGCTTACAGGAAAAACAACTGGGATAGCAGCCCTCTCGCAATATGCAGGACTTCAGGTCAACAGCCCCGCCTCTGCCAACGAGGACCTGTACCTGAAAACTGTGAGAACAAACTATGGGGAGGAAAGGTAGAATGGGAATACAATTTGTCCCTTCCCCCCCAGTTCGGAGTGCTATCTGGCCAAAGGGTTGCTTGATACGGATAGAAGTAATTCAGGGTGTGGGTGTTAATTCCTGAGTTACCTTCCCTGTAAAAATGGCTGCAGATGAAGCTGGCTACCCTGGGATCTATAAAATTAACTATAATACATTCACCCCTCAGATCTTTGGGCCTGATTCCCAGCCAAGTAACCCGTCTTACATGAAGGATCTGACCATCCAAAAAGCTAGGTAACGGTCTATTTTCCCCCAACCAGAACATAGTTTGTTTTTTTAATTCATTATACGATTCATATTTGCCAGCTTTAAGCACAGGGTCCCCAGTTAGTACCACAACAAAGGGTTGGCAATCGGGTGGTAGATTGACATGGGGAATAATGGTAGCCCCCTCCTCTTCCACTAGCTGCGTATTGGGGGGAAGAACTGAGATGGAGCTTGGCCCCCCATTACCTCCAGTATTGATGTTAGCGCTAGAACTTCGCACAAAGCTAGGCTTATCAGGACACTGAGGCCCTTTGGCCAAATAAGGGGGGATGTTAGTATTCATAGGGACTGAAGATTGTGCAGGGGTACCTAGAGCTACAAGGTCAGCATTTGTGTGTGAACCAGATGGACACCATAAGGTAGGTACTACTACACACGCATTGGGAGCCCCCCCCCCTCCCCGATTCCCTTGATATCGAGGTAAGATCATTCACCTGTACGGGAGATGGAATTTCCTGATGAATTATATTCCCCGCCAGCCCGTCTTCCTGTATTTTAAAGTGTAATTTTATTAGGGTTTTGAGAGAAAAAAAGTTATTAAACCCATTACTCTCTCCAAAACCGGAATAATCATAGATTTTAATAGATGCTCAATCTGAACTAAAGAGGGAAGCTCAGACTGAACACCCATATCTAGACTAGTCTGTGGGATGATAGCCCTCGGCCCTCCTAATAAGCCAATTGACTTGTCACCCGATAGTCCTTGCGGGCCCATAGACAGCTGTCTCTCCTCCACTCCCCACCCCAAAGTGTCCAAACCCCTCTTTATACAAATAGTTTTTGGTTTTTTAACAGGTTTACGGTTCCTACCGTTCCTTGGACTTGAAATACGCTTCCTCTTGGAAGGAACGACACCAGCTACCTTTGCTGGTTCTGGTTCTATACTAACAAGAGGAATTTTTTGTTGGGCAGAACTAATCAGGGAAACAGGGCGTGCAGAGGACTCAGCCGGCCTCACATCAGGAATAGTGGCCATATGTTCTTTTTGCTTTAGGGATGGGGTGAGCCTGTCCAAGCTTTCCCTCATGGCAGTGACTCTCTGGCCCACATCCCCCAGAGAGTCCACAACCAAGGGCTCAGCTACATGAATGGGAGAGGAAGCTAAGGCCAAGGGCCCCAAAGATGATCGTTTATGAGTGAGAGATTCGCGAGAGAGACGACGCTCAGTGATTGCGATCTCTTTTTCAAGAACCGAAAAAGCCCTAGTAATAAACTGATCTATGGTGCCGCTAACGGAACCACCCACCCTCCTCAAACCTTTTCCTGAGCGTGTTTTCATTTGCATGCACAGACCGTAAATGAGTGTAAACAGACCAATGGCAGCCCCTGTAGATGGAACAACGACACAAGGCAGAGGTTAACAAAACTCTAGTACAGAAAATAATAAACCTTAGAGAGGTGGCCCAGCCCTGCCCCATCCTGCCCCAGACGGCCACAGACGGCCCGCCCTTTGCCCGGGCTTAGCCTGCCACTCTCCCACTCGCTCACGCGATGCGGGATTCAGGACCGTTAAATGGAGTGCAATGGGGTCAGTGGGCGGGGCAGAGCACGAACGCTGACCAGGTGGTACGGGTCACGCAGGGAATTCCTGGTAGATGGAGTCCCTGCTGCGTTCCAACGGCCTGCACCTAGCCCTGCGCTCCCCACAGCACACCAGCAGCCCCACCGCAAACAGCGCTTCCCTGGCTGCTCGAAGCGGCACCCACGCAGCGGGTGCGGCAAGGCGTAAGGGTAAAGACAAAGTTCAGTCCGGCGAAGATCCCCAGGACCGCAGCAAATAGGTAAGCTCCTCCTCAACGTCAGCAAAAGAGAGTGTCCCAAAAATAGAAGCACTGTGGGGTGATTTAAAGATCTGCAGAGGCCAGTAGGCGGGGCAGAGCACGAAAGCTGACCAGGTGGTACGGGTCACGCAGGGACTCCTGGTAGATGGAGTCCCTGCTGCGTTCCAACAGCCCGCACCTAGCCCTGCGCTCCCCACAGCACACCAGCAGCCCCAACGCAAACAGCGCCTCCATGGCTGCTCAAAGCGGCACCCGCGCAGCGGGTGCGGCAAGGCGTAAGGGTAAAGACAAAGTTCAGTCCGGCGAAGATCCCCAGGACCGCAGCAAATAGGTAAGCTCCTCCTCAACGTCAGCAAAAGAGAGTGTCGCGAAAAGCTGCCACTGTGGTTTTGGACAAAATTTGCAGATGGCAGCCAAAGTATTCTCTAGCTTTCTCACCCCTGGCCTTAGAGGTACCAAATGTGATCCTATTACTATAATTATTGACTTCTATATCGGTCACTCCCTCACAGAATTATTTTCTGAGAGTCCTTTTAACCCAGCGTACATTAGGCTTAGCTTATTTACAGGGCACACATAAGGGCAATACCTTCCCAAGAGCCACATCATCTGTACCTTTATGGATGTTGGAGTATATACCGTTAGACAAGAAGTAAAACCCAGAGTGTGCATATATCGGTCCTTCATAATCTACTGCAACATATCGAGTGTTCATTCCAAAAGTACTCGGATCTTTGTCATTCACCAAAGGGATCATATTTTTATACAGCACTATTCCAGAACAGTTGATATACAAAGAAGTGTCTGTTCTATTCATAATGGAGCAGCAAGCAGGATGATAACGAGCCTCCCGGGTGACTATCAATTCCTTGTAATGCCAGCCCACCAAAGTAACATTCTGTTCTTACATATAAAAATTAACACAATATGTATTGTTATCATAACCCGGATAACCCATTCCCAGTGGCTTTCTATGATATTGACTAGGTCCTGGATACCTGAAACCAAAACCTCCCTGACTTCTTTAAATTGCGGTGTGTCAGTATATGTATAGTTTACAAGTGACAATGGATATGCAGCCCATAAACTAGTGACAGATTCAGTGGGGTAACAAGCTGTCCCTTCTCCGAAGAATCTCTTTTGTGTGAAATACATTATTTGGGGTTGTTCTTTTGTTTCTTTTTGGGGACACTACCCTTACCCTTATTGCACACTGGCACAGTTTGATCATTTTCCAAAACCCATGACACTCCACACATTATTATTATCAACAAAACCAACAGAAAAACACGTTATTTTCCTTTTTCGTGTCCACACCATATCATGCTGGGCAACAAGAGCCATTGGCTGCCCTTCCTCAGCAACCTTTCTACCACAGGAATGCATAACATATAATCAAGGGGGCCAAAGTGCAAAAAGATTTACAAGTTTCCAGTGTCTGTCAGAGCCTCACTGGTACAGGCTCCTATTGTCCATCAATAAGTTGGCACTCTTGAGCACCGGTGGTGGAGCTTGCTCTGACCTAAGCTCTTTTAATACATCCCACATCGATCCAGATGGTATACCTTCGAGATATACTTCAGTATTCCCTAAATAATTTTTGAACAACTAAGATAAAGTAAACAGAAAATTCTCCACTAGTTTCTGTTAATTCTGTTAGTACTGTAGCTCAGTACCAGCTACCTTACGCAGTCCATCCATAATCTGTTTTTCTCCTTAGGCTCAGTATCCCTCTGAGGGCGCAAATTGTACCTGGTAGCCCCAGGCACCGTGTGATCAGTGAACAAAGGCTCTTGGATCGCTCGTATTTCTGGTGGAAATGCCTCGTTTAAAGCATCCTCATTCTCCTTATCCGTTTGCGTCCAAGGTAATAGGGTGTCGCTGAAAGGAACAAACATGAGCACCTGTTCGCACTCTGTGTCCCCTATGTCGTCTTTGACCCACTGGTCATATGGTAACGGCAAAGGAATCCTTCGACAAAGGTAGCATGTTCCTAGTTCTTTTGACCAGCAATCTTTACAGCCATCCGTGTCACCAACAAAACCTGCTCGGCACCTTTTCAGTGTGGCTCCAAAGTTTTCTTCCTCTGAAAATGGTGAAGCAATACATAATCACCAGGCTGGACGTTGTGGCCAGGAACGGATTCCCGCACCTGTTGGTGAATAGAACATAAACTTTATTTTAACTGGCCAAGGTAATCAAGCAACACAGGGTACTCAATATCAAAGTACTTACGAGGACGCCCCAGAATTTTGCCGTGGCCCAAACACGACCTCGTAAGGAAACAATCCTGTCCGAGAATGAGCTGTTGTTATTGTTGACAAAAGAGCTAATGGTAAAGCCTCTTGCCCACTTTAACCCTGTTGTCTTCTGAATTTTTGCCAGTTTCAGTTAGAGAGTACCATTGTACTTCTCAACGAAACCCGCTGACTGTGGATGATTGGCAGCATGACATTTGTGTTTTACATGTAGACCTTCACAAATCAATTGAATCACTTTCCCATTAAAATGACTTCCGTTGTCACTCCAGATAATTCAGGGCAAGCTGAAACGATGAAAGAACTCCTTAAGGAGTACCTTCACAGGTGGAATGGCTGTGTTATCTTTAGTGGGGTAAGCCTCAACCCATTTCCTGAATGCACATACAACCACCAAAACAGAATTAAGATTATTGCATCTCTCCAATTCTATATAATCCATTTGTAGGACTTCAAAAGGAAAAGTGGGTGGTGCAAAATTACCAGGTGGTGTCGGGGTACCCTTTCCTGAATTATGCATCATTCAGACCATGCAGTACTTTACTAAGTGCACAGCTGTCCTGTAAGTATTGTCATTCTGCCATACAGGGGATAACAATTTACAAATTCATTTTGCACTAATATGAGTTGGACCATGTGCCATAGTAACCAAGGGAAGAACATATGAATCTGGCAACATCCATCTCTGTTTCCCTGATCAATCCAACATCCTTCCTCTTTGAACTGTGCTGTACTCTCCTGCCATTTCACAAATTCTTCTATTGTGGCTTCACTTTGTAGCTCCTTTACACTCTCAAGGGTATTCTCAAACATAACAACCTTGGGAACCCTCCTAGCTGGACCCTCTGTTGTTTCATCTTTGTCAGGTCGTTTCCTTAGCTGTCTGATCTGCAAAAGGATTTCCTCTACCCACATCATCAGTAACCTTCCTGTGAGCAATACACTTAATTATGGACAATTTCCTGGGGAGCGGTAAAGCGGACAAAAGCCTCAATATGAGGAGTCCATGCTGAATCTTGGTGCCATGAGAAGTAAGGAACCCTCTCTCTGCCCAAATCCGGTCAAATTTATGGGCAACCCCAAATGCGTACTGGCTGTCAGTAAAAATATTGACAACCAGCCCTTCACTTAATTCGCAAGCTTAATTAAGGGCAGCAAGTTCAGCAGCTTGAGCCGACTGATAAGGGACCTGTGATGTCTCTACCATCGTGTGCAATGTAGTGATAGCAAAAGCTGCAGTGGTGGTGCCATCTGGTAACTTAAAAAAAGAACCATAGACATATAGTTCTTCCTGAGTGTCATATAAGTGAACATCAGTCAAGTCTACCCTTCACTTCATCTCTTCTTCCATAGGGAAGATACAGTCATGTTTATCAACTACTTCATTCTCAGACAGAAGGGAAGTGTAGTAACGTGGATACGTTCAGAGTGGCACATCTTTTAATCGTAATGTGTTTAACAAACAATGTCAATTCATTGCCAGTGAGACGTGCACTGGTGAGGTGCTGTGTATTTGTCCTATTCAAAAGAGTATCCACAGCATGGGGTACCATAACTGTGAGGTCTGTATCACGTATGAGTCAAGCCGATTGTCTGATTAGGGTCACCCGGGTCACTAAATGACCATGTCTCAGCCTTCCATACCAAATGAAGAGTCGGTCAGACAGTAAAGAATACAAACCAATAACTGTTTATTATTGTATACTCAGAGAGGAGCCCGGTCAGCCCAGTCGTTAGGAGTGCTGCAGAGAGGACGGAAATCGACAAGCATAAAGATACATTATGTACATTTCGTAACTGGGCTAAAACACACCCACAGTGGAATTTTCCAGGCAGGTGTAGCTAAACAGTGAAATACAAAAAAACTATTTCATCACTTCTACCGTTCACAAAGTATCTCGATTCCAAGGTCGTTCCATTCGTGACCACCACTAGACAAGTGGAAGAGGGCCTCTATCTAGTGAGAAAGGTATGCGCTAATAGGAAAAATGTATTTATTAATGGAACAGAACAGAAATGAAGAAAACAAAACTCTAAGGGGAGCATTTCTCAGAATTTGAACAACATCAGTTTCGAACAGCTTAAAATGGCCGCTATGCAGAAAATGGCACAGCAAATGCTAACTTACATAGGGCAATGTACAAACATTAACATTTCTATTCTAACACGTTGTGGCAACAATGCAAAAACTAAAAATATACTATCTCAAAACACTGTCCTTTTTCCAGTGCTAAAAATTAAGCTAAGGGACCCTGTACAGCAATTTAGCTGCAAGACTATTTATGCCATTTATTATTAATTTTTCATGTACTGTGGCTGTGGCTAGTAAAGGCTTATTCTTGTGTTAGGTATTCAGTATCGCTTCATGGAGCTTATTCAACACTAAATAAATATCAATCAATCAATCAAAAACTTTATTTCGGCAATTACTGCCCTAAAAGCACAATAAAATAACATTAAAAATACAGTATCATGATACAGCTTAAAAATTAGGAAAAAGTAGAGAGTAGAGACAAACAATGGTACTTTTTACGTTTTAGACCCAGTTAACAGAAAAATAACAATAAAAAAGGTTCTCACTTCCACAGATTATTAAATCAAAAAAAGCTTTAAGCATGGAGCGATATGTTAATTAAAGCAATTTTTATCCATATAAGGGAAAATATCATCCTCAGGCACAATTCATTTAAAAAACATAAATAAACGAATTAACATAATTTAAAATGTAAACGTCAATTAATAACATTTAAGATCAAGGGAAACAGAGTCGGTTAAAACAACACCATCCGGGTCTCAACCCTAACTTTTCACCAAACATCTGCGTTTGCACCAGAATGCAAAGAGAAATTTAGATATAGCAGCAACAAAGACCGGATGTGTATCACACTTTAGTAGCCTAAAAACCTCTCTAAAATTTCTGATTCCCAAGTTCCCACAAAGTTGAAAAACCCATTTAGATCTAGTAACCTTGTATGCAGGACAAAAAAAGGTCACGTGGGTCTCTGTCTCTTCTGACTCATTACATCCAGGACATAACAATTTGTTGGCCCCCGCCCAGTTGTTAGTAAATGCATAAAGGGGGAGCGTCCCGTATCAGAATTGGAGAAACAGTTTCTTGGCTAAAAAGGGTTGAATACGATCTAGGGCTGGCTCCAATTTATAAACTATTTTAACATTTAAAAACCTAGAGGTTAGACTAGATGTCTCAGTCGCCCTATTGATACACATCAGTCGAGGTTAGTGATTGTTTGGAAATATCAAGACATGATTGCTCAGGTGAAGACCACAAGTCGCTCCTCCCAATTTGATGGAAGGCATCCCGAATATAGGACAGCCAAGGGATTTTACCAGCCCCCCGGATGGACATGACTGATTTTAGTTCCTCTCTGTAAATAACCAGCTCAGGGGTACTCCATAGCCGTCGCCAGTACAATAGTGGGCGAAAGGCTATCACTTCGGTGATGGGGAGAATGCCCAAATCTATCCTTAAAGGGACTAAAGGGATGCTTTGAGGGAGACCCAAGAGTTGCCTTAAACAATTATTTTCGGTCACTGCCAGGGTTTTAGTCTGGCAGTGACCCCAAAGTTCAGTTCCGTAAAGGGTGGCACCCCTGGCTTGAACTTTATAAATTTCTACAGGAGGGCCAATAACCTTTGCGACACAACTCCTATGCACTTTTAGAATCCCCCCACTAGCCTGGATAAGTCTTAGATTCACCTTAGTAATCTGCGGCCCCCAGTCCATTTCATCATTTAGGGTAAGACCTAAGTAATCAAAAACGGGAACCCTCTCTAAAGGCCTGTCGTCCATTTTAGGGTGTGGGAAATTTGTAGAGTCAGCATGGAAGACCATATACTTTGTTTTCTTTATATTCACCTCAAGGTTCCTTTTTTTACAAAACGAGCCACATTTCTCTAAGACACGCTGCATCCCCATAGGTGTTTTAGATAGGAACAGCGTGTCATCCGCAAACATTAATGCAGGAATTTTGCAGTTGGCAAGTTTAGGGGAATCTATGTCCTTAACTCATAAGAGATCCTCAATTAGCCCATTTAGGAAAAGGGAGAAAAGGTTTGGTGCGAGAACGCAACCTTGTCTCACGCCCTTCTCTACGGGAATCGGAGCTTAGAGTTCCCCTCTAATCCCGAATCTAATTTTAGCAAAAGTGCCTTCATGGAGGCGTTTAAATTGTTGACAGAGGTAAACTGGAGCCCCCATCTCTAACAGGAGGTCCCACAACTGGTCTCGATCTACCAAATCAAAAGCTGATTTGAGGTCCACAAATGTAAGGTAGAGGGAGCCTCCCTCCAACGAGTGGTTTTCCGTTAGATCAGTTGTAGTCTAAACAACTAATCTATAGTTGAAATTTTGGATCTAAAACCAGCTGGGAGAGGGGTGAGTATATTATGATCTTCCATCCAAGTCTGCAGTCTTCCCAAAAGAACACGTGCGAAAATCTTTTGGGTTACATCAATTAGGCTAATAGGCCTGTAATTAGCCGGGTCTAAAGGAGAGCCTTTTTTATAAATGAGAATGATCTCGGCACCCACCCACGTTTGGGGGGGTGTCAAGCCATAAAGAATTACATTAAAAAGGGACCGCAGGTATGGAACCCAAACTGCCTGATCGGTTTTAAATAGATCTCCTGGGACCTTATCCAATCTGGGTGCCTTATTTGGCAAGACTTTGGCCAAGGCCATTGTCACCTCAGCCAGGGAACAAAGGGGGATGTCAATGAGTGGAACGCGAATAGAGTCAATTACTGGAGGCCCATTTACAACTGTTTCTATTTGAAACTTTGTATTAACGTTTGAAAATGAGCTCGCCAGACTTCCTCCCCGAGGTTTGGCTCAATTGCATTCATACCCTCGGGTTTGCCTGTCTTCACCAAATTCCAAAACCCTCTGGGGTCCCTATCGTCTAGGGTTTTCTTAATGGCCTGCCACCTCTCAGTTTCCCATTCAGATTTCGCTTCTAAAATAAGTTTTTTTTTAAAAGCCCTTGCCTCCCTAATGCGTGGAATATCGCCCTCACACAGTTTAATCAATAGGGTTTTCCTTGCTTCTCTACAAGCCCTATTAAACCAGGGACTAATGCCTCTTTGTTCCTTTCTTTTATGGGTTGAGGTAGTATAAAAAAACTCTGCCAGGGTTTCAACCATATCCTGATGGTTATCCCTCAGCTCCTCTAAACAATCAGTGCCACCGCATTTATCTATAATAGAGCTGGCCTTTACCAAAAAGGGTATGATAGATTTATACAGTGCAGCCTTTGCCTCAGGTGATTGTAAAAAAGTTCCCCAACAGATTCTTCTACCTCCCTGTATTACAAATAAATTGGAAGGAGGCGATGTAGGCTCGGCTTGCCCTGCTCCCAGTTGGCACCAGTCCAGGGTAACGACCAGCGGATTATGATAGCTTTCAGGCCGAGGCTGTACCAGGAAGTTCACTATCCTATGCTAGATATCCACCTTCACCAAGATGTAATCAATTTTAGATGCCTGACCATTTCTTTCAAAAGTCTGTTTCGCTGGATTACATGTAGATAGTCGACCATTACATGCCCTCAGCGAATAGTTAAGAGTGACTGAGGTCAACTGTAGGGCTAGGGGGGTCCATCCCCTCAGCGGCTAGTGATTACACAATGGGATTCCCCACGTTGAATCCTCATCACCCGTTATGGAATGGGATAACTTATTTAAGGGTTCAAAGTGGCAGTTAAAATCCCCGCCGATTATAGGGAAAACTTGCTCAGGCAGCGACAAAAGAATGGCTGACAGACAGTCTAGCGTCTGTGAGGTCTGCCCATACTTTACAGGGCGAGAGTAAACGTTGATAATAGCCACTTTTGGGAAGTCGTTTAGGGATAGAATAATACATAGGATATCAGGGGCGTGAGTATCTATTGGCTTAACTAAACAACCAAGATGTGTACCGATCCAGATGCCGAAGCCCCCTGATGGTTTGCCCCTAGGCCCCTGAACTGCCGCTTTACAGTAAGAGGCAAACCATACTCTATGTAAAGACCTCAGTGCCCAGATCTCCTGAAATAAACAGATCTTGTGGGTATCGATGTATTCAGCCCAGTCAGGAATAACCATTTTAGAAGTTAACCCGGCAATATTCCAAGACAGCATACTTAGCCCTGATGGTAGGACTGCCTTGGATCTCTGCAGACCAATGGTAGAGGTCCCTCTTTCAGGGGTCACAGACAGGGTCTCCTCCTCAAAGCCACCAATGTTTTCAACTGTGGCATCAAGGTGGCTAACTAAATCCCCTTTAGCATACTCCATTAATGCCCTATCGTTGCTTATCAGCGGAGGGTTAACAGGCGCTATTACTCCCTGAAGTGGTTGGGCTTCTATAGCCTGAGAAAGAAAAATAGGTTCAACCAAGTTAGTAATAGTACCAAGCAGACTCCCCACCCTACCAGGCAGACTACAATATACATCCCCCTCAGTGTTATCAATGGGTCCCCTAAAAATGTATTTAATCGCTAGTTCCCTATTCAAAGTAGATGTCTGGTCGTTAACCACATCTCCCTCATCAACTCGCAGAGTTTGACAGTTCAGAGTCAGTCAATCTACTTGATCTACACAACTAAATCTATTAGGTAGGGGAGGGCAAAGGGTCGGAAATTATCGTAGTTACAACGTCTATTAGTTGCTCTTTCCACCTCCGGCATAAAGTCCCTACCTTCCCTTCATTGACCCCAACTATTTGATAAAAGGTGGGCAGGATGAGGGGGATAAAAGTATGTTAAAGGACGGGACCGTATCCCTTTAGCCACCCACATCTTATGCCAGTTGCATATGTGATCTACTAGTTAATCAAAATACAATCGCCCTCAATGTGTTTCTTTTTTTGCCCCACCCAGCTTATTCTACGAGCAAATAAAATTTCGCTATACACCTGTGGTGGGAGTGGTCTATTAGTATTTAACCAGTGAGTACACTTGTTTTTCAAATCAGAATACGATTCCTCTTTACCTTGGTCCAGACCCAGGACACCTACCAAAACAACAACATACAGAATTGATTCTGGTGGCATATCTACGCATGGCAAACTAGAGCTCTTTAAATCACCACTTAGGGGGCGCCTACAGGAATCATCAGCTTTGTCGTTTCTCATTGGACCTTGTATAGAACCGCCCTCTTGAGTAGAAATCGCGAGATTCATATCCTTAATAGATACGCCCTCACCATGTATTACATTGCCAGAATTCCCAGTGGTACCAGACTCAACAGACCCCCTTAGGGGGGCTAATGTTGTATTGGGAGGCAAGGGCATGAACTAATCGGGGTGGGAGGGTTAACGATTAAGTTAGAGGTTACACCAGATGGCCCAGAATGGCCCTCCGTGACAAATTTTTCATTCAAATAATTGGTTGAAAAAGATCATTCTAGATGTAAGAGTTTATCTTCTATTAGAGAGAGTCTTTCGAGGAGTGGTTGAAGGGAAGAAGTGAGTAAAGCTCCCATTTTCACCCAAAAATCCTCTCCAACTAGTTGTAAAAGGGGATCTGTCATATAAGAGTTTGATGAGCCCGTGAAAAGGGTTGGTAGTCGAGCCTCCATCCCAGATGGTGTTGGTATAAGGTCCGTTACACCTATTCCACGGGATATTTGAATCTTCGCGTTTTTAGGATTTTTATTCCTCTGAGGGCCCCCGCCCCGCTTTCTCTTTATAGCTGGTTCCTGGGGTTGGGTCAGAACTTGGATAGAGGAATTACAAATTGACCTCGTTAAGGGACGGGGAGGTGAGCGACAAACAGGCTCTATAAATGCCGGAACAACAGACTCGATGGTGGGAGCAGGCTCCAATAGAGACGGAATATTAACAGTACTCTCTGCCGCCTGTAGATGCTGATGGCTTCCTCCAAACAGGGGGGAAGGGTTACTACCCATGGCAGTATGTTGCTCTGGTGACCTAACATGCATAAGCTCACCCAGGGATGATCGCGTTGATAGTGTGGGGTCCAGTGATAGACGCCGATCAGTCAAGGCAATTTCGTGGTCCAGAACTGATGTTGCTCTGATGATAAACCGGTCCAATGACCCCACCACTGACCCCCCTTTAGCAGATATCCTCCCCTTCCCTCCTTTAGTGGCCATAGATGGATCCGACACTACAACTAAACCTACAGCTATACCTTGGGTTGAAGTGCCAAATGAGTATTATAGCACAACAGAACAAATCAACTCACAGGCACTGACCTTATGGTGATGGTTGTGTTGGGGGGCCCAACCCGACCTTTTACGATCTTGAACGGGCTCAAACGTTCCACGCAGCTGGTGCCGCAAGGCGTTAAGTAGTGGCAGGCGGGAGGGGCTAGAACAAGTGGCTTCTGGGTCCTGGAGTCCTATGGTCCGCTCCAAAACTCCCAAAGTCACAAAGAGCAAAACACCTCCCTACGCCTCCTGCGATACGGCGTCCGCGCAGTGGGTGTCGCGAGGCGTTAAGTAGTGGCAGGCGGGAGGGGCTAGAACTAGTGGTTGCTGGGTCCTGGAGTCCTAGGGTCCGCTCCGATACTCCCAAACTCACAAAGAGCAAAACAACTCCCTAAGCCTCATGCAATGCGGCGCCCGCACAGCGGGTGCCACGAGGCGTTAAGTAGTGGCAGGCGGGAGGGGCTAGAACAAGTGGCTGCTGGGTCCTGGAGTCCTAGGGTCCGCTCCGATACTCCCAATGTCACAAAGAGCAAAACACCTCCCTACGCCTCCTCCGATGCGGCGCCAGAGGATTAGGCAGATGTCGCAGTCTGTGCAATACAGCAGGCCGTGCAGGTAAGCAAGCGTAAGCACCAGTCCGTGTAATAATGGCAGCAAGGCTGAGAGCGTCCCACACTTCACTCGGTGGGGCCTATAAGTGGGTGCAGCACAGTGAGTAGTGAGTCTGATGAGTAGTGAACCCAGTGCAGCGCGACCGCCACATAGGTGCAGGGCAGAGGAGGCTTAGCAGCACTAGGCAGGCCCGGTCCTATTGGGTCCTTCAACCCGGAAGGCAGCAATTATGGTGGAGTGTGAGCCTTGGGTGAGGCAGGCCGCAGTCACAACTGTGAAGGGGACTGGGGCTCCAAGCGCTGTAATGTGAGATCCAGCGAAGATCCAGCACTGGTGAAGAGTGCACCCCTATCGCACTCACCTCGTCGGCTGGTCTGGCCCGAGCAGGTCCGCAGCAGGCGCAGGGCAGCCCCCGGTGGCCACGCAGGGCGAGGAAGCAGGGCCCTGCGGCTCCAGGAGGCTGCGTCAGAGCACGGCAGGGCCAGGTCCTGGATGGGTGACGTCTGCCCGAAGCCGAGACACCGCACACCAAACGGCACGCAGAACGCAGCTCAGTCCCTGAGGATCACCACAGGCACCGGGAGAGTCCAGCAAGTCATCCGCGCCGGCCGCCAGGCACAGCCCGCCCCACTCAACACCGAACTTCAGTCGGCGCAGGTAACGGCAAGTCGCCTTCTTGGGAAGGGGGTGTAGATCAGGAGTCAGAGTGCTCACAAGGCGTCCGGCTGCAGCTCGTGCACGCTCCCTGGCTGCAGCCTGCTCACCATGGCGGCTCCTCGGCCCATTGCCAATTTTAATATTGATTTTCCTTAAAAGCACATATACTTGTTTAACAACGATCTGGAGTATTATAACCTGAAATTAATCCCTGTAGGGCTTCTCTTCCTGCGTCTTGTGCTCTAGGAGCAGCCGCTCTTAGCCTGTTGACTTCTGGGCACTCCCAATATGGATGGGATGCAGTAGTTTGTTTTGCTTGAGGACATGGGGGAGAAACCGCAGGAAGGTATTTATCATTTGATTAAGGGTCGGGTTGCAAAATTATTGGTTGTGATAGCATGTAAAGTGCAGTGCAATTATTATCTTCTCTTTATGTAAACAAAAATGTTTAGGGATGTAGGAGTGCTTCTGTGTGTGTACTTGTATATATGTGCATGCATGTGTGAGTGTGTAAATGTATCTTTTCTTGGTAATGATGTATATGTATGTGCATGTCTATGTTTGCATGTGTCTGTGTTTGTATGTGCTCGTGCCTGCATGTGTGCATGAGCGTGTGTGCATGTATGTATGCTTATATGGTTGCATCTATCTGTGTATGCAGCTTCAGGTGGCTGTTTGCAAATGTGTGCATGTATATATGTGTGTTTGTGTCTGTGTATGTGTATTACTTTATATTTGTGCTTGCACGTTTTGATTTCTCTGTTAGAAATGGGGTCTCTGGTTGGCAATGGTTTGCACCTTTTTCCAAGTAGGGACCCTTCTTCCTAGTCAGGGTAAGAGGAATACACTTCTAAAATAACCCTTGCTTGACCCCTTGGTAGCTTGGCACGAGCAGACAGGCTTATCTCAGAGGCAGTGTGTAAAGCATTTGTGTACCCATACAGTGACAGAGTTAAAACACTACAAATGGACACCACTCCAGTTTAGAAAAATAAGTAATCTTTATCTAAACCAAAAAAGACCAAAATGACAAACATCCACAATACAGTAATCAAAATTTACTTCTGAGCCACAGGGAAGGTGATGCGTAGGTTCCTTATGCGCAGGAAAGGTGATGCATCAGTTACTTACTCCAGGCGAGGTGATGCGGTGGTGCCTTACTGAAGGGGAGGTGATGCGTTGGTTTCTTTATTGTGCAGGGAGGTGATGTGTCAGTATCTTAAAGCGGCCCCGGTGCTCCTGTAGACATGGCGCCCCGGTGCAATGCTTGGGAATCGAGGATGAGTCGGTTCTGTATGCGCGGCTGCAGCAACGGCACTGCGTTGTTCTCTCCAGCCATGGTCCCACGATGCTTTGGTTCTTGCAGCTGCACAGCAGGGCGTGGATCGGAACGGTGATCTCAGACTTTGTAGATCGGTGAACTCGATACTGTGTGCTGTGATTTCTCTAGCCGCAGGTTTCTTCAACAGCACGATGGTGATGCATGGAAATTCTTCCCGGATGGCGGCGATGCATCGGAAACAGATGTGGCGTGCTTCTCGTAGTTGCATGTCTTATCCAGCTCCCAACAGCATGAACAACCTCCAGAAGCCCAACTCAGCAACATACACCTCTTGGCAGGTCAGAACTCCCAGCAAGGAAGTTCAGAGGAGCTGGTGCTGAAGTCTTTGTGTCTCTGACACTTCAGAACAGGAGGAAAGCTCTACTTCAAGCCCTAGTAGATCTTCCTCAAGCAAGGGACACAGCACACAGCAAAGTCATTGTCCTTTCTTTGGCAGAAACAGCCACTGCAGGCCAACCGCAGACAGCACACAGCAAAGAGGCAGTACTTCTCCTTCAGTTCCTCCAGCTCTTCTCCTTGGAAAAGGTTACTCCTGAATTCCAGAAATGATCTAAAGTTCTGGGGTCTGGGCCTCAATATTTATACAGGATTTCTCTTTGTTCTCCTGTGGCAGAGAGGTTCTGTGCTCAGTCAAAAACAGTTCTGTACTCTCTGGTCCAGCTTCCTGGCAGGAGGTGAAGATAGCATTGTGTGAGGCAGACCAGGCCCATTCAGGACAAGGGTCCTCCCCTTACTCTAAATGCAATCCAGGTTGATTCAGCTCTGCCCTGCCACTAAGAGGTTGCCATTATCACCTTTTATCCTGCTTACATTATTGGGCTCACTGCTCACTATTATTAGGTATCAGGGGGCCTAGGCACCCCCCTTTCTTCCGGTGTGGTTTCTTACACCTCCCCATTATGCTCCTCTGCTTGACTCGGGCCAAGAAACTAGCTTCCATTTTAACCTCAGCTATTGATTGAGGCAGATATATAGGGGGATCTATCCTGTGTTTATTGACAGTTCATATTTTCTGTATTGTTTTTTTGTGATAGAGTTTCTCTAGCAGTCCACCACCCTCTTAACTGTAACCCAGTGGTCATCTCTAAAGCTCAGCCCCTAGGCACTGGGGTTCCTATGAGTGGTCCATCTCTACCCATATGCACTCTTTTTAATTTGCTACCGCACATAAACTACTCAATTGGTATATCAGGGAGATGAACTCTCCACAAAGCAATATGAAAATCACTCTGCTTTACTCTACTGGAAGGACCAAGCAGTATTCTTCCAGGGAATGCACCTTATGGCAACTGAAGACTGCAAATTACAGCTCAAATGGTGGGGTCAGATGTTTGGCACAAGATACTCGACTTATGCAAGGGGACTGTGCTTGGGGTTAGGTCTGGGGTCCTGTTTCAAGCCAACATTATACATATTGATGAGTATGATTGATATGTCATAGCTATGGCCAGAATATATCAGTTTTACGAGTTATTTATGCTCCTAACGTCAATAAGGCTAACTTCTGAAGTCTAGTATCATAATCCCTCTCTGACTGCACCATTATTCTCTGATTAATTGGAGGGATTTTTAACTGTGCTTTGGGCACCATTTTAGGTCACTCGAAACCCCTCTCCCTTATTCACCTACACTACATTATAACAGGGCCTTTAGCAGCGGTTGGATGTTTGGGCCTTGGGTGACTCCAGTCTCTGCACTGTGAATATTCGTTTTACCCCCAGTACATAGCATGCATTCCAGACTGGAAAGATTTGCCTGCGCTCCCATAATGCATGTCTGCATCTCCTCTTTGCTTACTGTTCCAAAACGCTTTCGGTCATATCCCTTTACACATGGTCCTGGGTTGGGGCAGACTGTTAAAGAAGCTTGCTAGAAGATGCAGTATTTTGACATACATTCCGAGACAATATAGATGTGCTTTTTCATAAAAACAAAGAGTCCTCTTCCTCATCTGAAGTAGAGTTGCACCTGAATACTGATGAAGGGTAGATAAATACCTCTTTGTTGATTAAGGATTACAATAAGCATAAGACATAGGAATACATAGCCCAGGAGACAGCATCCCGTCCCAACGACTCCTCAGTATCATCTCATCAGCATTCTAGCAAGCCTGAGCAATGAGTCTGGCAGACTACGTCACCCTCCATGTCCCTGATAATGCCTAACACACACACAAGACACCAGACTATACCACATCCTCCTTAATAGAACTGGATCTGTTTAAAGTGGTCACCAGAGGTTTATGTATTAAGACCACACTGGGGCTTAAACAGACACTCGCTGTGGATCAGTGGCAGCTTGAATCAGCCAGTGATACTGAAGGGCTTATACCAATGAACCTGGACATGGTTGAGAACTTCTATTCCATAAGATCCACATTTTTGACAGTCTAGAAAGGCTGAGATGCCAGGATTATTCATCCTATCAGGCTAGGATACATAATGAGGGGAATACCGCTAGCCGTCTCCTTTCCCACTTGGCCACCTTGATGGTTCTGTATACTGTTCCCTTGGCATAGATCTACATTCTAGTGAGATGGCTTCTGTCCAGTCAGATATTAATAACATAACGTGTATTTGTAAAAGCGCACGATCACCGCATCAATGGGGGATCTTGGCACTGAATAACAGATGTATATTGTTACCCAACTCAATGGTACTCATTTTATCGACCACAAATGGATGAAAGGCTGAGTGGACCCGCCGGGATTTGAACCTGTCACCATGAGGTGAAACACAAGGCCCTGCAGTGGATGCATTAGTCCACTGAGCCAACAGACCCGGCTTCCCCGCAACTTACAACCCGCTGTATCAAGAACCAGTGGATAAACAAACTCATATGATTGACACGTTTTTCATGCCCATCCGACTACCCTGCCTCTCAGGGGAAGCGGTGCAAACTCTTCACTTACCGCGGATGCAACAGACATTTAAAGCAATCCTCCATTAACGCCTTGTTGAAAAACTCCTGGCTCAGATGGGAAGCAGTCTGAATTTTATAAATTATTTTCTCCACAACTGGCACCATGGCTGCTTACGATATACACTGCATCCTTCGCTTCAGCTCCCTCCCTCCCCTCTTCTCTGAATGAAGCTATTATCTCTGCAGTGCTAAAGCCTCATAACAACTCTACAGGCAGGAACTCTTATCACCCTCTCACTATCTGGAAAACATATTTTTAAATCCTGTCTATACTATTACATTGCAGATTATTACCGAACTACCGCAATTGATGCACAGCGGTCAATCAGTTCATATTCTGCGACGAAACAGCTCCCTCGATTTGCGGAGCTTCGATGACGTCACGAGAGGTGCGTCGGAGAGTTCTCGAATGTGGCCTGCGTGGGGAAAGCTTTCGACTCCTACATTGAGCTCACAGTATAAGCCCTGGAGCGGTTTGGAATAGGTCTGTACTGACGCAAATGGGTGCGACTCTGGTACACGCACCCTACAGCCAGGGTCAAAGCAAAGCAATGTATCTGTGATTCTTTTGTAGTGGGCAGGGGCACCCATCAGGGATGTTTGTTATCGCCAATATTATTTACCTTAGCCATGGAACAACTTGCATCCCGCCTACAACTTCTTGGGGTGCGGTGAAGAATACCACTCAGTGCTACGCTGCATATTGTGTCTGTCTATGCAGGTGATATCCTTCTGAAAATTATAGATGGATAGTATGACCTTTCCTCCATTGCACAACTCCTGGAGGACTTTGTCAATATTTCCAGTCTTCACGTTAATTGTGCCAAATCCTGTATTTTCCCCTTAAATTGAGACATACCCTACCTCAGTACCTACACTAAGATGGTAGACTATCGAGTGAGCCCACATTATTTCAATCTCGAGGTATTAACCTTCATCACTCAACTGATGATGTATGTGATGGTAATCTGGGGAGGCCAATTTAAGTGCTTTGAGCGTAATTTACATTTTGGTCCACACTACCTTTAGCAGTTATAGGCTGGATAGCACCAATTAAAATGGTAGCATTCCCACGTTTATTGTAATACTTTGTAAACCTCCCATTAACCCTCCCTTGAACTTTTTTTTAAGGATTTTGATAACAAAAAGTCAGGGAGTTTATATAGATTGAGGGGGGGCGGGGAGTGCAGAGATGCCATTTTGATTTTGAAGCGCCCTATAGAAGCCGGAGTCCTTGGCCTCCCAGCCTGCGACAGTATTGCTGAGCTGCACCGCTTCAGTGGGTATCCAAGCAGCTAGCGGGATTTTCTGTCTGAAACAGGCTTTACTCCCTCTAACTGCAGAGGAGGATCCCTGCATCCACTGTTACACTTTAAAGGGTACCCTCAGCCTGACACCTCCCACCCCCATTGCTGACCATAACCTTGCCATGTTTGCATCGCTCTTGGGCGCTCACGGTGCACGTTACCCCCTATGCTTCTGCTGCCTTTGATGTAGCGCTTAAAAGTTTGAAAATTGTAGGGGTGCGTTATATTCACTGTTAGTTGGCACCCGCATATAATCAAATGTGTGCTCAGGTATTTTATGTGCAATGTATTACGAATTGTATAACCTATATCGATTTTAATAGAAGTGTTAGCTATGTACAAGCATCTTATGTATATATTGAAGCCATGCATAGAGCTTAGTCCTTTTTGAACAATGTGATGTTAAAACGTGTAGATTAGAATTCGTGTCTGTAGACTGTTTAGGTTGACCACACATGAAAGAAAGACGTAAATGTCAATACTGTGATTTAAACCTGCTTGTGTAACCGAAGTAGTGGCCAGAATTCGCATATATCGTTGAGGCGAAAGGCCTGGTATTTTCTTATGTTAGCCAAGGGCAATAGGCCAAAAAGGATTTATTCCAGTAGAGGTTTTAGGCTGTAGTAAATTGCAACTTAAGAGATGTGAAGAATGTCTGCTTTGCATGATCTCACCCCAGGTGCAAGGACAGTTGCTCGTTAGTAGAGAAGCTCTTTGTTCACAAATTGACTTATGTAGTAAAAGCCAGACATGGGAGTGTATTGGAATGTGCCAATCGTAACTCCTAGTGCGGATGGCGTCTGGGACTCAAGGCCAAGCGATGGACGATGGAACTGGACAGCGCTCTGTGGAAATTTACTGAAAGACGACCCCGCAGAAGAGGAGGCGCAAAGGGCGTGTTCTGGGATTTGGGGTTCTGTATTAGGGACAGCGCCCCGAGGGTGGACGCGGTTCAGAGCAGCCCAGAGCAGAGGAAGGCTAGGCGAAGAGATAGAGGGGGCAACTTAGACCAAGCTCTCTAAGTGAAGACTTCTTATGAAGTTTCACTCTGATACCTTTTACTCGATGGGGGTCTCAAGGGATTGCTAAGTAGGGATGTCATCTAGTGCAGAGTAGGGACAGAGATGGTATGGTTCAGTGTCCCTAGTATCGACATTTGCTTGGTGGTGTTCTACCTCATGCTTTTAGAGATTGTACTTTTAGTTATTTTTAGCCGTATGCGGATTCTCCGTAGAGTAGCTTTTGTGTTACTGCCTATGTACTTGTTGTGCCTCGTATTGAGGACCTTGTATCTGCAAATCTTCATGCTGATAATAAAAACCAGAGAGCCAAGAGATTAAGTCTCGAGTCTTTGATTATGGCAAATTGCGGACAGTAATTTTGATAACTGTGTTTTCCCTCCACGCTATTGGGCAAGTAAAAAGTTCCATCTGACCAGAGTGGGTTCGAGTAGATAATTGCCAGATACTAAAATGGGCCGGAGCAGTTGGTAGCAGAGGATGGTTTCTTTCTGATAGCGAGGGAAGATTAGATAAGGATAAGTGACCCTTGAGGCCCAAGAGACGATAAGTGATGCTGAATCATCAGATGGCGAGCAGCAGACGGCAGCAGATGAGCATCGACGGCGAGTAGCAGTGCGGCAGAAAGCAGCAGTTCCGGGAGTGAGTATGAAAATGAGATGTTGTAGATTGCGGTGTTGATTTGTTGTGTGATGTCTTGCGGAGTTGTTGTGTATGTCGTGTGATTGTGAGATCAGGCTGTGAGCGCGCGCAGCCCGGGAATTGTGGTGTAGAAGACACCTGAGATAGATTTTGTTGACCACCCAAAGGAGATCGTGAGGTACCATCGATCACCTGGACCGAGATAGGGGGAGAGAATGCGTGTGTGTATGGCAACTTAACGCTGGTCGTGGGTTGTGGTGTGCAGATCGGAGTGTTAGTAACCTATCAGAGGCGATCTGTCTGGCCGGACGGGGGCAGACGGGCGCCAATCGAGGTCAACAAGGTCGAGAGACTGTGGACGAACAGTCAGAGGCTGTGGACGGACAGCCAGAGAAGTAACTTAATTGGTTATTTCAGTGTGTGAATGGGACGTGAGTAAGCGTGAAACGAGTTTTGGAGAAGGGAACTGCTGCGAGCGAAGGAAGGTGACGTCAGAGAGTGTCGCGCTGTGATAGGCCGGTTGGTGTGAGTCGCGCTGTTATTGGAGGATTCGAGAACAAGAAGTAAATAGAGCGCGAGATCGAATTTGCTCATCATGAAGTGCCTTAGGGCTTTGCGAGAGTTGTGTAGAGGCGATAAGCACGTGGTTGTTCGTGGGGGAGAAGAAGCCCCTCCCGAGGATACCCCGGCACATTACATGGCACAGAATGTGGGGTTACATACTATAGTTTGGATTGAGAATTGGCACAAGATGACACAAGGTGAAGGGGAATTAGCTTTCCCGAGGTATGGCTCATTTAGATTAGCGGTGCTGTACCAACTGAAGACGGTGATGGGGTCCTTAAGACCCTTGCCAAGACCAGCACAGTTCGAAGCATTACATGCGTGGATTAGAGCAGCGCATGATAAGGAAAAGGGAAGAAGTCAGGAGAGGATGAGGAAGTCGATTAGGGCATTTCAGGATGCCAAGTGGGACGCAGCGGAGAAAAGATGGAGAGTGCAGACAATTGAGGAAGCGAAACTGTATCCCGTGATAATAGATTCGACAGGGATACGCCATGTGAAAGCACAGGAGAAGGCACAAGAGGAAGATAGTGATTCCGATGATGGGGTATTGCAAAGATTGCTAGACGAGAGACCACCCCCTTATAATCCAGATGAAGCGGATGATAGGTGGGGTGAGAGGGGAGAAACTAGGAGGGTAACAATCCAGCCTGAGACCCGAGTGGAAGGGTTGGTTTCCTTTGAAACCGCGAGTTCACAGGGTCAGTCTGAGGCTAGTGGGAGGATTGAAAGAGAGATGAGGTTACCGGATGCCTTGAGGGTACCGGTCACCATTGGACCGATTGTGTCGATATACAGTCCGGAATCAGAGGAAAGAGAGAGGTCAGAACGAGTGGCAGAAAGAACGAGGAGAGAAAGCGGGGAAAGTGAGTTGGAAGGGGCAACGGCCCGACCTCCAAGCCCTGTACAATGGAGTACACCATTAGCAGCGGTATCAGACACATCTAGGGGCGAGGAAGACCAGAGATCGGAGAGGCCAAGGACTCTGATGGAGTCGAGATCAGATTTAAGGTCATGGGTACCGCCAAAGAAGCAAATGACCTGGAATATGGGCAAAGCGGGGACAACTCCAGTTGCCTTTCAGAGCCCTTCTGCTCCCATAGAACCACCAGAAGAGAGGAGGGAGAAGGAGCCAGAATGTGAATATGATGAGGGACGTGGAGCAAGTTGTCAGGTGTTGAAAGGAGCCTTGAAGGCAGGGATGATAGACGTAGTAAGGCTTAAGGCAGAGGCAGATGAAATTATATATGGAAGCCTACCTCTTGAGAGGATAGTATCCTACAGTCCAGATGACCTGTTTTTCGTGGCGAAAGATGTGACGCGGAAAGCACGAATGGCACACGAGAAATTGAGGGGATTGGCGAAGGAATATGGTGTGGATCTGTCCAAGACTAGAGCGTTGCAAGGAAGTCATAGGATGCATTATACAGAATGGGAGTTAGAGGAGAAGAGGGTTGTTGGACTGAGGTCACATACTAGAGAACTGGTCCTAGCCATGCGGCCATGGTTGACGCTTGATAAATGGGAAGAGAAATGGTCAAAGAAAAAGACCCCAAGGGGAGCGGAAGGAGGAACTCCGGCAGAGGGGTTGCTATTAGCTAAGACCTTTCCCCTTAGGGAGGTGGCGAATGGAGGATATGTGCATGTACCATGGAGCAGGGGGGATTTGGCATCATTTACGAATGATTTTCCCAGGCTCAGGGAGAAGCCTGCAGAGTGGTACAAGCAAGTTGAGCGTTTTGTTAAGATTTCGAAGGTGTTGTGGATAGACCTGAACACCTTATTCGATATTGTGGTTCCAGGGGATCTGTGGAACGCATGTAAAATTGCTGTTGATTGGCCGGACTATGAGCCTGATAGGAACATGATTACAAATGGTCCGTCGCCCGTAGTGATGAGGCTGTACGATAAAGTAATTACCTGGTTGAAATCGAAGGTTTCACCCCAAGACATTGATTGGGTGAAGATAGATAGGACGGTGCAGGAGCCAAAGGAGACAGTACATGAATTTTATGAGAGACTTTTGAAGGCTTTTAAGCAGTACAGTGGCCTAGATGAGCTGGAAACGAAGGACATGGGACAGTTTGTGTCTAAGTTCGTGCTGGGTTTGAAGCCCGAAGTCAGTCTCATGATACAGCAGCATTTGATCTGTTGGCAGAATAAGCCCATAGATGAGATCTTGCGGTATGCTAGGTACTGCACGGATGAGATTGAGTCAAAGCACAAGAAGATGAAGGATAACCTATTGCTCATTCAGATGCAAGCTGCTCAGGGACCGCCGAATGGGGGTCCGGTGGTGCGGAGACAGGGAAACTATCAGACAGGGAATCAGAACGCGCAGGGTCAGGGAAGGCCGAGGCCCGTTGACCCTAGGACAGGCATAGATGTAGCGATCTTGAAGAAGACGACTGCTTGTCACCAGTGTCACCAGGTGGGACATTGGAGGCGCGAGTGTCCCTTGAACCCCTATAACCAGCCGCAGATGGAGGGAGGAATGGGTCAGGTTCCTGGGGCAGAACAGGTACAGACGGTGACTGTACCGAGAATGATGCAAGGGGGGACCGGCGTCTCGCAGGTGCAGGTTCCCCAGCCACCCAGGATGCAGAACATACAGCAGGGAGCTCGGACTTATTTGCAGATGCCTATGTTCGAAGTGAGAGAGGAGAGGGATGCAGATTTGCTGGCGCAGCTAAGTTTAGGTCAGGATGATGATTGCATACTTAGGGCTATTCTAGAGGTAGATCAGAGAGGACCCTTTGTGGAAGCAGAACTCGATGGACACCCTACTACCTTTTTGGTAGATACGGGGGCTACCAGGTCAACTATAAGATCAGCAGTAATTCCGGGGGTAGCCCTTTCGGGGGAATGCATACAAGTGGTTGGAGTGGCGAACAAGAGGCTAGTGAGCCCCTTAACGGAACCGATTCCAGTCAGGATAGGAAACTTTAGGGATCGACATCAGTTCGTGGTGTGCGATTCTAGTCCTGTTTGTTTGTTGGGAAGAGACTTGTTGTGTAAGCTCAATTGCACAATCTACTGTACCCCAAAGGGAGTAGAGGTACAGACAAGGGATGATGACGCGACCTTTAAGGTTGCAAATCAGCGGGTGTGCGTGGAAATGTACCCGGCTTTGACAGTGGAGGAGCTTCCACAGGATTTGAGGGAGTCTGTATCGACCGATGTGTGGGATCTAAGCGGAGAGGAGATCGGCTTAGTCAGGGGAGTGGAACCAGTGAGAATACAGGTTAAGCCGAACGCGGAATTCCCGAGAACACCCCAGTATAAACTGTCGCCTGAAACAATTGCAGGGATTAAACCTGTGATCGAGTCTATGATTAGGCAGGGAATTCTGGTGGAGATCATGGGTAGTCCATGTAATTCACCCATTATGGGATTGCAGAAACCAAGTGGGAAGTTCAGGATAGTGCAAGACCTGCGGAAAATAAACGACATAGTTGTTCCATGTTGTCCAGTGGTACCGAATCCATCTGTGATACTGTTCCAGATCCCATGCGAAGCTGGATGGTTCACAGTGATTGACTTGTGTCAGGCATTCTTTTCGATTCCTCTACATGAAGATTGTAGGTTTCTATTTGCATTTAGGCTAGAGAATCGTATATTAACGTGGTGTCGTATCCCACAGGGGTATACGGAGAGCCCGTCAATTTTTAATCAGCTCTTAAAGAAGAATCTTGAAGGTCTTGTGTTGCCGAAAAACTCTGTTTTGGTGCAATACATTGACGACCTGCTTGTCGCGTCAGAGACAGAAGACGCTTGCAGGGTCGATACCATTGCGTTGTTGAATTTCCTGGGAGAGAATGGTCACAAGGTGTCTCCAAACAAGTTGCAATACTGTTTACCTGAGGTACAGTATTTGGGGCACAGGATCGAAAAGGGTAAAAGGAAAGTGTCTCCAGATCGCATTGATGCGATTCTGAGAATGCCAGTTCCCTCGACGCAGAGGGAAGTTAGAATGTTTTTGGGAATGGTGGGCTATTGCCGCCAGTGGATCCCAAACTTTTCCTTTGAAGCGAAGCCTTTACAGCGGCTGACGCGAAAGGATGTAAGTGATCCGGTACCATGGGACGACGACTGTTTGAAATCATTTCTGAGGCTGAGAGAAGCCTTATGTAGCGCTCCTGCGTTGGGAATGCCGGATTACAACAAGGCATTTGCATTGTTCTGCTGCGAAAGAGAAGGTTGCGCATTAGCAGTGTTAACCCAGAATCATGGAGGTGTCCGTAGACCAGTTGCCTATTTCTCAGCTACTTTAGATCCAGTAGCTTTTGCGTTGCCCGGATGTCTCAGATCCGTTGCGGCAACAGGTGTCAGCATCGAGAGATGTGAGAGCATTGTGATGGGTCATCCTCTTACTGTACATGTGCCACATTCTGTTGAACTGCTGATGACTAGGACTAAAACACAGCACCTCACAAATAATAGGCTGACTCGCTATGAGCAAGTTATCCTTGCAGCCGATAATGTGACATTGAAGAGGTGTGCTGTTTTAAATCCTGCTACATTGTTACCTGTTCCAATTATAGATGATAATGAAGATTGTGAGGACCATGATTGTCTCGACGTTACGGAACTATGCACCAAACCGAGACCTGACATTGTCGATGAACCACTCCCAGTTTCAGATGAGATTTTCTTTGTGGACGGTTCATGTTTAAGAGACAGTGTCGGTCGATTGAGAGCAGCATTCGCTGTATGCACCATCACGGGTGTGGTTGAAGCCGCTTGTTTAGAAGAAGTACACTCCGCGCAGGTGGCTGAGCTCATTGCCTTGACTCGTGCCTGTTTGGCAGCCGACAAGATCCGTGTAACGATTTACACGGACAGCCAGTATGGGTTTGGTGTGGTTCATGACTTCGGACAGCTATGGTCCCAGAGAGGGTTTCTGACGTCTTCAGGTTCTCCTATAAGAAATGGTGAACATGTACGGAAACTGTTAAAAGCATTGCAAGGTCCTGATGAAATTGCTGTTGTTAAATGTGCTGCACACACAAAGGGAAATGATTTCGTCTCGTTGGGAAACAACTACGCTGATGAAGTAGCCCGATTTTGTGCAGAACAGGGATGCAACTTCACTGAGACCTACATGGAGGCAACTGGGGAGGAGAGGGTGTATGGTCAGATGTTAGCAATGGCAGACTCATGGGAGGAACTGAAACAGCTTCAGGAAGGGGTCTCGGATCAGGAACGTGACAGCTGGATACGAGCGGGATGTGAGAAGGGAGATGTGGATATATGGGTTTCGAATGATGGACGAGCGGTGTTGCCGGAAAGTTTGTTGAATCCCATGGCGAGGTTGATACATGGTGCTGTACATCTGGGTAGGGATGCCATGATGAGAGTGTTTCGTCAGACTTGGTACAACCCGAAGTTTCGTGCAGTGGCTGAAACTGTGTGCCAAAGGTGTGTCACTTGTCAACAGATGAATGTGGGGAAAAGAACCGCTGTGACGTTGAGCCACATAGGGAGGTCAGGGGGACCTTTCAATAGGATGCAGTTGGATTTTGTCGAAATGCCGAAGTGTAATGGGTTGAGGTACATATTAGTGATAGTATGTGTCTTTTCCAGGTGGGTGGAGGCGTACCCTACACGCAGATGTGACACACTCACAGTAGCGAAACTATTATTGAGAGAACTCATTCCAAGGTACGGGTTCCCGACGTCCTTTGAATCGGACAGAGGAACTCATTTCCACAGCGAAGTTATGAAGTTGCTTTGTGCTGCTTTGAATATAGACCAGAAGTTACACTGTAGCTATAGACCAGAAGCTTCAGGGATAGTGGAGCAGGTGAATGGAACTCTGAAGGCTCGGATGGCGAAGGTGTGTTCGTCTACGTCTCTGAAATGGCCTGACGCATTGCCTTTGGTCCTTATGAGCCTCCGAAGTGTGCCTGATAGAAGGACTGGGTTGTCACCCCATGAAATCCTCATGGGAAGAGCGATGCGTTTGCCTGCAATACCTGCTACTGCTCTGATAAATATCACTGATGATATGATCCTGGACTATTGTAAAGGCCTTGCTGACGTGGTCCGTTCTGTGTCTCAGCAGGTGCAGACAGCAACGGTTCCAGCTGCGAGTGACCGGTGCCACGACTTGGACCCAGGCGATTGGGTCCTAGTCCGAAAGCACGTGAGGAAGAGTTGTTTGGATGCTAGGTGGCGCGGCCCTTTCCAAGTGATCCTTGTCACGAACACAGCTGTCAAGTGTGGAGGTTTACCGAACTGGGTGCATGCTTCTCATACCCGTAGAGTTCCAGCACCCGTGGAAGATACAGCCCCTCCCGAGAACCAAGATCCCAGAGAGCCGACCGAGCCTCCTGAGAGGGCCAGTCAAGCTGTAAGGGTTGCTGAAGCGGCTGATGGTGCACTGAATCGAGTTGGGGAAGAGCGTGAAGGAAGTACTGACCCAGAAACCGGCGAAGGAGCAAGAGGTGCAGTGGGTAGTACAGAATCAAGTTCTGCCGAAGAAGAGGAGGTCAGTGCACCGGGTATTGAAGAGAAGACCGGAGGTGCTACCGAAGCAGAAAGGGTTTGGCCCGCAAGACAGAACCGGGTAAACCTGAGGTTGGCTCCGGACACAGACCTTGCACCAGTTTCGGAGGAACCAGAAGAAGAATCAGGAGACGAAGAGAATCCTCAAGGTGGTGTGAGAAGGTCCAAGAGAACTCGAGTGCCAAGTCGGAAGTACGCTTCACCAGAGTGGGCATATCAAGTGACTGATGCCAGGGTTACCGAGCACGGGAAGGTTGAGGTCGATGACATTGGTCAACAGTGTCCCGCTCCAGAGGGTGGAAGTGTTGCTGAAGGTTCCGGGATTGGAGATCGAAGGAATTTTGACGATTCATATTCCGAGTCCACCATTCCTGAGTGTCATTCGAGGTATGATCTTGGACAATTTGGAGTTCCCGACGTTCACGACCGTGCCAGACCCACAGGAACTGATCATTCTTAAGCTCGAAATATTGCAAGGAGTCTTGAAACTGTTGGGACCAGCGCTTATGTTAGATTGATTTGAGGAGGTTGCAAGCAGAGAAGAAGATAACCTAGATCCGAGCGGAAGAAGAACAAAATTAGGGATTTTTCCGTTATAGAACGAAGAAAAGTTAGGGAGGTTTGCCTAAGTTCACGAAAGAGACACTAATGAGAAAGAGACTTACCCTTTCAGAGACTGTATTGGACACTGAGTATATTCCGAAGATGGCAGATCCTGCAAACCCACACCGTAGGGCTAAATTGATAATAGGCACATTGGTAGGAGTTGTGATAATCACCATATTTGCGGTAGTGATAAGTTCATACATGGTGGCTCACAGGCAAGAGGGGAAGGTTCAGGGAGCACCCACACCTATTACCCCAGGGCAGAGAGGTGTCAGTATCAGAGAACAGGAAATATCGAAGTTGAGGGATGATCGCAGACTCCACATGGATTTGTCGAGGGGTGATTTTAAGCTTAATGCTTATGCAAAGTTGCTGTATGAGTATGTTGATGCGATGGATGTGAAGGATTGCTATGTGTGCATGCAGTTGCCTGCTTCAGTGGATGAGGGTATCAAGTATCATCATCTCCCATTGACATATGGGATTTCTTGTAGTTTATTGCTCAGTTTATTTTATGACAGGAGACAGTTCGAGTATTTCTTTTCAAATTTTGACACGGTACTTCCTGAAGTTCCAGCAATCAAGCATTTGAACAAATATGATTCTAATAAGAAAGAGGACAGACTCCTGAAGTATTTTAGACCGACTATGAAGTTGGATACGGCGCATGCTCACAGGAATAACCTGACATGTGCGTTATCTGAGATAGAGAAGAAATTCATAGATCAGGTAGAGGACCGATACAGAAAGTTGACCCAGACACGACACACCGGAGATAGTCCAGTAGATTGGACAGACGAGGAGAGGGCTCACAGATCCAAGGGAAGTTATGGACCAATAGCGTTAGATGAGGTACAGAGAGGGAATTTGTGTATTGGACGGCCTCAATCCGATACGGATAAGGTCGCAGTAGGACATAGCACTTGTTCTCAGACCTTCACAGTGGAAGCTTCTGCTAAGAATTTTATGGTAGGTCCAGTAGAGGTAATTCCGACAGTATATTATGTATGTGGGAAGAATGCTTATGTCAGGCTACCTGCGAATTGGTATGGCATATGCTATTTGGCTATTATATTCCCGAAGATCTATCACACCGAGGACTTGGAGTTGTTAGAGACGAAGCGACAGTCTAGGAAACGTAGGGCTACGAACGCCGGTGCAGTGATTGGAGACATATACGGAGCAATGATACCTAGTATGGGTGTGGTGTTGAATGATGTGAAGATCAGGAGGTTGGCGACTGTGGTTGATGAGTTGTCTATGAACACGGCGAGATCTTTGTTGTTGGTGGCTGGAGAGATGTTGTCGATACGGAATATGGTTATGCAGAATCGCCTTGCTTTAGACGTATTATTAGCAAAAGAAGGCGGAGTCTGCAAATTATTGAAGGTTCAGGAATGCTGCACATATATTCCAGACAACACGAAGGAGATAGGGAAGTACATAGACAACATCACGACTATTCACAAGGAGATTATGGATTTGACGGAGGAGAATGTGTGGGAGAAGATTGGATTAGGATTTGGAAGAGTGGGAACTTGGTTTGCGAATTTGGGAAGAGGATTTCTGGGATCAGTGTTGAAGCCGATTATCATTGCTGTGGTTTGTGTGATTTGTTTGTGGGGATGCGTGAAGGCATGGAAGTGGTATCAAGGAGGCAAGGTTGAAAGGGCTCTTAAGGCAAACGAGAAAAGGATGGCGAAGCTCCAGGAGCAGCAATATGAGAGTCTTAAGAGACTGGAGGGAGTTCGACATGGCAAAGTTATGACTAGCGCGGTCTAAATCAGTTCTAAAGAAGAGAAATGTAATGGTGTGATGACGGATGTCATCAAAGGGGGGAACTGATGTAGCGCTTAAAAGTTTGAAAATTGTAGGGGTGCGTTATATTCACTGTTAGTTGGCACCCGCATATAATCAAATGTGTGCTCAGGTATTTTATGTGCAATGTATTACGAATTGTATAACCTATATCGATTTTAATAGAAGTGTTAGCTATGTACAAGCATCTTATGTATATATTGAAGCCATGCATAGAGCTTAGTCCTTTTTGAACAATGTGATGTTAAAACGTGTAGATTAGAATTCGTGTCTGTAGACTGTTTAGGTTGACCACACATGAAAGAAAGACGTAAATGTCAATACTGTGATTTAAACCTGCTTGTGTAACCGAAGTAGTGGCCAGAATTCGCATATATCGTTGAGGCGAAAGGCCTGGTATTTTCTTATGTTAGCCAAGGGCAATAGGCCAAAAAGGATTTATTCCAGTAGAGGTTTTAGGCTGTAGTAAATTGCAACTTAAGAGATGTGAAGAATGTCTGCTTTGCATGATCTCACCCCAGGTGCAAGGACAGTTGCTCGTTAGTAGAGAAGCTCTTTGTTCACAAATTGACTTATGTAGTAAAAGCCAGACATGGGAGTGTATTGGAATGTGCCAATCGTAACTCCTAGTGCGGATGGCGTCTGGGACTCAAGGCCAAGCGATGGACGATGGAACTGGACAGCGCTCTGTGGAAATTTACTGAAAGACGACCCCGCAGAAGAGGAGGCGCAAAGGGCGTGTTCTGGGATTTGGGGTTCTGTATTAGGGACAGCGCCCCGAGGGTGGACGCGGTTCAGAGCAGCCCAGAGCAGAGGAAGGCTAGGCGAAGAGATAGAGGGGGCAACTTAGACCAAGCTCTCTAAGTGAAGACTTCTTATGAAGTTTCACTCTGACACCTTTTACTCGATGGGGGTCTCAAGGGATTGCTAAGTAGGGATGTCATCTAGTGCAGAGTAGGGACAGAGATGGTATGGTTCAGTGTCCCTAGTATCGACATTTGCTTGGTGGTGTTCTACCTCATGCTTTTAGAGATTGTACTTTTAGTTATTTTTAGCCGTATGCGGATTCTCCGTAGAGTAGCTTTTGTGTTAGTGCCTATGTACTTGTTGTGCCTCGTATT
Source organism: Triturus cristatus (assembly GCF_964204655.1). Taxonomy (NCBI): domain Eukaryota; kingdom Metazoa; phylum Chordata; class Amphibia; order Caudata; family Salamandridae; genus Triturus; species Triturus cristatus. The sequence goes on from NC_140581.1 coordinate 344,417,343, forward strand.
GAGGACCTTGTATCTGCAAATCTTCATGCTGATAATAAAAACCAGAGAGCCAAGAGATTAAGTCTCGAGTCTTTGATTATGGCAAATTGCGGACAGTAATTTTGATAACTGTGTTTTCCCTCCACGCTATTGGGCAAGTAAAAAGTTCCATCTGACCAGAGTGGGTTCGAGTAGATAATTGCCAGATACTAAAATGGGCCGGAGCACCTTTTAGGGCTACTGATCCAGACCAATTGGATTTATCTTAATCAGATCGGTTTGTGGTCTGTAAAAGGACTGTCCACATGAAATGACCAGTTCACTAAAGGTGAATGGATGGACTATATGGCACCGATGACTCATTATGATATCACTCCCCAACAATATATTACTTATGAACACATAAAACAAGTCCTTCAAGGTCTATTTTGAATTCATCTTTTGTAACCCTCGACACATGAAACATATCAGATATTATACTCAATGAGGATGGCAGTAAGTTGATAAAATGTGTGAGAAGTTGGCCTGGCATATACTGGTCACTAGTTATAGTGGCCACCTTGCACCAGTCCAATTAGACTCTTATGGTAGATAGGTATAAGACAACCTTTTAAAGAAAGCTATCCTAGTGGTAGCTGTGGAGAGCAGCCTTCAGGCTAAGTCTCAGAGGAATTTAAAGCAGCTTGTTTTCCCTTATAACCTCTTGAATTACCAAATGAAAGGACACCACACAGGTATATATATCAAATATATATATATATATATATTTATTTCTAGACACACTCTACTAATCCCTTTATGAGATTAGAAGTCAGGAACACATTCAAATATCAACGTTTCACAATAAGTTAAGCACAAATATGGCTGGGGCCCTAGGGGCGTACCAGACCATATACTAAAAAAGAGGTTTAGAAAAGTTGACTTGCAGAATGACAAGGCCTAGGGCCTGTAGAATCACTGGGGTTTCACTAATGCAGCAAAAGCAGGTAAGTAAAAGACCCATGGAAGACGCGTGCAGTGTGAGAACACAGCCGCGGGTTCCTTATTGATTTCAAAGGAGCAAGTCACGGTTTGAATTTCAAAGATTAAGGGTACTTCAAGGAAGTCTACAAGCAAGCCACTTACAAGGTAAGTAATTCGAGGGCCAACACACACTCGGGCACCGGAGTGCACGAGTTACATCACCCAGGGAAGCCGGGTGCATAGGTGTCTTTTGGTGTCGGGTTGCGTCGCTGTTTTCCATGGAGACCAAAGAAGATTTGCTGCTTACGAAGACTGGAGAAGTGTCCGGTGGAATCCAAGGGTGGATTAGAGATGCAGATGACCTGAAAATATTGAAGGGTCAGTGCTCACAGTCACTTGCCAGTGACCGGGGGCCAGGAAGCTGGTTGCCCACGGAAGTCGGGTGATTTCAGGCGATCAAGGGTGTTTTTACTCTTCGCTCACGAGGTCCAGGAAGGATTGACGATGACCAGCAGCTGGATTCGGAGTGTCCCAGAACGTCCGCAGCTTACTGAGGTGTCGGCAACCGGATTGGAGCCAACAAGCCTTGGCAACAGCAAGTCTCGTGAGAAGTGAATAAAGTCGGCGTTGCAGACCAGCAAGGTCTGAGGGTCTCACCCAGCAAGAGTGAGTGAGGGCAGTCCTGGAGCAACCAGGGGAGCCCTTTGAGTAGATAAGAAAGTCTTCGGGGGACCCACAGGCCAATGGGCAAGGGATCGTGAAGATGTCTCTTGAGGAAATGCTTCACAGGAGCCCACGGTCACTCGTGACGGGGTAGGCCTCTGATTTTCACTGCAAAACCTGCTGGAGGCTTGGGCCACAAATGGTCCAAGGCACAAGTTCGTAGAACGTCGTGAAGGGGTTTTACTTGACAATAGGCAAGGACCAGGCTGCTTCGTGCTCCAGTCATCGCCCGCACCTGGCTCCTCTTCTCGGCCCCGCCCCCAACAAGCATACAAGCATAAAAGCATACAACGCCTCGCGGCCCCCGCTACGCGGGAGCAGCTCGTAGGCTTTGGACATTGCTGAATCCTTGGTCAGAATCACCCTCGCTGCTGTGAATACCATCTGGGGCTGCGGACGTTACCTGATCTCACCGATTGTGCCCTCGCTGCCGTGTTGACTGCAGTGTGGGTGCAGGTGGCGCTCTACTTGCAAGGGAACTTTTATTTGTAAAACTAACTTACCCGGGACTGCGAGGACCAGGCTGCTTCGTGCTCCAGTCATCGCCCGCACCTGGCTCCTCTTCTCGGCCCCGCCCCCAACAAGCATACAACGCCTCGCGGCCCCCGCTACGCGGGAGCCGCTCGTAGGCTGTGGACATTGCTGAATCCTTGGTCAGAATCACCCTCGCTGCTGTGAATACCATCTGGGGCTGCTGACGTTACCTGATCTCACCGATTGTGCCCTCGCTGCCGTGTTGACTGCAGTGTGGGTGCAGGTGGCGCTCTACTTGCAAGGGAACTTTTATTTGTAAAACTAACTTACCCGGGACTGCGAGGACCAGGCTGCTTCGTGCTCCAGTCATCGCCCGCACCTAGCTTCTCTTCTCGGCCCCGCCCCCAACAAGCATACAACGCCTCGTGGCCCCCGCTATGCGGGTGCCGCTCGTAGGCTGTGGACATTGCTGAATCCTTGGTCAGAATCACCCTCGCTGCTGTGAATACCATCTGGGGCTGCGGACGTTACCTGATCTCACCGATTGTGCCCTCGCTGCCGTGTTGACTGCAGTGTGGGTGCAGGTGGCGCTCTACTTGCAAGGGAACTTTTATTTGTAAAACTAACTTACCCGGGACTGCGAGGACCAGGCTGCTTCGTGCTCCAGTCATCGCCCGCACCTGGCTCCTCTTCTCGGCCCCGCCCCTCTTGTAACTTAAATACACACCTCCCCACGCGGTAGCGGGACGCGTGCGGGGCGTAACCCGGGGCGATGACCGGGCAAAGAGCGGGCCGTTTGAGGCCGTTCGAGGACGAGTGAGGACGGGACGGGTCACCCCCTTAACCCTTATTGTGTGGTAAGAGTTGTATGCCTACACTATCATAAACATTTATAAGCCTCGGACCTTGTATCATCGAGATTTTGGACTTGTTTGTGCACTGTTTTCCCTTAGTAATTCTGTGTAGGTTAAAAATATGCCATCAGACATAGGAAAATCACGCTCCTTAACTGTTAACACATCTAATGGTCCTGTCTCTGGCACTATAGATCAATTTTTTAAACGTGTTACTACTGTTTTAGAGAAGGAAATTGCAGAAACAGAAAAACGTTTATCCCTTGATTTGTTAACAGGCAAACGCTCTTCATTGGGCACAATTGGAAAAGCACTCTCCCCGGGGGTGTTGAACAAGGGAGTAGGTTCCATCCCTGAAAGGGACGAAATAGTTTCAGATATAAACCTCCCAGGCATGGTTCCCCCTACCGATCACACAATAAGTTCATCCACATCAGGGTTATCAGATTCGCCAAATCTGGTAATATCCTCTCCATTGACAATAGGGTCTCCCGATATCAGACATATCTCAAGAAAGAGACAAGGTTCTCCCGTTATACCATCCCTGGCTAAGAATAAGAAGACCAAATTCATAGCACAAACCTTGACTCATACTGACTTTGTAGCAACGAATAACCCTTTTTCAAGCGTTAATAATATAGGGTTATCTACTGATACGGACCCCCTGGGTGAACTACTTACAAAAATAGAGGTTATGGTCAAGTCCCTCTTACTCCCCCTCTTCGAGAGGACCAGACTAATAAGCCTACACCAGGATGATTTGGGCAAGCAAATGCAGGGGATTAATTTGACACTTACTGAACTGTTAAAAACTCAGACTAAAACCACCACTGTCGAGTTAGCCACCTCTTTCCCTACTTTGCCAGAACAACCATCAACTAGTGGCATTCCAAGGGAAACGCATATTGTATTGGGGGAAAAATCGGTGGGAAAGCTATCGAAAAAAACTGCAGACAATAGTAAGATTAATCCCCCACTAAAAGACAAAAAAATAGATAGGGAAACAAGGGTGGGCAGTAGTTTCATATCTGAAATGAGAGGAAATGCCGAAGACCTAAAAAATAAAAACGTAAATAACTCTGAGGGAAAAAATAGCACATCAACAAAAAATACAATGGATAATGGAAATTGCGAACCGTTTCCCCAGTGCCAGTATATTCAACCAACTAGAAGAGTGGACTTACCCCCGGAATCAGCCCCATATACGATCATTATGACAGGGGTACCTGAACTTCCAGAGAGTTCCAGGGAGGACTATTATGCCCTAAAAAATAAAATCATCTACTGGTTGAATCAAAATCGGCCACTTCCCGCACATATAAATGGGGAAATTTTAATGGTGAGAAGAACGAGCTGGGTGGGAACAAGACCAAAAGAAAGGAAGGGGGATGTGATAATCATAAACTTCAGGGACCATAGAGCCGTTAGATGTATTGGCGACTGGTATGAAGCTAGAGGAGGGGATGCTATTTCTACACACTACGTCAACTATTTTTATCCACAAGAACTGATCCCCCATCTTAAATCCCATTCTGCAAAAGACTCTTACAAAGACTGGAGGGAAGCAGACCATCAATTTTTTTATCAAAACGCTCGTAAATATCTGCCTAACCCCCAGTTTGGGAGCTACCCGATTAATAACCAATATCCATTTCAGACCATAAATCCACTATATCAGAACAACTATGCCCAGCTACAACAGAGGTTTAATATACCTACTTATAATCGTTTTTCAGCTTTGGGTGGTTTGGAAAATATAGATTGACTCAACTTAGAACAGGTCCGAACACAAAATCCCACTGTGGTAAATTGAACCATCTCTAACGATACCACTCCCCCAAGTGAAAGTGTAGAAATACAGGGAATGGAAAGTAGCAACCTCTTCCTAGGTCCAATTTTAACACCATTTAGAGGAGCTGATACTGTCACCCTTGGGAATTTCTGTAATAATCAATCTATGCAGATGGTTGACGAAGTGGAAAAATCCTCGGAGCACGTACCAGTAGTAGAGGCAGCTTGTATAAATAAATGTTTAGATTTTAGAAAGGATGACAATTTAATACAAATCATGTCATGGAATATCGCAGGATTACGAACCAAAATAATGAACGGAAGTCTGTTGGATTTTACCCAAGATTACCATGTAATCTGTCTACAGGAGACATGGTCTACCAATGAACAGCATCTAATGGGCTATAAAACTTATTTCTCAGCGGCAGTGGCAGGTCCTCATGGTAGGGCCAAGGGGGGCCTGACGGTATATATAAAAAACACCATATCTGGGCTAAAAGTAACACCACTTAACCTATACCCTAACTATCAGATATTGAAACTCTCATTCCCGAAGAACGGGACAATAATTCTAGTGAATGCATATGATAATGTCCCGGATGATGAGTAAATTTACTTGGGACTCTCCGTAACAAACTTTTTAATTTGATAAAAAAAAAGCTAGGATCAGATGTCCCAAGCATCATTTGGGGTGGCGATTTTAATCACCACCCCTGTGAAGTAAAAATAGTAATATCTGTGGTATGGCAGAAGAAACAGATAAGTATATGACTCACTTCTGCCACACTAAAGTTGGTGACTTTTTAAATGAAACACTGTCAGAGCTAGGCCTAGTAATCCTGAATGAAACTAACATCGCATCTGGCCAGCTAAAACCCACATATCTGGGTAGGGGTTGGGAGTCAACGATTGACTATATATTGGTTTCAACAACACTCGAAAGTAAGGCCCAGAGCTTTAGATTGATACCCAACACTTTAAGTGATCACGCCGCATTAGCTTTTGAGCTGGTCATTGACCAGGGGCTTTATACATCGCACCCGATAATGGCCACACTTACCCAGAATAATATCCACCTCACAAAAACAAATGGCTATGCTATAGGGTGGGGAATGATAGACTCAGTGGCCTTGATGAATAAGGTGGTTCAAGTGACATATCCTGCTATTGTGAAGTGCCTCGACAATGATACTAGTGAAGAAGAACTATTACATAATTTTAGCTCAATTATGGAGAAGGTGAAGGACTCTTTAACCAGAAATATGAAAGGGAATAAGGCCAAAAAAAAAAAAAAGGTGGTTTGACCATAAGTGTACCTTGGCCCACAAATCCTTAAAAAAGCGCTGACGAAATCTGTAAGAGATCAGGAGGAAATATGCAGATTAAGGAGGTCCTATCGTCTAGCCTGCAAAATTAGAAAACAAGAACTGAAAAAAGCGCTCTGGGACCAACTATATGAGAGTTTCCGGAATCGGAATAGTGAGCCGTTCTGGAAGGTAGTGAAGTCCCCCTTTCTGATAGATACCAGCGACATGCCAAGAGTAGAAGTAGTGATTGAGGGCCCAATATGGGCAAACCACTTTTCAAAAGTTTTTGGCAAAGTAATAGGAGTAGAGTTACTAGAGGAAAATAATCAGAGTCCACAAGATAGTTTATTTCCGATTCCCCTAAAATTTGACTTAAATGAGGTCATAAATGCGGTGAAAAAGAGCAAAAGTGGAAAAGCCCCTAGTCCAGACGGTGTACCAGTCGATTTCTTTAAGTCTGAATTAGACTTATGGGCTCCAATTCTAACAAAAGTGTTCGATGCAACAATGAACTGTGGTTTAATTAAAACATGGACCCAATCGATTATGGTACCCATCTTTAAAAAAGGAAATAGGGAAGATGTGACCTGTTATAGGCCAATTTCATTACTGGACTCTCTCGGTAAAGCTCTGGGCAGAGTGGTTCTCCAGCGCCTACAGGATTGGGCAGATGACCGTAATATACTATCTGATATCCAGTTTGGCTTCCGAGAGGGCTTCGGAACAATTGAACAGGCTTTGAACTTAGCCCTATTAATGGGTAAATATGTCTCAGCAAAACAAGGAAGGTTACACATGGTCTATGTCGACCTTTACGCGGCCTTTGACTGCGTCTCCCACTCGAAGCTGTGGTCAGTGCTCACTCATATGGGCATAGACCCAGCTCTTGTGTATCTCTTACGGGCACTGTATTCTAATGCCTCATCTAGGGTCCGTTTTGGAACGCAGGGTGAACTATCGGATTCCTTTAATGTGAAGAGGGGCGTGAGGCAGGGGTGTGTCCTGGCCCCCTTTCTTTTTTCCCTCTACACGAATGGTCTTGAGGCAGAGATGCTGAAAGGGGCCCAGGACCTCCCACGAGTGAAAAATCACCCCATCCCTGCCCTTCTCTATGCGGATGACGCAGTAATACTGGCACGTACCCCGCGAGAGTTGGAGAAAGCTTTAGATAGATATTCAAAATTTATGGGTAGCTTGGACCTCAAAATAAATATAAAAAAAACATATGTGATGGAGGCAGGAAAGGGAAAGAAAAGGGGAAGGTCTATCTATCTTGAGAAAGAGAAAGTGGATTCGACCACACAATATCCATATCTTGGGGTCATGATAGATGACAAACTTAACTGGAAAGCGGCTATAGAAGCCTGCAAACACCAACTTTTGCGAGCAATTATTGCCCTTATAAAATTTTCCCAGAAGCTTGGAAAGAGGCCACCAGTAGAGCTCCTCCGCATTTATAAAGCAAAGTGTCATTCCATCGCACTTTATGGGGCGGGGTTGTGGGGACATAAAAACACCAATGCCCTCCAGATAGCAGAGAACACATTTTTGAGATTCCTACTGATGGCACCCAAGCGAGCATCCACCTTTGCCTGTCATGCAGAACTTGGTCTGCCCCATATCGAAGATTTGGCTAAAATCCAACCTCTTTTGTTGTGGCGCCGTATCTGGACGTCAACAAAAAACTCAATCACAAAAGAGATAGTGGCTGATTGCATGTCTCTGGAACACGCGGGGAAAATTGACTGGCTGCTTTATGTGAAAAACCTCCTTATAGATTTGGGGCTCAATAAATACTATGTTAACCCCGAACTAATTGCTGAAATTTCGAAGAAAGACCTAAAAATAAGGGCCCTCAGCCACATGGAAGAATTACGGTTGAGTAAGGAGACAAAAAAAATATCTGCTCAACACTCCCTGATAGTCATGACCACACTGGAAATGGAACCATACTTGACCTATGTCGAGTCACAATTTGAGCGTTTTTTGTTGACACGATTCAGATTGAATGTTTTCCATAGGCTTGTAGCCTTCCCAAAAAATCATGACTGGAAAGAGGGTCTAATGGCGTGCCCTTGTGATGAGTTGTCGGAACAATCAACAATGCATACGGTATTGTTCTGCAAATTCTACTTTACTCATCGCAAACTATGGCTAATCCCATTGTTGAGAACCCTTGGTCTTAGAAGGTGTCGTCCCGCCATGTTGCATCTACAACTCCTGAATAACATACTGACTACGAAATATGTTAGTACGTTTTTAAAGTGTATTTTTAAACATAGAGTAAATCTTGATTGAACTTATGTTCATTTTTATAAGGAATCTTTTAAAATGTGTGCATTGTGTATGATATGTTTTATCTGTACTTTAATGGTTATTATTGTTTTTTATAACCGAATAAAGATTTACTTACTTACTTGACAATAGTGCACAGTACCCAGGTATTGCTGTTCCTCGTCACTCGTGGGGTCCACTCACCTCAGCTCTGCTGGGGACTCACAATGGCCATCAAGAAGTCAAGAAATCTACTTCTGGGGCTGCAGGGACTTTGAACTCTGGCGGGAGCAGGAAAGTTTGCGACCGTTGATTAGAGTTTTTGGTGCCTGCCAAGCAGGGGAGTCACTCCTTGACTCCAAGGGAGATTCTTCTGTCTTCAAAAGGTAGTGGAACATCAAAGGGCCAGGATTCTTCTTTGTAGAGTGTCGTCTAGGGTTATCTACTTTGCAATGGCAAGGTTTCCTATCTTATACTGAAGATAGGGGAGAAACTAACTCTAGGACCACTCCTCTGGGAGGGTCAGGGTAGGGGGTGGTTACACCCACTTCCCTTTGTCCAGTTTCGCACCAGAGCAGGGACAGGTAGCCCCTGAACCGGTTTGAGCTGGCATATGCACATAGGAGGTGTAATAATGAAAGATGTCTCGTAGACAGGTCACTTAGAAACAGGTTGTAGGTTTATTGGTTAGTCACAAAGTCCATGTAACGTTCATATAAAGCCCATGTAGAACTCCTGTAAAGCCCCACCAGGAGCAGCCTCCCTGCTGCTCAGCCCATCTCTTCCAACTGCCGTCTCCTCCAGTCCCACACACTCAACATTCCAAGTGACATCACTCATGGCTGAGCAGCAAGGGACAGAACAGTAATAAGGAAGATGCACCAACAACAACAATAGGTTATAACACATCTCCCTTCCTTATGAAAACTAAGCATAACGATATAAATGCATCAAATCAAGATAACACAAAATACCTTTGCTTACATAAACAGGAATTAATAAGAAAATACATTATGCAAATGAATATACATCAAATCAGAAAATACTCGCAAGAAAATATCTATAGCAAAAGAATAATGAACCCCATCCCCCTCCCTAGGGAAACTAATTAGTTGGATACTCACCACCAACAAACTTTGAAACTAAAAACAACGTAATAGGGGAATCACACCTCCCTATAGGGGAATACACCTCCCTTTGAAACTAAAACACCGTAATAGGGGAATCACACCTCCCTATAGGGGAATACACCTCCCTTAGACACACAGAACATTGTAATAGGGAAACTCACCTCCCTATGAAACTCTGAACACTGTAATAGGGGAAAAACACCTCCCTATAGGGGAAAACACCTAAAAGAAAAATCACCGAACATTGTAATAGGGAAAATGCACCTCCCTATGATACTCCAAAACTCAAAACACTGTAATAGGGGAAAAACACCTCCCTATAAGGGAAAACACCTCCCAAAGACTCACCGAACATTGTAATAGGGAAAATACACCTCCCTATGATACTCTGAACACTGTAATAGGGGAAATACACCTCCCTATGAAACTCTGAACACTGTAATAGGGGAAAAACACCTCCCTATAGGGAATACACCTCCCTTAGACACCTAGAACATTGCAATAGGGGAAAAACACCTCCCTATAGGGGAACACACCTCCCTAAGAAATTAAGCAAGACCATAAAATAAACTGTAAAATAGAATGAATATAGGACTAGAATAGAGATACTAATACTATAACTATAAAACATTTAAACTGTGCACTCGCCGGTGAGCGACCTCTCACCCGAGTAGAATATCCTCGATGGTAAATGGAACTACCATACATCAGAAGTCAAAGTCAACCATTTAAACAAGTCCACTGTAGAAGTTTTGAGAATTCCAATGCAAGTGAAGAGCCAGTAGCAGCTCCCCAATGGTGCACTGCATACCTCTATGCACAAAGATCAAAAGAATGTACTTGCAATAATGCGCTGTTACCTAAAACGATTTTGAAGTGAAGTATATTCAAATGTAGATTCAGGAGACAAATGCTTCAAGATCTGTATTAAATAACCATACACCATGAAGTAGATGTCCTATCAGCAACGTTACAGTCAGCGTTTTACCTTTTCTCAAGGTAAAAATGGAGCAAAAGGATCCCACGGGTGGGCGCATCACCGCGTATGTGCCCAAAACAAATTGAAGATCTGCAACTTTAACAGAGGTGTGCGCATCACCGCGCATGTGTAGAGAAAGAGGATTTTCTCCTCAATGCGCATGTACTCCAAACGAAACAGAGATCAGTTATTGAAACGGAGGTGTGCGCATCACTGCGCATGCACAGAGGAAGAAAATTCGCCCATCACTGCGCATATGCCTAAAATCTACGACTCCGACTCCGCTGCTTCCTCACCACACACCCGCCACCCTTGAAGGACAGCGCACAGAGGAAAACAACACCGAGATGCAGCAAATCTCTTCATCCTCTCGCGACCACACGACCACAGCACCCATCCAGCGATCACGATAGAGCGTCGTCAAGGCAACAAAGGTAAACGACGTCTTGAACAAACCGTCATTGCCCAGATTTTATTCCCAGGAACTGGCACTTACATATTAGGGCGACCGATGGAGTGGTCACTGGTGGGGCTCTTAAGTGTCAGCTTCCTGAAATGCACAGCTAGTTCTAGTTCATAAGTTTAAGTCTCTTTACTCACATCCCATCCTCGTCGCCAGTGTAATAATGGAAGATGTCTCGTAGACAGGTCACTTAGAAACAGGTTGTAGGTTTATTGGTTAGTCACAAAGTCCATGTAACGTTCATATAAAGCCCATGTAGAACTCCTGTAAAGCCCCACCAGGAGCAGCCTCCCTGCTGCTCAGCCCATCTCTTCCAACCGGCGTCTCCTCCAGTCCCACACACTCAACATTCCAAGTGACATCACTCATGGCTGAGCAGCAAGGGACAGAACAGTAATAAGGAAGATGCACCAACAACAACAATAGGTTATAACACATCTCCCTTCCTTATGAAAACTAAGCATAACGATATAAATGCATCAAATCAAGATAACACAAAATACCTTTGCTTACATAAACAGGAATTAATAAGAAAATACATTATGCAAATGAATATACATCAAATCAGAAAATACTCGCAAGAAAATATCTATAGCAAAAGAATAATGAACCCCATCCCCCTCCCTAGGGAAACTAATTAGTTGGATACTCACCACCAACAAACTTTGAAACTAAAAACAACGTAATAGGGGAATCACACCTCTCTATAGGGGAATACACCTCCCTTTGGAACTAAAACACCGTAATAGGGGAATCACACCTCCCTATAGGGGAATACACCTCCCTTAGACACACAGAACATTGTAATAGGGAAACTCACCTCCCTATGAAACTCTGAACACTGTAATAGGGGAAAAACACCTCCCTATAGGGGAAAACACCTCCCAAAGACTCACCGAACATTGTAATAGGGAAAATGCACCTCCCTATGATACTCCAAAACTCAAAACACTGTAATAGGGGAAAAACACCTCCCTATAAGGGAAAACACCTCCCAAAGACTCACCTAACATTGTAATAGGGAACATACACCTCCCTATGATACTCTGAACACTGTAATAGGGGAAATACACCTCCCTATGAAACTCTGAACACTGTAATAGGGGAAAAACACCTCCCTATAGGGAATACACCTCCCTTAGACACCTAGAACATTGCAATAGGGGAAAACACCTCCCTATAGGGGAACACACCTCCCTAAGAAATTAAGCAAGACCATAAAATAAACTGTAAAATAGAATGAATATAGGACTAGAATAGAGATACTAATACTATAACTATAAAACATTTAAACTGTGCACTCGCCGGTGAGCGACCTCTCACCCGAGTAGAATATCCTCGATGGTAAATGGAACTACCATACATCAGAAGTCAAAGTCAACCATTTAAACAAGTCCACTGTAGAAGTTTTGAGAATTCCAATGCAAGTGAAGAGCCAGTAGCAGCTCCCCAATGGTGCACTGCATACCTCTATGCACAAAGATCAAAAGAATGTACTTGCAATAATGCGCTGTTACCTAAAACGATTTTGAAGTGAAGTATATTCAAATGTAGATTCAGGAGACAAATGCTTCAAGATCTGTATTAAATAACCATACACCATGAAGTAGATGTCCTATCAGCAACGTTACAGTCAGCGTAAACTTCCAGTGAACCAAAAGGAATACCCTGTTGTCAATTCCTCAACCCGATCTACTTACCAAGGAATTCTTTTCTCAAGGTAAAAATGGAGCAAAAGGATCCCACGGGTGTGCGCATCACCGTGCATGTGTCCAAAACAAATTGAAGATCTGCAACTTTAACAGAGGTGTGCGCATCACCGCGCATGTGTAGAGAAAGAGGATTTCCTCCTCAATGCGCATGTACTCCAAACGAAACAGAGATCAGTTATTGAAACGGAGGTGTGCGCATCACTGCGCATGCACAGAGGAAGAAAATTTGCCCATCACTGCGCATATGCCTAAAATCTACGACTCCGACTCCGCTGCTTCCTCACCACACACCCGCCACCCTTGAAGGACAGCGCACAGAGGAAAACAACACAGAGATGCAGCAAATCTCTTCATCCTCTCGCGACCACACGACCACAGCACCCATCCAGCGATCACGATAGAGCGTCGTCAAGGCAACAAAGGTAAACGACGTCTTGAACAAACCGTCATTGCCCAGATTTTAATCCCAGGAACTGGCACTTACATATTAGGGCGACCGATAGAGTGGTCACTGGTGGGGCTCTTAAGTGTCAGCTTCCTGAAATTCACAGCTAGTTCTAGTTCATAAGTTTAAGTCTCTTTACTCACATCCCATCCTCGTCGCCAGTGTAATAATGAAAGATGTCTCGTAGACAGGTCACTTAGAAACAGGTTGTAGGTTTATTGGTTAGTCACAAAGTCCATGTAATGTTCATATAAAGCCCATGTAGAACTCCTGTAAAGCCCCACCAGGAGCAGCCTCCCTGCTGCTCAGCCCATCTCTTCCAACTGCCGTCTCCTCCAGTCCCACACACTCAACATTCCAAGTGACATCACTCATGGCTGAGCAGCAAGGGACAGAACAGTAATAAGGAAGATGCACCAACAACAACAATAGGTTATAACAGGATTCTACTGCTCCCCCAGTGCAGGACTTCAAAGCACTCTAGGAGTGCACCCACTGAACCCCAATACACTAAATCCTGTCTGGAAGGTGGTGACACCTCCCTGTGACAGGATGCCTATTGTTGGGCCTCCTCCACTGTGAGTTTCAGTCAGCAGCAGAAGGGCAGCCCAGTGTCTATGCTGGTGGCATCCATTTTGTGATGCCAGGGCTTTTTCGGATTTCTACCGTGTTACCACAGTAGGTACATGTCGTCCCCTCTAGAAGGGTGGGATTATATTCCCACACCAGTTACTGGTGTGGGGGTATGATTCCAAGTTGTTTGACACAAAACACAACATGTTTTGATGCAGTCATTCCAAAGTTTGCATTTACCGGTAGGTTATAATGCACTTAACAGGATATGGTTTAACCGCATCCACAAACAGCCACAGAGAACAGACTCTGCCAGCTGCAGAGGGGCCCTGCTCATGCAGAGGCACCCCCTCACATTGTAAACCAAGCACCCTGCCCTCAGGATTGATAGGGCCTGCCATAGGGGTGGCTGATAGGTTTATATGTGTGTGTATGGTGAGATATAGAAACCTATACCTCAGTGAGGAGTGCTAACACTACCTCACCCAGGCTGCAGTAGCAGGCCTGTGGTGTCAGATTGAGTCTGCTTCCCAGGGGTGGCATAATACATGCTGCAGCCCCTGGTAGGCCTGTGAAGTGCCTATGCCCTAGGTACCTAAGGTACCATATACTAGGGGCTCATAAGGTACCACAGTATCCAATCACTTTTGCATCTAATATGCACATCAAGTCGTTTAGAGAGAACAGAGAGACTGGGGCCCTGAGTAGAAGGGACCCAGCCAGACTATAGCCAGAAACCAGTGTATACATCAGAAAAAAAGTGGGGCAACATAAGTGCAGATCCCACTCTCCTACAAGATGGCTTTATAGAACTCATCTTCACCACTGGGATCAATTCAGGGCACCCCTGTGTGCATTGTGGGAATTAGATTTGTCCCATCCACTCTGTGGTACTGAGTGGCAGAAGTTACTGAAATATCCACATAAAGTGCTGTGCAATGCTCAATTACAGTATATTGAATTTACTGTTTTGAATAGAGTGTACCTGACACCTAAAAGCATTGGTAGAATTCATCCTGACTTGGTTGCCACTGATGCCGCACATTGGATGTCGATTTGCATTACATGCTTTGAGCTTCCAGATTTCTATCAGTCAATTAGATTAAGTTTGTAGGCCTAGATTCTGAAAGGTGTTATGGAATGCAGCGCAGCAGCCAAAATGCTGAGCTGCATTGCGTGCCAGGGAGAGTAGAGAGCAGGAGAGCGCCATATTCACAAAGATATGACTCTCTCCTCCTCTCAACCTATCGCCAGCGCTGATTTCAGCTGCCGTGCACTAGGCACACACCTTAGCACCATAGTGCCTGAGTATACCTTAGGGTTTGTACAGGAAGGGCATCCTTCCTCTACAAAATACTATGGCTAGACAAACCTTAAAGATTATCCTACATTGTATGTGTGCTAGACAGTGCAGCACGCATGCAAAGTCGGAAGAAAAGGAGTAATGAAAACATTTCTCCTTTTAACGCTTGCTTTCCAGCAGCGTTCATTTTTGCGGCTAAATCCTGTCTACTCATGTTAGTAGATAGGGTTTAGAGTCAAAAAGCATGAGTGGTTGCATGGGAACGCCCATGTACCACCCATGTAATGCCACCTTCTGCGCTGTTTTGCGTTCCTTTCCCATACAAACCAATGCTAATACCAATTAGCATTGGTTTTTTAATCTCCAAAAAGATTTAGCATCAGGTTAGCATTAGAAAAGTAACACTAACTCAAAGCTAAACATTTGTGAATCTGGGCCATAGAGTTACTGTTCCGCACAATTGTGTTGTCCGCTGGTGAACTCCTTGCAATCTTTACTGTTGATTGAGCATTTTCCCTAGCCTAAGATTGACAAGGCCTCTACTATAGTCATAGACCTGGAACTGCTCTTAGTTTAGAGAAATATTACTATAAACTGGAAGAGCTCAACCTCTCCCACAGTAGAGACTTTACTACTCCTAAACTGAGAAAAATCCTAACTTTAAGACTTTCGGTATTCACAGAAGGCATTTAGGAGTCCTAAAGTTAGGAGTCCTAACTTTACTGCTCCTAAACTGAGAAAAATCCTAACTTTAAGACTTTCAGTATTCACAGAAGGCATTTAGGAGTCCTAAATTTAGGAGTCCTAACTTTACTGCTCCTAAACTGAGAAGATTCCTAACTTTAAGACTTTCGGTATTCACAGAAGGCATTTAGGAGTCCTAAAGTTAAGGGTCCTAACTTCTGTCAATACCAAAATGAGTAGGTGCCTTCTGTGAATACCAAAATGGTAGTAAGTTTAGGATTTTGTCGTAAGTTAGTTCTGTGAATTGGGCCCATGGAGTAGAGTTTTGCCCTCTTGACTTACATCTGAAAGTACACTTCTCCATAGGGAGGAACAAACAGGTTTGACTAAATGTTTCATAGCACAAGTGTGCGATCTGTTAGCAGAAACATTTAATGCTCTGGTTAAAAAAAAATGATGGTCACTCTCCATAGATGTCTCCTGAATGCTTCATTTGCATATAGTTATTTTTATACTGTTGCTTCCCACTATAGAGTTTTAAGGTACTTGTGTTGGCACAGACCCTGTACATCCCACGCTGATCTTTTATTTGTGTTTTCTTATGCCTTCATTTTATAATTACTTCTATTGGGACTGTTTTTATGACATAGTGGCAATGTCAAACTTTTGGAAGGGAGAGAGATCATGGGTGTTTAGGGATTATATTGAGTTGCACAAAAGTAGAGCCGAATGTGGTATTTCGTGTATAACATAATGTTGGAATTGTTCTCTTTGTGGGTGGGTATATGTCTTTCCCTAACAATTCCCTAATCACCCACCCCTTTAGTAATAGCTCTTATTTTCTAGCCACTCCCTCTGTCCCAACCACATTTACTATTAACATTTACACTGATATGTGCTGCGACTCGTAGTTAGAGTAGAGATCCCTACACAGAAAATGATAGGAGAGGCGCAGGCGTAAACTCCACATGTAGATTTCGTGAATAGGATTTTGCAGTTCATATATAGTACCACTGTAGTACTACAAAAGGTACTACAAAATGCATTTCTGGCTAGTCCTCAGAGTAGTCTGATATAGAATTGGAAATTGTTGTCAAAGAATGTGTAGTAAACAATGATAAGTTGTTTAGTAAAATATCCCTATTTTTTACCTCAGGCCACAAAAAATTGCACAAGGAATTTAGTAGAAAAAATGTATTGCAGTAGATGTGACACAGGAAATTATCCAGATGATCAGGTAGCGTTGGAAAGACCTCAGGTCAGGCACCAAAGAAAATGTTGCCAGTCAGAGGACAGAGACTGCTGGTACTGTAGGAGGGGCATCCACCAAACTACCCCCACCCTACGTGGAGATGAGTGAAATCACCTTCATTCCTGGTTCACTGACGTGAGTCAATACATTTGATATCCCTGTGCAACATCCTACTGACCTCGATACCTCTAAAAGGATGAGCCCAAAGTAAACAATATCTATGATTGCCAGAGCGGTAGAGATGAAAATGCATCATAATTTTTCATAAAGCTAATCAGAAGTAGAGAAGACATTCTTCTGAGAGAACTTGTTTGGGATTCATATTCTTGAAGACAGCGAGCAAGACAGAACTTCATATAATCAGCGAAGAACAGATGTTCCTCTTGTGAAGAAAGAATCTTTGTTTGCCACTATATTGAGTAAAAAGAAGGTGTAAACTGTATGGAAGATTGGTCCTGAACCCTAACATGAGAAACTCTTTTGAAAGTAATTAAGCACAATAACAGCTTTACTAGGATGTTATTAAATGTGATGAGAAAAATATATATAATACACATCCATGTGTCTTCAAAAAGGTTAAGAAATCTTTTCTTCACATAACTAGGAAGATTCGCTTTCCTGTCAAACGTTTCACACCATTCAGCTCACATCTCATTACAACATGTCACAAGGAAAGGAGGCATATTACAAGTTAGGCACAATAAGTGAGGTAAGTAGAAAACCTTGAAAATACCATTACCCCGGAGTAAGGTATTTACTATGGCCCACATGCATCAAAGGAAAACCTGGTTGCAAATGGGCAGATTCTCAGAATCTGCCCCTTTGCGACCGGTATTGTGATTACTTTAATTGCGATTGCATTTAAGGAATCGCATTTTACGATTCCCTAAATGCAATGCAATAAAGTAAAAAGAATTGCGATTTCGCAGTTAAGAATCGCAATTTACCATTAAATGAAAGGTGATGGTAAAGTGCATTTTTCAAAGTCCCATGATACCCACACACATGCCACTGGGGAATGTGTGTGCGCAACATGGGTGCACTCACAATTTCAGGGATGCACCCTTGCACCCTTGCAAGCGCAATTTATGAGTACCTAATGGGTACTCGAAATTGCGCATGCAATTCCCATTCATTCCTATGGGCCTGTAAGTCCACGGGAATGAATGGGAAGCCATTCCTTAATAGCGACTCACAATTTGCGAGTCGCAATCAGGGAATGTGTAGGAATCGCTATTTTTTTCGCGATTCCTACATGCAAAGGCTTTTGCCATTCCTTAATTGTGATTCCTTAATAATCGCAATTAATGAATCACAAAGGCCAACATTGATGCATGTGGGGGTATGTATGGCGAATACCTCCTAATCCGACTTGCAAATGAGGTATAACATACAGAATTGGCATTTTTTAACACCCCAAATTCTGCATGTTTTGCCTTTTAATAGGACTTTTAACCGATGTATTTCGGCTGGTTTAATTATCACACGACTTGTAATTCCGATCCAGTGCAATGTTTGCACAGGGATCGTAATTTAGCAGTGCACTTGTAATAAGGGTCTTATACTGAAATTTACCTCATGATTGTGATTCAGCGCGCGCGGACCCAATAATTTGGACAGGGACGCACATTCAATTACTTCATTTTCTTTGACCCTTACACATACACCCAAAATCCATGTTGCGCTACTGTCAAGTTTGCAAATTCCTTACCAATTCATACTCAGCTGTAATCAATATTTAGACAGTTCACATTTTTACAATAAACCTTTTCGCTCAAATTTCCATCTTCTTGGTTGATGGACCAATTAGTTAAAAAATTGAAGGTAACCGTTATTCAAATCATAGACAAACTAGATAACCACAGACTCTTTGTTTGCAATCTGGTACATGTTATCTAAATTAAATGCATTCATCTTAAAATACCTCATGAGAGAAAATACACTCTAAAAACAGATAACAAATAATCAATTTCAAGAAACATATGTTGCATGGAGGGGATAGTTGAAGAGACAAAAGTGCAAGAATAAAACTTGAGTTATCAAAGATACCAACCCAAAGAATATGAACGAGGAAAACCACCACCCAGGCCTAGGTAGTGGCAGGGGACTCCCAGACAGAGAGTCAGGGATCAAAGACTATAGGACCAGGACAAGGACAGGGCTGGAACAGCTAGTCCTCTCTGCAACACGATAATCAGCAGCACACCCTCTCTCTCTTCATGCCTAAAGCAGCAGCAGAATCTGCCGCCCTCACAAATTTAGACCCCACCCCTAATCACCTATTCTTTATACCCTTACCATACATGTCCATCCCACTAAAGTTGCTAAAGTCACCTAGCTAAGGGATTGGTTAATAACGAGGGGTGGATGGTCACCCTACCATTAGATCACACTTTTTGACTATCCCATTGTATGATTTCCGTTCCCACATATTCAGCATACATCCCTGTTCTCTCATGAGGTCAATGTAAATAAATTAAGGACAAATGTTTATACAATTAACATCTTGTGAAATTTCACATGAAGACACTGGAGTTGGCAAAGCGTCATGTCTTTCACCGTGCCATGCTCTTTCAGCTTGTTCAGCATTCCAGCCACTCAGTCACATGGTTTGTGCGTGCTGCAAGTTTCACTCATTACAGTTCGGCTAACTTAACACAAAATGGAGACTCGTCAATTTACTAAAAGAACAGAAAGCGGACATTTATTAATAATGTGATAATGAAATTTTCACTGTTAACCACCCACCTTATTTCTAATCCATGTTAACAGTTAACCTAGCATAGCATAAGCAAGAAAGTGGCATTAATGTTTATGACAAAGCAACACACGTCATGCTTTTACTACATATGCATGCAATTTGCCACGCAAAACATTCATAACACATTCTATACACAATGTTATTACAATTTTGGTTATTTACGTATTGTTAGGTTTGATTTCAGGCATATTGAAAAGCAAATCTCCCATGTGTGATGTGTGATTGCATGTTAATATACTTACTACTTAAAATTGGTACGTATTAAAGGGGTACTTAATCCAAGCGGGTTTCATTTTGCGAAACCCCGCTCCATCAATTCCCCCCTCTGATGGCTTTTGAAACCATCATAAATACTCTACTCACCATACCGAGTGCCACCTTTCATTTTATCTAAAGTTTAGCATCTCTGTCTTCTTTCATGGCACTCTCATTTAGTCTTTTCATCATGTCATAATTTCCTTCATTTATTTCTTCAAGTTCTATCTCATCTCGTTTTTCTTTTTACTCCTCTCCTTTTATTCTTTTCATCTGATATGATTTTTATTCCTTTCATGCACTTATACCATTTATACACTATTATTATTACTAAAATTGTTATTGCTATTGAAAATACTGGCATTACTATATTTCCCAAAAGACTTTCTCCAAACGCTGAAAATCAATTTCTCACAGCTGTAATACTCTTGCCAACTCTCTCCCAAACACCGTCAACCTCCAGTTGGGTTAAATCCTTATGTATTTCTGTAATATTTCTAATATATCCTTCTATCCCTTTACTTTTATCAGGGATATAGGTACAAATGTGTTGAATTTTTAACGTTCCACAGACTCCACCCTCTTTTGCCAAGATAATGTCAAGGCCAAGTCTATTCTGCAAAACCATTGATCTGATTGCCACCCTTTCGGTATCAATCATCAAAAATCCACCAGCAGTATCTGTTGATAAATGATCAACCACTGTAGACAGTTTTCAAATTTTATGTGAATTTAGAACTACCTCAACTGTGAGTATTAGTGCAGAGAATAAATTACCTATTATTTCAGAAAACTTGCTCTCTTACTACGTGTTAATCCTTGCTTTATTTCATTGACACTATGATCTTTTCGGTCTATATGGTAGACCTTTGGAAAAAACAATCCCAAAGTAAAAACTCCCATACCAGTGGGCAGGTAATCTCCCCGGAAACACAGGATCAGTTTCGCCCTTTAATCCCCAACCTCCAGTAATTTGGAAGTATGCTCACATTCACTAGTGCCAATAAAATAATTGTTGTAGTTAGTCTTTGGTCTCAATAAACATAACTTCCCTTTCTGTGACCAGTCCAGGGACATTGCAGCATAAGTTTCACCTTTTTCATAATTTCCCTCTTTAAATGCCCAAGGTGTTTTTTGTGTTTTTCGTTTAACAGCCCTTTTCTGGAAACTCTCTCTTCTATGTTCTACCATGTCCAAAAACAGTCTTTCCTCATAATGCATTCCGCAAGTGAAATTATTTTTATAGCATGTTCTAAATCTAATGGTTTGGTAATATTGGAAAATTCACCCATATAACGTGCGTGTTTAACATTTTCTACTTTGTTTAGTTCTCTTATAATTGGTACTTTAGAAAATACTAAGTCTACATCTGTATATTTGTACTCCAATTTACCTTCCATTTAAAATAGACTACTAAGAACACTACATGAACCAGCATATGTTAAAGAAAGATGGTGGTATGTTATATCTTCAGAGACAGACAATGGTAATTTTATGCAGACATAGCAATCACTCAAGTTCATGGTATTAGTATATTCATACAATAAATTAGTAAACACATATAAGGAAAAATCATTAGTTGATTCATAATGATGGAAAATGCTTCCATCTAATTGTTCTCCATTAGTATTCTTTATTTGTTTAGCAACATCTTTCATTCCTTCAATAGACACATCATTAGTGTTATTTCTGGGGTTAGTCACATTAAAAATAGATATGACAACAATTAATAAAATCCACATAAATATTAGTAAAAAACATTAAATAATCAAAAATTTAACACATCTACATTATAGTTTAGATTTTGGTTGTCCAGTCACTTCATTTCCTGCCATTTTAGTACTCTACAAAAATGAAAAGTCTAACAATTTCTCTTTGATAGGGCCTAAGAAATCTAAATGAACTCTTATTATCTAACAAACATATATATATATAGAAGCGTGGTGTAATCCTATATCCAATAACGTTCTTCTTTACCCTCTTTGTCTATTCGTGGGTCCCTAGATGATTTGATCTGACAAATTTTTTCTCCACCTCAATTTGTTACAGATCTTGTTGTGGTGGTCTTAATTTGCTTTCATCCTCCTTTTCAGTATCACTACTCTTGTGTTCCTCACTTCTGGTTCTTTTAGATATTCTTCTTGTGCTTTTCACTAAATCTGCCTGTTCTTTCTGACTGGAGATTTTGTTGCTTTGTTCTGGTCTTCTTCTTAATCTTCTTCTTACTATTCTGTATTTCAATTTCTTTACCCCACTTGGCCAACAGTCTCCCTTTCTAGATTTCTTTGCCTGAACTATCTTATCACCTTCTGTGTTCTGTTCTCCATTTCTCTTATTCTGTCTTATTTCTATCTGTTTTTCTTGGCTTTCCTGGTTTTCAGTCTCTGTAGGTTCAGTGATTGAATCTGATTCACTAGCTAATTCTCCCTCTTCTAACTCCTTTGTGAGCTTATTTTCTTCTGGAATGGTCTTTGAAATCTCAGCTGTTTCTTCTTCTGTCTCGACAGCTGTTTCAGTTTCTCCTGGTTTAATAGCAGCCTCACCTTTCTTCTGACTCATCAGCAGTCTCTTCTGTCCCAGTATCTGGAGCCCACTCTTCTCGACTTGTGCTTGGCTGTTCATCAGAATCTGTCACTCCAGACTCTTCAGCTTCACACACTTCATCTACTGGTTGTAGATTTCTGTTTTTCAGTTGCAGCTCTTCCGGTCTTTCGATTGGACTTGGGACTAGATGGGTATGGCTTGCATGTATCCAATTTGGCAAACCAAAACACTTTACTGCTGTGGCCGTCACCAATATGATCTGGTAAGGGCTGCTCCAACGGGGTTCTAGACACGTTTTCCTTACGTGCTTCTTCACTAGGACCCACTCTCCAGGATTCAGGTTGTGTGCTTGTTCTCGCTGTGTCGGTGTGGCATCTCCTCCAACCTGGCGAGACACAGAACATACCAGGTCATCCATTCCTCTACAATAGTCCAGCACACGATCATCAGACACGTTAATCAATTTATTTGCCAGTATGTATGATTGTCTCATTGCTCTTCCCATCAACACCTCATGGGGGCTTAATCCAGTCTTTTTGTCAGGTACACTTCTGAGAATCATCAATACAAGGGGTAAAGCATCAGGTCATTTTAGTGTTGTGGATGCACACACCTTCCCTGATCTGGACTTTATTGTGCCATTAATTTGTTCCACAATACCAGATGCCTCTGGTTGTAGGCACAATGCAATTTCTTTTCAATTTACAAAGCAGCTCAGATCATTTGAATTATTTCATTATTAAAATGCAATCTTCTATCTGATTCCAAAAAGACTGGAAAACCAAATCTTGGGATCAATTCTCTCAACAAGAATTTTGCCACAGTAAAACTGTCAATCCTTCTCGTTGGGTATGCTTCCACCCAGAGAGAAAACAAACAAACAATGACCAGGACATACTTTAGTCCATTACATGGAGGCAGTTCGATGAAATCAATCTGCAATTTAGTAAAAGGTCCTCCTGCTCTCCCAATTACACCCCAACTGACAACTGTCTTTCTTCCTGGGTTTTGTTTCTGGCAGATAACACACATTTGGCACAAGCAATCAGCATAAACTTGGGATTGTACCAGGACTGCTTGAACATTTTTACCATGGCATCCCACTCAATGTGTGCAAATCCATGATACATCTTAGCCATGTGAGAAAGCAATGAATCTGGTAATACTGGTCTTTCATCATAATAAACCCATATCTCTACATCGTTTTTCCTGCAACCCACTCTCTTCCATTCTTCCTTTTCTTTGTCACTGACTTCTTCCTGCATTAGTCTCTCCTCATCCCAAGTCTCAAATGTGGTGGTGAACATAAGGTGGCATTCGGTATTTGATCTGTTTATTGCCAGGGTATTTTGAGTACAGTAACGAGCCAATTGATCAGCGTATCTGCTACCCATTGTTACATTATCATCTCCTGATTGATGTGCAGCACATTTTACAACTCCAATTCTTTTTGGCAACTGCAAAGCCTCCAATAATTCCTTTACAGTTTTCCCATTTTGAATTGAAGAACCAGAGGAAGTCATAAATCCTCTTTGCATCCACAACTGACCAAAGTCATGTACAACACCCAATCCGTAATGACTGTCAGTGAATATTATTACTTTTAGACATTTTGCCAATTTACAAGCTCTGGTAGGAGCAACCAGCTCTGCAACTTGGGCAGAATTTATGCGTTTCACACAAGATGCTTCCAGGGCTCCAGTCAAAGTACACACAGCATAACCAGAGCACAATTCACCCTTTACATTCCTCATTCATGGTCCATCTACAAACAATTCACAATCAGAATCTTCCAATGGTTCATCTGCAATGTCTGGGCGGGGCTTAGTGCAAAGCTCCGTCACTTCCAAACAATCATGTTCTGCTTCTTCTCTCACCTCTTCACATCTTGAATTTGGTAACAATGTGGCAGGGTTCACAGTAGTGCATCTTACCACTGTCACATTTTCAGCACCTGGGATCACTCTCTCATATTTAGTCAGCCGACTATTTGTAATATGTTGTGTCCGAGTACAAGTTAAAAGTATCTCAACAGAGTGAGATACATAGACCTTCACTGGGTAACCCATCACAATTGTTTCACTCTGTTCCAAACTTACACAAGTGGCAGCTACTGCTTTTAAGCAGCCTGGCAATGCAGCGTCCACTGAATCGAGAGTAGCAGAAAAGTATGCTACTGGACGTCTTGCCATTCCATGTTTCTGTGTTAAGACTGCAAGCACACATCCATCTCTTTCAGAACAGTACAACACAAATTCTTTAGAATAATCTGGCATTCCCAAAGCAGGCGCTTGACAAAAAATAATTTGCAATCAATTGAAAGATTCCATACTCTCTTAATCCAGCACAATCGGATCCTTCACATATTTTCGTGTTAACCTTTGTAGAGGTTTTGCAATCAATGAAAGACCACATATCCACTGTCTGCAATATCCAACCATTCACTAAAACATCCTCACTTCATTTTGATTTTGGGGTGGATACATTTTCTTGATCATACTGATTCTCTCTGGGGTCACTTTTCTTAGTCCCTTTTCAATCTTATGACCTAAGTACTGAACTTCTTGGTAACAGAACTGTAACTTTGATGGTGAAACCTTGTGTCGTCTTTCACCTAAATGGTTTAGTAAAGCAATGGAGTCTGTTACACATGCCTCATGAGTCTTTGATGCCAACAGTAGGTCATCAATATATTGGACCAGGACAGAATTTCCAGGCAGTTTTAAAGTTTCCAAACATTTTTCAAGATCTGATGAAAGATTGATGGACTTTCAGTATACCCTTGAGGAACTCTGCACCATGCCAAAACATGATTTCTGAACCGGAAGGCAAATAAATACTAGGGGGCAGATTTAGAAGAAAGTGACGCATCTGTACAGATGCGTCACTTTCCCTGCGCCACCCTTAGAAACCCTTGCACCACCATAGATGCGCCGTATTTACAATACGGCGCACTATGGCGCAAGGATTGACAGATGCGTCAAAAATTCTGACGCATCTGTTGGTGGAAAAGTCACGCATTTGCTGGAGTCGTGTCGCAAGCACGATGCAACTCCAGCAATGCATGTTGAGGCCTATTTCCACTACACTGTGTCACTACTTACGCCTGCTTGAAGCAGGCATAAGGTTTTGACGCAGTGGCGTCCTGAAAGTGGCGCAGTGAAATCTTGTAGATTTCACTGAGTCACTTTTACGAGGCCTTCCTGCATGGGAACGCCCACCCTGCATACATTATACTTAACGCAGGTATAATGTGACGCAGGGCTTTGCAACGTGACGCATCGCCCTAGAATAGGCCGTATTGTTTGCGCCGCTAATGCGTCAAAAAAGTGACGCAACTGCAGCGCAAAAGTCACGCAAGGGGCTTGTAAATCTGCCCCTAGCTTTCCGGATGCAAGGGGATGGAAAAGAATGCCTAACACAAATCAATAACTGTATACCATCCAGCATCACAGGGAATCTGGTGCAGAATTACAGCAGGGTTTGGTACTACTGGGCAACATGGCACAAAAATTGTATTCACCTTTCTCAAATCCTGAACTATTCTATATTTTCTGTTGGGCTTTTTCATACCAATGATGGGTGAATTACAAGGACTGCTCAATATTTCTTTTAAAATTCCTTGTTCAATCATCTGATCAATCACAGGCATGACTCCAGCAATTACTTCTGGACTCATTTTGTACTGAGGTGTATTGGGATACACTGCTCCATCCTTCACTATCACCTGAATGGGGTCCACATGTCTCATTAATCCAATCTCTCTTCCTGTGAAATCCCACACATCTGATCTCACTGTATCCTTTAATTCTTCTGACAAATCTTCTTGTGTCAGTAGTTAATATAATCCACTTACTTCTGACTCTCGGGCCCTCAATATTTTATATTCAACATCTTCATCCGGTGTCATTATTGCAACACCATCCAGTGTGCAATAAATAGTGCAATTCATTTTGCACAACTAATCTCTGCCCAAGAGATTGACCCAACTGGTAACACACTACAAACCGGTGCATGTCTTTAAAGTTTCCAATGTGAACTTCTATTGGGGCTGTGATAGGAGTTCTAATATGTTTGTTTGCAACACCTACAACTTGGATAGTTTCTCCCGGGAGGGTTAGGTTTGGAATTTCCGCTGCTCTCACAGTCAAACGTGTAGCACCAGTGTCCAACAAAAAGGTGATGTTGTTTCCTTCTACCTTTCCATCAATAAATGGACCTGACTGATCTACTGCTAAAGATGCTCCAAGTACGCATTCTTCGTCCCCCCACAGGCACCATCACTGTGTCGAATCCAATTCACTCTCACTACAATGCACCAAATACTACGAAACTAATGGATTCTTACCAAACTGCTCTTCTTCTCGAAATCCCTAACTTGCACTGTACATCTGCATGTTAACATTCACGTTGGAAGGTATGGGTGCTTGTTGCACCTGTAACTGGGATGTAACTACCTGTTGCTGCTGCTTGATCACTTCATTCTGCATCTGTGGATTCAAATTTTGATTTACTCCATTACCCTTTTGTGCAGATCCACACTCGTTCTTCCAATGTCCCAACTTCCCACAAGCATGACAAGGATATTTCTTTACTCATTTTAAACTTTCCTCAACTTTCACTGTTTGCCTGTCCTTCCTGACCCTGTTTTGTGCAACATTATTAACTTCCTGTTGCTGTTCTGCCAATTTCACTTGTACCCACATATTTTTTTCCTTGTAACTTTTTAAGACAAGTCAATATCGTCACTACAATAGTTGGCATATCTTAGAATCTCATCAATTGACTTACTCTGCCAGTGCAGCATATGCTGCTGTATCATTGCACTAATTTTGGGTCTTAATCTATATACAAACCGATACACAAAATGTCCCATATCCTTATCTCCAATATTCTCAAACTCACTATAGGGGCATATTATCAAGACAGGCAATAAAATTATTGTGCTTTAGCGGCAGAAAAATGCCGCTAAAACGGCGATAATGTGCTTGATAATATGCTCTATGGAATTCCAATTGAAGCCCATGTTAGATGTGAAGGACATCTAACATGGGCTTCAATTGGAATTCCATAGAGCATATTATCAAGCCCATTATCGCCGTTTTAGTGGCAGTTTTGTGCCGCTAAAGCGGTGATAATTTTATCGCCTGTCTTGATAATATGCCCCTATACTGTTTAAACACCTGCAACAACCTTTCATAATAAGCGTGAACTGACTCTGTAGGCTCTTGGGTTGTTCTGTCACTCTTAACCCAATCTGTTTCTTTTGGAGAGATTTTTCCTTTCAAAAAGGTAATGACTCGATAATACTTTTTCATCACCTCTTTAGATGGGCACCTGTTTTGGCATCCCTAGGATACTAATCATTTGGCCAATCAACAGTAATCTTACATTCTTTCCACAAATCAGCCAGAACCACTATCTCAAAAAGATAATCTAAACCTCTCAACAATAATTTTGCAACTTTTGCAAATCAGTCCACTTGATTATACCATTCAACAGGTTTCTCTCATAATCTAGTAAAATCATTGGTAAATGACAACATAACCTGTCTAGTCCAAGGTACATGAACATATCCTCCACCTGGAACTTCTCTCATGGAACAAAGTCTTTCTACCTGCTCGGTTTCTTTTAATGGAAACATGGATGTTCCCTTTCCACTTGTTTCTTCCTTCCTTTTCACCCATTTACTCTGCCATTTTTCTATTATTCCACATTTCTTCAAGATATTCATCAATTCTTTTATCTGCAATCTCCTCCCTGACGTATTCAAACTCTCAAAGGGGCATATTATCAAGAAACGGCGTTAAAATTATCGCCGCTTTAGCGGCAGAAAACTGCAGCTAAAGCGGAGATAATGGGCTTGATAATATGCCCTCGAGAATTCCCATAGAAGCCCATGTTCTGGTGTCAACATGGGTTTCTATTGGAATTCTCTGCGGCATATTATCAAGCTCATTATCGTCGCTTTAACGGCAGTTTTCTGCGGCTAAAGCGGCGATAATTCTAACGCCGTGCTTGATAATATGCCCCAAAGTCTTTGTCAGTGAAACCATTCTGCACGTCTTCTGTAACACCTTTGATTTTTCTATGTGTACACCAAACTCACTAGCCACTTCTGACAATTTCTCATAGAAATTCTCAAGTAATGCTTTTACACAAAAACAACAACTCTTCGTCAGTATAAGTCCCCAATCTATCTGGACTTATCGTCCCAATAATCATTTCTTCTAAATCTACCTTTAATTGACTCACATTCACACTTTTAGGCTGTGCATCTGTCTGAGTTAATTGTTTCACCCAACTACTGAGCTGTTCTGGGGAGGGACCAGTCGAACTCCCAGCTATTGGAGTTATAATTTGACCTAATTTCATTGGCTCTAATTGGGTACTTCTTTTTGGGGTCTCAGTCATTAAATCTCCAACTGTCATATACAACAGGGTGTTATTTTTATTTATATATTAATTATGTTACTCCTTACACTACTTCTTGGGACTGATAAGGTTGGCATTTTCTGTAGATTTGAATCTTCCCCAAATAGTGGGACCACAGGTCCAATAGTTATGGGTACTGTTAGGGCTTCTGCATTCAAGTTCAATTTATTCAGTTTCTGTACTTGTTCCATTCTAGCCTTGTTTAACAGACTTACTTCATTCTCTCTGATTAGCTTTGCTAATTCAGTGACATGAGGAGTTAATGGGGTTACATTTACTATTTGCCGGGCACTTGGAGTTACCCCCCCCTGAATTTTTTTCATATGGCAGAAGTCTTTTTATCATCATTTCTTTTAATAATTCATCATCAATCTCTTCCAAACTCTCTCTGGATGTTTCCAGATTTCTTTACATTTAGCTCCTGTTTGACTCTGGGTATAACCCTGCGGTTACTACAGCTTTTCTCCATCATTTCATTTGATCCTCTCGCCTCTGAAATGGGTAACCTGCGAAAAAATCTTCTATTTTTTCTACCACCTTGATCCTTCTCTCTCTCAAATGCTTCTACCTCCCACTCTTCCAATTCTTCATACTGGGTGAGTCTAGGATTTGGATCCAAAGAGTTCATCTTGTCTCTCAAATTTTGAAAGATCCTTTTATTAAACATACCAAATTCCCTCTCTTGTCACAATTGGTCTGTCCTTATTAAATATATTCTTTAGTTTCTTCCACAAACCAATCTTCAGACTGTTCTATTAATAGATTTCTACCCGATCGAAACACCAAAACGTTTCCGTATTCCTCTTTTCCCAGTCGTCAATTTTATCCTATCTCAACGTGTCTCACACCAACTAACCAATCACAATAAACTACATATTTTCAGCCTTGCCCAATGTCAGCGTGTCTCACACTAGTCACCCAATCACCACTCTGCTCACCCCTGCTGTCTGACCAATGCCAGCGCAGCTCATTGTGAAGTCAGTATCACTCCTGCTACTGACCCTCCCTTTACAAAATCTTACCGCAGTATTTTTCATAATCAAAATTTGTGAGTGACAACTGAAAAACACAATGCTACCTTGTCTGTTCTACTAATAAAAGATAGTCTTTTTTAACGAGATTTTCTTACACTGCAAGCAATGATAACGACCAGTGTTATGTCACTTCTCTGTCAAGTTCCGGAGTGACCCATCTACTCCTCTCAAGATCGCACCAAGGTATCACAGGTGGGCCTCTTGACATACAAAGAGGGTTGCCCTGTTACTGTTCTCGGATTCCCTCACCAGAGTTTCAAAAACGGTGACCCTTCACTACTACAAACTTTCCTCTTTCACATGGAAATTTCCCTAAACATAATACCGACAGTCCAACCTAGCTTTTCAGTATTATCACAACAGACACAGTACTTCTGCAGTGTGATTTCTTTACCACACTCTTCTAATTCCTTCCTGGGATTCCTCAGGCACCTCTTGTACCTGTACTTCTGCACAACATATAAAAAAAAACACGAACCCTTCAGGTTAAAACATATAATGAATATTCAATAACCATTACCTAATTAATCAATAATTAAATCATTACTCAGCTACCAAGGAACTGATCCAGCGCGGACCCAATAATTTGGACAGGGACGAACATTCAATTACTTCATTTTCTTTGGCCCATACACATACACCCCAAATCCCTTTTGCGCTGGTGTCAAGTTTGCAAATTCCTTACAATTCATACTCAGCTGTAATCAATATTTAGACAGTTCACAATTTCACAATAAACCTTTTCGTTAAAATTTCCATCTTCTTGGTCGATGGACCAATTAGTTGAAAAATTGAAGGTAACAGTTAGTCAAATCATAGACAAACTAAATAACCACAGACTGTTTGTTTGCAATTTGTTAAATTATATCTAAATTAAATGCATTAATCTTAAAATACCTCATGAGAGAAAATACACTCTAAAAACAGATAACAAATAATCAATCTCAAGAAACATGTGTTGCATGGAGGGGATAGATGAAGAAACAAAAGTGCAAGAATAAAACTTGAGTTATCAAAGATACCAACCCAAAGAATATGAATGAGGAAAACCACCACCCAGGCCTAGGTAGTGGCAGGGGACCCCCAGACAGAGAGTCAGGGATCAAAGACTCTAAGATCAGGACAAGGATAGGACTGGAACAGCTAGGCTTCTCTGCAACCCAATAATCAGCAGCGCCAACCTCTCTCTCTTCATGCCTAAAGCAGCAGCCGAATCTGCCGCCCTCACAAATCTAGACCCCCCACCTCTAATCACCTATTCTTTATACCCTTACCATACATGTCCATCCCACTAAAGTTGCTAAAGTCACCTACTCTAGCTACGGTATTGGTTAAAAACAAGGGGCGGATGGTCACCCTACCATTAGATCACACTTTTTGACTATCCCATTGTATGATTTCCGTTCCCACATATTCAGTATACATCCCTGTTCTCTCATGTGGTTAATGTAACAAAATTAAGAACAAATGTTTATACAATTAACATCTTGTGAAATTTCACACGAAGACACTGGAGTTGGCTGCATGTCAAGCGTCTTGTCCTTCACCGTGCCACACTCTTTCAGCTTGTTCAGCATTCTAGCCCTCAGTCTCGTGGTTTGTGCACGCTGCAAGTTTCACTCATTACAGTTTGGCTAATTTAACACAAGATGGAGACTTGTCCATTTATGAAAAGAACAGAAAGCAGACATTTATTAATAATGTGATAATGAAATTTTCACTGTTAACCACCTACCTTATTTCTAATCCATGTTAACAGTTAACCTAGCAGGGCATAAGCCGGAAAGTGGCATTAGTTATTATGACAAAGCAACACACCTCATGCTTTTACTACATATACATGCAATTTGCCATGCAACACATTCATAACACGTTCTATACACAATGTTATTACATTTTTGGTTATTTACGTATTGTTAGGGTTAATTTCAGGCATATTGAAAAGCAAATCTCCCATGTGTGATGTGTGATTGCACGTTAATATATTTACTACTTAAAATTAGTACGTATTACAGGGGTACATAATCCAAACGGTTTTCTTTTTGCGAAACCCCGCTCCATCAATTGTTTAAAATGTTTGTAGCGTGCCATGATTATAAGCACCATACGTCACTGCTTAACCTTATATGGCCTCCCAGATGTGTAACTTTATGTGTGCCTCATTTTCTACTTTGTACATTTCATAACACATAATCCCAAATTAATTACCAAATTAGATTAAACATATTTAGCAAGTGAAGACCACGTTGCATATACAGTTCTGAACTCCATTGCAAGCTTCCTATGTGCCCATAAACCAACTGTTGGTGTGCTCTACTTCAACAAGAGAGGCAGATTGATGTTATCTCTCGTCTGTCTATGAAACCTGATCCTTAGGCTAAATCGCCTGGATTTCACTGCAAGCGGAAACAGGAGTTGTGCACTCTCGGAGACCCCAGCAGGTGTTGTGGCAATAATACAGTGGCATTAGAAGTGCCACACAAAAATGACAATTTCTAAAAGAACAGGAGTAGCAAAGGATCAATGCTGGTGTATTTAGTTATTGTAGCTAGTCTATTTGCTGTGGACCTGCGGTTTTTATTTAATTAAAAAAGACCTTCTCTTGCCTTATGTGGTTTATTACAGGCCATATCAACGGCCGAGGGGCTTGTAAAAGTGATGTTAGAAAAACGATTCTAACAGTTTTGAATAATAAGTTGAATATATATTTTTAAGTATTCCTACTTAAAAATCGACATAATATTTCTGTCTGTATGTTTTTGTTGTACTTCTTTCTGAAACAGAAACATTAGCTCTGTATTGGAAGGGAGTCCTAACCTTGATTTACTCCATCTTTTAGTAAATGTCTTTTCAAGCATTGCTGGTTTGTGACCTTATTGTTGAGAATGACTCTGTGACACCGTCATAACGCTTCACACAAGAGCTGCTCTGCACCTTTCATGATGCTTCTGTTTTTTTTTGTATAGTACTTTTAACTCTCAATAGTATTGTTTAAGTAATGAGTAATTTAAATTTGCATTCATTTTTTTTGAGTGACTCTATTCGTCATTAATTAATGCGGATTTCACTCCATTTAGAATAGTTAATGTCATGCGTGCAGCTCTCCGCAATCTGAAAGCTAAGGTTCAAATGTTATCCAAATCATAATATTTAATTTTTACACTTCGTGTATATGCATATTCCACGTTGTCTGCGTACCTTTGTATCAAATCTGACGTCGTGGCCATAGATTTAAATTCCAAGACGGTAAATTGTCACAAACAGCATGACGAAAAATATTTGCCAATCAAGTTCAGACCAGGCCTAATATGTTGCCTGAAATTTCATCCTACGCGTTTTTCCTTTACGAACTGTTATGCTTTTTTTGTTGGCCTAACTGCACTTTGGCACTTTGAGTAGGTTTGTTTTGTTAATTTAATTCACTTTATCCAACTGAATTACCCGCTCACGTGTAAACTCGAAATCTTACAAACTACTGTCACATAGTTTTAAACAAACATTTGAAACAAACTATTTTTGTATTTGTCATAGTAAATTAACATCCTAAGATCACAAAATATGTCTATGCAGTTTGACCCAGTCACTCACAAACTCAATACATTCAAGCGTGTGGTTTACCAGTAATCTTCCTTAAGTCAAATATCCTTCTTCATTCCAGCCCTCATTGTATGAGGTGTCCTCCTCGCTCCATGCACCAAGTGACATACTTAAAAACTTAGGGCCATATTTATGACGCGCCTTGCGTCACTCTTGCACTACACAGTGTGGTGCAGAGCCACGCAAACCTTAAGTCAGATTTTTGAGCTCATGCACAGCCACTTTGAGTGGCACCAAAAATCTGAAGTAACGTGACGTACCTCAAATTGCAAATTGTAGGCGTTCCAGGGGCATTGTGTGGGTGTTCCTACTCAACTCCCATTGTTTTTAAACGCATTCCCAGATTTTCAAGACTTTCTAAACCTAGAAATGCGCCAAAAAGATATGCCTCCCCAGGAGAGGTGTAACGATGAGAAATATCTTTACTTCTCATTGTTACTTCCTCTTTCTATGTGTACTGCAATCTCAAGCACACATGGACAGAGGAAAAAGCCTCTCAGGGTTGTTTTTGTAACAGAAGTGGCCACTCTCAACAAAAAACGTTCAGCTATCAATTATGAAACAAAGCCTTCACCATGGACACTCTCTGCGATCAGATGCGATCAGATGCAAACATATATCTGGAAGAGTTTCCCATCTATCCAGTTCCAGCCTGGTTTGGACATATGGAGGATCACTATTCAACAATTACCTAAATCCATATCTATCAAGGTCTTCTGTTTGTCATATAAAAGCAAGATAATAATGATTGTTAATGTACTAAGTAAAAAAAAGTTCAGAAATGAGTCATGTCATTATATCACTGTATTAGCACGGATTGGTGTAAAAAATGAGGGGTGGAAGGTCTGCTTAAGAAACAACCACAATCCTTGTCAGGATGAACCACAGAGCCTAAGCTTCACCCTCTGGTAGCTTGCCACAAAGCAGTCAGCCTTAATTTAAAGGGAACGCGTGAAGTATTTATGCAGCAATCAACCAGTCATAACGTGAAAACACAACTCAAGAAAAATCCCAAACCAACTTAGAAAAATGAGTAATTTTAATAGATAAAATTACACCAAAACACTATCAAATTCCAATCAGTAGGACAAAGGATATGAGAATTCAGATTTTCCGGTAAAAATCACACCAAAAGGCGCAAAGTGTCATCTTCGGTTATCTGGTTCAGCTGGACAAGATCCAAGGTACAAGTTCAGGCCAACCGCGATGCAGAGTGGATAGGGTACAGGACCGGATTCAGGCAGGGTGATTTGTACCTTTGTTTTGCGTTTTATATAGTGCAAACTTGACCAGAAGGGATCAGGGCACTTTACCTGAGCAACAAGTTACGTTACACAAGGACACTTTTGTTAGGCAAGGGGAGATTAGGTGATTTACCTAGAATCACATGATGTTGAGCGTCATTGCCGAGTCTCGAACCCCATTCCCCAGATTTGAGTTATACCGACCTAGCCCATTAGGCCACATCCTCTCCTATACTTGGTGCTGTGATACAGGGTCTTGTGTTGGTCTGCACCATGCTGCGTCGGTTCCAATGAAGTCGCCGACCTGGAGCTGCATGATACTGTGATGTGAAGGTCTGCATCCGGCTGCGCCATGCTATGTTGGTTCCGGTGAAGCTGCTGACGAGGAGCTGTCAGATGCTGCCATGCAATGTCCTGCATTGGGTTGCACCACACTCCGCTGGTTCCGGTAAAGCCGGTGCTGAAGAGTTGTGAGGTGGTGTGTCACACTATATTAGTTCAGGAAGCTGCCGGGCAGGAGCTACAAGATCGTGCCGTGCGAGGTCCTGCATCGAGTTGTGTTGCGCTGTGTTGGTTCTGGGGAAGCCTTCAGTTGTACCGGGAGGATTACATTCCACAGTAGCCAGTAGAGGAGACCGATTCTGGTCAAGTTGTGTCAGGTCAGCTAGGAAGCAGAAAAAGCCTCTGGAAGCTTGTTGTGTCCCTGTAGCTTAATCCGTAGGTCAGCCAACTGACCCTTAGAGTCACTTTGGGTATCCTTGGATCAAAGCAAGCAAATCCAATCTTCCTTTTTCAGACAGCAAGGCAGTCTTTCCAGCAGCTGGGCATTCCTTCTGGTAGCAGGACAGTACTTCTGTCCACAGTACACAGGCCTAGGAGTGTTCTGATGAGTGGTTCTGAAGTTCCCACTTTCATCCCGGATGCCAGTCTTTGTGTGGGGAAATCCCTGACCCACCCCCAAAATTGGTTCTGGGAAGTTCTAAACTTTTTCCTGGTGCTGGTGCTAAGGCTAAAAGGTAGCTGCAGCAACACACCACCTTTGGTAATATGTAAACAGCTACGTTCCAGATTTATTTGCAGGAGTCTTTCTGATAACCTCATCTTTTAAGGAGGGGCTGTATAGCTGAAGTCTATCCGAAAGATAAATAGGACCTATCCCATAAACAGCTCTATATTCCAGCACTAGCGATGTGAACAAAATGTGCTTTGGTACAGGCTTCCGCATTTTAGTTTTACCTCTGTAAGCAATCTCCAAAATGAGGTGAGCTGCAGTATTCTGCATATTTTGCAGATACTTGAGCAAATACTCAGGAAGCCCCAGGTAGAGGCTGCTCGCATAGCCCAATCTGGACTTGATGAGGACATGCACTATCGTTTTGCATACAGCAACTGGAAGAAGATCAAGAAACTTCTGGATAGAACAGCATAGTGGAAGACACAATCCTGCCACTGCGAGGATCTGAGGGTGGAAAGACAATTCATTATCATATTGAATGCCCAGATTCCTGAAACCAGAAGAAAGCCTATGAGAAGGGTACACATCACCTAACCACAATTTATTGAACCCGACCTCTTGAGTCTTATCAAAGAACAACACTTCACTTTTTTCGGAATAACACTTCGGATGATTTCAAAGAAGTTTTTGAGACAGGCTCTAAAACCTGCGTGTCAGGACCCGGAATTATCAACAATCAACAGAATCATATATGTATCATTGATTCAAGAAACAACTTTGATGCTGAAAGAGTAAAGTAATTCCGCAGGAGGGGTCATATGCACATTAATAGTGTGGGGCTAAGTAAAGGGCCTTGTGGGACCCCCACAATCTTATGCTTCCAACCTGATGAAAAGGTGGAAACCATCAGAGCCTGTTCTCCTTCCTCAAGGAAGGATTGTATCCACCTCAAGTCTGATCGATCAATACCCTTATCTGCCAGGGGGGCGTGGCTTGCGCGCCGCTGCGAGATGGCGGATCGCGCTTGAGCTCCGTAAAGAGTGAGGGCCGACGGAGGCATTGCTGACGCTGAATATTGCCCCGCTCTGCGCAGAAGATGCTATCTTACATGGGAAACTGCCGTGCATGCTACGAGGGAGGTCTCTGGTGGTGAAGAGCGGCCAGAGTTCATTTATCGGCATTTTTAAGTGACGCTTCAGGCTTTCACGAGCGGCCGCCATTTTGTTTCTGCTGTGAGGGAGTTTTTCTCTCGCTTCTACAAGACGACGCTACTGGTCTATCCTGTCAGGAATGGAGGCATTCAGGAGCTGGTGACGTTATTTCACTTTTCTTGAGCTTATTTTGTTCTTTTTTTCTATCGCCTATTGCTGAGAGACCCACTGTGTGAACTTTTTGAGGTTTCTGGTCTTTTCCTCGTCGTCAAACGCACTGCCATTTCCTTATGTGAGGCTTTTTTGCTCTTGGCTTGATCCTGGTGGTTTTCGGAGTCGGTGCTTGACTACTGGCGCCTGTAGTACTTTTCGTGAGGTGTTCTTTCTGACTGGGATCGCCTGCGATATTTTATGCCCGGCTCTTTCTGATGCAAGTGCATGATTCCTTCCTGCCCATTTTTCCTCTCACACATTGAGGGTTTTACAACCCCTGGCATTCCTTGTCTCACTCTATCTGAGGAGGTGTATTTTGTTTCTGCTGAGGTGGTCTGCCCTATGGCTGAAAATATGGCCCCTTCACCGAATTCCAAAGACGTTAAGGAATCTAAAGCATCTCTTAAGAGGTCCAAACAGGTATC
The DNA here is from genome assembly GCF_964204655.1 of Triturus cristatus. Lineage (NCBI taxonomy): Eukaryota > Metazoa > Chordata > Amphibia > Caudata > Salamandridae > Triturus > Triturus cristatus. The sequence goes on from NC_140581.1 coordinate 344,454,863, forward strand.
CCCAACACCTGAGTCTGCTCCTAAAGACACTAATTCGACTCTTGAGTCCATTCTGGCGCGCCTTAATGAGGTTTATGAGATTGCGCAGTCTACTAAGACCAATACAGATTTACTGCAAGTGGAGGTGTTAGCCATCAGGAATGATTTCAAGGCCCTTTCCCTTCGTGTCTCAGGTACAGAAGCACGGATTAGTGGCGCAGAGGATACCATGCAAAAGCACTCTAGATCTCTCACGCAGGTAGAGCGTTCTATGGCAGCATTGAGGAGAGACCTCACTGAACAAGAGGATCGTAATCGTAGATCCAATCTGCGTATTTTTGGTCTTCCTGAAGATGTTGAGAAAGATGCATCTTCCATGATTGAGTTTCTTTATCAATGGATTCCGTCAACACTACAAATTTCTTTCCACAAAGATTTTGAACTGGAACGGGCACACCGTGTCCCCTCCTTTCGCCCCAAGTCTGCTACGCAACCAAGAGCGATAATTTTTAAGCCGCTGCGTCATCAACATACTGAGCAGATTTTGGCGCATATGCGGAAGGTTAGAGCTGTCTCTTGGAATGGCCATCGTATTTCAATTTCTCAAGACTTTGCCAGAGACACGGTGATGAGGAGGAAAGGCTTTCTTAATCTCCGGAAGCGTTTGTCTGAAATGAATATTCCCTTCTCCTTTGCTGGTCCCTCAAAATTCCGCATTACTTTCAAGGGTCGTGTCAGAATTTTTGACGAACCTGCGGATTTGGCCTCGTTTCTGGATAATCAAATGGAGCTACAGATGGATCTTCAAACGGGGGCTTCACATGCTCCTGGTTCTTCTGGCACCTGAGGCGGCTATACATAATGCATTGTCTTTAGTCTTTGTCAGATCTATTAGGTCTAGCTGCTTTTAGATCTGCGCAGTGGTCTTTATGTCCATTGGTCTTGACGTATTTTTGTCGTCTATTGGTGCTCCCTTAGTATCGTTATGGTGTTTTGGTCTTTAGTGTTGTTAGTTTTAGTGTATAAACCTTTCAATTTTTTGTGGTAACTTCTCTTGTTGGCGTGACTTCACTTTTGTCCGCGTAGCGTCCTGTTATTCATTGCCTCCCCAGTTTGTCTTTCGACGTATTAGGTCACGGTCCTTTTCCTTCCAGGGGTGTGTCTTCGGTATGTGCGCCGTTTTTTGTGGTAAATTTTGGTTTATCTTGTTCTGTTGTGGTCGTTCCTTTTGCTTCATGTTTGTTTTTTGTTACTTCGTACTTTATGGAGTAGGTCATTGCTTGTTCCTTTGCTTTCTCATTGTGTTGTTGTTTGGTTTGTCTAGGTGTTTTATTCATATATGTTTATTAAGTGTTTATTTATGGCTATACTTAGAGTCAGTATTGGTCGTTCATATAGTTGCTAGTTATACTTACTTTATTGTTTTTTTCATTGAGTGATTTGTTTACATTGTGTTACTATTTGTTTTTTTCGAGTAGGTTAGTTTTTTATAGATGCTTTGTACTTGGCAGACATATGCCCCTCTTACCTACATGTTCACTTTCTTAGACATGCATATTTATCTTGCCAGTTTGTGTGTATATGGCTTTATTTATTCATGGCCAGTTATCTTTAAGTTTGTATATAGATTTTTCATATTTATATATAGTATTAGGTCTCTTATCTAGCTGCCATAAGGGTTTCTCTGTCTGTTATATGATAAGATGCTACCTACCGTTTTTTATTATGTTTCACTTATTTTTCCCATATTGTTTCATATAGATACCTACTTTATTGACTTTCTCATTGCGTGATTTGATTACATTGTGTCATTAACTGTTTTTTTCGAGTAGGTTAGTTTGTTTTAGAGATGCTTTGTTCTTGATAGATTTATGCCTCTCTTATCTACATGTTTACTTATTTAGCCAAGCATATTTATTCTACCAGTTTGCGTGTATATGGCCTTATTTATTCATGCCAAGTCATCTATGAGTTTGTATATAGACTTTACATATTTATATTTAGTACTAGGCCTCTTATTTAACTGCCATAGGGATTCACTGATTGCTATATTGATAAGATGCTATATACCGTTTTTTATTATATTTCACGTATTTTTCCCATATTATATCATACAGTATGCTTTAGAGTGTATTTCTTCTTTTCTTTTCATTATGGTCCTTTTTCTTTTGTTGGAGTCCGCTTTGGTCTGGTTCTACCTAATACTATTGTTCTCTCTTAGTTCTCTTTTCACCAGCTCTTAATGCCTGATCGTGCTTTCTTTTTCTCTCTTTTCTGCTCCTACCGTTCTCTATGATTTATTTTAGTTGTTATCTATACATTAATTTGGTCAAATGTGTTGCCTTTACAGTTTCTCATTTCGCTTTGTCTTCTAATAAGTGATACTTATCTCCGGTTCTTAGCTTTTAGATAGTGCCTTCCTTTTAAATGTATAACCGGTTATGCACTGCTCTGGGGCTTTTTATGCTGTTGATGTTATTTCTCCTGTTGGCCCCTCGCTCTTTCTTCCATGTCCCCCCTTGTATGAATTTGGTCTTTTTCAGACCTGCCGGATTGGCTCTTCTCTCTCTCTTTCTCTGTACTCTCCTGCTTTCTTTTTCCTCTTCTTTCCTTTCTTCTCTTCGGATTTCCTCTTTGGTCTCACCCTGTGTTGTGCTGGCTGTTGATGTCTGCTGGTTAGCCCTCCTGGTTGTTGCGCTTCATTTGCCACATATGGAATATCTTTTTTTCCTGATAATGGTTCTATGTCTGGACTAAATATACTTTCCCTTAATGTTAAAGGGTTAAATCATCCAGTCAAAAGGTCAAAGATTTTGGATTACTGTAAATCTCTTTCTTCGGATCTCGTCCTTTTTCAGGAGACAAAGCTCTCTGCCAAGGAGGCGTTGTTTCTGAAGAAAGAGTGGGTCTTTGATGTTGCTTGTTCAGATGCTTGTGGTAAAAGGAATGGAGTAATTACCTTAGTTTCTAGACACTCTGGCTTATCTATCGTTTCCTCTGAACAGGATACGGAGGGGCGTTGGTTACTATCTAAGTTGTCCGATGGTAATGCTGACTTATTTGTCATGAATATTTATGCCCCCAATAAGGATGACCCGGCCTTTTGGAATGCGATTACCAAAAAGCTCGAGGATACTCCTCACTCTGGTAATCTTATTGTAGGTGGTGACTTTAACTTGCCAATGGACCCTATCTTGGATAGGAATTCTGCCTTTAACTTTCGTCCCCCTAAAGCACACAAACAAATGATTAATATGTGCTCTCTTACCCATCTTCAGGATGTATGGCGTCTTCATAATCCCACTGGTAGTGACTTTTCCTTTTTTTCTTCCCCTCATTCGTCCTTTTCACGCATTGACTATCTTTTGGTTCATTCTTCTCTGGTTCAATTTTCTTCTTCTCCGCTTATTCATCCTATTTTAGTTTCTGACCACGCCGCAGTCACATTTTCTCTTACCTCCTTTGTCCCTAGGGCACGAGCTCGCTCGTGGAGACTCAACACAGAAATTTTACATGATGAGTCCTTGGTGCGAGAGTTTTCCAATGACATTGAGACTTTTTTTATTGAGAATGTTGGGTCAGTCAGCTCCCCTGTTGTTCTCTGGGACTCTTTTAAATGTACTTTTCGTGGTCAGGTCATTAAATGTATGTCGAAGAGAAACGCTGCCATTAAAAAGGAACTCACGGACTTAGCAGATGAGATCAAACGTCAGGAATCCCTTTTCCGCCACTCTCAGAACAAGACCTACCTCCAATCTATTAAAAATCTAAAATATTCATACAATTCTATAGTCACTAAGAGAGCTCATATTGGCCTGCAGGCTCAGAAATCTAAGAGACTGCTGTTAAGAAATCGTGCGGGCAAGATTCTTGCTGCCACTTTAAAGTTCCAGGAATCTTCTTGTAACACTTTCCAAATTCCTTCTATTACTGACCAGCTTGGTAGGAAAAAATTTCAAACTGCAGAAATCCTTGAGGTGTTCCGCGATTTTTATAACAATTTGTATACCCCGTCGGCTCAAGCTTCTTTTGAACAATGTCAGGAGTTCTTGAAGTCGGTTCCTTTGAAAGTTGTTTCGGAGGAAGATAATCAATCATTAAACTGCCCGATTACTGCTGATGAAATCATTTCCGCGATTAAAGCTACTCGGTCTGGTAAAGCTCCTGGTCCCGATGGATATCCTATTGCGTTTTATAAAACCTTTATTCCCGTGATTGTCCCGAAACTCCAATCCGTTTTTGATGCGTTTATTAAGGATGGCTCTGTGTCTGGTTCTGCGGCGGATGCTACTATTGTAGTTATCCCCAAAGACGGGAAGGATCACGCAGATCCCAAAAATTTTCGTCCCATATCCCTCCTTAACATGGAAGCCAAGATCTTTGCTAAAATTTTAGCTAAACGATTAGAGTCCTTTATTCCTCATTTGGTTCATCCCTCCCAAACAGGTTTCGTAAAGGGGCGTCTTGCACGGGATAATATTCGTACTTTTTGTCATATTCTTGGCGCCGCTAAACGATCTAATCTTCCGGCGGCAGCCTTGGCCCTTGACGCTGAAAAGGCCTTTGATAAGGTCTCTTGGCCTTTTCTACGAGCGGTCCTACGTGCACACAATCTTGGTGACTCCTTTATTCGTATGGTTATGTCTCTGTACTCCCGACCTAGAGCTAATATACGGGTGAATGGTGCTACGTCTTCCTTTTTTAACCTTTGTCAGGGCACTAGACAAGGATGCCCTTTGTCCCCTCTCCTATTTTTGTTGTCCATTGATCCTCTCCTCAGAATGATTGACTCGCATCCAGATATTAAAGGGTTCTCTTTTGGGTCTCATCAGATAAAAACTGCGGCATATGCAGATGATGTTCTCATTTTTTCTGATGATATTGCTCTGGCCATCCCCGCTATTTCGGATACGATTGCTCTTTTTTCAAAAGTTTCAGGATACACTCTGAACAAAGATAAGACAGAGATGTTTCCTTTAAATGCTTACTGCTTCTCCTCTCATATGGGCTCGGCGGGCTTTAAATGGCAATCCCAACACTTAAAGTATCTGGGTATCTATTTTTGTTCCACCCTATATGCTACGGCTTCTTATAATGAATCCCAAACTATTCTTAAGGTGAGACGTCTTTTAGAGAATTGGTCTCCGAAGCATATTTCTTGGTGGGGCCGTATGCAAACTCTAAAAATGATGATCACTCCTATTATTAATTTTGTTTCCTCTATGCTTCCAGTAAGGCTTTCTGATTCCTTCTTCCATGAACTTGATCTGCTTACTTCTAAATTTTTATGGAATGATAGAAGGGCTAGGATTGCTTATAAATTTTTACGGAAATCTTATGATATGGGGGGCTGTAATTTTCCTGATTGGGGGAAATATCAAACTGCTTTTCTGGCGTCCCAGGGTGCCCTTTGGTTTTCTTCCCCATCTATTCATGCTCCAGCTTGGTTGACAATAGAACAGGAACTGGCCTCCCCTCTTCCGACTGCATCTTTTTTGACCACAAACACCCTTTCTATTCCATTTTCTCGCTCTATTATTTTAGACACTATTGCTGCGGTGCGTAAGGTTGATAAGAGGGTAGCAGTTCCAATACATAAAACTAGATGGTCATCTATTTGGCGCAATTCTAAAATCAAAATTAATATTGACCCTGAGTTGATGTCTTACTGGGCTGGGAAAGGTGTCTCACTTGTTAAACATCTCTATGATTCCAACAATGATCCTTCCCCTTTCTCATCCCTTGCTCAACATTTTTCTTTATCTAATTTAGATTTTTATACTTTTCTTAAGATTAAGGTTGCACTTGCTAAAGTACACCTTCATCCTTCTTCCCCGCTGATTACGCTCTTTCAGCTTTGGATCAGGACTGGTCATGTTGCGTCTCGGATTTATAAATTTTTATCGTCCTCTACACTCCCTTCCCATACTGTCACACAGCAAAAATGGTTACATCATTTTGATCATACTGTCACTGCTCATATCTCTTCTGATACCTGGCAAGATATTGGCAAATTTTCTCTTCGTAACAAAATTGCCCCTTCTCTAACGCAGTCTAAGTTTTTCTCTATTAATCTTCTTCATTGGACTCCCAGTCGTCTGTATTCACTCAATCTCAAAGAAGACAATTTATGCTGGAGTTGTGGGCTTCTACCAGGCGATTTTCAACATATGTTCCTTGATTGTTCCCTTCTCCAACCCTTTTGGGATTTAGTTCACAAACACCTTATGCTCATCTTTAACATCAAATTCCAACTGTCTCTTCCATTAATTCTTTTGGGTCCGTTGGCGGCCCCAGTCCCTCTGCCTTTAGATCCCATGGAGCTCCAGTTGTTGGACCTCTTGTTAACTATTGCAGTCAAAGTAATTCTCATGGAGTGGAAATCCTTTTCGTCTGTCTCTTACCATACTTGGTGGGCCTGGGTTTCCTTTCTACGAAGTGCTCATACGTCAGTGGATCATGCTCATCTTTCTCCTTCTATTTCCTCTGGTGTATGGGAAGCCCTAGATTCATACATGAAGTTGGCCTCTGAAGGGGTGGTGGAACAATATCCCTTTGATTTGTCTGGTTAGTGTTGTCTTGTGTGTTGGGTGTTTCCTCTGGAAATCCTCTCCTCTTCCTTTCCTTCTCTTTGTCTCTCTTTTTCTTTCCTCTTCTCTTTCCTATTCTTTCCGTCTTTTCTTTCTTCCTTTCTTCTCTTCCCTCTTCTCCCTAATTTGCCATCTGTAGGTGATACTTTTGATATATATCTTTGCCAGACATCATTTTGGGTCTTCCCTCCTTAAGTATTTATTTATCTGATGTCTGCAGATTAATGAATGACAATGAATTGCTCTCCTACCAATTAATTGTATATTAATGTATTTATTATCTTATTGTCTGATATCAATTGTATCACTTTGGTTTATATCTTATGTGTCATATTTGCGCTTTTAAAATAATAAAATTCTTTTGAAATGAAAAAAAATACCCTTATCTGCCAGATGCTGTAGCAGAATGAATTGGCCTAGTGTCCAACATCGCCTGATCTAACAAAATTTTAATAGATTCCAATACTTTCAGCAAAGCAGTTTAAGTGATGTGTCTTGGGTAAAAACCTGATTGAGTTTGATGAAGGAGACCATGCCGTTCCAGGTACTCTGATAGTTTGGTGTTTATTTCACAAGCATTTTCGTGGTGGCAGGGATAAGGGAAATTGGCCTAAAATTAACAAAAATAGCAGGATGTGCCTAAGGTTTTCCAGCATCACAACATTAGCCTGCTTCCGAGCATTGCAAAGAGATGTTTTAAATATGGTTTTCAACACAGGATCGATCACACCTACTGCCACAGCTAATTTACGAGGTGGGCAGGGGTCAGAGGGGAATCCTTACTTGCAGGTCACAATAGCCTGCTTGGACTCTTCTAAGTTAACACGTTTGAGAGCATGCAATTGGCTTTTTCTGGCGAGAAGAAAATATTTATTCTTAAAAGTCACTTTATGGGGGTCAGTAAACGTCTCCTGAATTTTCCCAATTCTTCCCGCAAAGAAGTCAGAGAGCTGCTCACATGGTTCCAAAGTGGGCCAAACTACAATAGTGAAGCATTTATGTAAAAGAAAAAACTTAGGAATCTGAAAGATTTCGGATGACTTATTTTTAGCCTTTTTAATTTGTTGGACAAAGAATTAGCCTGAGCTGCTTTAATACATTTCTATTAGGATTTAGTTGCAGGTTTGGATACCTCTTTATCTTTATCCATAAAACCTCTTTGCCACTTTCCTTCCAGGATTTATATTTGTTTTTTTCTGCCTCCAGAACCTGAGAGAACCACGGAGCAGATAGCCGCTGCCTTAGTCAATGTAGCATTTTAAGGGGAGCTAGCTGTTCCACAGCTGAGTGCAACCACTGATCTACCAAATCAGCATCCTTTCCATTCTCCCCTGTAAAACAAAGCGGGGGTGTGAACTAGGCAAGGGTCTTTGTAAAACCCAGCAGCTCAATATTGCGCAGTGGCGTTTATGCAGTTTATCATCCTGCCTTACCATCAAAGAACCGCAGGGGGTGAACCAGCTAAACTGAAAAAATGGTCTGACTATGCAAGTCAGTAGGCTCTCAACTGTTACAGAAGAGGAGTTTGAGAAGCTAAAGTCAATTGCATGTGTGCAGCATCGGTGGGAGATGATACTAATTGAGAGAGATTGAGCACGGAAAGGTAATCCACAGCTCCTGATCCAGTAAACCACTACTGGCGTCCACATGGACATTAACATCTTTTCACATACCCCCCTGAGAATATTGTACACAACAGAGGGTAATAATTTCCGATAGAGCAGGACATCCCAGAAAGACAAGTTAGGGGACAGCGTGATGCAGAAGCCAAGGCCTTCTGCATCATTTGCTTAGCTGAAAGGTGGAGCATTGAAAGATGTTGGGAAAAGTAATAGCAAGCCCCTCTCCTTTCTTATGAACTTTATTTTAATGAATGATTGTTTACCTGTTAAGAACCGTGGCTTCAATCTCCAGTTTCAGTGAGAAACAAGAAATCAAGCATGTAATCAACTATACGTTCCCAAATGTCAGCTGCATACTTTGGAAGTGAATGGGCTCCTATGAGACAAGTTGAAGTACGGTTTAGGAGGGAGGCATCAGTGAAGTGATTTGGGTCACTATGCCCTGGGTTAGATATAGAATTTTTACAATTCACTACGCATGCTGATATGTCAAACTTACGCTGGTAATTGAGGCAGGAAAAGGAGCCCGCTAGTGACTGTACCTGCAAGTTCCCTTAAGTGTATTAAGCTCTTGGGTCAAAAAGCAACTTCCGAATGAAAAATTGGGGAGAAAGAACCAGAGTGGCTAGCACTGGCTGTGGAATGGGTGTGGACAAGTACATGTGGCCTTGCCTTTGACACACCATCTGCAGAATAGAAAAGAGACAGGGCGATTATGGGTTGCCAGATAGATACTGACAGATACATTTGGAAAATATGGATTTTTAGATCCTTTCAGAAAGGTAGAAAATTTGGATTTACTCAAACAACATCAAGGACAGAGTTCCAAAACATGGGACCAAGGCAGGGGAAAGCCTGTTTGAATGTTTTTACTCTTTAGAATACAGGCATTTCCAGTATTTGCAGCTTCCGTTTCTAGTGTTTCTGTTGCCTTCTGCCATTTGATGTTTGCATTCAAGTAGGGTAGGCCAGGATATAATGCTTTATGGGCTAAGCAAACAATCTTGAAGTACACTTTTGCTTCCAGGGAGAAGTGTTTTAGAATGGAAGTGATGAGATCTTATGTTCTGGCTCCTGTGACTAGCTGAGCAGCTGCCTGTAATACAGATTTTAGAGTTCCAAAGAAGAATTCTCTCCATTCAATCCGCTCAGGGCCAAGGCCTGAATTTCTGGCGGGAGCACCAACAAGCCTTGGCAACTGCAACCAACAAGGACGTTGAAGAAGGTGCAATGTCAGAACCAGCAAGGTCCAAGAGACTCACCACAAGCAGGGGAGTCAAGGAAGGCCCGAGCATTCAGGGGAGCCCAAAGAATTCTAATGTGAGCCTGAACAGAACCCACAGTCCAGAGGCACTGGAGTTGCAAGAGGACCTCAAGCAGCTTAACAAAGAAGCAGGCCCACGATGCAAGCAATGTGGTGTGGTCAAAGATTCTGGTCACTGGAGACGCTTGAGGTTGGAACTACATGGAGCCCAAAGATCTTGGTGGAAGGAAGCCAACAAGCCTTTGTAACGGCAAGTCGACGCAGCACATAGGGGTTCGGTTTCAGCAGCTCCAACAAGGGATACTGGCCTCAAACTTGGTGAGAGGACACGGCAGGCCTCGGGGGATGTGGAGAACCACCACCTATGTTGCTGAGCCTTTAGGAGCCCTTGGGAGCCCAGGATCAGCAGACTGGTCAGCGTAGTTGCAGTGTCTACAGATGCAGAGAAGTGACTCCTTCACTTCAAGGGAGATTCCTTCTGGCGTCTTGGATGTCCAAAGGCCTTGGAAGGTTTCCTGTATTGAGCATAGGCACTAACGTTGCAGCAGACGAGCAGGGCAAAGAGATCAGGAGCAGCAGGAGTCATCCCGGTTGCAGCCTTGATGCTCAGAGCAAAGGCCAGCGAAATCCAGAATGCCCAGACAATTGAAGTTGAAGTGCTGTCTGAATTGAATCGTGTCCCACAACGAATCTCGGGACCCACCCTCAGGTAAGCCCGTAAGTACCCTAAGGAAGTGTACTACCCCAGCTTTCATCAGGACTCTCAACAATATGACCCCTATTGGTACTGACCCTACCTCCTTCTGATCCAGGAGTAAAGGACAAGTCACCCTACTGAGTCACTGCTCAGTTTGAATGTGGTTGATCCCCTTGCTCTCCGAGACGAACCTGTAAAAAATTCAAATAAAAACAGGCAAATTGTAAAGTGTGTGCCCTTCGTGCAACACTTAATCCCAAACATCCCAGTGTTTCGCCCCCCCCACACACACACATACTAAACCAAACATTCGATACTGCCAGCACAGGTCCTCAAGAAGATAGGACCCAGCGGAGTCTTTTACGTAATATAATTGCTCCCACCATTTGTAAAAGCAATTAAAACTTGTGAGGAGTTTAAAGTTAAATCACCACGTTAAAAACAAGATATACATTGTGGGTATCAAAGCTGGGAGACACACAACAAACCATCATTGTCTTCTATGTTACGCTTACCGAGTTCATTTAAAATCTAGACTTGAGCCGGCGGGGAAGTGAGCACAGCTCCCTATAGTCACACTCTGTTGTACAAGGGGGAATGAAAGATGGTTAAGCATAGAAAATACTAATGAGATAGGGTGCAGTTGATTTAAAGGTGAAAATATATATCGATATGTTGCAGTTGGCTTCCCATCCCTTAAGATATAAATTTCAAAATTGGCTAAATTGCCCTGAGCATCTTCAGAAAGGAATGGAGGCTGCTGCATTTATGAATCGCCCATGTCAGCCGTGTATTGAGTATTTAGTCATTTATTCCTCTAAACGGTTTGACACGTTGGAAAACTGCTGAGAATCATCCCTTCAATCCCTTACTTACTTCGTCAAGGGTAGCTGTCGCCCAAAACCTTTGTCTCTCCCGGCGCCGTGTAGAAGTGTGTGGCGATGCTGCTGGGGCACCCGTTAACTGTGACTGACCCCGCCCACGTTTACATGATGACTACACGTGACCGGCGTTCCCAAAGGGAAAAATAAACTAGTGCGCTCCACCTCCTTTTGATTATCCTTCCTACTCGGGGCACCAATCTTATATCAATAAAGACCCCCAGGCACCCGTGGTGACTGAAGGGCTAAATGGGTATATCCCGCGAAAAATTGGTCACCATTAAATATGGGGCTGCATGGTATGTCTCGTAGTGTGTAAAAGCAGTTTCAGGCACCGCCAACAAACGTGCCATCCCCCTAGCAAATCCCATCACTCAGGCAGTGCTAGAAATCCAGGCAAAATCATTGTCTAAATTTACATATCTTTGTGGCCACTTGTGTGCATATGGTAAGCGCATTTGGGCATTAATGGTGGCGGGATCCCAGTTTATCAGAGTGTTCATTCTTTTATTGGTTGCAAAGCTCTCCCAATTTTATGAAGTTACCCTGCTTATGTGGTCATGCATGCCAAATTATCATTTACGGCTAGATGAGGAACCAAGTTAAGGATTTAACTCTATGTTTACTTCTCCTAAGTCGGTATAGAGTGGGGTCAAAGACACCTACTCCATAATGTTTTCTCCTTTTATAGGGAAGGTGTATGTATGTGTCGGTAGTCAATCATCAGGTGTACTGTAACGTGATACATATACTTCACGGGTTCTGGAGACTATTCCAGGGGATGTCGTTGTTTAACCCCATGGTGTGGCTGCTAACTCTGTAAATCCACTTTTGTTCTCTTGCAAAGTGTGCCCTCTCTGGATTTCTCATGTTCATGTTCAGATTGGGTTTGTCTATGGCACTCCAGAAGAAGTCCTCGGCCGAGTGGTTCTCCTCCTTGTAGTGGATAGTATGTCGGCTTACAGTCTGTTGGCATTTGAACGTTGATCTGTGCTCCATGATCCTTGTTTTCACCCGTCTGGTCGTCATCCCAATGTAAATGAGATCACAAGGGCATCTCATCATGTAAATCACATGGGTGGAGTTACAATTCGTGTGCCTCCTTTGTTCCCAAGGACTGGTCAACCCTACATTCACTGTTTTTGTATTGGCTGTCAGGTAGCACACATCGCACATCCCGCATTTCATGTGGCCAGTTACAGGTGGGAGGGTTCAGGTCAATCTTCCTTCATCCGCCCTGTCCTGTCTAGGTAATGGGTTTCTAGGTCTCGTGTGGACCAACATGTCTTTAATGTTTTGGTCCTCTTGAATGAGAAAAGGGGCTTTTCAAGTTGTAATCCATTGGAGTTTAGAATCTTCCAATTCCGTGTAATGACCTTTTGAATGCTGCTGGAGGCAGTATTAAATGTGGTGACACATACTGTTCTCTCAGTAGTTGGTTTCTCGGTTGACTCCAGGAGAGCATTCCTTTCCGAAGACGCTCAGGGCAATTCAGTCAATTTTGAAATTTATAACTTAAGGGATGGTAAGCCAACTGCAACATATCGATATACTTTCACCTTTAAATCGACTGCACCCTATCTCATTAGTATTTTCTATGGTTAACCATCTTTCATTCCCCCTTGTATAACAAAGTGTGCTCACCCCCCCCCCCCCCCCAGTTCAGGTCTAGATTTTAAATGAACTCGGTAAGCGTTATATAGAAGACAATGATGGTTTATTGTGTGTCTCCAAGCTTGGATACCCACAATGTATATAACTTGTTTTTAACGAGGTGATTTAACTTGAAACGCCTCACGAGTTTTAATTGCTTTTACACATGGTGGGGGAAATTATATTTCTAATAACACACTGTCAGGTCCCCATCTTCTTGAGGACCTGTGCTGGCAGTATTGAATGTTTGGTTTAGTATTTGTGTGTATGTGGGGGGCGGTAAAACACTGGGATGTTTGGGATTAAGTGTAGCACGAAGGGCACAGCACGTTTACAATTTATCTGTTTTTAATTACATTTTTTACAGGTTCCTCTCAGAAAGCAAGGGCCTTTACCACATTTAAACTGAGCAGTGACTCAGTAGGGTGACTTGTCCTTTACTCCTGGATCAGAAGGAGGTAGGGTCAGTGCCAATAGGGGTCATATTGTTGAGAGTCCTGATGAAAGCCGGATTGGTACACTTTGCCGGCTGAAACATGTCGACGGTTCTGCAGAGTGGAGGGGTCGGTGTCTCATTATAAGCTCCCCAACCCAGCATCCACAAGTCCATTTTTAATCTGGACAGGGTATCCAATATTAAAATTGTAATAGGGACTCTCTGAGATCAGCTTTAAACCACTGTATCTGCACCTTGTTTCATGTGTGATCCCATTTCTCTCAATTCATGTTGTTTTGTCTTCCCCCTCCCTATTGCTCCACCTCCAGCGTTGGTCTGCGCGGAGGTGTGTCAGCATCCATATGATGAAGCATGACACAGCTTGCTGTGTGTGAGGGCAGTTTTAATCACCTTCGTGTATTTCCCCCACATGCACTCTCTACTATCATGTTTCCTGTCCCTCTTCCAGGTTGTGATTAAGATATTGTGCGGGAGGTCGAGGAGGGACATTTTCCTCTCACCCCTCAATCTCTTGTATGAATTTAGGTGGTCACACCTCCCTGTGACAGGATACCGATTGTTCTGCCTTCCTCTGCTCGAGCTTGGCTCAGCAGCAGGAGGGCAGAATTGTGTCTCTAGTCAGCAGCACCATGTTGTGCTGTCTGGGTCTAGAAGACTGGTTCTGGGATCACTGAGGTCCTAATGGTAGGCGGTTTCAGTGCTTGGAATCATGCCTCCCACACTGTTTACGGTTTTGAATCATACCTCCATAATTCCACCATGTTTGATACCAAACATTATAGGGTTCCTTACAGCCAGTATTACGATGGTCATCGCATAATGACCTGGTTTCCCTCTATATGTTAAATGGCTGTCTCACTGCCAACCTGGGTGAATGTGCTACAAAGGCTGCGGGGGTGTCCTGCTCATACAGGGGCACCCTCACACTTAGAACCAAGCACCCTGACTTCAGGATTGAAAAAGCCTGCTGTAGGGGTGACTTATAGGTTTTAAGGGCAGTGACCGTAGATATACGAAACCTATATCTTTCGAAAGTGAGGTAAGCACCAACTTACACAGGCTTCAAGGGCAGGCCTGTAGTGATGGTTTGAATGGTCTCCCATAGGTGGCATAATACATGCTCCAGCCTATGGGAGACCTTTGGGTTTCCTATGCCCTGGACACCTTAGTACCATATATTAGGGACTGATAAGGGTACCCCAGTATCCAATCTGGGATGTACCTAAGTACTTACCATAGCAATTTAAAGGGAGAAAGCAGAGAGACTGGGGTTCTGATTAGCAGTATCCCATTCAGATTAGTCAGAAACAGCATAGCCCCAGGCAAAAAGTGGGGGTAACAATAAAAGCTGATCCTACTTTCCTAAATTCCCAATTGGAAGTTACACTTGTAAAGTGTTACAAGGCAGCTCCAATGCTAACCTATGGATGGGATAAGCCTTGCTGTAGTGAAAAACGAATTTAGCAGTATTTCATTATCAGGACACGTAAAAGTGCCATAGTACATGTCCTACCTTTTAAACACGTTGCACCATGCCCATGGGGCATCCTAGAGTCTACCTTAGGGGTGTCATATTTGTAAGTACAGGGAAGGTTTGGGTCTGGAAAACTTGCCAGGTCAAAATTATAGAACACAATTGCACATGCAGACGGCTCTGCACTGACAGACCTAAGACACTTTTTAAAGGGCTACTCATTTGGGTGACAAAATCAGTACTGCAGGCCGACTGTTAGCATTTTATTTAGAATCTCTGGGCACATATAGTGCACTGTACTAGGAACTTGTCAGTAAATCAAACATGCCAATCATGGAGAAATCAAATGCCATTATATTTTAGACACCGAGCACATGCACTTTAGCACTGGTCAGCAGTGAAAAAGTGCACAGAGTCCTAAAGTCAGCAAAAAACAAAGTCGAAAACAGAGGAGAAAGAAGGCAAAAGGTTTGGGGTAACCCCGTAAAAAGGGCCATTTTCAATGAAGGTTAAAGAGGTTTGGTGAGAAGATGGACGCTTGAGAGACACCACACATTTTAGGGACTTTAAAGAGTTAGGTTTCACATACTTTATCTTGAAGTTGTAACAAATTTATACTAATTCAGGACTATAACTTTGAATGCCATCTTAGCGATAGGATGCAATTAAGGACTGGTGGTCAAGGGTATTGAAAGCTACTGAAAGATTCAGCAATGCAAAAAGGCATGCATATCCTTCATCTTGAATTTTTGGAGCCTCATCCAGTGCATGTTTGTTTATTGTTTCTGTGTTTGGAACGGAAGCCAGACTGGAAGCTGTCAACAAAGTTGCTATTGTGTTAGACCGGGCATCTTTGGCTTGATTTCCCCTATCTTTTTTTACCCTGGGCGTAGTGGGCGTAGTGGGGCGTAGTAGAGCGCCACGGAGTTTAAAACAAACTCCGCGTAGCTCCGCTACGCGACACCCGCCTCCCACCCGCCCTTTTAACAACTATTTACAAGCTTAAAAAACAAAATAGAAAGTAGTTAAACACCTTACCTGAGCTGCGGCATCCCACACGGTTCCCGAGCATGCGCAGTTGTCATCAAGAAGTTAAGATGGAGGAAGAGGGTAACCTGGGGACGCCGCAGCTCAGGTAAGGCGTTTTACTACTTTCTATCGTATTTTTTAAGCTTGTAAATAGTTGTTAATAGGGCGGGTGGGAGGCACGAGGGCTGGTCAATTCCGCCCCGCCACGAAGTGTGCAGAGTTTTGCCTGCTCTGCCTATTTTGCGGAGCGTGAAGTGGGCAAAACTCACCACACTCTGCAGGCGGAGCGGAGCTCTCCGCCCACCCTTAATCTTTTTGCTTCTGACCTCCAGCTTTTTTACTGTGTGCTGCATTTTGTTTTTGCTGGTATTAGGACTCCGGACACTTTACCACAAGCTAAAGTGCAAGTGCTCCCTGTGTAAATTGTATTGGCTATTTTTGATTTACTAGTAAGTCCCTAGTAAAGTTTACCAAGTGTGCCCAGGCCTGTAAATCAAATGCTACTAGTAGGCCTGCAGCACTGATTGTGTCACCCACATGAGTAGCCCTGCAAACGTGTCTCAGACTTTCCACTGCTTTGTGTCTGTGAGTGCAGTTTTAAACTGCCATTTTGACTTGGCAAGTGCAGGCTCTTGCCAGGCCTAAACCTTCGCTTTTGCTACATGTAAGTCACACCTAAGGTAGGCCTAGGACAGGGTGCAGTGTATTTAAAAGATAAGATATGTACTGTTGTGTTTTACATGTCCTAGTAAGGAAATACTGCTAATTTCGTTTTTCACTAATACAAGGACTATCTCTCCCATAGAGTAACATAGGGATTGCCTTGAAATATCTTTTAAGCATAATTTCCCATGGGGAACAGATAGAGATTTGGAGTTACATGTATCTGAACACCTCATTTAAAAATGCATCTTTTGGTGAAGATGTTTTTTAAATTGCGTGTTTAGAAAGTCGGCCTTTTCTTGCTTAAATATTTTGTGCCTTAGCCAGTTAGTAGAATTAACATCTGGGCTTGCTGACAGTTAGGCTCTTGTACATTCACTCTAGACAGTCCCACAAAGGGAGAAGAAGTGTGCCTTGCATATCCTGATGGGCCATCACAAGGCTGATGAGCCTTCCTAAGCTAGAGTGATGGGAGGAGTTGTCACTGACACCTGACTAGGGCTGTGCCTATCCTCACACAAAGCTGTCTCCACCCCCTTGTAGTGAGTGTGGAGCCAGGTCAAGGGAAGGCATTACAAATACTTTCCTTTGAAGTTTTCCTAATTCAATGGCAGAAAGGGGTATAAGTATTGGACTTCTGACACCACAGAATCAGAAACTGCTATTTTTCTGGATGCTTTGCGGTGCTAGCCTGCTGCTGCTTCCGTTCTGGGAGTGAAAGGACTTGACTTTGCTTTCGACATCCTGCTTCCAAGGTTCCCCAAGGGATGTGTGTGTGCTTGCCTCCCATTAAGAAGTCTCAGAGCCTCACCTGCATCTTAGTAACAGCACTTGTGTCTCTCTGCTGATTGCCAAGTGGTGCCAAATCCAGTTCCTGGTTCCTTAGAATCATGTAATTGGTGCCTCAACCCAGGAAAAGCTAGATTAACACTGTCAGTGATGCCGCTGCTTGCACCTGAGCCGAGGGTACTGCTCAAGAGAGCACAATGCACTGACCCAAATTGCACTGCAGCCCTGGGTGTTGCTGACAACAGCAATTTACCAACAGCGATTTCGTCATCGAGGCCACTACCTGCACCGGATCTGAGGGCACTGCTTGTGAACTGCACGACGCACCGCCCTGACTTGCACCAACGCCCCGACCTTTTCCGATGCCAGTGCCTGAACCACATCATTGAGTAGTCAATAACCAATGTGGTTGACATTCCGAATTCATCACCTCTGTACCTTCACAAGGCATTGACTCCCCATCACCAATGCCGCATCACCTTCGCTGCACAGCAGTAAGGAACCAACACCGGTCAACATCCTTTATTTTCATTGTATTCAAGGTACTGTTACTGGTGGTCAGTGTGACTGTGTAGGCGGCCTGTGATTCTCGTGGTCGGGGCTGAATTGTTGGGTTAGTACCTGTCACGATGTTGAGATAGCCCCAGTTGTAGCTATTGTTTTCTATGGGCTATATTTTTACAGTAATCCCTTTAAAAGTGATATCTTGATTTGTGTGTGTTGGATTTTTGTCATTTTTATCTTGTTTTATTCAGATAAATATTCGCTATTTTTCTAAACTGGTGTGGTGTATTTTTATAGTGTTCTCACTGTGCTACTGTGTGAGTATGTACAATTGCTTTACACATTGCCTCTGAGATATGACTGCTCATGACAAGTTACCAAGGGATAAACAGGGATTACTTTAGCTCTGTAATCCCATTACCCCTTCTATAGTGAGGGTCCCTACTTGGACAGGGTGAAAACCACTGCTAACTAGAGAGCACATTTCTAACATGTTGGTATTAGAGAAATAAGGTGGGAGACAGATGCTTTTTCAATAATATTTTCCTAGGATTGGGAGTTTGGAACCAGTCATTTTAATTTTTAAAGAGTAAAGGGAAAGATACCTTTTTGAGAGAGACTTTTGCAGTTAGGAAAAAGACCAGTGAAATGTCTTGCAAACAAAGGGGCATATCAGCAACAACCAGCGATAATTATCGCTAAGCGCACTTAGCGCTAGGATAATTATCGCCGGCTAGCGTGGATTTTTATCGCTGAGATAGCGTGCTATTAGCAACGCTTATCTCAAAAGCGATAAAAATCCTCATGCTAACTGCCTAACATGAGATTATTGCTGGAAACCCAGCGATAATCTCACGCAATGTGGCGTTAGCTTGATGATAGGGACTCACAAATTTAGCCATGATATCCACCTTCCATAGGATATCATGGCTAAATCAGTCCTGAAGCAAGCGTAAGGAAAGTAGCGATAACAGGGGTTATCGATACTTTTCTTGCCGCTATGCTTCATAGCGTGGGGCTTGATGATAGGAGAAATGTCGCTTAGCGACATTTCTCCTGTCATGTCAGGTCAGGAACGCCCACTTTGCATTTTCATTAGAGATGCAAAGCTGGGCGTTAGGAATTCCTACGCTAACACAAGTTTTTACGCGTTAGCATGAGCTTGCTAATTAGGCGATAAAATTATCGTCGCTTTTCAGCCGATAACGGCCGCAAAAGCGGCGATAATTCTATCACCTCGCCTTGCTGATATGCCCCAAAGTTTTAGAAGAATCAATTGTATAAGGTCTTTTGAGTAAAAAGAAAGGTTTAGGGAAGTAATGATTTGGTTCATTTTCTGCAGAACTAATTTTAAAACAAGATCATTTAGATGTGCCAGGGTCAGGGTTTGGGAGCCAATTAGAACTTTCAATCAGCTTTAGGCATCCTTTTTGAAATAATAGTGTTGATTCCAGTTTGTGTATCAATTTTTGCTTGACAGGTCTGCTGGGTTCACATATAACACTTGGGCACATTTGAAAGGGAAGGGGCTCAATGCCATGAAAATTCTTGTGGCTCCACAGTCTGGTTTCCGAAGGACTATTCTTTTGACCTACCAGACGTGTGCCTCTGGGCTTCTTCAAACTGGATTTTAGTGTTAGATGTGGGAGGACACTTGAATTATCATAGTAAACTCCCCACCCACATACCCAGGCATCATAGCTCTGGTTTAATGTGGCTGAAGACTTTCGCCATCTTGAAGATGCCAAAATTGGGTAGGGTTGTAGATCTTTGCCCACACTGTTTATGGCATGCCCAAAAGTCATTCCTACCCACTAGATAATGCCAGGCATAAATGTGGCATCTTTAGGCACCTACTTGACAGCACTTTCTGAAACTGCAGAAGATTGGAAGAGGACTGGACCTGCTCCCTCAGGTTACCAGGACAAAGAAGTAGATTTAAAGGGTCATAAGGCTGGCACCCTGTTGATGCAACAGGGGTACAACAAGCCTTTAGAGGCCCTTTTGTGAAAGTACCTAGCTGACCTTTGGCAACTGGACTTGGGCCGGCCCCTTCTGTTGGTCTTATTCTGACAACCTCTGAGTCTTCAAGTACCTCACCTGAGGCCTTAGTGGGCTTTAGATGTGTACTCCTGTGGTGGTTTGGGACTTAACAGACTAAGGGCCTGATTTAGATTTCAGAGAACGGGTTATTCCGCCACAATGGTAACGGATATCCTGTCTGCTGAAATATATATCATATTGGATATTATGGGATTCTTACTTCAGCATACGGGATATCCGAACCGAAATCTGAATCAGGCCCTAAATCAGAACAAACCTGCTTAGTGTATCTGATCTGCACTTCATCGCAAGAGGCCTCAAATTGTGCCTAGCCCCTGGTCTACTGTCACAATATACTATCATTGGCACAGTGTGCATTTTAATGCTTTTTCTACTTAAAAATTCTATGATTCCTCGTATTGGATTTCAATCAATCAATCAGTATTTGTAGAGCGCGGCTACTTCACCTGTGATGATCTTGAGGCTCTGTCGGAAAGTGCTGCCTATTGGTAGAACATCCAAGGCTTGAGGCATTTCCTTAATTGCTGGAGTGATGGTGAGGCTCTTAAGGTACAGGGGAAGGTCGTTCCTGGTCTTGGCTTTCAGATGAAAGAAGGCGCTGCCTCCGCTGTTTGTCCTGCGGATGCAAGGGGTGGCAGCTAGGGCGAGGGATCAGGATCTGAGATTCCTAGTTGGCTGGTGAAAAGTCATGCCTGGCTGCTGTGTTCTGGATCATCTGAAGTTTCTTTATGAGTTGGGCTGTTATTTCTACGTAGAGGGTGTTGCCGTGGTTGAGTCTTTTGGTGATGAGTGCCTATGTGACAGTTCACCTGGTGTTGGTCAGGAGCTATCTGAAAACCTTCCTGAGCATACAGAGCATGAGGAAGAAGGCGGTGGAGAAGGCACATACTTGCTTCTTCATGATAGCTGTCTGTCAAGGATGATGTTGAGATTTTGCGGGCATGTTCAGTGGTATCGGGTTTGGGCCCAGCTCTAGGGGCCACCATAAATTTTTCTAGTGTGTGTCCGTGCCTTTCCAGAAAATGAGTACTTCTGTCTTGTCGCTGTTGAGTTTGAGACAATTGTTGTTTATTCAGTCTGAAATGTCTTTCATGCATCTTTGTAACAGGTCTTTTATGGTTATGGGATTGTTAGTCACAGAGAGAATGAGTTGGGTGTTGTCTAGGCCTGGGCGAAAATTTCATTCCGTTCGCGGAAATTGCGATAATTTGACAGTTTCGCGTTCCGCGGAGAGCGCGAAAATGTCAAAAATTCCGGTTTCCGCAGCTTGGCGATAATTTGTTTCTTGCTCGCGCTGTAAAATAATACATTCTCCCGCGCGCGCGATCGCCTTACCTGAATCCCTGCGTTCGCCGACAAGTTTTCTTGATCCGGTCGCGTTCTCCATGAGATGTTGTATTGTTTTTAGCCATTTGCGCTGTCTCGCGACAGTTCGCGCCCGCAGTGACGTCATGCGTCGCGCGATCACGTCTTTCTTCTCGCGATCATGCACCGCGAGAACAACTCAAAACAAGATGGCCGCGCCCGCAAGCAACCACATGGGTAAGTTGGCGACCCGCAACCATGCAGAAAACCTCGCGAACATGCCGGAAAAAAACTTCCGCATCTTCGCGATATTTCTGCTTGTTTGCGATAATTTTAAACATTTTCGCGATAATTTGCGAAGGTTAATTCCGCAAATTCCGCCCACCCCTAGTGTTGTCGGCATAGGAGATGATGTTCAGTCTGTGGTTTTTGACGATGGTGGCCAGGGGGGTCATGTATGTGTTGAAGAGGGTTGGGCTAAGGAATGAGCCTTGAGGTACCCTACAGGTGGATTTCTTGGGGAGCGAGGAGTAGGGAGGGAGGATGATTTTCTGCGGTCATCCTGTGAGGTATGATGCAACCCACTTGAAGGCAGCTCCTAGGATTCCGGTATGGTGAAGACTGTTGACCAGAGTGTGGTGGGATACGGTGTCAAAAATTGCTGAGAGGTCGAGAATGGTGAGGGCTACTGTTTTTCCTTGGTCTAGCAGCATTCGGATGTCATCTGTGGCTGTGACTTGAGCTGTCTTGGTGCTGTGATTTGTTCTGAAGCTTGATTAGGAGGGGTCCAGGTGGTATTCGGTCTCCAGATGTCTGGCGACCTGAATGTTTATTGCCTTCTTAATGATCTTGGCTGGGAAGGGGAGCAAAGAATGGGAGGGTAGTTTTGTGGTTCTTCTGGGTCTCTGGATGGCTTTTTCAGCATGGGCGTGTTTCCACTTCTGGGGGAAGTAGGCTGTGATGATCAAAGCATTGAGGACTTTAGTGAGTTCTTTGCTGATGGGTTGATTGCTGAGGTTGAAAGCGTGATGGGGACAGGTGTCTGCATTTGCTCTGGTGTTGATGGACCTCATGATGGTCGCTGTTTCTTTCTCAGTAAGAAGGTTCCACAAGGTGAGCTGGTGTGGGTGGAGTCCGTCGGCATGAGGAAGTAGATGCTGTCTGTGGCAGTGGGTTAGGGTGAGAAGTCTTGATAGATGGTGTTAATTTTGTTGTGGAAAAAGCCCTCTACGTTCAGGGAGTTTGTAAAATTTGCCAACTATGTGTTCCATGGAGAACGCGGAGATCCTGTTAAACTCTGTAACGGAGCAGAGGATTTTTTTGGTCCACATGATCGAAATTTCATTTTGCATGCGTGGGAGCAACTCGCTGGGTGCTCACAATAGGCCACAAGATTTTTAGGGCCGTTCACGGGTGCCACAGAAATTGATAGCCAGCCGCATGCTCCCACAAGATTTTGCGGTCACCAATACGTCATTCGGCGGCAACAGTGACTTCTGGCATATGTTTTATGCTCTACGCAATACTGAATGCACAGGAACTGCAGCAGCTACAATATGGGGAAGATTCTCTCCTAGAGAAGCATCAAAATCTTCCAAATCTGAAGACTTGGAGTTAAAAAGCTCCTCAAATTGACATTTGGCAATGTATTTTTTGTGCAAGGAGTCTTTTTTTTTGTTTTTGTACTTTTCTTAAACCTGGAAGGAAGTGCCCCAGAGTCTCCAACGTCCTGCTCCTATCCAACAGGCTCCTCCCATTGCTTTGTCCATCCCCTCATCACTTTTTATATGGGTTTAGAGCTGGAAGGATCACTCTTTGTGTCTGCTGTATATCCCATTGGATGTATGGACTTTTATATTTGAGATTTCACAAGTAAGTTGAAAAACTGGTGTTCTACATTTGATTGGGTCAATGCACCTGGATTTATTATTTGTACTGTTAATGTATTTAAATAATGTATTGTGACGGGTGGGCTGTTGTTTAAGTAGAGTCATAGTGATCACTGATTTCTTTGCATTTTATTTTTCTTCTTTTGTAAAGGAAAAATGTTTCACACTTTACTACATTTTGTCCATGTTTTTAATGCATTTGCAATACTGATTGAATTCACTATGTGCAGTGCTTTAAATGGAAAAAAAATAAGTGCAGGTACTCACCAAAAATAAGCAGTGGATTGGGGGTGGACTTTGGGGCGTGGAAAGGGGCGGGGCTATGATTTTCACCTTTCTAAGCTTTGCATGCAAAAATATGCATGCATTGCAAAAATGTCTAACCATTTACTTAGTACTTACCTAAGTTTATGGTTATATAACAAATGTTATCAATAAATGGTACACTGACAAATCAGTACTAGTGCTGCAGCTTAAAAAAAAAATTTGCTTCATGCAAATCCCTTTCATTTAAATTGTTGATGGGCGAAGATTTGCAGGTGTTTAAAACAGTGTGCATGCTAACAAGCTGTATGCCCTGAACAATGTGGCCCGCACTCTCGCCTATTAGGTTTTATGGATACCCTCCGACCCCCTTTGAAAGACACCTTGTAGCGATACTCCGCCTTTCACTCTAGAGAGGCACATGCAGCTCAGTGTTCTACTGAAGACGAGCTGCTGTGCTGGTGCTTTTGAACAAGCACAGCCCAGGCTTCAGCTCCATTTGAAAGGTGCTTTAACCTATTGCAGGCCGTGCAGAAAGAGCTGCCAAGGATTGAGCTTAGAATCGCAGCACCAACCGCATAAAAACCGGGCCGTTATGGGTACCGCTACTCTCCTTTTCCAAGGAAAGGTCCTCGTACTCAAGGGGAGAAAATATAAAAGTGCCAGTACTCAGTACCGGTGAGTACCGGCCCATTTAAAGCACTGGCCATGTGGCCTAGTCTGCCAATTGGCCTTCCAGCCACCAGGCCCAGTGCTAGTCATGGGTGCATAAAACAACTGTTTCTGTGCTGTGTACAGCATTTAGGCCATCAATGGATTTGGATTGAAATACGTGCTTTTTTGTGGTGTTTCAAGTTTCTTTCATGCAAACACTATATGGGACTAAGTGTGGTAATGCCTTTTTAAGGATGTGTATTCTTATTGCTGTTTTATTTGTTTTACTTAGCCTCCTTTATCTAGTTAGTGTGTGTGTTTGTGTGTTTGTCATAGGCCACCATTTGCCTTTGTTCCCGATGCCATGTGGCCACTAGCCAGGGGCTATTTTGTATAGTCAGTGGACTGTCCCAAGGCCTGCATGTGCTGTTTGTTTTACAGGCCTCCTGCCTTTTGTTGTTGTGACTTGTGAGTGACTATGTGGCTGGTGGCCATTTTGTGTAGGCAGCCAGTTGCTTTTGCCATAGGCTTGCATGCATTCTTTGTTCCAGACCTCCAGCTTCTTGTTGTGACCATGTGGCTGGCAGCCGTTTTGTGTAGGCAACCAGTGTACTTTTGCCACAGGCCAGGCTTCCAGCTTCTTGTTGTGACCATGTGGCTGGCGGCCATTTTGTGTATCCAGCCAGTGTGCTTTTGCCCTAGGCCTGCATGCATTCTTTGTTCCAGGCTTCCAGCTTCTTGTTGTGACCAAGTGGCTGGCAGGCATTTTGTGTATCCAGCCAGTGTGCTTTTGTCATAGGCCTGCATGCGTTCTTTGTTCTAGGCCTCCAGCTTCTTGTTGTGACCATGTGGCTGGTGGCCTTTTTCGTTTAGGCAGCCAGTGTGCTTTCCTAATAGGCCTGCACGTATTCTCTTTGTTCCCAATTAATGGCTTCCATTTTGTGGGTGCAACCAAAATTGGCCCTTCAGCATAGGCTACATGGATGGTTGAGCAATGACTCATGAGATAGCAGTTTGATAATAACTTATCTTTAAGGATAACTTTACTTATGTTTATTTTTTTACTTTACTTTTTTAAATAATTGGTAAATGCACTTTATATTTTTTCATTTAAAAAAAAAAAATTGTAAAAAAGTTTGTTATTGTTCATACAATTTTCCACTACTTCTGGCATCTGGCCATGCCTGCTATAGGTACACAACAGCATTCATTGTCTGTGGATTATTCCTTCCATTGTCAGTTTAGGAGTAGTAAAGTTAGGACTCCTAACTTTAGGACCACTAAATGCATTCTGTGAATATCGAAAGTCTTAAAGTTAGGATTTTTCTCAGTTTAGGAGTACTATTAGGACTCCTAACTTTACTAATCCTAAACTGAGAAAAATCCTAACTTTAAGACTTTGGGTATTCACAGAAGGCATTTAGGAGTCTTAAAGTTAGGACTCCTAACTTCTGTGAATACCGAAATGAGTAAGTGCCTTCTGTAAATACGAAAATGAGTAAGTGCCTTCTGTGAATACCAAAACGGCAGTAAGTTTAGGATTTTGTCTTAAGTTAGTTCTGTGAATCGGGCCCAGGGTTTTTGTTTCTTACTGTTAACGTGTTAGTGATGATTGAGATTCACAATGTTGGTGGCCTACCAATGGCTTATCAATAATTTTCCCCTGAAGGTTATTTTTTTCCTTCCCCTTTGAGAGATAGGATAGTAAGATTCCTTCACCGGGTCCACTCCACACAGTCCATACTGCTTTGTTTTTTTTGTTTTATGCTTTATAGTCCTCATAGACTCAGACATGACCAGTCCCCTAGATAATACAAAGTTTGCAAACGCAAATCTAGTCCACACAAAAAGTGACTCAATATTTCCTCTTCTTGTTGTTTAATAACAAAATTGTACTACTACAGGCCGATCTATTGCATTTTGAGTCAAGACTCGGAACACTGTTGGTACACAGTTGGATACCATACTCAGAGTCAGACTCAGGAGGATCTGAGATGAGGGAATCACTCAGGGCGTGGGCATGAGCATAGCTACTCTGAGAACTGCACCAGAAGTAGATTGAAGTTTTCAAATTTACTGAAACCAACCAATTTAGAGGATGATGACTTTGAAGTGGCCTAACGGTAAACAACACCCGACCTACACAACTATGTGTAATGGTGGTGAGTGGTATGACTGACAGCGGTGGGTTGATTTTTTACTTGATTGGGAAAATGCTATGTTGCTAGTTGTGTGTGTGTGCTCAGTGCAGTCTGGCTGAAATTCTAAGCTAAGGCTGAAATTTAAGTTGGGTGGGGGGCCTGTTGTAGAAGATAACTGCAGAAAACAGAAATTTAGCCATGCTGCCTCTAAGTCTTCTTGTTGCACTCCTTATGCAGTTTTACTTTTCTCCTTGATTCTATAATATCATTTTCATTTTTCAATCTACAGGCTCTATACCCTTCACAATGCTGGAAAAACAATATGACATACTAACACTTACCTTACTGAACCGTATCCACCAGGCACCCATGATTGACCATTCAAGAGGAATGCAGATGTAACTCCCAATTTGGCACTAGAGTGTCATTTTTCCTCTTTAATCATTAGAACTGTGTGTGTTGAAGTTGTTTATGTTTGTTTACTTGACTCCTACAGATCTTTTATTTTATGTTCTAACTTTCAAAGCTTGGTACAACAGAACATAATGTAACATGGGTCTCCCTGAAGGCAAACAAGCAATTTCATTTGGTTTACCTGCACTTGTACTCATCGTCATGCATGCTTTTCCTATTCCTTGCATAACAGATGTATGATTGTCAGCTGCCTAGATGAATGTCCGTGTGTAGTGTTTGTCTTTGTCAAATATTTCCCTCAAATTCCCCTTCCCATTCATTCATCATATACCTAACTCTCTTCCCCATGCTGTGTGATTTATTGGTGTTACTAAATTTAATGTACACCATCAATTGATCACACACTGGTTGGGGTGGATGTGTTGAAAGCAACACCAACTCAAGGCAGGGCAGGGATCTTCTTCTGCTCTCAGTACAGCCCACACTGGCAAAATTATACATATTAGAAATGCCTACCCATGCAAAGTATTCGATATTTACATTTTTTTCAGAGGAATATAATTCATAATTGCCAGCACCATCATCACTAAAGGTTATGCTTGTCCACTTCATAGCTCGATTAAACTTCATTTTGTAACTTTTACTAGCTCATCTTTCTGAATATTTATTTTACTTTAACATTGCTTATCATGTTTTCTCGTTCAGCATTCTTCTCCTTGTGTACTACTAGTCGTACTCTAGTCTCCCTCTGGTGACTGTCTTATGTTTTTTGCAAAGCTTGCATATAAAATGTCATTAACTCAGTTTTTATTTCAATTCAATTAGTTCCCTGCGATGAATATTCCTCATCCTACAGTTTGAGTTTGGCTAGGAGGGAGTGGAACCTCGCTTCTGGATCTGGTGCTTTCATTAGTATTCGACTAGTCCGCTAGTATGCTGCTACTCTCTACTACACCAATCTTGCGAGTTTCATTATCAGATAGATATGAGCCTCAAAAGGCCATTCTTCCTGTTCTGAGAACTCCCCAATGACCCAAAAGCTGTCTTCCCGTGGTATGCTTGTACAGAGAACCTCCACCTCCAAGCCAATCATTAGTTCAGTATTGGGGCAAAGTCGAAGAGTTTGAGCATATTTAGTGAATATTTATTGTCCTTAATATAGAACCTCATTTGTTTCACTTAAGATCGTAGGATCCCAATACCCGATACTATGTGTCGTCTAGTGGTGGGTTCCTAAGTTTGTGTATCTTAGGTAATGTGGAAAAGTAAGGAGTTTTTGGTGTCTCTATTGCCAGAAATTCAGCTGTCTTCAATGTTATCCAGCTGTGTTTTTTTTCTATCCGCAACTATAGCCTTGGTCTCCATTTGTAAATTCTTGGTGGGGTCGGAGTGGAATATAAGATAATCCCTTTAATATTTTAGGAGGTTCATGAATGCCTCATGATAGTGCTCTTTAATTTAAATGATTTAGGGCCGACCCTTGTCTGCTTGTTTTATCACAATGATTTTCCTATCCTGGAGTGTTTTAACCCTCTCTATTCTATCCTGTTGAGGTTGTGGTACTGCATTTTGCTGATATCCATAGTTTCTATATGGTTTGTGACTGCCTCTTTCAAGTCTATCACCTTCAGGTGCAATCATATATGCTGGTGGGTTCGCTTCTATTTGAAATCCTTTTCCCACACCTAAGTTCCATTGTGCTTTATTCCCCCCTCCCCCTCACCATTGCATACTTAGTTTGTTAATAATAATGCTTGGAGGACATTTTTAACTGATACTGCCCCTTTGACTTCTTTTAATATAGAGCCTTAGGCAACCACTTTTGTAGTTGTGTTAGCTAATGTCTCTCTTGCTTCAAACAAGTGTTCAGAAGCATTATTCTCAGCTTAGGAATAAAATCATTCATTGAGTTGATCAGTATATTGGGTCAGCCACATTCCGTTTATACATACTAACATGGTAAGACACGTCCCATAGCTTGGGTATTGACCTAAACATGGTCGTCCTAAACTTGACTCCCTTCCTAGCTGCCAAGGTTTCACATCGCTATGGATGACATTTTCATAATTTCAGTGTTATTATGAGTGACATTTCAATGACTATGAGATACACTGTCATGCAAGCAAAATTTAGCAATAAAGATGAGGGACACATAAATATTAGGATTGACACCCATTTGAGCACTGAAAAACTCTAAGAATATCTTAAAACTGCTGCAAACCACCAGAAATTGAAGGGTACTGATGGGAGACAGACTGTGTGACTGCAGTGCTCAGCAACAGAGGGCAGGCAGGCACTGCAGCTGCTCAGAAGATGATCTCAGCCGCATCATGCCGATTGTGCGATATTGATATTGAGCACACCAGGTTGAATGGTGATGGCAGTTGGTTGAAGCAATTACCACCGGAGGAAGCAACAGGATGCTGTTTAACGGTGCCAGAGAGTGCCCTGTGATTAATCTGCTGTGACTCACTCTGCCTGGAGAAACTAGATTTTGCCAGCCAGTTAACTCACTTTCTGTAGTTTCAGTAAGTTGTTTTATTCAGGGGGTGGGTGCTCTGGTTTCTGGCTGGCATGGGCATAGCTGCCAAGGTTTCAGTTTGCTCATGTGTGACATTTATAAGCTTTCAGGGTATTTATGAGTAGCACTTCACTGCCTCATGTTTGACACCTTAAAACAAATTAAAGACAGCTCTCAATAGCTTTTTTCTTGTAAGTTTAAATTTTTCATAACTTTTTCTTGTAACCATCCTTTTTCATAACCCATAGACTGCAGTGCAAAGTTAGAGTTTTCACCAATATTCCTTTTCCTTTACAGACCCAAAATGTGTTAACATTCTGGATGGCTGCAGAAGTAGTTACCAATATAAACCAGTGCCACACATTAATAGCAAGAATATAACTCAATTCCGATAATGATGTTATTAGAGGTAAATATTTGGTCAAAGGGCAAAAAATATACCTCAAAACAAATGCACAGTGCTGCTCTTTGAGACATGATTATTTTTTACTGGCCTCCTTATTTTTGCGGTCCCTGGACGGCAGCTGTTCCCAGAGTAGCAGCAGCAGTGCTCTCTTGCTGCTGAAGACGCGGTACAGAGGACAGGCTAAGTTGAACTTTTATCCATAACGGAAATCTGTAAGCGGTATGTACATGGGGCCTTCCAGCTCCTTGGTTGTGAGCAACCTAACAGTAAAGCGGCCAGCAGCCTCAGAGACAGTCATTATGTTGTCTGGGGGGTGGCGAGGCCAGGAGCATGAGAGCCATGTTAAAGACATGCTCTCACCTGACTTCCCTGTGGTGCCCGCCACAATAAAAACAACCTCATCCAGGATATTGCACTGTGGCGTGCCTCCTTCCCCACCCAGGGGCTGCGAGGCACTACAGCTCCAACTTTTCTGAGTAGACAGGTGCTGCCAACTGGAAACCAGCCACCACTTATTTGGGCCAGCATGCCCCTTCCACCCCGGCCTGGATAAACATCAAAACACCTGTTTGAAATATATGATAGTTCCGACAAGCTTGCTGGAGATCCGCGAAGATGCAGGATCCACGTGTTTGTGGAGGCCGGGGTTGATCCCCAGGAATTGTTTTTTTTCCACCTTTCATGGCTGGCTGCACAACACAAAACATAAACACATTAATATCAACAAGTGCATGCAAGTGTTGTCTGTGCGTGGCTAATCTGCTTGCCTGTGTGTCTGTGTGTTGTGTGACAAAAAACAGCGGTCCTAGACCTATACTTAGAATGAATTTAATCAAAATACTTTGTTTTTTATGATTCAGTTAACCATATCATTAAATGAGGTAAACAGCATAAAAAAGCAGAAAACGACCTTGAAAAGAATTTACCATATATTTATTCAGTAATATTTTTAGATAAAAGCCATATGTATTATTTTAATCACATGAATCAATCAAAGGAGGTTGCACCAGAGGAAGGTGTGCAGTGAAAAAAGAGAGGGTGCTCAAGTGTAAAGAGATAAAGAAGAAGAATACTTCAACACATTATCAGAAATGTAATATGTCAAGGCAAGGAGGAACGGTTACAAGTCACCGTCCTAGCTAGTCTGTCCCAATGGCATTCATGTAAACTTGACTTTTGTTTCAATACAGAAATCAATTCCGAAGTAGCACATTAAGAAGGGTATTTCGGGTACAGACTAAATACAAAAGGGGCGTCGACGTTTCGATCCGACTTTCGACCATAAGGGAAATTAGACAGCCTCGGTCTTGCGGATCTTCATCAGGACTTGGCCTGGGCAACCTATCAATTAAGGGTGAGTAGCGAAATCCACGGTTCATACATGGAGTCCAATAGAATGAGTTCTATAATCCAAACTTGACAGCGAATGTCCAAAAGTTAACCACCAGAGTCTTCAAGGGACGATTACAGCCAATGTTCCAATTCAAGATTAGGCGGACAACTGGGGTGACGACCGCGCACTGGCTAGGCGCGCTCAAACTAAATAATCTAAGGAACCCCAGTTGTCCGCCTAATCTTGAATTGGAACATTGGCTGTAATCGTCCCTTGAAGACTCTGGTGGTTAACTTTTGGACATTTGCTGTCAAGTTTGGATTATAGAACTCATTCTATTGGACTCCATGTATGAACCGTGGATTTCGCTACTCACCCTTAATTGATAGGTTGCCCAGGCCAAGTCCTGATGAAGATCCGCAAGACCGAGGCTGTCTAATTTCCCTTATGGTCGAAAGTCGGATCGAAACGTCGACGCCCCTTTTGTATTTAGTCTGTACCCGAAATACCCCTCTTAATGTGCTACTTCGGAATTGATTTCTGTATTGAAACAAAAGTCAAGTTTACATGAATGCCATTGGGACAGACTAGCTAGGACGGTGACTTGTAACCGTTCCTCCTTGCCTTGACATATTAAATTTCTGATAATGTGTTGAAGTATTCTTCTTCTTTATCTCTTTACACTTGAGCACCCTCTCTTTTTTCACTGCACACCTTCCTCTGGTGCAACCTCCTTTGATTGATTCATGTGATTAAAATAATACATATGGCTTTTATCTAAAAATATTACTGAATAAATATATGGTAAATTCTTTTCAAGGTCGTTTTCTGCTTTTTTATGCTGTTTACCTCATTTAATGATATGGTTAACTGAATCATAAAAAACAAAGTATTTTGATTAAATTCATTCTAAGTATAGGTCTAGGACCGCTGTTTTTTGTAACGTACATTACCCAGGTCCTTGACCAGATTGGGTTACCCCGTTTTCTGTAATGATCATCTGTGTGTTGTGTGAGCATGCGACGTGTGCAAGCACATTTTTATTGCAACTGCCAACTTTGTACTGATACATCAGAGGCTAGGCTAGAGAGGGTCGACAAGAGCCACCTTGGTGGTGGTCCGCAGCTGCAACCTGACTCGTCGGACCCCGCCCGTGGTAATGCCGACCATGATTCAGATTGAGGTTTGCATCACAGCTCGGCTCAACTAGCTGCAGTCAGGCCGGTGTGTTCTAGGCAGCCAGCGACAAATGCATTTCGGCAGCCGCTAGGCAGTGTGCGGTTTAGTCAGCCGCCTTTGGGTCATGTTTGTGTGCATCGCAGGATCATCCATTACATCAGTGAAATGTATAAGAAATATGCAGCGACCGCGTGGTGATTTGATCATGGCATGTCTGTTACATTGTAGCAGTAACAGCTAGAGCTCAGCCAGCGCACAAGCCTGCCGAGACCAGTGATCAACGTGCGCTGCCACTCCAGCTTTCTCAGCCACTAAATGGTGCATTAGCAGCCAGCCCTCCAGGTAGATTGACATCTGAGGAGGTGCTGTATGCGCGACTTTGCATTTCAGTACGGTGATTCGGACAACCACACTGAAATGCGTTAGTCTAACACCTGAAGTGTGGTACTTGGCAGGGTTGACACTGAAATGCGTTATTCTAACACCTGATGTGTGGTACTTGGCAGGGCTGTCCCTCAATGTAGCACACTCCTCCCGCATGATTTGAAAATCCTGAGTTTGAATTTAGCAGGCCTTTACACTAAAAAAGATAATGTTGAGTGGCTCGACTTTCTTAAAAAATTTGGCATAATCTGCGTAGGGGAATGTGGGCTATGTCGAGCTTTTTCTTAAATGGTTACATCATAATTTCTTCTCCTACTGTCCCCTTCACCTCAGGTTGGGCAAAGGCTGCTCTTTTAGTTATGGTGGTTTTATCAGTTTCTAGGAAGATGTAAGAGATTATCAAAGGCTCACCTTCTATCAGCTATACGGATAACATTAAAATGTTCATATAACTTATTTGTAATAGATGTGTATAACCCTAATGCAGACTTTGTGGATCGCATTTCAACATGTTAAGCTTCTTTGAAATCCTTTGTGGATTCTCATAGAGCTAAGTCTGCTTAGAATTATGGGGGCATATTTACAAGCAGGCGATAAAAAATTATCGGCGCTTTTGCGGCCGTTTTTGGCCGAAAAGCGGCGATAGTTTTATCGCCTAATTAGCAAGGCCACGCTAACGCGTGAAACCTTGCTTTAGCGTCAGGATTCCTAACGCCCAGCTTTGCATCTCTAATGAGATGCAAAGTGGGCGTTCCTGACCTAACATGACAGGAGAAATGTCGCTGAGCGACATTTCTCCTATCATCAAGCCCCACGCTATGAAGCATAGCGTCAGGAAAAGTAGCGATAACCCCTGTTATCGCTACTTTCCTTACGCCTGCTTCAGGACTGACTTAGCCATGATATCCTATGGAAGGTGGATATCATGGCTACGTTTGTGAGTCCCTATCAACTAGCTAACGCCACCTTGCGTGAAATTATCGCTGGGTTCCCAGCGATAATCTCACGTTAGGCAGTTAGCGTGAGGATTTTTATCGCTGAGGAGATAAGTGTTGCTAACATCACGCTATCTCAGCGATAAAAATCCACGTTACCCGGCGATAATTATCCTCACGCTAAGAGCGCTGAGCGATAATTATCACCGGGTGTTGCTGATATGCCCCATGGTTTGTTAGTGCTGAGGGGTTTTAATCTTCATTTATGTAATACTGTTTGCTCTCGATTTGATTCGATTTTTTAGCAAGTGCCTCAAAAAGTGAGTTACATCCTACACACTCGAAGAGGAGAATCGAAACTTGGAATCAGTACCACCGACCATCAACGGAAGGGGGTCATTTTCCACCATTGATTATAGTTGTATTTCTATTCTTTTGTGTTGAAGTTCATGACTTCTCAGTGGCTTGGGGTGATGTCACTGACCATAACCCTATTTCCATAACCCTGCCTTGCGATGACATTAACACTCAATTCGGGAACTTTCATTCAGAGTTGGCTAGTGACCAGAATTGAAGATTAAAAAGGCTGGTCCCTTCCGCTTCACTGCTCGCTTGTGGATATAATTCTGCTTCCAAACAAGGCGCCATGCACTATGTATTATTTACAGCTGTTGTGGGATGAGCAAGCACCTTTTTCTGTTGCAGGACTTTTAAATGGAGCAGTCAAAAGGGAATGGCAATTGATTTTTAACTAATTATTTTTATATCATATTTACTTGTGCACCTTTGAAATTTATTATTTTGCTCTCCTTTGTGATTGATATTGATCAGGTAACGTTTTGATCAATTGAGCGATTGAGTGCTGCTTAAATACTTTGCACATTTCCTCTAAGTTAAGCCTCGCTGCTTTTTACAAAAGCCACCAGAGGGTTAAGAACAGGTTTATTTAGCGGCCTTTGTGGTTAACAAGGATTGTGTTTATTACTTGAGTAGAATTCTTACCCCATTCAACTAAGCACCCAATTTATTTCAGTCATGCAATATAAAAACGCACGACATCACATGATTAGCGTAACACGTAGGTTGCTATCTAATTAATCGTAATCAGATGTTTTGGTTTAACATGAGATATACAGCCCTATTGTCAAGCATGGGTTTATTGGCCATAACTAGTGGACACCCTCCATAATGGATGAACCCTGCCCCACCTCCCCGTGATTATGCAAATAATTGATGGATTGATTGATCGAATGAACCCTGACTTTTGGGGTGTAATGTGAGATAGGTGACTCTGACAGTGACAAGTTGCTATACGCAACGCAATGCATGCACATGTGATAATATCACACCTCCGACAGTAATACGAATGGGCAGACGTTGGTATAGGTGAGCCACAAATAAATGTATCTTTGGACAAATGTGTCCTGCCATATGCCGGAGTTCTATCCCAGTATGTTAACAACAACCACCTTCAAAATGCCAAAATCGGAGAACAACTTGAATCTGGACACACAGGTTTCCGATAATAATGGCATGCGTGAAACATGCACTCAACGCAGCCATCTCCCAGAAGTGCTCTTCCCACGAGGCCATGTACATGACATCATGACACATGTAGAAGATGTTGCCTGTGAGTCGGACAGGTGAGGCACGCTGAACGTGCTTAAGGTCTGCCTGCTACTGGTTTACAGGCAGACAGGAAGAGCCTTCCATTATTTTCACTCTTGATTACAATTAGAAACCTTGACCATGGGTTGTGAGGCCCCTTATTGTGATACGTATCTGACTAGGGAGACTGTATCCTGTATCCTAGAATTTCTCTCACACCACCCTAGTCATAAAGCTGTTAAACCAGAAGTTCTTTGATATATTATTAAATGGACGTTTACTCCCCGAATAGTCTACAATCTATATATTTCGAAAGCTGTGTTGTTTTTGTAACACTTTTTAAGCTGCAAGTGCTGTTATCACATTTCACTATGTGTTCACCTCTTTGCACAGAGCACTTCCTTCTCCTTTTTGAAAAAAGTAGCAATGTCTTCTTAAATTTCTTTCAAATGAACTGGCTTCAACCTTTGTTTTTATGGATTATCGTTTTTGCTTGTTTATTGCTTTTGGATCATTTATTCTCAATATGTTTTATTGAATATACCATTGAAATCTGAAACAAAAACTTTTCAAAGAATACTTTGTTGTAACATTACTGTCTAAAGAATGTCAGCTGGGAATCTCCTAATCTCTTTATTGCCTTTAGTAGTCCTCCTTTCATCTCATGAGGAATGGGGGACGGGTAGACCCGGTCACTATTACCTCTTTTTTCTCTTTCACAATCTTTGCAGTATCTTCTTCCTAATATTCTAGCAATTGCTTCAATTCTACACAGCGCAAATGCCCTTGCCATCACCGTTATGGTTTCTCATCGAAATCGATGTGGAGGGGGCTGTACCTGTACTCATGTCAAAATATTGTTGCAGATTCACACAGCGTTCACCCGAGAACAGCCATCTGACAACACATTTGGCAGTGTTGTGAAGTCTGGAATCTGGGTCTGTAGTTAAACCTACAATAAGTCTCCACCGGTAAGAAACGATCTAAAGTACTCTGCACAAATAATAAATTTTCATGAATGTATCTGTAAACATCTGGGGTACACTTTAGCCATTTATTTTATATACCCATATACAGGGCTGTAAAACGAGTGCACACTTTCATTACTGCTTGCCGTATATCTACCAGGTTTAAATCATTTAGGGGCATATTATCAAGGACGGCGTTAAAAATTATCACCGGTTCAGCGACAGAAAACTGCTGCTAAAGCAGCGATAATGGGCTTGATAATATGCCCTTGAGAATTTCAATAGAAGTCCATGTTCTGGTGTAAACAAGGGATTCTATTGGAATTCTCCAGTGCATATTATCAAGCCCATTATCACTGCTTTAGCGGCAGTTTTCTGCCGCTAAACCGGAGATAATTTTAACGCCCTCCTTGATAATATGCCCCTTAGAGGCATATTTACTAGGAAGTGGCGGAGCGCGGCGTTAGCCTCCTTGGCTTAACGCTGCGCACCACCACTTCTGAGATGCAGGGCTGCACCATATTTAACAACAAAATGGTGCAGCCCTTCCTTTCCCCCGGCACTGGTGCTAAATTTAGCAGCCTAGCCCCAACACTGGCACACTTGCGCCATAGTGCAAGGGTGTCTGCGTTGAGGGGAAGATTATTTATGTGCACGGAAGGTCTCCCTTCCTGCACATAAACAACCTTTAAATGACATTTTGTAACTTCTATGTGTGCAGCTTAACGCTATTTATTTTAATGATTTTTTGATGTGCAGGAATAGTCACCTTCCTGCACAGAAACAAGCAATGGCCTTTTGCAGTTTCTATGTGTGCTGCACAACACAGCACACATAGAAACATTAAAAATGAGGAGAAATGAAATATTTTCTCTTCATTGCGCCTGTTTAAGACCAGGTTTTTCTGGTCTTAATTTTGGCACTGCCCCATATTTATACTGCCCTTGTAAATACAGTGCAGCGTCAAAATCAATAGGTGTTGCGGTGGAACACCCACCGCAACACCCATTACCCACCCCTTTCACGCTAAGTGTATTGTGAAAGTTGGCCTTATTCACAAGGCGGCGTTAAGCCACGTTCAGTGACTTAACGCTGACTTGTGAATAAGGCGAGGCGTTATCGCCGCTTCAACATCATGAAAAGTGACGTTGTGGTGGCGATAGGGGCT
Source organism: Triturus cristatus (assembly GCF_964204655.1). Lineage (NCBI taxonomy): Eukaryota > Metazoa > Chordata > Amphibia > Caudata > Salamandridae > Triturus > Triturus cristatus. Next base: position 344,491,698 of record NC_140581.1, read on the forward strand.
TGAAAATATGCCTCTTTTTGCACTTGTTAATGTTCTAGACAAATGTATTGCCTTTTAAGTCCATCCATGTATTGTTCCTCTGTCATAACTTATTCTAAGGGTGTTTCTAGAAGAGCTGTCTCAAGGCCTGAAAGTCTCACCCTTCATTAACTTTTGGCAGGTCAAACCAGCCAGAGTTTACCAGGGGAAAAGTGGATGACATTTATAGTACCGTGCAGATTTTGGTGCCTTAAGTACCAGAATCTGGACATTATTCTCCGGAAACTCGCAATAGGTTCCACTCAATATATACCATACCACAGGGTATGTTATTTATCTGGCATGCTAAAAATCACCTGGATTATAATTATAAATTCAAAATCGGGGCAATGGTGTTATACCAAACCAACCTGATGTAAAAATCTAAAGATTCAACCACCTTCTTCAATTCTGATCTAAACATCGGAAGCCTCATTTACAATATTTTGGCACACGGCAGCGAAGCATTCATTCCTGCTGCACTGCCATGCATCAAAAGAAGAGAGCAGGAATACGCTGTATCTACAATATACGGTGCATTCTTGTTTTTTTCCCCTGTGCTGGTGAACAATGGCCTGCAATGCGCCAACACAGGCACTCTTGTGCCAAGGTGCAAGGATGTCTGACATGTAGGGGTGATTGTTCTTGTGCAGGAAGGTGAACCTTCCTGCACAAAAACCATCACAAGCGGTGTTATCCTCTTTTTATGTGTGCTGCAGAATGTAGCACACATAGAAAAAGGAAAAACAAGGAGAAATAAAAGTATTTCTCCTTGTTGTGCCTCCCTTACATCTCCCCTAGGGAGCCGTAGGAGTCTGACGCATTCCCAGGTTTACGAAACCCTGTAAATCTGGGAATGCATCAGGTTCCATGGATGTTGCGTGGGAACACCCACCCACAGCAGCACTTATGGAATGCCCCTTTCACACAAAGTAATGCGTGAAAGGGGGCCATACTTACAAGGCCATGAATAGTCATGCAGGGTGGCTTTACATTTATGGGTAGGCACACTGGGCTGCCATGCATCCAAAATAGTGAAGCACTAGCAAAGTAATGGGCTTGTAGATAAGCCCCAGGGTCTGTAAAACAAACAGAGTGAGATTTCGTACACACATGCTCAGTAGCGCATCTGGGACATTCAAGTCCAAATGGATGGGTATGTGGTCTGCTAGAGTCTTGAAGAGATTATCAACATTTTGTTAACCATCTTGCTATTGCATCAACACTTTCTTTTCAGTTTTATATACCGCAAATATACTGGAGCGCTTCACATGAGCATCAGTTACATTACACAAGGACACATTCACTGTTTGTTGTCATGCACTGGGAGATTAAGTGATCTGCCCAGAATCACGGATGTTAAGCCAAAGCTTCAACCCAGTTCCAAAGTTGCCAATTCTGGCCGTTATTCCACTACATTGATGAGGCCAGAAAATGAACTCTAAAGGATGGAAAGACCTCGGCAGTGTGGGACCTACTGGCGCAGAGCAACGTTCATGAGAAAGAATCAAGCATGAAACTTATAGCGATCAGCGGAGTCCAAGCCATAGGAGCAAGGGAAAAGCTGTGGCAGTAGGCCGGTTTGAGCTGTAGGACGTCTTTTCACATTCTCAATGACCATGGAAGGCAGTTCTACAGGGAAGAGCCCTGTAGATGGAGAATTCTAAAAACATATCTTTTAAGTTTGGCTGGCTGAGCAGCGTGTAGATGTGTGGAGGATGATCTCAGCTGCACTGGTGGATGGTAGGCCTCAGATAGTTGTACACAATGCACAGAATTAAAAATTTGGAAGCCAATGTTATCAAAAGGCGTGGCTGGTCTACGTGTCTTAGGCCGAATGTGAGCCTTACACCATTATTTTTTATTTCACTGCAATTTCTCTAGTGAATTATCTAGGAAGGGCAGCAAAATGTTGTTGTAGTACATGTGAGAAAATAGCAGAAGGACAGGTGCAACCATTTTGAGACTTGGGATGATGCCCTTGAGCAGGTGTAAAAGGTATCTTTGGTGACTGGGTTCACATGAGGAGACAAGATGAGATTACTGGTGAAGTTAGCACCCAGATTTCAGATGTTCCAAACTGGCCTTGGAGGTAATCCCCTGGCTTCTGGACAAGTAAACTTGACATGTGAGGGGCCTACAAAACGATTTCTGACTCTGACCATTTAAACAAAGCCTATTATTGTGCAACCAGTTTGGAATTGTTTGAGACAGATTGGTACCTGCTGATGAACTTGAATTTTGAGGTAGATACGAGCATTTTTGGTGTTCATGTCATAACCTACAAGCCATAGAGCTTCTAGAATGTGTACTGAGATCCGGTAAATGTTTGAGCATCTAGGAGAGAGTGCGCAAGATGGGAGTAATCTGGACATTGTGGGTGCCATTTGCCAGGAACATTTACAGGACTAACAGACATTCACTAAATCATGTAATTCAGAAATCTACATTATTGCTTTCCATATATGAGTGCACATTCTTGGTGTGAAGCTTCCATAATGCTGTGCTTCTGTTATATGGCCTTTTTAATTCAGCTAGTATATTTGAACATGTCAATATAGATGTCAACAACACGAATCATAGTCAAAACGATAGTTCCCAACAGTCAGTGACCTCACTAACATTAAGGTGTAGAGTTTCAAACATTTTGCACTCTGTTAGTGGCCCAAAAGTGACATTAACAAGCACAAAAGTTTTTTTAACCAATTTACTTTCCAGTGCAACACTTGTTTTGTGTTGGAAAGTACCTTACAAGTAACACAAAGCCGCATGAAGCATTGCTTTGCATTACATAGCGCAAAAGGGGGCTTTACATGGGTGGTACATGGGCGTTGCTATGCTACCGCCCATTTCTTTTGACCACAACCCTATCTTCCAACCACTTTAGTCAGGGCTTAGCGCCAAAAGTTAGCGCCAACTGAAAGGAGGTTTTAAGAGGAAAAATGGCTTCATTTCTCCTTTCTTTTCCTACTTTGCATGTGTGCTGCACTGTGCAGCAGATATACAAAGTGGGAAAAGCGTTTGAACTTGTCGAGGCATAGTATTTTGTACAGGAAGGGTACCCTTGCAGTAGTAAAAAATTAATGTATGTCTTTTTCACTACCAGGACATGTACAACTTAAAACTACAAGCCCAACGTTTTAAATAGATGGTACCTTGCCCCCTGGGCTGTCAAGGCCCACCCTAGAAGTGACATATGTATTAAGAAGGAAGGTTTATTTTGCAAAAGGTTTATTTTGCCATGTTGAAATGGCATTTTAAAACTACACATAGAGGCTGCAATTGTAGAACTAAGAAATGTTTAAAGGGCTACTTAAGTGGGTGGCACAATCAATGCTGCAGGCCTACTAGTAGCATTTAATAACACCCTGGGCACATGTAGTAACACGTTACTGGGGACTTATAATTAAATCAAAAGTGCCAATTGGGTATAAGTCAATGTTACCACATTTTAAGGAGTGAGCACATGCACTTTAGCACTCGTAGGCAGTGGTAAAGTTGCTAAGGCCAGCAAAATGGACATGAGCAAAATTAAGAAGGGTAAAGGTTGCGGGAAGACATCTCTAAGGCTCACAGGTCTAACGCCCCCCTTGGATGCAAGCATAATTAATTTGTGTTTAGATACAACAGTGCAGCCCCTAGAGATGATTTAATGTGAAGTTCTTTATATAAGTGGTCTTATTCACTCTTTCATAGCATTTTGATTTGAGGTTTTAATGGAGTAGAATGGTATGGGTTGTCTTTTGCAGATGATTTTCTCAAAAGCCTTGACTTCTAGTGACCTGGGGCCGTATTGTAGAAGGTGTCCCAGGAGCATAACGGGTGTTTGCACCTGCTATGCACCCCCCCAGGGCATTTGGTATTACAGAGGGGGCCGCAGGGGCTTCTGCGCCCCCTTCTGTAATACCAATAGTGCTGGTGCACATAAAGCACTAGCGCTATCTTCAGGGGGCATTCCCTCATTTGCATTGGGGCTTGCCCCATGCAAATGAGGGAATTCCTTTGGCTCTGCACCTATGCCATATTACAGATGCAGACGCAGAGGCAAAGAAGCTCTCATGAGGCTCACTGACAGTGCACCACCTAAAAGCTGGCACACTATCTGTGCGCCTCCTGAGAGCAGCCCTCTGGAGGGGTTATGGGGGTCTTATGAACCTCCCAGACATCCCCTTGCAGGCGGGTGCAATCACTGCCTGCCCCTGCCTGCAAGGGGATCTATGATCGCCCTTGAAAGTGCCGGCAGGTTGCCGTCTGCACTGTCAAAACACAGAGCAGCTTTGAAGCAGCCGCTCCATTTTTCACATTAATGTGCTGCCCCAGGACAGTGTGAGTTCGCGACTGCCCTGGGATCAGCGCATTCAATGTAATAGGGCACACTTTCCCTGTTTGCGCCAGGCGCACCTGTTTTAGGGAGCCATTTACTTAACAGGGCTCCTGCTGTGCATTGGTGCTGATGGGGCAGGCAGGTGCCATTCAAGTAATTTTGTACCATATTAATTTGGGTGCTATAACAGTTACTTCTAAATCTCATTGTGTGTTTGTTTTTGGTGTTTTGATGTGTATTACATGCTTTTCAGACTTTTCAATTTTAGAGCAGCATTTTATGTGCCAGTTCATCTGCTAATTGCCAATGTGTGCTTGTTTCCTCTTGGCAAAAAAGAACAAGCATCGGCAAAGCCCTTAGGTTTGGCTTAATGTAGCAACACTTGTAAACACAATGCATTCACAAAATCTGTTTACATGTTTTGCATGCATAATTGCTGTTCACTATATTAAGGCCTGTCCTTTTGGCTATGCAAATGCTGAGAAAAAAAGTAGCAAACAAGATTCCCTTATGTACAGAATGCATAAAAAAATAGATAATGTGCTAGAGTGAAGTTTGCATTTTAATGGAAGCACTTCATTAAAGGCTATAGGCACTCCCATTGAAATGCTAGACAGCCACTAAGATGAGGTGAGAGAGTGATACAGCTCTAGAAGGAGCAAAAGTATTGGTTAGCAATTTGTCTTGCAAACAGCTATGCTGTCAAATCAAACCTACAAATTTGCCTCAAAGTCTGCCGAAATAACTAAGCCCTGGCGGCGTACACGGCTCCGCCAGCGGAGTTTGCTGAGTTTTACCAACTCCGCGCTCTGCCAAGTTGAGACAAAACTCCGACTATGTGGTGGAGCAGAGTACGTCCCTCGACCCCTGCACTACAGCCCAAAAAAGGGTAAAAAAACTCACTTACCTTCTCTCTGTCGCCTGCGGGCAGCCCTCCTCGCCACGGTGTCTCCTCCTTGCCGTCGTCTTCCTCCAAGCATTGTCGGTTTACGTCTTGTGTGAACTGTGCAGTTCAAGCAAGATCTAAAATGTAGGGGGTTGCGACTGGCAACGTGAGTAGGTTTTTGGACCCTTTTTAAAAAAAAATGGTGGGCCTGGGGCGGAGCAGATCAGAGTTTTTTTTTACTCAGTGGAACTCTGTGGAGTGCCACTCTGCATACTCCGCCCAGGGTTAAAACTAACTCCACCTTCTATTGTGGTTGTTTTAGCCCATGCTTGATTCAGCCCTTAAGCTATAATCCTTAAAGAGTTAAGTTGCTTCCGATCAGTGGCGTAGCTAGCCCTTGTGCTGCCCGTGGCGGTCACTGCTTTTGCTCTCATGCAACAGCTGTGTGAAAAAGCGTGGGGGGTGTGGAGGCCGCTGCTACGCCACTTCTTCCGATCAACCTTTAAAAGTGTAACAGAAAGCAGTGTTCAAGACGGATGTTCACTTATGTTTTTTTCTGAAAGTTCGGGTGGTATTTGCCATTTATTTGGATATCTTGTATGTAGTTTTAATTTTAAGCACGTAATACCTTCAAATGTTCATGAAACATAGCATCATGGGAGCTGACAATTTTGCAGTAGATCGAATTATCAATATCTAGCCTTGCAGACTACAAATGTTCTCTATCTTTGCCTTTCTTTTCTCATGGATTAAGTATCTCTGTATCTGCACTAACTCTTTTTACCTTGCAGACTTCGACCCTTCAACCAGTAGACTCATTTAGAAACAGTTGTCACAATCCCACATTTTTGCTAAGTGCTCGTTAGCCATTACTCTTTGAGCATGTTACTATCGTAAACACATTCTGCATTATAAACCGGATGTGATTACCTTATGACACATGTAAGCATTTCTCTTTGTCATTTCAATGTGAGTGCTGATCTGTCTCTTTCACCGGGGTGGTTCATGCTGCAGAATAGAGTATGTGGGTAATGTATTCCACCATAAAAACAAACAAAGGGGCATATCAGCAATGGCCGGCGATAATTATCGCTAAGCGCACTTAGCACTAGGATAATTATCGCCGGCTATCATGGAATTTTATCTTTGAGATAGCGTGCTATCAGCAATGCTTATCTCAAAAGCGATAAAATTCCTCGTGCTAACAGCCAAAAGTCAGATTATCGCTGGAAATCCACGATAATCTCACACATTTTGGCGTTAGCTTGCTGATAAGGCAGGGCATACTTAGCCATTATATCCACCTTACATTGGATATAATGATTAAAGTCAGGGTGAAAGCAGGCGTAAGGAAAGTAGCGTTAACTGTAGTTAGCGCTACTTTTCTTATCGCTATGCCTGTTAGCGATTCCCTTGATAATTGGAGAAATGTCGCTTAGCGACATTTCTCCAGTTATTTTGGGACGGAACGCCCACTTTACATCTCATTAGAGATGCAAAGGAGGGCGTTATGGGAAAGGGAGCTTAAGCAAGGAATCACGCATTAGCGTGACCTTGATGATTAAGCGATAAAATTATCGCCGCTTTTCGTCCAAAAACGGACACTAAGGCGGCGATAATTTTTCATCGCCAGCTTGCTGATATGTCCCAAATATCTTTGGCATTTGCTATGCATGTAAATTTAACAGTTTGGGGACTGACCAGGATTCTCTAGCTTAAGCAGTTTTATAAAAAGACATGAAATAGAACTGCAGGCAGAGGTCTTTCCAAAGCAGAAATATACTTTATAAACTACATTTGGAATCTTAGCCCCAGTATGTAAAATTTACATCAATGTAACCGTCTCCAGCGCTGCAGGTTTCTCTCAAAGCATCATAAAAAATGGTGATGAGAGGTGTGTTCAGATAGAAAGGTAGGGAAGTGGCAATTTCACCACAGAGGGCCTATTTACGAGTCTGGCGGTCTTCCAGATTTGCGAGTTCTTGGCAGTCAGACCACCATTGCCCTGCCACAGCCACCAGGGAACAGCCATTCCCTGGCAGTGTTGTGGCGGTCATGAGGCCGCAGTATGCTTGGAGGGACCCCCACGGTCCCGCCAAGCATACAACAGATTTTCTCTCCGCCACTGTTTAAATGGCGGTTCCATCTCCATGAAAACCATGACAGAGAGGAGACAAAGGGGGCCCTACAGGGGGCGTGCAGGAACTGAGTTTGGCATTCCCGTTGTGGTGCCCATTTTCAGAGGCATGGCTGTGGGAGTGGCAAAAACAGCCCACCAGACACGAGAAACACCAGTAATCTGAAGGGCGCCAAGACCACGGGTTTGGCGGTGTGGCTGCGGGGCTGTGGCTGTTCCACCAAACTCGTAATCAGGCCCTAAGTGGTTAAAATGAATATTCAACTAAACAAGTGTGTTTCCACCAAACAATGTGCAGGCTTGCATCTACAATGTGCGTGCAACACCCTTTGGGGGTCAAAATAAACCTTAATAAAAACCAAGAGTGTCTGGCTAATTTATAGTGTTTTTTATTGATTAAAAAGCTTGTGTTTTGTTATTCTATGGATGGTTAACTAGGTGATTGTGAGAATGTGTGCATAATAGAACAGAATGAATGGACGAGTGACTGGAAAAGTAATGGGCGAGTGGATGGATGAGTGGATGGATGGATGGCACATTCAACTCTCAGAGTCATTTGTGACATGTTCCTTAAAGCCTTAGCAGTACCGTATGCGATGAGTGACGTGTCATGAATACATATATCACCTGACAGTGCACCTCCATATTTAAATTGCATCAGAACGGGATGTCCAGGGTTGCATTTCTCCTTCTGCAGTCTCCATCTGCAGTGTCTAGGTCCTCCTTCTGACTCATGCAAGCATATCTCCTAATTTCTTTCTGTTTGCTCCCTGCCCTCCGCAGTTTCTTTCTGTTGTGTTTTTTATCCCCTGTATTCTTTTCGTTCCGTGGGAATTGAATGCTTCTCTCAATATTATGTTCAGTCGTCTCTACAACAATATATTTCTCCATGTAAGGCGAGTCAATTCCATGAAATATAACCCCAGATCACAACACATACTTCTTGAAAGCATTTTCACATCCCTGCAGCTTTTTTCACCACACTCCTCTGCATACACTCACTGACAATTCTACTCTCACACAAACACTCAGGGGTACCACAGAAACAACACACGAGAAACAAGCCTAAGCACGGAGCAACATGGATGCACCCTGACCCAGCGCAGAGGACAACGTGAACCCCACAACCCCCACAGACCACCAGCAAGGAACAACGGGTACGGGGAAGGCCAAGGAAAAAAGGGAGAGGAAGATGGGTTGCAGACCACAGATAAACAAAACCAGCGTCACGGAGCTGACAGAACACTACCTGCAACTGACCCACAAGCAGACTACCATGAATGCAGCCGGAGTGTCGAGGAGGCCAACGGAGAAGGCCATGAGGCGCCGGCAGGACGTGACAACCGAAACCAGGTACAAAACCCCTGCCAACAGGAAGGCAGCAACGGCGACAGGAGGTGGCAGTCCAGGAGGAGCTGGAGGAAACCCAGGCCACAGTCATCAGTGTGGAGACAGTGCAAGGAGTAGGGAGTATGGACACAGCTCAAGAGGACCTGACAACATCAACAGGGAAAGTAACGGACAGGGACTGGGTGGACGGGGGGAGATGGGCACAATGACACACATGCACAACGAGGCGTAGCACACTGCACACCCACAAATACCCAGGATCATGTACCACATCCCCTTGGCACACTGCAGCACACACACATAGCAGGAACAGCACACCCACATCGACGACAACATGGTACAATGAGTATAGCCGACACTGCAAAACAGAGGACACAACTGGCTCCGCACATGCACAGAAACATGCCTACCACATCTGACAGAGCAGGAAACTGTGAAATGGAAATGTAGGCATACGACCTCACATCCATCATGTAGTCCAAATCCACAGTCCTGCAGAAGAATCCAGCACCTCACAAATAGTCACAATGTACATTGCCAAACAGTCTGCATGTACACCAGAACAATGCGTCAACACAATGTCAACATGCATCTCCCCTTCACATTGCAGAAGGGCACACTACTCGTCCAGCAGAGCACAGAAGACTGCACATCTGTGATGCCGGAGAGGACCACCACACCTTCGACACCGAAGCCCTACAACAGCCCATGGATATCCCATGCAAACCATCACCAGGACCAGGGCAGACAGGCAACTCAGAGGAGAACACAACCCCTACAACAGACCACACAGAAGGTAGCACATGCAAGCACAGCTGGCCCGCGACACTTCACCCACCCACACAAGGCACCCCAATGCCATGTGTCAGCATGCCAAAAGGAGGTGGCCGAACAGGTGTGGATGGGGTCCCAACCCATGGAAGGTGAACTAGATCACATACATTGGTGTCTATTACCCTTCAGGGACCACCTACACCCCACAAAGGAGACCCATACTGCCATAGAGACACATGCAGATGCACATTCACAGTACACAACTACACCCAGGGGCACGCACATATCAGTAACACACCCACGTTGGCATGGTGTACGATGGCCCTGGCCACTCTCCTTATTAATTGAGTGGGTGACGACATAGGTACATGTCCAAGCTCCAACCCGCTGCCTGCGGTGACATGTCTGCATCCGATGTACACAGCACACTGTAATGTCCTAGGGCCCTCATGCATACAACAAGACCACAGGGACACACGTAGATATCATGTTGAACTGGCTACTGGCATGTGCGCCCGGCCCCTTTATTGGTAGGGCCACATGTACACTGACGCCTGTGCTGGATGTGTGTGGGGGGAGTGTAAGCCAGTCCGCACGGAATGCTTACAGAATACACATGCATAAAGGAGTCAACTGCACAGCAACATGGTGGGAGCCGAAGTAAGGACAGAGGTCCCCCAATATTAAGTCAGGAGGTTCTGTGAGTTGCAGTGCACTGAGGTAGGGGCACTAGATATGAGTGTGCTCATGTGAAGGAATTGCTAGGATTGTATGCCTTCGGGTTAGTCGTGATGCAGAGGCAGTGGGGTGTGTTACCCCTGCATCAACTTCCTCATGAACGTCCCAGGTCTCCCACACTGTCTGAGGTGACAGTTACGTCCGCAGTCCACAGTGCAATATCCAGTGATTGTTCTGGGTGTGTGGCTTGACTACCACCTCCAGTCTGCATTCCTGCCTTGGGGATGTTGCCTCCTGCCCTCCCATTGTCTGTGCCATCTCCCGTACGCACACTTGACACATCTTCCCCATCATATTCCCAGGTCTTCCACACTGCATGAGGTGACATAGGTGCGCAACATCTCCACAGCACAAAACTCAATCACTAACAGACAATGGCTTACGGTGCACTGAGTCACTGGCATCTGGAGTGCTGAGCAAGGTATCAGGCCGATGATGGCATCCACAACAGGTCTGAGCAACTCTGTAGGTCTGTCAGGACAGATGGCGATTGGAGGTGATCCTTGTGGTGGTGGCGTGTGCCTCCTGCGGTGATGCGACATCCGGGCCAGTTAGGACCCGAATCTATGTGTGGGCTTGGTGGCCCGCAGTTGAGCCCGGAGGCTGCGGACAGTGCAGGGCCACAAACACATGGCGTTGATGACCCCAAGGCCAACGCTTCAGGGGTCATCCAATATCTCAGAAGAAGGGGTCCCGGTCCTGACTAGTACAGAGTTAGTGGCCCCGGATGCACTGCGGCCGGCACAGGCACCCAGCCACGGGACGTTGACTTGCGGTGCAGTCAGTTGGGCCATGCGACCTGAGCGGGTCACCATCAATGTCCGAGGTGTATGTTGTGGAGGGTTTCGGGGGACAGAGGAAGGTGTCATCCAGGGCATGACGCCGAAAGGTTTGATTTTATCCAGAAGCAGCAAATGGAGGAGTGAAATGCGACAGCCTTGTTGCCACCACCAATTCGGTATCAGCTACATGAAAATGAAAACTGCCCTCTAGTCCATAGACTCAGACGCCACCAAAGTTTGACGAGAGAGTGTCCATGATTGTCGGGGAACAGACTTAGTGGCACCAGGGCTGAGAGGGGATGCTGTCTGTGATTATGCCGGTACGCTGATATAAACTCAGCCATTGCAAAATGAAGAGTCTGTAACCTACTGGACCACAGTGTAGGCCGGAGGCAGCGGTCAGCAGTAGCCCACAGCCTTGTGTCGTTGGCTGGTGAGGCACAGAGTTAGTGAGACAAGGGCAGTTGTCGGTAGTGTTCGATCACCTCCGTAATAATGATCTTGTTCCCTCCGGACTGCAATGCGTCATCCTCTTATGCCTCTCCGTGCATGCGATGACATGTATTCTGCATTGTGAATAACCGCTGTTCAGTTCCAAATCTGTGACCCACTCGTGCACAGCGTAGGCCGAGGGCAGTAGTCCGCATAGGGCCACAGGCACGTGTGGTTGTGATGCCATGCACAGACTTTTTGGCACCACATCGAAGTGAGTATAGTGACTTGTCCTATGCCTTAAATGGTGTTCACTGCCATGGTGTAATCAAGACTCAGTTGCAAATGTATGACCTACCTGACCGTGGTGTAGACCTGAGGCAGCGGTCAGCACGGGCCATTTACCGAGTGTCGCCGGCATAGGTTGTTTGGCCCCACCAGCCTGCGTAGTTCAGGTTCAGTGGCACCACGTGTCACAGGCTGGTGTTGAACAGGGTTAGTGGCAACAGGTGTCGCCAGCTGGCGGTGAACAGGGTTAGTGGCACCAGGTGTCGCCGGCTGGCGTTGAACAGGGTTAGTGGCACCAGGTGTCGCCGGCTGCCGTTGAACAGGGTTAGTGGCACCACGTGTCACCAGCTGGCATTGAACAGGGTTAGTGGCACCAGGTGTCGCCAGCTGGCATTGAACAGGGTTAGTGGCACCACATGTTGCAAGAAGCCCATATGGAACTATGCCTCACTGATTGGGTGGGGCCTGGTACTGTTGCCGCTGGCCAGGATTTGGGGTCACTGCCATGCATGACTCAGGACACAGTTTTACACATGGGGCCTACTGGGCCAAGGAGTAGGCCTGAGGCGGCAGTAGAGTACATCAACGAAAAAGGACTAAAACAGGCCCGTGTCGTGGAGGCCGTGATGGTCTGAGGAGGCTGCCAAGGTCGCGGGACTCGGGCCTGGAGCTAGTGCCGAAATGTGGTGGGCCCTCCTTAACACACGCCGGTGTCGGCAGGTGATCAGTGAGACCAGGCTGCGCAGGGGCGGGCCTGACGGGTCCGTGGTCCAGCGTGCCGGGGTCCGTCAGCCGCACAGTGTCGCAGGCAACTCCGCTCTAGAGGACGGCGTCGGCCTCTTGGCGGGGTGAGAGGCGCCGCCCTGGCAGAGACGTTGGGCTTTCCGGAACAGGACCACGCCCAGGGCTACGTGCTTCTTATTCACACCCCTATGCTGGCATGGCGTACGCCGGGCCATCCCACTCCGGTCACTCTTAGGTGGTGGACATGACAGGCAAGATTTCCGCGAGGTCCCCCACTGGCTGTGGTGACATGGTTGCGTCCACTGTCCACTACACTCCATTCACCAGAGGTGTGTGTCGCCATGGATATGGGTGTGTGCTGCATACTGCGGGCTTTCCAACACATCTCCGCCACTCTTGGCATTGTGTACTTTCCCAATCATGATACTACTACATCCTTCACACATGCCGGTTTGCCACCTCTCCCCGCATTTGGCTGTGGCTACATACAATGGAATGCACACTGACTGATACTCCCTAGCTGTATGTCTACAATAGGAAAGGAAAGAGATGAAAAGTGTCTGGGGGACAATAACCGAGGAAGATTGGGGCGGAAGGAGGGGGGAATGGGGAAAATGAGAGAGATGGGGAGGATAAAAGAAGGAGAACTAGAAAGAGAAAGGCGAGATAAGAAAAGAAAAATATAATCAGAGAACCATCGGCGAGATTTTAATTTTGTTTTACGATTGCTGTGGCCAAAAATGCTATTTGGCAATTTCACAAAAACAACATTTGGCAAATTCGCAGAAAGAACCCACGCTCAGATGTTGAAAACAATTTGGAAATCTAACAATTAGCGGGTCTTGATGTCTTCTAGTCGTGCTTTTGTATGAAATGTGCAGCTCAGTGTGCAATTGTGTCTTGAACAAAGCTACACCGTAGTGTTTGAAAGTCTCTACGAACCTGCGACCTTCAGGAGATGCTGAGCCAATGCTTGCTTGTTTTGTGTGTCAGGACAGTAACTCTCGTATCAGAATGAAATGCCCGCCTCATAATTAAAATGATCTACAGTTCGATTCCGCTTCTCTCATAGGCCAGCTTTAATATGCAGGCACTTCTAGGTGGCCATTCGGGTGCTGAGCTTCCTTCCTGTGAAGAAGCTCAAAAAAGAGCTGCAGCCGGGACCGTCTTTCTAAACTCGTTTTATTTTTCTTTCTAAGTCTGACCATAGACAGTTACATTTGCTGGTGACTTCATGTCATCACTTTTTCTTCAAAGTACTGTAAGAAACACACAGAGAGGGTGGTTTTTCGGTCCTTTTCATGTGTTTTTTCTGTTTTATCTTTGCTTGTGTGTGTTGTTCATCAACACTATGGCTTTCGTGGATGGTTACATTGTCCCTGTCACGTTTTCTTTAGAGTGGAACCAGTGTGTGCTATTTTACATATTTACTTATATGACACGTCATTTTAACTACTATTTAGAGGCTTTTTTTAGGTAGTGCTTGCTGTTCAGATCTTGTAGCCTGTAATAAAAAACAGCATGTTATCTACTAATCAACCTTGCAAATTCATTTGTTCTTACTTTGCTGGCACTATAACATGTTTTAGATGCACATTTTTTTATCACAAAGTAAAGATATGCACACACACACAGGTTTTAATGCAAGGAAAATACAGTTCTTTTATCAGTTGTATCCACTTTACAATATTCTGTGCATGCCACTTACGACACAAACTTCGGGGCATATCAGCAAGGGCCGGCGATAATTATCGCTCAGCGCCCTTAGCGTGAGGATAATTATCGCCGGCCAACTCTGAATTTTATCTCGGAGATAGCGTGCTATTAGCGATAATCACACAACTTTTGGCGATAGCTTGCTGATATGGCCTCACATACTTAGACATGATAACCACTTTCCATAGGATATCATGGCTAAGTCAGTTTCAAAGCAGGCGTAAGGGAAAGTAGCGATAACAGAGGTTATCGATACTTTTCTTGTCGCTATGCTGCTTTGCGTGAGGCTTGATAATAGGAGAAATGTCGCTTAGCGACATTTCTCCCGTTATCCTGGGGAGGAACGCCCACTTTGCATCTTATTAGAGATGTAAAGATGGGCGTTAAGGGAAATGGTGATAAGGCAAGGTTTCACGCGATAGCGTGACCTTGCTGATAAGGCGATAACATTATTTTGTATCGGCTGCTTGCTGATATCCCCTTCATCTTCTGACTCGTTTTCATAACAGTGTTCTTTGGGGGTACTGCGTAATTATTTCAATGCAGTTTACTCAGGATTAAGGACCTTTCTTTATTGCTGCAGACAAAGATGTTACTTAGTGATGGGATTTACCCCCACATGCATCAATGTAGGCTTTTGCGATTCCTTCATTGCGATTATTAAGGAATCGCAATTAAGGAATCGCAAAATTCTATGCATGTAGGAATCACTAAATAAATAGCGATTCCTACACATTCCTTATTAGTGACTCGCAAATTTGGAGTCGCAATTATGTAATGGCTTCCCATTCATTCCATTCATTCCTATGGGCCTCTGGGCCCATAGGAATAAATAGAAATTGCATGCGCAATTTGTGAGTACCCATTAGGTACTCGTAAATTGTGCATGCAATTGCAAGGGTGCCAAAAGGAAACCCTATGGCACCCCTGAAATTGTAATGTGCCCCAAGAGCATGTGTGTGTGTGTAACATTTTTCAAAGTTTTCGCAAATTACCGTCCCGTTTTATTTCATGATAATTTGTGACCCCGAAAAGCAAAATCGCTATTTTAAATTGCATCTTGCATTGCATTTAAGGAATCGCAATTTGCGATTCCTTGAATGCAATCTCAATTTAAGTAATCGCAAATTTTGCGATTACTTACATTGCGATTTTTGCAATTGGGATGATGCATCCCAAATGCAAAAATACTGGTCGCAAAGGGGCAGATTCTGAGAATCTGCCCATTTGTGACCTTTTTTTCCTCTGATGCATGTGGCCGTTACTTTCTAGGACATATGGAGGCATTACACACATTCAGCCATATGTTACTAAACACTTCCCCTAACTGTAAACCAGATCTATTGCCTTTGTCAATGCATATTTACCATAAGTTCTGACAAACTTTATACAGCTGTCTCTAGCTAGACCTTAAAAGAGACAAGTCTCAGAACAGATTAATTTAAGTAATTTGACTTTGACAGAGAGGACAAGTCTGTGATAGGTTTCCAAAAGTAACTTTCCACTTGAGACTGATAAAAATCTAGAGCATCCATATAATAATAGTCGAAGATGGACAGTATGTCGCATGTAGGGCCATAGCACATACAATGAGCACTGGGAGTGTCAAGAGAACACTTTGTTAGCTGACAGGTGTCTAGAGTACTTGAAGATCTGGAGGGGCGCTGCTTTTAGACAGTGGTATATTGCTGCTTGTGAAAGGACTTTCGAGGCAGGTGCAGAATTTGGCTGGAAATGTTGCAGCATTTGTTGACATATTTAAACAACTGCACCTAATGCAATGACATACATAAAGCAACATAGCAACACAAAATATAACAGGACACGTCTCAACAAGACAGTCAAAACAGACGGTAACCCAACTGCTGTATAACAAAACCACATTTGTTTAATAGGGTACAGAATGGGCGGCTGTCCACCGCAACAAACTGGCACACAACAAAAATGCGTTCTCGTAGCCCATTACCATTGCCAGAATCTTGTTTTCATGCTAGGGTAGTAAAAGGTATTTGGAGCAATCATTGCCATAACCTAACACCAAGGACAAAAAATAGCGGGGCATATCATCAAGACAATTATCGCCGCTTAATCGGCCGTTTACGGCCGTAAAGCGGCAATAATCCTAACGCGGTATTAACAAGGACACGCTAACAGGCATTAGCATGTGTTACCTTGCGTCATCCCACATTTCACTAAAGCCTTGCATCTCATCGCTAATGAGATGCAAGGTAGGCGTTCCTGACATTCACTACAAGGCAAAACGTCAATATCGCGGCTTCGCGCTATCAACAAGGATGCCCCATACCCACGTTGCGACTATGAAAGTCGCTCAAGGACCCAATTAACGCAGGTTTCTAACACGAGGTTAATTTCTGACTCAGCCATATTGCCCTATGGGGGGTGGATTGTCATGCTAAATGCACCATGGCTTATCATCAACGAATTCCCTATCGCTGACATTTTATCACTGGATTACCAGCGATATTGCAGCATTTCGCCGCTATCACTGGATATTTTATGACTTTGGAGATAGTCGTTGATGATAACACGCTGTCCCAGTAATAATATCCATCGATAGCCGCGATAACTTGAATCGCGCTAAAGCGCCCTTAGCGATAATTATCGCTGGGCCTTGTAGATATGCCCCGTTGTTTGTCAAAAATGTTTTGCGATCTGGGTCCTAGACTAGTGTAGAACAGAAGAGATGAAAGTTATGAATGGGCGTGAGCAAAACTCCGGTGAAAATATGATTTTTCTTTTGTCACAATAAACATTTCTATAATTTTTTACATTCATTCTATTAGAATTAAGCGTCTTGGAAACAGAGTTGTTTCTCAAGGGCCAAAAGAGAGAGGCTTCCCCCATTGTCCACTGAACTACATACACCTTGAAAGTCAAATTTAGTGCTGAATCTAAACAGTTTTTGTTAGCATTGTTAATGAGCACCCATAGAGCACACTATTAACTCTGAAATTATGAACAGCAGCATTTAAACCGTACGCTGGTGATAGACGTCGAAACATGAGACAATATGTGGTTTGTTTGATCCAGGTCTTTCCACTTTTTGCTGAGCATTGCAGTACAGATGCAGTAAGTTAACGGGCCAATACCGCCATCTTGAGGTTCATAAAAAAGATGCACACTTCTTGGAGCCCACAGAGCTGTTTCTTTAGGGCGCGCGATTTATTATGGTTCGTTTATATTAATAAATTCTGTGGGCCCTAAATCAGCAAAAAAGGGATTACGTGAAGTATCCCTAAATTACCGTTTTGTAAAGTGTAGTAATTAGCATTCATTGCGGTGGCTTTTAAGAGTGTACCAATAAGCAGCTATTGCCACAAACGAAAGGCAAGATGTACCCTCTTACGCAGGACTGAGGTTGGAAACAAGAAAATAATTGTGTCTGGCTCGTGATGAAAGAGTGGTATCACTAACCTTACAAATCTAGGGGATATTTATTATACTCTCACGCAACGCAGCAAGCCACCGTGCTGCAAGGAGTGAAAGAAAAGGGGAGGGCAGGAACGCGCCCCGTTTTACACCAATACGTTCCTGTCCTTTCCTTGTGCTGGTGCACTTTTGGCAGCCTAGAGCCAATGCAGGCACCCTTGCCACATAGTGCCAGGGGGCCTGCGTTATAAGCAGGATTGTTTTTGTGCAGGAAGAGACACCTTCCTGCACATAAACTATCCTGAGAGGCGTTTTCCTCTTTTTATGTGTGCAGCACACATAGGGGCATATTATCAAGCCAGGCGATAAAAATTATCGCCGCTTTAGCGGCAGAAAACTGCCGCTAAAATTGCGATAATGGGCTTGATAATATGCTCTATGGAATTCCAATTGAAGCCCATGTTAGATGTGAAGGACATCTAACCTGAGCTTCAATTGGAATTCCATAGAGCATATTATCAAGCCTATTATCGCCGTTTTAGCGGCAGTTTTCTGCCGCTAAAGCGGCGATAATTTTATCGCCTGGCTTGATAATATGCCCCATAGAAAGAGGAAAAAGTGAGGAGAAATAGAGATATTTTTCTCATTGTACCTCCCCTGGGGAGGCGTAGCATTTTGATGCATTCCCAGGTTTACCACTAATGGTAAATCTGAGAATGTGCCCTAATCCATGGGTGGATGTTGGGAACACCCTCCATGCTCCATCCGTGGAATGCTGCCATGGGGCACAGTAATGAAAGGTAGCGACTTGCACTGCCTTGCGTTACTCCAGATTTATCAACCCATGCACGGCCATGCAAGTTGGCCTAGCATGGCTTGGTAAATCTGACTTTAGTGTTGCGTTCACCTTGCACCCCTAGTGTCAGAAAATACCTTTACACAAGAGGACTGGACATCAAGAAACCAGGACATGTAAAACAAGTGCTGGGGAAGATGGGAAGGCAAATTTCAGGCAGACTTTAAAGTATGTCTTGCAAGTACCAAAAATGCACTGGAAAAGCATTCATTAAGTGACGTAATTACAGTTTAATAATATTAGTCAGAGATCAATGTAATAATAATAATAAGAACATATTAAAATTACCTGGATGGACTTCAGTCTATTGGGAATTTTTGTTTCATTACACGATCTAGAAACACTGAAATTACCAGTTCTAGGTAACAAAAAAAACATGTTCTGAAAATTGTGTGTGCACAGAAAGATTGTGGATGTTGGGATGGAAAAGTCCCTCATATGGTAACAGACGTGCACCCCTGCCCTGTGTGCCTAAGCTGCAAAGATGTCTGGATACCTTGTGCTGATTTCCTGTCCTCTTCCTGCTGTTATGGGTGAACACAGATCATACAGTTGTGCCATATAATAGGCCTGTATCATGGTTTGCAGTCTTTTTAAATCAGGAGGGGCACTAAAACCACTTCCCTCTTAGTGGTGAAAGGCTACTGCCTTTGCCAGGATTTAAGTAAAACAAAAGCGGTGGTGGTAGCATATCGTGTAGTGATGAGTAGGAGTGAACAGACCTTTTTAGGTCTCGCCTAGGCAGCGCTTGCGCTGTCTTGTTGAGACATGCAGTTTATACTTTAGTGAGTGGAAGACCACCTCCTTTTAAATAGTTGTTTTCATTTGTTCTCCAGTGTGCCTTTCAAACCTTCTGCAGTTGGTATTGGTTAATAGTGTTTTAAGTCCCTCCTTTTGGGCTCTTAGCCACGCCTATGGCTATTGGCCCCTTTACTTGTATTAGGGGCGTTGTTTTGGTTGTTGGACTTTTTCTCATTTGAAGCACGTAATGTTGTGATGTTGATGGAGTGCCTCCCAGGCACAGACACTTAGTATTCCCGTCTCGTCCCCCCTGCCGGACTCTCCCGTTCGTGCCTTCTACTGCTCATGTAAAGCACTACCCCCTCCCGCGCGCTCCCGTTCGTGCCTTCTACTGCTCATGTAAAGCCCCGCCCCCTCCCGCGCTCTCCTGTGCGTGCCTTCTACTGCTCATGTAAAGCACCGCCCCCTCCCACGCTCCCCCGTGCGTGCCTTCTACTGCTCATGTAAAGCGCCGCCCCCCTCCCGTTGGTGATGCGCTGCAGTGCCCGCTTGGGGTCGAGTTCGCGCTACATAAAACTGAGGGAGCGGGAGAGTGCGCCATGATAGTTAGGACAGGCATCAGGTTTGGGAGCCACCGCAGTGTAAAGCGCCACCCCCCTCCCGCGTGCTCCCGTTCGTGAAGCCCTGCAGTACCCGCTTGGAGTCGAGTTCACGCTACATAAAACTGAGGGAGCGGGATAGTGCGCCTTGATAGCTGGGACAGGCAGCAGGTTTGGGAGCCACCGCAGGGCAGCATGTACAACAGTATGTACCCTATTTCATCGAGCCTCCCTCGCTAATATTACAACAGACATGTCTATGCCCTTGCTGCCTGACTCCATGATGGCGGCCCCCGTGGGGACAGATAAAGGACTGGCAGGCAGCAGTCCGTCTTCCCTGTCCGCACCTTAGGGTCACGTATTGTGGGCATGGCTCCTGCTCCTACTGCGCATAGTCTTGACAAGCTGAAGTTGGCGGCGAAGGCCAGAGGTGGGTGCGAGGGAAGTCCCGGGTGGGGAGAGGGCGGTGAGAGCGGGAGGGGTGATGGAGGCAGGCAGGATTCACCGAGTGAGTGAAGGGTCACGGTGACAGGCACAGAGTGGGACGAGGGCTCATAGTGATGGGTACGTAGGGTGCCAGGTCACCTGTCTATCAGGGTGAGGGGACACAATAGGGCTGTGAGGGGTACATTTGACCAACGAGGCCTGGGGGCACTGTGTGAGGGTGTCAGGGGTCACCTGTCACCAGTGTATGGGGTCTCTGTCACAGGCACAGAGGGGGGTGTGGGGTACAGGGGCATCACGTTATTAACTAGGCGTGGGGTCACCTGGTGATTGTAGGTGCACATGGGGTGCCAAGGGGTCACCTGTCACCTGTCACCAGTGCATGCGGTTTCTGTCAGAGTGGTGTCAAGGTGTTACCTGTCGCAGACGGTGGATTGGGGTCATTGAGTGAAGGGTGACAGTAATGAGAGGCATGGGGCCATTGATCAATAACTGGGCTCCCATGGGGTGTGAGGTGGGCGTTGGGTTACTGGGTCAGACACTGAGTGGTAAGGTAGATCTTGGCTTCTGTAAAGACTCTACTAGTGTCCTCCTCTAACAGGACTTTTAAAGCACGTCACACCCCCCAACCCCCACCGTGAGTGTATCCAGATGCTAAGAACCTGCGCTTGTTAGTCTGAGGCTGGATAGCTTCAAGCTGGAGCAATGTTGAGGTGTAGAGCGGCATCACACACTGGGCTGAGGGGCTTAGCCACTGGCAGGACTCGGCAGGGTCTCTGCAGATAGATGTGGTGAGTGGGTCACTGAGGCCCTTTGGCACAGTGAAGCCAGGGATAGATTCTTGTCTGGCTGCACCGACTGCTGAGGGGTAACACTGAGAACTGCAGAGCTGTCAGGGTGGACTATGAGGCCACATGCATGCTCCTGACGGTTTGGCCGAGGCATTAGAATCCACCTGGTCTGGGGATGTGTTAAGTTTGGGTAGTGAGGGCTGATGTTCAGCTGAACTGGTGGGCATTGGGTATGACCAGACAGATTTGAATCTGGCCGGGTTTTGTGTTTCATTCTGTTTCTTTGTTTTATATTTTGAGGGAGTGCATTGGTCTCTCTGAACTTTTTATCACTTGCTAAAATGATGCAGGAGTTTACCAACTTAGCAAAAATGTCTTCCTGTGTGGGAAGAAATGATTAATATATACTGAGCATCTGGAATGCAATGTTCCCAGCACCTTAGTTATCGCTTTTCCTTTGCATTGCACACCAGCCAAGACCGGCTTTAGCGCTGTGTCACCGGTGCGCTGAGCTCCTGGGCAGTGTGTTTTGAAATATTTTATGGTTTTAAATAGGACTGCTTGAGTTCCTTGTGTCTTGTGTGTCAGGCAGTTTCCAGACAACAATCAAAGTGGGAAAATAATTCTGGTGATTAATGTTTTTGCTGGAGAGTGAGAGTGTTTTGTTTAGTGATAGTTTTGACTCATCATAAAGTAGCGCAAAGGCTTATTATGCCTGCTGGAAAGAAAGTGTACTATGCAAATCACACGTAGCTAGCTCAGTGAGTAACTGCCCTAGTCACACACATCCATTTGTTAATTGCACTTCATTAGCTACATTCCCAATGTAGAGCATTGCTATTTATTGTCATCAAAGAGTTGCATGCAAACTACAAGGTATAAGTTAGAACATTGTGTTTTCCCCACTCTTTCATTATCCTAAACTTCCTAAAAAGGGTTCATTTTGTTAAAAATAAATTCTTACTAGAAATTCCACTCCAACCACAGTGTTAAATTTTAAATCCTGAGTCTGTGTTTGGAAAAAGCAAGCACTCTTAATATATACTGCCTACCAGTATGGTTGTCTTGTGACTCCTACACTGTGTAGTCCTCTTTCTCTAATTTTACATTTCATGCACACTCATTTGTACACGTGTGATTCATTCTTTCTGTATAATGTGGGTGGAAAGTAAAGTGCTCTAATACCCTACGCTGCTTTAATTAGTACTACAAAACAAATTAAATACGTGTGAGAGAGGTTGCCCTTTCTCTGCCTGGCCAGGGTGCCTTCCTTATCCCTTCCAGATACTGCGAGTGCTGAGTCTGGCTTCTTCCATTGCAGGTGAATTCTGGGGCTGTGAGTGGCACTAGGCCCGATTTTCTCATCTCCCGCAAGCACCACGATCAGTGGTGTTGGAAATCTGCCATTGGTTCCTGTGCAATCTAGTGGGCATGGCCTTCTCTCACCTATATGGGTAATTAAAGATATTTTAAGAGAACAGTGATAGTTCAGGGGTCACGTATTTTTTTAGTCTTGTCCAGCTCACTGTTGGCTTCTTAAGGCCTAGGTTACTCTGGAGAAAGAAGAGCAGGAAAACTCATTCTTCAAGCTTATATGCCACCCCAAAGTGGAAAGTCTCTTAAGCTGAGGGGATCCTTTTGGGCACACAGCACGTGGAGTTTAAAAGGAAACACCGGAGAATAGCATTGGCAAGTGTGTAAGTTATGCCATCTATTTCTGGGTGACATGTTAAATATAAGATTCTGATCCTAAAAGTTCAGGGTTTAAGTCATTTCTATCTCCATAGCATTATGTCTGCTTGGTGTTCTCTTTTGTTATAAATTATTCCAGTACTCATCAGGATATGTAAAAGATGAATACATTTTTTTGAAACCATAAGTGGTCTTGAGGGTTCTTTCCGCTCTTTCATAATACATTTTTGTTTTGTGGCAAGTGCCAACTCTTTTCTTAGGACTAGGATGACCTGGAGAATCACTCTACACTTTACAGACACAGCTATTATGTTAAAGTATGCTCATATTTGTTAATGTTTGTGAGCTATTTTCTCAAGATATTCTGGTTATATTTAGGAGAAAAGAATTCCAGGTTGTTGAGTTAAGAAACTGAATCTCCTATTTATGGAGAAATACTCGTTTATTCCTTACTTATGGTCCCCTGCTTGATGTAACGTGAGCATTAATTTTCTCTAAAGAAGTCATCTTGCTCTCCCTTTTCTCAGGAGGATTATATTCAGATCTTGTATTTTCAGTGATATAACCACCAAAGGCCCTGGTTTTATATTAAAAATAGAGCTTTGGACTATACCATCTCCCGCGGAAAGGCAATATTTCTCTCCATGTGTTACCATACATAGCGTGTCACGCAGTTTGGTGCTTACTTTCCATCCATGTTAAAGAACAGTAGATGTTTCAGCACCCAGGCTAATGTGCTGCATAGCTAAATACATATAAGATCCCAAAGGCGAGACCGATTGCATTGCAAATGCTTGTTACCTGTGTCACTGCAGTGAGGCCTACAAGCTCACTCATGTAAAGCTCTACTGCTGTGGGCTTATCTTACCCTTTGCCATCATCAAGATAGTATGTAGTACTGTGCACCACACATGTGATTGCATGGGTGTGCCATGTGTATGTGTGCTTGTGAATGGTACAATACACAGAAGACTCTGAATTCCATTTTAGGAGACCCAGGGCTGACTGGAGGAACACCAGTGCATCATTTGAACCAGTGGTTTCTGGTGCTCGACACCAGTACTTAATTTTAAACATTGGCACTTGTGAGAGTCTGCCACAAGGTGTCACTTTCTAGCTAATTTAGAGATGACCACAGTCGATGTTGAACAACACAACTATTAGCCATCACACTCCTACAAGTGTTACAATTCGGAATATTCCAGGCCCCCAAAGCTATGAGAATGGTTCAAGCAGCAGATAATAATCATTTTAGTGTATATTGAATTAATAATATACACTTAAAATGGCTATTACCTGCTGCCCAGGCAATTCTTATAGCTTGAGGGCTGGGATAGTTCAAATTGTCACAGTGGTAGGAGTGTGATGGTCATTAGTTGTGTTGTTACAATAATTGGTAGCATGGCAAACACAATGTGTGGTGCAAGCTACAGTGGCCTCCTGACAAGAGCCCTGGCACTTATTTTGTTACAAATTAAGCACTGATAGCATGTGGAGGTAATGGAATCTCCCCAGACATGTTTGTGGATTGTTGCATTCCTGAGTGCTCAGTGAGAGACATGCTGGAGGAAGAAGAGACATGCTCTTCAGTACACTTAAAGATTGCAATTTTTGATTCTTCAACAGCTCACTGGAAAAAGGCCTAGGCACCTCTCAGGAAGGAGATAGGGTTTGTAAGAGTGTGATAAAGTGTAGGGCTGGGGCCCTGGGCAAACCTTTTGCGGCACATATCACTGTGGCTGACATCCAGGTGTGAACCTCTAGTCTCTCCGACGGCCTGTGTTGTGGGGCTATGAGATTTGGAGTCACTCCTATTGTGACAGACTGTTATCTGGAGGAAGGACAGGAAAATGAATGTGGGCACTTCAAAAGTAAGCAGACCCCATCACAAATTAAAAAAGATCCAGTCCCTAAATCACATTTGGTGTGTGGAAATTTATTATAAGAAGGGGAGCTCGATGGCCCCATAATTCTCAACTATTAAGCAGCCAGTCAGGCTGTTTGCTGAGGAGGAAACGCTCTGCCTGTGACCAAGACTGGAGGTTCAGGCCTACCAGTCTACCAGCTGGGCAAGGGGACATCACCCATGGAAATCCAAGATCACCAAATCTTGGAGACTGGAGCACCTGTGCCTGCCTGCTTGCAAAGACCAGTGTTCCCTGTGATGAAGAGGAGAGGGATTGGCAGGAGTGGGGTTCAGTTGAGAGACCCTGGCAACTGAATCCCCATAGCGAGGTGTGAGGAGACGGGTGCAACACCGATCGGGTCATTCCCCACATGCAGATTTAAGTTGGCAAACACATATGCCAGAGGGGGCTGCCATGAAGTTAGTCATGGCTGCACTGCTCAGTACATCGCCCATGTACAAAGTAAAGTCAGTAACCTCATATGCCGGTGAGGGCTGCCATTAAGATGCAGGACTGCCATGCCAAACAGGCCATATAGCCTGTATGCCAGAGGGGGTCACCGGAAAGAAGAAAGAATAGTGCCTGGTTCCACTGCCAGTGACAGGAGAGGACAGTGTGGTGACCAGTGCATCCCAGAGCCCTGACTGAGGATTGGAACCCGATTGATTGTTCCCCCCACCTGTGAGAAGGACCTGAGGAACTTACCAGCTCACCGGAGGAAGTGCCATGGATGCCCAGCCACTGCCCATGCAGGGCTATGAGTACTACTCACCATCAGCAGCCCTTTGCAATGTCCAAGATTGAAATGCTTCTGGGTACTCCAGTAGCACAACCCCTGCCAAAATGGGTAAAATGTACCAGGGGAATTTGTTCTGCTGCATAGCGTCTCAGGTACTGGAACACTTTTGACTTGGGAAGAGTCGGAGTGGGACTCCTGAGACTCGGACTGCTAGTGGTGCTAAACCTGAATGTTGTCTATAGTGAATGGGGAATAACCACTACTGTTAGTAAGAGGGAAGTGAGACTCAGTGGCCTGCCAATTGGACACTAGAGCTCAGTGACCTGCCTATCTAACACCAGAGCTGTATTGTTTGTGTATGCTGTATTTTATTTGTGTTTGTATATAAATACTCCTTTTTTCATAAAAGCGAGCATTTGACTGGACCATCATTTATTGATGCTACTGAATGTATTTTGAGTTGCGAGCCTGTATTCACCCCCTGCATCTACCTCCCTCCAAGAAGGCTTGGACTGCTCGACCCATGCTACTACTGAGAGTCAAGTGCTGAAGGGGTATCTGACCCAGTTTCCCAGGACCCATAGTAAGTCGGGCCCTGGGACATTAGGAGTAAAAAACCTGAACCGTCATGGTTGAGCCCAGTAGCTCATGCTTGCCCCATGGCCCTCTGAAATGGGTTCTGACAGCGGTCATCTTGGAAAGATCTAGTTCAATAAGGAACACCTGTGCTGGCACCATTATGAGACATCCACTATAAAAGGAGCTCAGTAACCTCAGTCAAACACTTCCCAACTGGCTAACCTTTTGTATACTCCTGGTTAAGTTTCATTCTTCCTCATTGTTTCCTGACTATTCTTGTACTATCCTTGTCCCATCCTGTCCTATCATTGTCCTTTCCTATTTCCAGTTCCTGTCTGCCATACTTACCTATACTTTAAATTTTAGGTGTACTTGACGTTGGATTTGCCTTTTTCTCTGTTGTCTGAATTTTCACCAGTTCTTATTTAGATGGCCATGGTATTCAGTCTCTGGTTACCCTATTGTCCACTTCCTGGTGCAAAAATGTGTCCCTTCCCTAGGGCGAAGCTTTGTCTCTTCTCTGATGCAATACTTTGTACCCTTCCTACTGTGGCATCCTGTCCCTTTCTTGATGTAAGATTGGCCCTATCCCATTTGCACCCTTTTAAACTAGAAGATGTTTCATTCTCCATAATGTCCACTGCAGTTTCCTTTCTCCTACATCTTGATCCTGTCCTTTCCTTCTGACGTTAATTGTTGGATTGCCTTCCTCTGCAACATCAGGTGTGTCTCCAGTTTTACATAGGGTAAACAAAGTATTTGGAGGGTTAATTTTGGAATACAGTATCATAATTACTCATTATTATGTTATGTTCATCTCTAGGTAAATCTTCTTGAATGCTTCTGTAGCAGTCATTACAGCTTCTAAGACCCTAAATAAAACTGACAGAGCCAATAAAATCCCATCAAATACTTATGTCATGCATCTATTAGTTATTGATTTACCAATGTATATCTAGCTCTTTATGCCTGTGGTGTGGGTCCAATAGGGGGTTGGTTTGATCTAAACTGTCTTCTGGCAATACAACATTTGAACCGTGACAGACTGAAAAGCAAATATATTTGTCTTGAGATAGCATAGATCAATTAAATACTACTGTGGAACAAATGACTCAGGGGCTTATTTAGCCCTTGGCTGCCTGTACTCCATTATGCCAGGGGAGCAGAAAGGCGTGCTGCACTGACCTGGCAGACAGCAGTTTGCCATTTTTAGGATGCTTGCCTTTCACACATTTTTGTGCTTAATTGGATGGGAGGTGGGTGAAGGGGTTTGCTCCAGATCTGGCTAACCTCTTTCTGGCTACCTATGAAGAGATATATCTCTTCTCACACTTGCCCTTACAGTGATAGTGAGGAAAACACTGATTGCTTAATCTTTGTGAACACTGTTAGTACTGCCTGCCAGCAATGGAATCAAAAATATGGGGGCATATTATCAAGACACGGCGTTAAAATTATCGCCGCTTTAGAGGCAGAAAACTGCAGCTAAAGCGCCGATAATGAGCTTGATAATATGCCCTTGAGAATTCCCATATAAGCCCATGTTCTGGTGTCAACATGGGCTTCTATTGGAATTCTCTACGGCATATTATCAAGCCCATTATCACCGCTTTAGTGGCAGTTTTCTGCCACTAAAGCGGCGATTATTTTAACGCCGTGCTTGATAATATGTCCCATGATGTGTAAATGCAGCGATGTAGTGAAAAATCTGATGCCCAATTCCGAGGTTCCCTCGTCTCCTTGAAAACAGTGATAATCCATGAGATGTAATAGTGAGAGTAGCTCTACCGAAAACACCAACATCAACCTTAAACTCAGAGTGAGGAATACCAACCGTGATAGGACATTTAAAATGTTGCCATTGCATTTCTTGTAACTATTGCTTGGAACCAAAATAGGGCATATGCACAAGTGGATTGCGCCACCGGAATATCACATTCTGGTGGCGCACTGCCCTGCACCCTATTTACAAAGTGGCGTTAAGCCACTTTTTGTGGTTTAAAGACGCTTTGTAAATATGGTATACTTTCACCCAGGTATCTGCATGAAAGGGGTGTGCAAGGGATGTGCAATGGGTGCTGCTGTGAGCGTTCCATCTAAACTCCTATTGCTTTTTGATGCTTCCCAAATTTACAAAGATCTGTCAATCTGAGGCAGCACCAAAAACTAATGCCATTCAAAAGCTGGCATTAGATTGATGCAATGAGGAACAATAATGGTATTTCTCCTTGTTTTTGTTTTTCTCTGTGTGTTGTAGTCTGCAGCATACATAGAAAGAGCAAATCACCATTGATGATTGTTTATGTGCAGGAAGGTATCCCTTTCTGCACATAAACAATCATTAAATAATGACAATTTGCTACTTCCATGCGGGCTGCAGCACACATAGAAGTAGCAAATCGCCATTATTGATTAATTAAGTGCAGGAAGGGACACCTTCCTCCACATAATCAATTATTCCCTGCAGCACTGACACCCTTGCACTATGGCAAAAGGGTGTCTGTGTTGGTGTAAGGAAGTTGTTTTTAGAGCCAGGGAAAACACAGGGGTGCAACGTATTGTAAATACGTCACATCCCTGCATTTTGGAAATGGCGGAGTCTGGCATTGCAAAATTTGTGCAGCTCTGCGCTCTGTCATAATTTTTCACTCCACTAACCTTTAAAACTGATTTGAAATTTACCAGCTGCAACACCATAGATGTCATTTACACTACATAGTGTCCCTGTAACCTTACTTATATTGGGTAGACCACTCAAATGGTCATGAGTCATATTTTACAACGGTGCATCAAATGCAAATTCATGGGAGCACCACTAGTGGAGCATTACCTTCAAATACATCATACAGATGAGGAGATCTGATGGGAAGAGATTGAACAGGTGCACCACAACTACAGAAGAGGAGACACAAATTAAATATGCTTAAGAAAAGACTTGGAATAGATTGACTTTACGGATTCTATTGATAATAGACTAATTTATATCGAAGATTAGAGACAAGCTGCTCTGTTTTAACCATATGCAAATATGGAATCTGATGCGTTTTTAGGTAGAGCATCAGCGCACATGCGCTGTCTGCAAGACCTGCAGTAATCACTCGTACTGAGTGAAATCCCGCCTGCCTCTTGCCATTGGATCACTTGCACATCACTTTTATTTCCTGGCTCTTTACTGGCCAGTGCTCCCGATACACCACTTCCGTTTTTAGACTGGGAGCACCGGCCAAATACAGTTTCATTATAGGTGGGGACTACTTATTTATTAACATGGCGCCCGCTTCATTCACAGCCGCGCAATACCTAGAATGTGTACGGCCACTGAATACTTTTATTTATTATTATGACTGCTGAATACTTTTATTTATTATCATGGCACCCACTTCATTCACAGCCACGCAATACCTATATTGTGCACGGCCACCGAATACTTTTATTTATTAACATGGCGCCCGCATTACCTATAATGTGAACTGTCGCCGAAAGCATTTATTTTATTAACATGGCGCCCCCTTTATTCACAGCCACGCAATACCTATAATATTCACAGCCACGCAATACCTATATTGTGCACGGCCGCCGAATACTTTTATTTATTAACATGGCGCCCGCATTACCTATAATGTGAACTGTCGCCGAAAACATTTATTTTATTAACATGGCGCCCCCTTTATTCACAGCCACGCAATACCTATAATATTAACAGTCACGTAATACCTATAATGTGCACGGCTGCCGAATACTTTTATTTAGTAACATGGCGCCCGCTTTATTCACAGCCACGCAATACCTATAATATTCACAGCAATGCAATCCTATAATGTGCACAGCCGCCAAATACTTTTATTTATTAACATAATGCATGCTTCACTCGCAGCCGCACTTAAAAACTGGCACACGCTATATCAAGTCCAATTAACTTGATAAATGCACTTGTCGGGATGGAATCTAAACGCAGAACTTTGCTCATGTCAGCTGCTTTCGAACTGCATGAACAGTGTCACGCAGAGATGCCAGTGAGAGGAGGAGTGCCCCCAGGTTGCTACCTGCTTGTATGGGGCACAACACGAGGTAAGGCCCAGTTTATCTTTTACTGCTGCAGTTACTCGGAATTCTGGTGAAATGGGTGTTCTGCTTTTACGTTGCAATGTAATATATTCACACCGCAATGCCTGCATTGGTAAGTCCCTTTGTTAAACCATACATCTTACTCAGCCAAATATAGATCAGTGCCCCTAACAACTGCCAGTCACGGCAGACACCACACCTCCTTAAACCCCTCTATGACTACACAGAGCCTAGGCTATCAAATCATAAAGATTCGCTCAGGCTTTGCTGTACCTTTAATGTGAAACCTTTTGCTTATAGTTCAGCAATCTTGTCACCTGGGCACATTGCCTCTGTATTTAGGATATGAGTAAAAACACGTGCCGCATGTCCTTCCCTTAATTAAGTCAGACGGTGCAGAGATTAGGGTTCCTTTCTTAGGTCTCGCCTGACCCAGCGCATGCGCTGGTCTGGCTAGACTTTTTGTGAGGGCTCAAAAAAGTTCTACCATGGCCAGCCTAGAGCTACAGTGCAATGTGCGCAGGCGCGCGCTTAGGAGCAGAGGCACCATATGGCAAACCTTGTCATGCTCACTAAGCACCCGCGATCACTTTCACTTTTGCCCGCGATGTACTCAGTCAATAGAAGACGCAAGACTCAGATTACGTAGGCTTCCAGTATGTATGATGTTCCAAATTCAACCTCAAACTCGACTTTACTTCGTATCCTCTCATTCGCACATATGCCACTTTACCCCTGCCCTATCATTCAGATGACACTCACGCTCGCAGAACCAAGCCATGCATCTTGAAGGCAGAAGTCACTTTGCTCTTCAATTTGTCTGTTGCCATCTTCCCGTCAGACTTTCGCACCACTTCAGACACTAGCCTGCCCCGTCTACATATGGTAGAAATAAAAAAGCCACTAGATATTCTGCCTCACTACCTATTAGAAAACGGGCAATACTTGAAGCAGAAGCGGAAAGCCTTTTTCAGACGACCAGGTAATATACTTTTACGGCATATAACCAGTGAAGTTGGCAAAATATCAACGTGCATAAGCTTTCGATTTACTATAAACTTTGTTTTAACGTGAACATAATACAAATAGTAAATAAAAAAATGACATTGAACTTTTTCTCCGACGCAGTACATGTATTTTAGTGTTTCTCTATGGCTTTTCGGTCGTTTGTAGTGACTTAAAGCCAAACAAAATGCATTCACCTTGAATAAAACTGTCCTTAAACGTATTATGCATATGTATTGCACACTGCTACTGCCGCGAAAAGATGGCGGCCTAATTTATAATAAGTGACGGACATCAAGCAGACGTGCTTGGAACTGCACATAGGTGTTTGTTTGCTATTTATATAGCGCTTCATCGGCCCAAGGGCATTGAAGCTTTATATGAGCACCAGTTACCACATTGCACAAGGTTAAATTTACATATTCCAGTTAATTTCTCTGTGCAATACATACACTGAGCGTTAAACTAACAGTTATATGAAATTCAAAAGTTGAGTTCGTGGACTATGCCTTCCTGCGCAGAACGATGTTCTAGGGTTTCACGTGGGTCTCCTAAGCATTTGATAAAATACGAATTGTATTGTATTTTGTAAGTTGCTTACAAACCCCTTCGATTCAGAACAAAATTCTAGGTTGTGAGCAGTATCTGGTGCATTGATGATTATTTCCTGCGATTAGAAGTGGCAGTAAAACGTTGTGAAGCACGCACACACACACACACACACACACACACACACACACACACACACACAACCACACACACAACCACACCCACACACACACAACCACACCCACAACCACACACACAACAACCACACAACCACACACACACAACCACACACACACAACCACACACAGCCCCACACACAACCACACACACAACCACACACACAATCACACACACACACAACCACAACCACACACACAACCACACCCACAACCACACGCACAAACACACACACACAACCACACACACACACACACAACCACACCCACACACACATTCACCCTGGACATCGATGAGGACCCGCCCACTGTGCATGGACCTACCTCAGTGCACCGCAAATCACCGTCCCGTGGCAGGGTGCCTGTGCCGGCTGCAGTGCATCCGGGGCCACTACTTCTGTGCTGCTCAGGTCTGGGACCCCTTCTTCTGATATATTGGATGACCTCTGTGATGGTGGTCTTGGGGTCATCAACGCCATGTGTCTGTGGCCCTGCGCTGTCCGCAGCCTCCGGCCTCAACTGCGGGCCACTAGGGCCCACACATAGACTCGGGTCCTGACTGGCCCGGACGTAGCATCACCACAGGAGGCACATGCCACCACTGCAAGGACCACCTCCAACCGCCATCTGCCAGAGTTGATACGGTGGTCCTGACAGACCTACAGAGTTGCTCAGACCTGTCGTGGATGCCATCATCGGCCTGATACCCTGCTCAGCACTCCAGGTGCCAGTGATGCAGTGCACCGCAAGCCATTGTCCGTTAGTGACTGGGTTTTGTGCTGTGGAGATGTTGCGCAGCTATGTCACCTCATGTAGTGGGGAAGACCTGGGACTATAATGGGAAAGATGTTTCAAGTGTGCGTACAGGAGATGGCACAGACAATGGGAGGGCAGGTGGCAACACCCCCAAAGCAGGAATGCAGACTGGAGGTGGTAGTCAACCTACACACCCGGAACCATTACTGGGTATTGCGCTGTGGACTGCGGACACAACTGTCACCTCGGGCAGTGTGGGAGACCTGGGACATTGATGATGAAGATGATGCACGTATAACACACCTCACTGCATCTGCATCAGGACTAACCCAAAGGGACACAATCCTAGCTATTCCTTCACATGAGCGCACTCATCTATATTGCCCCTACCTCAGTGCACTGCAACTCACGGAACCTCCTGACTGAATATTGGGTGACCTCTGTCCCTACTCCGGCTCCCTCCATGTTGCTGTGCAATTTACTCTGTAATGCATGTGTTTTCTGTTTCAGTTGCACTGGTGTCCAATGTTCAAGCTGTTGCCAGCACCAAGCATTCCCTGCAGACTGGCTTACACTCACCCCACACACATCCAGCACAGGCATCAATGTACATGTGGCCCTGCCAATAAAGGGGCTAGGCGCACGTGCCCGTAGCCAGTTCGACATGATACCTACGTGTGTCCCTGTGGTCTTGTTGTATGCATGAAGGCCCTGGGCCCTAGAACATTACAGTGTGCTGTGTACATCGGATGCAGACATGTCACTGCAGGCAGCAGGTTGGAGCTTGGACATGTAGCTTTCTCGTCACTCTCTCAATTCGTAAGGGGAGTGGCCTGGGCCATCGTATGCCATGCCAACGTGGGTGTGTGACTTCTATTTGCGCGCCCCTGGGCGTGGTTCTGTACTGTGAATGTGCATCTGCATGTGTCTCTATGGCAGCCTTCCATGGGTTCAGCACACACCCCCACTTGTTGGGCCACCTCCTTTTGGCATGATGACACATGGCATTGGGGTGCCATGTGTGGGTGGGTGAGGTGTCCTGAGCGAGCTGTGCTTGCAGGTGCTTCCTACTGTGTGGCCTGTTGCAGGCTCTGTGTTCGCCTCTGAGTAGCTTGTCTGCCCTGGTCCTGGTGGTGGATTGCGTGGGATATCCATGGGCTGTTGTAGGGCGTCGGTGTCGATGGTGTGGTGGTCCTCTCCGGCATCACAGATGTGTTGTCTTCTGTGCTGTGCTGGCGGTGTTGTGTGCCCCACTGCAATGTGAAGGGGAGATGCATGTTGACATTGTGCTGACATGTATGTTGGCGCATTGTTCTGGTTTACATGCAGACTGTTTGGCAATGTACATTGTGACTGTTTGTGAGGTGCTGGATTCTTCTTCGGGACAGTGTAGATTTGGACTACATGACGGATGTGAGGTCATACGCGTACGTTTCCATTTCACAGTTTCCTGCTCTGTCAGATGTGGTAGGCATGTTTCTGTGCATGTGCGGAGCCAGTTGTGTCCTTTGTTCTGCAGTGTCGGTTATGCGCATTGTACCACATTGTCGTCGATGTGGGTGTGCTGTTCTTGCTATGTGTGTGTGCTGCAGTGTGCCAAGGGGATGTGGGACATGAGCCTGGGTAATTGTGGGTGCAATGTGCTACGCCTCATTATGCATGTGTGCCATTGTGCCCATCTCCCCCCATTCACCCAGTCCCTGTCCGTTACTTTCCATGTTGTTGTTGTCAGGTCCTCTCGAGCTGTGTCCGTACTCCCTACTCCTTGCACCATCTCCACACTGATGACTGTGGCCTGGATTTCCTCCAGGTCCTCCTGTGGCGCTGGTCTGCCACCTCCTGTCGCCGTTGCTGCCTTCCTGTTGGCAGCGGGTTTGTACCTGGTTTAGGTTGTCACATCCTGCCAGCGCCTCATGGCCTCCTCCGTTGGTCTCCTCCACACTCTGGCTGCATTCACGGTAGTCTGCTTATGGGTCAGCTGCTGGTAGTGTTCTGTCACCTCCGTGATGCTGGTTTTGTTTTCCTGTGGTCTGCACCCCGTCTTCCTCTCCTTTTTCTCCTTGGCCTTCCCCGAGACCGTTGTTCCTTGCTGGTGGTCTGTGGGAGTTGTGGGGTTCGCGTTGTCCTCTGCGCTAGGTCAGGCTGCATCCATGTTGCTCCGTGCTTAGGCTTGCTTCTGGTGTGTTGTTTCTGTGGTTTTTATGGTGCATTTTCCCGCAAGACGCTTGGGATTTGCAGGCCTGTGGCTGGTTTTCGCTACTTTTTGTACTGCGATGGGCCTCATCACATTCATTTTTGCATTCGCGTTTTGCATTTTTGCGGCGTGGCGTTGATTTTGACGCTGACATTTGATGCGTTATCTGGTGTCTATCGCATGCTACCGCCTTGCTGTGAATTCCACGTTGACACAGGGTTATTTTCCCGCGATGGGATGCGATAATGAATGTTTCATTACGCTACTCTTGCGGTAGTTTTCACACATTCTTGTGAATATACCCCAATGTCTTTTATTTATGTTTTTAAAAACCTGCAAATGATGCATAAACACGCACTTTGTACTTATAGTACTTGCTTATAAAAAGCAAGGCTGTCAGCAAATGTGACTTTTTTACTGCCAGCCTTGCTTCTTATAAAACAAGGACTATGAGTACAAAGTGTGTGTTTACGCACTATTTGCAGGTTTTAAAAACACATAAATAAAAGGCAGTGTCATTTACATTGCCAATAGCTCTATGGCAGCCTTCCATGGGTTCAGCACACACCCCCACTTGTTGGGCCACCTCCTTTTGGCATGATGACACATGGCATTGGGGTGCCATGTGTGGGTGGGTGAGGTGTCCTGAGCGAGCTGTGCTTGCAGGTGCTTCCTACTGTGTGGCCTGTTGCAGGCTCTGTGTTCGCCTCTGAGTAGCTTGTCTGCCCTGGTCCTGGTGGTGGATTGCGTGGGATATCCATGGGCTGTTGTAGGGCGTCGGTGTCGATGGTGTGGTGGTCCTCTCCGGCATCACAGATGTGTTGTCGTCTGTGCTGTGCTGGCGGTGTTGTGTGCCCCACTGCAATGTGAAGGGGAGATGCATGTTGACATTGTGCTGACATGTATGTTGGCGCATTGTTCTGGTTTACATGCAGACTGTTTGGCAATGTACATTGTGACTGTTTGTGAGGTGCTGGATTCTTCTTCGGGACAGTGTAGATTTGGACTACATGACGGATGTGAGTTGGTACGCGTACGTTTCCATTTCACAGTTTCCTGCTCTGTCAGATGTGGTAGGCATGTTTCTGTGCATGTGAGGAGCCAGTTGTGTCCTTTGTTCTGCAGTGTCGGTTATGCGCATTGTACCACATTGTCGTCAATGTGGGTGTGCTGTTCTTGCTATGTGTGTGTGCTGCAGTGTGCCAAGGGGATGTGGGACATGAGCCTGGGTAATTGTGGGTGCAATGTGCTACGCCTCATTATGCAGGTGTGCCATTGTGCCCATCTCCCCCCATTCACCCAGTCCCTGTCCGTTACTTTCCCTGTTGTTGTTGTCAGGTCCTCTCGAGCTGTGTCCGTACTCCCTACTCCTTGCACCGTCTCCACACTGATGACTGTGGCCTGGATTTCCTCCAGGTCCTCCTGTGGCGCTGGTCTGCCACCTCCTGTCGCCGTTGCTGCCTTCCTGTTGGCAGCGGGTTTGTATCTGGTTTAGGTTGTCACATCCTGCCAGCGCCTCATGGCCTCCTCCGTTGGTCTCCTCAACACTCTGGCTGCATTCACGGTAGTCTGCTTATGGGTCAGCTGCTGGTAGTGTTCTGTCACCTCCGTGATGCTGGTTTTGTTTTCCTGTGGTCTGCACCCCGTCTTCCTCTCCCTTTTCTCCTTGGCCTTCCCCGAGACCGTTGTTCCTTGCTGGTGGTCTGTGGGAGTTGTGGGGTTCGCGTTGTCCTCTGCGCTAGGTCAGGCTGCATCCATGTTGCTCCGTGCTTAGGCTTGCTTCTGGTGTGTTGTTTCTGTGGTTTTTATGGTGCATTTTCCCGCAAGACGCTTGGGATTTGCAGGCCTGTGGCTGGTTTTCGCTACTTTTTGTACTGCGATGGGCCTCATCACATTAATTTTTGCGTTCGCGTTTTGCATTTTTGCGGCGTGGCGTTGATTTTGACGCTGACATTTGACGCGTTATCTGGTGTCTATCGCATGCTACCGCCTTGCTGTGAATTCCACGTTGACACAGGGTTATTTTCCCGCGATGGGATGCGATAATGAATGTTTCATTACGCTACTCTTGCGGTAGTTTTCACACATTCTTGTGAATATACCCCAATGTCTTTTATTTATGTTTTTAAAAACCTGCAAATGATGCATAAACACGCACTTTGTACTTATAGTACTTGCTTATAAAAAGCAAGGCTGTCAGCAAATGTGACTTTTTTACTGCCAGCCTTGCTTCTTATAAAACAAGGACTATAAGTACAAAGGGGCAGATTTATGATAACTGGCGCATCCCTGCATATCAGCAGGAATGCGCCAGTTATTATGCGCCACAGCTGCGCCACCATGGATGCGCCACATTTATAATGCGGCGCACCATGTGGCAAAAACGGCACAGATGCGTGACGCATCTGTGCCGTAAAAGTGGCGCATTGCTGGAGTTGCGTCGCAAGCGCGACGCAGCTCCAGCAATGCTCTGGGGGGCCCTATCTGTACAATGCTGCGTCAATCCTTACGCCTGCTTCAAGCAGGCGCAGGGTTTTGACGCAGCATGGGCCTAAAAGTGACTGAGTGAAATCTTGTAGATTTCACTCAGCCACTTTTAGGAGGCGTTCCTGCGACGGAACGCCCCCACCTGCCCTGGAACGCCTACATGTGGCGCAGGGCTTTACAACGTGACGCATCTCCCAGATGCGTCACGTTGTAAATACCCCGCACCATGGCGCAGGATTTGCGCCGCTGCTGCATCACAAAAGTGACGCAACGGCGGCGCAAAAGTGGCGCAAGTGCAACATAAATCTGCCCCAAAGTGTGTGTTTACGCACTATTTGCAGGTTTTAAAAACACATAAATAAAAGGCAGTGTCATTTACATTGCCAATAGCTCGAAGTCTGGCAAATGCAAGACATATTGCATTGCAAATGCTTGTTATGTATTGTTGCTTTGTGTATAATTGAATCGAGTTGAAGATGAGAGTCTATCTAGAATTGCTTTATCCAATGATTTTTTGTATGACTACACACATTGACACTATAAAAAGGGACACTAGATAAGGATATCTTATCCTGTGAGACTGTCTGAAACAGTCAGACTAGCCTTAAGGAGCTATCTCTTCACTGTCAGTCGTAGTTTATTAATTCTGAAGAGCTACTACTGATACCACCCAATCATATCAGAGTGGTAATTTAGGGGCATATCAGCAACAACCGGCGATAATTATCGCTAAGCGCACTTAGCGCTAGGATAATTATCGCCGGCTAGCGTGGATTTTTATCGCTGAGATAGCGTGCTATTAGCAACGCTTATCTCAAAAGCGATAAAAATCCAAGCGCTAACTGCCTAACGTGAGATTATCGCTGGAAACCCAGCGATAATCTCACGAAATGTGGCGTTAGGTGGTTAATAGGGCCCCAAAAACTTAGCCATGATATTCACCTTCCATAGGATATCATGGCTAAGTCAGTCCTGAAGCAGGCGTAAGGAAAGTAGCGATAACAGGGGTTATCGCTACTTTTCCTGCCGCTATGCTTCATAGCGTGGGGCTTGATGATAGGAGAAATGTCACATTTCTCCTGTCATGTCAGGTCAGGAACGCCCACTTTGCATCTCATTAGAGATGCAAAGCTAGGCGCTAAGAATTTGTGCGCTAATGCAAGGTTTCACGCGTTAGTGTGACCTTGCTAATTAGGCGATAAAATTATCGCCGCTTTTCGGCTGAAAACGGCCGCAAAAGCAGCGATAATTTTCTATCGCCGCCTTGTAAATATGCCCCTTATTTCTTTAGGTTATGCTTTAATTTATGCATATTAGAAAACAGATGAATTAAAATATTTCCTATTATTTGTGACTTTTATTCCTGGTTTTTTTCTAAGACAGCATGTACGCTACTCATGCATCGCCACTCTATTTTAATGAGGCTCAAGCAGGTGCACTCGACCATTGTTCTCCGGGATCTGCAAGCACTTGCTGCAGTCTGTGTAAGTACTGAGAGAGTCCACTGGATGGCACAACTCCTCTACCTTTGGATACACATAATTTTAACGTATTTTCCTTGGTTCTTCTGCGGAATGGAGAACTTTGATGAGTTGATCATTGATGATTATTTGAACGTGTGAGTTTGTTTGCTTATTTTCTTTCTTCCAAGGCTATTGAATTGAGTATAATTTGCTGAATGTAGCTTCTGAGCGGATTAGTTCCCAGTTTCTGGCCAAACAGAAGGTGTCTCTGGTTTCCATTAAAGAAAATATTTTGTAAAGATTTTACAATCCAAAATATGATGATGAACTATTATTTTGTTAGATTGTGGTTGTTTCTTTACCACACCCCAAATAATATGATTTGGTATTACATTGCAGTCATAAGTTCAGTGGCGGCTGGTGGAATTTGAAAGTGGTGAGCATAAGAAGAATAAATCAATGAATGCTAGCGAGTTAAACAAGCGAGTCCGATTTAGAAAAGGAGGATTCCGTGGAGTTCCCCCCGCCCCTCAGAAATGTTTTTAAAATTGCTGTATTTTGGTGTAATTCGCATCACCATTTCTGTGATGAATGAACCAAAAATACAGTTCTTTTAGGCATTTGTAAAGGAAAAGTTATAATACATTTCATAGAATTTCTGGGTTGCCAACCAATTCTGACCTCCGAAGGGGGCTAGGGTACCAGGCAAGACTGCTTTAGCTCTACAACAATGAAACAAACGTGTAATTTTGTTCCTACTGTTAGTGCAGGCTGGCCACTTTCTGCATCAGCAATTCAACGTTGACTGCACAGTGACCTTCATGACGTAATAAAATGCTACAAGTATAAGAAATATCCACTCGAAACAAACAGCAAATGTTTAGGAAGTCAGCAAAAGCTTTGTAATTACGAGCAAGCAATTTTGTTAAAAAACTGAAATGAATATTGTCCTTGAAATAGCTTATACATCACTCTGAAGCCCTTGGGTCCACCAGTACCTTAGAAAACCATTACAAAATACACTATGAAATTAAACTAACATGCGTTGCTTAAAGTATAAGAAATATCCACTGAAAACCTTTTATTTTTTTAGAAAGAAACAACAAAATCTTTATATGGATGAGCAGGCTAGGTATAATTGTTAAAAAATAAAACCTTTAACTTATTTTAAATACGTTGCATGCTGCGCTCAGTCCAGTACAAAACAGCTAACTACAAAAGAATATGAAAATAAATAAATATTATACATTTTAAGACAAATCCCTTCAAAACTAACACTATATTTTTTAAGACAACAGAAAAATGTTAAAAAATAACAAAATATGAATATATTTTCACTTATCCTGTAGCGTGGCATTTTGCTGAATTTCACAACAGCGAGAGAAGTTTATTGACATTTTTCTGTCTAGATCATGTACCAATGAGTGACCGGGGAGGAAACCGCAAACTTAAACTGCGTAGGCTGGAATCTAGATTCATAATTGATATGCAACCTACCATCCCGAATGGATTAAACACTGAAGAAGTATTTGCAATCCATTTAGGAGGAGGCCCTATGATGCTATGTCTCAATAATTTTCCGTATATTCAAGTTGGTTATAATGAGAGTACTGTAATGGAGAATGTTTATAACTGTAGAGTGATCACACATCGGCCATATAGCCCACTTAGGACTCATATTTTGTTTATAATTTTGAGGCACTACTTGTCATGTATGGATTTGGATGTGCAGAATAGGATGTAATTAAGTGTCATATATTGATACACAATAGCACTAAATATGGAGTTAGTGCTAATGGAATGTGCTAAATTGATTTCTTGATGAACTTTTTTCTTTTTCTTAATTGTTTTTTGAGGGTAGTGCCCCGATTTTGCTCATCCAGGGCTCTATGTTGATATATTGAGGTATCTCTTTATGGGAGCGAATGTATAAAGGAATTGATGAATTGAATGAATTTCATGCTCACTAGCCCATCCAGGGCTCAATTGTGGTATAATAAGAGGTATCTCGCTAAGGGAGCAATAAGAATCATGAATCAATGAATTTTGGTAGAAGGATTACTGAATGTATTAAGGTTTATCAAATATATGTAAATAATTTCGAGTATTTTCCTTTACTGACTAACATGTGTTAAGATGGCATCTCCCTTTACCTTATGATTTGGAGTCCGTCGTTTGTGTTGATGTAGATTGCACCGTAAGTCCGATGTGCATAGCAGGATATAATTATGTTTGAACTTACAGCACTTTTTGAACAGTGGGAAAAAGGCGCGAAGCCGAAACGCGTCCTGTGTCTTGGTGAAATAAAATAACCAAGCTGCAACCTCGACTGAGTGCGGTCCCTTCATTTTCCTTCCGGGGATGAAGTTTTGAGCTTGATATATATATATATATATATATATATATATATATATATATCTATATATATATATATATATATATATATATATATATATTCACTGAAAAAACCATAGGTTTCACACACGTTATAGTTAGGAATTAGCATTTAAAAAACCTTAGAAATTCAATGAAAAAAACAAAGGTTTCACACATGTTATAGTTAGCTGGACATTTCACTCGTAAAAAACCAATGAAATTTCCCCGTTATAGTTAGTTCAGCTAACTATAACTCGCGCGCCCGCAATGCACTACTGATGACGTCACATATTACATCACTCATGACATGGTCACTGACATCACTCATGACATCACTGATGACATCTCAAATGACATCACTGATGACATCATCCAGTGAATGTGTGTTTTTCTGAAAATTAAATATGTTTTATATATGTATATCTCAAGGTCAATGGAAGAATAAATGGGTATATAAGTGTCTAAATGAATGCTTTGTTTTTGAAAAATTGATTGTGTAAATGACTGATTAAGTGTATCATAGTAAATACATGGCTTACTGAGTAATGTTTAAATAAGAAAAAATCTGTATTAGTCTCTCACTTTGTGTATAAGTGGCTGCATGGGTTGGTGAGTAGCTTCATGGGTGTCTATATAGGCTATTAGTTGTTTTTTAAGTATCAGTCTGAGTGTCTGTATGGTTCGGTGGGGGGTATTATGTAGTGCATAGGTGCATGAATGAGTGATTCACTCTTTGTATGTATTGAAGACAGCATGTGTGCAGGACTGTATGGGTGGATGACTGTGTGTATGGGTGTATTAGTGAGTGAATGACTGTCTCAATAGTGTCTTCATGAGTAACTACATATCTATTTAACTAGTGAATGTGACTATTGGTGTATATAAGTGAGTATATGTAAGAGTGAGAGATTGGAAGAATTCCTGTATGAATAAGTATGTGTTTCTATAAGTGATTGTTTAAAAGAGTAAGTATATGTAAGTTTCTGTAGAAGTAAGTGTGGTGGTGTGTGTATAACTGTATATGCAAGTAAATGGATGTTTGATTCTTTATTAGCATGAGTGACTATGTGTGTGAGTAACTCTATGGATGAGTGGCGTTGTGTAACAGGATGTACAGGTGTATGAATACATATGATGAGTGACTACATGTATGAGTGACTGTATAGGACTGTTGGTGAATGAGTGGATGTGTATGTGGTTCTTAGAATTACTGAATAGGTTGTTGTAACTGATATTGATATGTTCATTATTTCGAACATTTTAGTTTCATTTTTTTAAATGTGTGTATTAAAGGTTATATTAGAGGAAGAAGAGGTCTGCTACTATTTCACAAGGATGATGTCATCAGTGATGTCATCAGTGATGTCATTTGAGATGTCATCAGTGATGTCATGAGTGATGTCAGTGACCATGTCATGAGTGATGTAATATGTGACGTCATCAGTAGTGCATTGCGGGCGCGCGAGTTATAGTTAGCTGAACTAACTATAACGGGGAAATTTCATTGGTTTTTTACGAGTGAAATGTCCAGCTAACTATAACATGTGTGAAACCTTTGGTTTTTTCATTGAATTTCTAAGGTTTTTTAAATGCTAATTCCTAACTATAACGTGTGTGAAACCTATGGTTTTTTCAGTGAATTTGCAAGGTTTTTTAAATGCTAATCCCTAACTATAACATGTGTGAAACCCATGGTTTTTTCAGTGAATTTGCAAGGTTTTTAAAATGCTAATTTCTAACTATAACGTGTGTGATACCCATGTTTTTTTCAGTGAATTTGTACGGTTTTTTAAATGCAAATTTTTTTTTGTCATTTTTTGTAACCCTTTGTATAAAATAATATATGTACTATATCCTGCATTATGGAAAGGTTTTTTTTTTTTTATTTATGCATTTTTTTCCGTGTGCGTACGGTAAGCTGACGGTACGCGCTTCGTACGTTATAAGTACGGTGCGCGTACATGAGTGACGTACGCGTACACCCGGAAGCAACGTCGCGGGTACGCAGGGGCGTGTAATGCGCATGCGCGATACGCAAAACGTGCGTGACGTACGCGTACACCCGGAAGCAACGTCGCGGTTACGCAGGGGCGTGTAATGCGCATGCGCGATACGCAATACGTGCGTGACGTACGCGTACACCCGGAAGCAACGTCGCGGTTACGCAGGGGCGTGTAATGCGCATGCGCGAGTGTGAAATACGCGCTGCGTAAGCGCACCGTAAGCGTCACGTGCGCGCACGGCAGGTCATGTGACTTACAAAGAACACTTTTTATTGGTTGAAATTACTTTCACTTCCAGAAACTTCCCACACCACACCCATTCCCCTCATTACTGCTTGAAAGAACACTTTTCATTGGTTGAAACTACTTTCAGTTCCAGATTCTTCCCACACCACACCCATTCCCCTCATTTCTGCTTGTGATTCTCTAGGAGCAGGAGCTGGATTGACATTGGGATACAATGGCAGAACAGCAGACCTCTTCTGAGAGTGAGGCCAGCAGCACCACCATGATCCAGAGAAGGAGGAAACAAAAGACTTCTTTTGTATGGGAGTATTTCACTTTTCCAGAGGGGGAGAAAAAGGTGAATGCTCCATTGGTCACTTGCAAACTTTGTGGTCGTGTTTTATCAAGAGGAAATCCAAGGAGGAAATACTCCTTTGGAAATCACTCTATGAAGAGACACCTCCAGGACAGACACCCAAGGACCTTTGCTCGACATGCTGAAGAAAACCCTTCAGTAAGTCACCAGAGCCCAGCCTCAGATGCTCAGCCAAGTACATCATCGGCAGCTCAGCTGAGCCCTTCCTCTGATGTGGGAGCATCACCTTTTTCTTCTCCTGTGGACATCAACCCTCGATTTGGGAGTGTTGAAATGAGGTGTACAAAATGTGGTGGTCTTATTGTTTTTGGGGAGATCAGTCTTACCCTTATTAACAATAAGATAGACCAGCATGTTTGTAGACGCTTATAATACTCCCATTCTTTCTTTCCTCCATCCCTGTATGAACCCAACGGCTCTTATAACAGCCAACCTTACCTCTCAACTTTTTTTTATTTTTTCTTTGAAACTTTTTTTTTATTTTTTTTTACCGTACGCGTACGGTAAGCGTATTATTATTATTATTTTTTTTTTTAAAAACACTAAAAATCAATTACCACATCTCAAGATCCTTGAGAAATTAATAACTAATTTTTTAAAATCTTTTAGAGATAAAGTGGACCACACCACAAAGTATGAAAGTGACCAATTGAGCATTCACCTTTTTCTCCCCCTCTGGAAAAGAAAAATACATTATGAATCCACTTTTTAGATTCTGAAAACAGCACATGTCCAAACTGCTTTTTCAGACCACCACCATGTGTAACCTGGGTGGCTGCCTATATTCCAGCAAGGGCAACCAGCCTTAGTGATGCTGAATGTATTTGCATTACTGGCTGAAACCTCAAACCCCACTCGCTTGTAAATACTGTGCATGATTCCACATGGTAAGCAGCTGGGTGTGTGCTAAGAGTCTGCTTCTGCACCAAAAAACGGCTCCCCCTTTCCATCTAATGCAACTGTGAAATCACCAGAGCAATACGCAATAAATCTCTGCCTATAATTCCTCTTTGCACACAGAGTCATGTTTTCACATTAGTCACAAAACGAAATTTCTTTGCCAATTTGAAAGCTCACTTACTGCTCATTTTTTTGGCAAGTGATAATCACTTTTACAGACTGACACATTATGAATCCACTTTTCAGATTCTTAA
The DNA here is from genome assembly GCF_964204655.1 of Triturus cristatus. Taxonomy (NCBI): domain Eukaryota; kingdom Metazoa; phylum Chordata; class Amphibia; order Caudata; family Salamandridae; genus Triturus; species Triturus cristatus. Next base: position 344,536,454 of record NC_140581.1, read on the forward strand.
AAAACCACATGTCCAAACTGCTTTTTCATACCACCACCATGTGTATCATGGGTGACTGCCTACATACCAGCAAGGGCAACCAGCCTTAGTGATGCTGAATGTATTTGCATTACAGACTGAAACCTCAAACCCCACTCGCTTGTAAATACTGTGCATGATTCTACATGGTAAGCAGCTGGGTGTGTGCTAAGAGTCTGCTTCTGCACCAAAAAATGGCTCCCCCTTTTTCCTACTAATGCAACTATGAAATCACCAGAGTAGTACACAATAAATCTCTGCCTGTAATTCCTATATGCACACAGAGTCATGTTTTCACATTACTCACAAAACGAAATTTCTTTCCCAATTTGAAAGCACACTTACTGCTCTTTTTTTTGTCAAGTGACAATCACTTTTACAGACTGACACATTATGAATCCACTTTTCAGATTCTTAAAAAAGCACATGTCCAAACTGCTTTTTCAGACCACCACCATGTGTATCCTGGGTGACTGCCTACATACCAGCAAGGGCAACCAGCCTTAGTGATGCTGAATGTATTTGCATTACAGACTGAAACCTCAAACCCCACTCGCTTGTAAATACTGTGCATGATTCCACATGGAAAGCAGCTGGGTGTGTGCTAAGAGTCTGCTTCTGCACCAAAAAATGACTCCCCCTTTTTACTACTAATGCAACTATGAAATCACCAGAGCAGTACACAATAAATCTCTGCCTGTAATTCCTATATGCACACAGAGTCATATTTTCACATTAGTCACAAAACGAAATTTCTTTGCCAATTTGAAAGCACAGTTACTGCTCTTTTCTTTGACAAGTGATAATCACTTTTACAGACTGACACATTATGAATCCACTTTTCAGATTTTTTTAAAAGCACATGTCCAAACTGCTTTTTCAGACCACCACCATGTGTAACCTGGGTGACTGCCTACATTCCAGCAAGGGCAACCAGCCTTAGTGATGCTGAATGTATTTGCATTACTGACTGAAACCTCAAACCCCACTCGCTTGTAAATACTGTGCATGATTCAACATGGTAAGCAGCTGGGTGTGTGCTAAGAGTCTGCTTCTGCACCAAAAAATGGCTCCCCCTTTCCATGTAATGCAACTGTGAAATCACCAGAGCAATACGCAATAAATCTCTGCCTATAATTCCTCTTTGCACACAGAGTCATGTTTTCACATTAGTCACAAAACGAAATTTCTTTGCCAATTTGAAAGCACACTTACTGCTCTTTTTTTTGACAAGTGAAAATCACTTTTACAGACTGACACATTATGAATCCACTTTTCAGATTTTTTTAATTGCACATGTCCAAACTGCTTTTTCAGACCACCACCATGTGTAACCTGGGTGACTGCCTACATTCCAGCAAGGGCAACCAGCCTTAGTGATGCTGAATGTATTTGCATTACTGACTGAAACCTCAAACCCCACTCGCTTGTAAATACTGTGCATGATTCAACATGGTAAGCAGCTGGGTGTGTGCTAAGAGTCTGCTTCTGCACCAAAAAATGGCTCCCCCTTTTTCCGAACCCCACTCGCTTGTAAATACTGTGCATGATTCAACATGGTAAGCAGCTGGGTGTGTGGTAAGAGTCTGCTTCTGCACCAAAAAATGGCTCCCCCTTTCCATGTAATGCAACTGTAAAATCACCAGAGCAATACGCAATAAATCTCTGCCTATAATTCCTCTTTGCACACAGAGTCATGTTTTCACATTAGTCACAAAACGAAATTTCTTTGCCAATTTGAAAGCACACTTACTGCTCTTTTTTTTGACAAGTGATAATCATTTTTACAGACTGACACATTATGAATCCACTTTTCAGATTTTTTTAATTGCACATGTCCAAACTGCTTTTTCAGACCACCACCATGTGTAACCTGGGTGACTGCCTACATTCCAGCAAGGGCAACCAGCCTTAGTGATGCTGAATGTATTTGCATTACTGACTGAAACCTCAAACCCCACTCGCTTGTAAATACTGTGCATGATTCAACATGGTAAGCAGCTGGGTGTGTGCTAAGAGTCTGCTTCTGCACCAAAAAATGGCTCCCCCTTTTTCCTACTAATGCAACTATGAAATCACCAGAGTAGTACACAATAAATCTATGCCTGTAATTCCTATATGCACACAGAGTCCTGTTTTCACATTACTCACAAAACGAAATTTCTTTCCCAATTTGAAAGCACACTTACTGCTCTTTTTTTTGTCAAGTGACAATCACTTTTACAGACTGACACATTATGAATCCACTTTTAAGATTCTTAAAAAAGCACATGTCCAAACTGCTTTTTCAGACCACCACCATGTGTATCCTGGGTGACTGCCTACATACCAGCAAGGGCAACCAGCCTTAGTGATGCTGAATGTATTTGCATTACAGACTGAAACCTCAAACCCCACTCGCTTGTAAATACTGTGCATGATTCCACATGGAAAGCAGCTGGGTGTGTGCTAAGAGTCTGCTTCTGCACCAAAAAATGACTCCCCCTTTTTACCACTAATGCAACAATGAAATCACCAGAGCAGTACACAATAAATCTCTGCCTGTAATTCCTATATGCACACAGAGTCATATTTTCACATTAGTCACAACACGAAATTTCTTTGCCAATTTGAAAGCACACTTACTGCTCTTTTTTTTGACAAGTGATAATCACTTTTACAGACTGACACATTATGAATCCACTTTTCAGATTTTTTTAATTGCACATGTCCAAACTGCTTTTTCAGACCACCACCATGTGTAACCTGGGTGACTACCTACATTCCAGCAAGGGCAACCAGCCTTAGTGATGCTGAATGTATATGCATTACTGAGTCCAACCTCAATCCCTTAAACTATTCTTTTTTATACCAGTACACCTTAATTTATCGTGAAAACATAGTCCATATTATTTTACATGTTCCTCACATTTAAATTTCTCCCAAAACAGAAAATGATAAACACAACTTCAACAAAAGGAATTCCATTTCTATTATTAATTTCTTAATTTACCATATACATCCCCTCTCAAACTCTAAACTCACCTTTAAAATTAGTTAGCTGTGAAAGAAATGTGGCACTCAAACAGCAGATTATCAGAGCCAGGATCTCTTTTCTTTACACCTCTCTCCTATTCTCTTTCTATTGGTTGAAAACCAACCCTTTTCCAAAAGAACCCTTCCCCCAACTTGACTTCTGCCTAGTACCCTTCCCCCAACTTGACTTCTGCCTGCTACCATAGCAACAGCTCATGGAACACTGCTGTGTGGAGTTAGGTCAGAAGTTCGCCAAACAATGTTTCAATTCCACAGAGCAAGAGTGCTTGACTTTTCAAACCTAACAGCAAATCCAAAGTACTGTTCTTTGGTAACACATTTTTCTGTACCAATACAAAACATGCTTCTATTAATTTACACATGCAGCCTAGTTTTTATTCTAGAATGGTATGAAACAGCCAATCAGTTCTTTTTTTAATGAAAAAAATATGTATGCCTCCATTTCCAAACTGTCTTTCATTTCATTTTCCCATTCTACTGAATTACACCTCCTGAGTGCATCCAGATCTCCTTGGAAGATGTTCACAGTGTGGATTGTAGGGCACAGCTATGTCTTCTGGAGTGAAAAGTATGCAGAGAAAACAGGTATGGTGAGAGACCTTGCTTTGCCAAATGTAGACATTAAATGGATTGGTCAGAGAGGGTTAAAGTGGCACCAAGTGATGCCATTGGTGAAATCCTTCATGCAAATCCAACACCCTGACCTCATAATAGTGCACTGTGGTGGCAATGACCTAGGCACTTTGACTGGGGTAGGTCTGGAAATGCTTATGAAGGACACCTTTGCACAACTGTTTTCACTTTTCCCTAAAACTGCCTTTGTGTTTTCTAACATATGCCAAAGGCAAAAATGGAACTGGTCCAATCATTTCTGTTCGCAGATTGACAAAGCAAGAAAGCACGTCAACAAATCTGTTTCTGCTTTCCTCCGTGACTATGGTATGGGTTCCATTTACCACAACAACTTGCGTTACGACATGCAAGACATTTATAGAGGAGATGGTGTACACTTCAATGATGAAGGGAACAGAGTCTTCCTCTTGAACCTTAGACTCTGCATCGGTACTTACTTGTAGGTACCACTAAAAAATCACTTCATAAACACAACAGCTCTTTTTAGAGCCCCCTAATATCTAAACACTTAAATCTGAATTTTATTTCACTTTTTATTTTTTTTTTCTACCTTACGCGTACGGTAAGCTTACCGTAAGCTTACCGTACGCGTACCCCGCGATTTTTAAAAAAAAAATAATAAATGTTTTCTTTGTACTTTTCTGTCCTTCTTTGACCCCCTTACAAATGTTAGGGGGTCTGTAACTCTCCACCTTGCCCCCTTTTCAAGATATCACTCTTTTTTTTCTGAGTGAAAAACACGAAATGGCGGCCGCTGCTTCCTGGTTTCGACCGATTCGAACGTTTACTAAGATCTAAGGGCCAATCAGAATCGCGCTCGCGCACGCCACCGTACGCGTACGGTAAGCGCACCGTAAGCGCACGGTAAGCTGCCACAGATATATATATTGATGAAAAGGCTATTTTCTCAGATTCTACTGAACAGATTTACACCAAACCTACAAAAGGCACTTCCTTGACCTAGGGACTACCTCTCTGCCAAATTTCAAGTAATTCTGTTCAGCCGTTCGGGCTGTAGCCCTGTCTAAAGGTCCTATGGAAAAATGCATGGGAAAAACGCGTTTTGGGACCCCCCTTTTATCTCAGCCCCCGCTTGACGAATCTCCCCGAGACTTTCAGGGAAGGGGCGGAGCGTAGCGCCCCACCTATTTTGAAAAATTCGCGAGGATTCGTCCACCGGCGCCAAAGTTATTCAAAATAGAATGTTGCGGATTTCCTATGGAAACGTGGTCCTAACTATAACTACCTACTGGCGACCGCCAGTAGGTAATATATATATATATATAAATATATATATATATATATTCACTAAAAAAAACATAGGTTTCAGGGGCGTTATAGTTAGCTGGACTTTTCACTCGTACAAAACCATTGAAATTCCCCCATTATAGTTAGTTCAGCTAACTATAACTCGTGCGCCCGCAATGCACTGCTGATGACCTCACATATTACACCACTCATGACATGGTCAGTGACATCACTGATGACATCACTGATGACATCTCTAATGACATCACTGATGACATCACTGATTACATCATCCAGTGAATGTGTGTTTTTCTGAAAATTAAATGTTTTATATATGTATATCTCAAGGTCGATGGAAGAATAAATGGGTATATAAGTGTCTAAATGGATGATTTGTTTTTGAAAAATTGATTGTATAACTGACTGATTAATTGTATCTTAGTGAATACATGGCTTAGTGAGTAATGTTTAAATATGTAAATATCTGTATCAGCCTCTCACTTTGTGTATAAGTGGCTGCATGGGTTGGTGAGTAGCTATATGAGTGTCTATATAGGTTTTTAGTTGTTTTTTTGAGTATCAGTATGAGTGTCTGAGTGTCTGTATGGTTCGGTGGGGGAATTACGTAGTGCATAGGTGCATGAATGAGTGACTCACTGTTTGTATGTGTTGAAGACAGCATGTGTGAAGGACTGTATGGGTGGATGAGTGTGTGCATGGGTGTGTTAGTGAGTGAATGATTGTCTAAATAGTGTCTTTATGAGTAACTACATATGTTTTAAAATAGAATATGTGACTATTGGTGTATATAAGTGAGTATATGTGAGAGTGAGAGATTGGAAGAGTTCCTGTATGAATAAGTATGTGTTTCTAAAAGTGATTGTTTAAAAGACTAAGTACGTGTAAGTTTATGTAGAAGTTAGTGTGGTGGTATGTGTATAACTGTATATGCAAGTAAATGGATGTTTGATTCTTCATTAGCATGAGTAACTCTATGGATGAGTGGCGCTGTGTAACAGGATGTATAGGTGTATGAGTACATATGATGAGTGAGTACATGTATGAGTGACTGTATAGGACTGTTGGTGAATGAGTGTATGTGTATGTGGATCTTAAAATTACTAAATAGGTTGATGTAACTGGTATTGGTATGTCCATTGTTTTGAAAAAATTAGTTTCTATTTTTGAATGTGTGTATCAAAGGTTATATTAGGGTGAGAGGAGGTCTGCCACTCTATCACAAGGATGATGTCATCAGTGATGTCATGAGTGATGTCATTTGAGATGTCATCAGTGATGTCATCAGTGATGTCACTGACCATGTCATGAGTGATGTAATATGTAACGTCATCAGCTGTGCATTGCGGGCACGCGAGTTATAGTTAGCTGAACTAACTATAACGGGGGAATTTCAATGGTTTTGTACGAGTGAAAAGTCCAGCTAACTATAACGCCCCTGAAACCAATGGTTCTTTCAGTGAATTTCTAAGGTCTTTTAAATGCTAACTCCTAACTATAACGTGCCTGAAACCTATGGTTTCTTCAGTGAATTTCAAAGGTTTTTTAAATGCTAATTTCCAACTATGCCTACAGAGATAGGACATGTGAAGAAAGAAGAAAAAACACACAGAAAGAAAAAAAGAAATGCAGAAAGAAGCAACAGAAGTCCTCAAAGACGAAGAAAAGTGCAGGAAGAAGGATAACGTGCAGAAAGAACAAACAGAAGAGCAGAAAGAAGCCTTGTTGCAAAATCATCCTGTACCCTAAACTTTTTCAGACGGCTACTGGTGGTAACTGAGTCTGACTAACCAGTCCTAGAGCCAGTGCTATGTTAAAAGACACTCAGAATACAGTGAAATCACCTACATACACTAGGGAACACTATACGTTGGGGTCCCCCTGTGATTAGCATGACATCCTCTGTAAGCCCCTAGTATATAATAGGGCAGGGGGATTAAAACTACCTCTTAAAACACGCCACAGGGCATGTTGCATACGTCACCTCAGGCCCCGTCCCCTCCCTTCCCCACTGTGTAAACATGCCCTGTGGCCGTTTTAAGTTGGGAGACTAAGTCCCATTGAATACTGAGGGTCCCTAGGGTCCAACTAGACCACTAGGTACCTCCAGTAAGCGCTACAGAGCTGCGTTGCAGAGAGATGTAAAAAGGGGCACGGCTTAGATCACATCTCTGCAACGCAGCACAGTGGCGCTTACTGGAAGCACCTGGTGGGCTAGTTGGTCCCTCAGGATTGAAGGTGAATTATTTCCCCAACTTAAAATGCGCCACAGGGAGTGTTTGCACATGTTAACTCAGGCCCCGTCTCCTCCCTTCACCACTGTGTAAATACGCCCTGTGGCCGTTTTTAGTTGGGAGATTAAGTTCATTTGAATCCTGAGGGTCCCTAGGTTCCAACTAGCCCACTAGGTACCTCCAGTTAGCACCACAAAGCGGCGTTGCAGACAGGTGTAAAAAGTGGCATGGACTGGACCACCAATCTGCAACGCAGCTCAGTGGCGCTTACTGGAAGCACCTGGTGGGCTAGTTAGCCCCCAGGGGCCCTCAGAATTGAAGGGGAATTATTTCCCCAACTTAAAACGTGCCATAGGGCGTGTTTGCACACGTCACCTCAGGTCCCGTCCCCTCCCTTCCCCACTGTGTAAGCACACCCTGTGGCCGTTTTAAGTTGGGAGATTAAGTCCCCTTGAATCCTGAGGGTGCCTAGGGGCAAAATAGCCCACTAGGTACGTCCAGTAAGTGCCATTGCAGAGTGCTGTAAAAAGGGGCACGGCCTGCACCACCTCTCTGTAATGCAGAGCAGTGGCGCTTACTGGAAGCACCTGGTGGGCTAGTTGGCCCCCAGGGTCCCTCAGGATTAAAAGGGAATTATTTCCCCAACTTAAAACGTGCCACAGGGCGTGTTTGCACACGTCACCTCCGGCCCCGTCCCTTCCCTTCACCACTGTGTAAATGCGCCCTGTGGCCGTTCTAAGTTGAGAGATTAAGTCCCCTTGAATCCTAAGGGTCCCTAGGGTCAAACTAGCCCACTAGGTACCTCCAGTAAGCGCCACAGAGCTGCGTTGGAGAGAGGTGTAAAAAGGGGCGTGGCCTCAGAACACCTGTCTGCAACGCAGCTCCCTGGCGCATACTGGAGATACCTGTTGGGCTAGTTGGCCCTCAGGGACCCTCAATATTGAAGGGGAATTAATTCCCCAACTTACAACTGGTCAGAGGGCGCGTTTGCAGAGTCCTGCAAGGAGGGGGCGTGGCCTCCGGCGCGAAGCCGGTCTTTTATTTATTTTATTTTTTTAAGAAGGAGGGCTATGTGGCCCCCCTTCTTTTTCTAATTTATTGGCCCTGGGTACCCCATCCCCCAGGGCCTGCCCCCTAATTTGTTTTTTTTGAAAAAATAATTTGGAAGGGGGCCACGTGGCCCCCCTCCCAAGGCCTTAATCGGCCCCGGGGACCCCAACCCCCGGGGCATGGCCTTTTTAAAAAAAATATCTTTAGGAGGGGGCTGCGTTGCCCCCCTCCTCAGGCCACTTATGGCCCCGGGGACCCCATCCCCCGGGGCCGGCCTTTGTTTTTTATTATTTTAAAAAAATATATATTTATAAAAACACCTAGGACATGCTGGACAAACCGTATGTACTTATCACCATGACGATTTGCGTGATATTCATTAAAAGGCGACTATGCATACAATGAATACACGTAGAATGTATTTACACCGCTAGTGAAGCTCTGACGTGTCTGACGCTCTACCGTGCCTAATCCCGGTGCCCCCGCCGGTGGGTACTCTCCAAGTAGACACCATTGTGGTTTATTTATACAAACATGGGTAGCTATTGACGGGCACATTTAATACACATGCACACCAAGCCATTCAAAGGGGATTCGACAAAAATTCTACCAAAACTATGCAAGAAACCCCCCTCACGGTTAATAAAACACACATCCACCGCCGGATGTGTAATACTTTTTATTTTACTCTCTGGAAAGGAGACGAACCTCACTTGAGAGTCACAGCACGCTCCTGGCTGAGCCCAATACTGTGTTACACCCACCAGTGCCTGCCGAGTGCCACAAACCTCTGTGTTGTATTCCACCAGCTAGTGTGTATGCTATGACACTCTCTAGCCCATGTGCACTGTAACACCACCCCGTGAATATGTCATGCCACACTTGCCTTTGCACGGGTTATATTGCCCCATGTAACGTGCCTTCCTCGATGCGTATGTTATAACGCACAGCGCTATGCCATACATATTACAATCTGGGATCCATATCTTTGTCACAGTGCATATGCAAGGTTACACTCCCCAGCACATATTTTATATTATAACTTTAGAGACTAGTTAGGTTACACAACACTGTCCTGTGCATATTACCCTCCAAGGCACATTTCGCATAGCACGCGCTAGTGCCTGTGCTATCTCGCGCTCTCCAATGAATCTGTCATTGCACACAATGTATTGCATATTATATTTCACGCCCGGGTTCATCTTATATCACACTTTTTGGTGCATAGTTTATACCATACACTATATCTAGTTTTAATATTCAATCATGCTCTCAGGACTATGTTCTATATAACACTGCGTTCACCTGCCCTTTTCATGGGCATTACATTTTGCGATGGGGGTGGAGGATCAGGGGGTGTTTCTGCCAAGTGAGCCCGGAGTCACAGTCACAAACGACCTCTTCTTCCTGAATAAAAGTGAGATTATGCTGCATACTGTTCATATTTTAAGTAGTTCGCACAGACACACCTTTTAAAAACAATAAAGTTCATAATACCCACCTTCTCTGAACAGTTAGCTTGCTGCCCCATCCACCTCCTCTGTTGTCTGAATCCATGGACTAGCCTCCTCCCTCCTGCCATGCATGGTCTGATGTGCTGCCACTGCCCTCCATTCAGCATGATGTACCAGTCCACTCCTTTTGCCCTCCATTGCCAAATTCTATGCCCCATTATTGACCTCCTGCTTAGCCTCTGTGCTTAGCTGGCTGTCCCTATTCTCCTTCCCCCTGCCCTCCGATGTCTTTGTGCATGCCTCTGCACCATCCTTTTTGCCCACCATGTTCCATGGACCTGCCACTCCTATCTACTCTGAGTGTTCTGTTGAGCTGCCACTCCCCTTCCACCTGCCTAGCATTGTCAGATGACTGTAACCTGTCCCTGCCACCTCCACCCTGCCTGTCCACATGCCATGTCCCTATCCCCTTCCTCCTGTCCTCCATGGTCCATTTTACTGCAACACCCTTCTGCCCTCCCTGGTCTGTTGTGCTGCAACTGCTCCTCCTGCCTGCCTCGCGCGGTCTGTTGTGAGGCCCCTTCCCCTGAACTCTCTTGTCTGTGCCCAGATCCTGACCCTCCCTTCTATCCTCCATGGTCCTTTGTGCATGCCCCTGCACCCTCCTTCTTGCCCATCACAGCCATTGTGCTGCCAATAACCCTCCCGCTTGCCATGCATGGTCTTCTGTGCTGCCACGGCCCCTCCCACTTTCCCTGTGTGGTCAGCTAGCTGCCCCTGACCCCCTCCCACCTTCCTTCCATGGTCTGTGTGTATGCCATCATAGTCTCAATTTTGCTCTCCATGGTGTGTCTTGTTTCTAGTGCCCATCCTGCCTGAACTCCATGGTCATCTTGCTGCTCCTGCCCTGCACCCTTGCCCCCAGCCCTCTGTTTCCATGTGCAGACCCCTATTCCCTCCCTCCTGGCTTGTCTGTTCCATTGTAATGCCCCTGATCCGTCCCTCCTGCCCTTTATGGTCTGTTATGCTACAGCTTTCTCTCCTGTCGGTCCATTATGGTCAGCTAGCTACCATTGTCTCTTTCCCCTCTGTTCTCTGTTGTCCATGTGCATGGTCCTGTCCCCTCCCTATTGCTTTCTATGGATTGTTGTGCTGCACTCCCATCCCCCATGCCCTGTGTTGTGTATTGTGCTGCTGCAAACACTGATGCCTGCCTTGTAGGGTCAGTTTGGTGCACCTCTCCATGTCCCTCCTGTCCTCTGTTATCCGAGTCCATGTCCCTACCCCAATTCCTCTGCCTTCCATGATCCAATGTACCAATCTTGCGTACTTTTTGAACTTGGTAAGAGGGAGATTTTGAAAACAAACTGGGGTATTGATTTTCCCCTTTGAGTTACATTGAAAAAGAGGAGATTGTAGACAGGAGACAGATCAAATAAAGCCCATTTGAGCTTAAAAACATTGGACGTTTCCTGGCTGAATCGGGTCTGTTGGCATGTATGGTTGTACTACCACTGCCTCTTCTTTCTGCCCACAATGGTCTATTATATTGCCACAGCCTCTCTTGCCAGTCCTGTATTGTTGGTTTGTTGCCCCTGCCCCCCTTTCCACTGCCCTCCATAGTCTGTTGTGCTGCCACTGCCCTTGCTGCCAGCACAGTGTGGTCAAATTGTTGCCTCTGCACCCTCCTACCTGCCTTCAATTTTCAGAGTCCGTGCCCCTGGCCTCTGCCTCTCAACAGTATCCTAATGAACAACTAGATTGCTAACATTCTATATTTATTACAAAAGTGTGGAACGCCTGACGTCATCTTGATGTAATCAAAACTGTAATACCTAGAGCATTTCCTTTAGAAATCACATATATGAGAGGTTCTTATTTGCATCAAAATTATGATTAGTGCTCTAAAAAACTAAAATGAGGACATATTTTCTGAGTTTTCAAATAGCGACAAAGCACTTTTAAATTATTTGTTATCTTTATGTTTTTTTATCCAGTTGACCACTTGATTAAATGTTGCACTTAGGGGAGAGGATGTTGTGTTACTTCCAGAGCTGCAGACTTTGCAACTGGGGAACCAGGTTGGAGTTTCTGCTTCAGCTCAACATTCTGTGATTCTGGTCAAATCACTTAGGGGCATATTATCAAGACAGGCGATACAATTATCGCCGGTTTAGCGGCAGAAAACTGCTGCTAAAACGGCGATAATAGGCTTGATAATATGCTCTATGGAATTCCAATTGAAGCCCATGTTAGATGTCCTTCACATCTAACATGGACTTCAATTGAAATTCCATAGAGCATATTATCAAGCTCATTATCGCCGTTTTAGTGGCAGTTTTCTGCCGCTAAAGCGGCGATAATTTTATCGCCTGGCTTGTTAATATGCCCCTTAATCTCCCCATGTCTACAATTAAAATGAATTTGTTCTTGTGTGATGTAACCAATGCTCATGTAAAGCACTCCAATACCTGAAAAGTCTGCACTATATAAAACTGCAAAAACACAAAAAATAAGGGGCATATTATCAAGCAAGGCGTTAAAATTATCGCCGCTTTGGCGGCAAAAAACTGCCGCTCAAGCGGCGATAATAGGCTTGATAATATGCCGCAGAGAATTCCAATGGAAGCCAATGTTCTGGTGTCAACATGGGCTTCTATGGGAATTCTCTGCGGAATATTACCAAGCCCATTATCGCCGCTTTAGCGGCAGTTTTCTGCCGCTAAAGCGGCGATAATTTTAACGCTGTTTCTTGAGAATATGCCCCTATGTGTTTTGCACACTTCTGTCATTGGGCTTCATGTGGGCTACATCTGGGTGATATTTGTGCTGCATTTGGGCTCTTTTGTTTCTGGTGGCCATCTTGGGAGATTTATTTGTTATGAGGTTTCCTAATTTCCTCATTTACTGCAGTCTCCTCAGTAGGAATTGCTTTCAATTTTTTACTTTGATTCCATCAAGAAGGTATTCAGATATGTCACACATTTGCCATAAATTCTGAATGTTAGCACTCTAGTTGCTCATTAGATCACTGTAGTAAAGCTACTGCTCACCACGGAAGTCTGCTGCTGATATTAAAAGTGCATGTTTCAGTCTGCATGTCAGATTTTTTTTAATGAAATAGAAGAGTATTTGAGAAGTCACTCAAAATGTGCCCTGATTTTTCTTTCTTCAGTATTAATCATAATTTCTATGGTAACATGAACCCCTCATTGTGTTCCTTTTTAAATTAAATGTTTTAAGTGTTGCCCATGTATTCCAATCAAGATGGCTTCAGATGTGCATTACTTTTGTCATAAGTAAGACAGTAAGCACTCTAGTTGTTCTTAAGAACACTCTGGGACATTCTGTCATTGGGCTATACTTGGGCTACATCTGGGTGATATTTGGGCTACATTTGGGCTCTTTTGTCTCTGGTGGCCATCTTGGGAGACTTATTTGTTATGAAGTTTCCTAATTTCCTCATTTACTACAGTCTCCTCAGTAGGAAATACTTTCAGTTTTTTACTTTGATTCCATTAAGAAGGCATTCAGATGTGTCACACATTTGCCATAAATTCAGAATGTTAGCACTCTAGTTGCTCATTAGATCACTGTAGTAAAGCTACTGCTCACCAGGGAAGGCTGCTGCTGGTATTGAAAGTGCATGTTTCAGTCTGCATGTCAGAATTTTTTAATGAAATAGAAGAGGATTTGAGAAGTCACTCAAAATGTGCCCTAATTTTTCTTTCTGCAGCACTAATCATACTTTCTATGGCAAAATGAACCCCCTCATTTTGTTCCTTTTTAAATTAAATGTTTTAAGAGTTACCACTTTATTCCAATCAAGATGACTTCAGGTGTGCAATACGTTTGTCATAAGTAGGACTGTTAGCACTCTAGTTGTTCTTTAGAACACTCTGGGAAGCTGCAGTAAAACACAAAGGAATCAACTGTCAGTCTCTGCCCTTGTTGGATGTACATGTTTTACTGAGAATGTCAGACTTCATTCTCACATGACTGAGAAAGATAATGTGAATTTACAGAAAATATGCTCTCAGTTTAGCTGATGATCTAACCTTCCAAACCTCTGTGGGAAAAGCATGAGAAAATAGTTTTCTCTCAAACATGATTCATGATATCACAGCAGAAGGCTTTTTCACATGGTAAAATCACCTTAGAACACACCACAATTCCTAAATTGAGTATGGTACCATCAACAAATGATTTATAATGTAACTAAAGTCTTAAAATCTTCTATTAACTTCAATGCTTTTTAATGATGTGCTATCATGTATATTGGTCCCAAGATGGCTGCCAACACTTCTTGGATGAAGTACTGACAGCCAATCAGATCTCACAATGAGATGTGTGGTTAGGCTCCGCCCTGATATATTTGTGATTTTGATTTTGATTTTCTCAGGAACTACTGAACGGATTTACACCATTTAAGCAAAAGGCACGACTCTGAACCAAGGTCTACCTTTCTGCCAAATTTGGTGTAATTCCGTTCAGCAGTTCGGGTTGTAGCTGCGGCTAAAGGTCCTATGGGAAATTGCATGGGGAAAACACATTTTGGGACCCCCCTTTTTACTCAGCCTCCGCTACACGAATCATCCCGAGACTTTCAGGATATGAGCGGACCGGAGCTGGCCAAAAGTTTTGAAAATTTCGCAAAGATTCGTCAACGGGCGTCAAAGTTATTCCAAATAGAATGTTGCGGATTTCCTATGGAAAATAGGTCCTAACTATAACTAGGTAATATATATATAACCCATATTTATAAATGTATGTAAACTGTACAGGAGTTGTATAAATATTAAAGGAAATGATTAAGTGCCCTACGGTACTTAGTAATGTTAACAAACAAAATAAACCTAGCTATAAACACCTGCAACAATGATCACACATCAGATTCATATTTTCTATTTATATCGAAAGTTTGCTCATTGGTCTTTAAAATAAAGAATCTTTGCAATTGTTTTTTGTTGAATTCTGGTATTTCCTTTATTAGCTCTTTTCCCATTGACAACATGTCCAGCTTGAGTCATTGTGTTCCTCAAAAATGTTTTTACCCTCTACAGTGTGGAGAACAATTGCTTAGACTCTGCTGTTGTCATGGGCGTGGAAATGACAACTGAATAGCATTATGGTGTCAGAAAAATATTTCTGTAAGTTGTTTTCACACAAAAAGCTAAATAATGCCATGGCACCACCTGTAGCTTGTTAGAGGTCAAGTCTTCCATACAGTTCTGAAAGCTCAGTAAGCAATCTGTCTTTGTTTAACATTGGATTGGTTTCCACCATTTCTGCGAGTGCCTCAGCTGGGAAAGATCTAGCATACCTTTCAAAAAAGTAATTTCATAGTAGTGTTGCACTACAAGATGCTTTGTGAATGCAAAGCACTCTCTGGCACAGACCAAAATAATATCACAGACTTTTTTTTTACTACCTGGGTTGAGATATTTATTTGCAGTCTTCGGTTTATAAATTTAGATTCCTGTGGCAATGTAGAATCCAAACTGTTAATGGATGCCTGTACTTTGGTGATGCTTTCACAAAGTCTGTACTAAGTTTCTGGACAGTGTCAATGTCTCATTTTTGTAAGTGATTATGTAAAATATCTACATGGTGCATTATACTATGAAAAAGAAATAGAAAGAATATGAATTCCCTATATTCTAATGTTCTTGTAAATCATGAGTTTCAAATACAGTATTAGACTCAAAATCAACACTGTTTGCAATGGTGCTCATGCATTGAAGATCATCTCTGAATTCATATAACATGTTTATTTCTTGAATATTAAAGTTCCAGCGAGTTGCAGACCCTCTTGGAAGTCTTTTTGAAATTATTTGTTCAAGAATGCCAGTACTTTTCAGGGAATGTGCATAAAATGATGTTATACCACGACCTCTGAAAAGAAAATTTTGACTCTAGGGAGTATATTTACAGGAATGGCCGCTAACCAGTTTTTGTGTTAGTTAACGGCATTTTTCTTAACGCTGTGTATCATCAAAAACCATTGGCCTGTTAGCGACATATTTACAATATGTCGCTACATGGCGATAGTATCAGCTAGCTGCAGCAAAAACTGACGCTAACACTAACATCAAGGCGCGAAAAATGTTGACGTTAGGGACAGAAATCACGCTAGTCAGCCGATCATCACTTTTCAGTCTCTAGAGGCAAAAGTAGCCTATAAATCCACCTCTAGTGAACAAAAACAAAATAAAAACAATGGAATGCTGAGTGGAGCCGACAGGGCAAAGTTCAGCACAGGTAAATAACCCCCCCAAACCACCCAACAGCCAGGATGACCAGCCAAAGTCCCAGGGGAAGAAGAGCATCACTGGGGGAAAACAGTGATGCAGTACTTTTCATAGTGCCATCTTTGCGAAACCAAGGCAGCGGAAGCCTGGAATCACGGGCAGTCTCCGGGGGCCAGAGGCCTCGCTGGGTCTGCGCCTGAGACCCAGAGTGGGAGGCGGCAGTGCTGTGGAGTCGCTGCGGCCTGACGTTGGACACAGGCATGTTGGGCCCAAGCCTGTGGGCTGTGGCGTAGAAATTGAGGCATCAGCAATCGCCCTTACCTGGTGGTGAAGTCTGGCAGGTCACATGGAGACACTGTGATCGGCAGAGGCGATCCTGCGCACCGATGTAGGGAGGTCTGCATTGCATATCACGTGCCACCCCTACACTGGTGTGCACCGAGGAGATTGCCAATGGTGGTCCATGCCTCTCTGCATAACACGCCTCAGAATGTGGTGCTGCCCGAACGCTGTGGAGGGTGAGGCCCCTGAGCTGCGCCATACTTGTCTGGTGGGAACACCGCAACTTCATGCCTAAGGGGACCATGTAGCATCATTTGCTTCAGGAGGCTCCACAGTGGACTTGGTGGCGACTGCTGTACCAAGGCTTCTGAAATGTTGCCTGGCTGAGTCATAGATTCGTAGGGAACATGGCAGATTGTGCCCTGGTGTTGATGTCCAGGTGAAGAGAAGGTGGGACACAGAGCGGATGAGGCCTGGGAGTCGCATCGAGCCGAGGCCCTTGGGTGCACAGCTTGATCTGCCGTCACTCACTGGGACACTGGGGAACACAGACTCTGGTCGGGGCGGATCTTGCCTGGAAGTAAGATAGCTCCGTAAGCCATCGAAATATCCAGCATGAATCCGCTATCATCGACGCAATAATATATATTCCTGCTACTGTCCCGAGTTGCGCTTGATGAGCTCTACCCTGTGGTGTCCTCATTGTGCCTGAACAAGCTGCTGCGGGACAGAGAGGTAACGCAACCGTCTGGGGTCTGTAGACAGCAGGACCCATGGCCTGGCTGCATGGGAGAACGCTGCAGCGTGAATAGTGACGTCCCAAAGGCCAGGAGCCTGACCTGGCCTCTGCTGGAGAGCCACGTGTACACCCTGCCCGGTGGGCGATCGCCGGAGCTTGTGGAAGATGCCCATTCGTGGTCCGGGCTGCGCGGCGACGTGAGGCCTATGTAGCATGATGCGGCCCTTCGAAGGCGAGGGGCGGGAGAGCGCTCGCTGCTCTTGGTGGAACATTGGAGGCCGTTGGCCCTGACAGAAAGCGAATAACAGGAAGCGGCCCGGAGGGTGTGATGAGGCCTGCCCCCGATTGAGCAAGCGGCTGTTGGCAGGCTGGGAGCCGACTGAGAGCTACTGGCGACTGAGGCCTGGCCTCTTTCCCTTCAACTACTGGGGAGATAATGCGTTGGCGACAGCAGTGCTGGCCCCCTTGCCTGGACGGTGCAAGGCGAGGTGATCCTGGTTGTGCAGCGTGGGCCAGTAAGCAATATTAACATTGGGCATTTGGTGGACAGAGGGTGCCTGCATGCAGAAGCACCACGGAGGGGTGATTAGTAATTGCTGATCGGACCCCAGAAAATGCACTTGAAGATCCCCCAACCCTCTGATTGAACAGCTGTGAGTTGTACTGTTTGAGCTGTGACCCTGGAATTGGCACACCCCCCCACAAAGGAAGGGCAAAGTGGCCAAAACACAGCCCAATCTGCAGTTCAATGTGGAATTCATTGGGAGGACAAGTTATTCAAAAATGAGCCGTATCATGAAGTATAGGAGGAATCAATCCATACAGAGAAGACACAGGGAGACCAAGAATGCCGGAAAGAATTGTATTTTTCAACACATGATGGACATATTACGTCATATGTACATATCATATAGGTTAAAAGCACTGCGTGACACTTAGTGAAAGTGTAACCGACAAAATACTGTGCACAAGTGCTCGTGGAGTTTTGTGACGGCGCAAGTGACACATAAAGTGGTATGTACAGCGGTGAAGGGGCACAAAGAACAAATGGTACATTAAATATGTCGGAGTTAGGGCATTTACACAATTAATGTAAGAATTTACAAGAAACAATAGAGCAAATGCCCATGTAACAAAAGTGCCAAAAGTAACGCTGTTGTAGTCGACGGCGTTTCGGCCTGTAACACTCTAGGCCATCATCAGGACTGGTTACACCTATTTAGGGCAGTGCTAGGAGAAGAGAGACAAATCTCAAAAAAGAACTCGATTTCAAGAGGACCAAGGAAGAAAGAAAGAGGGGAGAACCATGCTGAAAGAAGTTGACCGCGGGCGGCGTGAGAGCCATGCAGCAAAATGTTGGCCGCGGGCGGCGTAAGGCGACCAAGTGTGCAGGACTGCTGTGCGACCAAGGGTGAAGGGGCAAAGGTATCCAATTAAAAATGTCCGAAGCGAAGGATGTCTCTGGAATTAGTGACGAAATCAATTGAATCAAGTGAATGGGGAAGTGGACGAATGAATAGTGCCCATGGAATAGTGTCGAGGTAGTAACTGACAATGGGCAACAAGAAAATGCCGTATTAATTGGCAACCGGCACGAACGTGAAGGCGACTCGTGAGATGCTGACAGTGGTGAACTGTACGCAAGCTAGGTGATCCGGTATGGCGGGCAATTAAGGCAGGAGTGGAAGTGATCTGAAGAGACAGCAAGCAACCCGCATGTAAAACCCCGTGAGGGAAGGAACTTACTGGTATGGAACGGGGAGAGACAACAGGAAGGCGACCGCGTGGTCTATCAGGTCAGTCCGTGAGGGTCGTGACTAGAGGAGGGAGACAAGGAGGCAGGTGAGGGGAACGTCAGGTGCGGGACGGTCACAAGGGCAGAGGTAGGGGCTGTACTTACTTGAGCGGGGAAGGGGACGCAGTCAATGAGGAAGCTGAAAGAAGAAGGGAGCGGGGTTAGGATCGGGGCGGGTGAACGAGCGAGGGTGGGGGGAACAACGGGGGAGGTACTTACATTTGTGAGGCGAATAAATCACCGGATAAGGTCCGAAGTCAGTAACTAGCCAGCACGAGTCAGGACGTGAATAAGGTGTACGGACCCAGAATGGAAGATAAGGGAGCGGCGGCTTGCGGGTCACAGGTTACGGGGACGAATCAGGAGGGATGTGAGAAAGGAGGAGAAGCATGCAAGTGAAAACGGAGTTCTGATTGGTGAGGAGGCGTGGTGAGGGGAGTCATGGTAACTAAGACACAGTCCCGTGGTAATGAGTCACGGGGGTGTAACGGCGCGTGATTCATGCGAACCATAACAGAAGGGAGAGCGGGAGGCGGGAGGTGGAGAGAATGGAAAGAAAGATCAATTACACAAAGTGGCATAACAGTTAATACAATATCGTCATATCATTAGGACCACGGAAAGCCAAAAAGAGAACAATTCAAATAGCAAACCATAGGTAAACATACTTTTACAGGTTTGGCGGTGAGGCAAGAAGAGGGGTGGGGGGGGGAAGGGAGAAGGACAAGGGGAGAGGGAGGGGTCGGGTTGAAAAAAGGGGGGGGGGGGTGGTTTTGAGGCAGGGTAATAAATGCAAATACATACTTCATATAAAGGAAAACAGCTGATAAGAATATTTCAAATGCAATAAAGGATGACAAAGGTACATGTGAAATTCTGAATCAATAATAAAAAGAATGAAAGGGGGGGGGGGAAGTGGGGGGGGGGGGAGGACAAAGGGGAGGGTAACGGGGAAGAGGAGGGCGATAGGCAAGGCGGGAAGGAATTGGACAAACAAGGGTTAATTACCAAGAAGGAAGGTAACAGAGTTGACTAGAGCAGGAGCAAATATCAGCTAGACAGAGAAGGCAGTGGGCTGCAGAGGATCATAATTATGTGAGGGTGGAGTTCCATTCATCAAGGGAATTCAAGCCTTGTTCAATGGTATTAAAGCGAGCAATCCAACGACATTCACATCTATTCAGAAGTCTTTGAATGTCTCCGCCTCTTAGTGGAATGGACGGTTTATCGATTACCAACCAGGTGAATTCAGTTTCATTGTGATTTTTTTCTTTGAAATGGGCAACCAAAGGGGCTGTAAGGACTCCACATCTAATGCGGCTACGATGCTGCAGGATGCGGTCCTTGACCATCTGGGTGGTTTGTCCGATGTACAGTTTACTGCAGGGGCATTTTATCAGGTAGATCACATTTTGGGATCTACAGTTGGTGAAGGAATTCAGGTCAACTTTTAGACCGTTATGTTCAAAAGTTTTTGTGTTGGTTGTTGAGGAGCATGCTGCACATCTTTGGCATCTATAATGGCCCCGTACCGGTGGTAATTTCCATGAGCTTTGGATAGATTCTGATGTAGCCGGTGTGGTAGGCCAAGTGATCGCATGTACCAGGTGGTCGGCTATGTTTTTTCCCCTACGGTATGAGAATAGAGGTGGTTCATTGAAGATGGTGAGTGGGGCTAGAATGTTCCAGTTTGATTTAATAGTTTTGGCAAGTTTATTACTGGAGGGTGAAAAGGTAGATACAAAAGGGATTCGGCTGTTAGATCTCTTTTCTTTAGGAGTAAGTAAAGTGTCACGATGATTATACCAAGCTCGTTTTCTTGCCCTGTTAACCAGTTTTTTGGGGTATCCACGGGCCACAAGTTTGGCAGTGAGTACTGCGGCCTCCTTGAAGAAATCCCTACGCCATTTGCAATTGCGACGGATTCGCAAAAATTGTCCAAAAGGGAGACCGTCGCGTAGACCACGTGGGTGGTTACTGGAATAGAGTAGTAGGGTATTGCGCTCTGTCGGTTTCCTGTATAATGAAGTGCCAATTTTTTCATCTTCAACCCGTAGAGTGAGGTCCAAGAATGGAAGGTTATCTTCTTTCGGGTCTACTGTGAATTTGAGGTGTTGTTGGCTGTTGTGCAACCAGTCAGTAAATTGGGAGGGAGAAGTCTTGTCACCTGTCCAGATAAGCAGAATGTCATCTATATAGCGACGCCAAAAAGTGATGTTATTTCTGAAAGGGTTGAGGTCGGTAAGGATCAATGTGCTCTCAAGGTGATGAACGTACAGGATGGCAAAATTTGGGGCAAAACATGCACCCATGGAGACTCCTTTGATCTGTAAGTAGTAGGTATCTTTATACAGGAAGTAGTTGTTTTCCAGGGCTATTTCCAAGAGAGCCATCACGAAATCGGTAGGTATTCTTGAGGGGAATGGTCGAGTGTTGAGAATATTTCTTATAACTTCGAGACCTTCTCTATGGGGTATGTTGGTATAGAGAGATTCGATGTCCATACCAACCATCAAATTAGTGCCGGGTATGAAAGGGGTGTCTTCAATCAGGTTGATTAAATCCATGCTGTCTCGCACGAAAGTATCCGTCTCAGGTACGAATTCTTTAAGGATACCATCAATGTATTTGCCAATGGGTTCCAGGATAGACCCACATCCAGAGACTATGGGCCTGCCAGGAGGATTCTGTAGATCTTTATGTACTTTGGGTAAGACATAGAGTACTGGAGTGCGTGGATTGATTTTATTAAGAAACAAGGCCTCCTTATCAGAGATGATATTATCCAATTTAGCTTGATCAGTTAGAGTAAGAATCTTAGATCTTATGCCAGGGAGAGGGTCAGAGGGAAGAGCACGGTAGTGTTCCCTGTTGTTGAGTTGGCGAAGTATTTCCATGTCATATTTAGTTTGATCTTGTATGACGATACCTCCCCCTTTATCTGCGAGCTTGATGATTAACTCTTTGTTTTTGCTAAGGCGATGGAGGGCCTGTTTCTCTTCCAACGATAGATTGTAAGGAACAAATTCATGTTGTGATTGAATGTTTTTCATTTCAAGCAGAATTCTTCTCTCGAAAGTGAGAACTTCAGGCGGCATTAGTACTGATGGAGGGTTGAAAGTGGATGGTAACTGAAAAGGGGAGCGAGTGTTGAGTTCCCGTGACGGTCTCTCCGAGAAGAATTGTTTCAATCTGATTCGTCTGAAGAATAGTAATAAATTCTCTTGAATCTCGAAAAAATTACTTCTGTCTGTAGGTACAAACGATAGTCCTTTACTAAGGAGGTTGGTTTCATATGGCGTGAGATTATGCTTGGACAAGTTGAAAATGGGGAGTTCCATTGAAGAGTCAGTTATACTTAGTCCAGTCACCACTGGTAGAATTTTCTTCTGGTCTGGCGTTCTCCGGAGTATTGAAATTGGTTGTTGCCTCTCGACCGACCCCTGCCTCTCCCTCGGTTTGACTCTAAAAAACCAGCAGGAAGTAGGGGTTGTGGTCTTGGTGGTTGGTTTCTTTGGAGTCGTGAGGTACTGGGACCTTCTCCTGGACTAGAATCGTCAGCTGATGTATTTGAAGAATCAGAGAATTCCACTCGTTGATGATTACGATAGCGACCCCAGTTTCTTTGTTGTTTAGGAGGTTGGTATGGTGTGTCATAGAAATCGTCTTTCAAGTAAGGGTAGGTGTGTTCGTTGTTATAATAGCGGATGTCTCTTTGGATCTTGTTGATTTTTTTGTTTTGTTCAAAGGTATTAAAGGTAGAGATCGTGTCATTCACTTTGTCAAGAAGGTTTTTGGCATCTGTAATGGTGGTATCCTCAAGGATAAGTTTTTCCAGTTCAGCGATTTCAGCTAGCTCCTTGCGACTATGTTCCAAAGCTGTGTCAATTCCGAGGACCATCCAGTGTCTGGAACAAGTCGTGGCCAGATGGCTAAACCCAGATCTGAATTTAGGGTCCTGCGTGAAGATAGCCGGGACGTTGCAGATTTGGAGACCAAGTGGGATAACGTTAGATTTGAGATATTCCGTTAACATGCGAGCATGGAGATCGGTGCGAATCTGTTTCTTTTTAAGCCTTTCCAGTCTGTCCAGTAAGATACGTGATTCAGTTGCGCCAGGTGGCGCAGGAGTAGTGGAGGACGAAAGAAGAGAAGGTCCAGAAAGAATTCTTTGGATATATTCGTCGGAATAGTTTGGGGTCTCCCTGGAAACCATGCTGTGTGAGAAATAACAAAGCACAGAGGATGCCTGAAAAATTCAAGCTAACACATCAAAGTAGGTCCCCGAGGGGACAACCTCTCGCAACAAGCAGTTGCTCAAAGTAGACAGTATCAGACCACAGGAGGTAGCCCATAAACCACAGTGAGACTGGGGCAGTACATGGTATCTAACAACAATGTCTCAATGTGGAATTCATTGGGAGGACAAGTTATTCAAAAATGAGCCGTATCATGAAGTATAGGAGGAATCAATCCATACAGAGAAGACACAGGGAGACCAAGAATGCCGGAAAGAATTGTATTTTTCAACACATGATGGACATATTACGTCATATGTACATATCATATAGGTTAAAAGCACTGCGTGACACTTAGTGAAAGTGTAACCGACAAAATACTGTGCACAAGTGCTCGTGGAGTTTTGTGACGGCGCAAGTGACACATAAAGTGGTATGTACAGCGGTGAAGGGGCACAAAGAACAAATGGTACATTAAATATGTCGGAGTTAGGGCATTTACACAATTAATGTAAGAATTTACAAGAAACAATAGAGCAAATGCCCATGTAACAAAAGTGCCAAAAGTAACGCTGTTGTAGTCGACGGCGTTTCGGCCTGTAACACTCTAGGCATCATCAGGACTGGTTACACCTATTTAGGGCAGTGCTAGGAGAAGAGAGACAAATCTCAAAAAAGAACTCGATTTCAAGAGGACCAAGGAAGAAAGAAAGAGGGGAGAACCATGCTGAAAAAAGTTGACCGCGGGCGGCGTGAGAGCCATGCAGCAAAATGTTGGCCGCGGGCGGCGTAAGGCGACCAAGTGTGCAGGACTGCTGTGCGACCAAGGGTGAAGGGGCAAAGGTATCCAATTAAAAATGTCCGAAGCGAAGGATGTCTCTAGAATTAGTGACGAAATCAATTGAATCAAGTGAATGGGGAAGTGGACGAATGAATAGTGCCCATGGAATAGTGTCGAGGTAGTAACTGACAATGGGCAACAAGAAAATGCCGTATTAATTGGCAACCGGCACGAACGTGAAGGCGACTCGTGAGATGCTGACAGTGGTGAACTGTACGCAAGCTAGGTGATCCGGTATGGCGGGCAATTAAGGCAGGAGTGGAAGTGATCTGAAGAGACAGCAAGCAACCCGCATGTAAAACCCCGTGAGGGAAGGAACTTACTGGTATGGAACGGGGAGAGACAACAGGAAGGCGACCGCGTGGTCTATCAGGTCAGTCCGTGAGGGTCGTGACTAGAGGAGGGAGACAAGGAGGCAGGTGAGGGGAACGTCAGGTGCGGGACGGTCACAAGGGCAGAGGTAGGGGCTGTACTTACTTGAGCGGGGAAGGGGACGCAGTCAATGAGGAAGCTGAAAGAAGAAGGGAGCGGGGTTAGGATCGGGGCAGGTGAACGAGCGAGGGTGGGGGGAACAACGGGGGAGGTACTTACATTTGTGAGGCGAATAAATCACCGGATAAGGTCCGAAGTCAGTAACTAGCCAGCACGAGTCAGGACGTGAATAAGGTGTACGGACCCAGAATGGAAGATAAGGGAGCGGCGGCTTGCGGGTCACAGGTTACGGGGACGAATCAGGAGGGATGTGAGAAAGGAGGAGAAGCATGCAAGTGAAAACGGAGTTCTGATTGGTGAGGAGGCGTGGTGAGGGGAGTCATGGTAACTAAGACACAGTCCCGTGGTAATGAGTCACGGGGGTGTAACGGCGCGTGATTCGTGCGAACCATAACAGAAGGGAGAGCGGGAGGCGGGAGGTGGAGAGAATGGAAAGAAAGATCAATTACACAAAGTGGCATAACAGTTAATACAATATCGTCATATCATTAGGACCACGGAAAGCCAAAAAGAGAACAATTCAAATAGCAAACCATAGGTAAACATACTTTTACAGGTTTGGCGGTGAGGCAAGAAGAGGGGTGGGGGGGGGGAAGGGAGAAGGACAAGGGGAGAGGGAGGGGTCGGGTTGAAAAAAGGGGGGGGGGGGTTTTGAGGCAGGGTAATAAATGCAAATACATACTTCATATAAAGGAAAACAGCTGATAAGAATATTTCAAATGCAATAAAGGATGACAAAGGTACATGTGAAATTCTGAATCAATAATAAAAAGAATGAAAGGGGAAAAAAAGGGGGGGGGGGAAAAGGGGGGGGGGAGGACAAAGGGGAGGGTAACGGGGAAGAGGAGGGCGATAGGCAAGGCGGGAAGGAATTGGACAAACAAGGGTTAATTACCAAGAAGGAAGGTAACAGAGTTGACTAGAGCAGGAGCAAATATCAGCTAGACAGAGAAGGCAGTGGGCTGCAGAGGATCATAATTATGTGAGGGTGGAGTTCCATTCATCAAGGGAATTCAAGCCTTGTTCGATGGTATTAAAGCGAGCAATCCAACGACATTCACATCTATTCAGAAGTCTTTGAATGTCTCCGCCTCTTAGTGGAATGGACGGTTTATCGATTACCAACCAGGTGAATTCAGTTTCATTGTGATTTTTTTCTTTGAAATGGGCAACCAAAGGGGCTGTAAGGACTCCACATCTAATGCGGCTACGATGCTGCAGGATGCGGTCCTTGACCATCTGGGTGGTTTGTCCGATGTACAGTTTACTGCAGGGGCATTTTATCAGGTAGATCACATTTTGGGATCTACAGTTGGTGAAGGAATTCAGGTCAACTTTTAGACCGTTATGTTCAAAAGTTTTTGTGTTGGTTGTTGAGGAGCATGCTGCACATCTTTGGCATCTATAATGGCCCCGTACCGGTGGTAATTTCCATGAGCTTTGGATAGATTCTGATGTAGCCGGTGTGGTAGGCCAAGTGATCGCATGTACCAGGTGGTCGGCTATGTTTTTTCCCCTACGGTATGAGAATAGAGGTGGTTCATTGAAGATGGTGAGTGGGGCTAGAATGTTCCAGTTTGATTTAATAGTTTTGGCAAGTTTATTACTGGAGGGTGAAAAGGTAGATACAAAAGGGATTCGGCTGTTAGATCTCTTTTCTTTAGGAGTAAGTAAAGTGTCACGATGATTATACCAAGCTCGTTTTCTTGCCCTGTTAACCAGTTTTTTGGGGTATCCACGGGCCACAAGTTTGGCAGTGAGTACTGCGGCCTCCTTGAAGAAATCCCTACGCCATTTGCAATTGCGACGGATTCGCAAAAATTGTCCAAAAGGGAGACCGTCGCGTAGACCACGTGGGTGGTTACTGGAATAGAGTAGTAGGGTATTGCGCTCTGTCGGTTTCCTGTATAATGAAGTGCCAATTTTTTCATCTTCAACCCGTAGAGTGAGGTCCAAGAATGGAAGGTTATCTTCTTTCGGGTCTACTGTGAATTTGAGGTGTTGTTGGCTGTTGTGCAACCAGTCAGTAAATTGGGAGAGAGAAGTCTTGTCACCTGTCCAGATAAGCAGAATGTCATCTATATAGCGACGCCAAAAAGTGATGTTATTTCTGAAAGGGTTGAGGTCGGTAAGGATCAATGTGCTCTCAAGGTGATGAACGTACAGGATGGCAAAATTTGGGGCAAAACATTTTGCTGCATGGCTCTCACGCCGCCCGCGGTCAACTTTTTTCAGCATGGTTCTCCCCTCTTTCTTTCTTCCTTGGTCCTCTTGAAATCGAGTTCTTTTTTGAGATTTGTCTCTCTTCTCCTAGCACTGCCCTAAATAGGTGTAACCAGTCCTGATGATGGCCTAGAGTGTTACAGGCCGAAACGCCGTCGACTACAACAGCGTTACTTTTGGCACTTTTGTTACATGGGCATTTGCTCTATTGTTTCTTGTAAATTCTTACATTAATTGTGTAAATGCCCTAACTCCGACATATTTAATGTACCATTTGTTCTTTGTGCCCCTTCACCGCTGTACATACCACTTTATGTGTCACTTGCGCCGTCACAAAACTCCACGAGCACTTGTGCACAGTATTTTGTCGGTTACACTTTCACTAAGTGTCACGCAGTGCTTTTAACCTATATGATATGTACATATGACGTAATATGTCCATCATGTGTTGAAAAATACAATTCTTTCCGGCATTCTTGGTCTCCCTGTGTCTTCTCTGTATGGATTGATTCCTCCTATACTTCATGATACGGCTCATTTTTGAATAACTTGTCCTCCCAATGAATTCCACATTGAGACATTGTTGTTAGATACCATGTACTGCCCCAGTCTCACTGTGGTTTATGGGCTACCTCCTGTGGTCTGATACAATCTGCAGTTCAAGCAGCGAAAGACCAGACAGAAGGAGACTAGCAAAGACAGATCTACTGAAGGGCAAAATGACAACCTGGGGGATGCTGAAGGAGACATTTACCAGATCTTGGCGGCCATGCAGAAAAGCCTGTCTACTATAGATTGTAAGATTGACTTTCTGGCCTACCGGATGGACTGCATGTCAGAACAATTGGGATAAGCAAGCCGAGCGCCTGGACATGGCGGAGAGACCAGTGACCGAGGTTGAAGGAGCTCAGATAGAAACAGGTAATGCCCAGAAGCAGATGGGGAGGCTCCTCAGCATTCTACAGGACAAGACAGAAGATTTGGAAGCTAGATCGAGAAGGTGCAATATCTGCATTACGGGTCTCCCCACAACCATGGGCAAAATGGAGGGTTTTGTTGAACAACTTTTGGTGTCGCTCCTGGGCTGCGATACTTTTGCAGCCATGTTTGTTGTTGAACGCGCCCACTTCTCCCTTGGCCCCAGACCTCAGCCTGGTGCTCCCCCATGGCCTGTAATTGCCAAAATATTGAACTATAGAGACAGGCCTTGGAATTTGATTACAATTAAGGAAAACGGAAATGGCTTTGCAAGTATATTGTGATCTGATATGTCTTAAAGAGCATAGCACATCAATGTATAGTACCAAAATGTAAGGATGTACATGATAAAGGTACATGATGTAATGTGAAACAACGCTATCAATAAAAAAACAGTTAAAAAAAAAAAACTATAGAGACAAGGATGCAGCACTGAAGCAGGATAGGGAGAGACATGGCCTGCCGTTTGAGGGCTCCTTGGTCTCGCCCTTTCCAGACTCTACCATGAGGGTGCAAGAAGCGAGGCGTCAGTTCTCTCCCTTGAAGCGACGCCTACATGAACATAACCTAAAGTATTTAATGTTGTACCCGGCCCATGGATGGCAAATCAAAAATCTTCACTGATCCTAAAGCATTGCAGAAGACCCTCAAGGAATATGTCAAGGCTGGCGAGCTGAGAGGAGGTACTGAGGAGATTGCTGGGGCAGTTGGCAGTGACCTGGAGAAGCAGGACTGATGTGGCTATATGCTGGTCTTTAAATTTGACTGTACAGGTATGCTGAACTCGGTCTGCTGTTTGATGTACAAATGAGAGGACATATGGATGCCCGCTGCCTGATACCAAAGGAGATCACTCCATATGCTTGTGTGGAGCTGGGTTCACCCAAGACAGCAGTAGTAGGACTACCTTAATTTGCATCCACATTTTGTTGCCCGGTAGTTTGCTAAACTATGTGCAGATGGCCATGGTTTATTACTGTTTTTGTTTGTGCTATTCTAAGCGGTGAGCAGGTAACATTCGCCTCTACGTGTTACCCACTGTATGACGGTTTGCCAGAGAAGTTTCTTGTTGGATGCTGTAAGCATTGCTGGTTTAGTTTCAAATTGTGGGAGGGGAAAGGGATTTCTGTCTATACTTTGTTGGGGATCACACCAGCGTGGGTGGGGGGATTTTTTGGGGCTATATCTTCATTTTTGCACTGGCAGTGTGTATACAGTACTTACATAACACTCATACAGTGTTCCGTGTGATCGGAGCTTGGTGGGGATACATGAATATAATCGACAGTGTAGAGCTAATTAGCGTAGCTTGGTATGGCACAGAGACAGGGCAATAGAGTTTGCTTACTGATATGGGACGTAAGAGGCCTTAATGACTTTAGAAAGCTGTGAAAGGTGCTTGCTTATCTTACAAGACATGAGATCGATGTCGCTTTAATACAGGAGTCCCATTTGCCCACAGATAATAAAATGCTTAGCCGTCGGTGGATACGTGGTTCCTTTCATGCGGCGGGGTTTACCACACTTGCCAGGGGTGTGCTCACCTGGGTTAACCCTAAGTCAGGGATAAAGCTGGAGGTGCTTGAGACAGACTCAGAGGGTAGGTTTGCCATCTCTAGATGCTGGGGAGGAGAGTAGAGTTAGACCTGATTATAGCTAATATTTACGGACCTAACTTTGACAATCCAAAGTTTTATCAGGAATTATTTGGGCACCTGAAAGATGTTTCTTCTTTACCGCAAATATTGGGAGGCGATCTTAATTGTGTGGCAAATCCGACATTGGACCGCTCTGGGGGCCCTCGTCGGAGCCCTTCTGCTGCAGCCAGAGCTATTATGGATGTGGCAACTCAGTTAAATATGTTAGATGTATGATGGATGCGGACACAGACTGATGGAGGTTTTACTCATTATTCTGCTCTGCATGACCTCTACACCAGAATTGACTACTGGTTTGTTTCTAGACCTATGTATCCCCAGATTAGGGCTTGCGTGGCCCACCCCCGCTCTTTTTCAGAACAGTCCCCAATATTGCTAGATATCGAGAGCCCACAGAAGAGACCTGCCCCTTTCACTTGGCAGTTCCTCCCATACTCGTTGCTAGATAGCATTTTTAAGTCCAAAATGGCAGAGGCCATAGAGAGTTTCTTTGACATTAATATTGGCTCTGTTCACCAGTTTTCTACAGTTTGGGAGACTTTTAAAGTCCATATATGAGGGATAGCCATGTCCAAGCACTCTGGGGTCCTCCGTTCTCTTAGAGGAAGGCTTGATAGTTTAGAGGGCCGATTGATCGATTTAGAGCGAGAGACCTTAGCGGGAAGGGATGCCCAGGTAATGGACTGTTAGAAATGGGATCTCTGGTTGGCTAAGGCTTGCGCCAAAGCCAGTCAGAGACCACCACTCTAGTCAGGACAAGGGAGTTACACGCCAAGATAACCCCTGCTCACCACCTTGATAGCTTGGCACAAGCAATCAGGCTTATCCCGGAAGCAATGTGTAAAGCATTTGTGCAACACACACAGCAACAACATACTAGTCACACCACAAAAGGAACTTCACACAAGGTTATAACAAAAATAGCCTTTGTATTATCATAAAACACATTAGAATAGTAATCACTCAATATACACTGTGCCAACTGGCACTGGGCAATATTTACAGGGGATTATATACACATGAGAGGGCCACTTGGACCACTGTCAGAATCATCACTTAGTAAAGATAATAAATGTAGACATATACTAAACGTAGAACACAACCAGTAATTACTGGCAACACTATACTCAGCATCATCCTGTAACATAAATCATATCATGCACAGTATCACATTAGGCGAGAAATATATTCTGCGCCAACCTCATAAGCCTAAACATATTAGACCATATAAGCATAACTCACATTTGGAAATACTCTTACTAACATAAACCGCAATGGGGAATAAATCATACCTAAACCACAGTAGAGAATAACTCAAACATAACATAGTATGGAAAACCTCATAATCATAAAAACACATTTAGAGGCATAAATCAGGGTGCATAAATCATAGTGTATCAATTACATTTCCTAGCACCACATAATCACCTTAGGGCCTGGCGCCCTATAAACCTAATAGTACCCGTGGCCAACTGGCCATCTCAAAGGGGCTCAAATGCCCTATGTCCAAGAGTCAGGGCGCGCTGCCAATGCAGCAGGAGTCAGGGGTGCGCAATTGCGCAGACCTAAACGTTGCAGCTGGCACTAAGTGCTACGCAGCTGTGAAAGTATGGGGCAAAGGAGTGCATCTCACTCCTAACTCAATCAGAACTGCCCCCAAGGAATAAATGGGCTAAACGTTGCAGCTGTCCACTTCTTGCTGGACAGCTGTGCAAATCAAATAAGGGCCGAGGCTCTCACTGGGCCCTTGGGACAACTAGGCCCATCTTGCAGTAGCTACCCGTGCTGGTGTGGCGCAGCTGGGAATGAGGAAAAGGGGCCCTGGCACATCTGTGGCCTAGGGCCCCACTGGGGCGCTTTCAATAAAAGTGCCCCAACTTTGGAGCGCCCGCAACGGCGTGTCCTGTTCATGGCCAATAGACACTGTGCCTTCACTGGCACTGACAACCTGTGCCCAGAAATGCCCCCAAGCCCCACTGGGGCCCATAACTAAATAAAAACCGCCCCTCTCTTGGAGCGGCCCGCTGCTACATGGGGCCGCTCAGATGACCAAAGCACCAACCATGCGCCTTGAAGAGCACCCCAACACTGAGGCAGCATGCATACAAGAGCCCCCACTCACAGGACTCTCCTCTGGGAGGACTCTGCTCTTCTCCGGTCTCTCGGCAGCTGGGGAACTGCACACGGAGCTCTCCTCATCACACGGAAGCCCCGCCAACGAGCTTTCGTGTCGGCCTCTCCTCACTTCCCCCGGGCCCCCTCCTGGGACCCGGGACTTCGCAATGGGAGCCCGCGAGGCTCCCAGACTTGCTCTTCCGTCTCGAGACCCTGCCCCCAGTCAGGCGGCATGGTGCCTCACTTCCGGGCCGCGGCAGTGATCTCCTTTTGAAGCGGGGTGGGCACCCGCTAGGAAAATAAATCAGAAATGCAGCAATACCGCGGGGTGGGGTCCCGCTGGAAATTATACGATACATCAAATGCGCCCATGATGCGGGGTGGGCACCCGCTAAATAGAGAAAAGCAAAATGCGGCATTAAAGCGGGGTGGGCACCCGTGATTAAGGCATAACGGGGGAATTCCTGCGAGGGGGATTCCCTCACCAAGGGCTGCAGCTCAGCGCTGCGTAGCCCCCAGGCTCTCCCTCTCCGGTGGGGGAAGTTTAAAAGATAACTCTCCCAGGACGCAAAAGAAATGCTGCATAAAGTCCTGGAGATCCTGGAGGATGATAAGAAGCAAAAGGGTCGAAAATAAAAGGGTCTTCCAGGTCCAGGGGCAAGGCAGGGCCCTGGGAGGCAAGCCCTCATGGCAGCCCCCCCTGGGCCCCAGCAGCAGCACGCCCCAGCAGGAACAGCACACCAAGACTGAACATGTTCATGGGGTCACAGCCCCTATGTATATACTACATTTCCCTTTGTGTAAAAGTGCAGGGCATGGGGATGCTAGTCACGACTGGTTCAGGGGAGATTTGGAGCACTTTGGGGCATATCATCAAGCCCAGAGATAAAATTATCGCCGCTTTAGCGTCCGTTTTCGGATGGAAAGCGGCAATAATTTTATCGCCTAATCAGCAAGGTCACGCTATCGCATGAATCCTTGCATTATCGCCCTTTCCCCCAACGCCCATCTTTGCACCACCTCTAATGAGATGCAAAGTGGGCGTTCCTGTCCTGACATAACTGGAGAAATATCGCTAAGCGACATTTCTCCAATTATCAATGGGCACGCTAACCTGCAGAGCGACAAGCAAAGTAGCGATAACCTCTGTTATCGCTACTTTCCTTACGACTGCTTCAAAACTGACTTAGCCATGATATCCTATGTAAGGTTGACATCATGGCTAAGTGTGCCTTGCCCTATCAGCAAGCTTTCACCAAACCTTGTGCGATTAGCGCTATATTTCCAGCGATAATCACACAATTGGCAGCTTGCGCTCTGAATTTTATCGCTTTGGAGATAAGAGTTGCTGATAGCACGCTATCTCCGTGATAAAATTTGGAGTTGGCCGGCGATAATTATCCTCGCGCTAAGAGCGCTGAGCGATAATTATCGCATGGCCTTGATGATATGCCCCTTTGTTTTGCCCAGCTCCTCTCCTCTTTGTCAGGTGAGGGCTCAGTGATCAGACACACCACAGGGGGCAGAGCCAGCATTGTACTAAGGAAGCACCATCTTATTCAGAGACAGGGGATTTCTCCTCCCACTACTCTCAGCCCAGGTGTCCCTATTCAGCCTAGCTGACTCACCCTGCCCCTCCAGGAGCCACCCACACCCCTCAGCTCCTGTCAATCACAAGCCAGACATGCAATTCACATCAGGCAGGCAGACACACAGCACACAGAAATGCCAACTTCTAAAAGAGGCATTTCTCCACCAGTCACCATAAATCTGTGCACACCATTGTGCAGCATTTATTCTCATGAGTTCATACATACTAAACTCGCCCCTGCACTCCTCTCATACCAGGAAATGCATTCCTATGGGAGGGCAGGCCAATCTATCCACACGCGCTCAGAGAGCACACACACTTTACACTTTGCCACAGTGCTAAAGTGCCCAGAGGCCTAAAACCACTACCACCATGTCAGAGCTTAGGGCAAAAAGTTCAGGGTAGAACCTGCCAAAAAGGGCCAAGTCCAAAATGGACGAATTGAAAAGAACCCTAGAGGAATACCACAAGATAGCAGACAGTGAGATTAAGCACATGGGGAAATACGCAGGTTTCAAAACATATGGGGAAGGGGAAAGGCCGGGTTCAGCCTTAGCGGCATTGCTGAGCAGAAGAGAGAGCTGGGGTGTGGGACTGTGCTGCGGGCGGACGGTGGTGAGCTGTTGAGGGACCCATCTTCAATAGTTGACAGGTTTAACCAGTATTAATCAGACCTGTAAAGATGTGAAGCAAATGCGGAGGAGGCAGCGATCCAAGACTATGTGGAACACATCAAGATGCCGAGGATCACCGATGAACACAGGGAATACTTAATGAGGCCATTGGACGTGGGAGAAGTACTCGAGGCGCTCAATTAAATGCGCTCAGGCAGTGCCCCAGAACAGGATGGCCTTACTGTCCCTTTTTATGAAGAATTCAAGGACTTGCTCATTCCGCACCGTATCACACTATTTGAGGAGATGGGGGAGGATGGAGAATGCCCCCCTCAATGAGGGAAGCTTTGATAGTTACAATACTAAAGCTGAGCAAACCCCCTAATGAATGCTGATCTTATAGGCCTCTGTCACTTATTAACGTCGACACCAAGCTATTTGCTAAAATTCTAGCTAACAGAATGGCTCTGCTAGTGGGTCCGGAATAGTCAGGGTTCATACCTGGGCATAACTTGTCAAATAACCTACGAACTGTGTTTGGAGCTATACAGCATATCAAACCGGAAACCAAGGCTGCTGCGGTCTTCCTTGGATGTAGAGAAGGCCTTTAACTCTGTGGAATTGCCCTTCATGCAGGCAGTGTTGAGGCGGCTAGGGGTGGGAGAGGTATTCCTGCGTTAGTGGTGGTCCTATATAATTCCCCCACAGCCAGGATAAGAGTTGAGGATACAGGGACTGCTCCCATTAAGATATCATGGGGCACTCTTCAAGGATGTACCTTATCGCCTTTGTTATATGCCTTGGTTGCTGAACCTTTGGCATGTGCATTAAGGGAGTTTCATGCGCAAAGGGGAATCTGCTTTCCGAAATATAACCTCACAGTGTCAGCTTACGTGGATGACACTCTCCTGTATATTAGAGACCCGGAGTCTAATCCGTCCCCACTGCTAGACGAGGTGGTAAGAGATGGTGACCTCTTAGGTATTCAAATTAACTGGACTAAGTCAACTATTTTCCCACTCTCCACAGCCATGGAGCCTATTGAATTAGAATACCCCATAATATGGACCACTGAACCTTTGCGCTACTTAGGGCTGCAGGTACACACAGACTGTTGAGCTGGTTTTAAGTGAAACTATGGCAAAGCATTTGCTAAATTAGAAGAAGATGTACAGCGATGGATCCGACTTCCCCTGTCCCTTATGGGACCCATATAACTCCATGAAGATGGTGGTGCTCCCTAGATTTTATTTCTGTTTGTGAATGTTCCAATGGTACTCCCTGCGCATATCTTTAAGGTTATTCGCTCATTACTGTTGAAGTTGGCTTGGGTTGGGAAACACTCACGTGTCAAATGGGACACCCTCCCACTACCTTAGTCTATGGGAGGCCGTGAGGCCCCGGATTTAGAGTTATACTTCCGTGCAGCACAAAGCTCACATGCCTGCCACTGGCTGCATGAGCAAGCCGGCTTTCAGCACCTACAGATTGTTTAAGGTTGCGGTTGTGCCCTCCCCTCTCCCATTATTGTTGTTCCATGCCCCTTCCAGATGACAGGGTATTTTAGACTCTGTTAAATCTGCCACTCATGCATGGCAAAATTTGCTAAAGCGGTAGGCGGGCACTGTCCTATACTCCCTCTTGACCCTGGTGGAATGGTGCTAGTGGCTGCCGATATGCTGCGAAAAAGAGGTGGTCCGAGCTCTGGCTTCAGTCAACATCACTAAAATAGGGGACCTGTTCTCTGACGGCACAGTTCAAGAATGGGCTGAGATTGAGGAAGAGGGCCATAATCACACACAGCTCGTGTGGTTTCACTTCCGTAGAGTGAGGCATGCACTTCGTGAGATGCTGGGTGAAGACATGCTCGAACCCCCAGAGGTAGCCTCCTTCGATTTACTATTACGTTCAGACTCTCCAGTAAGATAGTTTCCAGCATCTACAGCATATCAAAGGGCTTCTGTAGAAATCACTACAATAAAGCCAGATTGGAATGGCAAAATGATCTTGGGGTGGTGCTATATGACACCACCTGGCGATATTCCTGCAAGGTCATGAAACATGTATCATTAAATGTGAGGCACCGTCTTATACATTTTAAGCTCCTTAACAGAGTTTATTACACACCCGATAGGTTGTAAAGTAAGCCCAGCAGGGTTCTTGCATATCGCCTGGTCATGCCCAGCGGTCGCTAGATTCTGGAAATGAATTTTTCGTACACTGAGTGATATTACAGGGTTTCCACTGTCATGTGACCCACTAGTGGCCTTAATGAGATGAAGGAAACGATTGTATAAAGATGCGCATCGTTTGATAGACATAGGTCTCTTTCTAGCCAAACAGAGGGTGGAGATTAGGTGGGCTCAAGGGCCTGCTCCCACTGTTGCTGATTGGTCTAAAGATATGAATTATTGCAATACACAATCGGAATTATATAGCGATTTGTTGCCCCCCGGAACCGTCCCAAAATCTTGTGGGGTCTGTACCAGAGTTATTTAGCAACAAAAGCGATTGAAGGAGGAGACCCACCTTGATGGCGCAGATTGGATTTGTGTCCTTACATCATAGTTAGTGTTGATGGTGTAGGAAGGTAGGATCTGAATGCATAGATGCCCCCATTTTATTCCTGGTGTTTTGCTGGTTTTTGACTAGTCTGACTCGGATCCTGCTAATCAGGACCCCAGTCTATCTGTGTTCTCCCTTAAATTGATGCATGTACTTTAGGTACACTACAAATTGGATTCTGGGGTACCCTTATCAGTCCCTAGTATATGGTACACCACGTACCCAGGGCATAGGTACCCCAGCATGTATTGTGCCACCCCTGAGAGGCCATCCAAACTGACACAACAAGCCTGCTACAGCAGACTGTGTAAGCTGGTGCTTGCACCACTTACTTAAGATATAGGTTCTATACATCTTCTAAATCACAACACTTAAATATCTATCAGTCACCCCTATGGCAGGCCTTAACAATCCTGAAGGCAGGGTGCTGGGTTTTATGTGAGAGGGTACCCCTGCATGAGCAGATCCCCTCTGCAGCATTCGGAGACCCTTATCCGGGGTTGTCTGTGATGCAGCCAGACATATATGTTTAAGTTCATTATAACCTCGCGGTAAATGTTAACTTTAAAATGGCTGCTTAGACACATGTCGTGTTTGGTGTCAAGCACCTTGGAATCATACCTCTACACCAGTAACTGGCATGGGAGGTATGATTCCACCCTTCCAAAGGGACATATGTGGGTCACTGGGTTACCAGGTACCAGCTTTCTCGACCTGGGCAGCACAAAAAGGACGCTGCCTGCCACAGACACGATTCTTCTCTCCTGCTTCTGAGCCAAGCTCGAGCATAGGAAGGCATGACAATAGGCATCCTGTCACAGGGTGGTGTGACTACCTCCCAGACAGGGTTTAGTGTATTGGGGCTGGGTGGGTGCACTCTGAGAGTGCCAAAAAGTCTGCACTCGGGGCACATTTGGTGTCCCTGGGCGTAGTCCAGCTCAAACCAGTTCTGGGAGCCATTTGCTTATGCTCTGGTGCGAAACTGGACAAAGGACATGGGTGTAGCCACCCCTCTGTCCTACTCTTCCCCTAGCAGAGTCCACATAATCTTTCCAACCCATTCCCATGGGTATAAAGTGGGTTACCTGACTACAGGACTTTAGATTTTACCTGGACAAGATTCTGCTAAGAAGAAACCAAGCGCTTTGACTGCCTGCATGATGCTGGACGACTGAAGAATCTCCCTTGGAGTAAAGGAGTTACTCCCCTGCAAAAGCAGGCACCTAAACACATCTGACCGGTTTGCTTCTCCCAAGCTCCTGAGGATTCTGAAAATTTCAGCAACACAGGAGGTGGGTTCCCGAAGGTCTCTGAGGTTGATCTGCCCTCTCAGCCATTCTGAGACCAGTACCCCTCGTGGGGACTGTGCATCCCGAACCCCTGTGCACCGTGTACATTTGCAGTTGCAAATGCTTAGTGATGATTCCTCAGCTTGTGCATTGGACTCTGTGTAGTCCTGACCCCGAGCTGTATTTGCACCGAAGATTTCCGGCCTCCACTCCACGAGTGTCCTGTGGGCTGTCACTTTGCAAACTTGCTTGAGGTCTCCTTGCGATCCCTGGTCCGTTGGCCTGTGGGTCCTGACGAGGGTCACCTTGTTTGTTCTTTGGCTTACCTGGTTGCTCCAGATCTGTGTACCCTCCAATAAATGAAAGATGATTCCTTAAATGCTGTGCCAGGACGTATGTTTATTCTAGGTAATCAAGTAATCAGGTACAGCATATAGGTTAAGGTAAAGGCCCCACTGGGAGCAGCTGCTCTGCTACTCAGCCTCCAAGGTAACTGATAGTACACTCAAACATACACAGATAGAACTAAAGATGACATCATAGAGACAGGCTGAGCAGCAGAGTACAAGACACTAAGAAAGGACAAGGAAGAAGGAAGAGCAGGATGCGACATACCTTCCCCCTTTAACCGAAGAGATGAAGAAATTAAAATAGAGAGCAGAAGAAAGAAAGAACATAAAACGCACAATAATAAACACCCTCTTCACAATGGTGGAGAGAAAAGGTAAACACCAAAGGACGAGGGTACCAAGGTTGTATCCACCCCATGAGCTAACAAAAGAATGCAAGCATGACTAAACAATCTGCCCTGACTCTCCATTGCTTGGAGAGTCCACTGGACATTGCTGGTCCACACCGTAACCTGTTTCCTCTGACCATGTGGGTTGCATTTGCCAAGGCTTTTTGGTGCTCCAGCCGGACATCGACCCTCAGTTCTTGAAATTCTTCGTGGGACAGCTCACCTCCGGATCCTGATTGTCCTCAACATCTCCTGGTCCCCGTGGCTGCAGAGCCAAGCAACCCTTCTTCACACCTGAAGCACTCAACGCCCGTGGGCATTCGACTACCCAGCCCCTGGTCACCTGAAGTGACCCAGATTCTGTCCCCTCTGCTTTCATGTTCTTCTCACCTCAAATCCAGGCTTGGATTCCACCAGACATTTTTCGCCCTCCTGGCAGCAGGACTTGTTTGCAGCTCTCCATTGAAAATGACAAAGCTTTCTGACACCACTTGACCTCTATGCACCCGGCTCCTCTGGGATAGGTAACACGGGTACTTTGGTACTCACTGGTGAGTTGGCCTTGGAACCTCCTAAGTTCCAAAGGGTTTGCTCGAAGTCCTCTTAGAAGTGTCCTTAACTTGTAAATTTGCAACCACGACTTTCCCATATAGTTGTACGGAGCACGCATCTGTATCTCCCCACTGCACCCGTCCTCCGTGGGCTCCCTGTGTCACTCCTCTGGGTGGTTCCTTGGGGTCCCAGCGATTCTACGTGCTCTAGGCACTGTGTCTAGTTAAGTCGTTGTTGTTATACCATTTTTTTAGTATATGGTTCGGTCTCCCCCCGGAGCCCGCTGTGTATAGTGCTGGTTACGAATGTTCTATTGATTTAGTATTGTGTGCTTTGTGCCCTAGACTTGTATAGAGACTAGTGGAGAGTGTTATATTAATAAATACATATGTTTACATAAACACTGTGTGGTTCTCCTGTCAGTTAGTCATTTAGGAGGTGTTATTCTGGTATAACAAGCTGCTTTACATTCCTTCAAGATTAAGCCTGAAGGCTGCTCTCCATAGCTACTGACTGCTACAGGGTGCCCACTTTAATTAGTGGACAGCATATACCAGGCCACCTTCTCACATTGGTGTGCAGCAGTTGGGATTCAAGCTTGCTATTGTTTTACCAGATAAATCTCATTGAATGATTAACTGAAAACCACTAATTATTAGGTACATATATTACAATCAAGATTAAATAAAGTAAGTTCTACTGAACTTGGAGTTGGGCAAGCTAAGGGTCTAGCACACCCTTTCTCCAACTCAAGCGGTTTAGTCTCCACTAGGTTAGTTAGGTGCCTACACCACATAACACTAGTATGTCTTCTAGAGGAGACGCCAGTGACTCTCTGTCAAGTAGATACAATGGCATCTCATTTCCAGAATTGATAGCCATTTGTGCATCTAGGAAGCTGAGGACAGGGAGAACAGCAAAGACCCAACGTCTCATTGAGATGTTGCTCTTAGATGACCTTAGGAAGACCCCAGTGTCTGATGAGGTAGATAGAGTGGGTGGGGCAGGGAATGAGGAAAGAGCAGGAAGTGAAACCTTCCTTGACCTAGAATCAAACCCTGACCAGGAGAATCAAGATGATTCTAACCTGGACAACATAGATCGTCCTTCAGGTTGGGGAGAAGGACCCAGGGGCCCTCTCTTTACTCCACCAGGAAGAGTACAGTGTGTATCTAGGAGATCCAGAACTCCCTCAGTGGAGTCTAATCACTCAGGAACATCTGTAGGGAGTCCCATATCAAACAAGAGGGAATCCTCTTATGATAAGCAGGGCCAATTTCTGGAGCTTGAGAGAGTCAAGCTCAGGCTCAAGAAAGAGCAATTGGCCCCAGACAGGGAATCCCTAGAGCTCCAAAGAGCAACAAGAAGATTGGGAAAAGAGTCCCATGGTGGCAGCAACAGTGTCCCTAGAGCTAGAGAATATTCTCATGATCATAGGAACCTGAGCAAGATAGTCCCTCCCCATCAGAGTGGGAATGACATCCACAAATGGATTATTGCACTAGAAAGGGCCTGTAAGGTACAGAGGGTCCCTCAAGAGCAGTGGGCAGCTATCTTGTGGTGCTCCTTTGCTGACAAAGGTATAGATAAGCTCCTCACTGTTATATAAGAGGATGCTGACAATTATTTAGTCCTGAAGAGTGCTCTCATTGATGGGTTTGGCTTAACCTCTGAACAGTACAGGATTAAGTTCAGAGACACCCAGAAGACACAGACTCAGGACTGGGTTGACTTTGTAGATTGTGCTACTAAAGCTCTGGAAGGTTGGATACAGGGCAGCAAGGTGCATGACTATTGTATTGTATTGTATTGTATTTATTACTTATTGAGCGCAGCTGTCACCCAAAGGGTATCCTGGCGCTGAGACCTAACCGTGCATCTATTAAACAGCTACATTACTCTGGGGAACAAGTAAGTTTTAAGGCTCTTTTTAAAAGTGAGCAGATCAGGACAGCTCCTTAATGCTAAGGGGAGAGTGTTCCACAGCGTGGCAGCCGCAAAACTAAAAGCGCGACCACCCATTCTCGTTCTATTAATTTTAGGGACTTTTACCAAGAACGCCGACTATTTAGGATTGTACAATTTGAATATGAGGGAGCAGATACTTAATAATTGTCAAAAACAGCGTTTACACCAGTACCTGATGGACTCAGATTTAACTTCTCCCCAAGAATTGGGAAAGAAGGCAGATAAATGTGTCAGGACCAGTGTGAAACCAAAGAAGCAGGGTGGTGACCAGAAGAAAGATTCTTCCAAGAACCAAGAGAAAGGGGATAAATCAAAAGATACAACCACTACAGGGCTCCAAATGTCCTCTTCTGGGGGTGGGTCCCAAACTCCTTCCTCCCCTGAAAAAAAAACATTTTTGCTTTGTTTGTAAAAAGCAAGGACATGATCCCAATTGTCCGAGGGTCAGCAATAAGGAGAATGTTCTTCCAAGCACTACTACCACTCCTCCTGGTACTACAAGTAGTAATCCCCCAGATGGTAGTAGTGCACCCAAGAAGTT
Source organism: Triturus cristatus (assembly GCF_964204655.1). NCBI lineage: Eukaryota > Metazoa > Chordata > Amphibia > Caudata > Salamandridae > Triturus > Triturus cristatus. Next base: position 344,577,616 of record NC_140581.1, read on the forward strand.
AGATGGGTTCTCATAGGGAACTGAGGTGGATCCTGGCTGAAAAAGGTCCCCCTCACAGGCCTCCTCAGTCTGTGATGGTGGCATGGAATTTGCCACTTTTACTGTCAGTCCTAATTATTTGGGCAAGTACAGACAGGAGCCACTGATCAATGGTCAGAAAGCTGTGGCCTTTAGCGACACAGGGGCTAGTGTCACCATGGTGACAGGGAACCTAGTACCCCCTCAGCAGCTTTTACCTGAGTTTAAGTACCAGGTGACCAACATTGATGGTATCAAGACAAATCATCCCATGGCAATAGTCAATCTCAGCTGGGGAGGGGTCACTCGCCCTAAAACAGCGGCAGTGTCCCCAAACTTGCCTGTAGATTGCCTCCTGGGCAATGATTTAGAAACTTCAGCCTGGGCTGAATGAGAACACTTGGCCCATTTAAGAATGTTAGGCCTCCCTGAGAAAGTTGGTGGGACCCTTAGGGCCTCAGTCCAACCCAAGGGAAATTTTGGAGGAGTGGAGCTTGAAAGAATGTACCCACTCTACTCTACCAGAGAGCAAAGGGATTGAAGAAAAGTCTTCTTCCCCCAGACTATAGGTAAGGGTCGGATTCCTCAGGGAACTGATCCTACCCCTTGTGGAGGAACTGCCCCAGAGGGGGTCAGGCCTGTCCTGGCAACACCCCCGATGGCAGGGGACCCTTCCAAGGAGGTGCCCATTCTGTAGCAGGTATCCTGCCCCTCTCTACCCTACCTCAGTCAGCCTAGGGCTGCAGAAGTCAGGAAGGCCAGTGAACCCCTAAGGGTCCACTGTCCAGAGGAACCCCCTCATCAACAGATTAGGGACACCCAGTCTAGTAGCACTAGCCAGGTGAAAATTCCTCAACACGCTGACGGATCCCTCTTACCCTTGGGTAGTGACCTCCCCCAAATGGACTCTGTTGGGCAAAGGCAAACTTTGGACCAGATGGTTCCAAACCTCCCCTGTCCCTCCAGTGTTCCAACCAAAGGCACTCAACCCCCAGCTGTAGGCAGCCAGAGGTTGACCCCTAGGGCCAGATATAACTCAGTCATGGAAAGAAAGGCCTCTATGTTGACCAGTGCTCTGAGGAAGCTGAGACCAACTTATTTAGGGCCTCACTTCTCAACACAGGCACCCCATCGGCGTTTTTCTTTGCAAAAACACCCTACAGGTAGCACTCCCACATTTTGGAGAAAAACCAATACGCTTAGGGGTAGACTCCTTAGTGCACCATAAGACTGGGGGTATCCATGCTAGTGCACGATCTTCCTTATATGGCCACTTAGTCAATAAGTTCTCAACTGGGCAAGGTTAGCCTTATCTCCTTGCATTTGGGGGTTTTGTGTAGGAAGGTAGGATCTGACTGCATAGATACCCCGATTTTTTTCCTGGTGCTTTGCTGGTTTTTGACTAGTCTGACTGGGATCCTGCTAATCAGGACCCCAGTCTATCTGTGTTTGCCCTTAAATTGATGCATGTACTTTAGGTACACTCCAGATTGGATTCTGGGGTACCCTTATCAGTCCCTAGTATATGGTACACCATGTACCCAGGGCATAAGCCCCCCAGAGGCCTCCCATGGGCTGAAGCATGTATTGTGTCACCCCTGAGAGGCCATCCAAATTGACACAACAAGACTGCTACATTAGACTGTGTAAGCTGGTGCTTGCACCACTTACTTAAGATATAGGTTCACTATATCTATCTAAATCACTACACTTAAATACCTATCAGTCACCCCTATGGCAGGTCTTAGCAATCCTGAAGGCAGGGTGCTGAGTTTTATGTGAGAGGGTGCTACTGCATGATCAGAGCCCCTCTGCAGTCTTCGGAGACCATTCTCCAGGGTTGTCTGTGATGCAGTCAGACACATATGTTTAAGTGCATTATAACCTCGTGGTAAATGCTAATTTTAAAATGGCTGCTTAGAAACATGTTGTGTTTGGTGTCAAACACCTTGGAATCAAAATGTGGGAGGTATGATTCCACCCTTCCAAAGGGACATATGTGGGTCACCCGGCTACCCGGTACCCACTTTCTCATCCTGGGCAACACAAAAAGGACGCTGCCAGCCACAGACACGAATCTGCTCTCCTGCTGCTGAGCCAAGCTCGAGCAGAGGAAGGCATGACAATAGGCATCCTGTCACAGGGAGGAGTGACCACCTCCCAGACAGGGTTTAGTGTATTGGGGCTGGGTGGGTGCACTCTGAGAGTGCCTGAAAGTCTGCACTGGGGGCACATTTGGTGTCACTGTGCATAGTCCAGCTCAAATCAGTTCTGGGAGCCATTTGCTACTGCTCTGGCGTGAAACTGGACAAAGGACATTAGTGTAGCGACCCCTCTGTCCTGCCCCTCCCCTAGGAGGGACCACAGAATCTTACCAACCCCTTCCCATGGGTATAAAGTGGGTTACCTGACAACAGGACTATAGATTTTACCTGGACAAGATTCTACTAAGAAGATACCAAGTACTTCGACTGAAGAATCTCCCTTGGAGTAAAGGAGTTACTCCCCTGCAAAAGCAGGCACCGAAACGCATCTGACCGGTTTTCTTCTGCCAAGCCCCTGAGGACTCCGAAGATTTCAGCAACACAGGAGGTAGGTTCCCAAAGGTCCCTGAGGTCGATCTGCCCTCTCAGCTATTCTGAGACCAGTATCCCTCTTGGGGACCATGCAACCCGAAACCCTGTGCTCCGTGTACATTTGCAGTTGCATATGCTTAGTGATGTTTCCCCACCTTGTGCAGTGGACTCTGTGTAGTCCTGACCCTGAGCAGTATTTGCATTGAAGATTTCCGGCCTTCACTCCACGAGTGTCCTGTGGGCTGGTACTTTGCAAACTTGCTTGAGGTCTCCTCACGATCCCTGGTCCAATGGCCTGTGGGTCCTGGCAAGGGTTACCTTGTTTGTTCTTGGGCTCACCTGGTTGCTCCAGCCGTGCCCTGACTCTCCATTGCTTGGAGAGTCCCCTGGACTTTGCTGGTCTACATCGTAATCTGTTCCCTTCGCCCGTGTTATTTGACTTTGCCAAGGCTTGTTGGTGCTCCAGGGGGACATCGACCCCTCAGCTCTCAACATCCTTCGTGGAACAGCTCATCTCCGGACCCTGGTCATCCTCGACATCTCCTGGTCCCCGTGGTTGCAGAGTCAAGCAACCCTTCTATACTCCTGAAGCACTCAACGTCGGTGGGCATTTGACTACCGAGCCCCTGGTCACCTGAAGTGACCCAGACTCTGTCCCTTCTGCTTTCAGGTTTTTCTCACCTCGAATCCAGGCTTGGATTCCACCGGACACTCTTCGTCCTCCTGGCAGCAGGACTTCTTTGCAGCTCTCCATTGAAAGCGACAAAGGTTTCCGACACCATTTGACCCCTATGCACCCGGCTCCTCTGGGATAGGTAACACGGGTACTTTGGTGCTCACTGGTATGTTGCCTTAGAACCTCCTAAGTTCCAAAGGGTTTGCTCGAAGTCCTCTTAGAAGTATCTTTAACTTGTAAATTTGCAACTGCTACTTTCCCATTGAGATGTACAGAGCACGCGTCTGTGTTTCCTCACTGCACCCGTCCTCCTTGGGCTCCCTGTGTCACTCCTCTGGGTGGTTCCTTGGGGTTCCAGCAATTCTATGTGCTCTAGGCACTGTTTCTAGTTAAGTCGTTGTTGTTATACCATTTTCTTAGCATATGGTTCGCTCTCCCCCTGGAGCCTGCTGTGTATTTTGGCTATTTACGAATGTTCTATTGATTTAGTATTGTGTGCTTTGTGCCCTAGTCTCGTATAGAGACTAGTAGAGAGTGTTATATTAAAAAAATACATATTTTTATATAAACACTGTGTGGTTCTCCTTTCATTTAGTCATTTAGGAGGTGATATCCTGGTAAAACAAGCTGCTTTACATTCATTCAAGATTAAGCCTGAAGGCTGCTCTCCATAGCTACCACTAGGATAGCTTTCAATAAGGTTATCTTTGACCTCATACATCATAAGTGTTGTGTGGACTGGTACAGGGTGCCCATTTTAGGTAGTGGACAGCATATACCAGGCCGCCTTCTCACAGAAGGCAACCCCGATACTACCTGCATGTGTTGATAATATCCTGTATTCATTTGATCTTGTTAGCAGCTGAGCAAACATTGAGAATTGGTTACTTGTAAATCACATATGCCTCTGATTGCATCAATGTATTCTCCTACAGGTTTATGTGAAAATGCTGTGTATACTCTCTATGACTTCACTGGATATTAAATGCTGAGATACTACTGTGACTGCCTTTTGTTATTTTCCTTTATTGAAAATTCAATAAACAAAGACAAAATTTTAAAAAACACAGACTCTGGTCGCCACTGTTAGATTGGAGGAGGTGACTGTATGGTGATGCCTTTCCTCATCCCCTGGTAGTGAGCTCTTGGGTGTACAGAGGATTACCATTGGTGCCGCCAGAATGAAGATTCCTGGCTAGCATACACCTGACTGGAGGTGAGGGGCCAACTGTCCAAACTGCACTGCACTGCATGTGATACATAGTGTCTGGGCATCTGGCGCAATGATGGACCATCTGCAGATGGGGGCGGCATTGACATTTGGCTGCTCCTCTGTGTCGGTGAACCTAGCGGCTGGGGATCACTGGCCACCAGGGCTGGTGACAGTGGACAGCCTGGACTCCAAACTAGACTCTGTACTCGCAGTGGGTACCTCCCACAAACAAATGGATACTTCCTTTGAGAGCCAAATAGACAAATTCACAGTCAACTTCACCCTGGAGTACGCAGATCATCACAAGCTGAATTACAAGGCACACAAGACATTGGGCAAGAACAGTCCAAATTATCCCCAAGTACCCTGAGAGCAGCGTTAGAGGTGTAGCAGCTAATGGCACATGTGAAGTCACAGGCAAGAAAAGTGAAGGATATGGAGGGCTCCTCCCAGCGTAACAACGTGAGGGTCTTGGGTCTACCTGAGGGAGCAGAAGGGGCTGATGCAGTGGCATATACTGAGACATGGTTGTGTGACCTACGGCCAGCAGATGCACTCTCCCCATTCTTTATTGTGGAGCAGGCCCATTGAGTGCTGGTGAGCCTCCTGCTGCCGCGGACCGGTCCTAGACCCTTTCTGTTCCACCTCTTACAGGGATTATGACGCGGTTCTGAGGGAGGTACACAAGCTGGGGGAGCTGAAAGTGGAAAACACTAGAGTTATTTTCTTCCCTGACTATGCCACGGAGGTGCAGAGGCAGAGGGGCTTGTCTCTACTGGTTAAGCATTGCCTCCGGGAGTTGGGCATCAAATACTCCCTCCTCTACCCGTAAAGGCTGCAAGTGATCTCTGATGTTGACATGCAAATCATTGATGCCGCTGAACAGGTATGGACCTGGCTGCAATCCACTGGTTGTCAGGTGCTTTGGACATCAGGTGCTGTGGACATGGAGTGAAGGGCCTGCGCTAAAATCTGTCATTCATGGAGTCAGTCATATTGGGAGGCATAGGAGGACCAGGCACCACACCACAACTACAAGCCGCCCCCAATCTGCAGCAGGTTATCCAAGAGAGGTGGAAGGAGCTGCATGCAGCACAGACAATGTGCAATCGCACTCAGAGAAAGGATTTCAACACCTCCCCTGAATTCTCCCCCAGTGATGTGGGCTCCACTGCGATGTGGTCATCTGGTGCGCAGTCTGTGCAGCTCCCAGATGTGACTCCTCAGACGGCAGATAACCTAATTTAATGTTGGCTGGTTGTGCACCTCTGGCTCTGGAGAGCCTCTGGCTTTCTGTGGTTCCTGGTCTCCAGCTTCCTGTTGCAGAAGTTCCAGTCTACTGAGGTCAGCACTTAGAGGGGATCAGGTCCCGTCGTCACCCAAAGGGAATGGAGCAGTTGTTCAGGTGAGCGATGCATGCCAGGGGTGGTGGTGGCATCCTTGGTGCTCTTAGCTGAAATGGTAGGAGGTTTATGGCATCGTTGACCTTTGCCAAGGAGGAATTGTGGGAGTTCTTCTCTTATCCAAGGGCCTCATTTATGAGGCCCTAGTGGCACTCTTGGAACACCATAAATTCATATTTTTGGTGTTTTTTGTAGCGCAGTGTGCCACAGCATGTCTACAAGGCCATAAAAAGCCACTTTACGTGGCTTTATATGGCCTTGTACATATGTGCCCCTTTCACACATTGAACAGTGTGAAAGAAGCGTTCAATGGGTGTAGCTGAGGACGTTCCCATGGCCAATCAATGGACTCTGAAGCATTCCCAGGTCTACGAGAAACTATTAACCTTCGGAATGCGACAAAATCTCACACCACCCCAAGGGTGGCGTTTGGGAGGCTTTATGAGGATAAATGTTTTCATTTATCCTCTTTTTTTCACTTTTTCTATGTGTGAGCATTCTGCAGCACACAGAAGATGAGAAAATAACCTGGATTGATAGGTTTTGTGCTGGTAGGTGTCCCTTCCTGCACAACATCAGTCAGTTCTGCAACACAGTCACCCACGCACCATGGCGCAAGGGTGCCTGCGTTGGTGCATGGCAGCCATTGTGCGCAAACGTAGGGAAAAAACATGGGGGCTTATTCATGAAACCCTTGCAACAGTTTAATGCCTCCAGTGCATAATTTTCTTGACGTACTTGCTGCATACATTTTGCTCCATGTTGCGCCGTAGTTACAAAGTGACGCATCTAGGCATATGCATGACCTTGTGAAGTCCTGTGCCACATTATACCTGAGTCTGGTATGATTTATGCAGGGTGGGGGTTCTCACGCAACAATGCCCCGTAGGAGTGGTGCAGTGAAATCTAGCAGATTTCTCTGCGGCAATTCTAGGACACCACCACATCAAAACCTTACGCCAGCCATGAGGCAGTGCCATAGGAATAGGCATGCCCCATGCATTGCTGGCATCATGCTTGCGACACAACTGCAGTATTGCATGACTTTAGCGCTGACAGACAAGTCAGGATTCCAGACATATCTGTCATAGATTGCGACATGAAGCGCTGTACAGTAAATACGGCGCATCCATTGTGTAGCAAGGAGGGCACACTAAGAAGTGTTGCATCGCTGTTTTATCCCAGCGATGCAACACTTTTCAGGGCTGAGGAATGTGTCCTATATGATTGATAGGGTGCATTCCTGACCATTTGTTTTGGCACAGGGCAGCGCTGAAATATTTCTTGCAATGCTGTCCAGCACCCAAACATCTTATATGTGTACCCAAGTGATTGCACCAATTTTAAGACCAGGTATTTTGTGGCCTTAAAAACTGCCTCTAATTGGACTTAGCAACAGTTTTTTGGGTTTTGCAACATACAAGGAAATCCTTGTAAATATCGCTGAGTGTGTTTTGTCGGGTTTTTTCACAGGAACGCTTACCTTACATCTCATTTTCGGTAAGTCACGCTAACATAAATGCTGATGTGAAAAATTCATGTTTACGCTGGAAAATTACCTCTAACTGGAGTTAGAGGCAACTTGTAAATACGGCAGTAAAAAAAGACATCGTAACGTCAAAATCTTGACACTATTTTTGAAGAAGCCTGTTCCATGATTAGGTTATGTTGGTGGGCATAGCAATGAATATAGTGTACATTTGGGTGCACATCCTTGATTTCATTTTGTAGACCATCAGTTCCATTACCCATGATGCTGGCACCATCGTAGCTTTGATCAATAACTTTTTCTTTAGCATATTTCTCAGGGAAACAATGTTTAATTCATTAAGAATAGCCAAGGCAATTTCTTCTGTAGACAAGTCTTTTAGATGAGTGAAACAAGAAAATCTTTCAACTACCTTGAAATTTCCATCAATGTAGAGAGAGACCAGCACTGACTGAGTCTTAGTAGAGACATCTGTTGTATCGTCAGCTTGGGTGGTCACTTAATCAAGTGTTGTATAATATATTCTCTTATTTCTTCCAGCATAGTCCACCACTTCATCGACTGGGAGGACCAACTTGGCGGCGTAAAAACTGCAACCATTGGTGTTGGTGTGGATAAACGAGTAGAAGATCCGATCACGGTGGAAGAGGAAGGAGAAGGAGACATTCTCTCTGGTAGTGGTACACAAAGTAGCCATGTCCCCAGCAATGCAGTGGTATCGCCCACATCCTCACCAACATCTCAGTGGCACAAGAGTAAGAGTCAGCCTGAGACAGGAAGGATTACCACAATGAAAAAAAGTGCGTCGTTGAGCCTAACAGGAAGGAAAACCATGCAGCCTACCATTATCAGCATGTTTAGGGCAGAGGGTCAGTACGAACGCAACCACCCATTAGCACGTTTATACAATGCGAAGCTGGCTAAAATGTTAGCACTGGAGCTTCTCCTTTTTCTTTTGTTGAAGGGGTGGGTTTTCTGGAATTTGTGACAGCCATCTGCCCAAAATGGCAGGTTCCCAGCCGCTACTATTTCTCCAGAGTTGCTGTTCCAGCACTACATCACAACGTGCTGGAATTGCTTGGAAAAGCCTTGAAGCAGAGTGCTGTTCAGAGTATCCACCTGACAACAGACATGTGGACCAGTTGCCAAGCCACTGATTACATGTGCATCACTGCACACTGGATCTCTTTTATGGGGGTTAGAGAAAAGATATCTGATGGTGTTGACGCTGCTGAGATTTTTCATGCCACTCACACACATTCAACTGTAGCCATGTTTGCCATGAAGAATTCTTATACTGCTGCAAACATTTTGGATGAGTTTAACAGCAAGGCCTTTGAGACGCTACTTCCTTTTGAGGTCTTCACATGTGAAGTCAGCAAGGACGACTGTACTATGGGCCAAGCTATCCCCATTGTTGCACATGTTAGAGCAACAGCTGAAGGAGGTGTCTGAAATGTACACAGGTGTGTATGACAAACAAGACGCATATTATTTGGTGGACTCCTTAGCCTTTCGCGTATCTGAAAATACAAGGATTCCAAATAACATTGTGTCACATCAACATTACATTACTGCCACAATTTTCGATCCACGGTACAAAGTATTTCTGAACAGTAAGGCAGTAATTCCTTTTTCGGAAGTGGATGTTGCCAGGCAAAAAACTTTGATAGCTGAGGAAGCCACTGACTTCGAAAACGAACGGCTGGTAATTAGAGGCCCGCCACCCCAGGCCAGAACAAGTACTACTGGTCATCCAGAGTCAAGTTCTACTCCAGAGCCTGAGGGCAGTGTGTTTGCCTCCCAGCAGTCACCAACAACAACACTAACATCAACAACAGCAAGAACAGGATCATCACCAGCCACAGTACAATTGGCAACTGATTGGTTTCTACAGCATGGGTATGGTAAGCCCAATGCTGATGCACAGGCAAAAGAGGCCAGGCAAATCGGAGCTCGACTGAGCATTGGGCGTACGGTCCAGGCCTATCTGGATGACACAACAGAGGTCTTCATGGATCGAAACCCATTGGTGTATTGGTATGGGAAAAGAAGCCAATGGACAGTGCTCAGCAGGCCGGCGATAAAGTATCTGGCTTCCCCTGTCGCAAGTGTCTCTTCTGAGCGTGTTTTCGGTGCTGCTGGTGCCATTGTAACTGTGAAAAGGACCAGTCTCTTGCCCAAAAGCGTGGAGAGGCTAACCATGATCAAAATTAATCAGCACTTTATATCACCAGAGTACAAAATACCTGAATCACAGTAGGAAGAGGAGAGTGACTTAGGTGGTGGACGTACTGTGTTAGATTACCTACTTCTGATCAAACTACCAGAGTTTGAGGACGAGTTCCTCTTCCCTGACAACTAGGCTTTCAAATTGTTGCTTTCTTATTTCCTTTATTTGTGTGTGTCTCTGTCTTTCTGGTTCGAATCACAACAAATCCATCACCACCGTCTTCTCTTTTTATTTCCATATTGGAGTTGCACCTCTGTGCCTTTAACTGTCCACTCCTCAGAGTCCTGCTCCGTCTTCCTGACTCACCCTAAATACATTTCCCTCAAGCCAGACACTGGATGGAGAATAGTACAAGAAATGTTGCCTCTAACAGTCCCTCCAAAAGAAGTGGAACATGACTATTGCTATCCTCCTTTTGTTTCCGAGCCAGAACTCATCACTGTCAGAACTAGGCTGCCACCTCGGCAGGCATCGAAAGGTCATCAATGTCAGAACAGAAGGTACTTGGCAGAGAAAGACAAGACTCTTCGAAGAAACTTGCTGACATGTCACATTTCTGAAAACTCAATTGACCAATGACTGCTACCCAGGCCACGGCCCATCTCACAGCGCTGACCATGTGAACCAACTTCAACTGCGACAAAGTGCCACAGATGAATAAGAAAACTGAAACAGCGACTAACACTCAAAATGAATGTGGAGTAATAATAAGGCCACTGCCGTGGTAAAAAAAACACACACCTGTCATAAATAGGCATCTGACTGCCAAAGAGAAGAGCAAGACAGTTAATGATGGCATGCATTGGATGCAGACTCAGAGTGATTGCTGTTTTTTGTGTTGATGACGTTGTGCATGAAGTCGAACTGTACTAGTAATTAATCTACCAACTAAAAGTGACTCAAGTGACAGTCAATGTTTCCCTTCTTGTTGTTTAATAACCAAATTGTAATCCCACTACTGCAGGCCAATATCCATTGCATTTTTTAATATGGAATATGGACTTAGTCGGTGTCGTACTCGGTACACTACAGACTGAGTTGGAGTTGGACAACACGTGCAACACCATGATGATGACCATACTATCTTCGCAGTCAGTCAGTTGGATCGGAGATGATTGATAGAATAACTCAGGGCATTTAAAATCAAGTGGCATAAAAGGTAAATAAGTCAACAACCACAGCAGACCTACATGTCTGTGTGGTGGTGGAGTTGAGTAGTCACGAGTGTAGTAGTGGAGGTATGACTGACAGCCGTGTCTTGATTGAGTTACTTACTTTGGAAAATGCTATGTTGCTGTATATGTGTCCTCCTGTAACTGTTTCTGGTTAATGATGTAAACAGACTTGTTGTTTAATAACAAAATTGTACTTCTGCTGCAGGGCGATCCATTGGATTATTTGAATATGGACTCTGGACTCACTAGGTAAACTACATACTGAGTTGGACACCATGATCATGATGATCACATACTGTACTCTTCGCAGTCAGTCAGCACTTAGGATCAGAGATGATTGATGGAGTAACTGTGTTTCATGAAGTGGCATAAAAGGTAAACGCAAGTCAACAAGAACTACAGCAGACCTACATGTCCATGTAGTGAAGGAGTCCAGACTCAAATGCAGTGGTATGACTGACAGCAGTGCATTGATTTAGTCACTTAATTTTTAAAATGCTAGGTTGTTGTATATGTGCTTTGTCTGGCTCTGTCAAACTTTAAGCTAAATGGGGGTTTGGTCATGACCCAGTGCCGTGGGCCTGCTCTTTCCTGTTGTTGTTGTAGCTTAAAATGCTGTAAACAGAGTAGACATGATGTATCCATGTTGCCTCAGTCTGAAAGTGTTCTCTTCTCTTGCTGTACTCCACCATAATTGATGCATTTGTTTTATTCATTGATTTTTCAATATCCCATTTGTTTTTCCATTTACACTTAAAGGCCGGCTTTTACCCTGTGTTATACTTGGAAAAACAACGCACACTTACCTTACCAATGAATCTACATCTGCCAGGCAGGCAGTGGCGCCGCGTCACCCAAGATTGATGGATAGAGCATCCATGGAAGGGACTGAGGACCAAGAGGAATGCTGAGATGCAACTCCCCATTTTGACCAGGATAACACAGTAACAGTATTAACTTTTATCATCTTTTAAATAATTTGATTCATTTTTTGTCTTCAATCATACTACCGTGTGTTGTTGTTATTATTAATTATGTTTGCTCTCTGCTTATAATTCATCCCTACAGCTATTTTTAAATTTTCTTTGCTGTATGTAATCCGTGTCTCTATGAGGACAGACAGGCAAGGCAAACTGCATAATATTAATATACTGATGCCCTGTACTGCCTAATTGTCTAGTAGTAGTTAGTAAGATTTACTTATCGTTGACCATCAACTTATCATCATCATGCATGCATTTCCTTTTTCACCCTTAACAGATTTATGGATATGGTAGTCTACAAAGATTGTGTTTTCTTTTGTTGTTTGTCCATGCGTACTGTTTTTCTTTGTCAAACCTTTCCCCAAACCACCCTTCCCAACCATTCATCAAACCCTAACCCTCTTTCCACGGGCTGTGTGATTTATTGAGGTGTGACTAAATTAAATGTACACCAATAATTGATCAAACGCTTGCTTGGACGGATGTAACGAAAGCAACACTAATTCAATTTCAAGGCAAGGGGAGGATCTTCTGCTTGCCCACCCATGATCAGTATATTTGCGAGGTAACCTTTTTTACAAAGGAACCTAATCCATCATCATTAATTTAATTTCCGGCATCAATTGTCATCCTATTACACACAGCACTAAAGGTTACGCTTGTGTCGAGTGTAGGCCTAGTTGAGTGACTCCACACAACTACAGTTTGTAACTTGTTGTACTAGGCTATCCCCGCCACCATTATGTTTTATTTACTTTGCTCTACTACTCCTCCCAGAGTCTCTCTCAGGCAACTGACTGTCTCATTTTCTTTTTTTGTAAATGCTACTGCCAGTGTCTACTACTACCACCACAACCATGGCATCTCCATTCTCTTTGGAAACCCAACCTGCATCGTCATGCAGCCATCGCTGTGCCTAACTTAAACATTAATCACAGGTAAGAAAATATGTTTGGGGGAGGTATAATAATGGACTAGAGGAGAGACTGACAGTACTAATTGGACAAGTCACTCAGTGAGGGGTACCGCATCTATCTGTTTGTGTCTTACAAAGTCAGCTAATTATTTAAATCAAACACTGGCTGTGGCCCTGCAGCAGCAAGGAAACAGTGTGATGTAAAACAGTAACACCACCCACAAAACATTAACCACATCGTATGTAAAGTATAAATATATATAATTAAATCCCCTAACAAAAATAAACTATGTAAAAAATCCAACAACAACACCTGACCCATCACTCTCCCTAACCCCAACCAATGTTCAAAACGAAAAAGTCCCAAAAATCAAATGTCCAATTGTCCATGTTGTCCATAAAAACCCCAGTGCCCGTTTCCCACCCACCAAAAGAACCAATAAAAAAGGGGCAATTAAACAGGGTCTTTAGCGGCGGGCTCTTCGGATGTCGATCTCTAGGACTTTGACCCTCTTCTTGAGCTCCTCTACCTCCTACTCCAGTCGCGCATTCCGTAGGAGCATGAGGCGCGCATATACCCTGCAGTTGCATCCACAGGGGGGGCAGCAGTAGTGCTGGATGCTGTTGGTGGGCGGCAGCGTGGGGCTGCCTGACCGTGGCGCCTTACCACTGGAGGGGCCTGGCAGGGGCCCGGGGCATTGGAGGAGGCTGCAGCTGCTGCCGCCTCCTCCTCCTCCTCCTTCGCCAGAACCACCAGCCACCGGTACTCTGTGCAGATGGCCTCCAGCTTCCGGCACCGGGCCATGGCTGCCAACTCCTTCCTGGTTGGTTTTGGAGGAGCTATATCAAGAAAGACAAAAAGACTATTGCCAATACTCTTAGCAAAACAGTAACACAAAATTGACATGGGGTCGATTCCGATCCGGGTCAGACAGCTCTCCGAGAGCTGTTCATAGCCTTACCTTGCGACCAACACATACCCGTAGCCGGTCCGTCCTGTTGAAGAACTACGATGCGCATAACTGCCAAAAACCCGACCAACACATAGGCTGTGATTCAAGCTCCATTCTCCGTTCGAGCCGTAACTCCTAACGCCGAACCTAGTCGCCCGGAAGCAGTATCCATAGCAGTTTCCACCCTGACAAGTACGATGTGTACTTCCTACGCCCTGGAAGGGTCACCACGTATGGCACGTCACAGCATCTGGAAAAGAAGCATATCAGCTACGATTCGCGCCACAACTCAATCCACGGCTACGAGACGGACCAGCTTACAATGGGTACGAGACAGAGCAACAAGCAGTTTGTATGAGACGAACACATCATGAATCCCATTGCGCAGGTCATACCAGTACTCTACATCTATGACCGGATCAGGAACAGACGCGGACGGCGCAGACGGTAAGTCAGACACCTACCAAACAAACAAATGGCACGTACCTGCAAAATGGCACACACACACAGGGAATCCATATCCTAGCCACTAACAACAGGCCACCATAGGGGTTGCATGGCCAGCACCACTACCACCCCCACTCATAGGGGACCTGTTGCCCATCACCCCTGGCACCCCCACTCATAGGGGACCTGTTGCCCATCAACCCTGCCACCCCCACTCATAGGGGACCTGCTGCCCATCACCCCTGCCACCCCCACCCATAGGGGAACTGTTGCCCATCACCCCTGCCACCCTCACTCATAGGGGACCTGTTGCCCATCACCCCTGCCGCCCCCACTCATAGGGCTTATGTTGCACATCGCCCCTGCCACCCCCATTCATAGGGGATCTGTTGGCCATCACCCCTGCCACCCCCACTCATAGGGCTTATGTTGCCCAGCACTACTGCCACCCCCACTCATAGGGATTATGTTGCACATCACCCCTGCCACCCCCACCCATAGGAGACCTGTTGCCCATCACCCCTGCCACCCCCACTCATAGGGGACCTGTTGCCAATCACCCCTGCCACCCCCACTCATAGGGCTTATGTTGCACATCACCCCTGCCACCCCCACTTATAGGGGACCTGTTGCCCATCACCCCTGCCACCCCCACTCATAGGGCTTATGTTGCACATCACCCCTGCCACTCCCACTCATAGGGGACCTGTTCCCATCACCCCTGCCACCCCCCTCATAGGGCTTATGTTGCCCAGCACTCCTGCCACCCCCACTCATAGGGCTTATGTTGTACATCACCCCTGCCACCCCCACTCATAGGGGACCTGTTGCCCATCACCCCTGCCATCCCCACTCATAGGGCTTATGTTGCCAAGCACTACTGCCACCCCAACTCATAGGGCTTATGTTGCACATCACCCCTGCCACCCCCACTCATAAGGCTTATGTTGCACATCACCCCTGCCACCCCCACTCATAGGGCTTATGTTGCACATCACCCCTCCCACCACCACCCATAGGGGACCTATTGCCCATCACCCCTCCCACCCCCACTCATAGGGCTTATGTTGCCCAGCACTACTACCACCCCCACTCATAGGGCTTATGTTGCCCATCACCCCTGCCACCCCCACTCATAGGGGACCTGTTGCCCATCACCCCTGCCACCCCCACTCATAGGGCTTATGTTGCACATCACCCCTGCCACCCCCACTCATAGGGGACCTGTTGCCCATCACCCCTGCCACCCCCACCCATAGGGGACCTGTTGCCCATCACCCCTACCCATAGGGGACTTGTTGCCCATCACCCCTGCCACACCCACCCATAGGTGACCTGTTGCCCATCACCCCTGCCACCCCTACTCATAGGGGACCTGTTGCCCATCACCCCTGCCACCCCCACTCATAGGGCGTATGTTGCACATCACCCCTGCCACCCCCACTTATAGGGCTTATGTTGCACATCACCCCTACCACCCCCACCCATAGGGGGCCTGCTGCCCATCACCTCTGCCACCCCAACTAATAGGGCGTATGTTGCACATCACCCCTGCCACCCCCACCCATAGGATGGGTGATGCGCCACACATCCATCATACTCCAACATTAGGTATGTCAGCAAAATACATCCCCCCTAACATCATGACAACAGTGTGTAGTCTGTGACAAATGCCCACAACAGTGATTATGACTTCGAACATACAATGTAACTACCAGCACATGTGTGACCAAAAAATGAGTGTGGCCTACACAAGGAAGGAACATCACTATAGCACTGTGTCAATGTAAAAATAACACCCCCTCACTGTGTAGAACAAAAGTTAAGTGTGGGGTTCCAAACTGCAGCAAATGTCGAGCATTGTGGTGATGGGGTCTAAACCCCCCCTCATCACAGTGACCAAAATGTAAGTGTCATCATGGTCAAACCTGCAAATGCCAAACAGCATGTATGGTTCCCGGTCCCAACACATTAAACACTTTTGGGGCAAACTAGTGCTTGTGTCCCATACCCACAGAGATGTGGTGAGGCTAACAGTGCTGTGAAAACAAAACATTCTCTCAGCCATGTGCAGACAAGCACCACACATGGGGGCTGACAATGCATACAGTGTACAATGACACAAGAGCAGAAGTGACCATCACAAAGCATACACACATCTCGAAAATAGAAACACTAATCAAAACAACCTGTGTATACTGTAGGTGTCAGGTCACAAACTCCCATTCCATGCCAGCAATGGCACCTAACAACCAGGATGAATGTGCATAATGATGTGATATGACTCACAGGGACAGCAGGGAAAATCACAGAAACAGCATCCAGACAATGGCCCACAACAGCAATACCAATGCACTGATGCAGATGCACAAACACAAACAGGCAACCTCACACTGCATATCTGAAACAACATGTGTGTGTGTGTGTCTCAGTATCCCCAGGCAACTACACAACACATGAAGGGGGCTGAACCACAGTGACACAGATGTGGACACAGTGCCATACAAAAGTAAACCATCAGTGGGACCCCCTTAGAGGGCAATCAGGCATTGTGAGATGAGAGGGAGCACAAAAAACACATATGACACAAGCTGGAATGAACGGCAACTAACACAGCAAGAGACTGACAGACAACAGCACTACCCCCAGGGACCAGACATTGGTGTGACACAAGCATGCATGACACCTCCACTGCGATGACAAAGGTAGATGTCTTACAAACTGTGAAAACCAGACATGTGTCCTGTGCCACAAACGTACATCACATCTACACAAACACAAATCACTCAGCATGGCCCGTCATCCATGGACAAACGGGAGCTAGGGACCCATCCATGCAAACATTTACATCAGTCCACCCTCAACACCACACACCCTGAACTGCAACATGGACAGGTGACATTGCACATGCACCCATGACAAGCACAGGAATGTTGGGAGGAACTAAGGTGCACAGACTCATCACACAAGGACAGTTTACAACCCTGGTGAATGACAGACATACTGCACAGTATGCGGTACCTGGCCATGATGTCAAAGCTCACGTAACCTTCACAATACCTCCCACAGTCCCAGGACAATGCAAAAGCCAAGGAGAACCACAAGGCACACATGCTGACAACTGCAAACATTGCAGCCCTGAACCGGACAAGTAGGAGCAGTCACACACACATACACATGTCTCAATCACTGAAAGGTATCACTTAGGGACAACTACATGATATTGCGAACTAACAAGTGCCTTGGGGACCCCTGACTGTGTCCCATCTGCGTCTGACAACATCACCTCAACTCAGAACTGAAAAATCCCAATAATTAAATACCAATTAACAGTAGTGTGTCATGCACCCACACATCTGGTAGCCCATGGCAAAGTTGTGGGATGAACACAGTACCACTCAGCAAGCATAAACAACAGGAACATATCAAGGGAACACTGCCTGTGTATGAAAAGGGATGTGGACACACACACACACATGCTCACACAACACACACCATGGGCCCAGGCTATGTCACGGAACAACACACTTACTTGAGGGGATCCAAGTCCTGTGGAAGCCAAGCTGTGCCAAACATAGTCACAGCACGTCTCACTTATGTCAGCAGAAAGCTTGGTGAGTCAGCCATCAGTTACCACACAATTAAGGCTCTGGTCACAACAGCCTGGGTACGTGAGTCTCCCCTATGTCATCTGCACATACTCAACACATATGTACAGCAAGTTGCACAGAGGACCCAGTTGCTCCTATACCAATGATGCCCACACCTGTAGGTCCAGTGGTGATGCACCCAAAGTCAGGGAAATAGACAAATTAAACAATGGGAAGCACATCCTATGTGCATGGGTGCAAGCCACAGATGTGACCATGCAAATGTAAGGTTCACAGAGATGTCCACAAATTGTTGATCATGACACACCCAGTTAGCTGCAAAGGATGACATGGATACCGACCAGAATAGGATACATATCTCATGGACCACATGGAGTACCTCACATCAACACCTCAGTATTCAACATTGGAAAACTTGCATTACAGGTGCAAGGGCATGCTAAACATCATCAACCTAATGTACAGCTAAATCAAGTTCACAAGGATAAAGAAAAAAGCTTTATTCAGCATATGAAAATGTAAACGTCCGTTCAAACAAAAGGCCAATGGCCAGTCCATTATCAAATGACAAGGAGAGAACTTGAGTGACAACTGTCACACGTTGCTTGCCTGCACTGGTAAGGACGGGGGACATCCCCTCGGAGAGGCATACATGGGGGCAGGCCAGGCACTGAAGGGACAGGATCAAGGCGCAGCAGAAGGAGGCAGTGAAGGGGTGGTGGATGCAGGAGAGTCACTTGCAACTGCAGTGGTGATGACTGAAGTGGTGGGTGCAATCACAACTGTGGGGCACAAGTCAGATGGGGTGGGTGCCAGCACAACTTCAGTGGGCAGGTCAGATGGAGTGGATTGGGTCCCCACTGCAGTGCCCAAGTCAGACGGGGTGGTTGGTGACTCCACTGCAGGCAGTGCCTAAATCCATGTGAGCGGAATGGTGTGCAGGTGAGGTCGGCAGGACAGAGGGGGGGGACACGGTCCCCACATCAGTGGCACTAACCGTCTGACCGGGTGTGGAGGAGCAAGTGGTAGGGGGGAGGGCCTCAGCATTTTGGGGATGGTGTATCTGTGGGTGGGGTACCCGGGGCAGGGTGTGGCGGGGGAACCTCTGGAGTGGTGGCCTGGGGGATGGAGGACAGAGACTTTGCCTTGGAGCTGCGTGGCAGCAGTGGGTTCTTGCTCTTCCAGCTCTGGGGGGACTTGCAGGTGGGGGCCTCAGTCTGACTGCGCCTGGGGAGGGTGTCCGTGTGTGAGGGGCACTCCCCTCTGTGTGTGGGGACTTCCTCTTCCCCTTGTAATCTGAATCTGCTGGGTCTGTGGGGAAGAGGCCAAGGTCACAGAGGAAGAGCTTCTGTGGAGATGGGGTTGCAGGTGATGCAAGGGAAGGGGGCTGGGAGGGAGAGGTTTCGGAGGACTGCGGAGTGGTTGTGGATGACTGTGTGTGTGTCTGCAAACCATCCCCTGTGAGTGTGGTATCAGTCCCCTGCGCTTGCTTGTGTGCACGTCTAGCCCTTGGTTTGGGTGTTTGTGTGCTGCCCGTGTCTGTTGCTTTGTGGGAGTGTGCAGGTGTGTGTGTGCTTGGGACAGGTAGGCTGCTAGGAATCGTGGGTGGTGCAGGGGTAGGAGGGGTGCGGGACTGTTGCAGGAGGGACACTGCTGCCATCAGGGAGGAGGCCACGGACTGATTGGTCTTCTGTAGGGCAGACATGCCCGAGGAAATGCCCTCCATGAATGACACCAGTTGTGTCAACAGGCTGGTATGTGCATGGAGGACACTCAGCATCGATGTCTGCTCTACATGAATCTGTCTAAGTAAGTCCACAGTCTCCTCACTCAGGGCAGCAAGGGACACAGAGGCAGGGGGTGTGGTGCCTGGCACAAAGGAGACATGCTCCCAAACACGGGAGCCTCCACGAACCTCTGGGATGGGAGCCAATGGGAGGGTGGTGATTGTGGTGGTGGGGGTGGTGGCCGGGACAACCTCACTAGCTGGGGTTTGGTGGCTGCTGACACCCGCCTCCACAAAGGAGTCCTCCTCAGAGCTGCTGTGGCCCTCAGCTGGGGTGGATGGTGCTGACGTCTCCTTGGTGTGGCTCCACTCGTCCTCTGTGCCACTGGGTCCCCCCGACTCTGTGGCTCCTCCTGGTCCGTGGAGCTGTCCCCTCCTGTTGCCGTGGATGTATCTGGATAGGAATAGGAGAGAACAACATCAGTCACCTGCACTGACTGTACACACCACAGTGAGTACATCACATCACAGGGCAAGCCCTGGCATCATCAGCTGAACACTGCTCAAAGTGCCAACACTGTTTAGAATAAGCCAATTTTCATTCTCAACATCAACCATGGCACACATATCCCTCCTTGACTTGCACCCATAGGTCTGTTGCATGTTGGATGCTAATACCCCAATGTCCCGACATGCACCACCCACACATCAGTTGGACATGCAAGTGAACATGTAGGAGTATGTCACTATACACACAGCACATCTCTTGCCACTGACTCAGTACAGGTGTCCGGATGAAGGGATGGGCAGATACTCATTTCACATGCTTGTGATGCATGCCAGCAACACACTCTATAATGTTCTCATGTCTTGATAGTCAATGCCACAATGGGGTGCATGGTGCATACTTGAACACAATGCAAGATCACTCATAGCAAGTTAAATGCCATGGCACTGGCATGCTTGGAAAGTCAGTCAACACTGTCTCCTGTCACAGGGGCAGGGCATCCAGACAACAACAGTGTCCACTGTGTCACAATCATAGCTCAGGGGTAAATCTAACTCTGCAGATGGTCAGTGCACTTGCCCATCCCCTGCGAACATCATATCCCTGACCCAGAAGACCCCACATCATGCAAATCAGACATATGAGTCTCTGCAAACACAACTCCCTGTACATTAGCACATCACAGTCTGCCGTGCATGTAACCCAGCTGCCTGAAGTACACAGTTGCATACACCATTGTGCGCTGTCAGATGATCACACACCTATATGTCACACAGGTCTTGTCTCTCACAGTCACATCTCAGATGTCCTGCTGACCCTCAAAATCATGGACACCCCAGTTGTACGACACAGAGGCAGACACCTGAAGGCACATGTCACTAAGCACAACCTGTAAGTTGATACACAGGAGTGGGATTACAGAGTGTTACTAAATGCCCTTGAGGAGGCATGACTGCCGAGGTCTACGTGAAACAGTGTTTGGCCCTTGACAGTAGTCATGTGACTAAGCAAGTGTGACATACTTCATATACATACCCCTGAGGCCCACAAATTGGAGTCCCCTGCTGCATGGCTTTGTTTGAAATACCCCAGTCACATGTGGCGAGTCAGACCAGCAATTGGAACACATATCAAGGGCACACATAGATCACACGTCTGATCCCAGGCATTGGGTAAACAATTGAACCACCCATGAAACACACAACGAAGTCACGGGAACAGATGCTGTCCGGAAGCTGAAGCATAGCTGACTGCAGGGACACAGTGCCCTAGTGACACAAGCAACAGACTGTAGGGGCCACACCTGCGGAACAGATGAGGAGAGTGCATCACACATTTGAGGGACCTGAGTATTGGACTACAAGACCTACGTAATGTGGAAGTGTGACCAGGCCAAACCACTGCAATTAGCATGTCAGACATAGTACACAGATTAGGCATGGACTTACCCCCTCCTTGCTGCTGCCTATCCAGGTCCGGGAAGACCACTGCCAGGATCCGGAGAATGTGGGGGGTCAGGGTCCGGTGTCCGCCCCTACTGCGAGGAGGTGACAGCTTCAGCTGGACTCTTGCGATCCTCCGGGTCCAGCCTCGAAGGTCTTGCCACCTCTTCTGGCAGTTGTTGATCCGGCGCTTGTAGATCCCCACCGAACAAACTGCCCGGGCAATGGTCAGCCATATCTCCTGCTTCTGGTGGGCATCAACCTGTGAGGATGACAAAGTTAAAAGTCGATTAACACACATGCACCATATTTGTGCGGCATACATTTGGATATATATGTCATCATCACAAAGGAAAATGAGTTACACAGGTAGTGCAACCATGGGAAAGGACAAATAACCTGCATGTCTGACATGTTAACAATGCCTGGGAAGTTTAAGCTTGCACTTATGCACTTTAGCAGCAGAACACCTGTTCATTACAAGTACCTAAACACTTTGGGGGATGAAAGTACTCAGTGAGAATGCTTGCCACTGGAGTACACACTGCTAGTACTGCTAGTCAGACAACATGCTTAATTAGGAAGGCAGGGGACTGCACTCTCACCTGCTCCCCTGGTTTCCCATACAGCTTGCTGTTCTGTGGAAGGAGCCCGTCCAGCAGGGCCTGGTTCTCCTCCTCAGTGAAGGCTGGGGCCCTCTCCAGAGTACGTGCCATATCAGGAGCCAGAGGATGCAGAGACAGCAGCAGTGGTAGTAGGGATGTGGTCCAGTTGCATGTAGTGCAGGCACGTGGGCTCCCTGGGGGCCAGCCAGCCTTATATCTGTGCTGCAGAGGCAGACTCTGTGCCATGTGTCCCCAGTGATATGTCCAACACGGTTGCATTCTATGAATATGGCCAATCCATGGAAATGTACGACTCGTACACGTCTTCCGCATCGCTCAAATCTTCACCTTCGTAAAACCCTAGGAATTGCAAAATTGTTGTAGGCATCCAACTGAGTTTCCAGCGCACAACTCGTACCGGTTTTGAATCCGCATCCGCCTCCATGACAGTCCAGAGCCAATGGGTGCGCCCGGCTCGGTCAACTGACTGTACAACGCATATTTTGAAGATACACATGCACCCGTCTCCATACGATTCAATGGCCAAGGCGTACGCCTGTCTCAGACCATGCCTGCCCGATGCGCATGCATGATAGTCACCCGCGTCGGACCTCATTGCAGTCAATGGCAAAGCGTTCGCACGGCTCGGTCATGACCCATGCAATGCGTACGCATTGTCACCCGCGTCAGACCTCCTTGCAGTCAATGGCAAAGCATACGCATGGCTCGGTCATGAACTGTGCAATGCCTACGCATTGTCACCCGCATCGGACCTCATTGCAGTCAATGCAAAGCATACTCACGGCTCAGTCATGAACCGTAAAATGCGTACGCATTGTCACCCGCGTCGGACCTCATTGCAGTCAATGGCAAAGCGTATGCACGGCTCGGTCATGAACCGTGCAATGCGTACGCATCGTCACCCGCGTCGGACCTCATTGGTGTGACTATTTGACGGATTCAACACACAATTACTTGCCAGGGACACATGTGCACACCTACCACACTATAGCATTGGCCACACAGTGTCCCATGGCATGTAAGGCTGAATTCCCTGTGTGTTGGGGGGGCAACATTTGGTTTGTTGTGTGTCACTTTTGTTCAGCCACTCCCAGGCTGTGCACGTGTTCATGGGGGCAGAATCCTTTGTGTGTTGTGCACATTACCACTGTGATGTGCAAATGTATAGTAATGGGCATGAGCCACAGACACAGTTGCAGGTTGGATATGTTTAGGACATGTCACATACACCCTGAGTCCTGGGGGTGATGGCATGTACATCACAGTGAGACCTGTAGCCAAAATTCAGATGTGCACCCACAGTCTGTGTGCATGTTGTGTCTCAGATGTGGATGATCAAATGTGCCCAATGGGAGACAGTCTCCACATCCATGTGGTATATGCAGCAACCTTGATGGTGTGTGTGTGTCTAAGAGACGTAAATGTAGGGCCTGCAGGGACAACAGTGGCCACTACCTGTGCTACTCACGCTTGCCTTGTGGTGTGTAAGTGATACGCCATGTCCATGCCAGTGTCGATGTGGCAATACAGGGACCCTGGGTATCTGCATGGCAAAGAACTGTGATGCCTGGGAGACATTAGGCCTCACTTGTCACTGTGGTGTGTGTTTGTAACGTCACAGCAGTACATAGGTCGGGTGACACAGCCCAATGATTGGCCATTGCACTACATGGGACTTATGTGGACATGTGGAATTGAGATGTGAGGTGATGGGCATGTAGGTGACATATGTGTTCATGCCCAACAGCACACACCTCAGTACATGGTGTAATGTCATGATGTATCATGTGATATTGAGCCTGGTCATGGCCACATGGGTGGATGAACCGACAATCTTCCTTTGTTCATCTCTGTTCTGCAGGGCACCAGCTGTCCATCAACTGTTCCCAGACCTTCAAACCATGCAGGAACGCGACTGCATCCGATGGTACCGCTTCACCAGGCCACTGATTGAGGAGTTGGCAGAGCAGTTGGCGCCGCATCTGCTACCTGGCCGGACATACCCTACAGCACTGACCCCAGAGGTGAAGGTGATGCAGCCCTGCACTTCTTTGCTACTGGTGCCTTCCAGTACACTGTGGCTACAGCAGGTGGGATGTCGCAAACTATGTTTATTCGTGTGCTCCGCGATGTCTTGGAGGGGATGTTGGATTTCCTTGACCTGTACATCAAGTTCCCTAGCCCAGCTGAACTCCCTGAAATAAAGGATGCCTTTTATACACTGGGGAGGATGCCGAACGTCATCGGATCTATTGATGGGACACATGTGGCCCTGATACCACCACAGGCACACGAGCAGGCATACCGGAACAGGAAACATTTCCACTCAATCAATGCTCTGGTGGTATGTCTGGCAGACATGTGTATCACACATGTGTGTGCACGGTTCCTTGGTTCTGCGCACGATGTCTACATAATGAGGAGTAGTTGCATTGCAACACTGATGTCACAGATGCCAGATCAGAGTTCCTGGCTTGTCGGTGTGTACTGACTGTTTATCATTGTGTGTGTTTGGGAATGTTGTATTCCGCACTCCTTCAAAACTCAGCTACTTGTTCATTTTTTTGTAAGTAGGTGACTCCGGATACCCCAACATGCTGTGGTTGCTGACACCCCTCAGGAACCCTGTGACACCAGCCGAGATGCGCTACAATGAGGCACATCATCGGAGCAGGAGGGTGATTGAGCGGACATTCGGCCTCCTGAAAAGCCGCTTTCGCTGCCTGGACAAGACCAGAGGGGCCCTCCCATATGAGCCAGCAAAGGTGTGCAAAATTATCCTTGTATGCTGCATGCTACACAACATGGCAGTGCGGAAGAAGGTACCTCTCATCCAGGATGACGATGACCAACCTCCGCCACCTGTGGAGGATCCTGGCCTGGGCCACAATGCCAGTTATGATGAGGGTGACGTCCGCTCACAGCTCATCAACTTCTTCACCTGAATGTGAGTTTCCAGGGTTGTTATGTCAATGTATGGAGTTAGCCTGGAATGTGTTGTGGCTGCTCTATTGCTGTCTGAGTGTGTCTGTGTGCCACTTGACTGGATGTGTCCAGTGATGTGTCCATTCAGGTGGTGTGCACTCCACAATAGGGTAGTACTGCTAACTTGTTTCTGTGTAGATTTCTTGTGACATGTTTTGTGCATGTGTATTGCATTTCACTCCTGTTCTGCTGTGCTTTTGACTGTGTCTTGTGTCTGTCCTTCCCAGGGTAATTTGCCCGTTGTTTGGTCCACACTGACCTCCAACACCCAGAATCCGACACCAGTATGGGAGTAGTCAATTGACATCAAGTGATGTGCCACACACCCCTGGACTACAATTCTCAGACACTCTGTGACCGTGTGTGAGAAGTTGGCCTGGCATATGCTGGTCACTAGTTAAAGTGGCCGCCTTGCATCAGTCCAATTCAACTCTTATGGTAGATAGGTTTAAGACAACCTTTTAAAGAAAGCTATCCTAGTGGTAGCTGTGGAGAGCAGCCTTCAGGCTAAGTCTCAGAGGAATTTAAAGCAGCTTGTTTTACCTTATAATTTCTTGAATTACCAAATGAAAAGACACCACCCAGGTATATATATAAAATATATATGTATTTGTTTCTAGACACACTCTGCTAATCTCTTTATGAGATTAGAAGTCAGGAACATATGCACAAATCAATGTTTCACAACAAATTAAGTACTTATATGGCTGGGGACCTGGGGGCGTACCTGAACATATACTAAAAAAGAGGTATAAGAAGAACGACTTGAGAAGGGAGAAGGCCTATGGTCTTCAGAAGCGCTGGGGCCTCACTAATCCACCCAAGGCAGGTAAGTTAAGGATCCACGGGAGACGCATGCAGTGTGAGAACAAAGCTGCGGATCCCAATAGACTTCAATGAAGCAAGTCGCGGTTGGAATTTTAAAGTTTTAGGATACTTCGGGAGAGTCTACAAGCAAGTCACTTACAGGGTAAGTAGTTAGAGGGCCAACACACACAGGAGCACCGGAGTGCATGAGTTACCTCACCCAGGGAAGCCGGGTGCATAGGTGTCTTTTGGTGTCGGGTCACGGTGTCGTTTTCAATGGGAGCCAAAGACTTGCTGCCTGCGAAGACAGGAGAAGTGTCCGGTGGAATCCAAGGCTAGATTCTGATGAAAGAAGACCTGAAAGCAGTGGAGACAGTGTTCAAAGTCACTTGCCAGTGACCCGGGGCCAGGAAGCTGGATGCCCACAGAAGTCGGGTGTTTTCAGGTGATCACAGGTGTCTTGACTCTTCAGCCACGAGCTCCAGGAGGCATCGATGACAACGAGGAGCTGGATTTGGAGTGTCCCAAAAAGTCTGCAGCTTACTGAGGTGTTTGCAACCGGATTGGAGCCAACAAGCCTTGGCAACAGCAAGTCTTGTGGAATGTGAAGAAAGTCAGCGGTGCCAACCAGCAAGGTCTGAGGGACTCACCCAGCAAGGGTAAGTCAGGGCAAGCCTGGAGCAATCAGTGGAGTCCTTTGGTTTGATAAAAAATTCTTCAGGGGACCCACAAGCCAACCGGCAAGGGATTGCAAAGACGCCTCGGGAGGATTCACTTCACAGGAGCCCACGGTCACTCAGGACAAGGTAGGCCTCTGATTTTCAGTGAAAATCCTGCTAGAGGCTTGGACCACATGTGGTACAATGCACAAGTTTGTAGAACGTCGTGAAGGGGTTACACTTGACAATAGTGCATGGTACCTGGGTATTGCTGTTCCTCATCACTCGTGGGGTCCACTTGCCTCAGGTTTGCTGGGGACTCACAATGGCCATTGAGAAGTCAGGAAATCTACTTCTGGGGCTGCAGGGACTTCGGACTCTGGCGGGAGCAGGAAAGTTTGTGACCGTTGATGCAAAGTTTTGGTGCCTGCCAAGCAGGGGAGTCACTCCTTGACTCCAAGGAAGATTCTTCAGTCTTCCAAAGGAAGTGGAACATCAAAGGTCCAGGATTCTTCTTGTAGAGCGTCGTCCAGGGATATCTAGTTTGCAATGGCAAGGGTTCCCTAACTTATATTAAAGAAAAGGGAGGGACTAGCTCTATGACCACTCCTCTTGGAGGGTCAGGGGAGTGGGTGGTTACACCTACTTCCCTTTGTCCAGTTTCAAGCCAGAGCAGGGACAGGTAGCCCCTGA
Source organism: Triturus cristatus (assembly GCF_964204655.1). Lineage (NCBI taxonomy): Eukaryota > Metazoa > Chordata > Amphibia > Caudata > Salamandridae > Triturus > Triturus cristatus. Next base: position 344,604,755 of record NC_140581.1, read on the forward strand.
ACCGGTTTGAGCTGGCATATGCACAGAGAAGCCTACTGCTCCCCCAGTGCAGGACTTCAAAGCACTCTAGGAGTGCACCCACCCAGCCCCAATACACTAAATCCTGTCTGGAAGGTGGTTACACCTCCCTGTGACAGGATGCCTATTGTTGGGCCTCCTCCACTGCGAGTTTCAGTCAGCAGCAGGAGGGCAGCCTAGTGTCTGTGTTTGTGGCATCCATTTTGTGATGCCAGGGCTCTTTCAGGATTCTACCATGTTTCCACAGTAGGTACATGTCTTCCCCTCTAGAAGGGTGGGATCATACTCCCACACCAGTTACTGGTGTGGGGGTATGATTCCAAAGCATTTGACACCAAACACAACATTTTTTGATGCAGCCATCCCAAAGTTAGCATTTACCGCTCGGTTATAATGCACTTAAGAGTATATGGTTTAACCGCATCCACAAACAGCTACAGAGAATAGACTCTGAGGGGCCCTGCTCAGGCAGAGGCACCCCCTCACATGTAAACCAAGCACCCTGCCCTCAGGATTGATAGGGCCTGCCTTAGGGGTGACTGATAGGTTTATATGTGTGTGTTCGGTGAGATATAGGAACCTATACCTCAGTGAGGGGTGCTAACACTACCTCACCTAGGCTGCAGTAGCAGGCCTGTGGTGCCAGACTTAGTCTGCTTCCCAGGGGTGGCATAATACATGCTTCAGCCCCTGGCAGGCCTGTGAAGTACCTATGCCCTTGGTACCTAAGGTACCAAATACTAGGGGCTCATAAGGTACCACAGTATCCAATAACTAGTGCATCTAATATACACTCCAAGTTGTTTAGAGAGAACAGAGAGGCTGGGGCCCATATTAGCAGGGTCCCAGCCAGACTATAGACAGAAACCAGTGTTAACATCAGAAAAAAGTGGAGGCAGCATAAGTGCAGATCCTACTCTCCTACACAACCCCCCCCCCCCCAAATGCAAGGACACTAAACTAACCTTGACCAGTTGAGTCTTCGTCTTCTAAGTGGAAATACCTTGAGAGTCCATCTGCATTGGCATGTTGGGTCCCAGGTCTATGTTCCACTGTATAGTCCATCCCCTGTAGGGAAATGGACCACCTTAAAAGTTTTGGGTTTTCACCATTCATCTGTTTAAGCCATAGGAGGGGCTTGTGGTCAGTCTGAACTATGAAGTGAGTGCCAAACAAGTATGGCCTCAGCTTCTTCAGGGCCCATACCACAGCAAAGGCCTCCCTCTCTATAGCTGACCAACGTTTCTCTCTGGGGGTCAGCCTTCTGCTTATAAAAGCTACTGGCTGGTCTTGACCTTCATCATTCAGTTGAGACAGTACAGCTCCCACACCCAGCTCAGAAGCATCTGTTTGGACAATGAACTTTTTGGTGTAGTCTGGACTCTGTAAGATGGGGGTGGTGCACATGGCCTACTTTAGGTCTTCAAATGCTTTCTGACAGCTAACTGTCCACTGAACCTTTTTTTGAATTTTCTTTGAGGAAAGATCATTTAAGGGGGTCACTATAGATCCATTTCCCTTAACAAACCTCCTATAGTACCCAGTCAGACCCAAAAAGGCTCTCACCTGTGTCTGGGTGGTTGGAGCAACCCATTCCATGATGGTTTGGATTTTGCTCTGTAAAGGTTGAACCTGGCCTCCACCTGCAAGGTGGCCCAGGTACACAACCTGACTCTGCCCTATCTGGCACTTAGTGGCCTTAATAGTGAGGCCTGCTTTTTGCAGGGCCTCCAAAACATTTCGGAGGTGGACCAGGTGATCCTGCCAGGTGGAACCAAAGACAGCAATATCATCTAGATAAGCTGAGCAATACGTTTCCATACCTGTCAGAACTTTGTTCACCTACCTCTGAAAAGTGGCAGGTGCATTTTGCAAACCAAAGGCCATCACCACAAAGTGGTAGTGCCCACCAGGGGTTGAGAATGCAGTTTTGGCCTTGGCATCCTCAGCTAACCTGATCTGCCAGTAGCCAGCTGTTAGGTCAAATGTACTCAGATACTTGGCTGAGGCCAAAGTATCAATCAGTTCATCTGCCCTGGGAATTGGATAGGCATCAGTCCTGGTGACTGCATTGAGGCCTCTGTAGTCTACACAAAACCTAATTTCTTTCTTACCACCCTGGGTATGAGGTTTGGGTACTAGGACTACTGGACTAGCCCAAGGGTGATCTGAAGGCTCAATTAAACCTAGTTCCAACATTTTCTGGACTTCAGTCCTGATACAGTCCCTGACATGGTCAGGTTGCCTGTAGATTTTACTCTTGACAGGCAGACTGTTTCTAGTGTCCACCTCATGGGTGCATCAGGAAGTCTGACTAGGGGTCAGGCTAAACATATGTCTAAACTGTTGCAGAACTTGTCTGCATTCAGTTTGCTGATGATCAGTGAGGCTGCTTGCCATAGCAACACCATCTACTGACCAATCATCAGGGTTCTGTGAGAGCAGGTCAGGGAGAGGGTCACTCTCCTCCTCCTGTTCCTTATCAGTTGCCATGAGCAAGCCCATGTCAGCCCTGTCAACATATGGTTTCAATCTATTGACATGGAGCACCCTAAGGGGGGCTCCTGGGAGTTCCAAGATTCGCCAAGTAGGTGACTTCTCCCTTTTGCCCAACAATTGTATGGGGGCCACTCCACTTGTCTTGGAGAGCTGCTGGGGCCACAGGCTCCAACACCCACACTTTCTGTCCTGGCTGGTATACAGTCAGCACAGCCTTTTGGCCATGCCAAGTTTTTTGTAGTTCTTGGCTGGCCTCCAGGTTTTTAGTTGCCTTCATCATGTACCCAGCCATCCTGGAGAGGAGACCAAGTACATAGTCCATCACATCCTGTTTGGGAGGTTTGAGAGGTAACTCCCAGCCCTCCTTCACCAAACATAATGGAACTCTTACAGGATGCCCAAACAGAAGTTCAAAAGGACTGTAGCCAACCCCCTTCTGTGGAACCTCCCTGTATGCAAACAGAAGGCAGGGAAGTAAAAGGTCCCATTTTCACCTAAGCTTTTCGGGGAGACCTTTAATCATTCCCATTAGGGTTTTGTTGAACCTTTCAACTAACCCATTGCATTGTTGGTGATAGGGAGTAGTGAATTTATAGTTTACACCACACTCCTTCCACATTGCTTTTAGATACCCTGACATGAAGTTGGTACCTCTGTCAGATACAACCTCCTTAGGGAAACCCACTCTGGAGAAAACTCCAATGAGGACTCTTGCCACCACAGGGGCTGTGGTGGTCCTCAGGGGAATTGCTTCTGGGTACCTGGTGGCATGATCCACTACCGCCAGGATAAACCTGTGCCCAGATGCTGTTGGAGGGTCAAGGGGACCAACAATGTCAATCCCTACCCTTTCAAAGGGCACCCCCACCACAGGTAGTGGTATCAGGGGGGCCTTTGTTGTGCCACCTGATTTGCCACTGGCTTGGCAAGTGACACAGGAGCGACAAAACTCCTTGGTGTCCTCTGACATATGTGGCCAATGAAAATGTGGAACAAGCCTATCCCAGGTCTTGTTTTGGCCCAAGTGTCCTGCTAAAGGGATATCATGTGTTAGGGTCAAGAGGAACCCCCTAAACCTCTGAGGTATTACCAACCTCCTGGTTGCTCCAGAGTTAGGATCTCTAGCCTCAGAATATAGGAGTCCCTGATCCCAATAAACCTTGTGGGACCCACTAGCACTCCCAGCAGCCTCAGCAGCAGCCTGCTGTCTGAGGGGTTCAAGAGAGGGGCAGCACTGTTGCTCTTTGCTCAGATCTTCCCTAGAAGGGCCCCCTGCCCGCAAGAACTCAACCTGATCAGGCTCAAGTCCCTCTGGGGCAGTTCCTTCTTCAGGATCTGCTTCTCCTCCCTTAGGAGGGGAATCTGTGATCTGAGACAGAGGGGAAGGCACTGCCTTAACCCTACTGCTCCTCCTCTTGGGTAGCATCTGGTCCATAGTTGCAGGATCCAGAGCTGGTTCAGCTTTATGCATTTTGGCCTGTGACCTTGTCATAGCAAATAACTCTGCAGGTATTCCCAACATCTCAGCATGATTCCATAACTCTACTTCAGACCAGGCTGAAGTCTCTAGATCATTGCCCAATAGACATTTGACAGGAAGGTCTGCACTGACTTCTACTTTCTTGAGGCCAGTTACCCCTACCCAGCAGAAATTCACAACTGCCAGACTATGGTTGGTTCTGACATTGCTTCCATTGGTAACCTGGTACATTTCACCCAGGATGATCTGCTCAGGGTCCACAAGATCCTCTGCCACCATGGCGACACTAGAACCTGTGTCCCTGAATGCCAAAGCCTGTTTGCCATTTATTACAGGCTGCTGTTTGTATTTGCCCAGATTACTGGGGCTCACCAGGAAGGACATATCAATGTCTCCCTCACAAATCAGCAATGCCTGAGTGGGTACTCTGACTAGGCCAGAGTCCACTTCAGAACCCAGGGTCAACCCTACTACACCCTTATTCTGATTACCACCTCCACCAGTAGCTGTACTAGGGGGAACAGTTGCCTTAGGGGCAGGAGTGGTGGTGGTTTGGTCTTTGGACTTGTTACAGTCAGAAGTCCAGAGCCCCTTCTGTTTACAGAATTTGCACCAGGGCTCCTTTTGGCCTTTCCCTTTGTTGGACTGTGAATCCCCACCAAATGCAGATTTTTGGGGCCCTTGTGAAGACGTCTGGTCTTTTGACTTATCCCCACCTTTCTCAGAGCCTGTAGGATCTTGCTTCTTAGTGTCACCCCCTTGGTTCTGGGTTTTCTGCCTCACCCTGGTTCTGACCCATTTGTCTGCCTTCTTTCCCAATTCGTGGGGAGAGGTCAGATCAGTCTCCACCAGCTACTGATGCAACAACTGGTTTTGGCAATTATTAAGGATCTGTTCTCTCATCATAAGATTATACAATCCCTTAAAATCAGTAACTCTACTACCAACCAGCCAACCCTCCAGAGCCTTGGTTGCACAATCTACAAAGTCAGTCCAGTCCTGAGTCTGTGCTTTCTGGGTGTCTCTGAACTTCAACCTGTACTGTTCAGTGGATAAGCCAAATCCATCTATTAATGCACTCTTCAGGACTTCATAATCATCAGAATCCTCTTCTCTAACAGTGAGGAGCTTCTCTCTACCTTTATCAGAAAAGGAGTGTCACAAGATTGCTGCCCAATGCTTCTGGGGGACCTGTTAAGCTCTACAGGCCCTCTCCATTGCAGTTATCCATTTGTGGGTATCATCCCCACTCTGGTAGGGAGTAACAACCTTGGACAGGTTCCTATGGTCTGGAATGTATTCTCTGACTTTAGGGACACTGTTGCTGCCACCAGGGGGCTCTAACCCCTCTTTTCTAGAAGCTCTCTGGAGCTCAAAGGCTTCTCTATCTAATGCCAACTGCTTAGCCTTGAGGGCAACTCTTGCTTCCTCATGCTGTAGCAGTTTGTACATTCTTTCAGAGGAGGTTTCTCTTCTAGGAAGATATAAGTTCCTCTAGAGGACAGATTCTCTGCCAGAGTGATATGAGTGGTCAGATTCCCTAGAAAGGGACCTAGGCCTCTCCTCCACTCCGTCAGTTCTCTTAGGGAAAGTTCCTCTGTCCTTTTCAGATACCTGTGGATCTGACCCTTCAAGCACAGAGTCCAGGTCATCTTGATTTTCATCATCTGACCCGTAGACTATAGCTGACCCACCCCCTGATTCAGACCCCTTAGCTCCAAGAGCTAACTTAAGATCATCTGCTGTCAGCAGATCTATCAGGTGTAGAATGGAGGGACTCTGTCCTATCCTCAGGTGCCTTGCAGCACACATGGCTTTCAAGTCAAAGAAAGTCATGTCCTTATACTGAGGCTGGGTGGACCCACTGGTTCCAACCCTAAAGGACATTCTGTTGTGCAGTGTTGTACTACCTACACTAGTTTGTGGCCTACTGATCCTAGCTTGAGCTGTAGCAAGGGTGTGTTATCCCTTCACATACAGCTCTAAGTTCAGTAGAACTTGTTGATACTAAGCTTGACTTTCTATGTACCTTGAGTACCTTTAGTGGTTTTCAGTTAGTAATTCAAATAGAGATTTTCTGGTAAAACAATGGCAAGCTGTAATCCCACACGCTGCCCACCAATGTGAGAAATTGGCCTGGCATATGCTGGTCACTAGTTAAAGTGGCCGCCTTGCACCAGTCCAATTGAACTCTTATGGTTGATAGGTTTAAGACAACCTTTTAAAGAAAGCTATCCTAGTGGTAGCTGTGGAGAGCAGCCTTCAGGCTAAGTCTCAGAGGAATGTAAAGCAGCTTGTTTTACCTTATAATCTCTTGAATTACCAAATGAAAAGACACCACACAGGTATATATATAAAATATATATGTATTTATTTCTAGACACACTCTACTAATCTCTTTATGAGATTAGAAGTCAGGAACATATGCACAAATCAATGTTTCACAACAAATTAAGCACTTATGGCTGAGGACCTAGGGGCGTACCAGACCATATACTAAAAAGAGGTATAAGAAGAACGACTTGAGAAGGGAGAAGGCCTATGGTCTTCAGAAGTGCTGGGGCCTCTTTGGTTTGATGAAGAAGTCTTCAGGGGACCCACAAGCCAACCGGCAAGGGATCGCAAAGAGGCCTTGGGAGGATTCACTTCACAGGAGCCCACGGTCACTCGGGACAAGGTAGGCCTCTGATTTTCGGTGGAAATCCTGCTAGAGGCCTGGACCACACGTGGTCCAATGCACAAGTTCGTAGAACATCGTGAAGGGGTTGCACTTGACAATAGTCCACGGTACCCGGGTATTGCTGTTCCTCATCACTCGTGGGGTTCACTCGCCTCAGGTTTGCTGGGGACTCACAATGGCCATCGAGAAGTCAGGAAATCTACTTCTGAGGCTGCAGGGACTTCGGACTCCAGCAGGAGCGGGAAAGTTTGCGACCGTTGATGCAAGGTTTTGGTGCCTGCCAAGCAGGGAGTCACTCCTTGACTCCAAGGGAGATTATTCACTCTTCCAAAGGTAGAGGAACGTCAAAGGTCCAGGATTCTTCTTGTAGAGCGTCGTCCAGCGATATCTAGTTTGCAATGGCAAGGGTTCCCTAACGTATACTAAAGGAAAGGGAGGGACTAGCTCTATGACCACTCCTCTGGGAGGGTCAGGGGAGTGGGTGGTTACACCCACTTCCCTTTGTCCAGTTTCCCGCCAGAGCAGGGGCAGGTAGCCCCTGAACCGGTTTGAGCTGGCATATGCACAGAGGAGCCTACTGCTCCCCCAGTGCAGGACTTCAAAGCACTCTAGGAGTGCACCCACCCAGCCCCAATACACTAAATCCTGTCTGGAAGGTGGTTACACCTCCCTGTGACAGGATGCCTATTGTTGGGCCTCCTCCACTGCGAGTTTCGATCAGCAGCAGGAGGGCAGCCCAGTGTCTGTGCTGGTGGCATCCATTTTGTGATACCAGGGCTCTTTCAGGATTCTACTGTGTTTCCACAGTAGGTACATGTCTTGCCCTCTAGAAGGGTGGGATCATACTCCCACACCAGTTACTGGTGTGGGGGTATGATTCTAAAGCGTTTGACACCAAACACGACATGTTTTGATGCAGCCATCCCAAAGTTAGCATTTACCGCTAGGTTATAATGCACTTAAGAGTATATGGTTTAACCGTCTCTACAAACAGCTACAGAGAATAGACTCTGAGGGCTGCAGAGGGGCCCTGCTCAGGCAGAGGCACCCCCTCACATGTAAACCAAGCACCCTGCCCTCAGGATTGATAGAGCCTGCCTTAGGGGTAACTGATAGGTTTATATGTGTGTGTAAGGTGAGATATAGGAACCTATACCTCAGTGAGGAGTGCTAACACTACCTCACCCAGGATGCAGTAGCAGGCCTGTGGTGTCAGACTGAGTCTGCTTCCCATGGGTGACATAATGCATGCTTTAGCCCCTGGTAGGCCTGTTAAGTACCTATGCCCTTGGTACCTAAGGTACCATATACTAGGGGCTCATAAGGTACCACAGTATACAATCACTAGTGCATCTAATATGCACTCAAAGTTGTTTAGAGAGAACAGCATAAGTGCAGATCCTACTCTCCTACACCGTGTGTCCACCGTAACGTACAATTGCCTTGCAACTATTTTAGAATAAACATGTTGCTTATGTGTAATGAACCTGTGCTATGCTTTGTTAGGTGCGTTGTCTGTCTTCCCACATCTGAGTGACATTTGCTTACCTCACCTGTGGACTTGTTACCAATGACTGTGGATAGGTGTTGTGTTTGGGCATACCTATGTGTTTCAGGTCAACATCATTGTGTAGGATGAGTAACATGGCCATTGCGAGTATGTGTTGTGTTTCCATAGTGGTGTGTCTCCCTCACATGTGTCACATCACCATGACTTACCTAACGTTGGTCACATTGTTGCAGTATTTGGCATGCACTCTGTTGTGTAGCAGATCGACATCTCCAGGACACATGACAAGTTGGAATCACAACAGAGGCAAGTATGGTGTACTGGTGAGTTTATTTTCGAACATGTGTGAGGAAAGTGCACAGGATGGTGGGTGCTGTACATAGGGTTTGGAATCCAAAGTTCACATTAGAGTTGGAAGTGCTGGTAGATGAAATGTCCAGAGTAAAGTCCACAGTCATCTGCTACATTGGACCAACATGAACCCTCCATGTCATGTGGGCGAGTTGTGTGCGATTGAACAAGGTGAACGGGTTGCGCACAAAGAACATTATCCAGAACAGGTTTAGAGGCCCTGGCGGATGTGCTGGGACATCTGCCTCTCACTTGTCCTTCATCGGACAACCCCTCTTCTTCTTGGGGGGGGGGATCCTCAGGTGCAGAGCTCTGCAGTGCAGGGGATTCTCCGCCAGAGTCCTTCTCCCTCCCTGTGGTGCTGGCAGATGGTGTTGCAACAGATGTTGCGGCCACACAGGGAGGTGTGGACAGGTTTGTGCTGATCTGGCGGAGGCATTGGAGTTTGACCCGATGCACCGCAGTAAGGTCATCCCACTTTGCCTCCATGCAGGCATGGTGGGCAGCCTGCTCCTGTTGTATGTCCTTGAGGATCCCCACTACCTGGCCAAATCCTCCGGTGCTATCCTGGTACGCATCTATGATGCATGCCAGTTGGGGGTCATCATGCAGTCCAGACCCTTCTGCAAGGCACGCCCTCTGCCTCCCACCCCTCCCAACACACCTATCCACACGGGTAGGACCAGCGGCGGGACGCACAGGTGACACTGGGACCCCTTGAGTGGTGTTGCTGGTGGTGTTTGCAGTAGCTTCCGGGGGGTCCTGTGTCCCTGTGCTGTGGGTGTTCAGTGGCCTTGGTCTGTCCATGTTGGCAGGGGTGCCCTGTCGGTTTCCAGATGCTGGAGGCATGGGTACAGGGCGTGCAGATATTGATGCTGCTGGTGCTGCATGATGACTCACACCGGAGGGGCCAGGTTGGTCGTCGTCATCCGAAGAGGACAGAGACAGAGTCAAACCAGAAAGCTCAGTGTCCACCAGAGTCTGGGACTGGGAATCCTCTTCATTTGGTGCTGGGTCCCCAGCACCGCCTGTGTTTGAAAGAGACACACAATGTAAGTTATGTTTCTACAGGCATCAATGGTTAACAAACATGACATATTCTACTCTACGAGCGGATGCCTGCCAGTACACTGCTTTTTTCCGGCTTGTCAAGGACAGAGTTTGATATTGTTGTTGCACATTGCTCAGCCATGAAGAAACATTTCAATGTGCATGTCTAAGTGTGTGCATGCCCAGCTCATGGATAGATTTGTCTGTACATGACCATTGCTACTCAAGGGCCATCACGTTTCTGACACAGGTGTGTCATCCCTGTACACATGTGAGCTTTAACAAGGTCAGACGTACTATTCCACTGAGGATATGTTGTACTATTGGGGCATGTGTGGTAGCAGAGTTTGCTAGTCTTTGTGTGCCACATTGGTGTATTGGTACAACATGGTCACAGTCCGGTATGCCTGTAATCTCTTTGGAGGAAGTGTTTTCTTCCAGTGTTCCTAGTTCCCATCTCATTTCATACAAGTAATGAAGTCACCATTGTTAATGATTCTGGTGCTGAGTTTTGTACGTGCATATGTGATTTGACTTGTCAATATTCCACATGTTGACATGGATTGGGCAAGGTAGCACTCTGGCTTTTCAATGTTCATGAGAGTGAGGGCCGGTGGTGTGTGTTGCAGTTTGGCTGCTGCGAGTAGCAGGTGTTCTCCAATGCTGTCCATGTTTGACCTTGTGTCTACAGTGTCTATGTCAGTGAGTGGTGTGTTGTGTGAAGGATGCCTATGTTTCAGCACGGTGTAGGGGTGGAATGCAGCTCACAACAGCACTGAGTGTGAATGTGACCATGCTATGGTGTCGGCTATATTGGTGTGTCCATTCCATTCACTGTCAGCTGTCCCCTGTCAATGATGTATATGTGAATTCCTGTGTGTTTTGTACAATGTACCATATATATGACTCTCCACATTGGTCATCTGCAAGACACACAACCCCTGCCCGGCCAGGGGGCACCCCTGGACACTGCATCCCCAGACAATGCTTTAGAACATATGGTTGCAATGGCTGTGTGTGCGACCGGGTTTTGTTTGGTCAGTGCATATGTGTGATTGTCAGCCACATCATTTCTCAGGCCCAGTGTCAGACATCTTGTCAGTCCCTTCCCACTCCCTGTGAGGTGAGCATGGTTCAGTGTGAGCTTGCTGGGCAATGTGGGTGGGTGTGGATTGTCTGTGAATGCAACTCCCATTATACTCTTGGCCACACCTCCCTTCCCAGCATGCCCATACTTCCACCCTCTTGACTCTGCTTCCCTGTGAGGGGGTGTGACAGCAATGGCAAGATGGCTGACTGTGAAGACCTGGTGATTGTTGTTGCCCAGTTCCCAGCAGGGCCTTGTGCTCCCCACAACAGAGCCCAGTGTCAGACATCTTGTCAGTCCCTTCCCACTCCCTGTGAGGCGAGCATGGTTCAGTGTGAGCTTGCTGGGCCATGTGGGTGGGTGTGGATTGTCTGTGACTGCAACTCCCATCATGGTCTTGGCTACACCCCCTTTCCCAGCATGCCTATACTTCCACCCTCTTGACTCTGCTTCCCTGTGAGGGGGTGTGACAGCAATGGCAAGATGGCTGACTGTGAAGTCCTGGTGTTTGTTGTTGCCCTGTTCCCAGCAGGGCCTTGTGCTCCCCACAACAGAGCCCAGTGCCAGACATCTTGTCAGTCCCTTCCCACTCCCTGTGAGGCGAGCATGGTTCAGTGTGAGCTTGCTGGGCCATGTGGGTGGGTGTGGATTGTCTGTGACTGCAACTCCCATCATGGTCTTGGCTACACCCCCCTTCCCAGCATGCCTATATCTCCTCCCTCTTGACTCTGCTTCCCTGTGAGGGGGTGTGACAGCAATGGCAAGATGGCTGACTGTGAAGTCCTGGTGTTTGTTGTTGCCCAGTTCCCAGCAGGGCCTTGTGCTCCACACAAAAGAGCCCAGTGTGAGACTTCTTGTCAGTCCCTTCCCACTCCCTGTGAGGCGAGCATGGTTCAGTGTGAGCTTGCTGGGCCATGTGGGTGGGTGTGGATTGTCTGTGACTGCAACTCCCATCATACTCTTGGCTACACCCCCCTTCTCAGCATGCCCATACTTCCTTCCTTTTGACTCTGATTCCCTGTGAGGAAGTGTGACAGCAGTGGCAAGATGGCTGACTGTGAAATCCTGGAGTTTGTTTGGCTACAAGTCCAAAGAGAGCCCCTGTGCTTCACACAGCAGCACCCAGTACGGTGTATCTTTTGCTGATATTTCACTGAGGTGTGGGTCAATGCATTCTACCTGGTGAGTTGTGTGGAGTTTGTGTTGAGGGGGGATGTCTTCACATGCTGGTAAGTATGGTCAGAGCTGTCAGTCCTCCCTCCCACCCGGCCAGACATCCCACCATGAAATGTGCTTCCATTGGAGGGCGTGCAAGTTGTCTTTCAGGATGTCAGTCAGTGGTGTCCTGCTTCTGATTTGCACACAACCCCTACCAGGGCCTTGTGCTCCCCACAGCAGGGCCCAGTGTCTGCCATCCTGTCAGTCATTTTTCACTCCCTGTGATGTAGGCATGGTTCAGAGAGGTCTTGATGGGCCAATCAGGAGGGGGAGCATTATCTGTGACTACAAACCACATCATGCTTTTGGATACACTCACTTCACCTGCATCCCCACTATTCCTTCCTGTCAGTCAGCTGCACTGTGAGGTAGTGTGTTTGTGGTGGCAAACTGTCTGGCAGTGTTTATTTTGCTTGCTCTATTTGTTTGTAGGTTGGTGCATGTCATGACACATTTCCAAGTCACTATGAGGTGGCAGGTATTGTGTTTGCCTGACTGGCATACACATCTTGGGATGATTATCTATTGGTTACTGTGGCTTTGCTTGCGGTGCATAGTTTCACTGTCCCTTTGCCACACAATATTGGGTATGTTGTTTGTGTACTCACCAGGCTCTGGTATGTCTGTTAGACCATGGACGCTCTCTGGTGGTAGGATGTCCCGCACCTTCTCCTCCCAGGACCTGAAGTAGACTGGTTTGGCAGGAGGGCCACCGCCGGTGCACTGACTCAGGGCGTGATCTTTTTCAATGAGTTTCTTGACCCTCCTGCGTACGTCATACCACCTGTTCTGGATATCGTCCTTTGTGCGCCTTGCTGATGCTTGTGCGTTCACCTTGTCCACAATCTTCGCCCACATCTTGGTTTTCTGTGACATGGGGGTCCTTTGGACCAATGTACCAAACAAATGTGGCTCTACTCTGATGAACTCGTCTACCAGCACTTCTAACTCACTATCTGTGAACTTTGGATTCTTCTTTGCGGGCATGGTGATGGGTGGTGGTGGTGAGTGATGTGTGTGAGGGTGCAAGTGAGTTTGGGTTAGTGTTGGTTTTGCTAGCTGTATGTGTGTGTGCTTTTGGATGACGTGCTGATGGTGTGTGAGTTGTGTGATGGGTGAGTTGTGAGTGTGTCTGTGGTTGCTGTGTGATATTGCTTGCTGCTGGCTGTGTCTCCTATTTGCAAGGGATCATGGTAGTGATTGAAGTCCTTTATATAGTTGAAGTTATGGGTGTGTCTTTGTCCCAGGTTTTTTTTATTTGATATTTATTGGCTTTGTCATTGCTTGTTTGGTCCTTTTTTTGTCTTTTTTCCTTTGGGTTTTGTAGACATGAAGGTGACGTTCTTCTGTTAATATCAAAAGGGGAACAGTTCCTCTCTATGGGCCTGCGTAGAGAGTTACGAAGACTTACTACACAAATGTAGATGGTATCTGGGGTGGGGGATCTGCAAGTTCAGATCGTAATGCCCTCACACACCTGTTAGGGTGTCATGCTTCATCATCGGGCGCTCCTCGTCGGACCGGCGCTGCAATGTGCGACGGGCCTGGTGGCATCTTTATCGGCGATCTTTTGATCTGAGAACGCCGTTTGATGAGTGGGGTGTGTGGGGTATAGGATAAACACTGTCTTCTAAAGGGTGTAAAGTGTGATTTAAAAAAAGGCCCCTGACCTTGTTAATTCACTTTATTAATGCTCAAGGATGGGTCTTATTAAAAACAGTGAGGCTACGTGTAATAAGTGAGGGTATTCGAGTAGCCTTTTGTTGATTAGGTCAACATGTTTCGTGTCTGGTGCTCTAGAGTAAAGCGACACTTCTTCAGGACCAAAATGACATGACCGCTGATTGCCAGCCAAGGGAGGAAAACCCCCTTTCTTGAATTCAAGATCCTTAGTCTAGGGTTCTTGATATGGCATTCCACCTCCTAAGGTTGGTTGGAGAGCCTCATAGATGAGGGAAGGCAACCCGACCACTTGAACGGGTATACCTAAAGAGGAAGCGGGCTCGTCTAGGAACCTACTCATCTTCGTCTCACCTACATACACACAGGTGAGACCTATATTCATAAGGTCATGGAGATGTTGCTGTAGCATCATCCTATTGCTTAGCTCGTCCCTTGATACAGGTTTCCTTATACACGATGTAGCACAGAGGCCACATATCGCAGGAGCGCACTGTATACACAGACAGAACAGGAAAAGAATGGCTAAGATCATACCAATGACCATCAGAATTTTCCATCCCCAGGCAGATATCAGTTCCCAGAACCACCCCATCAATGACCAATCTCCTTTATCCACGTGTATAGATTCGGATATTTTATGCAGTTTGGAGATGGCTTGATAAACTGTTGGAGCGTTATCTGGTATGAAAATGCAACAGCTAGATTGGATGACCTTACATACCCCACCACGGTCTGCAAGTATGACGTCTAGAACCATACGGTTCTGCAAAGTCATGAGGCGATCCGCTTGGAGCTCAGCTGTCAAATTACCAAGGGCACCAGCCGTTACATTAACAGTGGATTCAACCACACGAGTCAGTTGTCTCAGGTTCCTACTATTGACCATCGGTCCCCAAAACGGCAGGAAACCCAAAAAGAAGTCTCCCGCTTCCTGACCGGCAGTATCCTCCTGACTAATCACGCCTCTCACAACTCTGGTCTTGTGATAATCAGAGGCAGCAGTAAATGTTGGCGGTAGCAAGTTTGCAATATAACACGTGCCCGAGAAATCAGGGGGCAACCATGTATATGCTTGGTCATTGCAGACAAAATATGTACCCTTGGCAGCCAAAAACACAGGGGAAAATTGTGATGGAAAAGTGTACGTTTCAGTACAGTCACTTTTCCCCAGTTGAGCCCTTGGATTCTGACCATGACCTTGTAAACAGAACCGACCTATGTGGGGTATGACCCAAATTGGAGATGAAATTTTCCACTGCCTTTCACCCAGACTAATGCTATACCCCGTCGCGTTCCAACCTACATAAGCTCGCAATTCATCCTTGGGAATAGATGAGTATGCGTCGATATCTCTGCTCATATCAGCGACTCCTTTCATTAAGGCCTTATTGTTTGTGCTAGGTCTGATGGAACGCGGTTGTCGCGGGGAGTAGGCATCTAATGCAAAAAGAAACATAGTCTGGAATGCCCATGACGATCCATTATAGCTAAACAGCAGCACTAGATACGGGATAACCTTGTTAATGGTATGTGGCATCAAACCACACACCCAGCAATTTGTTGTATTCATAACTAGTTGGTGCTGGTGTAGGAGTTGAATAAATGAATTGTTTACAAACTCAGAACGTCTAGCTTGTTCGTGTTCAGGCAGAGGGTGGAAAGAGTGCAAGGAGACAGTAGGAGGAGGTATAGGCTGTACAGTGGGTGCAAATGGCACTTGAGAGGAGAAGAATACATAACCTACAGTAAACACCATCATACTAAATAGTATAAACAGACATAATAATACAAAACGTTTGCTCTTCATTATTTTACATATTTTCGTCTTAAAGTTCATTTCCTCAGCGGGTCTCTCCATCTTGAAAAACTCCATCCTCTAATCGTGCCGCTCGCCACGGTGAGTATCTTCTGCTAAGGAGTACGCCTGTCAGTCCAGGGAACGCCCCAGACCAACCAGAACCGTTGACCTAACGTCTTCGGCCTGTACCCCGAAGTCTTGGCACCGCGACCCTGCAGCTGAACCCGGATGGTGGTTCGAAAAACAAAAATCAAAAAGTCCTTCAGATGGGAGAGCTATAATATCAAAAAATAGTAAGGGAAGGGAATTTTTTGTCCATAGGCCTTGGCCTCAAGTTATAGCGAATTCGGCCAGGTACTGTCTGGTCTTGAAACAAGAGTTCAGGCTCTGTGGTGTCTATTCGAATTGACGGTGGCACAGCTTCCTGCAAAATATCGTCGCTTTCTCGTTCTGAAGTCGTTCCCTTTACACGTGCATCACTAAATGGCACAAAACGGGGGACAGCGTCAGTTTCAGAATCAGCGATACCCTCCTGGACCCACCGGTCATATGGTAGAGGCAAAGGGATCCGTTTGCAGTGGGCGCTGTGTATCCAATTCTTTTTCCCTCTCACTCGAACTGCTGATCTTGTCGATAGAAGCACGAGGTGAGGGCCGATCCAACGGGGCTCATCATTGTTTTTTCGTTGAAAATTTTTAATAAGCACCCACGAGCCAGGGTCGATAGGGTGTCCTGGAGCTTCAGAGGCCTGGGGCAGAGTATCGTGCACCTGTTGGTGTAAAACACGCAATTTAGCCGTATTCATACAGATAGTCAAGCAGTATTGGATGTTCGATTTCACTGAATTTTGTCGGTCTTGGCACACCCCATATGTTGGCTGGCCGGCCAAAAATGATCTCATAGGGACTAAGTCTCACTCGTGAATGCACAGTCATTTTTGTTGATAGGAGTGCTAAAGGCAGAGCGTCAGGCCATTTAAGACCGGAGCTCGCCTGGATTTTGGCCAATTTAAGTTTCAGAGTGCCATTGTAGCACTCTACCAGCCCAGCTGATTGGGGGTGATTTGCAGCGTGGAACTTCTGTTTAATGCCTAGTCCCTCACATACTTCTTTCATCACTCGACCCACAAATTCACTCCCATTATCACTCCAGACCATTCTCGGCATTCCAAACCTAGGGAAAAATTATTTGACAAGGGCTTTAGCTGTGGACAAGGCAGTATTGTCTTTTAAAGGGTATGCTTCTATCCACTTTGAGAAGGCACAGACGACAACGAGTACATATTTTAAATTATTGCACCTTTCCATGTGGATGAAATCTAGCTGCAAAACCTCGAACGGATACGTTGGAGGTGCAAAATGACCAGCTGGAGTTGGGGTTCCCCTACTAGGATTGGATTTCAGACACACCATGCAATTCTTGACCACATTCTCTGCACATTTGGGAATTCCAACTTGCAAATCCCTTTTACACTAATATGGGCCATTCCATGAGCCATCGTCACCACTGCAAGCACATACGCATCGGGTAACAACCAACGCTGATGTTCTGACAAATCAACCCAACAACCTTTTTCATCCAATTTACCCGTACTTTCTCTCCACTTGCTCAATTCTTTCTCTGTGGCTTCAGCTTGAAGGGACTTCACGCTCTCTATCGTGTCTTCACACATTCCAACATCACCAACCCATCTTGAAGGGCCTGCAACATACATTCGATTATTTACATTCTTTGCTGTTTCTTTCGCAACTTCATCAGCAAATGCATTACCACGACCAACATCATCGGTAACATTCTTGTGCGCACTACATTTCACAATCGCAACTTGTAGCGGCAAGGTCTGTGACTCAAGGAGATCATTCACCAACTGACCATTCTGAATTTTGGTTCCATGCGAAGTCAGGAATCCACGTTCTTTCCACAAGCGCCCAAAACTATGGGCCACGCCAAAGGCATACTGACTATCGGTGTATATGTTCACCTTCATACCTTTCGACAACACACATGCTCTCGTAAGTGCAATTAGCTCTGCTGCTTGAGCCGAGTTATGTGGTATACGTGCGGTCTCAACAACCGTGTGCAAAGTCGTGACAGCATATGCAGCAGTCGTATCACCATTCGGAAGCTTGAAGCATGAACCATCCACCCATAAGGTACCATCACACTCAGTCAAGGCAGTATCTTTAAGATCCACTCTCCCTTTTGTTTCCTCTTCTGTTCTAAACAGACAATCATGCTGTTCAATCTCGTCTGTGTCTGCTGCAATCGGCAATAAAGTAGCTGGATTCAATGTGTTGCTTCTTTTTATGTGTACATGACTCGCTAATAGTGTCAACTCATAACCTGACAATCGAGCACTAGTTAAGTGCTGTGTCTTGGTCCTGTTCAACAACGTGTCCACTGCGTGTGGAACCATCACAATTAACGTGTTATTCATTACTAACCCAGCAGACTGTCGAATAGAGACAGCTGCTGCCGCTGTGGCTCTCAAACAACTTGGCAATGCTTTGGCTACCAGATCCAAAGTCGATGAAAAATACGCGCATGGGCGCTGTTTGTCTCCAAAAGACTGTGTCAACACTGACAATGCACAACCTTCTTTCTCGTGAACATACAATGTAAAAGGCTTGCTGTAGTCGGGAGTGACCAACACAGGAGCTGAACATAATGCCTCACGTAATTCAGAAAAACTTTTCTGACATTCTTCAGACCATGGGACGAGATTCGGTGTATCTTTACATGTCAATGCTATTAAAGGTTTTGCCAGCAAAGAAAAACTCGGGATCCACTGCCTACAGTAGGAAGTAATACCCAAGAAAGCACGCACTTCTCTCTGTGTTCTTGGCACGCTCAATTTTGCAATGGCCTGAATTCTTTCTGGGGTCAGTTTCCTTCCCTCCTTCGAAAAGAGATGACCTAAGTAGGTCACTTCTTGTCGACAATATTGCAGTTTTGAGAGAGACACTTTGTGATGGAAGGCAGACAAATGACGCAACAATGACACCGTAGCTTCTTTACAAATCTCCTCAGTATACGCGGCGATTAGTAAATCGTCAACATACTGGATAAGGGTGGCACCACTAGGTAAAACAATTGCATCAAGCTGTGCTTTTAAAGCTTGGCTGTATATTGATGGGCTTTCACAGTAGCCCTGAGGAGCACGTTTAAAACGGAAGCTACGACCTCCTAAACTGAAGCCAAAAATGTCCCTGCTTTCCTCTGCAATTGGGATGCTAAAGAAAGCATTCTTTAAATCATTCACTGAGAACCAAGCAGCGGATGCTGGAATCATAGTTAACAAAGCAGTTATATCAGGGACAACTGGAAACTGTGGCACAACAATCTTATTTACCTCTCTAAGATCGATCACAAATCTGTAAACAGGTGGCTGTGAGGGGTCAGTACGTTTTAAAACAGGCAAAACAGGGCTATTGCAAACGTTATCTCTTGTCTCTTCAATTACATCCTTTTCAATCAGATCATGGATAATCGCTAGCAACGCTTTTACGCCCTCATTAGAGATCTTGTACTGGGGAATGCGTGGCAATTTAACTTTGGCTTTCAAAGTTACCACGTATGGCGGTATTTCCAAAAGGCCCACATCATTAAGACCAGAAGCCCAAAGAGCATCTGGAAGAGATGACAATTCAGCTGGCAGTTCATTCCTTGACAAATACATTGGAGAAATCACTTCCCTACCAAGTGTAAGTTGTACTCCCGAGGGGGAACAATGTAATGTCCCATGTAATCTCTTTAACAAATCTAATCCTAACAGGTTCTCACCACAACCTGTCGTTAGGATAAGGGGTGCTTTCAGTTCACAAGGTCCAACAGAAAGGGGCATAGGACTAGAGATCGGGTTCCTAACCGGGGCACCAGAAAAACCTACTGAAACATTCGTGTCGCCAGACAAAGGTGCGCCAGGGAGTTTTGAATGCATAATTGAACTTTTTGCAGCACCAGTATCCAACAGAAAAGGTTCTGTCACACCCGCTGTAGTCACCTTGACATATGGTCCACTCTGATCCACTGGCACTGAAACAACTCCCTCCCTTTGTCTACGGCTATCCTAGTAATCATTACTTTCTACATTTTCATCCTCTGCATAATAGTCATTGTTATAGTACTGAGCTGTCCTACCAGTTGCATTTGCTTGCTGATCAAAACTATTAATCGTATTTTGAGATGGAAGAGGACGCGCGTTCTGGGGACCACTCCCGCGTCCCCTACCCCTAGGAGCTTGTCGACCACCTCTACCTCTGGTGCTAAAAGCGCCATTAGCGCGCTGTAACAGAATAGGACAACTATACTTGAAATGACCCTCTTCCTTGCAATATGAACATTGATTAGGGCCTACAGGAACGCGCGGTTGAGAATACTCGTACCTTTGCACGTTTCTCTGAAACTGTGGCGGTTGCTGATAATTACTCTGGCCACCACGTGGCGGGTAAGCTTGCTGTAACAGAACCTTCGTTTTTAATTCTTTCGTTTTCTTGTCTGCTTTATCTCTCTCATCCTTATCTCTATTTTCGTAATACTGTGCAGTAGCCAGTATTTGCTCTGATGAGGAAACAGCCCAAGAACTCTCTGAATCTTTTAACTTCTTACACAACTCGGGAAGCAAATTATGCACAAATGTATCAACAAATAACCGTTGGCCACCTTCAGTACTCATATCTTGACCACTGTGGTCAATAAATGTTTCTTCAAACCTTGTAAAGAAATCAGACACTGTTTCATCTTTCTTTTGTTTGCAAGCCGATAGTTTATCCCAATTCACACGCATCGCGGGCATTAAAGTTTTGATGTAGGTGATAATTCTACCAGGGAGTTCTGCTACTAGGGGCTTAGGTTTCGCACCACCAACTTGTCTAGTGTCTGCAGCAATGATATTAGCCCATGTGTCAACTAGTTCTGCATCGTGATCTACATTACGAATTGATCCCCATAAAGGCTGTGGAACAACGTTTCCAAACAACATGTCTATGTCAGCTAGATTCATGACACATGATCCTGCCGTCTGTGACAACTCCTTATAATATCCTGCAGGGTTTTTACGGGGGTCAGGCAATGTCTGTTTAAGCGCTATTACTTCAGATCGTTTCCAAGGGACATGCACCCAAACACGCTGGAAATGAGCTGGAGCAGCAGCAATGCCGCGACCGGCGTCAGCCGCAACGGCTTCCTTCCATACCGGAAGGACTTCTCTCATGGGGTATTGTCGTGCTTTTACCTTTTTCCCTACGGGTAACTCCTGTTCGGACAATGACTGATGACAATCATCATTCCTGAAGGACAGTAAAGTCGCAACTGCTTTATCTACATCGGGACCCACAATCGTATCTTTTCCAAAATCAAATCGCACTCGACACAACTCCTGTGAGCTTGGGCCTCTACCATGATCTTCCAATTCCTCACAGAGGAATTCACACATTTTCTCAAATACATACCTCTGTTTTGGGGCTTCCCATTGGTGAAAAACATTAACAACTGACTCCACATCATAGAGTGAAGAAAAAACAATCCACCTATGTGCCATATGGTCTAATACCTCTTTCTCTCCAGAATCAGGCAGCTGACTACGCAACTGCTTACGTTGTGAACCAGGGGTCATACTAGATGACCTAAAGAGAGGCGACATTAAACTAGTGACTACACTAGCTATTCGTTGTCGTGCAGAAGGAGAAGTTGAGGCAAGAACGGGGGAAAAGACAGAGGGAAGAAAAACGGGTGCAGATACAGGTACAGGGACAGTATCAGGAAGAGCGCCAAGGGAGGCAGCTGATGTACTAGGCAAAGTCGCAGGAAGCGCAGAAGAGACAGGTAGCGAACTTGGCGGCCCTTGAAAGGGCTGCGCTGTTGGGATAGGAGCCAGCTGAGGAGGAGCTGGCGGCGGCGGAAAAGCTTGCGGCAAATTAACTGGAGGCTGTACATTTAGAGGTTGTGGAGGTGCTGTAGCACTCTGCGCATACGGAGGTGGCGAACTCAGCAAATGTGACATTAGGGGATCTTTCTCCTTCTCTTTTAACACAGTCTGTTGAAGGTGCGGTAAAACTGGGTAACATTTATCGATCCCCAGTTTACGCTGTCTATGTAACTGCTCATTCATTTGTTCCTCCTCATTATCCTTAAATTGTACGGCTGCTTGCATTACTGACATGCCTCTCTCTCTTTTGTTTTTCTTCGCTAACTTGATTTCCTTCTGTTTGGCTTCCTTTCGCCATAGGCGGAAAGAATCAAACATCGCCGGCCTGGCTTTCTTTTTAAATAATTTAACTTCCAAATTGTCTAAGATATCTGTGTCGAAACTACCATTTTGGGGCCATTTTAAAACACCGTCCTTCCTGGTGTATCGGATCCATACTTCATTATATGCAATGGGGCCCACGCCATGTTTTACATAAAGCTCATAAGTTGGAGTTCCAATTGGAGGAACCGGACACGAATCCTCTAATTGGGAATCCCTTTTACAACCCAAACAAAACAAGTTTCCAAATATACTAGAACCAGGCATCTTTGCTCACTAGTCTAGTTTCAAACTTCAAAGGATTATCAAAATGCGATAGTCTCGTGAATACACGAGTCCTTCGGCTTTGGCGCTTGCAAGCTCCAAATCAAAGCGATCCTGAAGGGATACCAAAACTAAGAACCAAACTAAGAATTAGGAGACGCTCCATTTATACTTAACTGAGGTATCGATGACGTCACCAGAAGACTCGGTTAATCGTTTCGCTCTACCAAATTATCAAGGGTCCAAAACAGGGCAATAGTCAGGGCAGCAGTCCTTCGTAGCCGTCAGCAAGTGGGGAACCTCGCAGCAAAGACTTTCGGACCACGTCGACATGCAGGGGTCGATGAAGTGGCAGCCTTCCTCCAGAATTTCCACACGAAGCTCCTCACGAACCTCTGGCTTGGACCAGTACCGCTGAAATCACCCCACGTTGGGCACCAACTGAAGTACTGGGTTATTTAGGAACCCAGCGGTGCCAGGGGTAGCACCCTATGACTTCGAGTTCTTCCTGTCTTGGACCACAGAAACACAGAATCTTGCGGTGGCGTCAAAGATCGTTTTATTATTGACTGCAGCCAGTAACAGCAATCCTAGAAGTACACACGGGTATGTTCTCAGGAGACTGCTCAACCTTACAAAACCAGTCTTCTCCTTATATACAAAATATCATGCTTCAGGCACACATTCCTCGTTTTACGATATGGTCATTCATATGTATTCATTACAAACGAAAAGGCAGAGTCATGATGACCATCCCACATTTCAGTTCAGCCAGCCCACAATTATTTACCCAGCGAGGCTCAGATCCCTCATCAGATATCAGCAGACCCCAATGAACACGGGCACCTCCTGTTCGTAAAACAAGCCATAAAGCAGGAAGAGTCAGGTGTGAAAGAGATTAGCCGGAGGCTTGTGTGGGATGAAAAGGCTTTATGGTGTGTCAAACCCTGATGCCAATCACAGGTGGCGTAGGACGGGGAGCTCGTGAGACCGGACTGTCCTGGGGCGGTGGAGCCAAATTGCACAGGTCACAGAGAAGTCAATAGAAGGCACATGTGTTCTGAAGGCCTGTGCATGTCCTTAATGCGCAGCCTATGTGAGGGCAACCATAAGATGGCTACTGCTCCAAAATGGAACCCACGAAGTCAATGTGTAATATCGTATACAAAGTGAATTTATCGATGAAACGTTATGCAAAACACTTGTACATACTGCATTGGCCATTCACGGTTCGCTGATACCGGAATAGGCAGGGTAGGGCCATGCCTCCTACGCGGTCCCAAAATTTAAAGTACCACAGAAGGGAGTGGTCCTCGGAGTCAGAGGAAGGCGCTTGATAACTACATACATACCCAATATATATATGTGATGTGCTTTGCAAACTACTGTGAGTCAAGGATGTATTCTGAAAATACAACTTATATTCCCCTCGGCTTTACTACTGTGGCGCGGTTTCTTTTACATTCTCTTCAAACGAAGACTCTGGTCTGCATCCAGTGACAGTCTTCACCTATGCTATCTATGATGAATACATCTAGGCATCCATCCATTCAAAGTAAACGTCTATCGTTCTACTTAATCTCTCAACAAACCTTAGTTTGTTTCACCAACAACCACCCATGTGTCCTTCCTTGCTTGCCTTGACTTTGAGTTTGACTCAAACACTGCTGACGATTCTTGCTATCCTTTCCACCCATACGGTGTCGCCCTCCCAGGCAGGCATCTTTTCTTTCACCTTCCACCCATCCTTCAACAACCCATGCATCTGATTCATAT
Organism: Triturus cristatus; assembly: GCF_964204655.1. Taxonomy (NCBI): domain Eukaryota; kingdom Metazoa; phylum Chordata; class Amphibia; order Caudata; family Salamandridae; genus Triturus; species Triturus cristatus. The sequence goes on from NC_140581.1 coordinate 344,628,416, forward strand.
CAGCCACCTATGCATGCTTCCAACGTATCCTTCTCTGCCAGTCATATTAAATCTCGCCCGTCCTTCCTCCTTCCACCCTTCTTTCCCTTTTTGTTCAACACATCCATCAAGGTCTTCTGATCTGACATTTAGTCTTCACCATAAAACTTTCACAGCCGAGTTGGAGTCAGATAGAAGAGGCCATTGGTTACTCAACTCACGCTGCTAATGCTATTGCTAATGCCATTGCTAAGTAAAGGGTGTCTTCTTCAACCGTTGTCTAATGTTCACTACAACTTCATACTTACTAAGTCTCAACAGTACAGTGAGTGTACACCCTTCCCGCTAGTGTAATGTCAATAAGTAAGGAATATAACTTACCACCGCCCGCCACTGCTGGTGGCTCACCCCCTATAGCTCCTGCAGGTGCCACATCTCCTCTGGAATGGCCGCATCGCCATCGCCGCTGGCCCCGGCACTGGTGGTCGGTAGTACACCTAGAAAAAACATTACACATTTTTAGATGCCATATATATACACCTCCCCCCATTTATTCTTTTTCACTAACAAGATTGGAAAAAAAAGTTAATACATACATATACAACATACATCACTAGTCCAAATCGGGTACTAGAGTAAGTAGACACTAGTACTGTTATGGTCCCTAGGGTCCTTCTAGTCTCTCTCACTCTACTCTTTGCAAAGTTAGCCTGAGCCATGAAACCATTTTAGCTTCATGTCTTACTCTTTTGCGCACGTGACGTTACCTCGCAGCTTGTTGTGTAAGACGCCTTTGAGCCCACATGAGCTCATACAGATACTGTCTGAGCGTTGCTTATAAGAGGTCGGAAAATAAGCCACTTTGTTATGGAGTTCTGGTCAGTCTGTATTGCTTAGCCATAACATACTACACTTTTTGGCATGACTGAGAAATGCTTGCATTATACAATCTAACGTGCACCATTTTTCTCATAACAGGCGGAAGATTCCCTTCTACGAACCAGAGCTTATGATGTAACCAGTACTTCTACGTTCTAAGGTGAGGGGTCCTCCAGAATTCGCACAGAGATCTTTTGTCTTCGATGGACTTGTAAGTGTAACAATGTTTATTGTTTTAATCTTAAGCATTTTGCTGTTGGAGCTGGCTCGTACAGTATACTGAATTGAATGGTAGAACAACGTACAGATCTTGTTAGTAGAAAATAAACCTTTTGAACTTACACATAGACTCTGTGGTATTTGGTAGGATACTATTTGGTGTGGTGGACTTACACAAGTGAGTGAGCGAAAGGGTGTTATTATGTTCTGGGTTGTCTAATCATTGGGTTTCTTCGGGGGGGTTCGGGGACCTAATGAGAGACTATAGCTAGTCGGTCAGGGGATCGTGGGTTCTGGCTGAGGTGTGAGGAAGGTCCAACCTCCCATCACCAACATCCTATTTTCTTGTGCATAGTTCTGTAAGTGGCTGTGCAGAATGCCCACAACAGTAGTAGTATGTATTATATCCTATTCCTATCAAAAATATTCAAATATCTGGTTGGGCATTTTGTTGGTGGGAATTGTCGAAAAGCCTCAAGATTAAGAAGACTAGAGGAGGACAATCCAAAGGACTGGACTCAGTAGCTAGAGCTGTTGGTGAATCTGAGTTTTATTTAAAACCTTTTAAATAAAGAGTGGCCAACTAGGCAAGCTTAGCTACAAGCAGACTAATAGTAGTAGTACAGAGAGTCATAGCAGAGGCAGTTAGAGGCAGGGATAACAAGAATTTAGAAACAGTCTAGATCGAAGAAGATTTGGAAAAAAATAGAATTAGGAAAAAGAAATAATAGTTCAGAAAAAATAAGGTGCAGTAAAAGTTAGGGAAATATAATTATTAATATTAACCACTGGAGGACTTACTGGGGCCAGCAGCAGAGCCCTCGGTAGAGGAGTGGTCCTAGCCCTGGGAGGCATCTTGATATTGTCCCGCCGACTGTGACCCCGTCTTCTTGCCCCTGGGTGCTAATCATGTAAGATATAATAAAGAAAGAGACAAACATTAATGATTGGTGTACTGTGAAATAAATAAAATATTTTAAAAAACGCTCAAAAAACATTTTAGGAAACAACAATTGCAGCTATCTAATCAGATCGACTAGTAGTATTATTGCGGGATTCATGGACAGTCTACTTATTATTTCTGAAAACTAATCCAGTGTTCAATTCTGATTCCAGAATACTAACTAAGCCTATGTACCACCTGACCTAGCCCACTTATTCCAGACGGGCCAATTGTTCACTGAGTCTGCATTTGAATTTTAGCCCTCAAAAATGCATAGATGGAGGACACATGCATACATTTGTGCATACACCAAATTGTTGGTTGGTTACGTCTGATGTTCTGCTAGTGACACTGCTAAGCCTTACCACTAACTAAACAATCTACAAAAGGTTCTCCTAAGGACTGGGGTAAGCAGCACTCAGTGACAGAGGATGCGTCATACAGACCTCTAAAAAATTTACCAACTAATACTAACTAAACATATCAATCCATCCATCACTATCTCTTCTTAGTGACAGTGGAGGACAAAGGAAGGACTGGCGTCTGTCTAGCAATAGTATAACCTAACTTAAGTTCTCTAAGTAAACTCTTACAAAATCAGCCCAAGCGAGCAAAAAGTTGCAAACAAGTAAGAGTAGCGCCGAGCACCTGTGTCCTACAATCACAGAAGATTTTGAAACTTAATTTACCTGCAATGTAAGCAGCAGTATTCTTATTATTTGGAAAAATATTTATACACAATACTTATACTACTAGTAAATAATATTAGCTACTCACCAAGCCCCACGACCTCGACTGCTAGTAGGTCCAGCAGGTCCTGCTCCTGGTCCAAGATGTCTGACCAGCTGGTTATGGGTGCGACGGACCCCTGACTGACGAAACACTGCCAGGCGCACCTTCGCCCACCGGCGGTGATGCTCCTGGGTAGGCTACCCGGAACCAGGCCTGCCGCCTGCTGCCAAGGTCAAGGGGAGGTGGCGCAGCACAAAAAAAACAAGGGAGGCCACCACCGCCTCGACGAAAAGCTCCCGGGCCTGCACCCCTGCATGGCGCAGTCTTCCGCAAGGAGACGGTTCTTGGGCGCAGGTGCCTTGCCCTTGGAGCCATTAGTACCCTTAGGCATGGTTCTGGGGTGAGCGGGAGGCGGAAAAGAAAATTTTGAAGGAAAAAATAAAGTTAGGGGAAGAAGTAGGAGCTTAAAGAAGGAAGTAATATAAAACAGTAGAAACATGAAAAAATGCCGTAAAAGTAGAAATAAAATGCAAAATATAGACTTTAGGGGCAGAGAAGGATAGATAATAAATTAAAAAGATCAGAAAAACAGTGTAAAAACCTAAGGATTGCAAAGACAGAGACAGGATAGAAAACCAGGCCCCAGAACCATAGCATAGAGTGAAAAAACAAGATGGCAGCGCCCACCGTGACCGCGTGGGTAAATTTGCGGGATATTTCCCCCAGAGCACACAAAAAGCATCACAAACACGTAAGACACGCTCCCGAACATGAAATGCGCATCGTGAACACGCTATACGTGACCCGGAACAAGAAATAAGGCATCGCGAATGGGCGGGACAAGTAAACAACAAGATCGCCACACCCATTGGCGACCGCATGGCTAAGTTCGCGAAATACTATCCCCCTAGCACGCAAACAGCGTCCCGAACACACAATATGCGTTTGCAAGCAAGAAAAATGCATCACGAATGGGCGGGACAAGCAACTACGCACGCTCGCGTAGCACTTTTGCAACTTCACATAGCCTCGCGTAGCACGACTACGCAAACTACGCCCAGGGTTACTTTCAGGGTCTCAAGTCACTTCAGTAAAAAACAGACAAGATCCAATTTATGAACCACCATTAATGCTCTCAAAGCCAGGAATGATTTGTAATAAGGTGATGCTCATAGACAACACTCATTACTTTTTAACCAAACTAAAAGAGTGCATAGGGAAAATTCATAAGGAGACGTGGTTTAAAGCAGACCCGGTCAGTGAAGAGAGAAATGGGCTAAAATATAATCAAGCTAATCTACATTTCCCAAATCATGATTTGCAACATCAAGTTTTAACCTGGGTGCATGATTCCAATATGGGGGGTCATGCGGGAATCCAGAAATCCATAGTTACTGCTCAATGATATTTTTGGTGCCCCACACTAAATTCGATATTAAGAAACATATCACATATTGCAACTTGTGCTGTTTGTGCTCAAGGTAAGGCAGAGCATAAAAAAACTGGAGGCTTGCTATGCCCTATTCCCATTCCACTTAGCCTGTGGCATACTATCTCCATGGATTTTATCGTAAAAAGGCCTCACAGTCAAGGAAACACGGTCACTCTAGTAGTGGTGGATCACCTAACCAAGATGGGGCATTTCATAGTTTTGATCAAATTACCGACTGCTATTGAATTTGCATGCATTTTCTCACAAAATATTATCCGATTACATGGCATTCCTTGTGTGATTATAACTGATTGAGGCACTCCATTTACTTCATATTTTTAGCAAACGTTATTTTCAGTGATGAAAATAGATACTCACTAATCTACTAGCTTTCACCCAGAAACTGATAGTAAAACAGACTGCTTAAACCACGTGTTTGAACAGTATCTTACGTATTTAGCAAACAGTTCATACTGAAGATTGGAGCAGGCATTTATGGATGGACAAGTTTCCTTATAAGAAGGGGCGCTAGGTGGCGCACGACCAAGATGGCCGCGCACCAGTGAGGCTCTAGCCCGGCCGAGCGGATAAATATCCTTCATCCTTATCCTGAATGGCATATATGTACCACTGATACAACCGAGAGTATCTGGAACCTTGCTGCACCCAAGGATACTGAACTATCGTGGCTGGCCTGGCGGATTGCTGCTGCTTCTGGTGCTATAGCCTGTGGCGGTCTGCGGCGGCCGAGGGTGGAGACGGAGACTCGGCTGTGCCTGCTGGGATAGCTCGAGGCCGCAAGACAGCGATTTAGAGGGCCTACTGCTGGTGACTGCGGCGGCTGTGTTCTGCCTTGCCGATTGTTCCCTGCCTGGCTGCGGGGGGGAGCGCAGCCGCACAGGGAGGCGGAGCGGCCCCGGGGGGAGTCCTGACTGCCCAGAGGCCCGTGAGATCCTGCTGGTGCCTGAGTGGGTGAGTGGAGGAGCCCGGGTGTCCGGAGCGGACCACTGGCGAGGCATCGCGGCAGCGGCGGCGGTCGGGGCTTTGGTATCATCGCGGGCCCCGTATAAACTTTGGCAGCGTGAATCCTTGTGTGTCGGGCTGCCCTGATTGCGCGGCCTGCCCCTGTGCGCTGCCTTCCCTCTAACAGATTGCCCTGGAGTGAGGCGGCCGCCATTTTCTTGCAGCAGTGAGGTTGAGCCTGAGATGTAGACTTCGCATCCTTTGAGGCTGGGGTTTACGCTTGCTGCACTGAGAATCCAGTAACGCAGCATGTTGCTCCCGGTCCATGTAGGGGTGAGGGTGGTTCCCATCCCAGATTGCTGTGGGCATTTTGGGGTGTGCGTGGAGGGCCTTGAGGGGTGGTGCTTGAAGGAGGAAGAGGAGCGCTGCAGCCATCCCGCGGACAAGGCCTAACACCTAACTGCCCCACCCTCATCGTTTAACTGACTGAGGATGCGATCTCCTTGAAGTGCCTTTGGTCCTCACTGCGATCAATTGAGCTGCATTTGCCAAAAACTCCACAGTGGCACCCCTGGGGGAACATTGCACGCACGCACCTACCTTGGGACGCGGCTGATTTGGGGGCGCCCCGGGAGAAGCAGGAAATCTTATTGCGTCGCCTGCGGCAGAGGGCCCGGCTGGTTCCAGTGTGCATGCAGGCATCACCCTAAATTCCTTTAAAGTCATCTACAGCAGTGTTGGTGCGCCTGCTGATCTCGGAGTGAACCCGCCTGCTGCAGTTAGCCGCTTCCACAAATTCATAATATGGGGCGCACTGAGGCTAAGCAAACCAAGATCCCATTTGAGCCTCGCAAAACGCCTAGGTCGCAATCATCGGAGCCAGCGGAGTCTGAAGCTACAGATGTGCCGGAGGAGGACTGGAAGGAGATACTGCTCGGAGTGAAGCGCAGTCTTACCTCCATTGACACCAAAATAGACACGATGAACCTGCGAAAGGAAGCGGTGGTCAACAAGCTTGATCAGCACGAGTCGCGCCTTCAGGAAGTGGATTCCAGATTTAGAGGACGGGGCTGCTACCAGCAAAGGGCACATCACTCACGTGGATAAGCTGCTGAAGTCTATTGCTGAGAATAATGAGGAGTTGGAAGCTCGCTCCAGAAGGAACAATGTGCGCATCCTAGGCCTTGCGGAGTCTACCAATGTGGGCCGGATGGAAGATTTTATCGAAAAGCTGGTGGCTGAGCTGTTTGGCAGGGACTCCAATAAGAATTTACCTTTGTGTTAGGCATGTCTTTGTAACTTTCATATATTCAGTGTAATTTTTGTGCCATTGAGATCAATAATTTTTTAGTAGTTCTACACGTGTGTTGTGGGGTTTCACTTTGGCTTCCCCGGTGTAGTTCCTCTTTTTTCTCTTTAGAATACCAGGTACTTTTCACGCTTAATTCGGTGACATTTACTAATTACCTTCTCTTCTTTTTCTACGACTGTCTATTCCTATTTTACTAATTAATATCTAATTCAGAGGTCTTCTCACCATTTTCCTATACGACTGTAATTAACTTATGTTATAATTATTATTGTGAATCTGTGTTTCTTTTGGAATTTAATTGCAAATTTAGCTATTTCTTTGCCTTTAGCCCTGATGAAGTCCATGACTCATTATAGTCGGGACGAAACACGTGTTGGCTTGGCCTGAGGGCACGCTATGACCGCACTTTGGAATAAAGACAAGATATGAACATTTGAATTGACAAAGGACTACTTTATTAATTTATACTTGGATTTTTGATTTGTGCTTTACTCAAGAACCACATTGCTCGGTTTTCAATGCTTGTTTATGTTTGAGGTGGACCTCGTTCATCGTTTACGACGTCAGTGGTCGTCGTACTGTTAACCTTGCAGCAAGGGTTCTAGTCTGATATCAGTACTAAGATTTTCACTTCTCTGCGCAATTTGTCCCAACCACTGTGCTTTGTTGTGTACTGTCATTGGGTATGGCGGGTTGGCTGGGGAGTGTGATGCATCTCACCCGCACGTACTCAGATCATTCCCCAGTAGTGGTAGAGATTCGCATCTCCTTAAAACAATCCCCATATAACAATTGGTGCCTTAATCCTCTGTACTTACAAGACGCAGTGTTTAAAGCGGAAATGGAGCGAGACATACGGGAGTTTTTCGAACACAATGTGAACTGTGTCCCCAGTATCACAACAGTATGGGAGGCGTTCAAAGTGACGGTACGAGGGTGGTGCATTTCCAAAGGGGGGGGCATCCTTAAAACGTTGCGCAGTGATCTTTCTGTATTAGAAGCCAAACTCAAGGAGCTGGAATGTGGCCTCAGCGCTAACCCTGGTGACCATACACTCCGAGCCAATATACGCACAACACTAACAGAGTATGAAGAACTTGCTGACAGAGAGTGCAAACTGCGAGGTAAACCATATATGGCCAGAATGTATGGGGAAGGGGACCGGCTGGGTAAGGCTCTGGCTGCAGCGATGGCAATACAAGATTCACTGGGTAACATGCATAGAAACCTCCCTGAACAACTAGCCACGTTTCTGGATTTCTATAGGGACCTGTACACGTCTCAGAGGGGCACCCCGCTTGACCTCGCTGGCTATCTGGAGGATACAGCTATGGCCTGGCTGGGAGATAACAAACGGAAGTTCCTCAGCCTTGAGCTTGAACTAGATGAGATCACAGAGGCCATTATGCAGATGAAGTCCGGGCGGGCCCCGGGGTCTGATGGATTATCGATAGAATTCTATAAAACCTATGCCCCTGGACTAGCCCCCATACTGAAGGAAGTATATTATGCAGCGCTGGAGGAGGATTGCTTGCCGGGTACCATGCGCAAAGCCTTATTTACCTCCTTACTAAAACCTGGGAAACCACCAGAGTGCTGTGACTCCTACTGGCCCCTGTCACTGCTAAATTGTGATACTAAGATACTGGCAAAGGTCCTGGCAACCAGACTTAACTTGTTGATGCAGCGCCTTGTGCTGCCTGACCAGGCAGGATTTATCCCGAATCGGGCCACGTTGCACAATCTCAGAACCCTGGCTGCAGTCCTGCAGGATATTGATCCCAATTGCTCGGCGGTGGCGGTGTTCTTAGACGCTGCCAAAGCGTTTGATTCCTTGGAGTGGGATTACTTGCAGGGAATATTGGGTCGCATGGGGATGCCCCTGATCTTCCTCCAGTGGATACAATTGCTATACTGTCGACCGGTCGCATTGGTACTCCTGAATGGAGCTAGATCCACCACCTTTCCGGTCTCCAGAGGGACGCGTCAGGGCTGCCCTTTAGCCCCAATCTTATTTGCCCTGGCCATAGAGCCTTTGGCTGCTAAATTGCGGCAACACCATAATGATAGGGCGCTGATTTATCCCTCTAGGCAACTGCTTATTTCCCTATACGCAGATGATACGACACTTTATGTGAAAAAAACGCAAGATAATCTTAACCCAATACTGCGGGAAATTACTAAATTCGGGGCTATATCAGGAATACAGATAAATTGGTCTAAATCTGCGGTGTTCCCGCTTACAGATAGAACCCCGCCCTATCAGTTGGACTATCCGCTAGTCTGGGAATCGGAGGAGCTCAAATACCTATGTATATACATTACCAGAGATAGAGATGCGTTGATACGACTGAATTATGGTGCCACAATGGATAAGATTACTGACTCCGTTACGAAGTGGCTGAGGCTCCCCCTTTCCATGGCAGTATCTTTTTATCAATATTCCGTATCATCCTGGTCCCTTTTTTTTTACAACGCTCAACTCCCAGCTTACGAGGCTTATATGGGGTGGGAAGCAAGCACGCCTTAATCTGCCCACGATGATGTTACCTTATTGCCAAGGGGGATATGATGTGCCGGACTTTGAATTTTATTATTATTGTGCGCAGGCGCACTTTGCAACATATTGGTTTCACCCGCCGCCCTTCATGCCCCATTTGGTGGTTGAGGATGGCTATATGGCCCGACACCCCCCTGCGGCTTATATTTTCACTGCGGTGAGGGAGTGGGGGCGGGACCCATCCTCGGTAGATTGTACTGTTATAGCATGGCATAAAATAGCACGTAAGCTGAAGTCCCTGATGCTATACTCTCCCAGGATGACCCTGCTACATAATTAGGCTGTCCGGTTTTAGGTTTAAACCTAAAATAACTGATAAAACCCCACTGGAAGAGAAATAGCCCTCACCAGTGAAAACATATAAACACTGAAAAAACACCTGTACAACCACAAACTAAATGCTATTCAAAGAAAGGAAAAAGAGAGTGAAAGAGTCATTGTTTTCTTCCTGAAGGGGCCAATACATTGTAACTTTGTTATATAAGCTAGCAGTAGGAAAGACTGGGCAAACATTATTCTGCTTGAGTTTTGTTGTTTAGGGATGGCACTAAAATATTGTTTCTTCTTCCTTTTGCTTTTTTTTAGTTTTGAGGTCTTTGGTCTAAAGACGCAGGGTTTAGAAGCATGTTTTAGGTCTTGTTAAATTATTTTATAAACTGTAGAGAATCAGGAAATATCAAAATCATATTTGATATTTTAGCTGCGTTTGATTCTTTCACTGATAAAATGGCTGGTTTCATAAGAATCTTTCCTAATATGTGGTATCACATTTACCCACAGGGAGTGGGTAGAAACCTTTAATACATCAGCCCTCAGTTTCTAGTGAGTCAGTATTGATAGTGGGTGAATTACCAACACCTCAGTCTTTAAACATTCAATGCAAGCTATAGTGACAAGTATATGTGAAAAAAGCGCTATCACCAAACATCTCGGATAGTGATGAAAACATGACACCAGACTTTTGAAAAACATGGAACGCAGTGTCACCTGGAATGCTATGCAAAAAAGGTTCTTTCCAAGTTCAACAAAGATTAGAGTGATATTGTTCGTATTTGCAGTGATTCAGCTATGCATATGAACATTTTGTGTGATGACCTGTGACAACTGATACCTGAGCTGAAGTGCTTTCGTATAAGAGATCCTTGCCACTTGTTAGATGGTATGCTGAACGCATCTTTACAATCTTCATAGTTCATGAGGAATGCTATTGACTTTTTAGTCCATTCTGGTGCACTTTTCTGATGCACAGGAACTAAAACACAAATATTCATCATTTCATGCTTTGTGTTGGCATCAGTGAAAGAGTCATCCCAACTGTGTACCTTAGCTGAGGATTCTCAGTCCAAGGGGCTATGAATGCTATATTATCCATGTGGCAACCATTTACAGAATTTTTGCTGAGTGATGATGTCAAAGGCAAGAAATGTGAGGATCTTTGGTCGCATATTGATAGTGATGTGAAAAAAGTACACTCTACTGCATTCTTAGATTTTTACAGGAAAACATAACTGATGTGGTTGGCATATTAAAAAATACTTACGTCTGAGAACACCCTTGTCTGCCAAGTGTTCAGCATAATTGGTTTAGATGTGAAACATCTCCTGGAGAGAAGGATGGGCAACACCTTTAGTGAATTTGGCACTGCAACATGTTCCATGTTAGAGTGCTTGCCACTTGGTAAGCAAAGCAATGTTGAAGAGCGATTCAGGAACTTTCATTTTACAATGTATGAGAAATGGCTTGCAATGATGCATAGAAATGTCCCTTCACCACCAATGGCATTTGAAGTCAATGGAACCTCACTGTGGTACTCTGTACTAGTTCTAGATCCCTTCCATAAAGGGGAATTTCCTCTGTAGTTTCAAAAGTGCTGCTTCATTTTTGACCGATTCGATAACTCTGAGGGCATAAACGTCCAGCTCAATGCAATTGTTGCAGAACCTGCCTTGAGAACCGCAATCTTCAAGTGCACCAGTATAGGCATGGGAAGCTATGTTAGTGGCCAGAGTTAACAAATTGTGTACTGGCTGTTTTGGCATTGCCCTTCTCAAGTGCCAATGTTGAGAGGGTCTTTTCACAGAGGTTTACATGGGAAGGAAAGAGCGAGATCACATGACTAAAGACTCACTGAATAAGTATTGTATGGTTTACTACAATAAGTTTAATTTGCAAAAATCTATTTGGACCTCATATACACTATACATACACTGTCTATATACCATGCGCTATCAGTGCAGAAAGCAAACAATAATAAAAGCAAAACGTTCCATAAACACCGGAAAAACACCGTTTCTGTTGTTTTTAATGGCGCAAAAATATGTAACCACTGATAACCACTGTATTTTTAACGTATTGAAATCACCTGAAAACACTGAAAAACCCCCACCAGAATTGACCAAAAATAGAAACTGAAAACAGGAAAGCCTATACATAATCCAATATTGCAGGTTACGTGCGAAGGTATATGCCGGAAGATGCTTGTGGATCTTAAGTATTCTACCTGGGGTGACCTCTATATAGGGGGGCGGTTCCGTACTAAGGAGCAATTCTTCACTGCGCGCCCGCCGACAATAATAGATGCGTTCCTGTACACCCGGCTCCGCCAGAGTGTCAGAGCTGCTACTCCTGCATTTCCTGCAGAACCAGCTGTGTTAGCTCCTCTGCAGGCATTCTTGCAGACCGATCCCCCTAAGCACACCATATCCCTGCTGTACAAACACACGCAAGCTGCAGGCCCATCTCGCCCTGTCAGAGCCAGACGGGAGTGGGATGAGGACTTAGAAACACCATTGACGGATGACCAATGGGAACGCTGCTGTGTGCAGACATTCGCCATCACTGGTAATAGTAGATTGCGACTAATCCACTTCAACTTTTTACATAGATTGTACCATACTCCGGCTAAGCTCTATAGATTTCGTCTTAGGGATACTGACAGCTGCGCTCGGTGTGGCAGGGAGGGGGTGGGCTTCCTGCACTTGGCATCGAGTTGTCCCCCAGTGGAAGCATTTTGGGCACAAGTGTTTGAGGGCCTTTAAGGCATGTTGGGTATTCAGCTAACGCCTTGTCGACTTGTGGCTCTCTTGGGGCTCCTACTGGACATCAACACCCCACATAAAAAATTCCTTGCTATGGGGTTGCTTCTAGCAAAACGGCACGTGGCATGCAGGTGGGGGAGAGGACGTGCTCCTAAATTCAAGTGCTGGGTACACACAATGGCCACTTGGCAAGAAAATATGAGTTTCTATGCGGAATTGTTGCCTGCAAAATCTCGTCCGAGAGATATCTGGGGCCTACTCACTTCCTACTTGCTTAGGCAGGGGGCGGAGCGCGAGGGGGCGGCAGAAAGTGTGGCATTGGGGACGGCAGGAGAGGTGGCTCCTGAGCGTGGCGCTCCCGCCTCTTAGACAGGATAGTTTAGGAACGCGCACCGTAGGCTGATGCTGTCAAGGGAAGGTGGTGGCTCTTTTGAATCTCCAGGTCTACATGGCCACGATAGAGGGGGATGGGGGTTTGAACTGTAGGGGAGAGTTGAGAGATAAATGTGCTTCTGTAAACTGTATTATCTGCTTATGTACCATTCACTGACGTTACTCGCCTGCACTACATGTTGCCCTGTTTTCCTAGCAAAGACTGCACTGTAATGTGAGACTGCTTAACCCACATCGATATCACTTGGAGGGGTTGGAGGGGGGGAAGTTAATGTTATTATCGAATTGTTGCGGGAAGGTGCCACATACGTGGAACACTATGTAATGTATGATTTGTTGATTTCATATTGCACTGATGTACCGCGCAATTGCTCAATAAAGGTTTTTGAAAATTAAGAAAAAAAAAAGATTCCGTATAATAATTCAGAACATGCTACTTTGTACTATTGCACAAATTGTTATCATCCTAAAATTCTTTCATTTGAATGGCAAGCAATGTCCAATCACCCCTCAGTGCAGGAGCATCACATGAACCTTCAGTCCACTCTAAATGCTGCTAAAGCACACCTTGAGTTAGCACCATGCAGGAGTAAACTGTATGCAGATAAAAAGCATTCTACAGAAAATTGGTTACAGAGTTTGGTTTCCCACCAAACATTTGATGTTAAAAGTCAATAGAAAACTAAAAACTAAATTCATAGGGCCATACCCTTTCACAAAGATAATTGACCCTGTGGCTGTTAAATTGGAACTTTCCTCAACATATCCCATATTCCATGTTTCATTACTCAAACCTTGCTATCCAGAAATGAGTCAAGAATCCCACTGAAATTGATGGTGAAGTAGAATATGAAATCAAACGTACACCTGATTCTAAGAAATTACGAGGTCAAGACTACTACTTAACTGATAGGAAAGGATTTGGTCCCAAGGAAAGGTCTTGGAAACCAGCTAGTCATCTCCAAGAATCGCAACTACTTCGCAACTTGCATAGGCAGAATCCGACCAAGTCAGGACATCCACTGAGATGGGTTTTTTAAAGAGCAGGTACTGTCATGGCCACCCAGTTTGCAGAGTCAGGTGTTTCACAGAACAGTGTAGCGGGTTGGTATTTTTGGGCACTTTCAAGGAGATGGAAAAAGGTGGTTCCCAAAGCTTTGCGGGCAGGGGACAGTCATAAGTGTTCGAATGTAATAGAACTATAATGAAAAAACATAATTTACGGCTATTGGTAAAACGAAGCAAGGTTGTCAATTAATCACTTATGATTAGACCTTGAAAGCACTTTGCAATATATGTGGAGCAATCCAGAAGGTTCTGCAAGAATCCAGATGGTTCAAGAACAAACCAGAGGTTTTGGAACAAGCCAGTAAATAGACTTTGACAGCACATAGAAATCTATATGAAACAAGCTAAAATGTCCTGAAACAATTCTGGAGGTTCTGAAAACAGCCATGTGACGATGACAGACATCTTTGATTTTGAGAGGGGATAAATAAAACTCTTTTGCACCACACCCTCTGTCAGGCAATCGGGGTTCCAGTGAAGACATCACTTGTGTTTCTCCCAATGACCCAGCTTACCTGCGCATCCTGGAAATCTTCTTCTTCTGTTAACCTTGCACTTCCAGGAGAGAATTCTCAATGGTCTGCAAGAGATAAAAGAGAAAGTTACGTACATTTGATGTTTACCGCCTTCTTGCATGTTTGTAGGAATTTGAGACAAAGGAATCATAATTGAGCATCAGTTAAACAACTCGGCGGACAAAATGCAAGATACTTTATTATTTACTAAGTACTTAATCATTATTTGGCAAATAGAGCAATCTGCCCTAACCTGAGAGAGGCATTTAGGAAACCATGCAGCATGTGCCAAAACCAGAGAGTGATTTTGTTCTAGTGAAAAAACAACTAGAAGAGAAGAAACTAATGTTTTTAAGAATTCTCACAAGAATTGACAGGTATACTGAGTCTAGATTGAGAGAGGCTATGTAAATTATTGAAACTGTAAATCAAAAGCTGTAAAGGTTTTTCTTTTAGAGAAAATTAAATATTTTATCCTGTTCTTGTTCAGGCACTTGCACACTGAGAGGCAGATGGCAGACAAGCCTCAAGTGTGATACAAGGAAGCTGTCATACAGTCAACTCAGCGGTTAGCTATTTTCTTATTTTGTCTAGTTTGCTCATTCCCCTCAGTGTTCCTCCAGAATGAGTGCTGTGTACAACTCACTTGGATGAGCATCAGGGTGTGGAAGGACAAGCATTGTGCATCACTCCTGCAGGGCTAGTTATCACAGTTTAGTCATTCTCTGTTCAGTAATTGTGGTAGCTGACAATTAATTGTTCTTGATTTAATTAATTCCATAGGTTGCTTCGTCTACCTTTGTCATGACGAAGACCCGTCTTTAAGTTATTCAAGGGGTTTAAACCTTGACATGTTAACTTGTTGACTGCCGAAAAGTGTGGTACCCAAAACAAACTCGAAATTTGAGTCCTTTTGTTTTGAAGTTTTTCTGCGAATCAGTAAACCATGTTGACGGATTGTCTGCTGTAACTACCACCAGCACACCAAATCACTCTCACTGCAGGGTTTAATGGAGCACCTATTGTATATGTGTTTGTCTAATTGATAAAAATTTACAGTAATTAAATACACTTTTTAATCTCTTAGAGATGAGTAATACATCTTGCTCTTTTCTTTAGAAATGTAGGCTTATAAACGTCTCCTGTCATGGGCCAGCAGGCCCTTCTTCTCCTGTAAAGCTAAAACCCACTTTTTCTCCTCCAATGCATGAGTGGCTGCTGCCTTTTTTTTCCTCAGCAGCCACGGCTGCCTACTTTCTCTCCTCAATGGCAATGGTAGGAAGCTGAAAATTTGAGGCGCTGTCCTCCTGTCTCCCCTTCAGCTCTAAATGGGACAATTACTAGAAGGACACTCTGCTCCCTGGTCCTGGACAATGCAGGTGATGTTGCTCTTTGGGAAGAATCCTCCCCTGGCACTGGGTCCTCCTCAATCTCCTTCTCATTTCTCTATTCAATCTCATCCTTATTCTCCTCTGAGGTGCACTGTAGCTGATGGACTTCTGCCCAGGGTCTGAGAGCAATGTGATAATACTCCTTCTTGGATTGCTTTTTCAGCTTCAGTCCTCCTAGTGCACATGCTCTGCAACTCGACCATGCTAAGGCTTTCCACAGTAGCCAGTTCCACCTCCATGTGCCAAACATTTAAGGTGTAAATAGTGGATCAGTGACTTAATATCGAGAGACAAAATATCGACGACACACAATATTGACGACAAAATATCGTAAACCACAAAATCGACCACCAATACTTAATTAAAAATGCACTAAAATATCGAACCCACTATATCGACGAAACAAAATATCGTTTATAACATTATCGAAACACAAAACATCGATTATACAAATATCGAAAGCCATACAATTAACTAATACAGAACCATAATATTGAATATCACAATATAGACAGCCTACAATATCGAAGCTACAATAATATCGACTAATTATAAAACACATTATAACATATAAATGCATATAAAACTGACTTTTTTCCTACATAAACATACATAATATAAATAACTAATATAAATACATTTTACAAACACATGAAAACCATTAAAAATACCTTTTACTAAAACCACTCATAAAATTATAAATATATATACTAAACAAAACAAACAACAACATATAAAGCATTACAATACTTATAAATATAATTAAAACAATGAAATATACTTAAAATACATTACTACTACTTAATTAGCATCTTCCATATATGGAAACACCAAGAAAAAAAAATTCAAACTGAACACAACAACAAATCAGAATGGAAGAGTAACTAAACCAACCAATGAGACAAACTAACTAATTAAGACAACAGCATAAACAAACATTTTTTAACTCTTTTCCACTTCAACACTACAAGAAAACTGAAGAAACAACGCTACCAGATTCTTTCCTAACAACAAGATATACTGTAGAGACAAAACCTCAAACAGAAACAAATAAGTAAATAATCTTTGGTAAAACTTTAATTGTACAAAATTGTTTAAAGAAATGCATAGACATTATATTTAACTAAAATTCACTTTCATTTACTTATATTTTCACTACAGATACTTGCAAGCACAAGAAAATTCCTCGACAAATAAAGAAATACAGCTAATCAAAAAGTAAGTAATTTATCTTATATAAAACATAAATTAAGGAACAAATTAGTAAGAAATACTATGAAATTATAATAAACTACAAAATGCTTTCATTTATTTATATCTCCACTACAGACTCTTCCAGCAATCTCAAAAATTATCTCCAACAACAGAGACAATAAAGCTAATCAAAAAGTAAGTATATAAAATAATTACTTGAAAGAAAATAGATATTATAGCTAATTAAAATAAACCCTTTCCCAATTCCCCTATCACCTACAACAAATACTGGAAAATGTATTAACATCATTTTTTATATATCAACAGATATACCAACTCCCTACGAAAAACAACAGCCAACAAACACCAAAAGAAAAATCCTTTCCACATCTACATCAAAATTGTAAGTATATATCAACAAATATATATCTTTGTAACACATTATTTCATCACATTATATTAACTTAATTATATCTACATTTTCTTTAGAACTAAACACATCACCATGACTGAAGGCGCAGAATTCATCCTCTCACAAAAAATAAAAATGCTCCTATGTTACATGGGTTATGTCTATACGCAAGAAAAACAGAAAGATTTAAAAGTCTTCTGGAAATGTAGCAAGTACTATGCTAACAAATGCTATGGAAGAGCCACAACTCAAGAAACTACTGTATTATCTGTCAATGAGCACAACCACCCCCCAAATATTACTGAAATTGAAGTTAGAGGAGCTTTAGAAAATATCAAAGAAGCAAGCACTAGCACAGAAAACCCCACTAGTGAAATCTTAAAAGAACAGCTACTACAAATACCCAAACATGCATCTGGACAATTACCATCCATTGATGCATTAAAAAAAATTATAATTAGACAAAAAAAGAAAACAACAACTCCCATACCTAACCCTAAAACTTTCCAAGAAGTAAACATCCCACAAGAACTAAGCATTACCCATAATAAAGAGCCATTTATTTTCTTTGACAATAAAAACAGTGAAAAACTTATAATAATGTTTGCCACTGATAATAACTTAACTAAACTCCAACAATGCAACACCTGGATGATAGATGGCACATTTAAAATATGTCCTAAGCCATTTTATCAACTGTACACAGTACATGCTATGTACCAAAACACTAACATTCCCTTAATCTACTGCTTACTCCCAAACAAAACTCAAAGTACCTATCTAGAGATTCTCAACAAAATAAAAGCAGAAAATCCAAATTACTTCCCACATAAATAATAATGGATTTTGAAATAGCCATGATTCATGCTATTTTAAAAACATACCCCCATACATCTATACAAGGATGCTACTATCATTTTAATCAATGCCTCTGGAGATTTCTCCAAAAGTCAACACTGAGGGGCCGATTCGGATCCTGGAGAAACCGGGTACAAACTGTCGGACGGAGCATTTTCTCCGTCCGACTCGTACCCAGTGAAAAAACATTACAAAAATGCAAGTACGATTCGCATGGAAACACCATTTCCGTACGAATCGTATAAAACACCGACCGGCGAAAATATACATACAAATGTGATCCGGGAATGCTCCGACGTGATGTCGGGACGCCTTCAGGCTGCGTTTCACGAACAAGGAAGTACGATCCGCACCGACGTCACCCCGCACGGATTATATTTTACGGCTGGCAAAAACTGCCGGGAAATCAGGACGACGCGCACAAGGAGCACCTGTACGTGACGGACAGCCATGGACCCGAACCTACGTGTCATCCCGGCCCTCATAGCAGTCCACCTGCTCTACAGGTACCGATGCAGACGCCGCAGAAGGTCAGAACCACACCCAGGGGCAAAGGGGGGGGCAGGGGCAGGAAACCTAACCCCCACCCATGTCACAAGTCATACATGCCCTGCACATACCTGACCTCCATGGCCTGGTCACCTCGAGGGGGTGGGGCGGGTCCAGCAACGCAAGCGTCCGCCACAACGGAAGTGGGTGATGACGCGAACCGCCAACACAACAAATCCGGTACGTACCGTACACACGCCTTAAGAGCGTGGGTACGGGCCGTACCACGCACACACCTACGTCACCCCAACAATGGCGGTACGACCCGTACCCACATTTAAAAGGCCTGGGTACAGGCCGTACCAGCATTGTTGGGGTGACGTAGGGGTACGCGTGGTCCGACCCGTACCCACGCCCAGAAGGCCCGGGTACGGTGCGCACCCCTATGGCACCCCATTGGGGGTCCGCACCGTACCCATGCTTGAAGAGCGTGGGTACGGTGCCGACCCCCAATGTTGGGGTGCCGTAGGGGTCCGCGCCGTACCCAGGCCTTCAGAGCGTGGGCACGGGTCGGACCATGCGTACCCCTATATCACCCCAACAATGCTGGTACGGCCCGTACCCAGGCCTTCCGAACGTGGGAACGGGTCGTACCGCCATTGTTGGGGTGATGTAGGTGTGTGCGTGGTACAGCCCGTACCCACGCTCTGAAGTGCTGGCTACGGCGTGGACCTCTACGGCACGCCAACATTGGGGGTCCGCACCGTACCCATGTTCCAAAGGCATGGGTAAGGCCCGTACCCAGGCCCGCAGAGCGTGGGTACGGGTATGTACGAAGTGTACCCCCACACGTGTATGAATGGAGCGTACTGCCACCCCACCAGTGTATGTCCGGAGCGTACCCCCACCCGTGTATGTATGGAGCATACCCCCACCCGTGTATGCATGGAGCGTACATGGCCAGACATAGGAGGGGTGGGTGCAGTGTCCTCCCAGCAGTGCCCAGACACAGGAGGGGTGGGTGCAGAGTCCCCCCAGCAGTGCCCAGACATAGGAGGGGTGGGTGCTTATCACTCCCAGCAGTGCCCAGACATAGGAGGAGTGGGTGCAGAGTCCTCCCAGCAGTGCCCAGACATAGGAGGGGTGGGTGCCTATCACTCCCAGCAGTGCCCAGACATAGGAGGGGTGGGTGCAGAGTCCCCACAGCAGTGCCCAGACATAGGAGGGGTGGGTGCCTATCACTCCCAGCAGTGCCCAGACATAGGAGGGGTGGGTGCAGAGTCCCCCCAGCAGTGCCCAGAAATAGGAGGGGTGGGTGCCTATCACTCCCAGCAGTGCCCAGACATAGGAGGGGTGGGTGCAGAGTCCCCCCAGCAGTGCCCAGACACAGGAGGGGTGGGTGCAGAGTCCCCCCAGCAGTGCCCAGACATAGGAGGGGTGGGTGCAGAGTCCTCCCAGCTGTGCCCATGGAAAGAAAGGGGTGGAGTACCCACAGATACAATGCCCACAATTGTCAGTCAGGTGCTCAAAGACCCAGCAGAACACGAAACACATGTGTGCGAGGCTGGGAGTACACACCTGCATAGTGCGGAAAAGGTAACATGTACACATGAAGTCATGTCAATATACTCCAGTCACAAGTACAGTGACCCCCAAGGAAGCCACAAATGATGCAGGTGGAGACCTTGCCCAGCATGCATGGCCAAAGTTGAAGGGGTCCGTCACACACCCAGCAAATGTAGACACAGCACTGCACAAATGTCTTCACAACACCCTGCAGGGAAGATGTCAGGGTCCACAGAGGAAGGTACACGCCTTGGGACAATGTTACCATGCAGTAACAGCTTACATGAGCAAAGTTTGATAGCAAATACCGTGTGATGGCACACAGATAACAGGGTCCACCCCACGACCAGCACACTACAACATATCCCAGACACCTAACACATTATCGCCATCCCAAATCATGGAGCAGCACCACCAACAGCAATGCCAGAAAAGCAGTAGTGTGCCAAGGAAAATAAAATAGCTTTATTCAGCAATGTTCTAAAATGTATTGTATGAAAAGTTCCATATGCACAAGGCCCATAGGGCAGTCCATAGTTCCAATCCAGGTGGGGGACACATTGGGATGCGTGTCCCCTAGCTTGCCTGCACAATTCAGACTACCTTGTCATCCACAGGGGGGGGGCATCATGTGGGGGGGAAGGACCAGGCACCGCAGTGACAGGAGGGGAAAGGGTAGGTGTTGTGGGTGCAGGGACGGACGACTCCAACACAGGGGGTGGGGCAGCACCAAAGGTGGATTCGAGCACGGCGCTGCACACTACTGCCAGGTCGCCCAGCGTCTCCCCTGCACCCGAAGGAACCACAGGCCCCAAGGAGGGGGGGGGTCGGAGGGATGGGTCACAGCGCTATTGGTGGAGGGTGTGGACAGGGGGGGGACTCAACTCCCCTGCCGGTGTCCTGCCTCCACCGCTTGCGGGGTGGTGCCACACTGGGGCTGATGGACACACTGGGCAGGACTGACCCTGTGTCCGACTCTTGGCCAGGAGAGCTGAGGGGAGTGGATTTGGAGGGTGGTGGTCGTGAGGAATGTGGACTCCCACTCTGGCTGCATGTCTTCCGTTTCCCCCCCCGACCCAGTGGGTGTGCCTACTTCACCCTGTGTGTGCGTGCCAGGAGGTGTGCGCTTTGCCTTCCCTGGTGGTGTGGTGCCTGTGTCTGGTGGGGTGCGTGCATGGGGACGTCTGGGTGTGCTTTGGACAGGCATGGGAGTGGGAAGTGTGGATGGTTCAGGGGTAGGGGGGACGTAGTGCTGCAGGAGACCCACTGCTGCAGTCAGTGTCGAGTCTATGGACCTCAGCAAGTTGCATTGGTCAGACTGCGCAGCTGAAATGCCCTCCATGTATGCCTCCATCTGGTTGAGCACTCGGCTGTGGCCATGGAGGACATTAAGCATCGCAGTCTGACCAACCTGCAACTGCCGCAGGATGTCCACAGACTCGGCATTGGTGGCAGCAATGGAGACAGGGGCAGGGGGTGCGGTGCCTGGCAAGAAGGAAACACGTGGTGACCTAGCACGGCGGGAAGGGACACGAGCAAGTGGGAGGCCGGTGATGGGAATCGAGGGGGCGGGTAGAGATGAAGTGCTGCTGTCAGCTGTGGGAGCAGCCTCCGCCCCCTCTGGGAGATCAGCCTCATACCCGTCAGCATCATAGTCGGTGGTGTTACTGGACAGGTCCTCCGCCTCACTCCCGTCGGCCTCCGTGCCACTCGATGTGCCAGCCAACTCAGCACTGCTGCCACCGGTGCTCGCTCCCTCCTCACGGTCCGTGCCAGTGTCTCCCTCGTAGTCCCCCGACGATGCTGTGGGCAAGGTGAAGAGACTGGAGAAATCAGACACCTGTATACATATGTCACATGAGTCAACTCTACATAGGTCACAGTGCATAGCCTGAAATGCAACAAGAGTAACATCTACAATACAAGGTACATATGTAGTCCCTGCAACACACAATTTGTTGACCCACCATGCCACTGTAAAAATATGGAGAGCATGATGTTGCAGGGATTCTGCTTATGCACAGAGCTATGCGCAGGAAACCAGGACCTCAGAGAATTGTGGTGTACCAGAAACTCCCCTTAGAACTAAGAACCCCTATCCGACTAGCTTAGTGTCACATTCGTTATCCGGGATTTAGCTTGGCGGTCCCAATGTATAGACAACCCAGAACAAGCGACTTAGATATTCTCAGGAGTGGTGGGAACCCAAAATACCCGTTGGTAGCTATATATCAGTCCACAACAGAATAACAAAGACACGGTAAAAGTTTAAAGAGTTTATTTTATCAACCTCGCGTCCTAAGATGCAGTACTTTGGCTAACACAAGCAGACAAATGGTTAGGATCAGCACCATCAGCATAGTTACAATACCATAGAAAATGAAAGGAGCAATCATAATAATAATGACCGTGGAACACAACCACCCTCCTTTCTCTAGCAACTAATAAGGTATTATTAGACTAATAGAAGGTCTCTTAGGCTTGCATGGGGGACCCCATACCTTATAGATCAGCTTAGTGGAATCACATCACAGGATCAGCTAGGCTCTCTCCTGCAACAGCTCTTCGTTTCGAATGTAACAGAAAACATGCTGCTCTGTAATATTAAAGGGCTCGTCTTTCAGGTATTGGCAGCTGTATGTATGTTATGGCTAAGAAGTAGTACGATCAACCTGAACACAACAACCTGCCCCGTCTAGTGACCCAGACTCGTTCCTTACACGGTGTACAGACCAAGGTCACTGCTCGCTGTTAAGGATGTTAAACAACAGACGGTTCTCATGTGAAGCAAAGTCGAGTCTGCAGTTCTCGAATGAATAACATGTAACAACAGTGTCGCGTGCAAAACCAGCAGAAGCAGCAAGCTGGCTTTCTAACAGCCATCGAGGTTATGCTAACTTAGCGTTGTACAAAGGGCGTGGTTAACCCACACTACATCCCCCTTTGATCGGACTTCTAACCACTAGGGGCGCACTTATCAAGAACGCAGAGTTCAAGTTAGAAAGAACGGAACCAAGGGCATGAACTATAAGTCCATATAAGGCAAGTGTAAGTTCGAAAAGAAAAAAAAACCAGAACAAAAAAATGTCGTCAGGTGGAAAAAACCATGAAAAGATGGGAAAAAACGACACCAATCGATACATCAAGGGTCAACCAAGATAAAAAGTCAATCCATAAAAGTATAGGCACAATAAGTTGCAACAGCCTCCAAGAGGAAATCATTTGAGCGTTCCGCAAAAGTATCTGCCATCCAGTTTAACAAGGGAAAGGAACACACGTGTTCACTCACAATTGGAGCCTCCAGCACCACACGGGGACAACAGGAAGGTTCCTCGATATAACTTCGTTCCAGAAAGTCAATCGCAGCCTCTTCGATGGCCCAATTACCAAGGACTCCATGTGCCGCACCCAAGGCCATAAACCCAACACCAGAACATTCATACTCATGAGCCGTTAAGGGGCCCATCAGTTGACCAAAATCCAGTACAGGTGACACCGAGGTTGAAAGGCACAAATCCAGAGCCCACTGGAAAGGACAATCCAGGTAGTGAAAGACGGGTTGCACACAAGTAAAGCATGGAAACCGGAAGGACAATCCATACGCGACACTTAAAGTCGCCAGGGGCAACGTGCCATAGTATTCAAGCATCCGGTTGCGCAGATGAAACAGCTGGGGCATGTTGTCTCTGTACGCAAGTTGCGCAGCCATTGCGTAGGACGCAAACCAGCAAAAGTATTCCAGCAATAAGGGCAAGAAGCAAAGGAAGACCTCCGAAGACGCTGGAAAAAATAGAATGAAAAAATGCGGTAATCACACCAAAAACAGTCTGAAAGGCGGTCACGAGGCCGGAGCCCACTAGTTTAAAAAAATGGACTATGCCGGTCGTAGACGAGGTGTTAGATCTGGGGGTCTCTAGTTGGCAGGGTAGGTACCACTGTCCAAGTAGGGACCCTTGCTTCTAGTCAGGGAAAGGGGGATACACTGTTAAGATAACCCCTGCTCACCCTCTAGGTAGCTTGGCCTGAGCAGTCTAGGCTATCAAAGGCAATGTGTAAAGTATTTGTACCAACACTCACAGTAACACAGTGAAAACACCACAGATTTACTCCACACCAGTTTTAGAAAAATAAGGTATCTTTACTAAAAACTTCACAAGACCAAATACTACAGACAAACCAACATATAATTCAAAAGGTTACTTTAAAGATAGTTCAAGAGTTTGCAGAAAGTACTCCAGGATGTAAAAGTCAGTGTCTTGCACAATGCGACTCTCAATGCACACAATGCGACACTCTCGTGCCCAACAGTACCTGTAGTTGCGATAAGGTTCCCAAAAGCTATAACAAGGAAGATGGCAAAGGCGATGCGATACTCCTGAGATCCTGGGGAGGCTTTGCAGCAGCCCTGCTTCACGCAGCAGAGGTGGATGCGCCGGCTCCGATCTGTAGGGGGAGGATGCGATGACTTTGGCTTTCGTTGCGTAGGTTTCTTAGGGGGAAGCTTCACGCACAGGTTCGATGCGACACTCTTCGATGTGGGACGATGCGCGGCGCAGCGTTGACTTCCGGCGTCGCAACTCTCGATGCGCCAAGGAATGGGACTCTGTGTCGACGCACGCAGCGACTGGATACTTCCACGCAGTGGTGCGGCCCGCAAACTGGTTCTGCGACGACCCTCGCAGCGTCAGGAATCTTCTCGCACCGGGACGATGCTCGACGCACTCGGCGATGCGGGGACTCCGGGTGCTGCGATGACGCCGCGATGAAATTCTCCTCGCACTCTCGTCCTTGCGACACGCAATCGGATGATGCGTTGGGTACCAGTTACTCTTTTTCACGCTTCTGCTTCCCAGCTCCCAAAACACAGCAAAACGACCTCCTGGGGCCCCAAGACTGGGCAAGCACTCCAAGGCAGGTCAGAACTCCTTCAGCAGAAAACCAGGGGAGCTGGTGGTGAAGTCCTTTTGTTCCTGGGACTTCCTAACAGGGAGCCAGCTCTTCTCAGGCCCTTGGAGATCAGAATCAAAAGAAGGGGACACAGCAAAGTCCTTCCCCTCTCCTTGGCAGCAAAGCAAAACAGCAAGCAGGCAGTCTTCTCCTCTTCAGTCCTTTTCAGCTTTCTCCTTGGCAGAGGTTTCTTCTTAGTTCCAAAGTGATCTAAAGTTTAGGTGTCTGGGGTCCTCTTCTTATACCCCTCCAAGTCTTTATCTCTCTTTGTTCCAGTGGGGGGATTCCCCTGCTCAAACCGGTTCCTGGGTGTGCTCTGCTCTGGAGCACCTGGTTCCTTTCAGAGTGAGGGGCAGGGTCGTTAGACGCTCAGCAGGAGGTGGAGCCTTCTTTGTGCCAGCAGAGGCAGAGTCCTCAGCCTGGCCAGCAGGGGGTGGAGCCAGCTTTGTGCTAGCAGGGGCAGCCCTATTCAAACCCAGGGACTACTCCTCCCACCCATCTAAAGCAGATCTCCCTATTCACCCTGCTGCTGACTCATCCAGGCTCCTGGAGCCACCTGGCCCATCACATGACACCAGTCAGCCAACCAGCACACAGGCACACAGGAAGGTTAAACAGGAGAATAGCTACTTTCTAAAAAGTGCTATTCTCACACAGTGAATTTAAAAACCATCTTGCTAAAAAGATGCATAATTAAATTCTGAACACAGAGATACCAAACTTGGATTTTCTATCTTGCCCTTATGGGAAGATAGGCATGTAAACAGCCTTCCCCATTCTATCCTATGGGCAAGATAGCCTCTCAGCAGTGAAAAACGAAAATGGCTGTAATTCACTACCAGGGCATGTTACACACCTCAGTACATGCCCTACCTTTCAGATACACTGCACCCAGCCCAGGGGGGTACCTAGGGCCACCATAGGGATGCCTGACATGTACAGAAAGGGAAGGATAAGGCCTGGTCAGTGGGTGCACTGGCCAGGTCGACATGGCAGTCCTGGACTGCACATAGTCACTGCAAGCAGGCCTAAGACATCATTTTAGCGCTACTCCTGTGGGTGGCACAATCAGTGCTGCAGCACACTAGTAGCATTTGAATCACCAGCCCTGGCACACGCAGTGCACTTTACTAGGGGCTAACAGGTGAAACAAATATACCAATCATGGATAACCAATCAATATAACAATTTACCAAGGGAGCACTTGCACTTTGACACTGATCAGCAGTGGCAAAGTGCCCAACGCATCTAAACCAGCAAAAACGAAATCCAGCATAGCATCAAAAATACAGAAGGTAGAGGCAAAAAGTCAGGGGTAACCACGCCAAAGATGCCAGGTCAAACACGAGGCATTAAAGATAGTCTGTATCAACGTTCCAAAATGGAAGGGGAGGTCAGTATTCAAAAGCACCTGCACCTCCGTGCGGGTGTTTGCCACGTGAAGAAGAAAGGTTTCACGGGATGAAGTTAAAGCGACCTCCCTTTGAGACAAAAGTGCCCTTATTCTGCTCATCTGGTTGAACTCTGCGCTCAATGTTGGAATCGAAGGCCAGATAGAAACATCGAGCCGGCCATGCGGGGGCGGGAAAAGGACATTATTACAGCAAACTACACGCTGGGAAACAGTGACTATGTACGGAATGCCCTTTAGCATCCCACAGCAACTCTCATTATTTAAAAGCAAATAACTACCGTTAGCAAGCAGAGTGAAGGAAGGGGTTATAACTGGCACAGGTACACCTTTCAAAACGCAAGCTAAATTAGGAGCGTGTACATTGCAAGCACCATGTAATTGTGTATGTCTACACACTAAAGAATGATCAGGAGCAGAAGTGCATTCCTCACCCTTCAGATAAACCTCTGTGCCCTCCCGCATGCATCTATATGTAAATGGGAGCGACCAAACTTCGTGCCGGAACGCACTACCAAGTTGTTCATACCTGCCAAGAGCATAATGTTTCATGCATGAACTAAACTTAAAAAGCGAAAAAGGTAAAGTGATTACGCCGTTGATAAGCCACGTGGCCGAATTTAAGTCGGCAATAGAGAAAGGCAAAGGTTCTAATTTCTCAATGTGCAGTAATGAATAAGTGGCATCTTTCATAGACATAAACTGTTGCTTTGCAGTTAAATTAAAAGGGAGGAACAAAGAGGAAACATTCATGTAATCCCATGGCACTTTCCCTGCCTTCAACGTTTGCAAAGTCCATGCAAATTGCATAACAGAACGCAACTGATTCTGGCCATGGTACAACACAGACAAATCATCCTGCACAATATCTACGACAGATGAAACAATATTATCTAAAGTGTAAATTCTAGAAGACAAGGTATTTATACTATTATCAATCACAGCCAACACTTTTTCCATATTGGCCTGGTCAATAGCACGTAATCTGGAGGCAGCCTCAATTTGCGACAATTTCCAAACTTCGTTGTAAATAGCATTTTTGGACCTGCCTACTGCAGGACCTTTAATAAAATCATTCAAAGCAATTTTGTCGTCTAAACGTGACAAATGAAGCTTAACAGACGCTAATGTGGAATGTTGCAGCCATGACTGGCATAACTTACGCACAGAGTAGGTAGCTACAGTGTGTGATGATTCAAAACGAGGATCTACCCTGACTTGAGTGTACCCAGGTGCCAGTGCTAAAAATCGACGTTGACAAGAATCTGAACCAGTTTGCCAAACCAACCAACCCTCAGGATTAAATGCCGAAACATTAAAGGTGGTGTTGGAAAGAAGGGACTGCAACTTGGTACGGGAAAGATCTGTGTAATTACCCCAGCCGGGATATGCACCCAGATCCGGGATTGTGGTGGAATTCATTCTTTTAGACGTAGACAAGCCAAAACAAGTCGTCTGAAAAATAGATGAATTTAAAAATAAAATATGGTTAGGGATAAGACAGGCATGATGCAAAGCTTCTGTCCCCTGAACCTGCCATGGTTTAGTACCCCAAACCGATTTAAGATCAATAGTAGCTTTCCATAGCTCATAGCCTCCGACCGCCAATTCGTCCATAAAGGACTTGGAATATAATAATTTGGTATGTGTCAACCGCACCTTCGAGGCGGTTTCAGGTGCCATCTTAAAATAAAAGGAGGCTGGTTTTGACACACTAAAATCCGAAAAGTATGTGAACTTGTTCACTAACGTTGCAGAACTGCCCTGATGAGGGGCCGGACAATGTTCCCACTGTGTGTAATTAACAAAATTTCGAAAGGTAATTGCTCTGTGTAGGAAATGTGTGCCATAATGTTGATAACAAAATTGTTCACCATAATTAGCAGAATTTAAATATAAATCTTCAGCATCAAATGCAGCATAATATTTTAGATCAGAAAATAGTGCTTCTATTGCGTGTACATCCCAATCATCAGATCTAATATTCTGTTTAACAACATCACCCATAGAAACACGAAATACATTAGGCACATTAATCACTTCTGTAGGTCCATGAATTTGAAATTTAACAGCATCCCAAGCGATCCCATCACGCACAGGCCAGGCAGTAATGTTCACAAAAGTCTGGTCCCTTTTCATAATGTGTGATGAGGAATGGGGGCCAAAGTTCCAGCAATGGATTCAATCGAAGATCGCTCATTCAGGTAGTGTCCATTTATAATTTTAAAAAACACCACCACAAAGCCAATTGTCATGAACAGAAAAATACATATTAGCACCAGCCAGATGTAAGTCTGCCACCAAAAAATGTCTCTTGAACCAGGCAAAAAATATAGCAATTTTGGAAGGGGCAGTGGAAGTCATTGATTCAGTGTCAAAGGAAGAACGGGACTGGTTAATCGCTGTTGAATGCAATAGAGGCAACGGGACATTTGCAGGATAAGCATACTCAGGATCATCAGACAAACCACCATCAACAGGCGGTATAAGAGGGGAAGCAACAGCATGCATCTCAACGGCAACCTCAGGCATGATGGTCGATGGCGGCATCACAACAGAATTTCGCAGAATGGAAGGGCAAGAAACTGAAGGTGTCATACTATGAAGTATCGGCCATTCGCTGTAGCTTGACATTGTCAATCGAGATGTACCTGTTTTCCTTGCGACCAGGAAGTGGTGGTAAAATGACTGTACGTGTACCCTGGACTCCAAGCACCGGGACTGGTGCACGATAAGAGGGGCCAAACTCTTTCTTGTTCTCCACCTTCTCACGGACCAGATCACCAACTCGAGGTAGCCAGCCGACTACCGGAATCTGGAGCTCAGCTTCGCATGTAGAGGGTACTTGTTCCTTCGCCAGAGTGTCTCTTGCTTCTTGTAGATTCTGCAATACAGCACAGTGATCATCTAGGTCAAAAGGCGCGGCAGCCGCCGCCATGTCTAGACCCTCAAGGTCCGGAACAAACATTCGTACTCCAAAGAGCATCATGTATGGGGTCCGCCCACCCAGAGACCTTCTAGGGAGATTATTAAGTGCACGTTGCACGTCATACAAGTGGGTCAGCCAGCTTCGGCCTGTACCTAATACCCTTGCTGTCAAAGATTGCTTTAGGTCATGGTTCATTCGCTCCACAACACTATTGCCCTCAGGCCGTTATGGAGACGAAAATTTGACTTGGACCCCCAAACTTCTCATGGCTTCTTTGTAAGCCCTAGAGGCAAACGCAGGGCCCTGGTCAGAATGAAGGGTACCACATGCAAAACTCCCAATAAAGACACGCAAATCCTTGATGACCGTCCGGGCATCAGTACTCCTTTGCGGCCACACCCACAGAAAACGTGTGCACGAATCCACTTCAACCAAGATGTACTTGTATGCAGTATCAGAGGAAAAAGGACCGCAGTGATCTAAATAAACACACGCAAGTGGTTGATTAGATATAAACAGCTGTGTTTGTGGTGGATGCGCGACAGTAGATGGTTTAATCTGCTGGCAAATGTCACATAAAAGGACATAAGCTCGCGTTTGTTTGTACAAACCGTACCACCAGTAACGTTGCTGTGAAAGAGATACAGTCGCCGAAACGCCGGCGTGCGCAGACGCAACACCTTCGTGGGCAGCTGTAATCAGAGATGGTCTGCAGTCCGCGTTGGGAATCAATCTGTCACCAACGTCGTTAATCCTCACTAACGGGACGTTATCAGGACTTAAACAATAATGGTAGCGGGAAGGGAATCCTTTCGGAAAACCCGTCCCTGTCTCGGACGCAGCAATAGCTGCCAAGATGTCATCATCAATCCTAGTTTTGGATCTTGTAACTGCTGCTACTAAATATGTCGCCACTGCGGTTTTTGCTGCCTCGTCAGCCAAACTGTTACCGACAGCATGGACACCAACACGCTGGTGACCAAGAGTGTGAATTACATTCACGAGGGGCAGGCCTTCTTTAAGCTCTGCCACTCGAACCCAAAGCGTTTTGTGCTTTACTGTGCTACCTTTCGAATCACGAAAGTCATTCTGACTCCAAAAGTGTAAATTCTCGTTGTATGATTGAACACAATAAAACGAGTCACTCACTATAAGAGTGGTGACCTGAGGATCAGCAAACTCCAGTGCAAGCACCAGAGCTTTCAGCTCTGCCAACTGCGCGGTACAATCACCCAATGACTGCGTATGCACGACATGAAATGAAATTAAATGAAAAGTGAATTTATAAAGCGCAGTTGCTGCCCGTAGGCGTCCAAGCGCTACTTGAAGAAAGAAAGTGAGGGGAAGCCAACATACTTCAAGAGATTAATTTTGCAGAGTAAAAAGGAAGGTCTTTAAGTGTTTACGAAATAAAGAGAGATTAGAGTTGGATCTGAGGTTAGAGGGCAGGAGGTTCCACAGCTTTGCAACATTGTATGAAAACATCCTGCCACCTGCTCGCGTTCTCCTAATCCTTGGTACTGTTGGTAAAAAGGCCTGGCTAGAGCGGAGGTGCTTTGTAGGATGGTAATGGGTCATAAGATTTTGGCAGATTGCTGGGCCTGTGCCCCAGAAGGCCTGATGGGCAATGCACAGTGCTTTAAAGGAGATTCTTTGACGGACCGGGAGCCAATGCAGTGTCCTCAGTCCAGGTTGCGCTGAAATTTTCCGAGGCAGTTGCAATACTGTGCGGACGGCACAGTTTTGCACAGTCTGCAACTTACGGAGCGTGTATTCAGGAGCACCTAAATATAGGGAGTTGCTGAAGTCGAGTCAAGACTGTATCAGACCCTGTACAGCGACTTGCTTGGCCTCCATGGATAATAACGGGAGCACCTTCCTAAGCATCCTAAGTAGGCCAAAACAGGTTGCAGACAGCTTTGTAGCTTGGCTGTTGAATGTTAGAGCATTGTCCAGCCATATACCCAAGCTTTTTATGTTATCCTTGGGTACCGGCGGAGTGCCAAGGCAGGGGGGCCAAAGAGAGTCAAAAGATGTAGGGGCGGCAGGCCCCAGAAACATCAGCTCCGTTTTGTCGCCATTGAGTTTGAGGAAGGATCTCATCATCTACACTTTCACAGCCTCCAAGCATTCCCTTAGTCCTCCTTGCGAGGGGCCTCTGTTTTCCTGTGCCAGGGATACCACTAGCTGAGTATCGTCCGCGTAGGAAACTATCTTAATACCAAATGGGCGGACGATTTCAGCTAGTGGTCGCATATAGACATTAAACAATGCAGGGCTCAATGATGAGCCCTGCGGGACCCCACAGCTAAGAGGTTTACTGGTGGAGACATCAGACTGGAACTCACCGTTCACGAAAGTACCTACTACAATTGCGCAGGCCGTTGAATAGGCGTGCTTTGATCCAGTTGCGGGTTGCGCAGACCCATCAGTGTATATGACACAATGGTACTCCTCGAGCGGGCGCAAAGTCAGAGGAGCCGGATGAACAAATTCATACTCCAAGAACTCCTGTGTCTGTAATGCCGCGTCAAAGATATATGTGACGTCCGGCAAAGTCAAGGAGGTTGCCCATTGTATCCACCTTGGATGCAAAGCCTTTGAATTGGGTACACTGGCTTTAGTGACCGCCTCAAGGGAAGGGTACGGTGTTTCCACCAGCATGTGCTTCCCTTGTGATAGCGCTCGTTCTTTCTCCATCTGAACTGCTGTCAGTACTTTCTCGACAGCGGAGAAGCGCAGCTCAGCCGAAGTGTACAGATGAGATTTGTATGCAATGGGGACGGTGTCGCCCTCATTGAACGTCAAGTAGTTGAAACCCACTGCCCCCGGTACGATTCTAATGACCAGGTTAGTGTGGTTATCACGAGTTTGTAAAAACTTCAAAGCTAGAAGATCAGACTGCAATGATTGCAATGCAGCCGAATGCTCAGGCAGCCAGCAAGATTTGGTAAAAGTAGGTTGTACCAAGGCATAAAGCGACTTGATACGCTGGGCATAATCAGGAATGTAGGTATGACCGAAATTCAGAAAACCCAGCAAAGATTGTAATTTCTTCAGTGTCGAAGGAGTACTGAGGCGTGCGCATTTCTCAAGGAATTGCAGAGCTAAGCCTCGACCCTCATTATTGAGTTCGTACCCCAAGAACAACACTGTGAACTCGGCAATGTGGGACTTGGCAAAGTTGAACTTGTAACCATAGTCAGCAAACATAGTTATTATGTTATCCACACGAGCAAGGTGTGGAAGCAACTCGTCGTCCATTAGGTAGATGTCATCTACATACGAATATGCTTCCGGGTCAATCATCTCCAAAAGTGAGACCACACGAGCAGCAAAGACCCCGGGGCTGTTTTTATAGCCCATTGGGAGCCTTTTGAACCATTTTTGTTTGCCACCCGAGGTAAACGCCGTCCACTCATAGCTATGAGGAGACACGTTGTGGCTATAAAAGCCATTGGAGATGTCAAGAGTAGTTTTAAAATGTTTTCTCACAAGACTATCGACGAGAGCCAAACTGTGTGTATTCTGTACCGCACATGTCCGGCAGTGTGAATTTAAGTGCCGGTAATCTAAAACTAGGCGGTACGATCCGTCAGGCTTCATCACAGTGAATAAAGGATTATTCATGGGTGACACACATGTTTCAATTACTCCCTGATATTCCAATTGCTCAAGGATGGACGCGACGTGAGATCGGTCTTCGCGACGCATGGGGTATTGGGGTTGTGGCTGGGGTTCTGACCGCAACGGAATCTTATGATTGGGAGAAAATTTGTCCCAACCAACCTGAGTACGGTACAACGCAGGCGCAAGCACCTGGGCCCACTCCCCGGCTAACCTGTTTGAATGTTCCAATGGCACAGTGTGCCCAAAGGAAGGGAGGATTACCACCTCCCCTCTAGGAGCCTCCAACATGAAAGCCGGGGGCCAATCTGCCTCCGCCAAAAGTATATCATATGTGGAGGTTAGATGATCCCAAAACACCACTTTAATTTTACGTTGTATGTCACCTTCAATTAAAAGGGTAATTTTAAACATTCTTTCAGGGGGAGCTACGCGAGTATCAGCAGTTTCAACACTTACAAATGTATCAGTTGCTGTCGCCGCCAGAAACGGACGCAGCGCTTGTCGCACTATTGTAACTTCCGCCGCGCTGTCTAGCAGCGTTAGTGCCCATGTCTGGTTCAGAAGCTGTGTCCGTACCATATGAGGCATATCTCGCAGTCAGAGCAGCAACTTTCTTCTTTTGAAACGGGGGTCCTTGATGTGTAGACTCGTCCTGTTTGCCTTTACCGTCAGTCTGACGGGGTTGCTCACAACCTTGAGCACCCTTTCCCTTCCCACGATCTCCGCCACCAGATTGATAAGCCGATGTTTCCTGTGAAGAACGAGGAGAGCGTTGTTCAGGAACCTGAAATCTATCAGGTGACTTTATATTAGAACGATCGCACAAATCATAAGTGCGTTCACTTTGTGTCTGCACCGGTGATGCAGAACGAGACCTCCGTTTTTCTTGCTGCTTCCCCTGTTTCTTAGCTCGCCAACTTTGTTTCGGAAAGTTTGGCTTTTCGTCTTTTGTAGACGAACTCACTTTAGGCTGCTGTACTGCAGTCGGAATGATCACGGTGGGTTTCACACCCAAGGCGCTACGACCCACCATTCTGTAGGCTTTCGCTATAATTTTAGCGAACTCCTTTGACCTGTCGCCCGGATCCACAAGTGCCATCATATTGCACACTTGGAATTGCATGGCATCTCCTTTGAGGTTGCCCATAACTATGGAACAAACCACATCGAAGCTATCGACAAGCCTCAATCCCAACTCAATTGCTGCCTCGGCACCATGATTGTTTTGGACCTTCTTGATGACCGAGGGCAGTACAGACATAGACGGAGTGCCGTAGCACTTCGCATAGGTCGCAGCAAAGACCTTGCCCCAATTGTCACAGTTGACAATATCCGGGACTAGGTCCTTAGGTAATGTTATAGTGAGGATCCTGTGTTTATCCACAGGAGAAGTATTGGGAAACACAGCTTCACATTGATCAAATTTTTCAGCAAGCCAGTAAGGGAATTCATCCCTATTTTGGGGGCGCTTGCCGACAACCGAATTAACCATAACTGGACTAATGACCATCGCATGATGGTCAGTCGTGTGTCCCGCAACCGCAGGTGCCCCCACCTGCACATTGCGAGACACGTACTGCACTAACGCCCTATGGACCGTAATCAGGGCAGTGTGTAGCACATGTAACTCCGCCACCGCCACAGTCATGTAGCGGGGATGGGGTGTATAACCGGCTAGCACCGGCCATGTGGCCCCTGCAATTGACAACGGGCCCATTCTCGCCGGCGCTACCACATGGGGAAGGACGCCATTAAACCAAATAGTATGCTGCCAGGCACTAAGGGGAATTTCAAGTATCCGATAAGGGGCATAGGCAGCAGGCATCGCGGTGTGAGTATATTCGTGGAACAAATTGTCGTTTGCATCCACTTTGTCAAACGTCACCCAAGAGTAAAACAACTCATACGGGAATGCCGCATCAGCGCCTACTACTAAAATAACAGCCAAGCCATCATCCGGGACCCCATAGACCCTCAAATGTGCGGTCAGGGGAACCCTACTATGCGCGGCAACATTGACCGCCATCGGGACACTTCCAAGAACAACGAAAAGCTATACTGTAGCACTGGGGTTCAGAAAAGAAAACCTTTTTAATTATCAAGCTTGAAAGAACCTTTAGTCGAAACCTAGGTAGGTTAAGCCGTCACTCATGTTATCCGGAAACTAGAGTGAGGGCGTTGTGGACTAATAAAAGCACTACTAATGCGTTTCAGATCAATAGACCAAACGTTAGGTGCGCCATGTTGCAGGGATTCTGCTTATGCACAGAACTATGCGCAGGAAACCAGGACCTCAGAGAATTGTGGTGTACCAGAAACTCCCCTCAGAACTAAGAACCCCTATCCGACTAGCTTAGTGTCACATTCGTTATCCGAGATTTAGCTCGGCGGTCCCAATGTATAGACAACCCAGAACAAGCGACTTAGATATTCTCAGGAGTGGTGGGAACCCAAAATACTCGTTGGTAGCTATATATCAGTCCACAACAGAATAACAAAGACAAGGTAAAAGTTTAAAGAGTTTTTTTTATAAACCTCGCGTCCTAAGATGCAGTACTTTGGCTAACACAAGCAGACAAATGGTTAGGATCAGCACCATCAGCATAGTTAAAATACCATAGAAGATGAAAGGAACAATCATAATAATAATGACCGTGGAACACAACCACCCTCCTTTCTCTAGCAACTAATAAGGTATTATTAGACTAATAGAAGGTCTCTTAGGCTTGCATGGGGGACCCCATACCTTATAGATCAGCTTAGTGGAATCACATCACAGGATCAGCTAGGCTCTCTCCTGCAACAGCTCTTCGTTTCGAATGTAACAGAAAACATGCTGCTCTGTAATATTAAAGGGCTCGTCTTTCAGGTATTGGCAGCTGTATGTATGTTATGGCTAAGAAGTAGTAAGATCAACCTGAACACAACAACCTGCCCAGTCTAGTGACCCAGACTCGTTCCTTACACGGTGTACAGACCAAGGTCACTGCTCGCTGTTAAGGATGTTAAACAACAGACGGTTCTCATGTGAAGCAAAGTCGAGTCTGCAGTTCTCGAATGAATAACATGTAACAACAGTGTCGCGTGCAAAAGCAGCAGAAGCAGCAAGCTGGCTTTCTAACAGCCATCGAGGTTATGCTAACTTAGCGTTGTACATAGGGCGTGGTTAACCCACACTGCAATGACACAATAGCAAATAACTTGATATCAAATTGTACAGAGGAGCCAGGCTCTGGGGACAATCTAGCACAGCATCTGCGACACACAGCGTAGCCAAGAAAGGGATGAGCAGGAACCATGTCTATCAACTCTTGGGACATGCTGCAAAGGTAATACTGAAAACCATGGCCAGCATGACTGGGTCACTGCACCTTGAGTGTTTGTCCACACAAACATCACACACTGGCCAGACCGAGCAAGGAGACTTCAGGTTTGGACATGTAGGCCTTGCCCGCACCAACCCCCCCCCCCTACCTGAGACAATGTGATTGAGACAGAGGAAGTACTTACACCTCTTAGTCTGGGATGAAAACACATGGCCTGCAATAAATCCTGATTGTACACAAACTACCCCTGGTGCGCCTGTCCACATATATCACTGACAAACAACCATCATCAGATAGTTGTACCAAGACACACAGGCACTGGCCCCTGTGAGTATGCACCAGCTAAATTAGGTCACCCTGTACAGTGGACACATGTAGCACAGCATACGTGAATACAAATGAGGCCAGGGTACTATGCCACAGGGCCCAAACTATGCTGAAGACACAGAGAATGTCCACATTGTCTGATGACACACATGATACCTAGGAAAAGGTGCCCCAGGGGACTGTAGTGGCCACACTACTCCATGGCCCTGGATGGATATGACTGGAACACAAGCCAACATCCCTGCACAATGCATATCTCACACTCAAGCACATCATGACAGAGGGCACAACATTCGACATGCAGGCAGTAAGGCAGTACACATGAAACACACACTCCCATGTCGGGACTCAGCATCAGTGCCAACTAACATGGACCCCACAATGACAGAACTGGCCAGGGCACAGGCAACGTCCAAAAACCTGTTACACACCACCCCCACACATGATGCTGCAAGCATTGGGCACTTGGATTAACTGCCAGCCTAGATGACCTAGTGCAAGAGTGACTACACACAGACCAGGGAACACATGGCAAGGAGGGGAAGGGAGGAAGAACAGCACCGCTTTACTTTGGGGAACAGGATATGCACTGCACATTTAAACCCTGGCAGTGTATCCATGCAACTGCGCACTTCCAAAAGCTGGTCCACATAACAAACACACATGTACCTACCCCCTTCCTGCTGCTGCTTCTCCAGTAAGCGCCTGTCCAAGTCGGGGAAGACCACCGCCAGCACACGCTTCTGGATGTGGGTCAGACGCCGGCGCCCACGGTTTTTGTGGCTCTCAGGTGAGTCCCCAGCAGGACCCGTGCGATCCTCCGCGTCCAGCACCGGATATCCTGCCAGCGTTTCCTCACCTGGGCTAGGCGCCGCTGCCGACCCTCCGTCCTCCTCACGGCACTGACGGCTTGCTTTCAGATCTCCCCCTTGGCACAGACGCCTACCTGTGAGGATGCAAAAGTGACAATACATCAATCCACCTTATCAATGATACAGAGATACACATTTTACAAATTATGCATGTTTGAACTGGCCATAGTATGCAGCCAACTCATTGCACCTTTGTCATAGTGACATCATCCTCCTGGGAATGGGAAAATGCAGTAGGTGCCATTGAAAGTACACAGGTGGCATGAGGGGTGCAACACAATCAATGATGCCGGCTCACACTGTGCATCCCAAGCTACACCAGGAATCTGAACAGTACCCCTAAGCAGTCACATGCCCCAGCCCACTTACGCTACCTCAGCAGAGTGCACAGACACACACAGGCCCTGAACAATCACCTGGCATTGGCAACTGCCGCTACAAACCTCACTCTGCACATGTGCCACTAGACTGGGGGTGTCACAGATGTGGGGCTGTCTCAGCACGGCAGACATCCAGCACAGCTCCCTGCCCACATCAAATGGGCAGGGTATATCCATCCCACATGCAGCTGGGGTGCAACACTCCACATATGCACACACCCACATGATAGGGGACTCACACACACACACCAATGTCCAGGGGACGACCACATCATTTGGACACTCTCACCACAGGTACACTGAACAGACACACATCAATGGGTACTGGCACCTGTCACCCTGGGGGAGCACAGACTCACATCAGGACTGTAGAAACAACATTTCCAGGAGGATTAGGCAGTCCGAAAGCGGCATGCACCATGCAGTGATCGTCACAGTAAGCACTATGCAAGTGCGTTGTGCACACAGGAACTACAGCATGCTCTGCATGGGAGACATGAGCCCTTCCCCCCCCCCGGGAACCACTATGAAGAACCCTGCATGTCTGTCACACCTGGACACAATGCCAGAAGTCACAGTCACAAAAAGGGGCACAGTTAAAGCTAGTGGAGTCTGCACTCACCTGCCCCCCTGGTCGACCATACAGCATGGTGTACTGTGGGAGGATCACATCCACCAACGCAATATTCTCCTCCATGGTGAATGGCTGGGCCCTCTCCACAGACCTGGACATGGTGCCAGAGGAATCACAAGCAGCAGCAGTGTTGTGGAATGAAAGGATGTGCAGGCAAGTGCTCTCTCAAGGGACCTGGCTGCCTTATATCTTCCTTGCTGGCCTGTTTCATTTACAGGAGTACAGAGTGATTGGCTCAGTCACATTTGCATCCTATGTGTCCTCCAATCACTTTAAAACTACCCCAGTGACAGGCTTTGCATGGTTTTAAAATTGAGCATGATGTAATGTCAACAACCACATTGCAACAAAGTATATTGTCTCCAACCGACTTCTGCTGGCCACATGATGCAAAATTCAAACATGAAACTCGGTCTCCATGACAACCAGCATGCATTTAGGCCCCTATACTTGTCCCTCATGTGTCCCCTATGTCAATCATATGTTACAACACAGGTACGGTGCGTTCTACAGCCCTAGGGCACCCCAAATGCATTGCAACGGGCCGTACACGTGTGTGTACGGTCCCTATCACTATGGGGGTGCTCGCGTATGTGTACGCCATAGTAGTTCGGACCCTACACGCGTGTGTACGGTCCCTATCACTATGGGGGTGCTCGCGTACGTGTACGCCATAGTAGTTCAGACCCTACACGTGTGTGTACGGTCCGAACTACTATGGCGTACACGTACGCGAGCACCCCCATAGAGATAGGGACCGTACCCACGCGTGTGTACGGTCCGAACTACTATGGCGTACACGTACGTGAGGACCCCCATAGTGATAGGGACCGTACACACGCGTGTGTACGGTCCGAACTACTATGGCGTACACGTACCCGAGCACCCCCATAGTGATAGGGACCGTACACACGCGTGTGTACGGTCCGAACTACTATGGCGTACGCATACGCCAGCACCACCATAGTGATAGGGACCGTACACACGCGTGTACGGTCCATATCACTATGGCGTACGCATACGCCAGCACTCCCATAGTGATAGGGACCCTACACACGCCCTCAGAGCGTATGTACGGTGCGTTTCACACCTGACAGTGGTGACAGGCGGCACACAGGAAGGAATTAAGCTGTCATACATGGCCAAGGCTGGACATCAAGGCATTGTCTGTGCAGTACTACATGTGTCGGGCACAGGTGGGTCAGGCTGTGATGTGGCACCATACTCCTGAGGTGTGAAGCTAATTAAAGTATGATGAGCTGTGTACACATGTCACGCGTGATGGTGCCCTATGTGCCACACATCCCCTTCACTCCTTTGACATGTGTGCATGTAGTACAGACTCGGTAGGCCATGCGTCACTGGCATGGCGCAGTCACCGACACCCGCAAATGTCCCCTGATGCCAGGTACATGGAATGTTACCCCTGACAAGTCAATGCCCGCGTTGCACGCTGTATTATGTCATGTGTGTGTCATGTGTTCCCATAGGTTTGCTGTAGGTGTTTGGTCAAATGCATCTGCAGTTGCAGCAACCAACATGTGTCTGTGTGTAGATGGGCATGGCACACTGTTCCGCACACCAGCACACATGTGTAATCCGACATAAGGTGTGTATGTATGCATCAACACGTAGTTCCAAAACAAGGACATATCTGCATACTCTCAATGTATGTGTGATCAGTCTTGACATGTAATCCTTCATGGCAAGGTGTGTGGTGTGTCCTTATTCTATGACATGTGACCTGTGCCTCTAGTGTTCCGCAACCTGTCTGTACAATACACATACTTCTTCTGCACATATTTGGATGTCTGTAACTCCTGTAATGCGTTTGCCTGCTCACT
Source organism: Triturus cristatus (assembly GCF_964204655.1). Taxonomy (NCBI): domain Eukaryota; kingdom Metazoa; phylum Chordata; class Amphibia; order Caudata; family Salamandridae; genus Triturus; species Triturus cristatus. Next base: position 344,668,659 of record NC_140581.1, read on the forward strand.
TACACTGGCCCACAGCTAGTTTCATGGCATGGCATATTGAGGTTGAGAATCAACATTTGAAGCTGGCTCTTGGTAGGAGTGTCACCTGCCTGGCATACGTGTCCAGGGCATATTGCACAGACCTGACTCTGTACGTAGCATATGTGTATTGCCTGTTGAGCATGTGCTCAGTACATTGACATTGGTGGTGTACTGTACTCACTCTTCGTTGTCCCTTCTAATTCACTGCAGGGCTCCGCCTCTCCCTCGAGCAATTCCGGACTTGGCTGACCTGAGGGAACATGACTGTATACGCCGCTACCGATTCCCCCAACATTTGATTGAGGAGTTGACGACACGGCTGGCACCACACCTCCAACCGCTACACAGGTATCCTACTGCACTGACACCCAAGATGAAGGTGATGGCAGCCCTACATTTCTTTGCCACGGGTACCTTTCAACATACCATTGCCCATGTCGGTGGCATGTCTCAAACCATGTTCAGCCGTGTTCTGCATGATTTTTTAGAGGCCATGTTGGAGCACCTGGATGAGTTCATAAAATTCCCAACTCCTGAGCAGTTGACAGGTGTCAAGCGTGAATTCTATGCCCTGGGAGGGATGCCCCATGTCATTGGGTCCATAGATGGAACACATGTGGCTTTGGTACCACCACAGGCACAGGAGGTAGCATATAGGAACCGCAAGCATTATCACTCCATTAATGCCCTTGTGGTGTGTCTTGCCAACATGGGGATTTCACATGTCTGTGCTCGTTTTCCAGGATCAGCACACGATGCCTACATCATGAGGTGTAGCAGGGTGCCTGAAATGATGCTGCAGCTGCGTAACAAACGAGCATGTATTGTTGGTGGGTATACTCTGGCAGTCCTGTATTTCACGTCATCTTCCTGTCTTACTGCTTCTCCTGACCCACTCTTGTCCATGATGTTTCCATGTAGGGGACGTTGGCTATCCCAACATGCCATGGCTGATCACGCCTCTCCCAACCCCAGCACGGCTGCCGATCACCGCTACAACAACGCCCATGGGCGGACCAGGCGAGTGATAGAGAGGACGTTTGGCCTCCTGAAGAGCCGATTCTGTTGCCTCCACAAGACCGGTGACGCACTCCCATATGCACCGGTGAAGGTCTGCAAGATATTCCTCGTGTGCTGCATGCTGCACAACATGGCAGTGAAGAAAGCTGTGCCACTCATCCTGGATCCAGATGAGCAGGACCATCCACCCGTGGAGGATGAAGGGCTTGGTCATGAGGCAAGTGATGTGGAGGAGGAGGAGGCGGTAGAGGACATGCGGAGTCGGCTCATACGCAACTTCTTTGCTTAGTGGTGAGTTCCAGTGTCTGAGTGTGCATGCATTGGGCCGTGTGTGGCAAGTGTTGCAATGTGTGTGTCCATCTGCATGTCTGCCAAGTGAGTCAGAGGTGTGTTTGGATGTGTCACTCGAGTGATGGTGCAATAGAAGAATGTTTTTCCAGAGTCATCATTGTCACCTAGCATGTTGACAACCTTATACGTGTCGAGTACATGCACATGCATGCGGATGTGCTTCTTTTGGCTGACTTCTGGTGTGTCTCCCATCCACAGGTACTTGCGCATGCTGTCTGCTGGTGGTATTGTTGTGCTCCTGCTATTCCTCATGAACACAGCAACATGTGCTGAATCAGCGTTACATGCACGGACAAGTTCGAAAATCTCCTTCGGGTAAGGGATGCAGCACGGCTTTTTGGGAGTGGCATTTGTTTTGAATGTGTGTGCACTGCTCCTGTTCATGTTTGGATACTTTACATACATGTTGAATCACCATGGGGCACATGACACGGAGCTGAATTCACCTGAATTGATGGTCAGACTTGGTGACAGTCATCTGTAATGGGATTGTGGATTGTGATGGAGCCATCAATGTGTGTAACACTGCCCTCGGAAACATAAGGGTTGCACTGGGTTGACATGGTGTGTGAATTCCCCATTAGGGGCTCAATGGTGTATAGCAGCCTCTCCGTGAGCAGCAGGGGGTGTTTAGCTGTAACCCGTCACTTGTGTGCCAGTGCTATGGACTTCCAGCATCTGTGGTGCAAAGGGGGGTGCCAGTGTTGGTCCCATGTATTCATCCATATGACCTGTGTATGTGTTGACAGAGTTGCATTAGCATTCCGACACACATGTCTAATAAAGGTGTCCCTCTGCCTCCAAGGTGCCTCATCTCTGTCAATGGTGGTCTGTTGCCACTGTGCATGCAGCATGTCTGGCATTGTTCTCAGAGATGGTGCATATGAGTCTATGTGTAGAGTAGCAAGATGCGAGCTGTTTGTCAGGGATGAGAGTCTGTATTGTGCATGATGTCCATGGCTGTGTAGGTATTGTGGCATGTCAGTCTCCACGACAGCCACTGTGCTGCATGTGAATCCATTGTGTGTGTGTGTGCCATGTTGAACCAGACATTCCTTCCTTGACATACACCTTTTGCATAGTTCTTTCCTGAGATCCTTGTCTTTGTGTGCTACTTGTGGCATTGTTTTCTTGACATGGCGCATGCTGCTGCAGGCCCTGCAGCAAGGGCACCCAGTGTCCACGCAAACGAGCTGGTGTCCATCATGGATTGCTTGCTGACATGTGCCATGCTGATCAGCAGCATCTGTGCCTCATGCGGCAGCACACTCTGCATTATGCACAAGATCCCCAGTTCCATCAACCTCAAGGCAAGAGGGAGACCATCCCCCAGGTCAACTACGACATCCGTGTCTAATCCTACACTGCACTCTACGGACATGTGCGTTAGAAATCCCATGATACTTGTCCACATCCAGGGTGCATCTGCACAGCTAAGCTACTACATCCGGCGACCAGGCCACATCAACGTCCAACAGAGATGGGGGGAGTGGATCACTGCCAGCTGCAGAATGACCTTCTCAATCCACGCACACACTCAGGATGCAGCCCACAAGCACAACACAACCTTGTGGCACTGTGATCCAACACCCAATTGTGCCATCTCCATGCATCCAACCTTGGCCGGCCCACCATTCTCCACATCCACCTGACTCCAGCATGCAGGACATGGTTCTGCCACGTGTTTACACATACCTGGGACTCCCACCCCAGGACACTCCACATGATCCCTGACCTCTGCGCATGACTGTTGCTCTTCTAAATAGGTCTGTAGGCACAGTTGTGCGGGCACCCCCTCAGCTGGTTGGGCCCATCACGGGTGAGTATGGTGCTCCATGTCTGTCTTGGATGATACATTGTGACCCATGTGTGTCCTGTGCCAGACTCAGACCCCAGGGTATGGATGTTTGGAGTTACTACTGGAATCAGGCATGGTTTGACTTTACAACACACACATGTAGTGGAATAATGCTAAATGACGGCATCATCTGGTGATTGTGAAGATTTTTATTTGGGGGGGATGACAAGAGGTGCTTGGCGGGAGTGTAGAATCCAAAGTTCACAGGGGGAGTTGGTATCCTGCCATTGAAAGTCATCAGAGTCTGTGCCACAGTCTTTGTCAACATTGGTCAGACAGTGACCAGCAAGGCCATGTGGCAGAGAATGTCAGTTGCTGCTGTGCTGCTGTTGGGCCAGAGAGGTCTCCCTTTCTCCCTCCCTCCGTCAGCCTCCTCCCTCTGTCCATCTCCCTTTCTCCCTCCCTCTGTCAGCCTCCTCCCTCTGTCCGTCTCCCTTTCTCCCTCCCTCTGTCAGCCTCCTCCCTCTGTCCGTCTCCCTCCGTCTCCCTTTCTCCCCCCCTCTATCAGCCTCCTCCCTCTGTCCGTCTTCCTCTGTCTCCCTTTCTCCCTCCCTCTGTCAGCCTCCTCCCTCTGTCTGTCTCCCGTTCTCCCTCCCTCTGTCAGCCTCCTCCCTCTGTCCGTCTCCCTTTCTCCCTCCCTCTGTCAGCCTCCTCCCTCTGTCCGTCTCCCCTTCTCCCTCCCTCTGTCAGCCTCCTCCCTCCCTCTGTCTGTCTCCCTGTGTCCACCTCTGTCTCTGTCCCTCTCTCTGCCCCTCTCCCTCCCTCTGTGTGTCACCCTCTGTCACCTCAGCCCAGCTTCCTGGGCACACACAGTTTGCAGGTCTTTCAAAGGCCATTGGCTTGTTCATGTGGGTTTGTTTCTTCTCTGCGGGCACCCATTGGGCGGAGTGTCTGAGTCTGCGCTGCTGCTGTGGCGGTGAGTGCTGACAATCTTTCAGTGTGATGCGTCTTCATTAGCTGCTGTTATATGCAAATTGTGCCTTCATACCCATGTCGTCCTGCCATGCGGCCACCATTAGCAGGCAAAACAGTACTGTGTGGGGACACACTGTTTGTATGGCTGTGCCCTAGGCCATATGGGCTGAGGGCATTGTTGTGTGCTTCAGAGTTGCTCTATGTTAGTTTTGAGGCCCACCCTCCCGGCATCGGGGACATCCTGTCTTGTGTTGGTGTTTTGTGTGGCCTGTGACTTGGCATGGCCTTGCTTGGGGCATGGGGCATGGAGGTGCTAGTGGCATGTGTGTGTTTTTGGAGTGTGGTTGTGTATGGTGCGGGCTTTGGGGGGGTTGCGTGCATGATTGGTATTTGGGTTGTATATGGCGTTCCCCCCATGTGAGGTGAGTTGTTTGTGTACTCACCAGGCTCTCGGACTCCTTCTAGTCTGTGTACTCCCACCGGCAGCAGCGTGGCCATCACCTTCTCCTCCCAGGGATGGTAGTGTACCGGTCTGCGGGACGGACCTCCTCCAGTGATGTTGGCCTGCTTGTGGTCGTCCGTCATTTTGCGGCGGACCGTCCTCCGCAGATCGTACCACCTGGCTTGGCACTCATGCCTGGTCCTTCTGGCGGACCCAACAGCATTCACGGAATTGACTATCCTCTCCCACATGGCAGATTTTTCGGATATGCTGGTCCGTCTGACCAATGTTCCAAACAGCTGTGGCTCGACTCTGATGATTTCGTCGGCAAGGACCTCCAGCTCCTCCGTTGTGAACTTTGGATTCTTGTTAGTGGGCATGGTGTGGGGTGTGGGTGTGGATTGTTGTGGGGGTGTGGGTGTGGATGGTTGTGGGGGTGTGGGTGTGGATGGTTGTGGGTGTGTGAGTGTGGTTGTGCAGGTGTGTGTGTGTGAATGTGATGAGGGTGTGTTTGTGATGGTGGTTGTGTGAAGGAGTGCAAGTGTAAGGAGTATTGATGGTTGAAGTATGGTGCAGTGCGTTGTCTCTGGGGTCTGGCAGCAGTGGATCTGTTGCAAAGGATCATGGTTTGTGTGTGTTGGGCCTTTTTATTGGTCCATTTGTGGGTGTGGCTGTGTTTGAACTTTGGGTGGGTGTGTTATAAGGAGTGGTAGTGGTTTGGGCCTCTGTTTAGCTGTTTGTCAGTTGCAGGTCAGTGTATAGGATGTATTTGGCCTTGTTGGATATGTTTTGTGGTATTGTGTGCCTCGAATTGACTCTGTTTTTTTGGTTTGTCCTGGTTCAGTAGGAGTGTTTTTAGCGTCTGTACGGTGCGTACGTGGGCCATGTTGTTGTACAGTGCTGTCCTTTGCTATGGCTTAGTACGACTCGTACTACACTGGTGGGGTGGGGGTACGGTCCGTACATACACGGGTGGGGAGTTGGTACGCTCCATGCATACATGGGTGGGAGTACGGTCCGTACATACACTGGTGGGGTGGGGGTACGGTTCGTACATACACTGGTGGGGTGTGGGCACGGTCCGTACATACACTGGTGGGGTGGGGGTACGGTCCGTACATACACGGGTGGGGAGTTGGTACGGTCCGTACATACACGGGTGGGGTGGGGGTACGGTCCGTACATACACGGGTGGGGTGTGGGTACGGTCCGTACATACACGGGTGGGGAGTTGGTACGCTCCACACATACATGGGTGGGGGTACGCTCCATGCATACACTGGTGGGGGTTCGGCGCGTACATCCGCGGCCGGGGGGCGTTTTGCGTGTACATGCGGGGTCTGTGGTGGGGTGTTCGGCACGTATGCGGGCACGTGTCTCCATGGTTGCTATGGGAGTTCGGTCCGTACGGTGTTTTTTTCATACAGTTGTGAAATCGAAAGGACGGGAGTGTCGTACTTAATTTTTCCGTTTCGTACGGTAAATCGTCCGGGGATGTGTCGGACACAATTTCCGACCCGAGGACGTGTGGGGAAATTTTCCCGATGTGATTCGTATGGAGTTTTTCTCATGCGAATCGTACTTGACAGTTTGTACGCTACTTGTACGATTCGTACGGAAAAAAATCCAGATTCAATTCGGACGGGGGAAATTTTTCCAGGATCCGAATCGGCACCTGAGTGTAGAATACATAACAGATAGCACCTTAGCATACCACATAAAAAAACTGATAGCCCTAGCCTATGTCCCTGTGACTGACGTGCCAGAACACTATAACCTATTAATAGAGAGTCCATTCTACAAAAGAAATGAAGAAAAGTTAAGTTCACTACTGGATTACTTTGAGGACACATGGGTAGGTTAGACTACACCGATCAGGCCACAGAAGATTACCAAAGTTCCACATACCATGGTGGAACGTGTACCTCAGTACCCTAAACAGGGAAGCCAAAAGTAACAACGCCGTTGAAGGATGGCATAACGCCTTCCAGGCAACAACACAGAGAGGTACACCCACACTTCAAAAACTACTACAAAGTATTCAAAAGGAGCAAAGCTACCAAGAACTAAGGATACAACAATCCATTACACTAATTAAACCAAAAGTAACTAAGCAAACAAATAAAATGTATGAACTTCTACAAAGCCAAGTTACACTCTATCCTACAACTAGAGGCTTAGAATACTTATCCCTAATTGCAAAAAGCATCCTTTAATTCCAATGTCAACATTAATGAAAACATTCTCATATAAAGCAGAAACATATGCATAAAGAAAATACTTCCATTACTTCATGAAACATTATTAATTTGTCAAATATATACAATTGATAAAATAAGACAAATATATTGACAAAATAATAATATTTTACAAAATTCAATACATAGCAAAACATTTCCCTCCCACATACCTTTAAAAAAATTACTTACAGTTGTTGTAGCACCAAATCCAATGAAAATGAACCTCCAAGTCCAAAAATGCAAACATGTCCAGAAAATATTCCTCTAATTGATAAATTCAACTTAAAATAGCATAAAAAACCCGAAAATATGTAAAATGTAAAAAACGCTCCAAGAAAATCCTAAAAACAAAAAAGAGTGTGTTAAATAAAGGTAACCTTCTTCCAAAAAAAAAGAGCAACTTATCCAAAAACAATTCCTTTTGCGATAAATCCAATTGGCAAACCCTTCAAAAACCCGAAAAAGCTTACAAACAAAAAAACGCTCCATGAAAACGCGAAAAATTAAGAGTGTGGTAAATAAACATTAGTTCACAAAACTAAGACACACCTCTTAAAAAAAAAATACGGCAACATTCTCCAAAAAGCGACGTCGTCAAAGTAAAACCTGTAAAACAAAACAATACATACCCACCCACACAAACATACATAAACACAACTTCAAAAAACGTTTAATAACATTTAATGACAATACACATAAAAATATCTACAAATAGTACTATCGAAACACGAAGCCAAAAACACGGAACCTACTCGAAAATTCACACAATGTAACACACACCTAAATTACACCAAAAACACAACTACCAAACTCTAAATACACTACAAACCACCTAACTACATTCTAATTAACTTTAAATCTAATTTAAACAAAAATAAATAACTCTTACCTGCCTCCAAATGACACAGCTCCCAACCGCGATCTCATCCCGGTGAAATAACCCAAAACGACACTAAGGTGCCGATTCCGATCCTGGAAAAACCGGGTACGAACCGTCGGTCGGAGGGTTTTCTCCGTCCGACTCGTACCCGGTAAAAAAACATTACAAACATGGAAGTATGATTCGCACGGAAACACCATTTCCGTACGAATCGTAAAAAACACCGACCGACGAAAATATACACACAAATGTGATCCGGGAAAGCGCCGACGTGACGTCGGGACGCAGTCAGGCTCCGTTTCATGAACAAGGAAGTACGATTCGAACCGACACCAGTCCGGACGGCAATATTTTTACGGCACCCAAAAAGTGCAGGAAAAGCGAAGTACGGCGCGATGCAAGCGGAATTGGGGGCCCGGTACGCGCCGAACCCCCCCCAGACCCCGCGGATGTACATGCCGTACCCCCACCCGTGTATGTACACCCGTGTATGTACGAGTCGAACCCCCACCCGTGTATGTACACCCGTGTATGTACGAGTCGAACCCCCACCCGTGTATGTACACCCGTGTATGTACGAGTCGAACCCCCACCCGTGTATGTACACTTGTGTATGTACGAGTCGAACCCCCACCTGTGTATGTACACCCGTGTATGTACGAGTCGTACCCCCACCCGTGTATGTACGGTGTGTACCCCCAGCGCTACACATACACGGGTGGGGGTTCGACTCGTACATACACGAGTGTACATACACGGGTGGGGGTTCGACTCGTACATACACGGGTGGGGGTACGACTCGTACATACACGGGTGTACATACACGGGTGGGGGTTCGACTCGTACATATATGGGTGGGGGTACGACTCGTACATACACGGGTGTACATACACAGGTGGGGGTTCGACTCGTACATACACGGGTGTACATACACGGGTGGGGGTTTGACTCGTACATACACGGGTGTACATACACGGGTGGGGGTTCGACTCGTACATACATGGGTGTACATACACGGTGGGGGTTCGACTCGTACATACACGGGTGGGGGTTCGACTCATACAAACACGGGTGTACATACACGGGTGGGGGTTCGGCACGTACATCCGCTGGGTCTGGGGGGGGGTTCGGCGCGTATGCGGGCACATGTCTCCATGGTTGCTATTGCAGTTCGGTCCGTACGGTGTATTTTCCATACGGTTGTAAAATTGGAAGGACGGGACGGATCGTACTTGCACAGTCGGACTTCATTTTTCCGATTCGTAGGGTAAATCATCCGAGGATGTGTCGGACACATTTTCCGACCCGAGGACGTGTGGGGATATTTTCCCAATGCGATTCGTATGGACTTTTTCCCATACGAATCGTACTTGGCAGTTTGTACACTACTTGTACAATTCGTACGGTAAAAATCCCGGATATGATTCGTACGGGGAAAATTTCTCCAGGATCGGAATCGGCACCTAAGCGGTTAAAAAAAAGTCCCCTTCAACAAAAAGGATTGAATAAATAAAAATGTTAGACTTAAATATAATAAAACATACAGTAAACTTACCCAAACTTTTACCAAAATATATTGTCTAATGAGAATTTTTTTTATTAATTTCACAAAATATATTAAAACTAGTACAACATTAATAATAAATAATATAACACATATATTAATTATTATTATAAAAAATAATTACAATTATTACCTCAACATTTCAAACACATGGACCCAAAATATCAAAATATAAAATAAATACATTACTTGACACCAAAATACTAAAAATTTAGATGATGTAAATATTAATATTATTAACAAATATATATTAATAATATTAATAAAACATGACTACTATATCTAAAAAATATACTATAAAAGTTATATTATGTTTTGTTAAATTCAATAAAATTTAAATGCAATATTCCTTTTACAACAATCATGAAAATATAACCAATGTAGATATTAATACCATTAATAATACACATATTAATAATATTAATACTCAATTAATTGTGTATATATGTAAAAATGTTATATGAAACTTTGATTGGTTTATAAAGTACAATCTGAAAATGCAATATTGTATTAAGCAATACTAGTATATTAAATGAAAAGTGTGAATAACAGAAAAATGTACTGTGAATTAATATACCAATATTATTTTGCATGAAACGTATATTTCTCACAAACATACAAAAAGCAATTTTATGTTAACAATTATCAACACATGTATTACTAAAAATAACAATGTATAAATATATATGAAGACAAATATATAATGTAAAAATTGTAATATATGTCACAAAGTTAATGAAAAATAATAAATGCTATACAAATATTCAACATATGTATTCCAAATTATATGATGTACCCAATAAAAAATTACTAATCCAACTAACTATATTGGAATAAAAATAAAAACTTCATTCAACACATGTCAAAGTCTGATTATTTCACAGAATTAGCATTGTAATAAACTTCATAAAAACACAACCATTTAAAAATATACTATTACACAAAAATAAAAAATAGCCCACAAAACTATCAGTTATTGAAAACAACATATAAATTAAAAATAATTTAGTACTCCCACTCCAATTACTATACAATCAGTAAATGTGCTGGATAGTAAAAAAATGTAATTTACTATTCCAACTCCAGTCAGTATTACATCCAGAAATTTGCTGGATAGTAAATAAAAATAAATTACTATTCAAACTCCAGTCACTATTAAATCAATCAAGGTGCTAGATAGTAAAAAAATATAATTTACTATTCCAACTCCACTCAATATTAAATCAGGAAAGTTGCTGGATATTAAATAAATATAATTTACTATTCCAACTCCAGTCAGAGTTAAATCAAAGAATGTGCTGGATAGTAAATAAATATAATGTACTATTCCAACCCCAATCAATATTAAATCAGGGAAGGTGCTGGATAGTAAATAAATATAATTTACTATTCCAACTCCAGTCAGTATTAAATCAAGGAAGGTGCTTGATAGTAAATAAATATTATGTACTATTCCAACTCCAATCAATATTAAATCAGGGAAGGTGCTGGATAGTAAATAAATATAATTTACTATTCCAACTCCACTCAGTATTGTATGTGTATGTATGTATAACATATTTGTAAAGCGCTCCAATCACCCAACGGGCATCCTGGCGCTATAATCCAACTAAACCTGTATAAACAGCGACAGGCTACTCTATCCTAGGAAACAGATGAGTTTTTAATTGTTTTTTGAAAGGTAGAAAGTCCCCAGCACATCTAAGCGACAGTGGGAGATTGTTCCACAGCTTAGATGCCATGTAGACAAACGAGCGTCCCCCCATCCGCTTCCTCCGGATTTTGGGGACCGTTACCAAGCTGGCTGACGCAGAGCGGAGAAGTCTGGCAGGGCTGTACCAAGTGAACAACTCCTGTAAGGGGAGTGGTCCCAAACCATGTAAGGCCCGGAAGACCAAACACAGAGCTTTATATTCGACCCGCTGAGCAATAGGCAACCAATGCAAATCTTTGAGGGCTGCAGATGATGAGTCAAACCGTCGGCGAGAGAGTGCTAGCTTGGCGGCAAAATTCTGGACCCGTTGCAGTTTGCCCAGTGCCGTGATGGGAGCCCCCAGAAGTAGTGCATTGCAGTAATCAAGTCTACTAAGAATGATACTACGCACTACTTCTGGTCTGGCATGGGCAGGGAGCAGAGGAAGAATCTTCCGTAGGGTACGTAGAAGCCCCATAGAGGAAGACACTGTTTTGTCGATGAAACCCTCAAGTTGAAGATTGGGTTCCATGGTCACACCCAGATTGCGAACCGAGCTTGCTGCTGCTACTGTGCCTTGAACAGAGGGGGGCCAGAAGTCTTGCGGTAGAGGACGTGAAACACGATCCACTGAGCAATGCAACACCTCCGTCTTGGAGCTGTTAAATTGCAGCGAGTTGTTACTTAGCCATGTTGCCGTGGAGACCATACAGTGATGGAAGGCCTCCAATGACACCGCTTTCTCCCCCTCAAAGGAGAAGACGAGTTGGGTGTCATCAGCATAATTGGTAACCGTTATGCCAAAAGATTTGATTAATTGGACCAGGGGGCGGAGGTAAAGATTAAAAAGAATAGGGCTGATGGCTGAACCCTGGGGTACGCCCTGCCCTACCCTTCTGATGGTAGACTTGAAGGGAGGGAGGGCAATCACCTGATGTCTATTGGTCAAGTATGAAACAAGCCAATCTCGGGCCAGGCCCATCACCCCAGCCTCCTCTAACCTCCTGGTCAAGATGGCATGATTGACCGTATCGAACGCTGCCGACATGTCAAGCAGCACTAAAAAGGCTGCCTGACCATGATCGGCACGCGAACGAAGGTCGCTCAAAACGGATACCAGAGTTGATTCGGTTCCATGGGCTGGTCTGAACCCAAACTGCGCTGCATCTAGATAATCATTAGCTTCCAGGAAATTGGATAGATGTCTTGTGACTAATTTCTCCAAGATCTTAATCGGGAACGGGAGCAATGAGATCGGTCTATAATTAGCAGGAGATAAGGGGTCCAGTGATTCCTTCTTCAACAGCGGAGAAACTACCGCAAGCTTCCAGCTGTCCGGGACCTGGGCAGAGCCTAAAGATTGACAGCAGATTGCATGGAGAGGAGGAAACAACTCCCGCCCAAACTCCTTCCAGAACTTGTGGGGAAGAACGTCTAGAGGCGTGCCTGAAGACACACTATTAGCTAAAGCCACAAATTCCGTAAAGGAAGGGGCGGGAAAACTATCCAGCCTTGCTCTTCCATCCTCCGCCTCCAGTGTAGACAAGGGAGTAATCACCGAGATGTTAGGATTCATTTTACTCAGGATGGTCGCAATCTTGTCTTCGAAGGCCGCAGCCAACGAATCACAAAGTGACTGAGAGGCAGGAATGGCGGTCGACGCACTAGCCGGTCGAAATAACTCATTAACCATTTTAAATAGGGCCTGAGCTTTATTAGAGGCTGACAACAAAGTCTCCTCAAGGAACCTTGCTTTTGCGCCTTTAATCTGGATTTTATATGCTGCCAACTCACGCCTAAAGAGTAGCAGGTCCGATGCCAAATAATGTTTCCGCCACTTTCTCTCTGCCCGTTTGCACTGGAGTTTTAGTTGGAGAAGCTCTCTCGAGAACCAAGGCATGGCAACCCTTTTCCTGTCTCGTCTTTTTCTTAATGGGGCCAACTTATCTAATGACGCCGTAATACGCTGAATGAAGATCTCATAGCTTTGCTCCACATTCTCATCCAGGTGGAAGGTATTCAGGAGCAGACTAGGAAGAGGTTCACTCCTCAGGAGCCTAGACCATTGTCTACCGATCTTGACATTTCCCCGGCTACTATATTTTGGGTGATTTTCCGGAAGGTCGGCCAAGAACAGAACTAAGGCATGGTCCGACCAACATTGTGGTAGGATATTTTCCACCCTTACCTGACCATGATTGGCATAGATCAGGTCCAGGGCATGGCCCTTCTGATGGGTTTTTGAGGCCACCAACTGCTCCAGGTTGATGTTACTACATGCCTGAGTGAGGCAAGAGTAAGCTGAGTCTGTTGGACCGCCTGGCCATAGATTAAAATCCCCCAGCACTATAAGTCTGGCGTGTGAATTAGATAGATCATAAATCAGGTCTGTAAGTTCGGACACAGCCGACATAGCACCAGCAGGGGGTCTATAGCACACAAGTACCGTAAAGAGTACACCCCCCTGTCCTTTCAATGAACAGCCCATCAGTTCAAGGTCCCTGACTTTCTTAATTTCTAACGGAGAGAAATCCAATGACTCTCTATAAATAAGCCCTACACCTCCTCCTCTGGCCCCAATACGTGGGTTATGCCTAATCTTGTATCCTGGGGGACAGGCCTGCCCCAGTTCAACCCCACTATCTAGCCGTGTCCATGTTTCAGTCATGAACAAGGCGTCTAGGTCGTATTGTTCTATTAGGAGCGCAATCTCTACATGATGCCTACCTAAAGATCTCACGTTCAACAGACCACAAGTCAAAGACTGAGGTCTGTTGGTGGCAGTGATGTGCTGACATTGTGCCAAATCAACAGGATTCAAAGCACACAGATCCTCTTTTGTATATATTATGCGCTTAGGTGGGGGTGACTCCACTGTCTCAGCCGCCAGCGCGCCCGGTGCGCGAACGGGCGCAAACGGGCTTACCTTTGGCGCACCTCCGGTGCGACCGCTGCGCGCCAACGCTGCGCGCTAGATCCTCCATTCCTTTTTATCACCGTGGAGCGCGGGAAGCCGCCTAAGTGAAAGTCTGGTACGCCAACCAAGATGGCGCCTAGTCCCCGGCCCGTTGGTCAGCCACTCACCTAAGATGGCGCCTAACGCCGCGATGTATACCTCCCCGGAAGCCCTACACACTAAGTCCCACAAATGTGGGTGAAGTTCCAATTTATCGTGCAGGTAAGTCTCCCTAAACACCCTCCTACGCGGCTGCACCAATTAATATACTAGCGCAAACACATGCGCGAGCAAAAAACGATAATTTAAAAGCGAAGTAGCAAAATAGCAAATAGCGCTGTGGCGTAAGTGCAGGTTCAAAAGGAAGGAAATCAAGGAAGGTGCTTGATAGTAAATAAATATAATTTACTATTCCAACTCCAATCAATATTAAATCAGGGAAGGTGCTGGATAGTAAATAAATATAATTTACTATTCCAACTCCACTCATGATTAATTTATGGAAGGTGCTGGATAGTAAATAAATATAATTTACTATTTCAACTCCAGTCAGTATTAAATTAAAGAAGGTGTTGGATAGTAAATAAATATAATTTACTATTCCAACTCCAATCTATATTACATCAGGGAAGGTGCTGGATAGTAAATAAATATAATTTACTATTCCAACTCCACTCATGATTAATTTATGGAAGGTGCTGGATAGTAAATAAATATAATTTACTATTTCAACTCCAGTCAGTATTAAATTAAAGAAGGTGCTGGATAGTAAATAAATATAATTTACTATTCCAACTCCAATCAATATTAAATCAGGGAAGGTGCTGGATAGTAAATAAATATAATTTACTATTCCAACTCCACTCATGATTAATTTATGGAAGGTGCTGGATAGTAAATAAATATAATTTACTATTTCAACTCCAGTCAGTATTAAATTAAAGAAGGTGTTGGATAGTAAATAAATATAATTTACTATTCCAACTCCAATCTATATTACATCAGGGAAGGTGCTGGATAGTAAATAAATATAATTTACTATTCCAACTCCACTCATGATTAATTTATGGAAGGTGCTGGATAGTAAATAAATATAATTTACTATTTCAACTCCAGTCAGTATTAAATTAAAGAAGGTGCTGGATAGTAAATAAATATAATTTACTATTCCAACTCCAATCTATATTAAATCAGGGAAGGTGCTGGATAGTAAATAAATATAATTTACTATTCCAACTCCACTCAGTATTAAATCAAGGAAGGTGCTTGATAGTAAATAAATATAATTTACTATTCCAACTTCAATGAATATTAAATCAGGGAAGGTGCTGGATAGTAAATAAATATAATTTACTATTCCAACTCCACTCAGTATAAAATCTAAGAAACTACTTGATAGTAAATATATATAATTTAGTAATCCAATTCCTATCAGAATTAAATAAGGGAAGGTGCTGGATAGTACATAAATTTAATTTACTATTCGAACTCCAGTCAATATAAAACCAGGGAAGGCGGTGGATAGTAAATTAATATAATTTACTATTCCCACTCCAGTCACTTTTAAAGAACAAAATATTCTGGTGCCAATTACGATCCTGGAAAAAAATTCCCCGTACGACTCGTATCCGGTCTTTTTACCGTACGAATCGTACAAGTGCCGTACAAACTGCCAACTACGATTCGCATGGGAAAAAGTCCATACGAATCGCATTGGGAATAATTCCCCACACGTCCTCGGGTCGGAAAATGTGTCCGACACGTCCCCGGACGATTTACCGTACAAATGTGACAAGTGAAGTCCGACCGCGCAAGTACGATCCATCCCGTGCGTCCGATGTTACAACCGGATGGAAAAAACACCGAACTCCTATAGCAACCATGGAGACATGTGCCCGCATACGCACCCAACACCCCCCCCAGCCCCTGTATGTACGCGCCCAACCCCCCCAGGCCTCGTATGTACGAGTCAAACCCCCACCCGTGTATGAACACCCCCGTACGTACGAGTCAAACCCCCACCCGTGTATGAACAGCCGTGTACGTACGAGTCGAACCCCCACCCGTGTATGTACACCCGTGTACGTACGAGTCGAACCCCCACCCGTGTATGAACACCCGTGTACGTACGAGTCGAACCCCCACCCGTGTATGTACACCCGTGTACGTACGAGTCGAACCCCCACCCGTGTATGAACACCCGTGTACGTACGACCCGTACCCCCACCCGCGTATGAATGGAGCGTACCCCCTCCCCAACCGTGTATGTACGGCCCGTACCCTCACCCGCGTATGTATGGAGCGTACCCTCACCCCAACCGTGTATGTACGGACCATACCCACACCCGCATATGTATGGAGCGTACCCCCACCCCAACAGTCTAAGTACGGAGCGCACCCCAGGCCCCAACACCAGCACCTTCACCCAAGCCAGAGACAAGGAGAGCACTGTACAACAAAATGGCCTATGTACACACCGTACAGACGCTAAAAACACACATACACAACCAGGACAAAGCAAAACAACACAAGAAGACTCCATTTGAATCGCACAAAGCCACTAAACATGTCCAACAAGCACAAATACAACACATTCACTGACCTGCAACTGCCAAACTCCCAAACAGAGGCCCAAAACACAACCACTCCTTATAACACACCCACCCAAAGTTCAAACACAGCCACACCCACCAATGGACCAATAAAAAGGCCCAGCACACACAAACCATGATCCTTTGCAACAGACCCACTGCTGCCAGACCACACAGAGAAACAACTGCACCATACTACAACCTCCACTACACCTTACACCTGCACACCTTCACACACCCACCTTCACAAACACCCCCCATCACATTCACACACACACCTGCACAACCACACCCACACACCCACAACCATCCACACCCACACCCCCCACAACCATCCACACCCACACCCCTCACCATGCCCACTAACAAAAATCCAAAGTTCACTAGCCAAGAGTTGGAGGTCCTTGTCGACGAAATCCTCAAAGTCGAGCCACACCTCTTTGGAACATTGGTCAGACAGACCAGCATTTCCGAAAAAACAGCCATGTGGCAGACGATTGTCGATGCTGTGAATGCTGTTGCGTCCACCAGAAGGACCAGGCATGAATGCCAAGCCAGGTGGTACGATCTGCGGAGGACGGTCCGCCGCAAAATGACCGACGACCACAACCAGGCCAACATCACTGGAGGAGGTCCGTCCCGCAGACGCGTACAATACCATCCCTGGGAGGAGAAGGTGATGGCCATACTGCCGGTGGTGGCAGTGGACGGAGTAGAAGGACTCCGAGAGCCTGGTGAGTACACAAACAACTCACCTCACATGGGGGGAACGTCATCCACAACCAAACTCCCAATCATGCACGCAACCACCCCAAAGCGATCGCATGACTCAACCACACTCCATAAACACGCACATGCCACTAGCGCCACCATGCCCCATGCACCCAGCTGGACAATGCCAAGTCACAGGCCACAGAAAACACCAACACAAGACACCGTAACCCGGATGGCGGGAGTGTGGGCCTCAAAAATCACATAGTGCAACTCAGAAGCAGACAACAATGCCCTCTGCCCATATGGCCTAGGTCACAGCCAGACAAACAGTGGGTCCCCACACAGGAAAGACTTGCCTGCAAATGGCGGACGCCTTGCATGAAGACATGGGGGTGAAGGCACTTTTTGCACATGACAGCAGCCAATGAACAGCCAACACTGTGAAAGAGTGGCAGCACACACCACCACAGCAGCAGCGCAGACACAGACACTACACCCAATGGGTGCCTGGAGATCAGAAACAAACTCACATGAACAAGCCAAGGGCCATTCAAAGATCTGCAAAAAGTGTGTGCCTAGGAAGCTGGGCTGAGGTGACAGAGGGTGACACACAGGGGGAGGGAGAGGGGGAGAGAGAGGGAGGGAGACACAGGGAGACGGACAGAGGGAGGAGGCTGACAAAGGGAGGGAGGGAGAGCGGGACAGAGAGGGAGTGAGAAAGGGATACACAGGGAGACCAATTCAGCCTTGGGGGGTGTGGGAATGTCTGCTCGTCAAAAGGTGGACTGCGTGCATGTAGACAAGGGTGGCCAGTGCCTGAATCCCCGGGGAGCACTTGATTTACAAAGCGACATCCTGCCCTTTCAGAATGCGGGGGTCTGCTATCAGACGCCCAGTGGGGGGTTGGAGCCATCATTCACCTTGCCAGGCACGGCCTTGCTCAGATCAAAGAGTCACCCCTCCCCATGCTCTGAATACCGATCTCTCTCTCCAGCCAGGTCTGACCCAGCTGGCCCTGCTGCTCCAAAACCAGATGGCCAATACGCATACTAGCAAAGCCTACAGGAAAGCTCAGGCAAGAAAATACAGCGTTTCCAGAAGAGCCATTTTCAAACATGGGATATATAAATGGTTCTTACTAAAAGGTGTATCTCAATGTCCTGAGCATAAACATATAAAACTCGAAGTTCCTATCAGGTTCTGGGGGTCAGATAGGATTATAGAAGGTATTCGTCAACCTGCCCATTCCGGCCTATGAGAATGGATAGCTTCACGATAGTAACAGTGAAATGGAGGGTAACTCGCTATTAGAATATGCTACACAGACCTAGGCATTATGGTTATCCTAATTCATACAGTCATCGTTACACGGGGAGAATTCGTGCTGTGGCACTGATTAGCAGTGGCACAGCGCCCAGAGCATCTAAATCCAGCCAACATAAAAGATAGGAAGCGAAAAGAGGAAAGGAGACCCACGCCAATGATGCCAGATCTAACAGAGGCCAATAGCATACACCCCCCGGGGAGAGTCAAGAGATGCCTCTGTACAGGCAGGAACTCCTTTTTTCCTGGTGCCCCCAATAGTTTCTTTGTGTAACCTTGAATAGGAAGAGCTTTGTTTAAGCACACTATTCGAGGAGGTCGACTTGAACCTCCCTACGGAAAAGTCTTCCTTGAAAATCTTTCCTTTTTTCAAGAAGGACAGAAAGGGGGCGCCTGAGAAGTCAAGAAAACTAGGGGCCATACCAAGCATACCGAGCAGGTAGGGAGGAATAGAGGGGAGGGGGAGGCCTCAATCTCCCCCTCCGCCCAGGTACATTTCTCTTTTTTGCCAGGGAAGGGAGGATTGAAAGTAGGCAAGAGGGATAGTCCAGCAATAAATCACAAGGGGGAAAACATGAAAAAGAAACATAAAAAAACTAGACGATTTTCTAAACGAAAAGCGTAAAAATTGCATTTTTCCCAGATTTTGGAAGGCTAGAGTAATAATCATTTAATAACGGAGAAAGAAGATCCCAAGTCACCATTAGCAGAGTGTAAACCGAGAGAATCCCCCAGTGCGCTCTTTTCACCAGCGGGGAGATTAGGGGACCCCGGATTGGTAGTTCCTCTATCTACCTGGTTGTCGCAGCCCCTACAGCCAACCCACCCCCTCTTGATTAATGGGATTGTTGATCTATCAGGAGGGGAGATGCGAATTGGACATAGGGTTCCCTCATCACAGACCGGGTTAGGGGTTACAGATTCCAAAGTGGATGGTAATTCTGAAGGAGGGCCCCAATTTCCAAGTATTACAAAGGCTGTGCTGAATAGAACCCCCACAGAGACCATATCTTCATACATCAGAAACATCGAGGCATCAACTTCCAATTTTGTCTCACATGTGAACATTCAACCACATGGTGTTACACAAACCGTCAGCTCTATCGATAGGGTCCCTTTCTGGATCCCCTGGAGGGACGCTCTAAAGAAAATTAGTGGGGTACTGACCGGCTTATCTTCAATTGTGGATTTTACCTGGCTATTTGATAATGAATCCACTCGGGGGAACAGAGGATTTATCCTCAGTTTATGTTCAGAATTAAAATTTAAAGCTGATAGCAAGTAAGGATATTTTAAATGTGATGATCAATGTACTCAACACTACTCCTTATTCTAGGGTCACTTTTGGTTCCCTGATAGTGGCCAATCTGGTTTTGCAGAATTGTGAGCATTTTTTTAAATGAGGGCTCGAAATAACACCTGTTAGAGAATATGATGAATACCAAACTGTGAGCTCCAAAACTCATCATTTGAAATCTCCTAGGGCTATTAATTCAGTGGCGCTAGATGTGCCGGGCCCTGACACTGAGTACTCTGTGGGTAATATCAAAGATTTAGTGGTCTCCGTGGACAGGAGGGGACGTTCAATAAATTGGGTGTCTGATGTGGTAGTTGCCCCTCAGTCTACGGATTTAGAGGATGATTTTGCCCAGTGGAGCTGGATGGCAAGAGCTCTGAATAGTACACATCCGAAAGTACTAAGGAGAGCTCCGTTGAGGTAGCCTGGTTGGGCTACTTCTGTCCTGGAATATGGCCGGTCTGGGACCGAGTGAAAATAAACTGAACTCATTGAAAACTATGAATCCCTTAATCATATGTTTACAAGAAATGTGGTCCTGCAAAGAGTTCAAATGCGATGGCTATTTTGTTTATTCCTGCCATGCTAAGCTCGCTGAAAGTGGACACGCTAGTGGGGGGTCTCCATACTGCTGAAAAACTCCATTAATTGGAACCAGAAGGTTTTCTGTCACCCCTCAAACCTTTGCATATGTGTGAAGCTGGCTTGTTTGGGAGATTCTGGTAGGTCTACCTCCTTCCTCGTGGCAAACTTGTACATCCCTCCTTGATCATTTCTTGAGTATATTTTTTTCTTTTATTCAGGATATAGCCTTTAGGGAAGAATGCCCCCTAGTATCAATAGTGGGGGGACCTAAATGCCAAAATTTTTAATTCAGCTTCAGGGATTTATGCCAATTCTGACAAAGAGGAAATCTGGCACATTCCCGAGATTCTACTACCAAATAAAATAAAAGCAGACAAACGGGGTTCCTACTGCTTGATAGCATTAGAAGTTTTGATTTGGTTATTCTAAATGGGAGAGTGCCTGCTGACAAAATAGCACCTTTTACTTTTCTCTCTCAACACACCCAGAGCCTTTTAGACTACGTCATTGTCATCTATCAAATGTTTGGGGCTTGTGATAATTTTTTTGTCCTCCCGTCGATATGGAGTGATCATAGTATAGTGGGTATGAATGTGGCTTTTAATCTACCCAAACTGGATCCGGGTAATTTTTGTCAGGGCATAGCTTCTTTTAATAAAGCAAATGATCGGTCCTTTTGGACGCAAAAAAACACCCCTTAAAGTAGGTTCGATTGTGAAGAAGGCTTTTGTAGAAAAGCAGTGTCTTGCTCATGCCAATATTATTCACTTCTTTGAGGCCGAAATAGAGAAGATATGTAATCTAAGCTCTATATTTCCGGACCTCGTTCGCCCAAACAGGATATGTCCCCTAAAACAAGCCATTAACCGTCTTGTCCGGAAACATCATATACATTTCCTTCTAGATCGCCAGCAGGAAATCAATCGCCTTAAGCGAGTAAGAAGACACTGTGGGCCAGATTTATGAAAAGTGACGCATCGCTGCCGTACCGCAGCGATGCGTCAGAAATATTGCGTCGCTACTGCGACAACGCAAGTCAACCGGGATGCGCCATATCAACAAGGCGTCTGAGCGTGGCGCAACGCGACAACCTGCGTCAGAGAAACTGACGCAGGTGCCGCAAAAGTGCTGCAAGTCAATCTGACGAAACTCCCGGAAAAGTCACGTAAGGCTGACTTACGAGACGAAACGCCATTCCGACGAATCTGCGTGACCGCACACTTCATGAAACTTCAGGAATCAACCGGGAAAGCGACGCAAATAGGAATAAAGACATTTTTGACAACAGAGGAGCCAAAAATGGAACCTGAAGGTCACACCAGCACTCAGGACCCACAGGCAAACACCGCCAGCAGAAGCCCTGATGCCCAGGCTGAACCTGTGGCAAAACGAAAGCGCAAGTCTAACTTCAGCCATGAGGAAAACGAAATCCTGGTGACGGAAGTCACCAACCACCAGCACCAGCTGTTTGTGAATTCAAACCTGCCCATTTCCAAAAAAGAGGCAATATGGCAGCAAATTGTCATGAAGATCAACAGCGTGGGCCAGGCCAAGCGGACCAGGCTTGACTGCAAAAAAAGGTGGCATGACTGCAAGCGTCGCACAAAAGAAAAACTTGCAGCATACCGCAAGGCTGCCTTACAAACTGGAGGAGGCAGCCCAGCAGATCAGGAGGTCCTTGACGACTTGGAGGAGCGGGTGGCACGAGTCATTCCAGAGGAAATAGTGACAGGAATCTCCGGACAGGACAGTGCCGCAAGAAAAACTGAAGAGCAGACAACGTGTAAGTAACAATAAATGCACAAATGTCATGAAAGGGTCATGTTGGGCATAGGAGCTAGAAATTTCACTGTGCCGCAGTCTGACGTGTGCATATTGTTGTCCTGATATTTGTCCACAATTACAAAACTTCACAATGTAAGTCTGACACATATGTCAATCACACATTTAAAATGTCAGAAATGCACCACCATGTCCATATCTGATTGAGCAGACATACTGGACATCATTTATGTGTGGACTTGCACAACCGGTACCTCACCTTTCAGAATGTCCAAAGTGAAGATCTGTCAGTGCAAGGAGTACATAAAAGATGTGCACAAGGTCATGCATATGCATACTTGCGTAAGGTAGTCAATAAGGTGCAAACTGGTGCTACATCTTGCCTGTATGTCCTTGAGGTGTGCCAGTAGTTTTGGGCAGGTTTCGAACAGTGGGTGGAGGACGTGTGCAGCGGGGTCATATAATGTAAGTGTAGGCGTAGTGCTGTGGCCAAGGGACTCCATGATAACCGATTAGATGTCCATGAGACCTTTGAGATGTGTATCAATGATGGTGGTGCTGTATGTTGGGCCTGGTGAATATGTGACACACACAATGAGGGATGGTCTATGTGAATATGGTGGTGTGGCAGAAGTTTAATCTGTATACTGTGGAGGAGATGTGCCTGTCAATGTCTCCTGCAATGTGGCTTGCTGTTGCCAATAGCTCTCTCAATCTGATGCGAGACATTTCACCAAGGAGGCAATGGTGTCCTGGCCACGGGTGTTGTTCATGTGGAACCAGAGTCCATGAAGTAGGAAAGGGGGGGGGTGAGCCTTGTGTGTAATGATGTCTCCAATGGTATCGTTGAATGGGTGTACATGGCCCGGGTGGCCTGCAAATGAAGGTGCTAGTCTGGATGGATGCCTTGCCGGGTCTGGCTGTGTTAAGTTGATCAGTACCATGGTTAATGCTGGGTCATTTAAGTGTATGTTCATTTTGAGTGTTCACCTTCCTCATAGGATATGGCAATGCCTCATCCTTGATGGACGTGGTGGACCTTGGCAGGAATGAAGTAGCCGTCACTGATGTTGATGGTGATTACATGTCCAGAATGAAGGTTGGTGCATGTGTATGTGAAGCAGGTGACATATGAAGAGTCTACAGCAAGGTTGTGTGACATCTCTGTAGTGGTCATGTGTAATGCCAGCAGTTTCTGGAGGATGTATTTGAGCTGGTTGTGTGTAGTGTTGTTTTGCTGGGTGGCACAAGGCTCTGGTGTCCTGATGTGTAAGAAGGTCTGTCGTGAGAGTAGACTTGTGCAGGGGGCAAGATAAGCATACTGTACTGCAAGATGGCAGGTGTGGTTGCATACAGGGTGGATGTCGAGGTGGGTGCCTGTGTTGCAGCCGAGGAGTGTAGAAGAGGAATTGTCCGAGCTGGTGTGTGTGGTCCTGAGGCAAATGACTGCATATGGTATTAGCCATGGCTTCCCTCGGTCATGCTAGATGTACATTACAACACAGTCATCACATTTTAATGTCAATTCCAAGTAACCACAGGCATGCAGTTGCCTTCACATGTCATGTTAAATCAATGCATTGTGATGCAACTAATGGAGTTCCATCCATCAAATCCTAGGTAAAGTTTTCCGTTGTGACATAGCAATGTAAGCATATTTTTTTTTTTAAACTAACATAGATATTGGTAGTCTTGTGGAGAAATAAGGGACATTAGTCTCTTCTCTGTGTGGTCAAAAGCAAAACAGGTTGCCTTTACTGGCTATAAAAATTAAACTAGTGTGTCTTCTGGGGTCAAACATTGCAATTTGGGTGTCGAGTGTGGGCTAAATTTGAATATAGGGGGTCTATGTTGGCCAGAAAATGAAGATAGGGTGCCACTTGGGGGCAAGAAATTTTAAAATGGCGTTATTTGTGGTTAAAAATAGAAAATTTGGTGACATATGGGGGCATGCATGAAAAAATGGTGACTTTTGGGGGCAATCCATAAAAATATAGTGCTGTATGCACCAAAAGTGCTATCTGCTGTTGGTGGGGTGGGTCTGAGATGAATCTCAGGCATCTTGCGTTATATGTAACAAGTGTCCCTGTTACGGTTGCACTCACTTTAGTAGTTACTGTAATTCACAAGGCTATTCTAGCCAGCTCTCACCACACTGTTGTTAAATGACACCCATTGGTATGCATCATATCTGAAAGAAATTGAATAGTATGCCTTGCAACAAAAGATATCTTTTGTTAGTTCACAACTGGTCTGCATGCTGCACAGGGCTGTACAGCATCTGGCAGGGAGAAATGATGTAGGGGGCACTGGACAGCTGGCTGGAGAAATAAAGTTGAAAATACACTGGAGGGGGCATGTATGTGGGGGTGGGTGTAAGTGTAGGCCTTACATCACATTAAAAATGAAAATGTGTAACAAGGCCTGGGCATGTGTAATCTGTGCACCTAGGCCTATGAGTCTGCCTCAAGGGACAGGAACCAGAAAGGCTCCCTCACCTAAATCAATCACAGGGCTGTAATGTGGTTTTGTGATTGCTCATGCGCGCGGGGACAGTGCGTTCTGACAGGGGTTTGATGGGTGGGCATGTACTTAATGCACGCTGTAATGCTGTCTGCATTGTGAACATGGAAGTGCACATGAATGTTTGTGCCGGACTGAGAGGACAAATGACCAGACATTGTGCACTTCAGTAGGCATACTACTGAGTCATGGGCCTAAATCTGAGTCGAGCAGCCCCAATCCCCCTCACACCCATAAAGGAAATGTAGCACCAGTACATAGATAAATAACCATCATGGTATTTGCTTCACTGTTTAGCAGTGCTCAAATTCATGAGCCCCAATCTCAAGCTCCATAAAGGATTATCCCCCATTGGGTGCCCTGCACCCACAGGCACTACCCCTGCGCACTAGCATATCATGGCCATCCTACACTACACATCACACCTTGCACTCACTTGGACATCCACACAGTGGTGATATCTGATGCACACTCATAAAGTCGGTGAATCAGCCAGCAGGATCCTCTGCTAGGTGGATTTACACAGGCCTGGGTATAGCATTCCCTGCAAAGACAGCTGGGCAAGGACACGATGAAGGGGATGCTACATGCATCCCTCATGTGTGTAACTTGAGTGCCAATGCTTCATACGTTAGATTCATCTCAGGCTCAAAACCCTCCACAGCGTCTGGCCATTGACCCATCCTGTGGCCTAGGGTGCAGATATGCGTTGAACACCATTGGCAATATCCCTTGTGTAGCACAGTGTACTGTTGGGGCATGGTATGCAATGTGTCCCTCCATCGGTAGTTACCCCGGAGAACAGGTAACATTCACAAATACATGGGGGTACAGGGTGTATTCGCCCATATGTCTGCAGCATGCCTCCATGCAACCATGCTGGCTCCAACACCAGGTACAGGTGATCACCAATGCCTCAATGCCTAACAGCAGAGCCCAGCAAATAGACTGCACCTCTGTATCCCAGGTTGACTCACTAATAGCAGGCCTGCAATGGCACCATGAGCCATGAACCCATTGTTGCCTACATGGGTTTGTATGCCATTGTGTAGTAGGATTGCCCAATGAGATATGATGCACACTGGTTGTGCCCAGCAAAGTGCATGTACTCAGTGGTGTAACTC
Organism: Triturus cristatus; assembly: GCF_964204655.1. Lineage (NCBI taxonomy): Eukaryota > Metazoa > Chordata > Amphibia > Caudata > Salamandridae > Triturus > Triturus cristatus. The sequence continues at coordinate 344,694,538 of NC_140581.1, forward strand.
AGACTTTTGCATTTTCTTGCTTCCTGGAGTGCCATGGCATTTGGGGGGTGTAGGAGAGTAGGATCTGCTTCACATGGGTACCCCCACTTTTTGCTGCTGTTTCACTGTTTTTCGACCTTAGTCTGGCTGTGGCCCTGCTAATCAGGACCACAGCCTAGCTGCTTCCTCTAGCCCCTAGTATATGGTATACTATGTACCTGGGGCATAGGTACCTCAGAGGCCTACCAAGGGCTGAAGCATGTATCATGCCACCCATGGGAAGCACTCCCAAATGGCACCACAGGTAGGCGACTGCAGCCTGGGTAAGGGTGTGCTTGCACCCCTTACTGTGGTATAGGCTACCTATATCACTACTATTATACAGACGCATATAAACCTATAAGCCACTCCTATGGCAGGACTTGACAATCCTGAAGGCAGAGTGCTTGGTTTTATGTGAGAGGGTGCCCAAGCGGGAGCTGAGCCCCTCTGCAGCTTTTGGAAATACCTCCTTAAGGCTGTTCTGTGATACAGCCATACCATATACTCTTAAGTGCATTATGACCTCGCGGTAAATGCTAACTTAGGAATGTCTGCCTCAAAACATGTTGTGTTTTGTGTCAAACGCTTTGGAATACTATCCCCCCCGCAAGCTCTGGCGGCGGGGGTAGCATTCCACCATTCGAGAGGGAGAGACATGTTCACACTGGCTAAACCTGGTAGGACCTTCCTGAGCCCTGGCATCACAAAATGGATTCCTCTGCCACAGACACGGATCTGGCCTCCTCCTGCTCACCAAAACTCCGGCAGGGGAGGCCTGGACAATAGCTTTCCTGTTGAGGGGAGGTGTGATCACCTCCCCAGACAGGCAGGTGTGTTTTGGGGCTGAGAGGGAGCACTCTCTGGTGCTTTGAAGTCCTGCCCTGGGTGCACGTTTGCTGTCCCTGTACATAGGCCACTTCAAACCGGTTGCAGGGGTTACCTGCCCCTGCTCTGGCACGAAACTGGACAAAGGAAATGGGTGTAACCACCCCTCTCTCCAAGACCACCCATAGGTGGGTCCTTACAGTTAGTCCATCCCCTAAACTCACTATAAGTATAGGAATCTAGTCCCTAGGACTTTAGATTACCCTGGACGAAACTCTGCAACATATATCCTTGACCTTCGCTGTTCTACTTTAACTAGAAGACGGAAGAAACCTCCCTTGGGGTCCAGGAGTGACTCCCCAGCTTGGCAGGCAACAAAGAAGCAACTGACCGGTCTGCTTCGCTGAAGCTCCCGCCGGATGCCGAAGTCTTTGCATCACCAGAGGTGGATTACCAGACTTCCCCAAGGCTACCCTGAGTCCACAGCAAAGGTGAGGCCCGTGGGTGATGTGGAACTGTGACCCCTGGACCCCATGATCTTTTGCAGCAACAGCAACTTCCTGGTCCTCCTCGAATTTGTGCTTTGGGCTCCGAGTAGCCCCAGCCTTGAGCACCTTCTGCACCGAAGATTGCTGGCCTCCACTCCATGAGGGACCCGTGTGCCAGCTTAAAGTGCGACCGCTTGATGCTCCTTCGCAAACACTAGCCTGTTGGCTAGCAGGTCCCCACAAAGGCAACTCATTTTATAATTTGGCTTTCCTGGTTCCTCCAGAGATGCCCTGACTTACCCTCGCTGGGTGAGTCCCTCAGACCTTGCAGGTCTGCACCGCAGCCCCTTCTCTAAATTCCAGTGACTTGCCTTTGCCAATGCTTGTTGGGTCCATTCTGGTTGCCCACAATGCAGCACTCGACAGACTTTGTGGGACAGCTCGAATCTGACTCATGGACTTCTTCAACGCCTCCTGGACATCGTGGATGAAGATTGAAGACAACCATCAATTCACATGAAGCACCCGACATCTGTGGGCATTGTTCCATCTTGCCCTAGGTCACTGGCAAGTGACCCAGACTCTGTCTACTCTGCTTTCCGTTTCCTTACATCATAGAACCAGGCTTGGATCTCTCCAGACACTTCTCCTCTTCACGCCAGCAGCACTTTTTGCAGGCTTCCATTGAAATGGATGACGCGACCCGACACCAAAACACACCTATGCACCCGGATTCCCTGGGTGAGGTAACTCGAGTACTCTGGTGCTCATGTGTGTGCTAGCCCTAGAACTTCTTAAGTCCAAAAGGTTTTGGTCCTGACTTGATTACAAGCTTCCCTAATCTTCAAATTTACAACCGCTACATCGCCCATAGAAGATAACGGGAACCTGTGGTTGTGTTCTCACACTGCATACAGTCCCCGTGGGTCCCCTGTGTCACTGCCTTGGGTGGTCCCTTGGGGTCCCAGAGATTCTACAGGCTCTAGGCCTTGTGTCTAGTTCAGTTGTGGTTCGTATATACCTTTTTTGGTATATGTTTTGGTACGCCCCTAGGGCCCAAACGTGTATTTGTGCTATCACTGATGACTGCTATCTTGTAACTTAAGTACTTTGAACTCCAGTCCCATAAAGAGACTAGAGGGGTGTGTGTTAACCTAAATACATATATCTCAAATATATACCTGGTGTGTTTGTCCTTTCATGTGATCATTCAAGACATCATACACTGGGAAAACAATCTGCTTTACAGTCCTTCAAAAAATCGCCTGAAGTCTGCTCTCCATACCTACCACTAGGATAGCTTTCAATAAAGGTTGTCTTTAACCTATCATCATAAGGGGTTTTTTGGACTGATACAAGGTGCCCAGTAGAACTAGTGGACAGCATATATCAGGCCACCGTCTCACAGGGAGCATTGGGGATTTGATGCCCTGTGAGGTACTGGGGCCAGGCCAATACATTCTGCATGATAACCAATGTTAGTTGCATAGCCCTCATTGTAGGTTGACTCATAGGCTAAGTTACACACAGTTGATGCAAGAATACCTCTTGCTGAATAAATTGATTACATTTTTGGCAAATGTGTTTTTTTATCACTCATTGCTTGCCAATGGTGTGATTAGTAATGCTTTCGTAGCAGTATTCCTGGCAGTCTTTATTGAGTACAACTGCAAATCTTGCCACGTCACAGTGTATTGTAAGAACTTGAGGAACAGTGTGTCCTTAGTGGGTTATAGGCTGCCACAAAAAAAACTTATGCTAACTAGTGTGTGTTGTAGTTGGCACCCATGGCCCGTAATGTTGCAAAAAAGTGCAGGGACACATCTCATTAGTTTGTTTTTAATGGAGGACAACACCCTTGAATCACACACAAATGTACACTTGCAGTGATGCCCTGAAATGGTACTTACCACTAAGAGCAACATTACCATTGTGGTGTAAGTACACAGGTCAGCATCAATGCATACCAATTACCAGCAAGACTAATGTAACAATAAGTGGTGCTTTGTCCATTCAGTGGCTCTGAGTCTAAAGTATCAGTCTGCCTAAGGACATAGATAGCTTGAATGTGCCACAAAGATCACCTTTGAAAATACACATGTGATGCCTCTCACAAAACATCTATACAATTGAACATGCAAACCCTACTAACAGATTTGCCCCTTATTTTTCAGAGAATGCTGCTTCCACATCTCAAGAGGTGGATGACAGCAATCTGTTGGATGATATGGATGACAAACCTCCCTCCATTGACAATGGCACACTGGAGGAGCTAATAGCAACTCTCCGGTCATCTACACCACCTCCAGAGCATGACAACAGTGTGATTGCTGCTCAAGAGGAACCCCCAGCCCCACCCCCACCAGAATCAGCCGCCACAAACATGAGCACAGAGTGGGAGAACACACAGCGCGAGTTCCAAAGAACCGCTGTATCTCTACAGCGGGAGCTACTCAACGAGGTACATGTTGCAGTGGTGAGTATGGGTGGCATAATGCAAGCCATACTACGAAGCATAAATCCGGATATGGCTAACATCAGCCCTAGGCAAGCCAGCTCCACCCAAACACCGGGACTAGCTCAATCACTGGCAAACATCTCTAATATCATGAGTCAGAGGCATGTGCAAATGCCACCACAAAGTGCCACCAGGGATGTAGCCCAGCACCTACAAAGCATTGACAACAGAATGAGAGACATGCAGCAACGTCAAGACCACTACATGTCAACCCTCACAGCCTTTCATGGTGAGTTGCTGACTGTGATAAAATATCAGCAACTGATGCTGAATGCCCTAATGGTTAACGTAATCTCCCCTGAACATGTGTTCCCTCACACATCCTCTGCCACTGCTGGTGGTAGCAGTGGGACAACATGCCCTGCAGAAAACAAAGCCAACAAGCCACACTCTGATGACTCGGACAATGAATTTGCAACCCACTTACAGAGGAAGACTGGTAAATAAATGACAGTACGTCACAGGTGTCGTATGACAACCCCCAAAAAGTCACTTCAATGGGAACAATGTCCGGCAGACAAGAGTATCCTGAAAAATTGTATAACTGTGCCACACTACCTATTTTCATTTTCAAAAACTGAAGTCAAATACATTGTGACTTTAACAATGTATCAATCAACAACCTCCGTTTCAAATCAAATATCTTGTTCCCAGCACTCTCAAACATGTCAACGAGTGCTGTTTCTTCACTTGAGTGTCAAGGACAATGTGCCCTTGTGTCCGGTTTGTACCATTCCACATTATCACTGTGTATAATGTATGATGTCAAATCCAGACACACGTGGAATAGTGGCTAGGTACAATATAAATGTTTGTAAGTATGACTAATTAAATGTGAAAATACATGCTGTCACATGTAGCAATTAGTGAATGTTACTCATGAATGTGCTGCAGCGTATCACCACAAGCCCCTCCTCAACACAGAAATGCCACACATATTCAATGTAAAATCTGCATTCCTGTGCTCTCCCCTGTGCTGGTGCTGAAACCTCTGCCATATGCCGGTGTATGCACCCTAGCAGCATTCCTGCGTCATGGTGGGGTGATTATTTGTGCATGAATGTGCACCTCTACACACAAAAATTCTCTCAATTGGCTTTTGGTGAAATGCATGCTGTACACTGCAGCAAAACTTCTAAATCAAAGAAACGTGCAGAAAGTCAAAGCATAGTCATCAATGTGCCCCTATCTGCCACACCTAGTCAGGCGTAGCATGCTGATGCATTAGCAGGATTAGGATTCCTTGTAAATCTGGAATGCCGTCTCCTTCCAGTGTTTTGAGGTGTGAACACCCACAGTAACCCACATGGGACACAACTTTCACAAATACAGCTTTGCAAAAAATGGATGGAGTGACAAGTGCAGCATTGGATGATGTACGTATTGTGGCACTGGTCCCATGTGATCTTTGTGCTGCATTCGACAGGGTCTCCAAACAGATCTCACTGCAAAGGTTGGAGTAGGCAGCCAAAGTGGCCATTGCACTGGACTGGTTCAGCTCTTGACCTCCTGAGAGGAGCTTCCATGGAATGGATCCCCCTTACACCTCCATGCCTCACACTATTAAAGAGGGTGTGCCACAGGGCTCAGCTCTGAGCCCAACACTTCTTGATCCATATGTCCAACCATTAGCTGCGCTGTCCATTTTGTGAGAGTTCACAGTAGTATCACATGCAGATGATACGCACTTGCACTTTCCAATAACTGGGTGCCGGATGGCCACAATTTTGGGATAAGTTTTGCTGATGTTGCTGGGTGGATGACTGCCAACTGCCTCTAGCTCCATGCCAGCAAGTCTGAGGTGTTGCTGGTGAGTAAAGATCATAAGCTGTGGAGTGAATGCTGGTGGCCTTCAACCTTTGTTTGTGCACTCACACATAAACAGGTGGTGAAAGACCTGTGTGTCTGGGTTGGCTCTGCTGGCATCATCCAGGTCCAGACTAACAAAGTGGCTGGAAGGTGTCTTTGTATACTAAGGGGGTTCACACTGCTGTTGGTAGTTATTTTTGTCAAGCCATACATCAGTCAGTTTATTGTCCAGGACTCTTTTTTTCAGAAAAAGTATTACTGCACCTTTCTCCAGCTGGGGGCAAACAATTCTGAGATTGTGAGACTGGCGAGGGTCCCATACAGCTGCCAGGACTCTACTTGGTCCCTATAGAACCTGCTCCAACACCAGCGCCAGTTGTTGGCTTCACTGGCTGGCGGTAGCCAGAGTAGTGAGTACAAGCCTCTCTGCATTGCGTCTAAGGTTTTTAATCCATCCTCTCCTGGCATCTTGCCCTACATGCTGTCACAATACACCACCACTCGCCAACTCTGAGCAATAGGTCAACAGCTAGTGGTTGTCGCACGTGTAAGGAAGGTGTGAGCTGTTGTGTGCTCCTTCTGCACAATAGCAGCTCAACTCTTGAACTCATTTACTACACACATTTGCAGCATGGAGTATTCTCTGTGCTTTTGTGAGCTTAGGTTATCAAGATTCACCTCTTCACTTAAATGTAGGCCTCCTTCTGTCACCTGCCACCTGTTGTGTCTGCTACCAGTGCTGGGAGGGCCCTTTGCTGGGAGAGCTGTGCGCAACATAAGACGTCTACACAGAACATAACATAACAAAGTCTACACATGGTGGATGGGTGAGTCGCTGTAAGAATGGGGCTGAGAAAAGCTCTGCCAGTGTGTCACAAAAAGTCACTTACTGGCTGCGCAAGACGATTTAGATTCTGCACATACACCATTGATGACGTTGTGTCCAAATATATTATTGTTATGCCTTCAACAAGATGGGCTGAATTTTTCACCTGGGTACTTCATACACCATCCTTAAAACGTAAATACGCCTGTATACAGACACTGTGTTGTCCAGTCATATGAACTACCCACTTGTAACACAATGACTACTTTTACATGAACATGGTGTAGCTATTACAACACCGAGGGAGATGCTGTGTGGGGCGTACATTCTGTACATCTGTGTAAGAGGCAAGCAATATTTTACTTACATATATCAACATCGTATCCAGCAGAGACTGAATATTGATAGATACACATGCAGAGGTTGTCCGAAGACTCATAATTAGAATTCCAAACGTATGTATGTGTCAGACCACTATTGGCTACCAAAAAAGCAAAGCACAGATGTTGCATGAACATGTACATCTAGTCAGACATGTAGCAGCAACCTACCAGTATGTACTAATATGATGCACTCAAACATGAACTGGTGGTCACAGTCCATGTGCCCATTAACTCACACATACAACATAGTAAATGCTGAACATCAAAGAATATAGTCCAATGTAGGTAAATAAAGTGTTGATATATAAAAAAAAGGTTGAAGAAAAATATACATAAATAACACCCACTCTAAAATAGCTTAAAAACTAATCTAATTTCCTAAACCTATCTAAACTAACTAACCTTACACTACCTAACTTAACTTAATGTACCTAAGCTAAACTATGATCACGCAGACAACTAAACATCAACCCCCACCCCCTTAACACATCAATGCACAATAGACATACACATACTTAACCTACAGATAAATTAACTATTATTGTATTTAAAAACAAATACATATATTTTTTTTATACACTATCAATACACATAACATGACCCCCACCCCAAAAAGTTATTAAAATCCCCTATGATTAAAAAATGGAATAAGGTATCAAAAATCTACAACTAACAAACCTAACTAATCTAACTATGTCTACATATATTAACTACTATAAAATTACTAAGAAAAGGAATCTTACAGATTAAAAAAAACCTAACACAATAATTATCAAAAAATATATACAACAGCCCTCATATCAGGCTGATCAAATGTTTCAGTCTGTGCTGCACCATGTCCAATTTTTGGTGCAAAATGTCTATTTTATTGTCCATTGCTTCCAGTCTGTCCATCAATGTGTCCATGTCTTTTGGAGCAATGCCCTGTCCTCCTGACTGGCCAGATGTGGAGGGGGTGGGTCCAACAGCTCCTGGTGCTGTGCCTGGGGCCACGGTAGGCACAGGAAGCTGGGGTGTCTGCCTGCCACCCTTTGCCGCGGGGTTGGTGACCCATGTATTGGCAGCCCGCTGTTTCTCATACTGCCAGGAGGTCCACCGGAAGCCCTTTGCCACGGACAAGATGTGTGTGTATCGGGCCTTCCTGATGCGGAAAGCCTGTTCCTCTTCGGCATTCGTGTTATCTGTATGAAAAGAGGGACATGTGTCAGTTCACCAGAACATGACGGACAGAAATTCATAGGAAATGCATGCTATCATGTGTAATGTAACCAACATTCGGGCAAATCATGTGGTAAATTTGTGGCCCACACACACCAATACAGAACTACTGATTTTGGTCTGCACATGCTGTGCAGTCAACTGAATGTCATGGTTGCACGTTAATCATTGCCACACTTGACATAGTAACTAATTAATGAGGAGCCATATGAATGAAAAACGAGGCAACAGGCATCATGGCATTTGATCATTTTCTCAAAGAAATTCCATCTGGCTAGCCTTGTATAAGTCATGGAGTCATGTGGACATTAATCTGCAATGGATGCTAAGTTCTGACAGTGTCACAGTTTGTCATGGATCAAGAACATCTTCCCTAGAATATTTACCACTTGCCCATTCATTTCACACTCCAACAGAGGAATGCAATGTAGTAGCAATTTTCTTTTAGGAACACAGAGATGTGGTTGCTGTCTCAACACCAAGGAGACTCATAATTGATTACAATACTCAAGTTGAATGGCATGCAGCATGCCACGTAGTACTTTCATGGTGAAATTAACGTCTGCTTTGTTTTTACAGCATACATGCAACGAGCACTAAAATGTAGACTATAGTTTTAGTGTGTATTGTCTAATCTACAACACACCAAAACAGTTCTACTGTAGCTTGCAGCTACTTAGTCATCATGACATAGGATCAAGGATGCGTCACAGCATCATGACATAAGTCCTACATTGTCATGAATGTGAATGCAATTGTTGAATACAGGATGTGCCACACTTGTGTGTTGACATACTTTAATAGTGTCACCTACCGTATGCACCAAAGCAAATCAAAGCAATGTCACCATCATCCCTCATCTGTCCCATGGGGAAAAAGGGACAATCAAGCTGTACAGTTCCAAGGATGACATCTGAAGGACTCTTGCACAGCTTTTGAAGTGTTTGGACTCCAGAAATGCTCCCCTGCAGTCCATGCATTAATTGTGAATGCATCAATGCTGCCCAGGGTCATCATGGCACTAGGGCATCTGATTGATTGTTCCATACACATCCAATCATCTGTGGGAACCCCATTGTAAGTCAAGTACAAACAGAAATTTGGAAAGTGGGTCTTTAATACGTCTAGACATAAGATGAGGCTGTCAGCCAAATAATCATCTAGGAGGGTGATTCCTGTCTCACAAACAAATTGCTCTGTACATTGAAAAACAAAAAGCCAGCATACTCTTTAAAGAAGCCTTGATGAAGTCCAGGAGGACGAAATGGGCATGGGCTGCCATCTTTTGTGTTACATGTAGGAAAAGTCTATGCATGGACACTACACCAGCTGTGGAACATCATCCTGGAAACTGGGTGGATTGTTTAAGCCATTTTTTCAACATAAGGAAATACATGCATACTAGTCACATTGCTTTGCTGTTATTCGGTGCATATGGTACATAGTGTCATCTAGACTCCGTCATAGGAATAGTGGATACATATCCAAGGTCGGTGGGTCTTCTAGCACAATGGAACCACATGATAAATGTGATGAGCTACAGATTGAATGCCAACTACATGACTCACAGATATATTGATGTGCAGATCGCAAGGCATATCAACTGGACAGTTCCCTACATTACAATTTAACATTGTCATTGACCCAGCACAAGGATTACAGCAATCAAATACATAATATACTATACACAGTACGCAAACACGCCATCAAACTCGTGGACCTAATCAACACATCCTCCACGGACGTTGCCTTCCTGACGGAGACCTGGATGACCGCCTCCTCTGCGCCCGACATCGCCATAGCCATCCTGGACGGCTACAAGATCACTGGCAGGAACCGCAACAACGGAGTAGGACGTGGACTCGCCATCGTCATCGTCAACAAGAACACCCTCCGGGGCTCAACCAGCACTGACGACACCCTCAGCACCGTCGAACTCCTGCACTTCAAGATCCACAAAGACCACAACACCATCCTCAGAGGAACCCTCGTCTACAGACCCCCTGGACCCTGGCCTCAATTCAGTGACACCATCGCCAATTTCGTCAGCACGCATGCCATGGCCTCCACTGACTACATCCTCCTCGTAGACCTGAACTTCCACCTCGAGAACAGCAAAGGCGGCAACTCCGCCAACCTGATAGACAACCTCGGACTCAGACAGCTCATCAGAACGCCCACCCACTCCGCCAGCCACACGCTTGACCCCAGATTCTCTTCTACCTCCCATGTCACTTTCAGCCACACCACCAAACTCCACTTGACCGACCATCGCTACATCCACTTCACCTTCAAGAAACCCACTACACCCCACCACACTCAACTGATCACATGCCGCAGCTGGATCAAAGTCAACGATGAACAGCTTAACACCACCCTTGCCCAGAGCCCATACGCCAACCCGACCAACACTGACTCCGCCACAAGCAACCGCAGGCTATGGATCAATGACTGTGCCAACACTCTCACCCCGATCAAAAGAACCTCCAACAGACACATTGACAAGAAGGCTGGCTGGCTCACTGTGGACATACAGGCTTCCATACAAACATGCCAGAAACAAGATAAGAAATGGCACCACAAACAGACACCAGACAGTATGCGGGCCACAAGAACGCCATCCTCAGACACCATCACCTCATCTGAACTGTTAAAAGGGCCACCTCCAAGGACCGCATAGACAACAACGCCCCCAACAACAAAGAGCTTTTCAACATCGTGAAGGTACTCTCCAACCCCGGCTCCAACACCAATGACATCCCAACATCGCAAGACCTGTGCGACTCCCTTGCCACCCTCTTCCATTGCAAGATCGCAGACATCCACAATAGCTTCAACAACCAAAACGCCTTGACAGTCACCGACACCTCAGACCCCCCGGCCACCATCCACACTGACCCCCTGCTCACCTGGACCAATGTGAACAACGACGACAACATCCAAATCATGAACACCATCCACTCCGTCTCTCCGTCTGACCCGTGCCCGCACCACATGTGTAACAAAGCTAGCACCACCATCGCACCCCATCTCCGCAAGGTCATCAACATCTCCTTCGAGACTGCGACCTTCCCGGCGAGCTGGAAGCACGCCGAGATCAACGCCTCACTCCAGATGCAAGGGCCCTTCGGCTACTCCAGTCCTAGTGGCAATGGGCACTCCATTTTGCCTTGTGGATAGTGGCAAGGCCTGTCTGACACTGTTGTGGTTTTTAATCTGTCCACACATGTCTCCATGTAGTACAACATTCACAACATGTTACATCATGGTCTTTGGAATTTGAGTGCGAAATCAAGGTTCACACTGCAGCAGGAAGTTGTGGTCATACCATAGTTGCCCACATACAGAGTCTAGCTTCCATCCTCGCACATCATACACATCACTGGTGGCGTTGGGGTCTTCAAAGCTGTTGATCTCCCCCTGTGTATATGGCAGTGGGCCACCTAAAAGAACAGTAACAGATGTACAATTAGGTATTGAATCACATCATATGTACATGCAATTCTTAAAAAAATTTCTTTAGCGTGACACATGCATGTAATTACCAGGCCGTGTCACTCCTTTTACATTGAGTACAGCCATATTTTTCCACCCACACCCGGACACTGTAAACACTTGATTAATTCCACATCACTGTTCACTGACTGTGGAACAAACATGTGTGGCATCCCTGTGATTTTGCACATGCATCAACAGATTCATCAGACATGCCCTTATGCAGATACTGTTGCCAACTGCTGTAAGGATGGCTGTTTCAAAAATGTGTCTGCACATGCACATGTGTAAGCATTTATTTGCCTCAGACACTCACAACACTTCTTCGACTCTCAACATTCCCGCAGCATGTAAAACTCTATCTTGTTCTCTGATTGCCCACTGATATGACCTTGCAGATGAATTTCGCATTGTGGCTCACACATGACTAGTGTTACATTTGGCTGCCTGCTTCACACTCCGTTCAGGATGCTGATTCACCTGAAGTGCATCCACCATGACGAATACAGAGTTCAAGGTGTACATCCATGAAACATTCAAAAGAACATGTAGCTTGATGCATGTACACACTGCAGATGCACAGTATTAGCCCATCAGCCAAACCCCTCTTTAGCCAGCAAAAAGACAAACTCAATCATTGGCCATGCATATACACAATCCATCAGCTCAAACTTGGATCACTTTGTATGGACTGTACCAGTGTCAAATCTATACGATACAAGATTTACATACCCAGCAACACCCATGGACAGTAATACAGACTACAATGCACTCTGGCATTCACCACCAAGTACACGCACACTACGTACACACAAACCTACACCAACTATGGATCATGAAATGCCCCCCTTTGAAGATTAGCCATGGAGATCTGTTTCATCCTCAAAAAACTTGCAACAGATGGAGCGTTACTCACAGGAATCATGGGAAACACTACCTTTCCATCACAAATTTGCAAATGCCTCACCAATTAATAATCCCATATCATGAATAGTTTGCAACAACTGTCTGGAATGTGTACATGCCATTGCACTCAATAGGTACATCAAAATCACAAAGTTAAGCTCAAGCCACAGCACGCTCAACAGCAAACACCTACGTGCACAGATCCGGGTCTGGGCAGGACAACACCCCTGTGGGAACCTCGTCCAAATACCTTCCTGCCCCTGAGCACATACATCATTGCCCAACATGCAATCACATACATGTACCACATACTTGTGACATAGCTCAACTCACATCTTGACTACATCAGTGTCAACAGATGTGCAAAATGCATGGACAAGCTTGTAAACATCAGACAGTAACAACTTGTCACAAGCCACAGCCACAAGGACGGTCCCAACATCAACACATCCACCACACCCAGACCACATACCCCCATGGACTGACCTGTCTGACGTACACCTCCATGTCAACTAAACAGCTGCATCCATATAAAACAATTAGCACCCCACAAAGGAAATGACAGAAGATTGACATATAAAAACTATTATGAGCCACAAACCAAAATGCCAACAACACCTTGCACTACACAAGCTTGGTTCTCAATGGACCACACAGATGGTTATCGTAATGTGGAGATGATGTTGCACCAGTCTCCAACACCGACACACAGCAGCACAGGAAGTCAACATGGTTCACAAACAGACCACATCATTTGTGAGGCACATGCAGACACCATTTGGCAAAGATGAATAACGGCGAGGCTAAGACACAGGAAATCCCCTTAAGAAGGATCCAAACCAAGAACACCATATCAACAATCCACCCACACATCATATTTTTTAATGAGCAAGTGAATCACCCAATCAATCCTCACTAACTCCTGAAATGCAAATGTAAGAATCCACTTCACGAGTTACATTTGCAGAACTTGCATTGTGCATACTGACATCTCCCCCTCATAGGACCACTACAACAAGCTCTGCTCATACTTCCACATGGATGTTATGTGCCTCCAGGATAATTTCCAGTATGAGACACAGGTCTATGAAAAAAAAGAAATCTTCATGCAAACCCAGCTACCCCTCCATCTCATCTTGGACAACATTAAGCACCACAGACAACGCATCTACCATGAGACTCATCCACTGATGATCACAAATGAACCCCTGTCACAAACCTCTCCTACCAATCTGCCACACACGTCACTCCAGCATTAAGCGTTTACAATGAAGTCGGCTGTGTAATAGTGAGATTATGCACCTTAAGTGTAACTGCGCCTACTTACGAACCACATTCAATGAGCTGACTACAATCAACCTGCGCAGACCACACCATGCACCTCTCCTTTTGAAATGTATAGAACAGACTCTGCAACTGCAGCTGGATTCCAACCCTCACATGTAAGTAGCCTAATAATGATTCTGATGCCTGGTTGATTCATCGATTGATGCCTCATGCTTACATACACAACCAGAGTCATGTATATCTTGAAATATGCACAGGATATGGACTGAAATACAAGAGTGTGCAGCAATGATGCAACACCAGACCTTTGTCTGCACCACACTGTTTAAATTCCCAAGCACTGGAATACAACATGGACATTTTCAAGATTCCTTGTGCAAACAGTACTTCACTATTTTCAACATACTGGTGGTGCTGGTTTGTGCTCTACATTGACAATGACCTGCAAATCCAGCCAGCGTGTCTTACCATGCCCTTGTGATCATGCAACCTTTCCACTCAATTGTTTGCAAGGAAGCTATGTTCCATGTTGTTAGCTGTGGATGTTCACACACAACACCCATAGCCACTGATGCATTGCCAGACTTACAAAGGAGCAATAAACTGTGAAAGCATCAGAATGGCACTCCACCCTAGGGCTGGCATAGTTTGTCAAAATAAATGTGAATATTTATTCATTTCCTTTTCCATCGCTCAATGCATGCTGCATTTGACTGCACACATTGGGGGAGTTAATCTGATCAATTGTAACATTAGGGTGCATGAAGGTGCCCCTTCATGAACAGACACTATCGCCCCATGACGTAGGCAGCCATGTTCCTGTGTGCAAGGTTGCCTGCACCTGCACATGGTGGCAGGTTGTGTGCCAGCACAGGGCTTGGCACAGAGATTCCACATGTGGTGTAAAAGATGTTTGATGCCTGCAACTTGGAGGTAATTCTGCTTTGCATAGTCAAATGTCTTGCAGCACCGTGCAGCGTTTGTATCCTACTGATCCGCCCCATAGTTTAAAGCATCACAATAATATTTCCACTTTTGGCACTGGTGCCTGTGTGTGTGTGAATACAGACAATTTCTATTGCAACATCATATAAATTGGTTACAACATATGTGTCTGTGACCACACAACAATCCTTTTTTTGACTGAGATCATATGTAATTCCACCCAGACCATTGCAACGCCAATTGATCGATCATACGATTTGTACAGAGGGAGATATGGCATAGCTTGTCACCTCTGAGGAAAACAATATGAGTACCAACAAACATTTACTTACCAACTGGACAACCAACCTCCAGGCCAAGATGGTCAAGCAGGTCAGCCTCCCTGGTGATGACATCCTGCCAGTGGTGCTTGATTTGGTGGGGTGTGCGTTGAACATCAAAGAGACGCCCCAGATGTTGCTGCACCTGGGTCCACCGCCGCTTGCGCTCCTCCGTGTCGTACCCCTGGCTAACTCTGCCACCCATGCTGATCTTCCTGAGCAGGTAGTGAAAGATCAGCCATATGAGGCCGCCAAACTCCCTGTTGGTCAAATTTCTTGACCTTCCCAACATATTAATTTTTTTCTTTTTGGAAAAGGAAACTTACAATCACTAATAAAGGAAACGTATACAAAATATTAACTTAGATAAATAAGCAATTACCCCACCTGTATATGAACACTAAAACTAACTACCCCTATTAACAAACACCCCAAAATACAAATATTACTGACACACACAAGACTGACAAATGACTCAAGACAGACAAACAAACTTCAAAAGACACAGAGGACTGACAAATAACTCTTGAAAAGACAAATAGAAACAGCACAGACTCCAACAAGCTCCTCCACCAAGCACACACCTAGAGATAATGAGTGGAAGGGAAAGTAACTAGGCACTTCCTGGTTTGGGAGGTTCTGGAATCATTGCATCATTTCCTGCTTAGATGCGACACGTTTTGACGTTTTGTGTCACGCTTCCGTCGATGCATAGATTTCCAGCTCTTGCTGTTCATCTCACGTATGCATGCATGACGCTTCTTTGTTTTGCGTGTTGCATCATGCATTAACATGCATTATTCATTACAAAGCGTGACGTTTGTCACAGTGCGTGGCGCATTATTGAGATGCTACCCGTTTTTGTGACTTTGCGACACTTTACATGTAGATGCGACTTGTTTCTGGGGGCTGAGTGAGTAGAGTCAGATTAGTAGATGCTTTACTCGTGGGAAATTGCGTCACTTTACACGGGATGCAACACTTTTCATGGGGATTATTGAGGCAGATTATAAAATGATCCACGCTTGGCTAATTGCGACACTTTACAGTGAGATGCAACACTCATCTGTGGTCTGAGTGACTCAATCCTAATTTGTCACTGTATAGATGTGTATGTGTGGGGGAAGAACTACCAGGAAGTGTTGCATCGTAGCACCGTGCGCATTTCGCCTGCGCAATGCTGCGGCACTCCTGAATGCACAGGTATGCCACGTATTCACAGGAATATGTTGCATTTCCATGCTTCACCCTGCGCTGGTGTACGCGCTAGGCCTGGACCCTTGGAGCCTGGTGCATGGATGCGTGCGTCACGGGATATTATCTGTGTGCATGAAGGGGCACCTCCCTGCCCATGAACAATCAATACAGGCATTATCCACTTGAAATGAGTGCTCTAGACTGCAGCACGGATATGAAGCGGGAGAAGGCAAGCTGAAAATACAAAGGGGCAAATTTACAAGCCCTTTACGCCATATTTGTGGGGCCGTTGCCTCACTTTTGTGACGCAGTGGCGGCGCTAAGCCAGCGCCATACTGTTGTCTATTTACAACATGACACATCACTTTTACGGCCATGCTGCGTCAAAACCCTGCGCCTGCTTGATGCATGCATAACGATTGACGCAGCATGTTAGGGATAGGGGCAACCCGAGCCTTGCAGGAGCTGCGTTTCTCTTGCAACGCAACTTCAGCAATGCGCCGCATTTCCACAGGAGGATGCGAAACGCATCTGCCCATCCGTGCACCACGGTGCACCACATTGTCAATGCGGCGCATCAGTGTTGGCGCACGGGTGGGCAGATGCGTCGAAACTCTTCTGGTGCATCCCTGTTGATTAGCAGAGATGCGCCAGAAGTAGAAAATCTGCCCCAGAATGTCTCCTTTTTGCAACTCGTTACGCCACCTCTAGGGTGGTTTAGTATTCAAATGCATCTACAGGATATCAATAGATTGGTCAATCTGGATATGTATCTTGTTCCATGTGTGTTGTGTGTGAACTACCACAGCAACGGACATGCAACTCACCTTCTACGCTAAGTGCTGCATGTGAAGCGGATGTATTTTGAAGGAGATGTTAAGTCACACAGGGTGGCTTTTCCTCTCCCTGTACATATGGATGGTCCCCATGCACCACCATTACGTCAGACAAAGTGACGTTGTGGTGTCTCTGGGGGCTTGTCATTCTACCCGGAGTTGTTGTGCATGGGATGTGTAATGTATGGTACATGTGTGTATTCTGTCTCAACATGTTGCCTTATTGAATGTTGACTTGTGTGGTTAATTGTCACCAACATTTCCATATGTAATGTTATATGTGTCTATAATCACTGTGAATTAGGATTGGTTTGTGAGTGGTACTTCCAACTTGCACTTGCACAGCAGGTGCCTAACATTACATCACACATTGTTGGCACTGCCTGCATGTCATTGCTTAACATGTGACTGTGCGCAAACATGTGGCTTTTGTTCTGCTCCATGGCTGGACTGCTGCATCACTTTTCACATGTCCATACGTGACACATCAGCATCACAAGGAGGTTTTGCTTTAGCACATGTTTTTAAATGGGTGATATTCGGGGCCACTTTCGGCAGCTATGCTTGTCAGGCACACCACACAGACATCCTTAACTCATGTTGCAAGTGTGCATGATTCACTGCATGTCAGCTATTTGTGCAAAATAGGGTTGCACACAACAATGAAACATGTTTTGGAGCTGATGTTTCATTCCTGTGCTATGCCAGTGCCACAGCTTGTCACAACCAGGGTGCTTGGACTGGCATGCAGCGGCAGTTTCATGTATATCGGCACATGTATATGTGTATCATATGAACTTGAAAGTTAATGTACACGAAGTTGACGAGCCAACTTTAAATTTTAATATGTAATTTATTGAACATTGTAACAAACAAAGTTTCTAAATCATGTGAAGAATTGTGTGACTATGTGTGTGCGGCGTCGTATCCCTGCTGCGGTGTGGTGGATGCCTTGGACTTCGGGTTGCCCTTCATCAACATCCTCCACCTGTCCAGGCTGCTGTTCCTCCTCCTCCCAGGGCACATTTGATTTACACAGATGTTGTGTAGGATTGCACAGGTCATAATCATTTTGCACACAGTTTCCGGCGAATACAGTAGCCTTCCGCCTGATAAATCAAGGCAACGGAATCTGGACTTCAGCATTCCAAAGCTACGTTCAATGATGTTCCGAGTCCGGCAATGGGCATGGTTGTATGCCTTCTGTTGTTCAGTCTGTGGATTAGCAAATGGTGTCATCACCCACATCTGTAGTCCATATCCTTGATCAGCTGTAATTGGAAGGTAATAGATACGTGTTACTTTAGGCTGACATCAGTATACATGGCATATGTCCTATGTCTACTATGGCTACCTGCGCAATGTTTGAAACTACTCAAGTACATGTTTATAGGATTCATGTGTGGTGTGGGTGGACAGTGTGTGGCCTTGACTCCTCTGATGTGTGCACGCTAAGCGGGGGATGGGCAGTTGCTTTTTTCAACACATATCATCTAGCAGCCCAATTTAAATGGTGCATGCAGAACATGGGTGATTGTTTGCAGGACACTGTGGAACAGGGGGAGAGGGCCCTGGCCTTCAAATACTCTCTCAAATTGTACTGTACCTCCATATTCCAACAGGCAGCCTCCCAGGGGAACTCAAAACAGCATGGCGTGGTTAGATGGGGAGCTTGACAGGGGCAAAGATTGATGTCCCATATGCACATGACATCGCATTATACATGTGTGAGGTATCAGTTCACTGTGGGACCAGGGGCGACTGTCTGTTTGGTAGACAAAGGGTATGACTGATATTGTGTATCGGTATGAGGATGGCGTGCTCCTTCCCTTTGCTGACCTACATGAGCGATCAGGGAGCAACTTTTAGTTGCACACAACACTTACTATGGCTCTTCGTCGACACTGGAAGGAGGGCCTCATGGCAAACAAACCAGGCCTGGGATGTCAATACATAGTAACAGTGGTGGGAAACTTCCATGCGGTTACATGGCAAGAGATGCTGTTGCCCCGGACAGAACTGCGGCATGAATGGAAACTAGCCAGGGGTGAGGATATAACAGATGTAACATGTGACAATATTGTAGGGTGGTCATGGAAGGGCACTAGGGACACACACTTTCAGTTGGTGCACTTTGACATCTTGCATTGAGCTTACCTCACACCGGCAAGACGTCATAAATAATATTTTACAGGCAGGCTCAGCATCCACGTTGCTGGGGGGAGGGTGCGGAATTCCGCCTCATCATCAGGGTCTGCCCACAATTGACTGCATATTGGATTGCAGTATTGACCTCATTGGACATACTTAATGACAGAGACTTGGCATCAGATATGGGACCTTGCATACTACATTGGTTCCCCCACGCAGCTCAGAATGAGATCACTAGTACATTTATTGATATGGTACTCCTGTTGGCTGAGCACGAAATCACTTTACATTGTAAATAAAAAGGTGCCCCACCACAAGTAGATGTAAGGAAGAATTAATCATATGTGCTGAATGTGAGTGGGTGGTTACTTTGCAATAGGCGAGGAGAGTGGGAACTGAGAATGCGGTAGATGTGTCTAAAGCATGGGACACATTATTATTGCTCTTGAATGTTCCGGACAGTGATAGCGATGAGTATCCTGTAGGTAATGCTCCAAGTGGGGAGGACTAGGCACACTCTCCCGGGAACTGCAACAGTGCAAAGTGAACAGGGCCTTTGAGCAGCGTAACCTCCCAGCCATGGTGAAGTTCCCATTGCATTGTTATCAATACCCTACTAGCAAAGCTTCAGCAGTACTAACTCACACTGTGACACTTCATTAGAGCTGAGAGTGACATGTCTGGGTGGAGGGATGGGAGGGGAGTAGTAGTGGTGGATTAGATTAGAATTGATCGCTGAGTATAGTTGGAACAGATGCTTGTGTAAAACAACACACTATCGGACTTTCCTTGATATCTGTGCTACTCATTTAGGATTTTGTGAGGAATGGATTTTGAAAGTGCAGGAAGCTTATCACCCAATGGTTTTAATGTGTTTCCACTGTTCCTTCAGTACTATGTTCGTATGCAGGCAATATTACACGGATGTATGTATTTGCAATTGTTCAATTCAATCTATTATGTATTGAAATAATAATGAGTAAAATGATGGATGTTGCTGTGGATGTTCTCATACGACACACATGACACAAGACACAATTTCAAATTTGGTGTGATTCGTAAATATGGCGATGCGTCTGAATGCTACAACACCATAGGGCTGGTGTAGCGTGGCGCAACAAGGGGAACTTTTTCAGTTCTCCTTGTAATTTTACTTTCAATGCATGCTGCATTCTACAGTACACTTTTGAAGAAGCTAATGCCTGTGAAGAATAACTTGGGGGCAGCATTGTGTCACTTTGTAGACATTGACAATCTCACCATGACACAGGATGCTGTTTTTACACATGCACAGGGGAGAGCACAGGCATGCTACATGTTATGTTTTGCTTTATTGCACACTTTCAAACATTGTGCATTGCACATCTGGGCACATTACAATGTGTGGGTACAGATGACGTTTAGTCTGTGCACTGGAGAGTCAGTAGCCTGGCATTGTGGTCCCAAAAATGTTTTTTTTAAACACTGTTTTGATGTTTTTGGGCCTGCATTGTCATTCATTATGCTTGACATGCCCCTGAACAGGTAAGTTTATCAGATGGTGCACCAATACATGCTTACGGTGTGTAATTGCTATGTGCCCTTGTATAAACATGGTTGCCCATTCTAATAGTATTATTTTGCTATTTACATGCATTTCTTACAGCACCTTTCAATAGTTAATTTGAGTTAGATGCCATGTGTGCATATGTCGTCAGTGTGACTTGGTGATCAACAAAGTTTTATGTGTGATATTTCCATGCATTCCTATCTGGTGTCCCTTGGGACTTTAAGTTATGTTGCTATTTGTGTATGCAGCTTTGTACTGTATGTTATGTGGTTATAGTGTATATGTGGCAATGCATTTTCACATTGATGTATTGCATCATTTGGACCTAAGGGCATGTAATGTGGCTGTAATGTGGCATAGTAGAAGCTACTGTTGCAGAATATACTTGTATATACATTAATTTGTGCTTACATACAAGAAGCCCATTGCCATATTGTCCATTTTCGAAACGTTCATTGATGAGGCTGTTTCGGAATATATAGGAGTCATGCACACTCCCAGGGTATTTTGCAAGAACATTGACGAATTGTCCCCGATGGTCCACAATGGCCTGGACATTGATAGAGTGTGTGTGTTTTCGGTTGCGGTATAAGTGTGACGTAACTGCAGGTGGTACAAGCTGTACATGCGTGCAGTCCATTGCTCCAAGCACATGGGGGAATCCAGCAATGGCATAGAAGCCTTGTTTAATGTCCATCTGCTGCTGGTGTGTGTTGAGAAAATGGATGTACTGTGGTGTGAGCCGAAGGATGGCATCCAAGACCGAAGGGAGGAAGCCGGAGAAAGATGCCTGTGAGACCCCTGCCACTTGTGCAGCTGTTAGTTGGAAGGATCCAGAGGCCAACATATGTAATACCGCCAGTAGCTTTGACAGTGGTGGGATGTTGTTGCCCCTTTCAGTTGGAGCCTGGATCTGTGGTGTGATCTGCCACAGCAGATTCAGAATGGACACTTTCCTGAGCCGATACAGTTTGATAACTTGTTCGTCCCGGAGTCCAATGAGGGTGGTCCTTGGACGGAAGATGCGCTCCTTTCTCCAGCGCTGCCTTTGTCTTAATGGTGGAGGGTGAGGTTGTGGGATTTGTTGTGGGGGTGGTTGTTGTCTTCTTTGTGCAACTCCCAGCTGCAGGATTAGTAGGTCCATATTGCTTGCTGTGCTTCCAAAATCATCTGCGGCACTTTATTTCAAGTTTTGGTGTACTTGCATCATTTCCTGCGCGTGGGTTTATGAGGCGCAGGTTTTCTGGCGCATTATCCCATTTGCGTGATGCATTACTTAGATGCGTCGACGCGGGGAAATTACATAAATATGCCTATGTTGGAAATTCGTCGCTTTTTGGTTGGGAACACCTACCTTGCTTATATTAAAACGTACGCGACGCAGCCGATTCTGACGCAGCTCCATTCCGTCGCATCTCCGATTACGTGACGCATCTCCATGGATGCGTCACCTTATAAATTTTGCGCAAAAAAAACCCGCCAATGCGTCACAAAAGTGACGCAACGGCGGCGTAGAAGTGGCGCAAATCCAACATAAATCTGCCCCTGCATGCTTAGTGGAAAAAGGAGGGAGTTTGACGTTAAGTGGATTGGGCTGAGGGAAGCTGCAAGGGCAGAAAACTCAAGAAAGTACTGGCATCTGATCGCGGAATATTGTGATTCCAGGCAAAGGGTTCCACCCATAACAATCCTAGAGAGAGACTGTGTGGACTATATTTCTCTATTATATAAAAATAACAGTCTAGTACCTCCCGTGATGATCAACGGGGCCAAACCAATTTTATTGAATTTGCTGAATTTGGCCCCCCATCAAGAGAGGAAGTGGTAAGATACATAAAGAATGCTAGAACCTCCGGCGCCCAAGGGCCGGATGGAATTCCAACTGTATTGATCAAAAAGGAGCCAGAAGCATGGGGTGATATTTTATAGCCACTGTTTAGCTATTGTTTTTTTTATGAATAAAATCCCCCTTTCTTGGAAGGGGAGCATTATAGTCCCTTTGTATAAAAAGGGACCAAAAACCCTGCCGGCCAGTTTAAGACAGATTGCCCTGTTGAACGCCTCAGGCAAACTATTTGCAAAAAGTATATTATGTCATCTTCAACAATGGGCGTATGATCAGAATATTCTACCACCGGAACAAGCTGGTTTTAGAAAGAATCATGGCACTCTGGATAATATAGCAGTCGTTCAGACTATTGTGGAGAAATATGTTTTCTCACGAGGTATGTCAGTGCATACAGCCTTTATTGATTTCTCCACAGCGTTTGACAAAGTGGACCGCCAAACGCTGTGGAGAAAGCTTCTTCTTCTTGGCATACCATATCATCTTCTGGGCCTTATTATGGAACTACACACAGATACCTGGTGCCAGGCTCTGAAGGGAGGTTCACAGGGGTTATCATGCACAATTAGAACACACAATGGGATTAAGCAGGGTTGCTTATTAGCACCTCTCTTGTTCTCCCTGTATATTGCTGATCTCCCCGGTGCACTGATCTCGGTGAGGGAATATGCCCCTTGAATTGGCGCAGTGTCCGTTGGCTCTCTATTATACGCAGATGATGTTACAATATTTGATCTAACGCCTATTGGCTTGCAACGTCGTCTAGATGCCCTAAGTAAATATGCAGAGGCCCATTTCCTAAAAATTAATATTGCAAAGAGCAAGATTGTGGTCTTTCGTAAGAAGGGGCTTAGAATAAAGAGATGTCTAAAATGGATGCTTGGCTTCGAAAAATGTGAATTAGTCGATTCGTACTTATATTTGGGGAAAGTTTTTTCAAAAACAGGCCGAGACTTGGAGCACATTAAACACCGTGTTAGTAAGGCTGTCTCCCAAGCGTGTGCATTAAATAGATTTTATAAAACTTGCGGGAGAAGCCATTTCAGCCATGTATTATCAGTTTACAAGGTAAAAATCCCTCCCTCACTAATATATGCTGCCGAGGTATTAGATATGAATTATTGGTTCTCCTTTGATAAGGCAGAAGGACGAATTCTGCGTCAAATTTGCAATTTAAATTCTTTGGCCGCTCCACATGTACTACATCTTGAATTTGGTTTGGCTTCGTCTTTTACTTTATCCTTGGCTGAGGCTCACCGGTGGGGAAATTCCCTCTCCTGGGGGGAGGAGGGTACACATAGGGCTGCCCTGAGAATAGAGATTTTTGACATTTTAAAAGATCAATCAACGTTTATTAGATCCTATGCCCAAGTCTGTTTTGAAACAGATTTTAAAGAAGTCCATTCCCTCTATCAGTTTGGCTAGAGATGTTGCTTTAAGTCAGTCCAGGCCCAGAAATGAGGTGGTCAGTGGGAGTGCCTTGGGGAATAAACCACAGCCTAACCTATCTTGGAATATGCCTCATGGGACTAGAAGGCTGATACTCCTACTGAGACTTAACTTGCTGCCTCTAAGAGAAGTTACTGGTATCTGAGAAAAAATATCAAGAGAGAAAAGAATCTCCAAAATGTGCCAATTACAAATTCAAGATCAAAATCATGTTTTATTTATATGTATAAAATTGTGCTAGGCGTGTATTCTTAAAGCCATTTTTTATCTAATTTAATATTCACTCTGCCCAGGAAGCGCGATCTCTGGTTCTGTCTCCCCCGAATGAAATGGCTTGTCATAAGATATATCAATTTTTTAAAACATGTTTCTTTATTTATTAGGAAATGTTTTATAGTAGTTTTATTCCAATGTTATATTATGTGAGTTGGTTGGATATTTGATTGTTTTATGTATTTATTGTACTATTTGCACATTATACAGTAGACTCAATATAAGAATTATCCTTGGGAGGTAGTGATGTATAAGAAAGAATTTTGTATAATATGTAAAGTTTGTCTCTTTTTTAAATTAATTGATGCGTCTTTGTGGACCACCGTAGGAGTTCCAAACCAAAATAAACAAATTGAATTGAATTGACAGCTATGGTAGAGCTAGAGACTGAATGGTGTATCTGGCGAAAAGACCCTGCCTTTAAAGAAGCCTTCAGTGTACGGCAGCACACTCTTGACCTGTGTTTTTATGAGGTAAGAATTCTATGAAGCTTTGAGACTAAATAACGTAAGCACAAACCATTAAGGACAATACAAACTGGATTAACATACTGACAAAAGTACTTTGGGGCATATCATCAAGGCCAGGCGATAAAATTATCGCCGCTTTAGCGGCGATAATTTTATTGCCTTATCAGCAAGGTCACGTTATCGCGTGAATCCTTGCCTTATCGCCCTTTTCCCCAACGCCGATCTTTGCATCTCTAATGAGATGCAAAGTGGGCGTTCCACCCCAAGATAACGGGAGAAATGTCGCTAAGCAACATTTCTCCTATTATCTATCCACACGCTAACCTGCAGAGTGACAAGAAAAGTAGCGATAAACTCGGTTATCGCTACTTTCCTTATGCCTGCTTTTCAACTGACTTAGCCATGATATCCTATGGAAGGTGTATATCATGGCTAAGTCTGCCTTGCCCTATCAGCAAGCTTTCGCCAAACGTTGTGCGATCATTGCTGGATTTCCAGCGATAATCGCACAGTTGGCAGCTTGCGCGTTGAATTTTATCGCTTTGGAGATAAGCGTTGCTGATAGCACGCTGTTATGTATAATGTGGTTGTCTGTGCAAAAGTAAACATGTACAAATGTAAGCATGTTGTTAGCACGGACCCTGTTTAGACTCTATGGATGTTCTAGAGTTTTGGGTCTGTGCCGAGGGGGTTCTCAGAGAGCAGTTACTAGCCTGCCTGGGTCGTATGCGGATTTCATTTGGTGGTGCTGCGTATTATTTGTTTAGGAAACACACCTGTGGGCATGCTTTCCCGATGCATCACCTGCGAACCGGAACCAGCAAGAAGAATCGACACATTACTCACCATACAGACTGGATTCGACGCAACCCTTCCTCTGCGTGCAGCTGGGCTGTTGCATCGCCTCTCCAAGGTTTCAGGAGTGTTGCATCTCTTTGTTTTCCGACTCTGCGGCTGTTTGGCTTGGGAACTTTTGACGCATTTACAGGTACTTTAGTGAAAAGTCAGGCATCCCTAGTTTTCTACGGTACAAGTTCTTGAAAACTCTTTAACGTCATATTTTTATCTGTGTATGTTGGATTTTTGTCGTTTCCCTCTTGTTCAGTTTAGATAAAGATACTTTATTTCTCTAAACTGGTGTGATGTCCTTTTGTGGTGTTTTCACTCTGTTACTGTGAGTGTTGGTACAAATACTTTACATATTGCCTTTGGGATAAGCCTGTCTGCTCGTGCCAAACTACCAACGGGGTGAGCAGGGGTTATCTAAAGTGTGCATCCCCCTTACCCTGACTAGAAGCAAGGGTCCCTATTTGGATAAAGGTACCTACCTCTGCCAACTAGAGACCCCCATTTCTAACAACTAGTGATTGGTATTAGACGCCATGGGCCTCATGTAGGTAGCCAAATACCGGTCGGTAACGGCCGATTTTCGGTAATTATACCATTACCGACCGGTATTTTGGCTATTGGTATGTAGGGGGTCAATTTCTGAAATCGGAATTTACCGAATCGGTAAAATTACCGAATCGGTAACGTTACCGATGTGGTAATTTTACCGATTCGGTAATTTTACCGAATCGGTAAATTCCGATTTCAGAAATGATATGTAGGGGGAGTGTGTGTGTGTGTTTAGGAGTCGGTATTTACCACCAACTTATAGTTGGTGGTAAATAATTAATGTATGTGTGTATGCATTTTGAAGCGCGTAGCAGTGTGCAATGTGGCATACATACATGCCCTTAGGGCATGTATGTGTGCCACATGTGCACACATGGCCGAATCAGGGGTGCAACAGGGTGTCAATGTGACACCCTGCCACTCTTGCATTTTCTCCACCATTACTGAATCGGTATTTACCGATTCGGTAATGAGGCATACCTTCCCCTCAATGGGAAGGTATGCCTCATTACCGAATCGGTAAATACCGATTCGGTAATTACCGAATTGTAACGAATCGGTAAAAAATACCGACTCATTACCTACATACGAGTTACCACTTCTAAAATACCGATTCGGTAACGTTCGGTATTTTAGAAGTGGTAACTGGTATGCTACCTACATGAGGCCCCATATGTGTTACACAGGCCCCCACTTTTATCCCACGCAAAGAGCTGGAAATGCCCATGTAACACTTGTACCATACTGCTCATTTTACGGGAATGTCTTGGCAATACAGAAGTATTAGGCGTCGGTATGGAATAACCTACCTACCAAGGGCTTTTCCCAATATAGACATTAGTACTACTGGCTTTGCTCCAGCATACATGCAACATTTCAAACACACAGACACAAGCGCAGAGATGGTCGGCTGCACCTCTACCTGCAGCAAAACTTTGAATACTTCTTCACTGGGGTAAAGATACTGTCCTGACATGTGAGGAATGGCTGACTGAACTAAATCCGATAGCACACTGTTAAAATGTCACCTACAAACTTAACAATAAACTGGACATCTGTTGAATCGATTTGAGGAAATTTTAAAACACAATAATGATCATTTGGCGACATGCCAGAGCGTAGGATGAGGCAGATAGCCACAAGTTGGTCAAAGTAGTTTTCAGAGTGCATCTCTTGCTTAGATCTACGTCACAGCCCACTCACTGACACTAATGACACCCGGGACAATGACAGACTCTCCCAATATGGGGTATGCAGGCAGTCAAGTGACGAGAGCAGGGGATTACATATTATTTCTCTATTGGTTCCCCATGAATGGGCCCCTCCATGGAGGTATGTATGTGCCACTGCATTGTTGAAGACCTTTTCATTGATTCTATTGATTCTATTGGTGATTGACTGGTTCCTTCTATCGTCCTCACTCCTTACACATAACAGTTGGGAATTTATTGTGTATTGTCGTATGTACCTTCCTTGGCCTTAAACTGTTACATGTTTTCTGGTTGATACTAAGGAAAGATATATTTGCTTTATTAGGAAATGTATATGCTTTAATTCATACTACTGGTGTTAGCGACTTATTGATATATACTTGCGCTCTTTAACTCCATCACATCTTAATTCTAATCTCCTTTACTTCACTTACTGTATCTTCAAGTGTTAATATTTACTTCTTTATTTATTTATTTAGAGGTTTTGTATAGCGCTGGCTAGACCCAGAGGTATCAGAGGGCTTTACATGAGTATGAAGGTAATAACGGTATAAAACAATATTTCAACAGCATGGAATACCAATAGGTTAACAACAGAGAAACAGCTTGATTATACACAGATCAAATAAACAGATAGATAGAGCAAGAGCTATATACATATATACATGAATATGGGAAATAAGATTTAGTATTATGATATGAAATGGAGATAGGCATGAAAGGCCTACAGGTAGTAAGTAGTTGGACGTGACAAAGGGGGTGGGAAGCAGATGGGGGAAGGGGGAAATTTGGTTGGAGAGGGGGGTATGGGAGGGGATGGAAAGGACTGGGAGAAGGAGCGGAGAAGAGCAGTGGGGGAGGGAGAAAGTAGAGCCAGTGGAATGTAGCGGGAGGGGAGGGGGTGTGGAGGGAGACAGTAGGAGACCAGGGGGTGATCGAAATGGTGGAAGGGGGTGGGGGAATTCAGGGGGTAAGTTAAGACCCCCAATATTTATTGAGGAGGTGCATTCTGAGGTCTTTCTTAAAGCTGATGTAGGTCTTTGGGGAGGGCATTCCAGATGTTTGGAGCATTTCCGGAGAAGGAGTGGGATTGTGTGGTTTTCTTTTTTAGCAGGGGTGGGACTAGGAGGAGAGCGTTGGTGCTTCTCATTGGTCGTGAGCTGCCCGCTTTGCTGAGTTTATTGGCGAGGTACGGCGGTGTATTTTGATGGAGGGCATTGTGCAAGCAAGCAGTTTTGTAGGAGGATCTGCCTTTGATGGGAAACCATTTAAGAGTTTTGAGGGCTGGGGAGATGTGGTCGAACCATTTGCAATCGGTGATGAGCCTGACTGCAAGGTTGAGAACCGATTTGAGTGGAGCTATGTAGACTTTGGGGATTCTGGTGAAGATGGCATTGCTGTAAT
This sequence comes from Triturus cristatus, assembly GCF_964204655.1. Classification (NCBI taxonomy): domain Eukaryota; kingdom Metazoa; phylum Chordata; class Amphibia; order Caudata; family Salamandridae; genus Triturus; species Triturus cristatus. Next base: position 344,723,363 of record NC_140581.1, read on the forward strand.
CAATTCGCGAAAGGACCAGTGATTGGACTACTAATTTAAAATCATCAGTTGGAAAAAAGGGTTTAATTTTCTTGAGATGACGGAGCCAAATTTTTTATGTGGACATTGAGAGTTAGGCTATTATCGATGGAGATACCAAGAGATTTGGACAAGGAGAGTGAGCAGTTGATGGCATTAAGGTCGGAGATCCAAGTTTGGATGGGAAGAGGGTTGTTTTTAGGGGAGAAGAGAATGATTTCAGTTTTTTTAGGGTTGAGTTTGAGATGATTAGATTGGAACCAGGATTGGATCTTAGTGAGGGTGTTGTTAAGGTGTAGGACGTCCGAGTGGGTTTTGATCTTATAGTAGAGTTGGGTATCATTGGCATAGAGGTGGTAGTTGATGCCTGCTTGTTTTAGGGTGAGGGGTTCCATAAAGAGGTTAAAGAGATAGGGAGAGAGAATAGATCCCTGGGGGACTGCTTGGGAGACCGGAGTAGGGTTTGATAGGCAGCCTTGAATTTCATTTGATGTGTTCGGTGTTGGAGATAGGAGACAAACCATTTATGGGCAGTACCATTGAGGCCAAAGCGATCTCTGAGCACATTAAGTAGGGCAGAGTGGTTAACTGTATCAAACGGTGCAGAGAGATTGAGGAGGATGAGTAGGCAGGTCTCACCATTATCAAGGGGGTGGTGGATGTCATCAACAATGTTTAGCATGGCAGTTTTAGTACTGCAGCCTTTCCTGAAGCCTGATTGTAGGGGGTCCAGTAAGTTAACATTTTTGATGTGTTTGTCTAATTGGAGCAGGACACATTTTTTGAGGGCTTTGGAAAGAAGGGGGAGGTTAGAGACGGGGCGGAGATTGTTTAGGTCATTAGGGTCGGCATTAGGGTTTTTAATAATGGGAGTGATTTGTCCAAGTTAGAGTGAGATAGGGACACACCGCGTAGCAAGGGAGGTGTTGATGATTGTAGTCCAAGATGGGGCAATGATGTGCTTTAGGTCTTGGCCAAGATTGGAAAGGGAGGGTGTCTTTAGTATGAGAAGACGGTTTTAGTTTAGCAATGATGTTAAAAACTTCGAGCTCAGTTACAGAGTGGAAATTATGCCAGGAGGCATTGTTTTTTATTTGTGGGTTTGGGTGTTTGGTTTCAAGAGGTGTAGTTGTGGGTAAGTGTGGGGAGAAGTTTAGGGGAGGTGTAGTAGTAGGCAAGTGTGAGGAGTAGTTCGGGTAAGGTGAAGTAGTGGGCAAGTGTGAGGTGGAATCAGGGGATGTAGGAAATGTGGTATGAGCTTTTAAGGAGATGTCAGGAGTATGTTGGGAGTTGGTTGGGATCTGAGTTGAAAGGAAGGATTGATCTATTTTGGTGATTTTTTCCAAGAAGAAGTAGGCAATTTCTTCACATCTAGCAGTTGAGGCCATCGGCTTTGGAGGTGGGAAGGATGTTTGGTTACGAACGATGTTGAACAGTTCTCTGGGTCTATTTTTGGCCCGATCCAGTTGTGTACCGAAGAAGGAAGCCTTTTCGTTAAAAATGTGTTTCCTGTATGTAGGTCTGGCTCATCTGAGGAGTGCCAGATGTGAGGGAGAAGGATGCTGTCTCCATGTTCTTTCCATCAGTCTTAGTGAGCGTCGTTGTTGAGCTCAGAGTTAAACCATGATTTGGGATGGGATGTTTCTTTGATTTTCTAGTTTTGGTGGGGCCATTTGGTCTAAGACATCAGTGACAGCTTTATTAAAGTGTTTAGTAAGCTCATTTGAGTTTTGGGAGAGAGGAGTGAGAAGAAATTGGTTTGGAGTTTAGACTCCAGTTCTCCAGGAGGGATAAGATTAAGATTTCTGGTCCATTTCCTAGGTTTAATGATTTTGGTGGGTGGGGGTTGGGTCGTGGTAGAAATGGAGAACAGTATGAGGTGGCGGTCAGACCAGTCGATAGGGATGATATTGGACAGGAAGGCCAGATCCTTATTGGTAATAATGGCGTCCAGAATGGCTCCTTTGGTGTGGGTTGGGGACTGGCATAGTTGTTTGAGGTCATTAATCTCAAGAAGATTGGTGAGGAGGGTGATTGTGGGATCATCAATATCATTCCAGTGAAGGTTAAGATCTCCAAGGAAGAGATTTTTTGAGTTGGATAATGAGGATTGAGTCAGAAGGTCGGATAGTTCATCAACGAAAGGAAGAGGATCTCCAGGAGGGTGGTAGATATTATGTAGACAAATTGGGTGGGAACCTTGGACTTTTAGTACAGCTGCAAGGTATTCGAAGGTAGAGTGGTCGGAGTTATGAACAAGGATAGAGTATCCTTGGGGGAAAGTAGGTCAAGTATGCTTGTTGAGTGGTCATTGAGCCAGGTTTCCATGAGGAAGGCGATGTCTATGGATAGTTTCAGAAATTTCAGTCGCATGTCGGGCAACAGATCGACAGTTCACAAGCAGGCATGCGAGGGGTTTGGGGTTGCTTTTGGGGGGTGGGCAGAAGTGGAAAATGGTGAGTTGAGGAGGGAGTCTGGGGGAGACGGGAGGGAAGGGGATTCTCTTAGTCCCCATAATAACTGAGATGTTGGAGTAGGGAAGAGGAGAATTGTTAGTTGAAGAACTAGGATGGTAAGAGTTACATAGGTCAATAAGGTCAGATGGGGAGAGAGGGATTGAGGTGCGGCGAGGCCTATGAATGCGGCAGTGGAAAGGAGTAGTTCTCCAATGTTTGTAGTTAGTGGGGGGGTTTCGGCTAGAGTAGGGGGAATTTTCACAATTTGGGAGAGTTCTAGAGCTGAGGGAAATAAAATCTTTGCTAAGTCGAGTGAGTTCTATCGCCAATGTAGAGAGATTGTGTTCTATGTTGCGTAGAGTCTGAGTTATTAGAGTGAGGGGGAACACAGTTGGGGAGGAGTAGGGGTATTGGGAATGTTCTGTGTGTCTAACACCAAGTCTTCACGGAGGCAGAATGCTGCTAGTTCCCAATGCCCGCTCTCCAGAACACACTGCAGTTCACGCAGCTGCTCCAGAGGGGAGGAAAGGGGATTTGGACAGAGAAGAGAAGAGACACTCCAACTACTCCTGGACTTCCTCCAACTCCGTCAGCTTAGTCTTCAGTTCTCTACACTGACTGCTGGGATTTGGAATTTTCCTAATGCACACAGGGAAACAGATAACCTGATAACTCTTTTGCATGTGGTACTAAATACTTTATCCTTCTGCTAACTATTCCTTCCCTACCAGGTTCTTCTGGAGTTTAGCTTCTCTTCATTTGATGTGGCTGCTTCAGCTCGCTCTCCTGGAGACTGAAGGTTCCTAATACACACAAGGAGAGAGAATCCTTTGATTAACACACTCCTTCCCCTCCCCACACCAATTACTCTCTTACAAGATCGTTCCCACCTAAAGCATTCTTGTAAGCTCTTGCAAACATTTGGTAGGCAGTTGTATATTGGATATCTACTCCAAAAGTCTTTCACTTCTGCTGGTAGTGCAGTTCATCACAGAGAAAGGTTTAGAAAGTCTCAGGTTTTCAGTAGTGCGCGCAAAAAGGAACAAGGTAGGTAAAGTAGGAAGGATAAAAGAGGGGAGACGCAAGGAAGCCAGGGTATTAGATCTTCAGAACTGTCTCCTTTGCGCAGTAGCATTAGATACTGAAGCCATGCAAATAATACTGGAATTGTCTTACTTTATTATCACTGAGTACTGAATCTCCTCAGGAATTTCGAGTCGCATTCACTTCAGAATACTGAAGTAGTTGAGCGTCCTCTCGAGCTCAAGAATGAAGAGGTAAACTCATAGCTCTGAGGAAGTCTGATTTAGAACACTTCCTCCCCAACCTGTCGCCTGAAATCTCCACATCCGCTGGGAAGCGTTCAAGGACTCAAGCCTCCAGGCGGTAGTCGGAAAACAGCTGAGCCGATAAGTTCGTCTACCTCAGTGACGAGAAACGAGAATAAGTTACTGCCGCTTGGGAGCATGCAAGGGTTGTAGGCTTCCCCTAACGGCTATGGAAATGCAGCGAATTACCAGACGCCCTCTCGAATTGAGTTATTTCGCAGAGGGTTACTTGACCAAACACTCGTCTCCTCAATTCAAATTGAAGTGCGCAGATTAGCGCACAATCTTGCGGCTCGAGACCTAAAGTCTCGCGGGATTTAAAGTTCTCCATTAGTCTCTATGCAGTCAGATGGAAAAGCAAGCGGCCATCTTGGAAAAGGCAATACACCTAAATGTTCAACCACAGATTGCACCAGGAAGGCTTCACAACGACTCTAGAGCTCTTACTGAGTTTCTCACGAGTCACACAGATCTGATTCCTGGCACTGTGTTTGTCGAGGAGGGAGGTCTGTTGTGTGAAGGGTGTGAGAGGCCAGAGGGAAGGGAATGAGGAGTGCTGTAGCTGTTGGGCGTGAGGGGTGGCGCCATGGGGACTGGAGATTTAAGACCTCAGGGAATGTGTTTTGAGATGTTAGAAGGGGGTGGGGAGTGTGGAGAAAGACCGCATCAAGGTTTAGGGGTGATGTGTAATTCAGGGCGGGAGATAGTTGTTTCGTTGAGGGAGATGATGGGGCCGGAGGGGGAACAGTAGGGGATTCAGGGTGGAGGCGTAGGGATTCAGGGTGGGGGGGCAGGGAGGAAGGAGAGGGGTTAAAAATAGTATTAGGAGTTGGAGGGGACAGGTCGTTAGAGTGCGTATGGGTTTGGGAGAGGGGGTGAGCGGTAGGGATGTCAGGAAGAGGGAGAGTCGTTGGGGGGAGAGAGTGCATGTGAGTTTGGGAGAGGGGTGAGCAGTAGGGATGTCAGAAAGAGGGAGGGTCCTTGGGGGGAGAGATGTTCCAGAGATCTTTTTAGACAAATGCATCAAGGAGTTAATATTAAAATAAATCCCTTTGTTCATGGTACTTGGATGATTTAGATTGTGAATGACTAGATGACATTTTCTAAGAAACATATGCTGAAAATGCCTAATTTTTGGTTCTCAATAAAAACAAAATTGAAAAAAATAAACTGATGCAAGCATTACGTCAAGCAATTTTACCCAAGAGAACCGCATTCCCTTACTGGCCTCATTGGAGTAGGAGGGCCCAAAGTCTTTACAATCATTCATTTCCTTTAAAGAAGGCTGAAAGCATAGATGAAAATGGTTCTCATTTCTGCATCTAAATGTCACTGACATGACTAAAACCTATAATTCCCCCACAAATAGCAGATTTCATATCTTTCGTAACCCCTCCATGCTCATTAATATCGGCCAACTTCTATTCCAGCAACTTCATGTTCTGGAGTGCTCACCTTTTCATGGATATAGCATGCTAGAGCTCTATTTGTTCATTGGAACTCTGTGGTGAAGCTGTAATAGAACACACAGGGATAAAATGACAGACTGCTGATGCTGTTTGATGTACCTTTTACCATGTACGTACACATTTTTTCTCACACTGAAGAGCAATAAATATTTGAATTATTAGCTTTTGGAGCACTAAACATAATTTCCATGAGAGAATCTTCAGAGAGAACTGTTTCCCTCAAAAATAGTTAATCAAATCCCAGCAGAGAATTCACATTTTATATCAGCTTTCAACCCACCACAATTCCTACAATTAATATCACACCACCAATAACACCCTTTCTAAATGCTCCATGTAGTGCAATTTTACATTTGCATAATTAAACACATTCATTAACAATTGTTATTTAAAACATTAAATAAGGTATGCATATTAATCATATAATTTGTAGGAGGTGACGGTATTTGACAATTATAAGTAACTCACAAGCTAATAAAGTTGAAATACATTTAGTCAGCCTAATTTTATTGCCGATTTTACTCGTCAAAGGGTGAAAGGCCTGCACTTAATGTATCTGTTGGTTTGCATGTCATTTTATTTTCTTCCCACTGCAGCTGCTGTATTTTTCCGGATGCCGTTTCTTTAGTTAGCCAACAGATATGTGTTATGCATTATACAACTGATAGTGAGGCTCTCATTGGGAGGAGCAGAAGATGCCACGATGGAACACTTGTGGGACTCCACTTTCATATGTGCCAATGTGATATTCTGTTGCTAAATGCTTTCTTCTCATTTTATGTCATCACTGATAACTTATGGATACACTGGTACCTAAGTCACCCATCCGTAACTTCTTCTCAACCACATCGCCCGCATTTCACACTGCCTATCGTCTACATCCTGTAGACACAGCTGCCATGTATCCATGTTTACCCCATGTAACTATAACTGCTCCATATGTAACTAAGGGTGGGCGTAGTTCGCGAAGTAGCACTTCGCGAAGCTACGCAAAGTGAAGTTCGCACTACGCGAGCTACGCGTAGCACTTCGCGAACTGCGTAGTAACATGTTCGCACTGTGCAAGATGTTGTTTTCAATGATTGCACAGTGCGGACAAGCAACCGGCACTGTGCAATTATTGAAAATGGCATCTTGCACAGTGCGAGCTGTAGTTTTCTGCTGCTCGAGTAGATTTTTACTCGAGCGGCAGCTTTCTCAACGCGAACTGGTAGTTTCTCATCGCGAGCAGTCGCGAGCATACGCGACCCCTCGCAATGAGAAACCTGACCTCCTCGCGTTGGGAATCTCGCCGGGAGGTTTATTTTCCATGCTCGCGATCGCGAACAAGGAAAAAGTCTCGCCGGGATGTCATTTTGCTTGCTCGCGGTCGCCAACTTGAAGTTGAGGACCGCGAGCAAGCAAAAAATGACCGCAGCACTACGCAACACTACGCTACGCGTGTTCGCACTGTGCTACGTGCAGTTCGCGTAGTGCGAAGTAGCGCGAACTTCGCAAACTACGCGAGCGTAGCGTAGTGCTTCGCCCAGGCCTATATGTAACCCGTGCAACTCCTTCTGTCTATCGTATACTGCCTGTTTACACTTTAGCATACACATTTACCTCTGCAGCATGGGGATTGGATGGGAGTCTGGGTCCCAGGGGCTGCTGGGACCCAGGAAGAGGTGAGGCGGCGAACATGATGCGAGGCTGGAGGCGCCTGACGGCAAAAGGTAAATAAAAAAGAAAAGAAAAATGTATTTGGAACACCCCCTCCGTGCCATCCATTCCGTGCGACCGCACCCACCCTGCCACCCTTTGTTTATGGCGGCCACCGATGAAGGCTGCAGCCCGACCCTAAACTAGGTGAACAGCAAAATTGGACATCCAAGCTACAGACCTCAGAAGAAGAATATATTCAGAGGGTTGTGTGTGACGGGATTAACTCTCAAGTGTGAACCACCATTTTGCTCCCAGTTATAGTGCTCTCACAAATTATATCCCTAAGTTCCTGAGATCTGATGGAAAGTTGCATGATTAGGGTAGGAGCACACCCCACAGTCAGAAGGCATGTTGGCTGAAACAGCCTCCCCAGGGGGAAAAGCTATATATCTGCCAAACATTTCCTATAATTCCCATAAAAGGGAGTTAAATGTTTTTATTTAAAACATTTACAGTTTTAGCCCGCTACATTTTCTGTGATAAGATATTTCGGAAGAGATACTGCCAAAAAGTACGCTAGAATAAAGCAGATCTGGGTTTCATTTGTAACATTATGAAAGGTACCTGAGGTTAAATTTAAAATACAGTATCAGTTGTATCTTGACTGTAGTGACTGTGCATATGCCTCCTCTTCTGACGTACTATAATTTGTAAATGAATCTGTTTCTTTAATAAGAATTCTGCAAACATAAACATAGCGACCTATTATCAAACAGCACCTGCAATCAGTGGCGTAACAAAACTTGAGGAGGCCCCCCTGCAAAGCACATGGAGCCCCCCCCCCCTCCCAGCAGCCCGGCCCACCACCTACCACTTTACCCCAGCGACAAAAATAAGTAGTCACCTAAAGCCGTATTTTCAGCACTTATCTGTGCATACTTAGAACAGCAAATATAAATAGAATGCACTTTAATTGTGTTCTAGGGCTGCCGGAATGATGAGATTCATGACTGACAATTAAAGGGAACAAAGACAAAAAAGTCACATTACAAATGAATACATACTTTTTTATTTATAACCCTATTTAGTGCCAAGACGAGGCCTTTTCAGGTTCTTTAAACACATGGCTGGCATTTTTCTCTTGGCAACCCTACTTTATATTCCTTTTCATGAAATGCATTCTCACACTACAGCAGAAAATGTAAATTTCAAATGCAAGGAATCGGCAGTGTGGGGGCCCAGGGAGTATTGTAACCAGAAAAAAACTAAGCCTTGGTAACCAGTTTACAAAGGTATGTTGACTGTGCACCTCAGATAGAGCGTACAGCTGACTGTTGTGGTGCAATGTAGCACCCAACAACACTTTTCAATAATGTTAATCACATGCCCACATGTTATAGCGTTCACTGGGAAGAGCTTATATAGCACATAGCTCAGAAATACCATATAGATGGATGGCAGGCAGCTCCTAAGAGAATTGTAAGTAGTTTAAAACACATGCAAGCATCGAACAGAATGCTCTGGACAGACCTTGCATACACCTCACATAGCGCAGATATACTATTCAGCTGGCTGCAATGTGGCCCCGAAGAGCACTTTTCAATAGCATGGAACACACACAAACTTCCAACACAACACATTAAATAGAACATTTTGCTTACATCTAAATAAGCACAGACATGGCATTTGGGCCGTGGGCCATATTTTCCATAGAATGCAGTATATAAACATAAATAACGTAACATAACATGTAATTGCTGCTCCTATTGTTGTGTAACTCTATCTATAACTTGGTCATCAGAATGTGCTACAACAAAGACAATGATGCTGGGATGCTGAACAGGACAGATGGCCAACCCATCTTCACTACTGAGAGGCTCAGAAGCGCACCATTTAATTTATGAGGCAGACCGCCTGGCCGCAGAACTGATATGAGGCAACTGGTGCACCCCTGCTGCAGCTGCGCACTACAACTACTGCGCTGATGGCTCGAACTCTACGCCACTCTACTCTATGCCACTGCACTCTACTCCACTGCAGTCTACTTTTTACCACTCTGCACCACTCTAATCTGCGTCACTCTACTCTACGCCATTGCACCAATGCACTCTGCGTCAATACAGTCTATACCACTTTACTCAAAACCAATCCAGTCTATGCCAATCTACACTGCACCACTGTACTTAATACCAGTTCACTCTAGGCCACTTTGCTCCACTCTGTAACACTCCACTCTTTGACGCTCTTCTCCACTCTGTCACTCTGACACTACATGCGCCATTCCACTCTACACCATTGGACTCTACGTACTGCAGTCTACTCTGCACCACTCCACTCTACTCTATTCTGCACCACTCTACACTGCATCACTCTACACCACTCTACGCCAATGTACTGTATGCCACTTTGATAAAAACCAATGCACTCTAAGCTACTTCACTCTAAGCCAGTCTACTCTCCACCACTGTACTTTATGCCACTTCATTCTAAGCCACTCTAATCCACTCTACAACTCTCCACTATATGCTGCTCTAATCCACTCTAAGCCACTCTGAGGCACTTCTCCACTCTATGACACTCTATGCTACTCCCTCTACTCCACTTCATGCCATTTTACTCCACTATATTCTACAGTACAGTCCAGTCTACGCCACTACACTCCATGCCACTCCACTCAAACACTCTATGCCGCTCCACACTACACTACTCCACTCTATGCCATTTCATTCTACTACACTACTCCTCTCTATGCCACTCTACTCTACAACAATCTACTCCACGTCCACACCACACTACTCTATAACACTGTACTCCACTCTACGCAACACACTCTATGCCACTCCACTCTGCTTTTCACCACTCCACAACACTCTATGCCACTACACTCTATGACACACTGCTTCACTCTACAATACTCAACTATATGACACTCTAATACACTCTACACCCTTCCAATCTACAACACTCTACTACCTCCATGACACTCCACAACACTATGCCAGTTCACCCTATGCAACTCCTTGACACTCCACTCAACTCTACTCTACACCACTCCATGATTCTACGCAACTCCATAACAGCCCACTCTACTCCACGACACTCTGCATTACGACACTAACTATCTTATAGCCATGCTGAACAGCTGCCAAGCTGGTGTTCAACAGGGCTAAAACATATTGGCAAAACCAATAGCTCTTGCATTGCGGAGATCTACTGGATTTGCCAGTACTTGTTTAAGAATAAGCAGTGGCACGTGGTACCACTGCCAGTTCTGTTCAAAAAAAATATTTTGTTAAACATTTTTAAACGGGAAGGGTCCAAGAGGTCGCTCGCAGCCCCCTTCCTATTTGTGAATGGTTACCACCTCCTTCGAAGTGTCAGTAAAAAATTAAAGTTTTGTGACTGTAATTCAGTCGCAAAACATTAATACATACCACTGCGATTCTGTAGCAAGTTAATTAATAGCAATTTGAATTTTTTTATAAATGAAAATGCTTTGTTGCAGTTGCAAATGGCCTTATTCTGTGAATTGGGCCGTTTGCAACCTCCAAACAAGTTTTGTGCATCTGATCGTTTGTTCTTTATTTTACTAAAAATAATTGTTTTAGCTTTCCAAACCTTGCCTTTCAAGACATTATTGGAATTGATGATTGTACAGGTCGAGAATGAGGTACATTGGAAGAGCAAGGTGTCGCACTGTAACAGAAGTGAATGTCATGTCAGGATTTCGGTACATTAGCAGAGCCGTAAGATCTCTGGACAACTATAACCGTAGGTCTATAATCATGTTTCCAGGGGAACATTCTGGAGAAAGTGCTTGCCTTCCAACTTCTAGATGTGTTATTTGAAAATTTGTATAGTGCTCGAATGCCCAAGGACGTCTAGGCGCTCTGCTGTTGCCGGAGAGTAACTTCTAAGTAATAATCCCCAACCATCTTCAGATAATTATGCAGCACTGGAAAAGCCACCCTCAAGGTGTTCTCTTGTTATGGGACGACTGCGATGTGACCCTACTTTTGAAACACTACCAGCTCAGCAGCTTTTGAGAACACCCACTCGGGAGAAAATACCTCCCCAGTCTTAAATGGTCGCTGAACAGTTCGCATCTTCCCTAGAAAGCTGCACCCTAAACGTGTCGTGACAGGTCTTCCTGCAGACCAACCTCATAGACGTTCAAGTTTCAATAATCTATTCTCTCGCTGGTTATCTTTAAATTAATAAATGGAAACTCTGGCATAATTAGTGCAACCATGCACCAACTGCCAAGGACAAACGCTCAGACACCCAGAACAGTGTGGTCCACGAGACTGGGCCCTAATGCAAATCAACCTCCTTATGTACAGTCGTACTTCGTGGGGCCCTCAGGATGCACCTCGGAGGGCCACTGGCAGCATGTCTTCCAGGGGCGCCTCCCTGTCCATCTGGGCTGCTTGGAGTGTCTTTCAACTACTCAGCAGGATACGGTCTCACAGCAGAGCTCTGAAACCACCCAGGTCACCATGAAACCTCTGGCTCTCAGCTCTCCAGCCCGTACTAAGCATTAAATTCCAAACAAAGCAGGCTAGGTATATGTTTAAGGTCTAATGAGCATCTTGCCCTCTTAGGAGCTACCGCACAGGGAAAGTTTATTATTGGGTTAAAAGCAACCAGTGATCTTGAAAACTGTGAAATGGCCTTGTCACGCTATACCAGTTCAACAAGACAACTAACTGTCCTAGTAAAGAGGATGGAGTATTCTGGGCTCAACTTTCCTTCACCCTTAAAGAATTCCATATAATTCAAATTGTATAATTTATTATGCCATATAACTAATATTTATTTAATTAAATATGAATGTTTACTTTAATGTAATACATTTTTAATATGCTTTAATATTAGTATTAGTATTATATTAATATATAATGAATTCCACATAAGTTAGAGCTATGTCCAACTATCAGCATCTTGAGAGTTCTTGCTTCCAAAGAGCAGAAAAAAGAGTTTACAACCTAAACATGAGAATAGTCTGAGTACTCTACACGGAGGGCTCTGCTCTTTGTCAGGAATCAGTGTCATCTACGCAGCAGTAGCCTCTGGCTGGCAGGGTTAGAATTCTGATATGGCGGGTAGATTCCTTCATTACTCCACTCAAGTGGACTGCTTTCTATGAGGCATCCCTGCTGACTCTGTGTAATCGTGCTTTTGGCTAAGACTCTTTGAAGTGGCGGATACCAGCATCACAGATTCTTCTACTACGCTCAGTGCTTAATTTGACCCGGTGGTTTCTTGTGCTCGGCACTGGCAATTAATTGTCAGCACTGGTTCTAGTGATAGTCCACCACATGGTGCACTATCTGTCCAATTATGAGATGAGCACAACAACAGTGTTTAATAAGTCAATATCCATTAAAAAAGAAAAATACATGTCGCTCATATAGCTTTGGGTGGCCTGGATTAGTCTGAATTATCACACTTGTAGGAGTGTGATGGTTGGTTCTGATGGTACAGTCATTGGCAGCGCTTTCTGGGGCAATGGGTGGTGCTGGCTGTAGTGGCCTCCTGAGAAGGGCCCCTGCACTTACGTTTTTTTTTTTACAAATTAAGCAATGTCCGCACTTGAGGAACCCCCACAAGATTTCTAAATTTACCCCTTGTTGGACATCAGTTCCAGGACAGGTGCTGGGGATATATTCTCCTTTTTTCGCTTTGGTTTTAGAAGAATCCCTCCAGACAAAGGAAACTCAAAGACCTGGACATACGAGTGTGCAAAGCCCTCAAGTGTTCAGAAACGTCTCATTGTTCCATTACTCGGCTCCCTTTATGCACAAAAAGCCCTCAGCTTTCACCACAGAACTGCCCCCACATGGTTTCCTCAACTGGCCAGCTTTGTAAAAGGAGCAGACGAGTGTACGGGGCACTGGGAACGTGGGTTTGCTACTTCACAAAATGCTTCAATGGAGTATTTTATGGTATTGTCCACAAGACGGCAGTACAGCCACTTGTTCCAAAAGTGGAAAGTTTAAGGTTTTAAGATACACAAATTAGTAGTTTTCTTTCACCTGAAAGGTTTAAAAGTAGTTGTTGGTCTCTGACCTGGGAACTTTGAGACCTCTGAGCAAGGCCATTATTCATTCAAAATGTAAAAAACAGTTCAGTTAGAAACTAAAGCAAAACAAATAACAGGATTTGTCTAAAAATGATGAGGCATATATAACCATATATAACCAAACAATGAAAGGAGTTCAAAGAAAAACAATATATGTTCACCGGGTCTTCGTAGCTGGTATTAGAAAAGAATATGCACTGTAGAAAAGGATACAGTGTTTGCGAGCCTCGAATAGTACCAACATGCCACAAAAATGAAAGCGGCACTCCCAGCCCATGCTGATGGCGGTGGAGTGGAGGAAATATTTGAAACGTGAGGAAGTATAGGCAACAGACTGACTCACCTTGACATGAGCCTTGGCCTGCAGCTTCAGTGGTAGGCGCAAGGCCGCGAGCGGGTGGCAGAACACCGGACAATAATTAAATTAAGGCCGCACCAGTCCGTCCTGGGCTGCACGGTCCCTCTCAGCTGCCTCACCCCCACGCGCACTTTTATTTGCGCAAAGAGGCATGCGCATGAGAATTACTAGCCTCGCATTAGGATGAAGACTGCGCATATGCGGCTGCGCACCATTCCAGTCCTGCACCATTCAATGTATGGGGAGGCCACCGCGTGTGTAACTACTGCGAGCGTAACGTAACTCCCAGCATCAGAGACAGATCGGACCGGTTGTGCGGAGTGCTAAGTGTGGTTGCTGGCTGTGCGGCCGCGGAGGGGGCCCCTGGAGTGTGGGGGTCCCCCCACTGCAGGGGCTGCGGGGGCCTGTGTTATGCCCCTGCCTGCAAAGTATCATTATTTTTTGCGGAATGAGCAACACCAATCAATCAATCAGTCAGTCAGGAGAATTGTAAGCGCGCTACTCACCCGTGAGGGTCTCGAGGTGCTGGGATACCATGGGATAGTTACACACTAAAACAGTGATGTAGAAAAAATCTGAAACTCCTTGCACAATATTAACTTGGGTACAATCTTTGGTAGTGTCAATTGCACACAATATTCCATGTTTCATTCTTTTAATTTTTACTGGTTGTGCGATCCTGATTAAAGCAATTTAGACAGATAACTTCCTACATTTTTATTTTTATTAATGTTATACAGTTAGAACAAGCTTGAATCAGCTAATGATTTTTCCTCATGTAAACAGACACTGGACAAAGATTCTGAAGACAGGCAATTCGGTCACTTTTTAAGTTTTAGAGGTCTCTAGCCTATTTGGATGTTTCTATTTATAGCTTCCAACAAGTTGTTAAGACTTTTTTCTCATTAGAGAAGTATATCCAGTGGCCAGATGTCGACAGTCACATAACCCTTTCTGTGCCCCTTGTTACTTTAATTGTTTCCGGTTTGATTTTCACGAAAGGAAGTAAACTCAGATGCTTCACTCAGCTTTTCAATCCCACTAGATTTGTAATCACACTTTTGGAGAACACAAGAATCGATTTAATCAGCTTTATTTATTTGTACACAATTATGGTTTAAACGTGTTTCTTCAACAAAGTACAGTAGAGTTAAGAGTTCTGATAACTTTCTTATAGGAAAACACTATTGGAAATGAGGTTACTGATCGAGGAGAGGGGGTTGAAAACCTCAAGTAGCAACCACAATTTCTGTCAGGGTGAAGTCACAAGCAAACCAAATTAACCTGTGCTTAACCATCTGGTACCTTGGCACAAAGCAGACAGGCTTAACTTAGAGGCAATGTGTAAAGTATTTAGGCAGCACTTCAAACAGTAATAAAGTGAAAACACAACACAAAGAAAAATCTCACATCAAGTTATAAAATTAAAGTGAAATGTAATAAATCATTTGAGAACAACACCACAAAAATCGAATCAGTAGAACCAGAGATATTTTTAAACACGTTAGTGAAAATAGTGCCTAGAACCACAAAGCACCAACTGTGATGATCTGGTTGTACAGGACTGGGACAAAGTCACAATTTCAGGCTGACCGCAATGAAGCACGGGCCGGGTACAGGGACCAAGTTAGGGCCTCTGAACAAAGTACCTTAAATCCTGGTTGCAGAGCATTGCGATATCCTACATTGAGGATGCGTCACACAGCTGCAGTTCTGAGGAGCTATGGGGCTGTGATGTGGAGTTGTGTGTCATCATTGAGGATGCCATCCATGATGGACTTGTGATGCAAAATCTATGTTGAAGATGTGTTACGCACCTGCATTCTGTAGACGCTTCGGGGCTGTGATGTTAAGTCCTGCGTCATTGACAAGGATGACATCGATGAGGAGCTTGTGATGTGAAGGCCTGCACAGATGATGCGGTATGTAGTAGTGGTTCTAAGGAGACTGCGGGATGAAGACCTGCATCGATGATGTGTCAAGTTGCATGGGTTCCGAAGCAGAGCTGTGAGGATTTGCATTGTGCTGCATCCACTCTGTCCAGAGGACCATAGCTGGACTGGCAGAGCACCTTCAGGACCAGTTCCAAAGGCCCAGGACTGGGTTGGCACCACTTGAGGAGTAGGCCTCACAGCAGACAGAGTCCAGGTGGTGGCTCAAGGTGGTTGGAGCTTTTTCTGTCCCTGAGGCTCTGATCAGGAGGCCATTTAAGGGGCTACTTAAGTGTGTGGCGAAATAAGTGCTGCAGGCCCACAAGTAGCAATTAATGTACAGGACTTAGGCACAGGAAGTACCAATGTACTAGGAACTTACAAGTAAATGTAATATATGCAAAATTGGTTTATTCTACTATGTTTAGATGAGAGAGCACAAGCACTTTAGCACTGATTATCAGTGGTAAAATGTGCAGAGTTCTAAATCCAACATAAAATCTGCAAAAATGGAGCAGTAAAGCTAAGAGTCTGGAGGAAGACCACCCTTAGGCTTACAGGTCTAATACATCATCCCCCCCGACACTCAAATAAAATCAAACCATATAACTGTCAATTACAAGCTCATGAAATTAGAATTCTTCAACTATTGATTCTGTGTGCCTGACAGGAAAAGGGAGAAAGCACAGTGAGAAAGAAAAAGAAATCATGTAAGTGAACTGTTTAAACATAACCCTTGTGCTACCTTGAAAGTGACTTCAATGCAGCCCATCTGAAGAGAATCACAGAAGGGCCAAGTCTATCACACAGAGTAACTAACACCCCATTTGTCCACCTCTAATCACACATGAAAATGCTCTCACACCAAGAGATCATTCACCACCAGAGAAGTCTTTACTTCTAAGGCAAAGATTCAAAATGTAAGTCTCGAATGAACAGGAGTTGTGAATTACCCACCATCATTTTCTTCCCCCATAATACAGCCTTCGGTAGTACTTGCTCCATTCTGCCATTGCTATGGTAGATATCACCATGTCACCAGTTTCAGTATGACATTTCTAAGGTCTGTGGAACAACCAAAATGCACCACTGAGAAGCAGCGCGGCTGTTGCAAGTAGGAGTGGTGGGGCTGGCTGAGGGGATTTTGATTACTTATTACATTTTCCCTTGTGGTCGTCTCTCAATGTCCCCCACAGCGTGCCCCACTTCCTCACCGTTCTTACCTACAGCGGCCGTTGCTGCTGAGAAGTTATCTTACTCTCTCCGCATCCAGGTTTAACAGGTCACTAAACGCTTTACTTCAAAAGAGCCAGAATAGATCGGTGCCGGAACCGCTAGCACTCTTGGATGCCCTAAATTATACACGTTTTCCATTTTCAGATCCTGCTGAGAAATGCCTTCAACTTTGTTGGTGTTAAATATGAGCAGGTCTTGCATTTCCTCGACAGTCCGCTTGGCCTGGCTGTCCAAGGAATGAAGTCTGCTCTCAGCGATTTCTGAACTTGGAACTTAAAGCTGAGTCCTCTCACTGTACAATGAAGTACATAACAAAGCCTTTCAAAGTGTCACCAAGATAACACATGGCATGTAGTTTGCAATAGCTCTGCACTGACATATTGGAACTACCCATTTCTTGTGACACCCAGTCATAGTAATATTCCTGAGAAACTAATTACATGTTTCCTTGAAAAGTGCAAATGTATGGGACAAAACATCTATCAGATGTTCTATCAAAGTAATTTTGTAACATCTACATGCAACAATAATAAAACAAAAGATCCTTAGGACTGAAGAATATTCTCATGCCATTCATCACAAACTTCCCAAACTTTTAATTCCTATGTGTGCATGTGCTGTCTTTGAAGTTGTAATTTATAGACCAGCTTTTTTTCTCATTTGGAAGAAAAAGCCAATGAACTAGTCTAATAAGGAGCAGGGATTTGGGGTTTAATAAAACTATGGTCTGGTTTCAATATAAGGGGACAAATGTTTTAGAATGCTTTGCACAATACTAATGCCATCCAGCTTCCTTTAGTTCTGTGACTGCATACATCATAGTGATGACATAGATCAATGTCCCTTTAGCTAGATAATCATTATCTCTCTATATCACGCTGACTGACTCCCATGGGATAGTCTGTAGCAAACCTCTTTAACTAAACTCAAGGAGGGAAAGATCACAGGTAGACTATTAATTATGCCGGTGACATCAGAGAAATTCCCAAGTTTGAGATATGTGAAAGTCAATAACAAACATGATTTTCAATAACATTTTTACCAAAGCGTGTACCTCCCATAGAAATGTCTCGCATGATACCAGCACAAGAGTGGCTTGTAGAAAAAATTTCAAACTGAGAAACGTTTTCTGCTCCAATCAGTCTCCTTTCGGTGTCTCCTGAGTCTTAGTTTTACACGAGGAGCACACTCGGGTAAAAAAGTGACACAAGATACAAGAAACACACATTTTGCAACAAAAACGTAATTTTGTGAATTTTGTGTTGAATTTCATGAAATTTCTCGGGAAAAGGTTATGCGGTTTCACACACCCTTAACCAAAAGCTTAATGTGAGCTGAAACTGACCTTTCATAAAGACCAAACAATCAGTTTCACTATAGGTGAACTGGATTATGTGAGGACTATCTGGTTTACCATTAGTAGGTTGCTAGAAGCAGCAAGGATTTCCTCAGGGAGAAATGTATTTGGTATTTGTGCAACAAGACGTAAAAACACAAAAACAGGATTACTGTTGAGTACTAAAGAAATCAAAATTTTAAAACCCTAAAAAGAGAAACATGAATTAATCAAAAGGATATACAAATAAATATGCAAAAGAAACAATTGATGGACAGAATGCTGGACAATGCAGACATTCACCCTCAGTCACAAGGATCTGGGTTAAATCCATCCTTCTTTTGCTCACCACACCACCCCAGATTGGACCCAGCCTATGCAAATCAGTCTTGACCCTGTTCCTTGTGGGAACAGTCCAGCCCGAACTGCCAAGCCAGGTCCTCCCTGGACCGGAAACAAACATCCTGGGACCGGTTTCAGGGCATCACCATTCATCAGCCAGGCTAGCTTGAATCCAGTGCTGTAGTGAGCACGGGACCAAGTCTTGGCATACCCTTCACACTTAGGGCGATATATGCAAAAGAAACAATTGATGGACGGAATGCTGGACAATGCAGACATTCACCCCCAGTCACACTGATCTGGGTTTAATCCATCATTCTTTTGCTCACCACACCACCCCAGATTGGACCTAGCCATATGCAAATCAGTCATGGCCCTGTTCCTTGTGGGAACAGTCCAGCCCAAACTGACAAGCCAGGTCCTCCCTGGACCGGAAACAAGCATCCTGGGACCGGTTTCAGGGCAACACCCTTCATCAGCCAGGCTAGCTTGAATCCAGTGGTGTAGTGAGCACGGGACCCACATCTGGGCAAAAGGAACAATTGCCTCTGGAGTCAAGCTATCCTGGCTGATGAAGACTGAAAGCCCGAAACTGGTCCTAGGATTCTTGTTTCCAGTCCAGGGAGCACTGGCCTGGCAGTTTGGGCTGGACTGTTCCCATTGGGCGCAGGGTCAAGACTGATTTGCATATGGCTGGGCCCAAACTGGAATGGCAAGGTGAGCAAAAAAATGATGGATTTAGGCCAAGATCTCTGTACAGTGGTGAATGTATAACATTGTTCTGCATTCTGTCCATCAATTGTTGTTTTTGCATTTGTCACCCCAAGTGGGACGGGTATGCCCAGACGTGGGTCCCGTGCTCTCCATGCCACTGGAGTCAATCTATCCTGGCTGATGAGGGCTGAAAGCCTTAAACCGGTCCTAGGATGCTTGCTTCCAGTCAAGGGAGGACCTGGCCTGGCAGCTTGGGCTGGACTGTTCCTTTTGGACGCAGGGTCAAGACTGATTTGCATATGGCTGGGTCCAAACTGGAATGGCATGGTGAGCAAAAAAACGATGGATTTAGGCCCAGATCTCTGTACTGGGGTGAATGTATGACAATGTTCTGCATTCTGTCCATCAATTGTTGTTTTTGTATACAAATAAATACAACAGGATATAGGGTTGAGGAGTTAATGTAAAACAATAAAAACATTACCCACTGCACTGGAAAGAGGGTGAGACCAAATTTGACCCAAGATGGAGGCTATTAAAGTAAAAGCTGATTGTCTATCCCAATCGTAACACTTTCCTTCAGACTTAGGGGCCAATTACGTTCTCATCCGGAAAGCATTCCTATCGATTTGGTCCCTGAATGCTTTCCGGACGACTTAGATCGGGTTAGTCTGAATGAGCGATTTGGATGTATCCGGATGCTTCTTGATACCATTTGGTCTGATTTGTCATTGACATTAATGGGAGCCTGTGTTTCGAACGAGAACACAGACTCCAATTGAAGGGGGTGGCTGGGAAAAACCTTGCACCCTGTAGCAGGCACCCCATGGTGCCTGCCACACTGTGCATGGTTGGAAAGGGAGGGTCCCTTGGTTACCCCCATGGACCCGATTTGGAGGGCCTCGGGTGAATGGGGGCCTGCTAAGATCCCCCAAAGACAGATTCTGGCATCGGATTTCTTCCGGAGAAATTAAATCGGAACGGCTATCCGAATTGGTCATCGGAATCACTCGCTTGAAAACCGAGTCCATAGAGCTGTACGATTCGGCTCCAAAAGAAGCGACCTGTCTGAATTGCCTTTTGGAATCGAT
This sequence comes from Triturus cristatus, assembly GCF_964204655.1. Taxonomy (NCBI): domain Eukaryota; kingdom Metazoa; phylum Chordata; class Amphibia; order Caudata; family Salamandridae; genus Triturus; species Triturus cristatus. Next base: position 344,743,368 of record NC_140581.1, read on the forward strand.
TCAGACAGCCCTGCCGGTTTTCAGGCATCGTAATCGATTGCTGGGAACTGTGTACAATTCAGTCAGAAACAAGAGTGCGAATCGGCAAACCCAAATCCAATTCGTAGCCCTTCCGGATGAGATCATAATTGGTCCTTTAGTATAATTATGTGTGTGAAAAAAACTTTAGTGGGGCAATGTTATGCTAAAGATACTTCTAAAGCACCATACACCCTAAAGTTTCATGGCGCTGGAATCCAAGGGACACTACAGCTAAAAGATTCATTTATGCGCCTGGCGGACCAGCCAGGTCTTTAGATGTTTCCTATATTGAGAATACGATGTCAACGATCTGATATCCAGAGGGACAGAGTTCCAAAATTTAGGGGCAAAGACAGTGAATCTTAGTCCACCCAGTTTTCTGCGTTTAAAAGATGGGATAGCTAGAAAAATTAGTTGGAAAACCTAATCTCCCGAGAAGGGGAGTTTCGCTGTACCAGAGAAGATACAAACACTGGGGATTTGCCATGAAGTGCTTCAAAGATGATGCATCCCAGCTGAAATGCACTGTGTTTGACTACCGAGAGCCAGTGTAGTCTTTCATCAACGGGGTGACATGGTGCCATTTAGGCTTGTGGTGGATAAGTCTGGGAGCCTGATTTTGCACCAATTGTAGTTTGATTGATATACCAAAGAAGAGTGTGTTGGCATAATCAATATGAGAGATGACTAAAGCCAATACTACTTGGGTCTTGGCTTCAGTCATAAGGAATCTGCTGATCTTTCTGATCTTTGAAAGCTGAAAGAAACAGGAAGAAACCCCCATCCTAATCTGAGATTTCATAGACAGGTCACTGTCAATTGTGATGTTTCAGTAAGCCAGAAGTTAGAATTGCAGGGGTTTGATGGCCCACCAATTAGGATCAGTTCTGTTTTGTCTGGGTTTAGTTTCAGGTGGTTGCTGTTCATCCGGCTGCTTATATGTTGCATGGTGGATTGGAAGTTAGAAACGGAGGCGGCTGGATTGTCAATGTCAATGTCAAAGATCAATTGGAGATTGCCAGCATAGTTGAAGGTGCAAACCTTACTTTTGCCTAGGGAGTGAATAAGGGGGAGTAGGTACAAGTTAAAAAGGTGCCGTGAGAGGGAGGAACCCTGTGGCACCCCACATGTCAATTTAACCCTGGGGGAGGAGAATTGGGTGAGGCGTACTGCTTGAGAGTGATCCTCTAGAGAGGATGTGAGCCAATTAAGAGCCAGGCCCTGTATCCCAGCGTACTGACACGGTCAGCCAGAAGTTCATGGTCGACCGACTCGAATGCTGCAGAGAGATCGAGAAGTACCAGGGCCTGCCTGGTGCCCTTGTCGGCCCTTTTCCTTAGTTCGTCCAGGACCATCAAAATGACAGCCTCTGTAGAATGGGTGGGGCAGAAACCTGCATGGTGGGGCTCAAGATAGTGGATCGTTAAATAAATTAGGTGAGGCAATTTGCCACATGAGCTTTCTGGACCTTGGCTAGAAAGGAGAGTAAGGAAATGGGCTGATAGTTTGTAAGAGCTAAAGGGTCTGCCCCTGATTTCTTCAAGATAGGAACAATTTCTGCTTCTTTGAATACATTAGGGAAAGTGGCCTGAGTGAGGGAGTTGTTCAGAAGCGCAAGAGGGGGGTCTGGACATCTGAGGAAGGCTTGCCTTAATGTATATGGAGAGCAGAAATCCGTTGGAGAGCCAGGTCCAACTTTCCATAGTAGGTTTGAGAAGGCTTCCCTGGTGATAGGAGGGAGAGTGAGAGTTCCTGAGCATAGATGGTTGAGCTTTAGGGGCAGGGGGCATTAGCAGGTAAACTAGACTTGATGGTGATAATTGTTTCAATAAAATGAGGATTGAGTGAGTCACATAATGCTTAAGTGTGGACAGATTTCGCTGTGACTCTATCCAGTTTGGATAGCTCGGCAACAATAGCAAAGATTTCCTTAGGTTTGTTGGTTGAGCTCAATATCTTGTTGGAGAAGTTGGCTGCCTTAGTTTGTAAGATGGCATTTTTGTACTGTTTAAGATAAGTTAGATATAGAGTAATTTCATCTCCAGTCACGTTCTGCTTGGCGTTGAGCAAGTTTTTTAAGTTTTAAATCTTTAGAAAACCAACATTGGGCATCGTAGTGTCTCACTATTTTGACTTTCTTAAGAAGTGCGAAGCTATCACTGGTGGTCTCTAGCCACAATTTGATGCTTTCTTCATGTTTATTAATCAGAAGCTCTTCAGGTGGGTCTGTAGTAGCTAGCAAGTGACAGACGTTTCCGATGTTGAAATGTCTCCAATTTCTTGCCATATGGCTTTCCTTAGTGAGGGGCTTAGCTAAGTGCAGGTTGGTGAGGGAGAATTTGATCAAATAATGGTCAGACCAGGTGCAAGGGTAGATCCTTAAATTGGAGACCGTCAAGTTGGATGTCCCAACTTGGTCAAGGATGTGGCCTTTGATGTGAGTGGGAGCTGTTACATGCTGGACATAGTTCAGCCCAGTAAATAAGTCAGTCAATTCGACAGAGTTAGTGCCACCCATTCTATCATTACCCCAGTAATTGAAGTCCCCAATTATTAGGATTTTGGCGTAATTGATGACTAGGTGGGAGATTTTTTCACCCAGTTGTTGGAGAAATGATGGTATGTGATAGGGGGCTCTGTAATTTAGTACGCAGATCAAGGGGGTGCATGGGGAATCAAGTTTTAAGATTAAGCAGTCGACTGACGGCATGCCCAGCGCAGTAAGAGAAGTAAACTCTAGCTTCTGATGAACTATAGCTACAACCCCTCCCACTACTTTCCCGGGTCCCTATAAGCTGAAAAATGTTATAGTTACTAGGGAGTGCTGCTAATATGTCTGGGGTAGACTCTTCAGAGACCCAAGTTTCGGTGAGAAAAGGTATAACCGGTTTGTCTGAGTCCAGAAGCTGGAATATTTCTAGTTGGTGTTTTACCAAGGAGCGAGTTTTTAGGTAAGTGACTGTTAGTTCAGTCCACCCATGACAGAGAAGTGTAGAGGGATCTTTACTTATGAAGTTGTTTTGCCTGTTGAGTTTGTCCGGGCAGGGAGGCCTGAGAGTAAGTTCAGGGAGGAGCTCTCCATGCTTCATGATACTGAGATTAATACATTTAGAGCGAGTAGCAGTTTCAAGCATATATTTGCTGGCACACAAGCGTTTCAACTCAACTGGGGGAATAGCTTAATATTTGAGCACAATGTCTGGCCCCTGGCCCCGGTTGGCTGCAGATGGGCTTGCCTTTGGCAATAATTGGTTCCTCGTAAAGAGTGTATCCGGAGTAATTTGCCTGACACCGGAAGAGAAGGTGCCGAGCGCATATGGCCTGGTACTTCCCGAGACCCCTATTTACCTTTTGTACCCGCAGCCCTTGTACGGATAGGGTTTCCCTCCCTCCTTCAAGACAATTAATAAGACCACACCAACTTTACTTTTTGGATTAGGGGGAGTAACCCCCCGGCCGTATTTATTACAAAATTAAAAAACATTATTTATTCACATTATGTATAATTACGCAGAAAGTCCGGATACATTGTTAGACAGATGATGTAACGTCGCTAAACTTAAACGCTAATACACACGACACTCCTACCGTAAATCTAACAATGCATATATTCACTTTCTGTGTGTCCCCTCTAGAGCCTACGGCAAGGGCAATGACTGGCAGCCTCTAGAATCCCAACAAACTACAATTTACTCTGCCGGAGTAGGCTTGTGCTTGCGCAGGGGGTACAGCTTATCGGACGGATATTCTCCCCCGGGCCCCCCCTACGCCCTGTGCCTTAAACTCCATAAACAGGGGCTGCAAAATTCTGCATACTTGCGCCCTGATGCGCCTGCACATGCGAGGGTGGCCACAGGCCCACTGGGAAGAGTGTCTTCCCCGGCCCCGCACCCTGACAGCCTACCTACCAGCTGTCACTGCCCCTGGAGTTACATGGTTCTGACCGCTAAGGACCGAAGACTATGCTTACCAATCATGACCTTACCGCCACAGGACAGCATAGTTGCCCGACTATCTGTCCTCCCCCTCAGCCCACTAGGAAGGTCATGCCCTGTTACTCGCCCACCCCTGGACTCAACTAACCCTTTGTCCCAGGCGAGCCGGGTCATTACCCCCCAGGAGCAAGATCCGGGCTGCTGGTGGTCCCTTACTTTCTATTTCCAGCGTAGCTCCCCAGTCCCCTGCATGGCTCTGCGTGCCGTCTGCCCTGTCCCTGAAACTCTATTCTTGTTCCTGACTTACGCACCCTGGCCTCTTGAAACTGCAGGAAAAATGAAAATAGAACATCCGTCAATGTATTGCCCCACTGACAGGCTAAAATGTACACTACTGCACATGATACTATGTAACAGTATACTGATGCAAAACTTTCCCTGAGTCACAGGTTAGAGAAACTTGCAATTCATATGAAACAGACACAATGGGCTACAGCAAGTCAGCTGAATCCAAAACTGCATCTTGGATTGGCAAAACCTGTCACTCTTCTGTCCCTGGACTGGACTCAACTAAAAACTCTTCGCCCCAGGCGAGTCGGGTTGTTACCCCCTAGGTGCATGTCCATGAAACTATACTCTCATTCCCAAATTACGCACCTTGGCCTAGTGAAACTGCAAGCAAACATGAAAATAGCACATCCGTCTGTGTATTGCCCTACTGACAGGCTAAAACCTCCCTACTGTACATGATACTATGTAACAGTGTAATGATGCAAATTTCTCCCTGAGTCACAGGGTAAAGAAACTTGCAAGTCACGTGAAACAGAACCAATGGGCTACAGCAAGTCAGCTGAAACCAAACCAGTGTCTTTGATGGCGAAAACCCATGACTCTTTAACTGAAAGATAGTGAAGCGTAACCCATCGCCACGTAGCAGAAGTCGCCCTGACAGCTCGCCGTCATTGCGGTATGGGTCACTTCCCAGGCGTCACCTTCATGGATCCACCATACATAAAGGAACCTAAAAACACAGATGGTTAGTGCTCCTAGCCTTTGGATAAGAGATACCTTCTTGGTCCCTTACGCTTTTTCCTACCCTCAGCCCAGGTTGCAGAGGTATGGTGTGACAACGCGGACATGGAATGCGCAAGCAAAACGGCTGCATAGGTACTGTGTGCCACCGCATATGTATCTAGTGTGAAAAGGTCTCCCCCTGTAAAAGCACAGGGTGCGCAGGTATTGTATGATATGACCTAGCCATCTAATGCCGGAATGCGCCCAAGCGTAGATACCGTGACACGAAACACGGACATCCACTGCATAAGTGTTCGGGCACAAGGGCGCCGAGGAACTGTTACACAATACCTAATAATATCAGTGTATGAGCACAAGGGGGGTGGGGGTGACAAACCCCAGGTAAATAAAGCTTGATCACACAAGTACAAAAGGGGGCACATAGGTACCATGTGGCACGACACAGACATACTAATGCCTAAGCGTTCCGGCCCAAGGGTGCCAAAATACTGTGTGATACAATACATAAGTGATCACGAGTGTATGAGCACAAGGGTGCATAGGTACTGTGTGACAAACCACAGGCATATCTGGTGAACATGCACCAGCACACAGGTGCAGAGATATAGTGTGACATAACCAGCTTCCAATGCATATACGTCCACGTGATGGGTGCATATATGCTACTTGACAACAGACTCCTAATTCCTATTCATACTTGTAACAGCACCCGAGTGCTTATGGCTACCTGACAGATTCCTAATTCACATTTGTAACCCCCCACGCGTGCCTATGGAACTCTTGAAGGTCTAAGGCCTGGGGTGTAGTGAAATTACAGTACCAATACTGTACATAATTGACCGAGGCAGGTGCCTTGCGAGACTGACATCAAAGACTTGGAGTATATTGACGTGACCTCACCCTGGCTTGGAATGTCTTGATGTAATGCCCATAGTAAGCAGTCATGCTTTTACTCTGGAAAAAACGTCAATGACCATCCCGTGGCAAACTATTGGACCCTTCATAAATGCGCAGCATCGCGTTCCTCGCGCGTCATATTGACCAGACACATTCTTACTCCACGAGCAAGTTCTAGCTCAAAATTGTGGCTAGCAATTTGAGAGAGCTAACCAGCCTGTCTACACGTTTTAACAAGCAGGGATATGTTCGCATTCGCAAGGCTTTGTTTGTGGAACTACAAGAATAACGGGTAATATACCGTATATATATATATACCTCGCTGGCTGACTTGAAGCAGGGCTTTTAAAACTTTACATTGACATAAGGAGCGTTGCATGTGATTTTCCATGAGAGCGCCCAGCATAGCGCCATTTGCATTAAGTGAAGGAACATTGAAAATCATATTATTAATTAGGAGCGCCTAGCATAGCACCGGTTATATTTACCTGAAGAACATAGAAATCAGACTTTCAGTTCTGACCACTTAGCATAGCCTACACTGTGCCATTTGCATTAGGTGAGGCACATTGAAAATCATATTACCAAATAAGAGCGCCTAGCATAGCACCTGGTACATTTACTTGTGGAACATTGAAATCAGACTTTCAATTCTGACCCTTTAGATTAGCCTAGATAGGGAACATTGTGTGTGACTTTCAATGAGAGCGTCTGACACACACTCTGCACTTTTCTATTGAAATCAAACTTCCAATTAAATTAAAAACGCCTAGCATAGCACCAGTTGCATTACGTAAGGAACATTGAAATCAGACTTTCAATGAGAGCGCCTAGCATAGCACCAGTTCCATTAAGTGAGGAAGAGTGTAATCAAAAATCCAAGTAAGAGCACCTAGCATATCCAGCTGTATTACCTGAAGAACATCAGATTTTCAGAGAGACTTAGAGAGTGCTAAGCCTAGTACCAGTCCCTCACACTTCCAAATGAGAGTGCTATCGTAGTATCAGTTGCATAACCTGCGGGACATTGAAATAAGACTTTTCAATGAGAGCACTAGTGTAGCACCAGTTGCGTTAGCTGGTGGCCTTGAAATCTAGCCATGACAAGCTGAGACCCACTCGTGCCCACTGCACAATTGGGGCCAGATCACAAGATCTGGGCTCAGAGCGTATTTGAAATATAGCCTAGCTGAAATAAGACATGGTATTGGAAGCACTTTAGCATTGCTTTATAGCATTATATGAGGACACATTCATATTTGTTAGGCACCGGTAGATTACACGACCTCCTGTCTAACTCCTTCAAACAAGGTGTAGACACCCCCTGACCACATGAACAAATCTTTGCTCGAGGGCCTGGTCCACGTATACATATAGCGCATCAGTAATTACCCGGAGGCAGGCTCTTAAACAAGTGAAATCCCTTTTTAGATCAAACTTTCTGTGAAGTTTCTAAGCAGCTATTGCAGTGATCTCAACACCGATGTTACCCCCGATAAATGGCTGCCCAATTGTAACCCACTATGGGCATACTTACAGCGCGTCAGTAAGTACAGAGGCAGGCTACTAAAAAACTGAACCCCTTTGAAATTAAACTTTCTGTGAAGTTTCTAAACCGCTATTGAAGCGATCTCAACACTGATGTTACCCCCGACAAATGGTTGCCCGATGAAAACCGATTATGGGCATACATACAGCGTGTCAGTAATTACAGAGGTAGGCCATTACAACAAAAGTGAACCCCTTTCAAATTAAACTTTCTGTGAAGTTTCAAAGCAGCCATTGAGGTGATCTCAAAAAACTGCTGTTGCACCCGACAAATGGCAGCCCTATGGCCTACATGGGCACACTATCACGTGCAAAAATACCACAATACTGGGGGCGGTGCTGGCCCACAGCACTGGCATGCAGCAAAGGCACGCATGCCATTTAGTGTCCACAGCTAAAATTGCTTTTGATATCAAAACAGTTCTAGCATGCCATCTTTCATTCTAGTACAGAATCATATTTAAAGAAGTTAAAACATAAAAACTTTTCAGAGCTCTGCTGCTACCCAAATTTAATTTCCGAGTCATAAAAACCACATGACAAGTCTCTGGTCGCAGGCTTGGCACGCATACACATACAGAGCGTCAGTAATTACATAGAGTCAGGCTTTTAAAAAAAGTGAAACCCCATTGAATCAAACTTTCAGTGAAATTTCATAATAGCTAACAATGCGATCACAAAACTGACATTACGCCCGATGAATAGCTGCCCGATGATAACCTCCCATGTTACACAGAGGCAGGCTAATACAAAATTAAACCCCTACTTTTGAGCAACACTATCACTTGCAAAATACCACCACACTGGCGGCAATGCTGGCACACAGCACTAGCTTGTACCAGAGGGACGCATGGTAAAACGTGTTATGTGAGGGCGGTAGCAACGAACTGGTTTTGCGACCCAGACATCACAGCAGTTAGTGGAAGTGCACTGAGGGGAAAACACTGCTAGTTTATTTGGCACGAAGAACAAAACCACACGACTGACCTATATGCCAGGAACACAAGTACACTGGCATCAGATGTTAATTACTAAATGCTTTACTAGAGGTTACAAAGGGAAACATAATTAACAATTCCTATTCAAATATTTCACGTTTATTCCTTCACAGTCCCCGCATGCTACGGGCTGCATCTAGTCACGGGTCTGCAGCAGCCACCCACAATTGACTAGATGACCAGGCGCACTACCACATCTGCCTCGAAACACACGGGCTAAAGTTTCCACTAATGTACAATATGCTCACGCTGTCGTATGGCTGCCCAGCCATAACACAAAAAGGAGGTTTCCTCTCCCAAGCGCTGAACCACGGGAAAAAACGAAGCCTCGGTATAGCTAAATACATGTAAGGTCTCAAAGGCGAGACCGATTGTATTACACATGCTTGTTAATTACAACTTGCACTGAAACTTGGCAACAAATAATAGAAGTACCTAAATGGTACTGTTTGCAACTGCGTTAAGGACATTGAACAATCCAGTTTATGCCCCTAATCAGACAACCATCCAAAGTTCTCAACTTCACAGCAATTACATTATACAAGATATTTCTTCGTTAAGTTAAACTTCGGAAACTTGAGCCGCAGCGCCACCTAGTGTTAAGAAGTGTGCTTTTTAAAGCTGGGGCTCCAACACGGAACCCCAGCTCCGCAATCTGCAGCTCTGCCGGATGTGCCACGTTCTCTCGCTAGACTAGCTCCTAATGCAATTCCGTGCCAGGGAGTCCACAAACTGCCCAACCCTGGGGGCACTAGAGTCTGCTTTGTAAATGAGGGGCCATGGTTTCATACGCACAATCAACTACTCGAAGATTACCACTACAAAAGGCAATAACACTTTGACTTTCTTTGTTTTGAAGATCTTTCTTTTGAACGGCTCCTTATATACAAGCACACAACAAACAATTACGGAAAAAACGTTGCTTTCTGTGTCTTGACCGATTCCACTCGCTGCCATTACTGAAAAATTTCTAGCATGGCCAGTTCCTGAGACTCAGACACAAACTGGAGCATTATACACGTTCTCACAGACAAGCGCTTATATTTGAGCAACAACTAAAAGGAATGTAGTTGACTGGATGCCAGGCACGCAACACCCATTGGACTTAAAGGGCTTCAGGCCCCCCCCATCGTGTGTGGCAGCCCAGGATGAGACAGCTTCCCGGGAACACACACAGCCGCACCGAGCACTTCACAGGTCTTTAAAAGACCATTTACATGTTAATGAGGCCTCGCTGTTGTTTCACCCCTTCTAAGAGCCCCTGCAGCTCCACTTTGCCTATTGCTTAAAGATTCAGCCCCCCGACATTTTTTCTTAGCCTCCCCCCTGAAATTTGGCTCTAGTTGCGCCTCTGCTGGATGCCATTATTAAAGACGTGGACGAGGGAGCGCAATCATCACAGGCAGGCCCTCACAGATTCCACCAACCATTAGGATGAGAACCCTACCCATTTAGGCATACCAAATCAAGTAAAGAAAATTAGTTGAAGGACCCAACCACGGCGCGAAAACAGGCATAGCAACAAATAAAACGCGGCTGGAGAGGGAGCATTCATATGCGCCCACCGATCGCTACAAAGCTAGCGTGAAAAAATGCGCAAAACATGCCAGGCGATCTTACGAACTATCCCTCGCCCCTGCGCCCACTGCAACCTTCAGCAGGGCAAAATGGTGTGCCACCAGGGGCCGCCGCGACGAACGGTGCTCCCACGTTGACAAGGCTGCCCACCATGCCGCGGGGCTTCCGGCTGGAATCCTTCTCCGTTTGCTGTTGTCCGCTCGAGTTCCAAAAGCTCCTCCGCCACTCCCCCGCTGCCGAGACCAGTTGCCGGCTCCACAGCTACGAGACCACAAACCTGTAGAGGAAACAAAAGAGGGTAAACAAATTACGGGCCGCTGGTGGCCCGGGTGCTGTGCCTGCGGGGAGCAAAGAACAAGAGACTGTTCTGCTCCCCGCACCCCCCTTTTAAGGGGAGGCACAGGCCAGGCTGGAGTAAACTGGTCATACCCCCCAAAGTTGGGTACCCTAGTGAACCGGAAGCACTAAAGTGCTTCCGGTTCACGCCCCTCCGTACCCCGCCTATGGGACCCACACAGGAGGTGGGATTGCTCCCACCTTCTACTAGCCCCTGGGGACCGGTGTGACCGCCATAATGGCGGCACGCGCTATTCTAGCGCTCGGCCTTATCCAGTGCATGTGCCAAGCAAGTCGATTCAGATTGAACAAACAATTTAAAATAAGAGAGTCAATTCTAAAAGTTTTTTTAAAAAATAAGCAGAATAAGAGCTAGTTAAAAGAACAGCGTGCTGAGCAGCGAGGCGGCAGTCATACCTAGGATGGCAGGGCTGGAAGATGTATACAGTAAAGGCTCTACATTGCCAAATACCTCTTTTCTGGGGACATGCTACATCTTTAAACCTCATGGTTAAAACCTGAACACGAGAATTTTAGCAAATTAGGTAATATGTTTCTAAGGGTGACTTTGCATGTTGTCCCTACCTCAAAAATTGTAAAGTTTCAGTGTCTGCAAAACGCTTTGTAAGATTTATAATAAGTGCTCCCAACATCCAAGAAAGGTTCCTTTGACTAAACTCCAACCTTTCAAATTGCAAGAAAGATACAAACACAACACTAGTAAATGTTCACAGAAAACCATCTTGCCATAAATGTTATTTGGTATTCCTCCGTTCTCCAAACCCCTACTACACTCATCAGATACAGGTTAGTGAACGAGGATGCTTAACAGGTGAAGGCAGACAAAGTGTACATTTACAAGTTGTCTATGGGTTGTCTCCAAGGCAATGAAAACGTCGTTTTTCTCTAGTATGTTCAAAACCCTTTTGCTTCAGACATGTTACACAAGGTAAGTAAGCATGTTTTCTTTTCCACAGGAGAGTACTTGAAGCTGAGGCTTGTTCTGCCATCCTCTGCTACGAGAGAGGTCACATACCCAATTTTAAGAGGAAAAGCTCCTGCAATAAATACAAAAGGGAAATGAGTACACATAGGTAGGAGAGTGCTCCTTTCTGTTTGCTTTGTGTACTTTGTGTCACATGACTGTTTGCTCACCTGTGCACCAGTTCTAAAGAACTGTGCTTGTTTAATATAATTTTCTTGACATAAGCACCATCCACAACCACTCATCTTTTATTTTTCCATGTATATTCTATGTGTAGTTTAATTGTTTTTGGAAAATGTTATGCTACTGTGAATTTCAAATTGGATATTTAATGACACAGTTGTACTGCATACTATTAAGATGCATATCCCAATTTTAGACAAGAGAAATGTGCAATTCTTCTTGATCAACCGAACAGTTAGAACCACCATGTTCTTCCAATGCCATTAATGGCTGTGCTTCTTAATCTGGCAGCATGGATAATACCATCACTCTGCCTTGTTAATAGGCTACAATACATGTAAAGGAACACATTGAGTAATATCTGCAAAACTATAAGTGGACAGTAAGCCATGAGTGAGCATAGACTACTGTGGTTAAAAAGAGTTTAAAAGAAAGCAGAGTGTATGGACATGTTGAGAGACTCTTACTTTGTAGGAAATTGCCACTCACACAGAGCACAAATGTCCTTGTCAGATACAAGGACAGTCCAAGTGATGCACCACTCCACTTGTAGTGGAACAGGTATAGGCAGGCAGAAAATAGTTGGGTGATCAGGGAGCAATTCTCAAAACAGTGGTGGGTCCTCTTATGTAATGAGTAGCTGGTTATTTCAATTTTGCCTTAATCATTTTGATTATCTTTCATTGTATCTTTAATGTTGTGGGTTTCCCCTCAAGATAAAGTAGTGCATAATTGAACTATAAATGCCCTAAGATTATTTCTTTGGACTCTGTATTTTTTTACCATAAACTAAAACAGCATAATATAAATTTTTGCTTTCACAAGTCAGTGAAGTGGTGCTAATTTACGCTCGTACAACATATTAAATATTACAATGTTTACAGTGGTGGCAGTTTCAGTTTCCAGGCTATTTGAAAGTCCAGGTGTTTCTTCTGGTAACCAGCATAGGGATTTGTTTTCTGACATATCCACTGTTACAGGTAGATCTCAATCAATCAATCAATCAATCAATCACTTCTGCTATTTTTGTAGAGTGCGACTCACCACCCGTGAGGGTATCCAGGCTCTGGGTTGCAGGTTTCAGTCAAGGAGCCAGGTCTTGAGCTTCTTCCTAAAGTCTGTCAGTGAGAGTGATGTTCGGAGGTATGGGGGAGGGTGTTCCAGGACTTGGGAAGGTGGTGGGAGAAGGAGCATCCTCTGGTGCGGCAGCAGCAAATGTGCGGTGTCTATGTGAGGGTGAAGTGGGCAGAGCGGAGGTTCCTGGAAGGTTGGTAGAAGTTCAAGCATTGGTTCATGAATGCAGATCCTAGGTCATGAAGGGCTGTAAGTGTGGGTCGGCAGTTTGAATAGGCATCTTTTCTGGATGAGGAGCCAGTGGAGGTCTCTCAGGTATTGGGTAATGTGAGTCCTTTTTGGGTAGATTGAGGGTCAATCTGGCTGCTGCATTCTGTATCGTCTGAAGTCTTCTCATTAGTTCGCTGGTGTTGTCTGTACAGAGAGCATTGCCATAGTCCAGATGGCTGGTGATAAGCGCCTGGGTCACTGTTATCCTGGTGCTGATGGGGAGCCATTTGAAGTTTCTGCAGAGCATGTGGAGAGTGTAGAAGCAGTGTTGACCTGTTGTTTCATGGAGAGTTTGCTGTCCAGTACGATGAAGAGGTTGCCTGCAAGGTCTTTTGATGAGGGATGGGTCCAAGTTCCGATGGCCACCAGGAGTCATTCCAGAGGGTGGTATGGCTGCCAAAAATCAGCACCTCTGTCTTATCGGTGTTGAGCAAATGCCAGTTGTCCTTCATCGAGGCTGAGACGTTCTTTATGCAGTTATGGAAGTTGAATTACTTGGCGTTGGGGCGGCTGTGAGCGAGAGGATGAACTGGGTGTAGTCGGTGTAGGAGATGATGTTGATGTTGTGGGCCCTCATGATGTCTGCTAGAGGTGTCATGTAGATGTTGAAGGGATTGGACTGAGGGACAAACCTTGAGGGATGCCGCAGATGGTGCACTTGGGTTGTGAGGTGAAGAGAGGGAGGCAGGTTCTCTGGGTGTGCTATGTGAGGAATGAAGCCTTCCATCTGAGAGCATCCTCTTTGATTCCAATCTGGTTTAGATGTTTGATAAGAGTGTGGTGGAAGACGTGTCGAAGGATGACCATTTTCTTTTCGTTTAGCAAAGTCATATCCTCTTTGGCAGAGTGTGTGGAAGTAAGTGTCCTGAATATCTTTTATAGTATAGCAGTGTAGAAGAAAATGTTCAAACTTCCTCTGTTTATAAATGGTAAAATTGCATCAGAATTGAAAGATGTGCATTAGGATAATAACCAACTGTAGATCTCACCAGTTCTGCTTGGCACTTATGCATAGGAAAGTGTCTTTTAATATAGAGAAGATGTCTGATCTGTGAATGTGCTACAATGTCCTTATTTCTCTATGATCATCGGCTGTACGCCAGATGCCCGAAAAAATCTAAAAACAGCTGAAACATGGAGGGCCTTGCCATTGCAGAACAGGGCCCGGGGTTATTACATGCCTGGAGCTTGGGCATGAGGTCTGAAACATATTACATACCCTTTTCTGTCTTATCCATAAGTGGACTAAACTTCCTAGACATTTAAACTAAGAATGTCTGGGTGCCCCTTCACTCACTGGATTGTAACTTCCCTCTATGGCACTGCACTTTTTCTTACCCTGTAAGAAATGTGGTTATCTGTCATTGGGTTGACCACGCACATTGATTAATAATCACAATTGTCAGGGTGAATCCTCAAAGTCATAATATTAATTGAGCTCAACCTCCCCATCCACCCTCCCCCCCCGGTAGCTTTGGCACAGAGTAGACAGGTTTAACTTAGGGCAATGTGTAAACAATTTATGCAGTACCAACACAGTAAGAAAGTCGTAATCCAACACATTAATAATCCCAAATCAAATAGAGTAAATTTTAATAAATGAAATGACACCATTACAAGAAAAATACAGTTTTAAATAACAATAGTGCCACAAAAGCATTAAGTGTCAACTGTAGGCAACTGGTCATGGTAGACTATGGCCTAGGCATGGTTTGGGGTTGATCACGATGGAACGTGGGTCAGATACAGGAGCTAGGTTCACCCCGTTTGAACAGTATCAAAACAGTAAGAAAGTCAAAACAAAACACAATTATAATACTAAACCAAATTAGAAAAATAGAGTAAAGTTTAGTAAATAAAATTACACTAACACAACTAAAATTCATATTTGAATAACAATAGTGCCAAAAAGTGTTAAATCCCAACCAGTCAACTGGTCATGGTAGACTGAGACCTAAATGTGATTTGAGGCTGACCGCGATTCAATGCAAGTTGGACTCAGGAGCTAAATTCATCCCAGTTGGAGGTTTTATCTTGGGACTTAATCCCAGATTAGCAAACACAAGGAGATGATGGACGGAGTGCTGAAACTTTTCAGACACTCACCCCCAGTCACAGATCTGGGTTGAATCCATCATCATTCTTTAGCTCACTTTGCCACCCCAGTTCAGACACAGCTATATGCAAATCAGTCTTGACTCTGTGCCTCATGGGAACAGTCCAGCCTGAACTGCCAAGCCATGTCTTCACTGGACCGGAAACAAGCATCCTGGGACCGGTTACTCGGTAACACCCTTCATCAGCCAGGCTAGCTTGAATCCAGTGGCAAAGTGAGCAAGGGACCCACGTCTGAGCATGCACTGCCAACTTAGGGCGAACAAAGTAAACACAAGGAGATGATGGAAGGAGTGCTGAAACTTTTCAGACACTCACCCCCAGTCACAGATCTGGGTTGAATCCATCATCATTCTTTAGCTCACTTTGCCACTTAAGCCCAGATTAACAAAGCTGTCACCCAACACAGTGCAGCACCCAAAGGTGGCAGCAACCAATGTTGCTGTGCTGTGGTGCGTGACAGGAACTGATCAGGAAAGTACCATATCTACAGAGATGTGGCACTATCCTGGTCTCTCCCTAGCGCAGACGCATAATGTGTCTGCTGAGTGCCCTCGCTCACATGTTTGCAATATAGTACAAGGCTGTGTGTGTGAGTCTAGCCTAGGTACCATTCCAGTGCAAAAAACATGCCCAGACAAACTTTAAAGTTTTTCCTACTTCGGATGTGTACTGTACAGCGCAGCACACCTACAAAGTAGGATGAGTTTGAAGAAATAAAAGCATCATTTTTAAAGCCTGCTTTTAAGTATCAATATGTTTTTTGGTGCAAAACCCTGTCTGCTATTGTTAGTAGAAAGGATTTTGCATCAAAACCATGGGTGGTTTCATGAGAACACTCCTGTTCCAGTGCCTAATTTGAGCCGGTGGTTTCCAATGCTCAGCACCAGCACTTAATTGTCAACACCAGGACTAATTACAGCCAGCCACAAGGTGGCACTGTTTTTCAATTTTGTGATGAACACAACAACAATTGTTTAATAATTTGACATACATTAAAAAAGACTAAGACCTGCCACCTAAAGCTATTAAAATAGCTTGGGTGGCAGGTATCAGTGATTTTTAATGTATAAAAAGTCTGAATTGTCATTAGTAGCGCAATGGTGATGCAAGCTGCTTTGGTCTCTGGAAAGGGCCCTGGCACATATTGTTTTACAAATTAAGTACTGTAATGTGCCATCAATGGAACACCCTTTTGATGCAGACTAATACAAAGCAACACTTTGTGCTGGTTTGTGTTACTTTCAGGCAACATTCAAGCGCAAAACAAGTTTTGCTCTGGAAGTAAATTAAAAAACATTGTTCAGGTTCTCATCACTATTGTGATGCAAACCCAGCGCAAAATATTTGTCAATCTAGGCCTTATTCTCAAAAATGGAAGTCCGAAATGTTCAGCGGTTAAAGGCAACAGACTATAGCCAAAGAGGACTCCACGAGGTCAGGTATCAGTCCTGGTGAAGCCCCTTGTTGGATGGATACTTTTGGCACCTTGACTGGGTCAAGGTCTATTTTTGCACCTAGTCAGAGCTTGAAATCCTACAGCTGACCAAGGCTACAGACTGCAGCTGAAGAGGGCTCTACAAGGCCAGATACCTTTTCCATGAGGTCCTGCTGAATCAGATTTGCTGCTGCAGGGTAGCTCTGAGAGGGATAAGCCTGAATCTTTAGCTCATCTCCAACGCACCCCAGTCAGGTTGGCTTATAGAGTAAATAAAAAAAGAACTAATGATGGACGTAGGGCTGAACAAATCAAACACTCACCACCAGTCACAGATCTGGGTTTAAATCATTGTTTCATTGCTCACAATGCCAGCCCAGTTTGGACCTAGCCATATTGAAGTCAGCCCTGACCCTGCTCCCCATGGAAACAGTCCAGCCCAAACTGCCAGGCCAGATCCTCCCTGGACCGAAATAAGCATCTTGGGACCAGTTTCTGGGTATCACCCCTCATCAGCCCGGATAGATTGAATACAGTGGCACAATGAGCACTGGACCCACGTCTGGGCATTCCTTTCCCATTTAGGGCGACAAAAGCAAAAAGAAGGAATGATGGATGGAGTGCTGAACAAATTAAACACTCACTCCCAGTCATATTGTCTTGACCGATTTGCCCCTGTCCTCTGGAAGTCTTCAGCTGACAGTTTCTAAGTCCCAGGTTCCCAGGGATGGAAGAAGAAATTCACCCAGACACAGCCAAGGGTTATAGACCTCAGGAACAGCACTTGTGGGCTTTTCCACTCACTCCAACATAAGCCAACAGGAGAGTCCAGGGCAGGTCTAGTTGGAACTGGTAAGTGGGGCAGTTGCAGGAAAGGTCACCTGTATCTTGTATTCCTGTAGCTTGAACAGGAGATCAGCCTTATGACTCTTGGAGTCTGCTTATTTTTTCTGGGTAGGGGAGGGAGCAGATCTAATCCATCAGGTTCCTCTGAGGTCACAGACTAAAAGTCCAGTCTTCTTCTGTTCTTCCTCGGGTGCAGAAAGTGTTCTGAAGAGGGTGCCAGACGATGCCACTTTTATGCTTGGCACTGTTCTGAAATCAGAGGAACTGCAAAGTCTTCACCGACCTCTGAGTACCGATTCTGTAACAGTGGCTTCAGTTGTTGCAGAGGGGGAAAGCCACTGACTCCGTCACCGAGTCCATCGCTGGCTCTGTCTCCTGAAAGCACTGCAGAGGGCACTGTCTACATCTTTCACCGCAACTCTGGTCTCACCAATGACGACGACCGCCACCGCCACCACCGAGCTGCTGCTTGCACCGTGACCTGTGGGCACTGCACTCCGCACAACCTTGCTTAACTCGCCACCCTGGTCTCACCGACACCGTCACTGCACCAACCTCCATGACTGCATCGTAGCTTGGGGGCACTGCTCGTAAGTCTCACGACGCACCGGCCCACACCGCAGTCAGGACCGACCGATGCCACCTCCCCGCAACCGTATTGCCTGCACCATAAACTGTCAGCACTGCATCGAGCACCGCCTTCACTCCACACCGCAGTGCTGGTCTCACCGATGCCGAGGGACGACCGTCACCGAGCCACTGCCTACACTGCGACTTGATGGCACCGCTCCACTTCACAGCGCAACTGCGACGATTGCCACGACCAGCCCGCGCCAACGTGTCAGCTGCAACACAAAAGTTACTGTTTACGAGTCTGCCGACAACCCTGTCCAACACAGTCAGACAGAACTGTTGGATTCTGTGGTTTTCAGTACCGCAGTAGCACCGGACAGAGCTACCTACTTCAAGGAACCGCCTTTTTAAAGTATTCTTGCAAAGTGCATATCTTTAAGTTGCTGTATGTTGGAGTTTTATCATTTTGGTCCTGTTTTAAAATATATAAATTATTGGATATTTACTGGTTTGAAGCCATGTTGTAGTGTTTTGACTGTATTACTGCTGGCTATTTGCAAATACTTTGCACACTGTCTCTGAGATAAGCCTGACTGTTCATGCCAAGCTACCAATGGGTGAGCAGGGGTTATTTTAGGAGTGTAACTCCCTTACCCAGACTAGGAAGATGGGTCCCTAATTAGCCAAAGGTACCTGCCTCTGCCAAGTAGAGACCCCCATTTCTAACACCGCTTATTAAGTGAGTATTTTTGTTTCAGTGCCCTGATAATTTATGTAAAGGTGAATGTTTTTATTTTCAAACAAGAGAGATTAGATTGCATACCTAAATCTTGTTTACTCCTTGGTGGGAGTGTACCTTGTCCTCGTGAACTCCTTCTGTACTAGGAGGACTTCGGCCCTTTATTTATTGTAGTAGGTTTATCTTCATCTCCTCTACTGAGACCTGGGTACTAGGTAACTTGCACACCTTTCCTTTGCGTGGATAGGTCACAATATATTTTATCATGTGGCGTGCCTATTGGATAAATGAGAAGTCTTTCATGTGACACATGGGTAGTTAGTGGGTGTTTTCATCTCTTGCAGTTTGGGATACACTTTTTTTCTTTGCACTATGAGCACTAGTTGTCGGCATATTCTATTTTGCTCCCCTTTGTTTCAATATTCTTTCTGTATTTTTAAATTCATACAATTCCTTTCTGTTTTTAGACATTCTCTTGATACTGGAACAGGCCCCACATCCTTCGTTGACATATATGGTTGTTGCCATACCCTTTATATTCCCCTGAAAAAGGTGGTTTGCTTTTCGGCTTCACTGCAATGTGCGTTGGCGCAAACTTTCTACCTGGATGGGAAACCACACCTTACAATTATAGAGGATATTTCAATGTATTATTGCCTCTTATGTCCTATGAAGAAATATATTCCAAATAATATAGTTAGTGTATCTCTGCATATAGTTTGGTGACCTGTAAATCCTAAGAGAAACATTGCTGATGTGTGAATGTGTGGGTATGGCTGATGTTTGTCAGATGTCAGAATGAGTGTGAAAGTTTAGTGTGAGTGGAACGATGGAGATCCTGTCACGATAATTGCATGTATATGTATATTCATAACTTTATCTCTCCCAGAATGTAATTGGGAGACAGTTGGCATTCTTCATATGAAATATTTCGATGTAACATATGCTTGAAGGGATGTACACAGTAAATACTATAGACATAAATGAGATTAATAAATTAACCCTTGAGAATGTCTGATTCTTGATTGTATCAAATGTGTGGAGCTATCCCTAATAATCTTGTGGAGTTATACCCAATGTATGCAGTATAATGTATGATATTGTTTAAATTGTATAGTACCTCTTTCTAGCACTAATCTCTGGTTATTTTACTGTTGATTTTGCCATGCTGCTCTCTCTTTGTGTATGATCAATACAACTTTTGCTTGTCAAAGCATTTGTTTTAAAGAATTCAAAATTATTTTCATAAAAAGTAGGTGATCATGAACCCTCTGGACAGCATCCTTTGATGCATTATGTAATTCTATTGTGGAATGATCTGAATGCTGCAGAATGTATTTTCCAGGAATCACGGTGTTTCACATGGAAGTTGTTATGTGTTTTACATTTACTTCATTGGTGCTGGTGAAATCCACTCACAATATTTCGGATTACTTTTCGTATTGCTATTCTTTAAGGGCCAGATGTATGAGGCCTTTTAGGATGCGCAAACGGGTCTATGACCCGTTTACGCACGCTAAAATGCATGGGCCCATGTACAAACAATATTTTCCGAGTTGCAAATAAATTGTGACTCGCAAAATACTGTTTTGCGACTCGCTATTAGGAAGGGGCGTTCCCTTCCTAACAGTAACTGCAAAGCTATGTACAAATGTTTCAAGTAGGTGGTAATGCATTCGCAAATGGGAAGGGGTCCCTAGGGGACGCCTTCCCCTTGGCAAATGCATGCTATATTATTTTTTAAATGCAGCCCGTTTTCCTTTAAATTGTGAGAGGCTCATTAATATTTATGAGCCTCAAAATTTGCGACTCCATTGGGAATCGCAACCAGTGTTAAACACACTGTTGTACATTCTAAATTGTGACTCGCAATTTGCGACTCACAATTGAGCGCAAATTGTGAGTCGCAATTTAATTGCGAGTCGCAATTTGGAATGGTCGTACATCTGGCCCTGAGTTATTATGGTACATACATCTATTCATATTGAACTTGGAGCTTAGAGCCCCATAAGCCCCATATGCACTACGGGCATGCAACTATATTTTTATTCACAAAGTGGCTTTGAATGCATGGTGAAAATCGGTGATTTGGTGGCGTAAACATCTATCCACAGTGTACTGGGAACTCAAAGTCCTTTATCAGCATCAGGCTCTATTAGAACGTTTGTTAAGTTTAAGTTTCTTCACGGGACACCTTTTCCTAGTTTCTAATTTGTCCTTACTAGGTCACTGTTCATCTATAGTTAACTCAGTGTTTTTTTCTTCTTTATTAATTGACCCCATTTAAATTTAAATTCATAGATCATCCCCAGACGAAGGCCAGTAGGCCGAAATACATTGGGACTAATGAAGATAGCAAACCAGTAGTCATGCATTCTGGGAATTGTAGTTCAAGCATTTGGATCATGAACATATAGTGTTGTGATGAAACAATACAATTGAATATTGAAGACAACAATTGAAGTACTGTGCTTTATTTATCATTCAAAGAATTGTTGAAGCCTCATCGAAGGACCATTGACCTGTGCCCAGGGGACATACCCCACTTGAATGGGGATGGAGAAAGGCAGAAATATACTCATGTACAAAAGGCATTTATATAAGAAGGCCTCAAACTGCAAGAAAGATTAAAGCACTGCCATCAGCATTAGCTTGAATTGAGAAATAGCTATAAACGATAAACCTACGAGCAAATCTCAAGTTAGTCACAGATGCCTTACAAAGCTTGCTTGGGTTTATGTTGTGGTCTGTATAGTTTTAGCTGGAGAACAGTGCACACAGTTTTTTAAAGCAGGATATTAATGTCCTTGTGCTTATGAATGAATATCAGCACAGTGCGTTTGTTTCATTGATGACGCCAAACATGTCCTTAAATGAAAAGGAACTTAACACATTCAGGAATGTGTGAAGGACAGTCCTCAAAGTTTACACGCACTGCCTGAAACCAAGCACTGATATGATAGGACCAAGGTTTCTTAAATTCCATACACACAGCTGTGTGCAGATTTCCGGCCTCCTGTAGGAAGTGCAGAAGTTACTCTGCAGTCAGTTCTGAAACCTCTGGCGAACCAAAGCTCAAATATAGTTTGTGCAGCAACGCAAGATATAATAAAGTGCAGTGTAGGGGCGTAATGCAGGTTCCTGCAGCCCCGCCACCACAACCCTCCAGGAGACCCTGAACACTACAAGGGGAGCCACATTCAGTCCAAGGCCAATGAATAGCTGTGAGATATGGTTGTTTTGAGACCTCCTCATCACATTCTGCCAGTGGCCCCGGCATTTTGAGTTACAACTCTGGTGCAGTGAAGGCAAAGTGTAAATAATGCCAGTTCCAGATGATGCACCATTGGCACTTCACTATTCACTACTATGTTTCTTGCTTAAAGCACTAAGGGGCATATTTACGAGATTCTAATGCAGCACTGCACAGCAAGTCACCTTGCTGCACTGCGCCGCGCTGCGCCAAAGGGAAAGGGCTAGCAAGCAGGCATTCCTGTCCTTTCCCTCCCCAGCGCTAGTGTCATTTCAGCAGCCTAGCGCCAACACAGGCACCCTTGCACCATGGTGCAAAGGTGCCTGTTTTGTAGGCAGGATTGGTTTTGTGCAGGTAGGGGCCCCTTCCTGCACAAAAACAATCCCTAGAGGCGTTTTGCTCTTTCTAAGTGTGTGACTGAATGCAGCACACATGGAAAGAGGAAAAAACGAGGGGAAGTAAACATATTTCTCCTTGTTATGCCCCACCTGGGGAGGTATTTCTTTTTGGCGCATTCCCAGGTTTGCCAGGTTTGGTAAATCAGGAAATGTGTTAAAAACCATGGGATTGAGGTGGGGACACCTTACCAATTGCCTCTTCAATCAACCCTATTTTGGATACTATTTTAGATGAAGAAAGAGGCCTGCAGCCTTTTTATGAGTGCTACCAATAAAAGGCTGCAACAGATTGAGGACCGATAGATCGCAGGATGATGGAGATGGATCAATGTATCAGTTCTTTGCAGGATATGTCGATGAGGGTACCTCTCTTTGAACAAGAGATCCACAAACTTAAATTACATTCAGAGGACTTGGAAAACAGAAGTCATTGTGATAATCTTTACTAATATGGTCGCCAGAGGCTGTTGAAGCTCCCAATCTTTTTGAATTTCTGAAGAAATTCCTTCCTGACCTACTCAGTTTATCTGCTTCCTCTTCTCTCAAACTACAACGTGCTCATCATCTGAGTGGACATCATCCTCAGTCACCAAAACCTCGAGATAATATAATGCTTTATGATATGCAAGCGTCTAAAGCAAAAAAAACACTCACATTGTCTGGTTATAACATATTTGTCTTGCAAGATATTTCTGCTGCTACCAATGTGATACGTCAGAAATGTCTCACCTTGAGACATCAGATGAGCCACTTAAACATACGTTATGGAATCCTTCGTCTGTGCTTCTGCAAGTTTATCCATGCGGGAAACACAAAATCTTTCAATGATCCTGCTGAACTTAAACATTTCTCCAAAGTGTTTCACCTCATGCAATGGAAACCAATCTTCAGAAATGTTGATGTTCGTCAATTTGTCTCCCCTCGATTTGGCTTTTTTCGTTTACATGATTTGTTCTTTGTTCTGTTGACCTTAGCTTGGTTTTGACAGGTCTCATTTGCTTCCTCATTATCTCTGTTTTAAATCTGGACTTTTATCCTTTGTCTACTATTCTTTACTTGTCTGTCTTTTTATGTCTCTTCTTATCTCTTCTTCATCTGTCACTTCTTCTGACACTTTTATGAGTACTTTTTTTGGTATTTACCTGCTATTCTGCTATC
Source organism: Triturus cristatus (assembly GCF_964204655.1). Lineage (NCBI taxonomy): Eukaryota > Metazoa > Chordata > Amphibia > Caudata > Salamandridae > Triturus > Triturus cristatus. The sequence goes on from NC_140581.1 coordinate 344,766,748, forward strand.
CTATTTGATATTCTTTGATTTCCTTAGCCAACAAGGTAAGCATATCCCTTTTCTCTTTCTTGTAGATTATCATCCCTGTTATTGTATTTTTTTCCTTGTGTGTCTTACATGTATCATTTTATCTAATTGAATTTTTGTGGACTTGGACACCCCATTAAAAGACAAAAGGTATTATTTCATCTTTCTAAACTCAAATCTAAAATTGCCTTGTTTGGCTCCTTTACTTCTTTGCCAATCTGCTGGTAGGGATTCCCAGATCCATTTTTAAGACACCAAACTCACTACTAACTGACTTAACATGGGTCTCAGATCGCTGATGAAGGGGGACCTTCCTGCACATAAACAATCATCCCCTCAACACAGGCACCCTTGCACTATGGTGCAAGGGTGCCTGCGTTGGCACTAGGCAGCTAAAGTTAGTGCTAGCACAGGGGGAAATTTGTGTCTATAGATCTCACCAAAACTCATTATGTGGCCGGTTCTTCTTTCTGATGAGATGGGACTACAGGACTTTCTCCTAGGTCCTCGAAAACCACGTTAAAAGCACGTTTTGTATGCAATAAATAATGAAGTTTGGAAAGTTTCCCAGCATGAGGCTACTGAAAGACTAGTAAATACAGAGCAGCCCTTCTTTTCTAAAGTGATGAAGCGTTTTGTTAGCCTTCTTGGCTTAACGACACGCTTCACCAATTTATTGTAAATATTCCCATGGTGTCTCATTTATGATTACCCATATCATCCTATTATTCTTTTACTAATGTACTTATCATGTCCAATGTACCTTTCTTTTTAGAAACCCTATTTTAAAATGTTCACACTTTTTATTAACTAAATTATTCTTTGATCAGTTTTCTTTCCAGTGCTGTTTTTTAGATGTGTCTATTTGATATAATAAATTGCTCAAGATACTTAATACGACATTTTATTTTAAACACTGGCACCAAAAAGGGATTTTCTATGTCCCTCAAATTATAAACAGTGAAAATATTGTCACATTTGATTTTTTACAAACCGAATATCACTTACCTGATTCATTTTTTGATTTGTATAATTTAATCTCAACCCCTTTCAATATTTTTTGCTTAAATCCAATTTATGCCTTGATTCAGCTCCACAAATACCGACTACATATCTTAATACCATTTTAAATATGTATTTTCCAAATGTGGCTTTTATATATAAAACTCTGCATTCCCCTCCTGACTCCCGAACTAAAAGCATGACTCAATTATTATGGGCAGAAGACTTAATAATCACCTTGTCTTCCCAACTTTGGAATAAACGTTTGCTTACATTATTCAAAAACTTTAATGCAGCTCATATTACACAATCACTTTTCTTTATCTATAAAAGAGCTGTTCTTACCCCAGAACAGATAGCTACATTCATTGTGTCGGCCTCTCAGCTGCGTGGTCTTGTTCTAAACAAACTCGATCACTAATACACCTTTTATATAATTGTTGTAATGTTCATAGTTTGTGGATTTCAGTTTGGTCTAAATGCTTACTGATTTTACAGTGGAATATTCCTCCCACCCTACAAAATGTTTTTGTGTCTCTTTATGCATCGATTCTTTGACTAAAAGACCCTTTTTATTGGATCTTTTTATTGCTCTTACCTTTAAAGTAATACTTTCATGTGGTTAAAATGTCATCAAACTATCTGTAACTACTAGGCAGAACTTTATTTGCATGAGCATAGAATCCATGCTACAATGCCTCATACTCTATCCCAAAAGATTTTTTAAAAATTCTTTTTATTGAATTTTCTCATCTCATACAACAGGTAACAATAACATTATGTCAACAATTACATATATTATGTTATAGCTCACATGTGTCGTTCACTGACATATATGAAATACATATAGATACAGCTAGGTCATGATTTTCTGGAATATTCATGCACCCCAACCCACTAGGACTCATAAGGGATTGATACAAAATAGGCACCAACCGGGCTCCAAATGTCTTTAGGCCGTGAGGGCCATGAAAGTTCATCAGCTTATAGCTCCAGCTGATCTCGACAGTATGTCATATCGCTGAGCCACTGATCGATCTTTGGGTCTGAATTTATTGCCCCAATGTATAGCAACCCTCATTTTTGCCAATAGTTGGGCCACCTCCACCAATTTCCGATTGACTGGTTGCAAAGGCTTGAAGAGGCCAAAGAGACATATCTTGGGGTGCATGCCACTGGCTCCATCACCACCTTTGTGAGAGTTTTCATTACTTGCTCCTAGTACTATTGAACCGGATCACATACCCAAGCTAGATGTATGTAGTTTACCTCCAAAGCCCCGCACCGCACACATTTCGTCTCTGCTCAGAGCCCATATCTAAACAAACTGGTAGGTATTTGTTGCAAATATTTGACGTGTATAAATCGTAGATTGCAGTTAGATGTGAGCAGAACTGTCAGTGCACAACAAAAGCTCCAATCTGCCAGATTTAAATTAGGATAAAGTATGGCGTTCACCTTATCTAAGGGTGTGTTTTAGGGTGCTATCCTATCACTCTGTGATGCCTTATATAATATCAGATAAGGTTCCAAAGGATAGTGCTTATAATCAAGGTATGGAAGGCCCCTATGGCATGAGGTTCATTAAGAAACTGAGGGTAGAGTTCTTGCAGGCCAGCCTGAAGGCTTAGTTTGTGAAGGTCAAGAGCGGAGTCTGGTGTTGGGTTTATATCACATCAGCCAGAACAATAAAATCCCGTCCCCCGGGAAAATATCTCACATTGTCCTAAACCCAGCCTCCCTGACAATAGCTATTGTACCAGTTTCGTGTGTCATGGTAATGGCCAGGTGAAACAGCAGTGGGAGCAATGGGGCTTATGACGGGGTCTTGGACGCATGTCTGCCGAGTGCCCTCCATGCTCCTGTGGTGCAATTTAGGTTGTGGATCCCTGACGTGCCATAGCCGCACAAGTGTGTGGCAATATAGCTTTAAGTGGAATGGAGTATGCATCATCGCTTTCTCCTGCCAAATGTGGTGTGTATGCTGGGGCGTAGTACTAGTAGTGAGCAAACTGCACCTGAGCACACAGGTGGTGCAGGTGTAAGTCTGGGGAGTTGAAATCTCTTGATCGTATGGGAGTGTAAGCGTGTTCCAACTAATTCTAGACTGTTTCCCTTCCCAAGCTAGAGGGATCTGAGCTTTTTGAAAAAGGCCTGCGTCAGACTGATTGGTATATTGATAAATAGGTAAAGAAATTTGGGTAGCACTATTATTTTCATGACCACCACTCTGTCTGCAAATGACAAGGGTAAGTAAGACCTTCGCCTCACCTGGTCTGCGAGTTTCGAAACCACTCTACCATAGTTGTATCTGGTCCAGGTCTCTCCATGTACTTAAGCACCTAAATATTTAATAGGCTCTGTGCTCCATTCCAGATGAAAGTCCTGTGAGTGCGGCACAGTGTCCGGGGTTAGAAGGAGAACAGTTGACTTCAACAAGTTGATGCTTAGACCCAAAAAGCATTCCTATCCTATGTATTCACAAATGACGAGTGATAGAAGTATGTATGGGTTGCAGACATAGAGCATGATATCCACATGAAATGATATGGCCAGCTGGTGCTGGTGAAAGCGTAGCGCAGAGGTGGCACGTCGTTGGCGGATCACACACAACAGGGGTTCCACAGCCAACGCAAATAGGATTGTGACAATGGCCCCATACCCCTGTAGACATGCAGTATATTAGATGTGTTACCATTGATCTGCACCTATGCAGACTGGCTAGTGTACAGTAAGTGCATTCATTGCAGAAATGGCTGGTGGAGTCCCATGCGATGTAGGTTTGTGAAAATGTACGTCAAGCCAATGGAATCGAAGGCATCAGCGACGTCCTAAAGGACCGCCACCACCTGTATGAGGGATCTAGTTGGTGTAATAATGCAAAAAGAGTGCACAAATTGTGTGTGGTAGAGAGGATGGGGATAAATCCTTACTGGTCTAGCAGGATCAGATCAGTGAGCAATGATCAGATGCAGGTGGCCAGTATCTTAGCCAGGATTTTGGCATCGGTATTTTTAAGGATAGCCGCCTATGAGATTCACACAATGCTCAGGCTGTTTATCTGGCTTCAGCAATGCTATTATAAGGGCTTCCATGATAGAGAGGGCAGCAATATCTGTTTAGGATATGCCTTCTCAAACATTGCATGAAGATGTGGTGCCGATATTTCATAGAATTCTTTAAAAGATTCACCTGGTAGGCCGTCCATGCCTGGGGCTTTGCCATTAGGATGTGTGCGTATTACTTCCCTAATCTCTTCTACTGTAATGGGCGGTACTTAGTACTCCCGTTGACCCAGGAAGAACTATGCCAAGACTACATCATCTAAGTACTCCCCAATCTCCAACTTCGAGTCTCAGGCTTTATTAAGAGGTTTGTAGGAGTCTGTAAATGCAGACAGAATGGCAGACATAGCATAGCAGGTCACACCAGCCAAATAAGTGATACTGAGTATATGTGCATTTGCTCACAGCCCCTTTAACTTAGCGGCCAAACTGTGACCCGGTCTACCTCTCTCCCCATACGCCCTCACAATGTATCAACGTGAAAGGCGGTGCACTTCTTGTGCCGTTGTGTCTGTATAGCTTCGGTATAGTGATATGATCCCTAATGGCAGCCAGCATACTGGGACTGGACTTCCAAGATCCACAAGTTTTTTTTTCTTTCATGGTAACTTTAAATGCATCCCATCAGATATTTGTCCCCGTCACAGTACCCTTATTAGGTCTTGCCTGGCTATCGCTCAAGCGATCGCCCAGCGAGACTTATGTAGGGGCTTCAGAAAATGCTCCCAAAGGCTTCCCAGGCGGATCGGGTGGCGGTTACGCGCACAACCACGTGCATTCCATTTGCCACCAGCTACTTCCTGCGCCTCATGCATTCAGAGAGATTTAGTAAGGGGCACAAGACCTTAGGAATGCGGTTTATGGCCAGTGCATGTGAGGCATTCAAGCACGAAGCTGGCATCTGGCATCGGACTTGAAAGCAGCAGACTGCTTTTGCCAGCGCGCGCTCGGCCTCACTTCCTGCATCCCCTCTTACAACAATTAACTTTCATTATAACTCACACCCCATATGCTCGTTCCCTCCCACCCTTCCTTTGATGTCCGCTTTTCTTGTTGTTTACAAATCACGCCACACACTGCTGCACGCCACACACTGCTGCACACCACACACTGCTGCACGCTGCACACTGCTGCACGCCGCACACTACCGCACGCCACACACTGCTGCGCACACTGCTGCATTACACACTGCTGCACGCCGCACACTGCTGCATGCCGCACACTGCTGCACACCTCACACTGCTACACGAAACACTGCTGCACGCCTCACACTGCTGCACGCCTCACACTGCTGCACGCCACACACTGCTGAACGCCACACACTGCTTCATGCCACACACTGCTGCATGCCTCACACTGCTGCACGCCTCACACTGCTGCACGCCGCACACTGCTGCACGCCTCACACTGCTGCACCTCTCACACTGCTGCATGCCACATACTACTGCATACCGCTGCACGCCACACACTGCTGCACGCCACACACTGCTGCACGCAGCACACTGCTGCATGCCGCACACTGCTGCACGCCACACACTGCTGCACGCTGCACACTGCTACACGAAACACTGCTGCATGCCACACACTGCTGCACGCCACACACTGCTGCATGCCACACACTGCTGCACGCCACAAAATGCTACACAAAACACTGCTGCACGCCACACACTGCTGCACAGCACACACTGCTGCACACCGCACACTGCTGCACGCCACACACTCCTGCACACTGCTGCATTACTCACTGCTGCATGCTGCACAACACTGCTGCACGCCGCACACTGCTGCATGCCACACAGTGCTGCATGCCTCACACTGCTACACGAAACACTGCTGCACGCCGCACACTGCTGCACACCGCACACTGCTGCACGCCACACACTGCTGCACGCCACACACTGCTGCACGCCACACACTGCTGCATGCCGCACACTGCTGCACGCCACACACTGCTGCACAGCACACACTGCTGCACGCCGCACACTGCTGCACGCCACACACTCCTGCACACTGCTGCATTACTCACTGCTGCATGCTGCACGACACTGCTGCACGCAGCACACTGCTGCACGCCGCACACTGCTGCACGCCGCACACTGCTGCACGCCACACATTGCTGCATGCCTCACACTGCTACACGAAACACTGCTGCACGCCGCACACTGCTGCACGCCACACACTGCTGCACACCACACACTGCTGCACGCCACACACTGCTGCACGCCGCACACTGCTGCACTCTACACACTGCTTTTATGTGAGTTTATGCTACTGACATTGTAAATGACAAAGCCTTTTATTTGTTTTAAAACCAAAACATAAATAAAAGGTATTGTAATTTTACAATGCGAATAGCTCAAACTCTTATAAATGCGAGACCTATTGCATTGCAAATGCTTGTTTTTTATAAAGTATTCAAGGATAGCTGTGTGTAATCTTTCCCGGAATACCGGATGTAATAAGGCAGTGGTGTGTAACCTCCATTCAAACCGTGTGGGTGGGTGTGTTGTGCCGGCCAAGGTCAGACAGCATTCTGGGCATAAATTGAACATCTATCACCCAAGTGCTCATCTCATGGGTCTCCAGCCAATAGTCCAATCTGGACCATGGGCCATGCACCGAAGAGGTGAAAGTGCCCTCTTTCCTCTCTGGGTCCGAATCTCTATATGTCGATGAGGCCATAATCTATCATTCCCTCACGGAGAACTTGGGTCAGAGTGTTTGCCCAACCAGTCTGCCGTGGCACCCCAATTCTATGCCAAAATATTAAGTCTAATCTATACTGGCTACCTTTCCCTAACGTTCTCTCTCTGCGCTCATAATTTTCATACTTTATTTTCTTTCTCTGCTCTACTCTCCTTTTCCTCTTTTTCTTTCTCTCTTTTGCTTCCCTTCCTTCTCTTCTTTTTCTATAAATCAAAAAATTCTTCTATTTATTCTCATATGTATACTTGATTACTACAATCATAATTTGCATTAATTCTCTGTATTGCTTTATGAAATTGAAATACAAATTATTAAACAAAAACATATCGTGTAATTGTGAACAAAATCAGACTTTTAAGCAGGAAGTCTGCAAATTCAGTCTTAGAATGGTTTATCTACATGTTTTGCAGATGCTTTCAGAAACTGAAAACAGGAAAGGATGAATGAATTGTTTCTGTGTTTTTTAGTTTGTTGCTTTAAGTGCTGTCTTCTGCCTTTGAGGTCAAACAACAGGAAACCTGCGTATCGTTGTTTCCTCCTTCCCTTCCTCTCTGATCTCACAGTGCTTCATAACCTCGGACTAACCTTTCTTTAAGCCAAAAGTACAAGTATTTTTTTTTACTTTCCGCAATTATTTCTTTACAGGGAATCATGGCTAAAATTAAGCATAACAAACCTTTGTGGCGCTAAAGTATCCACAAGCCTGAATTGAATTTAGGTGTTCGCTTAACTGAAGGATCTGTACCCTAATTTGTTATTAACAATAGTTGAATTTACTTTCCAAACATAATTTAATCAGCTGTTATTTCATGTTGTATATGAAACTGCACCTTTAAATCACTGCTTATGTTTTACATTTTTAGTAACAGGAATATTTAGAAACACATTGATTTTACCTATTTGTATAGCTGTATGTGATAACAAATAATGGGGTATATTCACAAGAACATGTGATAACTACCGCAAGAGTAGCTTAACGCAACTCTCAACATCACAGCCCATCGCGGGAAAATTACGCCATGCCAACCAAGTATTCACACCGCGGCAGTAGCATGCGACAGTCACCAGATAACGAGTCACATGGGCGCGCAAAAATCAACGCCATGCCGCAAAAATGCGAAACGCAAAAAAAAAACACAAACCACCAGCAAGAACAACGGGGACGGCTGAGGAGAAGGAGAGGAAGACGGGGTGCAGTCCGCAGCAAAACCAGATCAGCGTCACGGAGGTGACAGAATACTACCATCAACTGACCCACAAGTAGACCACCTGGAATGCAGTCAGAGTGCCGAGGAGGCCAAGAGGCGCTGGCATGACGTGACAACCAAAGCCAGGCACAAACCCGCTGCCAACAGGAAGGCTGCAACGGCGACAGGAGGTGGTAGTCCTGCGCCACAGGAGGAGCTGGAGGAAACCAAGGCCGCAGTCACCATTGTGGAGACGGTGCAAGGAGTAGTGAGTACGGACACAGCTCGAGAGGACCTGACACAACATCAACATGGTGAGTAACGACCAGAGACTGGGGGGAGAGGGGGAGATGGGCACAATGGCACACATGCACAATGAGGTATAGCTCAATGCACACTCACAATTACCCAGGATCATGTCCCTCATTCCCTTGGCACACTGCAGCACACACACATAGCAAGAACAGCACACCCACATTGACGATAACGTGGTACAATGCGCAAAGCCGACACCACAGTACAGAGGACACAACTGGCTCTGCACATGCACAGAAACATCCCTACTCCATCTGACAGAGCTGGAAACTGGAAACTGTGAAATGGAAATGTACACGTACGACCTCACATCCGTCATGTAGTCCAAATGTACACTGTCCCGCAGAAGAACTCAGCACCTCCCAAACAGTCACAATGTACATTGTCATACTGTCTACATGTAAACCAGTACAATGCGCCAACATACATATCAACACAATGTCAACATGCATCTCCCCTTCACTTTGCAGAGGGGCACACAACACCTCCAGCAGAGTACAGAAGACAACACATCTGTGATTCCGGAGAGGACCACCACACCTTCGACACCGATGCCCTACAACAGCCCATGGATATCCCACGCAACCCACCACCAGGACCCGGGCAGCCAGCTACTTAGAGGAGAACACAGAGCCTGCAAAAGACCACACAGCAGGAAGCACCCACAAGCACAGGCGGCCCACGACACTTCACCCACCCACACATGGCACCCCAATGCCATGTGTCAGCACGCCAAAAGGAGGTGGCCCAACAGGTGTGGGTGGGCTCCAAACCCATGGAAGGTGAACTAGATCACATACGTTGGTGTCTATTACCCTTCAGAGACCACCTACACACCACAAAGGTGACCCACACTGCCATAGAGACACATGCAGATGCACATACACAGTACACAACCACGCCCAGGGGCCTGCACATATCAGTCGCACACCTACGTTGGCTCATCGTACTATGGCCCAGGCCACTCCCCTTCTGAATTGGGTAGGTGATGCCAAAGCTACATGTCCAAGCTCAAACCCAATGCCTGCGGTGACATGCCTGCATCCGCTGTACACAGCATAAGGTAATGTCATAGGGCCCTGGGCCCCCATGCATACGCAGACATTATGTTGAACTGGCTACGGGCACGTGTGCCCGGCACCTTAATTGGCAGGGAAACATGTACAGTGACGCCTGTGCTGGATGTGTGTGGGGTGGGTGCAAGCCAGCCCTCAGGGAGTTGTGCTGGCAACAAATACAACAGTCAACACAAGAAATACCTAAACAGGCAACACCAGCATCACAGGGACAACTGCAGAGTATCATGGAGGTAGCCTGAGCAAGTCCAGAGGGCACAAAAGGAGCAAACAGAAGTGTCCGTGAGTTGCAGCGCACTGAGGTCTGGGCACTACAGCTGAGCGCGCCCATGTGAAGAAAAAGTCTCGGATTGTGTCCCTTCGAGATATTCCTGATGCAGATGCAGTGGGGTGTGTTACACCTACATCATCTTCCTCATCAATGTCCCAGGTCTCCCACACTGCTTGAGGTGACATCACTGCACAACCTCTCCACAGCACAAAACTCAATCAGTAATGGATGATGGCTTGCGGTGCACTGAGTCAGTAGCACCTGGAGTGCCTAGCAGGGTATCAGTCTGATGATGGCATCAACGACAGGTGTGTGCAACTCCGTAAGTCTGTCAGGACCACCGTTTCGACTCTGGTATTTGGCAGATGGAGGTGGTCCTGGCGGTAGTGGTGTGTGCCTCCTGCCGTGTCCGGGCCGGTCAGGACTCGATTTGGTGTGTGGGCCCTGGTAGACCACAGTTGAGGCCGGAGGCAGCGGACAGCGCAGGGCCACAGACACATGGCGTTGATGACCCCAAGACCATCACCTCAGAGGCCTTCCAATATCTCAGAAGAAGGGGTCCCGGACATGAGCAGCACAGAGTTAGTGGCCCCGGATGCACTGTGGCTTTCACAGGCACCCAGCCATGGGACGGTGACTTGCGGTGCAGTCAGATGGGCCATGCGACCTGAGCGGGTCCTCATCAATGTCCGAGGTGTATGTTGCGGAGGGTTGTGGGGGACAGTGGAAGGTGTCCTCCAGGGCATGATGCCGAGGGTGAAAGCTGTACGGAAGCAGCAAATAGAGGGGTGGAATGCCACAGCCTCGTTTTCGCCACAAAGTCAGTATAACCGCTATGATGGTGAAAACAACCCTAAGTCCATGGACTCAGTCGCCACCAAAGTCCAACCAGAAAGTGCCCATGGGTCTCGGGGAATAGAGAAGGTGGCACCGGGGCTGAAAAGGGATGCAGTCTGCAATGAGGCCTGTACAATGACATAAAGCCTGCCATAAATAAATCAAGGCTGAATTCAAAGGTGTGTGTGACCTATTCGACCGCAGTGTAGGCCGGGAGCAGCAGTCAGCAAGGGTTCACAGCCACATGTCATTGGGATGCTATGCAAATGGTTGCTGTCACCTGACCAAAGGGAGTACAGTGAAGTTAAATCTTCCTTTTTGTGCGTACACGGACAATGTATGATCAAGACTCAGTTCCAAATGGGTGACCTACTTGACCGTAGTGTAGGCCGGAGGCGGCAGTAGAGTACTTCAACGAGAAAGAACCAAAGCAGGTCTGTGTCATGGAGGCCGTGATGGTCTGAGAGGCCGCCAAGGTTGCGGCCCTCGGGCTTGGAGCTTGCGCAGGCATGTGGTGGGCCCTCCTTGACACACGCCGGTGTTGGAAGGTGATCAGTGTGGCCTGGCTGCGCAGGGGCGGGCCTGACGGGTTCGGGGTCCAGCGGGCTGGTGTATGGCAGGCGCACAGGATCACAGGCAACTCCGCTCACGAGGATGGCGTCAGCCTCGTGGTGTGGTGAGAGGCGCCGCCCTGGCACAGACGTTGGGCTTTCCAGAAGAGTACCACGCCCAGGGCTATGTGCTTTTTATTCACACCCCTACTCTGGCCTGGCATACGCCTGGCCATCCCACTCTGCTCACGATTACGGGGGGACGTAACAGGCAACATTTCCGCAAACTCCCCCACTGGCGGGGGTGACATGGTTGCGTCCACAGTCCACTACACTCCATGCACCAGTGGTGTATGTCGCCACGGATATGGGTGTGTTTGGAATACTGCGGTCTGTCCAGCACATCTCTGCCACTCTTGGCATTGTGTACTTTCCCAATCATGGTTCTCCTGCATCCTTCACACATGCCGGGTTGCCACCTCGCCCCACATTGGGCGAGTGTGTGGCTGAGGTGCCATGCCTTTGATGGCTCATGTTCACGGCTTGCCCAAGCTACCATTGTGAGTTGTTCTGTCGTGTCTGGTGTGTGGGCACGTTGGTTGTGATTTTGTGATGTGTGCATTGGCAGAGTTGTGAGATGCATGGTTGAGGAGTTGAGGTGAGTGGGGTGTTCATTTGAAACTTACCAAGGGGCTGTGCATTTCCCTTGGTGCCATCCTGGGAATTCTGGTTGCTGATGGACTGTCGGAGGCTGAAGGAACCATGCACACTGGCTGGGTATTTGGAGGCGACACTGGTGGAGGTTCCACGGTGTTCAGTTGCTGCCTGCACATTGATGTGAGAAGTGTGCTTTCTGTTGCGGTGATTGTGTGCTGTGTCACCAGGGGCGCTGTGTTAGTGCCGTCAGCCTGTTGGACGTTGTTGGTCAGGATGCGTAGGATGGTTGTCATATTGAGCCTGTAGTGGGCAATGACATTGTCAGGTGTTGGGTCTTTGAGCTGGCGCGTTTCCTGGGGGTCCGCTGTCTTTGTCTGCGCTACCTCTGTGGTGGTCCGGGGGTGTTCCGGGTGGGGGTTGGGGTCCTGGGGTGGTGGCGGTGGGTGTTGTGGCCCTCTTGGGTGTCCGGGCCGCATGACCAGTGGCTCCATGGCATCTGTTCCCCTTCCGATGTGGCTGTGGGCTGTGCTCCCTTTTGCGGTGCAGGCTGTGGTCCGACTTTGCACCAGGTCAGAGCAGGTGTTATTTTCCTGCTGCTAACGTGCCTTATCGCCTGTTTTGTGTTCTTATCGCAGTTCTGGCTGGTCGTTGTGAATGTTGTGGAGTGGTGTTGTCGCAGCTTTTGGCACGGGAACGCCTACTCTGCATCTCATTAGCGATAGTTGCGGGGGTCATCTGGGGAGATGGTTTTTGCGGCTTACTATCGCGGGTAAACGGGTGCTGTGGGCTGTTAACACCAGCTTGTGATTGGGGTGATAAGTTTATCGCAACTTTAGCTGCAATAAAGTGCCATTAACTCACCGATAGATCCTTGTGAATATCCCCCAATGTGTTGTACAAGAATACCTACAAAATTAGAACTGGAGGAAAGAAGGAGTGTGATAAGATGAGAACCACACACAGTTCTCTAATTGGCGCTGATGGAGCATGCATTGCACCTGTGTAATGGGGGACACTGGTGAGTTCCAAGTATCAGGTCAAGGTGGCTGATAGCACATGCTAATGCATAAAATGAACATGGTTACCATGGCCATTTGCTTCGGTGTTTCAGCTGGAGTGGAGGCAGGTTTTGTGCCAAGGAGTAAATGCTCTTAAAGGATGCTATTGTGAATCGTGCTGTGTAAACTCAAACAATAGGGAGACTGAGACCATTAAGGGCAGCCCTTTACTGGGGTGATGGTGCATAGAGAGTAGGTCTTAACTAGTCCAGAGTTTTAAAAGGGGTATATTTTATTTAACGAGCATCAGCAAAGACAATAGGTCTCGCATATGTGGGTCTATTGGCTTTAACAATGTTTTTTAACCATGTTGTACAGCAGCGCGGCGGGTGTGCAGCATGGTCGAAAGTGCAAAAAAGTGTGACAACGTGGACAGTTAATCTTTAGTCTGTTCGACCTTTATAGGTTAACCACCTACCCCTGTAGGTTTACAAGACACACTTAGTAATGGTCTTGCTAATGTATGAAAATAGGCTTTCTACGTAGCAAAACATTTTTCCTTGCCATATGGCACTTTAGTGGTTGTAAAACAGTAGCCTAACTGTGTACTGTGGTGTTGGATGACAGTGTCACAGTGCAGTTTTATAACAGTAGCAAAATAAAAGTCAGACATGAAAAATCTGCGGTGACCACAGAGAACAAGGTGAAGTGCTCCATGGGACCATTCAATCCTTTAGGTTGAATAGATTAATTAATCCCTTGAGGCTTCACTTCTCAGGCAATAGACCAAGGAAAGAATGTTGAATCTGCAGTGGACTCTATCTATTCCTTGCTATCTCCTTGTACTTATCAATAAATAACTGTTAAGCTCCATGCTAGCCACTCTCCCTTTCCATTGTAAACGTTTCTATAAAAGCCACCCCCCTTGTGAAAAGACTATCCCTAATTTATTCCACATCCACCCAAGAATATGAACAAGACCAAATGGCCAACCAGTTTACGTGCCCAATTTTTGCCTCCTTTGTCAAATCTCTGCCCCCTTCAATGAATAGAACTGACTATATAGCCAAGTGACAAGTGGCAAATGGCAAGTTTACTTCTCTAAACCATTGGCCATCCATCCATGCCTAACTTCAGTTGATTGAGAAGGAAGGTGTCACTTGCTACCTGGGAGCTGGCATGGGGTCACCTGCAGATTCTAGGCTTGTGTGGACACAGCCTAGGTCTTTTCAGCTCACTCAGGAATGAGGGAATCACATGTCCCAGTACCAAGACTCTTAGGCTATAGTCAGGCACAGTGCCTTCTTGCCTGTCACCCCTTCCGTGTGACTCCTCTACACGTGAACTTTACTAGCATGAGCCTTTTGACAGTGCACTTTTATTTGCAAACTCACTGAGCATGCGTCATTGCTCGTGCGAGCCTCACCTGCCAGTACTGTCTGTACTGGGGCAAGTGGCACAGGGGTCATGCTACATGACCTCACATCGTGGTCATGTTTGTTTGGGCTGCGACTTATTTATTTCCTTGAGTCTCAGGTATCCTCTCACACCAAAATGAATTGGGCTGCAACACTGGATTTTCAGTGGATTAATCAACTGTGTCTGAACATATTTTCAGGAATTTGTAAGCAAATATTTACAGTGACTATGTGTGCCCAAACTTTCACCCTTACACCTCTATTGCTTTTTCTCTTTGATCCTTGTGATCGATAAATCAAATGACCAGAGTGGAAGCAATACTTCCTAAACTATATCTCAGCCATTGAAGAAGAAAACGTAGATGACTTTCCACCTTCAAGTAAAAAAAAAGAAAATTCTACTGCACAGCCTAGGCCATGATGGGTTGAACGTTTGGGTGACTGGAGATTCTTCGCCAAAGGATGTAATCATGATTGTCAAAAAATACGAACTATCCAAAACATGTGCCAGAGTTGCAGCTAACAACTTTCCTGATGCCAAAGGGGCTACGTCCATCTGTGGAGCCTCTGAAAGTTCTTCCAAAGCTCAGAATAGGGATGAGAAGTCGTTTTGGAAGAGTTCTGTAAAAAGAAGTTAAAGTAACAAGATTGAAGCTGGTAAGTGTCCAGGTTACTATAAATTTAGTAACAAAGATCATTTAGCTAGAGACTAAAATTGTAGTGCCATTAAGCCTAAATGCCCGTATTGTGGCATTATTGGTGATTTTGCTAGAGTATGTAAGAAAAAAAACTGTAAAATATTTTACTGAGAAACCTGATTTCTGATGAGGACATCAAGCACTGATTACTCTATACAAGATATAGACATGAGGTTTAAAAGCTAGCCTTCTTGCCTGATGAAAATAGGGGGGGGGGGTTAAGATAATGATTGTGGAGGACTCTGGGTCTCCTTACACCATTATTGCGCATTCTGTATGGGAAGACACGTTTGCTAATGATCTGACTCCTACTAGTTTCTACCCTGTAACCTTCACTGAAGAGGAAATTCCCATGGACCTTTGAGTTTAAGTGCAGAGAAACTGTAGGGAAGCTATATGTGGTGGAAAAGGGGCCTCCAATTTTAGAGTGGGTTAAACAAAGAGGTTTCAGACTCACTCTGGGTCCTAACAGCAAGGATCAAGTGTTGTTGTTGGGAGATCTAGTTTTACATATGGAAATAGAGATACTAAGAGAATTTCAGAATGTCTTTTTGGGTAATGTTGGGAAGTTAAATGGGTTTTCACATAAGATCATACTAACGAATGATGCTTGACCAGTATGTTACAAAGTGAGAAATATAGCATGGATCAGTACAGAGGAAGTGGTTGAAGAACTAGACAAATTAGAGCAGAACAAAATCATTGAGGCAGTGGAAAGTGCTGAATGGCACAGTTGTTGACGGCCAGAAAGTATAATGTTAAGATAAGACTTTGCAAAGACCTTAGAGACTTCAACAAAAATATTGTAGTAGACAAGTTTCTGTTACCCAAGATTAATTCGCCCCTAGCTAAAACCAAAGGCCATATTTATGGCAAAGTAACAACGCAGCACAGCAAGTCACCATACTGCGCTGTGTTACAGGAAAAGGGCAGTAATGCGCCATATTTAAAATAATACGATAAATTCCAATCATTGTCCCTACACTGGCACTGATTAGCTGCCTAGTGTCAACACAGTCACACAGGCACTATGGTGCAAGGGTGCCTGTGTTGCACAATGAACAAAAACAGTCCTGAGAGGCAAATTCCTCTTACTGTGTGTGCTGCAAAATGAGGAGAGGATGTGGTCTGATGGCTAAACTGCAGAGTTTGGAGCTGGGACACCAAGGTTCGAGCCTCGGGGTCACGTCCACATCCTGTGATTCTGGGAAAATCACTCAATCTCCCCGTGCCTACCAAAACATGAAAAAAATAAATGAATGTGTCCGTGTGTAACGTAACCGGTGCTCATGTAAAGCGCTCGAATACCTTCGGGTCGAGTTCGCCCTATATAAAATCTGCATAAAAAAAGAGGAAGTAACAAGGAGAATACATATATTTCTCCTCGTTACACCTCACCTAGGGAGGCATATCTTTTTGATGCATTCCCAGGTATATAGTATCAACAAGTGAGAGAGGGATAGTCACTCTTATTCCCCTTAAAGAATATACTTGAAAACAACAAAAGAGTGACTGAAAAATTCCTAAGAAAGTACTAGGGAATAGAACAGCGCAAGGAAAAACCTATTGGCTTAAAAGAACCCTCACTCACCAACCTAGTTGGTGACATGCTTCATCATTGCGTTCCTACCAGAGAGGCCGAGTGCCTCCCTGGTGTGCTACGACGCCTGAATTACAGCAGAGCAGGTTTTTTGTGAAGGGATGTGAGTGCAAAAGGTGGTGCAAATTTAAAAGGTGGCTGGTTTTATCCAAAAATAATTTTAATGGTGGAAAACCAGCAACCATTAAAAACAGGTGTGGCGGACGATTGGATGGCTAGTTAGGTTGACCAGACCCATCCAATTTAGAAAAACAAGTGAAAAGTGGTCGACATGTTTCTGCTTATCAGAGCAATTGTGCTAAGCATTCATCAGGACCAAAAACGTTCCACGGCAGTATACGCACCCTAAGGCGTACCCTAACCAGTGGAAACGTGGGGACGATAAAACTCACGGTTCTACCTATGCGGTCTCCTGATATTCCCAGAGGCCTCTGGACTGTGAAATAAAGTTGGTAAATCTGGAATGCATCAAAAACATGGGATTTGTGTGGGAATACCAACGTAGCACCCATGGAATGCCTCCCTGGCACAGAGTAAGGTAAAGCACTGATTTGCGTTGCATTGCGTTGTTTTACTTGAGATTTAAAAAGCAACTCAGGGCCTTGCATGGCTTCACAAATCTATTTTTTAAGTTGCGTTGCTCTTGCACCACATTGTGTGGTGCAAGAGCAATATAACAGGGCTCATAAATATGTCGCTAAGTGTATTGAATGGTTTTCTACAATTGATTTGACCTCCGTCTGCCACAAGGTACCACTTTACCCCACTCACAAAAAGTTGGCAGCCTTTATCACTCCCTTTGGTTGGTATAGATTTGTGTAGATGCAGTTTGGTTTGGCATCAGCAGCTGCAGTTTTCCACCGTCTTATGCATCAGTAGTTTCGGGGTCTTGATGGGATGATTTCCTGGTAATGGGAAAAGATAATCAAGATCAAAGACTGAGAATAGTACTTAATTTGTTGTCAGCCAAGGGGCTGACTGCTAAACTGAAGAAATGCAAATTCACTATGAAGTCTGTGACATATTTTGGACAGAGTTAGTGTATCAGAAATTTCTCCTTAGTTGATTATTGAGTCAATAAGTGATTCTCCTGTGCCTTCTTGCAAGGAGTAGGTAAAATGACTTTTAGGACTGACAGAATTCTACTCCTACTACTACTGTAAAGGGTTTTGCTGATAAAACCTATGTGCTAAGGCAGCTATTGAATGATCGGCAGGAATTCAAATGGAGTGAGGATTTCCAAAAGTAGTTTGAAAGTACTAAGAGAAACATTTGCAAAGCTGTTCCTTTACCAGGATTTGATTCCACTGCACATAGCATTTTAACAACTGATGTGAGTGGTAAGGAGCTGGGAGCAGTTTGGATAAAAGTTTCAAGAGTAGGCTCAAAGTACACTGTATCTTTTGCTTCTTGTACCTTGTCACCCACAGAGCAGAAGTATTCTGTGATGCAGCAGAAACGTTGACCAATGTATAAGCAATGGAAGAGTTCAGGCAGCACCTTTTGAGGTTCAAAGTGTATGCTATGTACAGACCAGAAGCCACTGGTGAAGGTTTTAACACCAGATGTTATTTTTGAGACAACTACACGCTTGAAAGTATATTCTCCTAATGTCTGGGATGAGTACTTTGTGGCAGTGGTTAAAGATAATAATGCCATCTTGAAAGAAGATTAGATGCATGGATTTGAAGGTGGTGAAAACATGTGTGTGGTAAAGAGGCATATTATACATAGATAGTCTAAGAAACGCAAGTTGACTGAGGAATGCAAAAGGTTTTAGGAGTTTAAAGATGAGTTATCTATTAATGATCATGAATTCATCTTGAAGAGGTGATAGCGTTGACCCGTCAAATTTCCATAGACAAAGGTTTTTGAGCATTGCATATGAAGGACACCTAGGCATAGTAAAATCCCAAAAAAGAGTGAAGCTCTTAAATTGGTGGCCATGGGCAGATTCTGACATTGAAAAACTTTGTGAGGTCTTAAGAACCGTGCTAATTTTGAAATATCACAATCTCTTTTCAGACCACCACTAGCTCCTAGGGAATGCCTAGAGAATCCCTGGGAAGAGTTAGCATGGATGTTTTGGTTCCCATTCTGAATTCCACAGATATGTCTAAATACATAATTGTTCTCTTTGATATATATTCTAAATGGATAGAAACTGACATTCGGATCAAAGATGACTCATCTGTTATTATTTCCTTCCTTGAAAAATGTTCTTGAGAGAAGGTATCCCAAAATCTATGTTAAGTGACAATGGACCGCCAATTTACAGCTAAAAATTGGAGGGGGGGTGGCGCTAGAGACCCTGGCTGCAAGATGGCCACCGCATAGTGGGGCAGTAGAATAATCCTGAACATCTCTGTGCTACAAGGGGGTGAACCCTCTATACCTAATTTGATTTCAGTGGTGGTTGAATGTCTGCCACCACCAGGGTGCCTTTTTGCCTGACTGGAGCCCATAGTCAGGGGAAATCAGTGCTGTGCCACGTGGCCATGGCCACAGCCTGCATAGGAGTAAGTCTGCAAAGTCTATAGAGGTGAGATGTCAGCTCTCAGCTGGAGGGGCACTGGATGGATTGACCCCCCTGCTGGACCCTGCGGTCAATAGATTGGTGTCAGTACTATCTTGAGACTTACTTCAGCCTGAACCTACAAGGAAGGCCTAGGCCGGTGTGACATAGCCTACGCTAAAGGAGAACTGGCTGGCGGAAGGATCTTCTCATGCCCCTCAGTCCAGTTAGGGAGGAGCAGGACTCTACAATATACTGTATGCCCAGAAGGCAGCTGGCTTATCTGGTGCTGCTGGTGCACAGAGGATGTGGACAGGACTCTGCTGTATTCCTGTCCAGAAAGACAACAGGCACAGCACAGCAGCAGGCACCTACTACAAGACTTACACAAACAATTACTCACCTTATGTGTGGCACATGGGCCACCACCAATTTTTGTTTGCAATGCCTGCATGTAACACACAAAGTTGGCAAAGTAACATGTATGACTCCGGCCAGGACTCACCCCGTGTTGCTGCTGTTGGGCCCTGAACTGCCCATCTAGCTCTGGGTAGGCTGCACTAATATGCGGGCTAGTAGGGGGGGCCAGGGTCCTGTTGATGCCCCTTCCACAATGGGAGGACTTCTCCAGCTGGACCTCCACGATCTTCCAGGTCCAGCCTCAGGTTCTTCCATCTCTTCCTGTAGTGGATGCTATTCCGTTTGAAGACCCCCAGGGTCTGCACCTTCCGGGTGATTACTCTCCAAAAGGCTTTCTTCTGATGGGTGTTGAGCTGTATGGATGCAATAGATGTAGAAACAGATTGTAACTGGAAGTTTTAGGATATCTGTATGGTTGATATACATTTTCAACACCTAGCACAAACATTCATCAAGATTCAACACAATACATGTGTAAATATCATATGCTAAGCACTATTAAAGCATGAATACACACTTTTGTGGTCATCTGCTGGCTCACCTCAACCCTGGTCATGACCTACACTGACTGAGCCAACACACTAACATCATGTAGGCCAGGGTCATCCTACATGCAATGTGATGAGAGGTACCAAGACACACAACACACCATTTTTACCTTTTGAGGGATAAACTACTTCTGCATGACTGTACAGACACCTTCACTGCCAGGAATATTATTTTGCCTTATGTGGCACTGTAACAGGAATGACATTCAACATACGATTGTTGTTTCATTGGACTTAATGTGACAAAGCTGCTGATTAGTTTTTCAATGCTCTTTTCAGAGTTAACCAACTATCTACTCTATACATGTGTCAGGTGTGCAATAGGCCTGTACAGTGAAAGCATGGCTTCTGGAAAAGTGGTAACAGACCTGTGTGAGTAAGGTCAGTGGGTTATCCCAGTCACCATTTCAAATATGGTCCACATAACAGCTATCAGGGCTACTAGTGATAAGGAAAACATATTTGGGAACATCCGTGGACCTGCAGGTCTATAGGCTTCTTATTCTGTGCATCAGTTGTCTTGCCATAATAATTCTGCCCCAGCCTGCGCCATGGCTCAGACATCTCACAACTCATTGCCAGGCCTTGCTCTCTGCAGGCTGAGCATACTGATATCATCTGAAACTCACATTTCAAGCAAATCAATACATTAAAGTGATTATACTGCCCATCTAATATGTGACCATAAGGTTGTATGGCACTCCGAAGGGGTCTGTGAGGTATAGCTACCTCCCAGACAACAGTTTTGCCTGCCTGATGCAGGCTGAGTGATCTGTGGAACTGTACACATGGCTAATCATCATCCTCAAATCCTCCTAACAGTATACAGGCACAGCTCATGGTATAACACCTTTGCACATATACCATGATGTGATGTGGGAAACCGTGATGGGTACCATGAAAATCTATCTATGCATGTAACAGAAGTACAATATAGAGATCATTACATATTACTATGCTGATGTTCACTCCACAATGTACAGTGCCCATAATCAATTACATGATTGCTCTATGTAGGGACCACTCCATTGCAGAAAACAGCACAATATGGATACACTTTGTAACTCAGAAGCACATTGTAGCCTGTGGGATTTAAAAGCAAGAAGTTGGGCATAGTGAAAAACAGTCTTTGAGATAGTTACCTGATCCTCTGGTGAGCCATAGAGCTGACCATACAGGGAATGGGAGCCTTCTACACGCTTCTCTAGCTCCTCTGGAGAGAAGGCAGGGGCCTTCTCACCTGCTTGGACTGGCATGATTTCTCCCTGAGGTGGCAAACAGCAGCTCAAGTGGAGGAGGTGTTGACAGCAGCATTGTCAGGAGGCAAGTGAGTTATTTTTCAAACCACAGGGTACATGTATGCCACATACGCGGCTACCAGCATAGACGCACACAGCGATTGGAATGCGACCGCCACTATCACAAACGTTAGCCTATGGCAGTGTCCACCGTGGTGAGAGCCGCCCAACGGGCAGTCGACTTGCGCCGGCGGCGGATGTCCCAAATGTCCTATGTGCGAGGACAGGCATCAGCCATTTTAGCGATGGGAAAGACAGTAATTGTGACAGCTAAGTGCATCACCACCACTACAAATGAGGCCTAACAGATTTACATTTGATAGACTTCTTTCACATGCCATGTCCTTTACAGTACCTCAACTGTGTAGTGCATTACTGTGTCTGTCATGAATGCCACAATCGGTATTATTGGTGAATGTTTAACTGCAGACATGATGATGTGGAATATGTGGAATGGTTCATGAAGCTGTTATGTTTTGTCAAATGACTTTGGCCTTACTCTTTATATCTGTGACTCAGGACACTGTGACCAATGTAAATTTTTATTATTTTTACTCCTCACCTTGTGTCTGTAGCCCCGATATGCTCATTCTGCAGGCCCACAGTTACCTTCCCACGACCCCTAACCCTGTTCCTGGTTCCTCACTGTCAGGGGTGGTGATAGCCACCTCGGAATCCAGTATTGGGGGCACAGGATGGTACTGACTGTGCTAGGTATGCAGGTTGGGATTGTAGAGGTACCTGTCCTGTTGTAGCTGGAGTTGAAGGTGTTGTTGTGGGCATTCTTGCCGTCTGTCCAGGCTGACTAGATGGGGCAGGACCGTCATCATGTCCACATCTCCAGGAGTGTTGTCATCGTTGAGGGCTACATCCTGGGGTGGAGCATAAGTCTTTTCAGTGCCCAAGCTTTTGCTAGGTGCTGTGGCCGAATGCCCTGTTGAAAAATAGAGAACACCGTTATTGGTGGAAGTGTGGTATCTACATCCACATCGTTTGTGTCAAAGTAAATCGAGACTTAGGATGAACAAAATAGAGATTAGTATTGTCATCTATTTGAGCGTAGTTAGTTACTAGACATTTGAAGACATTCAATGCATGTTGTAGTATTGATCAGCTGATTAGATGTGCTAACATGTGGCATTTTGGTTTTAAGGCTAGACATGACATCTCCAGCTTAACATGTGTATGTGACCATTCCAAGGCCTATCTGTGTATAATGCAGGCAAACATGCACGTCGACTGTAAACTTAGCATTATTCATCTCATGAGAAGTGGAGTCAATGGGTCACCTGCCACTGCTAATCAGCTGAGTTTCCTTCCTGGCTTACATATATTAGAGGTACACAGTTGATATGGTGTCACTCATGACATCAATAGTTTCAGTTGATGAGACCAGTACAGCATCAAGCAAAGTATTCAGACATGTATCTGAGTAGAGCATTATATGGTCATTGAACAGTCCATGATTACTGAACATCAGTTGTGACATGGCAGACAAGTAAGAAGGGGCCAAAGGAATATAGCATCTTGGTTAGATTTACAGGGCCTCATAGTAGTTGTAATGTTTTTTTATCTCAACTTACCAACATTTGACAAATGGTACCCTGCATGATCAGTGTAAGACCTGGCATCTTTGGTGTAGGGTTTCCCCTGTCTTTTTTAGTTCTGACCTCCTGTTTTTGACTGTGGGCTGGATTTCATTTTTGCTGAATTTAGAACACTGGGAACTTTACCACTGCTGATCAGTGATAAAGTGCAAGAGCTCCCTGTGTTAATTGTGATTATGATTGTTTATCCATGATTGGCATATTTGACCTACTAGTAAGTCCCTAATAAAGTGCACTAGGATTGCCCTGGGTCAATAAATCAAATACTACTAGTGGGCCTGCAGAACTGATTGTCTCTCACCCATGAGTAACTTTGCAACCATGTCTCAGACCAGCCACTACAGTGTTTGTGAGTGCAGTTTAAACTGCCATATCGATCTGGCAAGTGCACCCACTTGCCATGCCCAAACCTTCCTTTTTACTACATGTAAGACACCCCTAAGGTAGGCCCAAGGGAGACCCATAGATTATCATCAAAGATGCCTTGTAATCTCTTACAAGTGTAACTTCTAATCGGGAAGAGTTTGAGATTTTGAGTTTGGGTTCCCAGAACTCACAATTTAAAAATACATCTTTTATTGAAGTTGGTTTTTAAGTTGTGTGTTTGAAAATACCACTTTTAGAAAGTGGGCATTTTCTTGCTTTATCATTCTGTGCCTCTGCCTTCCTGGAGAATCCACATCTAGTTTACACTGACAGTTGGGCTGTTTGTGCATTCACTCTAGGGCAGTCATACAAAGGGAGTTGCGGTGTGCCCTGCATATCCTGATGGTCCATCACCAGGCCGATGGGTCTTCTTGAGCTAGAGGGGTGGGAGGAGTTGTCACTGACATCTGAATGGGGCTGTGCCTGTCCTCACAAAAAGCTGTCTCCACCCCCGTATAGTTTGTTTGGAGCCAGGTCAAGGAAAGGCAGGGTCTTGTGCACCACAAAGACTTTCCTTTGAAGTTTGCCTACTTCAAAGGCAAACACTAGTATAAGTACTGGTGCTGCTTTGACACCATAACCTCAGAACGCTTCTAGACCAAGGGGAGATTCGGCCAAGAAGAAGAGCTGTAGAAGCTGGTGTTGGGAAACTGCCACTCTGCTTGTTGCTGTGTTGTGCTGGCCTGATGCTTGCTGCTTCTGTCTTGGACAGGAAAAGGACTGGACTTTGCAATTGTATCCTGCTTGCCAAGGTTCTCCGAGGGCTTGTGTGCACTGGCCTCCTGTTAAGAAGTCTCAGGGCCATCAAAGACTTCACCCGCAGCCCCATAACTCCTCTGCATTGTCCTTCATCACCTGTTTTTCCTGACTCAGCACCGCCATGTGGAAGAAAAATCCATGTGTGACTGCAATGCGGCCAAAGAATCTACGCAGCGCCTGCCATGCAGCTGAAAGATCACCACAGCCTGAGTCCTGAGCACCGTGTCTCCGACGCCCGAGGCATCTGCTCTGAAACTGACACAGGTCCTGCTGTACGGCTGAAGAAATTGGTGCATCACCTGCCACGTGGCTGGAAAATTGACACAGCGCCTGTTGGCCACCGCCTCATCGACCCAGCACATCCGGATTTTTATTGTACCGGTGTGCCAATTTCTTCATCGACGTGGTGTGCCAATTTCTTCATCGACATTGCCCAGCAGTAAGGAACCAAGGCCACTTCTCCAAAGTTCAACGCGTTGCCTCCCCTCACAGTAACCAATCAACGCATCACCTCCCCTGACAGCAAGGAATCAAAGCATCACCTCCTCTGCACCACAGCAAGGAATTGACGCATCACCTCCTCTGGCAGTACGGAATCAACGCATCACCTCCCCTGCGAGTAAGGAATCAACACATCACTTTCTTTTCCAACGCCTCTTCTCCCCTGCGCCTGTTCTCGTCTTTGATTTTGACGCATCCCAGATACTTCATGATGAAACTGATGCACCCATAGTTTCCTAAAAAGTGATATCTTTACTTGGATATGTTGGATATGTTTATCATTTTGGTCTTGTTTTAATCATATAAAGATTGGTTAAGTTTCTAAACAGGTGTGGTGACCATTTGTAGTGCTTTATACATTGCCTCTGAGATAGGCCTGACTGCTCGTACCAAGCTAGCCAGGGGGTGAGCAGGTTTTTCTTACCCTAATTAGAAGGAAGGGTCCCTACTTGGACAGGGTGCAAGCCACTGCAAACTATAGTCCTCCGTTTCTAACATTGGTTGTCTGCGGTGAGGATATGACTTGAGTTGGTATTTGACATAGAGTGATTGGTGTACACTACTACCAGAGTGCTGACCATTACGCAACTACGTACTGCTTTTTTTTAATCCTTCTTGAGTTTGGATACTTTTGGGGATTTCTACTACAAGCATATCTAAGTCTAGAGAATCATCAGTTGCCCCTGCAGATTTAATTTTTGAGGAGGACAGGTTAGAGTTCTACAATGTGCAGCAACTTAAGCAAATCTGTAAGGACTGCAAGATCCAGTTCAAAGGCCTCACCAAAAAGGAGGAGGTACAAAAGGTGCAGAGGGCCTGGGTAGCTGCCGTGATGCCAGTAGGCACTCTGAGGATCCTGTTGGGGAGATTGAGGAGCAAAACTTGCATGAGGATGTGCTGATGGTTCATGATCTGCCTGGGCGAAAGGTGCCCTCCAGGGCAGGTAACAGTGTCTCATCTAAATGTGTCTGTCTCCAGCAGACCTGGAGGACAGGCATGAGGCCTGGAGGCATGCAATGGAACTAGAAAGGCTAAAAATGCAGCATCAGGAGAAGCTCCAGTTGGGGCTGGCCAGGCTCAAAATAGAAGAGAAAAAGATATTTTTGATTCATAAATTGAATTTAAAGGAGCTGAATTTCAAGCCCAGCACAGATTGTGCCAGTGTTTCTTGAGTGCAGGGAACGGTACACATACCCAAGGATGTAGTGAAGGATTATATTTTGGTAGATGACATTGACCAGTGGTTTAGGGGCTATGATGTAGCTTTAAGGGCACACAGGGTCCCTGAGAGAGATTGGGAGCAGGTTGGTGGAACAGCTTCACTGTGGAGTGGAGGGACACCTTTATGACCTTTCCCAGAGAGGATAAGATGAAGTTACCTGAGATTAAGGGAACCCTGGTCAAGAGGTAGAGTCTCACCATAGAGAGTTACAGGGTACATTTTAGGGAGAGTACTACACTTGGTTCACAAACTTGGGTTGAATATGTTGATTTCTACTGCAGAGCACTGGATGGTTGGAAGAAGGGCAGTGAGGTAGATTATCAGGGGCCCTACAATTTAATTGCATGGGAACACTTGTCCAGTTGTCGTTTTCCAAAGCTGTGCCAGCACCTGATTAATCGCAAGCTTACTAACCCCATGCAGCTTTCTAGGGAGGCGGACCGCTGGCTCAGTACCAAGGTCCAAAAAAACTGTACATGGGAGACTCTGCCAAGGGTGGACAGGGTCCCCATCAGAAGAGTGGGGGGCACAAGGGTAAACAGCAGGAGTTCTCTAAAGGGCTCCAACCTACTACCCAGCTTAAAGATTCCCGTCCCCCAGGTGATAAGAAACCATGGATCTCTTCAGGGAAGCCTGAAGAGAGGGGTCCCAGGAAATGTTATGCTTGTGATCAGTGGGGTCACAGCCCTCCACCGCTGAACTGTCATGGCTGATGGCTAGTGTAGGACTTTGGGAGGAGTTGGTCCCAGGAGAGTGTGGGGACGCAGCTAAGATGGCCCTTGGCTCACTGGAGGACAGTGAGATGGCCTAGGGAAACCTAATGCCTGATTACACTAAATTGTACAGGCAGTTGGTGACCCTCAACGGACAGAGGGTACAGGCTCTGAGACACAGGAGCCAGTGTGACTACTGTCTGAAGAGCAAGTAGTCCCTGATGTACTTTGCCAAGTTGTGGCAGCAGACAACATTGAGCACTTTTGTAAATTTGCTCAGGTTCCCTTTGAGTGGGGGTTGGTCTAAGGTTCCTTTCAAGTAGCTGTGAGCACATCCATGCCTGTGGATTATCTGCTGGGAAATGATCTGGAGCATACTGCCTGGAAGGAGGTAAATCTCAGGTTGAATTTGGAGATGTTGGGGTTGTTTGAGTGGGCCTGCATGACCACACGGTCCCTGGCAGCCCAGGGTAAATCAAGAAGATCTGGAGCCTGAAACAGTGGCCCAGGTCTCTGGCGGGAAGAGTAAGGGTTGAGGAGAGGAGTTGGCCTAACAGCTAGGGCGGTGGACCTCGAAGCGGGAACTGGGTTCCAGTCTCGGCAAAGACGCTGAACATCCTGTGATTCTGGGCAAATCACTTAATCTCCCTGTGCCTAACAAAAATGAATGTGTCCTCAGGTAATGCAACTGGTGCTATGTAAAGCGTTCTGATACCCGATTCGGGTCAAGTTCGCGGTATATAAAACTCTGTAAAAAGAAAAGTAGGGGGCGCAGGAAACCTGCTCCTGAAATTCCCACGGTCCAGGAGGAGGCTGAACCTTAGAGGGACTCCCTGGAACCTACAAGGGAAGAGGTAGCTGAACCGGGAGACTTGCCTGAGCTGATCCATTGGCAGCAAGAAGGGGGTCCCACCAGGGAAGAGTTCTGTGAGGAGTAGAAGGCGTGCCCTACTATAAGGGGTCTTAGGCAGCAGACCGAGGACCAGGGAACTGGGAAAGAGGCTAGTTCACATTTGATTTACTGGGAGAATGGTCTCCTTTATATCTAGCCTAAGGTTGTTGAGCCTGGGGCAGCACAGATGCTGGTGGTACCCCTGAGCTTCAAAACCTTCCTACTGGGGTTGGCTCACGATGTGCCTTTGGCAGGACATTTGGGGCATGGCAAGACTTCTCACATGCTTGTCATCCACTTTTTCTGGCCCTAAATGTGAAGGCAGTAACAAGCATTTTGTAGGTGTTCTCAGACTTGCAAAGCAAGTGGCAAGAGTGGGGGGGAGATGTAAGGCTCCCCTCCAACCGTTCCCTGTTGGGAACACCCCCTTTGAACTGGTGAGCATTGACATTGTGAGACCTCTGGACCCCAACATAGCCATGGGCAACAGGTTTATCCTGGTCTTGGTGGAACATGCCACCCGGTAACCGAAAGCTATCCCTCTCAGGACAGTGACGGTGCCCATTGTGGCCTGGGCACTGATAGAGATCTTTACCCATATGGGTTTCCCCAAAGAGGTAGTATCTGACCAGGGTACCACCTTCATGTCGCTCTATAGGCCATGTGGAAGGAGTGTGGGATAAACTACTTATTCACCACTCTTTACCACCCACAAAGTAATAGGTTGGTTGAGAGGATCAACTGTACTATGAAAGGCATGCTTGGGGGTCTGTCAGAACACATGAGGCATAAGTGGGGTGTCCTCTTGCCATGCCTTTTCTTTCCCTATAAGGAGGTACCACAGAAAGGGGTTGGCTTTAGCCCCTTTGAGCTGTTGTACAGGCACCCTGTGAGAGGACCTCTCAGTTTGGTCAAGGAGGGATGGGAGGAAGCTCCAAGGAAGCTACCCCAGGATGTATTTATCTACATGCTGTCCTTCTGAAACCAGACAGTCCACTTCAGGAAACTCGCTCAGGCGAATCAAGAAGCAAGCCAGAAGGACATGAAATGCTGGTATGACCAGAATACCACTCTGGTTGAGTTTCAGCCTGGTCAGAAAGTGTGAGTGATGGAGCCAGTAGAGCCTGTGCTCTACAAGACAAGTAGTCTGGCCCCTACAAGGTGAAGGAGCGAAAGAGTGATGCCACATACCTGGTGGACATGCAGACTCCTAGGAATCCCTTGAGGGTCCTGCACGTGAACTGCATTAACCATCTGAGGGGCCTGTGGTCTGTCTGCCCCCGAAAGTGAGTCCCAAACAAGTAGGGTCTTAGCTTCTTCACCTCCCAGACCACAGCAAAAGCGTCCCTTTCAACTGCACTCGACCTCTGTTCCCTGGAAAGTAGCTTCCTACTAATGAAATGGTTGATCTAGGCCCTCTTTGTTTAGCTGTGAAAGCACTGCTTCCAGCATGTTCTGTGGTATCACTCTGCACCACAAACTCCTTGGAGAAATCAGGACCCTTGAGCATGGGCACCGTGCACATGGCCTCCTTCAGTGTATCAAAAGCGGTCTGGTATGCCTCAGTACGGATCACCTGACATGTTTGATTCCTTGAAGTCAGCTCAGTCAAGGGTGCAACAATTGTGCCATACCCCCTTGGCAAACCTGTGGTAGTATCCGGTGAGACCTAAGAAGGCTCTCATCTCTGTCTGGGTCTTGGGGGGTGCCCAAACCAGAATGGTGTCAATTGTGGGATGTTGAGGCGCCACCTGCCCACTTCTTATCTGGTGCACAAAGTACGCTACAGACCATTGGCCTATCTGGCACTTACTGGGCTTGATATTGAGGCGTGCCTTCTGCAGGGCCTTCAACAATTCCGAGAGGTGTTGCAAGTGAATAACCCAACTGGAACTGAACATCCAGATAGGCGACACTGAAATCCACGGTTCGCAGCCACTACCTGGTTGATCAACCTCTGAAAGGTGGCAGGAGCATTCTTCAACCCAAAGGGCATAACTCAGAACTGGTAGTGCCCTTCTGGTGTTGAGAATGCTGACCTCACCTGTGCCTCCTTAGTCAAGGCAATCTGACATTAGCCAGGCGTTAGATCAAACGTACTTAGGAACTTGGCTGCTCTCAGCCGATCAATGAGCTCATCAACACGGGGGATGGGATGGGCATCAGTCTTAGTGACAGCTCTGAGCCCACATTAGTCCCTACAGAACCGCAGTTCTGGGGTGACACCAGGTGCAGCAGCTTTGGGAAGCAAGATCACTGGGCTGGACCAAGGACTGCTGGAGGGCTCAATCACCCCTAGAGATAACACTTGGACAACTCCTCCATGATGCTAGCCTTCACTCTGACGGTCAACCTGTAAATCTTGTGCTTCATAGGTGGACTGTTCCCAGTGTTAATATCATGAGTGCACCAATGGGTGACTCCTGGGGTGAGTGAGAACAGCGTGGCAAACTGCCCCAACAACAGGTGACAGCCTCTGCTGCTCAAGGGTCACACATCACGGAGACAGCATCATTGCCCTTGAATGCTTTATTCAACAGTTTCAAATGCCTCCTGCTGCCCATCCAGGCTTTACATAGCGGCATGTGAGGTCAACCATACATCAGAATGGGTAATTAAATGAGTTCATTTAAAACTTTTGAATAAAGCATTCAAGGGCAATGATGCTGTCTCCGTGATGTTTAAATACGCTGCAAGAGTGATGATTTAAAAGAAAAAGTATAAGAGTAATCTGAATATGGTGAAAAAATTGACCATTCATTATGATTTGCCTTGAGGAATCATTCCCTCGTTTGCAGTACGACAGCGGGGAGCACGAGTGACGCATCCTTTGGGTAACTTTCTAAAAGTGCCATTTTCAGACTTGTGACTTGAAATCTGACTTTACCATTGAAAAAAGTTTTAAATTATAGTTCTTTAGAAACCAAACCTCGACTTTCCTACCAGCTCCCAATTGAAAATGATCACTTATTAAATGTAGTAAGGAACCCAATGTTATCCTATGGGAGAGGTAGGCCTCACAGTAGTGAAAAATTTATTTAGGGGGTTTTCACTACCAGGACATGTAAATTTTAAAAGTACATGTCTATCTTTTTAAATGCAATGCACCCTGCCCTGTGGTATGTTTATGGCCTACCCTAGGAGTGACATATATATTAAGAAGGGAATTTTAGGTCTGGACAAAGGTATATTTATCCAGGTTGAAAGTGCAGTTAAAAACTGCACACATAGAGGTCCATTAGGATGGCGGACGGACACCCTAGCGGTGCTGGGACCGGCCGGCAGTGGTGCGACGGTCCCGCACGGGCGATTAGGATGCCACTGCCACCGTGGCGGTGGCATCCTCCATTCCCAGCAGTGTGGTGGGCGGTGCTCACAGCACTGCCCGCCACAATGCTAGAAATGCACTGCATGCATTGTCATGCACAAGGCGACAGGCACCGCGAGGTGCCTGCCACCATGTCCATGACAATGCAGGGGGGTATGGTACCCCCCATGTGCGCCCCCCAACCCCCCAATACCCTGGGGGCCCACAACGGGCCCTCGGAAGAGAATTCTGCATGCCTTTCTGTGGCGATAACGCCCCCATGCTAATATGGATGGCGGTGTCTAGCAGACACCGCCACCATATTAAACCCTTTTCGGGTGGAAAAGCTGCGGACGGTCTTCCCGTCCGCCGCAGTACCCCTGCCTTACTAATATGGCGGGGGGTAAATGGGTGGCGGGCGGGGAAGAATGTAGTGTGGGTCGCCTCCGCCATGCGGGCAGTGGTGATCTGCCCTACATCCTAATGGGCCCCATATTCTGCAACAGCAGGCCTGAGACATGTCTAAAGGGCTACTTTAGTGGGTGGCACAATGAGTGCTGCAAGCTGCAGGTACACTCATAGCATTTAATTTAAAGCACTGGGTACATACCATACTACAGTACAAGGGACTTAAAATAAATTAAATGTGCCAATTGGGTGGAAGCCAATTTCACATTATTTGAAGGAGAGATCACAAGCATCTTAGCACTGGTTAGCAGTGGTAAAGTGTGCAGAGTCCTAAGGCCAACAAAAACAAATCGAGCAAAAACAGGAGGAGTAAGGCAAAATTTTGGTGGGAGACCACCCTAAGGCTGACAGGTCGCATATTGCCTATCGAAAGTATGTACTGACACCATATGAAGGGGGCTAAGGATAGCAGATTTCCACCTATAAGACCTGGCTACCCAGATTATACCAATTAACAATTGACTCTTCATAGAGCAGGCCGGACCCACCATAACACAGAGCTTCGAGCTCTACATAGGCATGTATGACAGAGGCACGCATGGCTGAACCACGTGGGACTCTACAATGCCGTCCTAACCATGAATGCATCTAAACCATGCTTATCATTTACAACGCATACCTTTACCATGCAATTTCGCAGTAAAGGCATGATTGGTAAAGGGATATGCATGGTAAACATTATCACTACCCCAACCACCCCACCCCTCCCCACCCTAAACCCTAAAATCCTATCCCCCTACTTCACCCCCCACATTGAGGCCCTTAAAACTGCCCCTTCTCCTCCCCCACCCTGAGGCCTAAAACCCTGCCCCCTAACAAAAACCATCCGACCCCATCCCACCGCCCTAAAACTTACCCCTGCACTGTCCTGAAAACTATCCCTATCCCTTCCACTGCGCTGAGGCCTAAAATCCTGCCCCCCATTAAGTAAACGACCTGACCCCTTGAGTCCTAAAACGTGCCTCCCTGCTCTGAAAACTGCCACTTCCCCGTGCTCTGAGCCCTAACACTCGTCCCCTGCCCTTAAACCTACCCCAACCTCAGCTCCCCACCCTGAGCTCTCAAACTGGCCCGCTCCCCTAAAACCACCCCCCACCGGGCCCCAGCCCAACTTACCTCGCTGTGTTCCAGTCCTTCCTACAACGATTCTTCCTGTTCCTCTCCCCGTCCGCATAGAGAGCTAGTATGCGACTGCCTCAACCAAGCATACGCGTGGTTAAGGCATATGCATGGTTAAGTCAATCATTTTTCAGCGTGCGGTGGAAACAGCTAGCTTGCTTAAGGTTGCATTAAAAGGCTGTTTCCCTCTAGAAAAACGTGAAACACTGGATTTATTCTATGGCTCCTACATGCACGCAACCATCCTGCCAGAAATGCAAATGACTCTGACGAGTCTGATGTGCTGGCACTGAGCACTTAGATGGACTAAGTGGCATGGAATGCTGATGGCCGAAACATCACTATGTGCAGGGACTTGGCTCAGACATGCAGTTAAGCTAAAGAGCTTCCATTCATGGGGCGGCATAGGAGTATCTAAGCTGGGGAACGTCTGGGAGGGTAGTTCTATGTGCACATTTCAACAACTGGCGGACACATATACAATGCACAAATCACAATTGTACCGCTACTTACACCACCAAAGCATCCCTCGCCCCCTTGCAGGCCCTCCCACTGTACAACCTCCTAGAGGTGCATATCACAGAATCCCAAATGGGGAGCAAAAAGATCTCCACTATATATGGCACACTGGTGAATAATACACTGGATCCCCTGGGGGTGCAGAGGAAACTGTGGGAACGAGATATAGGCACCCTAGAACATGAAGACTGGGTGGAGGCCAAAATTGCCCACAGGTTGCTGGCAATCTCCATGAGAATGTGACTAACCTAACTGAGAATCCTTAGCTGGATAAAAGATAGCCCTACAAGAGCAAGTAAAATGGAAAAGGGCCTAGACCTACAGTGCTTGCAATGTAAATTAACTTAGGGAAGCATCTTCCAAAAAATTTGAGAATGCTCCATTGCACCTCACCACTGGTGCAACATTTGCAACATACTTATGAACGTAGCGAGTAGTCCAGTTGACCCTGAGCCAAAACATGTCCCATTGAGGCTGATGGATGACTGGGGGAAAGAGGACACACAAGACTTTTAGTGGCGACGGGTTTTCTTATTGCTAAAAGAGATATAGTTCGATACTGGAGGTAGAAGACGGCAATGCTGATATCTAAATGGATATGTGGAGAGGACTACTGAGCTATATCAGAAAAATGTGTACATAATTCACATGAACTCCAGGAGAAGCAACATAAGGTCTAGAAGATTGGATTGTTTATTCTGAGAATTTGGATGTACAGGAATAATGTATATGTAGCAATCATGGGAAATGATACTCCTAGAAGGGGGTGATTGATGGGCGATGTGCAGCATTGTTCTATAACACACTTGAACTGTATCATGTATACCTAAAACTTAATGAAAACAGTTGTAAAAAAAGTGAACTTGCTGGAAGTGCAGAGGATCTATAAAGTCCACTATGATAAGAAACTTGGGGTGAAGGAAGTCAGTTTAGAACAGGGTGATTGGGTATGGGTGAAGCTTGGTTCAAAACTAAGTAGCGAAACAATAAGGCCCTAATTACGAGTCTGAGGACTGCCAGACTCATGTGGGCGCGGCGGTGGCAGTCCAGCCACCACGGCACTGGTGGTCCGACCGTCCCATTACTAGTGGGGCGGTTGGACTGCCCTGGGACTGCTGACATTGCCAGGGAACCGCTGTTCCCTGGGGGTGGCATGGCAGTCAGGAGGTCAAAATATGCTTGGCAGTAACACCGCGGTCCCGCCAAGCATATTACGAGTTTCCTCTACTCCAGGGTTTACATGGAGGTTCTTACTCCATGTAAACCCTGGAGGAGAGGAAACAGAGGGATCCTACAGGCCCCCCTGCCTCCTATGCTTATAGATGCACACTGGGGGGGCATAAAATGTGCCCCCCTGAAAGCATGCACATCAGTTCCTGCACTGCATGGACTTTCAAATCCATGCCATGCAGGAACCATGTGAGGACTTTCCATTGCAGTGCCTTTTTCAAAGGCACTGCTGCTTTTGAATGAGGCACCACCCTGGTACCACCACGCCGTCTGCCCACCAGACTTCTTAAAAGTCGTAATCTGGCGGGAAGACGCCAAAAGTTTGAATCAGGCCCTAGGTTTTCAGAACCATTATATGTGAGGAAGTTTTATTCGGGTTTGGCATTGCTCAGTGATGGAAAAGTGTGGCATTTCAGGAGGCGGTTGAGGTGTAATAAGATCTTAACTTGGAAACAAGCTAGTAGTATTAACGATGATGCAATTAAACCTAATGAGTGGTTGTGGCAGGAGGAAGATGAGTATGGTTCTGATGAGGGTGGTAATAGTAATGTGATTGTGAGAAAGGACAACCAAGCACAAAAAGTCGGTCCTGGTGTTGGTTTGGGAGGTGAGTTGATGCTAAAGGAATCAACCACCTTCAGGTACACCAGTACCACAACAGTTGACAAGTACAGTAGAATTGGATATGGATTGTGTGTGTTAATTTTGTAGGGAATTTAGATTGTTTCCTTTGATTTTTCTTCTGTTGCCATTATCTAAAGTGCGTTGAGTCAATAGTCTTCATAGTAATGTGAAAATTCTGGAATGTTAGGGGTGCGTGAAACGGTTGGGACACTTGGGCGAGAGGAAGGAGAGGTGTATTGCAACGCTTGCTCTCTTATAAACTACAAGGTACCAGTAAAAGTGTCCTGTGATTACTGCAGGATCCACTTTCGCTCAGCAGCAACATTCTGAACTGTGTTTCAGATCTGGATCTGTACCCAAGCCTCAACACTTGACTGATGGTCCAGGACTTCCATTGGAGGCCCACATCCCACACCACTGGTGGCGAAGTGTCAATGCAATGCGATAATCCGCCTGGTCCATGTCTTTCATCAGGTCACATATTGAGGTTTAAGCATAATTATTCCTCAATAATATTCAGATTTTACTCCTTAAAACTTCTGTAGAATATACATTTGTTCCAACCAGTGTACTCTTCAAGTAGGATTCGTTACTTTGAATAGGTCATTCGACAACAGCTACTTTAAAAGGAAGGGAAATAAATTAACACAGTTTGCATATTGTTGTTTATCAATGATGAAATCTTAATATTTGAGTTTAATGTATAGCAAAACTATTAAAATAAGCCAAATTTTCTTTCAGTAAGAAAACAAGCATTGTATGTCTCGCCTTTATAATGTGCCAAGCTATTAATTTTGTTAATGCTTGTTTGTAAAGCATTGTTAAAGTGGCAGCAAAAAACACTGAACTCCTATTCTATTCCTAGATCATGCCTTAATGTAATGGAACCCCAGATTTCCTTCTAAATGTATGTACGAGCAAACTGTGTACAAACATTCAGATCTGCAAATACTGTAGTTGTATACAATGTGCCTTTCATACTGGCACTGATTCTTGAGCTGAGCCCAAAATGCATTATTATTTTAGATGGTTAGGTAGTTATC
The DNA here is from genome assembly GCF_964204655.1 of Triturus cristatus. Classification (NCBI taxonomy): domain Eukaryota; kingdom Metazoa; phylum Chordata; class Amphibia; order Caudata; family Salamandridae; genus Triturus; species Triturus cristatus. Next base: position 344,802,358 of record NC_140581.1, read on the forward strand.
AACAGAAATGAACAGTAATGGCACAATGGCAATTAGAATGCTTTCAGATGTATTACTTTAAGTATCCCCACAGCACGTTGATATAAATGTTTGAAACAAAGGTGACAGGTCAGAACTTTCAGATAGTTTCTGACCTAGGACAGAGCAGAGTCATGATTCAAAACTGAGGCCTCTGTGTTGCCACTAGTCCATATCTCTCTACAAATGATTCATGTAGCATGCCAAATGATTCAATTTTGATTATTCGTTACCTTCTGCCCACACAGCTATGGCAGAGGAAGTGGAGGTGGCTGCATTAAGCTCCCAAGGTTGGAGCGCGGTGACCACTGTGCGCAACATTTTTTCGGAGGAGGAGAAGGTGGCATTGTTGGTGTTTTATGTGCATTGCCAAAACCTCTGCATATAGACAGCAGGCAACAGCCCTTGTAATGGGTACAGCCTGGTGGAGCAGCCTCTGCGATTGGGGAGAGTGCGGTGCACCATGAGCCATCACACTAGCATCTGCCGCAGCAGGTCATGCACTGTTGCCTGACCTCCTGGACCAGGGGCAGCACCTGCTCGACCTGCTTGGCATTGATATGACAGAGAAGGTAAGTGACCTTTAAAGTTTTTTATTTTATACTTAGCCCTTTGCCCGAGTCATTTCCGAAATTTTAGGTAAGTGTAAGTGATATATATGTATAACCAAAGGTTAAAGGGACATTATAATTAGGTGAAAATGTCAGTTGAAACATAGAGCTCAGAGACATCTGGGACATCCACATGTTTTTATTTTTTGTTATGGATTCGGGGGGAGCCTCAGGGTCCCTGCAGCCCTGCTAGACCCCCTTCCAGCACCCATTCTGGGTACCAGTGGAAATCAGCAATTCTTATGTTATTTTAGAAGGGGGCATGTGGCCCTCCTCCCTAAGCCTTTATTGGCCCCAGGGACCCATCCCCTGGGGCCTTTTTTTAAAGGGAGGGGGTATGTGGCCCCCAGTCTTCAGCTTTTACAGGCCCCAATGACGCCATCACCCAGCACCGTTTGCATTTATTTTTAATTATTATTAAAGGGAGGTGACACACATCACTCCTCCTCGAGTCTTAAGGGTCACAGAGACACTATCCCCGTTTTTTTTGGTTTTTCTAAAGGGGAGGGGGCACACAAGCAGTGAGAATGTGTATAAAATGCATTAAAAATAAATCCAAAACCTACAGCCGAGCAGGCCCCAAAAAGTAAAACACACCACAGTATGAAGACAAATCTGGCCAAAATTCACAAAATCATAAGGAAAATAAGAAAATATTATCAATCCCAGGCCTTCAACATCCATAATGTATGTTATTCCTTAATCTTACATGGGCCTGTTTGCACAATCTCTAAATTAAACTCCAGGAAAACAGCAACAAACAAAAGGATAGTGGTACTTGCCGGCACAAACAGTTTGCAAAGACCTGTACTAAATTTACTTGACTTTACAAAAAAAGTAAAGAGTCCCACTTTCAAGGATGGATTAGACAGCAGAGATTGCAGACAAAGGAGGAGGGATGCTTTGTCTCCGAAATCCAAATTCAAAATGACCAAGGGCTGGGCAGAGCACTTGGAGGAGTCTTCAGGCCAGAGAGGAAGTAGAGACTGTATGTACAATAGTCTCACTCTCTATGGTACTACCTCTGTTTAACCCCCCCTCCCCCCCCCCCCCAATATAATTAAAAAGGTGCATTTTGTACTGAAAATGTACCTACGTTATTTTATCTGTGCTATACATTGAAGAAATGCTCCTAGTGCTTGGGCTGCTCGTGGTGGTTCCTATCATCGATTGCGCTGTTTTTTAGCTCGCCCAATATGGTTTATTTCCCAGAGAAGATGTGATGTGGTGTAATGGTGTAATCTTGGGCATTACATGTCATTATTACCAAGGGAAGGTCCCGAGATTACTCCAAATAAAAAGTTATGCTTGGGCCAAGTGGTAGCCATATGCATTTTTCTTCTTAAAATGTTAACAGTTAATGCCCTGCTCAGAGTTTCCAGCCGGCTACTCATCTTCACTTCATAGCCCTTCTAAAGCCATTTGAAACTAAGCGTGAGCAAAAGACCTTCCTCAAGCTTTGAGTATTTACCAACTACTTGTCAATTTATACCTCACAGACAAAACTAAGTTCTGCAGAAGGAAGGGAGGAAGCTTCCTATTTCTTGTACTCTAGATGTTGTTTTCAGGAAATGTGTTGAGGGTCCTATTCACAAACTGAATATTTGAGTATCTTTTGTAGTTCTGCAAACATTCTACAAAATGCTATTCACAAACCTATGTGCGAAGTTTACACCCTCTGCTTCTCCTGTCTTTTACTGTGCTGAGATCTCCGCCCTGACTGTGGAGTCTCCGCACACGTAAATATACATACTGCGCATACATACAGTATCGGTCGTATTCACAAATTGCATTTTGTAGTGCTACAAATTTTCAATAAAATGCTATTCACAAGCCAACATGTGGAGTGTATGCATCCGACTCATCTATCTTTAACTGTGCAGAGATCTCTGCCCTTACTGTGAAGTCCCCATACTTGTATGTATATGTTTTAGACAGGGGTGAGTGGCTGGAAAATGGGAAATACTTACAACTAAAGGGGAAGGGTTTTAGAAGGAGAAGGGAAAGGTTAAGGGAGGGTTACTGAGGGTTTAGGGAGGGATGTGTACCCAGCCACAAAAGTAAGCCCATTGCTATTCACAAACTACCCTCCAAAAGTTACTACAGGCAAAAAGGATTCAAAATGGAAGTAAATTGCTCCATGTCCAATACCATGCATGGCTAACAACTGATAGTGCAACACCTTTTGTCACTGAAGGTAGGGACTTAAAATTCAAGGAAATAATGTTAACTTCAATTAAATTATTTAAAATAGTAAAAAATATAAATAAATATAGTTTTGTGCTAAGAAAAATATCTAAACATAGTACACATATTTTATTTAATTATAAAATGTTTTAACACTCTATTTGCATTTAAAAAAAATTAACAACACATTTCATGAAAAAAAAATTAAATTACTTTTAAATTAATTCTATAATGCATAATAAAGATATGTTTTACTTTAATTGGGAATCTATTTTTTAACTTAATTTAATATTTTTACATTATTGTAAGATTTAATGTAATATTAGGTCGATAGTGCTGTAGCATGTTTTAATCTTTAGTTCTCATTTATAATAAATATATAAAATTAATTTTTATTAGTATTTAACATAAACCCATTCCTACATACTTTTGTCAACTTTAATAAACTTTTAAAGTTTTCCTTATACTTTTCTATGGAGAGAGTCCCCATTGGGGGCAGAGATCTTTGTATGGTAAATAACACAAAGAAGTAAAAAAGTTAATTAAACTTAGAAAAAGTTTGTAAAAACATTTTTGTGGTAAACATTAATGCAAATTAGGTATGTATGTATAATTGAAATGTAGAAATAAAAATGGTACAGTACTGTTAACATAATTTTGAAATACCAATTAAAATAAATTATTTAGGATATATTAAATATAATTAATAGTAAATGCATTACTACTTATTAAAAGTGATGTATAGAATTATTTAAAAGTAATCAAATTATATTTTAATAAAAGGTATTGTTACATCAAGTTTTTAAAGCAAAAATGTATATATATATATATCTCCAAACTCGAATAATCCGCAGGGAGCATGGACCTCTTCCGGGGCGGTCTGGGCGCTGGGGGCGGACAACCTGCATATAAATCCAACAAACCTCCAATTCAGACGAAAAGAAGAACGCCCGACCAGACTTCAGGTAAAAACTTGCACTTTAATTCACTAAGAAACTGCCTCGTTCAAAGTCCTCTTACGCGTTTCAGCTACATCAGTAGCCTTGATCACAGGTGCGCTGTATGCATGTCATTATGGCGTCACTACGTGCTTTATACGCCTCCTTGAACTACTGCATCACCACGTAGTCCAAGTTTTACTTCAATTCCCAACATGTACCTTGAATGTAAGGTATCACAGTCTTAGCGTACTTGTCACTGTTATTTACTTTCCCACATCTTAGCAAAATATCGGGTGTTTTCGCAGTGCAACGCACAAACTGAGGTAAAATTTGGTAAAATTGCGCTCGATAATCTTGGGGCTGTTGCTTTTTTCAATACTTGAAAGTACCTGAAAACCTGCAGTCCGTGAGTGAAGGACAAATGTGCTTCACTTTTCCCTTGCCTTGCAGAGTTAACCAACATTCTTCCGCTGGAATCTCCGTGCCTTTCACTGCTGGGAACATGAATATGGAGGTTGTCCGCCCCCAGCGCCCAGACCGCCCCGGAAGAGGTCCGTGCTCCCTGCGGATTATTCGAGTTTGGATTGTTTGGAAAAGGAGCTGGACCCGCCAACAAGTGTGGTTTGAAGCGCGTCATGTGATCAAGTCCCTTGGGAGGTATGAAACGCGTAATGGCTGCCGCATCTATTTGGGAGCGAGAATAAATATTGCAGTGCAACATACCTACAGTGGTCCGTGCTCGTTCTTCGCTCGTTTGGAAAGCACAACTGGGAAAGAGTATTCGGTGATATATGTGTATATATATATATATATATATATATATAGATACATATATATATATATATATTCACTGAAAAAACCATAGGTTTCACACATGTAATAGTTAGCTGGACATTTCACTCGTAAAAAACCATTGAAATTCCCCCGTTAATAGTTAGTGCAGGCAACTATAACTCACGCGACCGCAATCCTCTGCTGATGCTAATACTGTATTTAGACACTTATTTGCACATGTCTTCTTCCATTAAATTTTAGCTATACATATATTACAAATATTTTTTTTTCATAAAGACACATATGTCATCAGCAGAGGATTGCGGTCGCGTGAGTTATAGTTGCCTGCACTAACTATAACGGGGGAATTTCAATGGTTTTTTACGAGTGAAATGTCCAGCTAACTATTACATGTGTGAAACCTATGGTTTTTTCAGTGAATTTGCAAGGTTTTTTAAATGCTAATTCCTAACTATAACGTGTGTGAAACCTATGGTTTTTTCAGTGAATTTGTACGGTTTTTTAAATGCTAAGTTACTTTACGCCGTTCGTGGCGTGCGCGCCCACTTCACGCAGTTCGTTCCGTGCGCTCACGGTGCGCTTCGCGCACCGTGCGCGCACAGTGCGCTTCGCGCACCGCGCGCCCACTTTACGCAGTTAGTGCCGTGCACGCACGGTGGGCACGCGGTGCGCTACGCACACCGCGTGCCCACGTTACGCTGGATGGGCCATGTACGGACGATGCGCTTCGCGCACCGTCCGCACACGGAGGACATATTATGCGCTTTGTTGTGAAAGGTTATCTATTATTTGTTCCTCTCGAAAATTTATGCCATGCACAAAAGGTGCACTTCGGGCACCTTTTGCACACAGGGTGGGGAAATTGTGGATATAGTTTATTTATTTTTTAACGTACGCGTACGGTAAGCGCAATCGGCATTTTTACCAAAAAAAAAAAATTGAATTTTTGGCCTTGGGGGTTCTTTTGGGACACCCTAACCATGGCTATGTGGTTAGGAGCTGTCTAGCGTGCCCCTTTTCATGTTAACCAGCTTTGTTTTTCCTCCCCCCCTCAGAGTGCGAGAGAGAAAATGGCGGCCGACACTTCCTGGTTTCGACCGATTCGAATGTTTACTAAGATCTAACAGCCAATCAGAATCGCGCTCGCGCACGGCACCGTACGCGTACTGTAAGCTTACCGTAAGCGCACGGTAAGCGCACGGTAAGCTGCCACAGATATATATATTGATTTAAATGCTATTTTCTCAGGAACTACTGAACAGGTTTACACCAGACCTACAAAAGGCACTTCCTTGACCTGTAGACTACCTCTCTGCCAAATTTCAAGTAACTCTGTTCAGCCGTTCGGGCTGTAGCTGTGTCTAAAGGTCCTATGGAAAAAAACATGGGGAAAACGCGTTTTGGGACCCCCCTTTTTTCTCAGCCCCCGCTTGATGAATCCCCCCGAGACTTTCAGGGTAGGAGCGGACCGTAGCGCCCCATTAGTTTTGAAAATTTCGCGAGGATTCGTCGACCGGCGCCAAAGTTATTCAAAATAGAATGTTGCGGTTTTCCTATGGAAACAGGGTCCTAACTATAACTATCTACTGGCGACCGCCAGTAGATAATATATATGTATCTATATATATATATATATATATATATATCCTCACAGTATTGGTTCTGGTTGAGCGAGTGGCGCTTTCTCCTCCGGCAAAACCAAGAAGGTCACAATTCCCACAACTGATACCTCAGCACCAAAATGGAAGTTTAATTGCTGAATTTTGTTTATTTAGCACATATGGTAAATCCCAACTCGTCTCAGACCTTGATGACCCGTGATATATAATTTATTATATATATATTTCCTAAAATTCCTAAACACATTATTTTGTATTGGAGAGTGTTGCAGTACTAGTGGTTTGCCATGTGAGCTGCTGGACCCACTATTTTTTTTATTTTTTTGTAAAGTAGAAACTTGCACTCATAAATTTGTCTCCTCCCCTTTTTTGTGGGGTGGGAACATCTAAGCCTACACATTTGAGTAACTTTACATTCACATTTTGTGAATAGGCAAAAGTAGTAAAGTTACCCAAAGTGTAAGAGTAAATTATATGTGTAAATTACTCACAAGTGTAATTTCCCAGATAGATAGCGTTCTTTCTTTTCACATGCGCTCGGCCATAAAATTCCACCCCAGTTAACAAAAAGGACTCAATCATGAAGCAAGTTCAAAGATTTGAATCGTTAATGCAAACTGTGAAAGCATGCAATTATGCGTCCATTTTGATTTGCCTGTCACCCAAATGTTTGCATGCAACTCCTCTTTTCATTTGGCAAATGCCAGGTCAGTTCATTACTCCACACAAGCTAGTGCCCTTCCGATTCACAATTTACCTCATAAAGGCCCTCATTACGATAGCAGGCAGGCCCACTATCTCGGCGGTCAGGAGACCGCCCGACAAGCAATTGGAAGTCCGACTGCTGCATAACAATGCAACCGCCAGGCTGGCTGTCACAAAGTGTTTATTTTCACAGTGGCTTGTGCTATGACCCAGAAAAAGGGACTCAGCACAAGTCGCCATGAAAATGAGCACTTCCTGCATGTCCATGGACCTTCTGCCATGCACCATTTGGCGCATGGCACACGGTGCATGGAGGTGTGTGGAGCCACTATATGTGCCCCCAGGGCCCTCTTTACAATGGCCCACGTTGTACGGGAGCCCTCTTTTGGATCCCCAAATTCCATTTCTGACACCCTTTTCATGGCAGTCTTCCCACCATGAAAAGGCTGTCAGAAAGGGATATCGTAATCCCGATGGTGGTGCCTGTCTCGGCACCGCCGCCAACCAGGACTACGCATCCGATTGCCGCCCCATTGGGATCGCTGATCCCGGTGGAGACGGCAGTCTTACCCCCGACCACTGTGGGTTCTACAGCCAGTATTGCAATCTGTTGGTTGGACCGAGGGGCTGTTGGTGGGTGGACCTCCACCAACGGCCTGTCGGTGTCGGTCCACCCACCATCATAATCGGCTCCAAAGTGTTAATCTTAAAGAAGATATTGATGTTCAACTGCTCCATTTTTTGTGTTCAAATTATCCTGGATGAACATTCTGAATATCTACTCCTTCTTTGTTTATCATCTGGTACATTTGCAGTGTTTAATTTCAGCTGGTGTTTGCCATTGAGAGCACCAGCACTAATTTTACCTCCTCAGCCATTTCCTGAAAGCAATAGAGGGAAAACACACAAAGGGGAAAGAAGGAGGAAGAGAAAGAGAAAAAAAAATTCCAGAGTGAGAAAGCAGGAACCTGCATGAGATAAAGAGACAGGGAGCGTCTAGCAGTGGATTAAAGAGGCTGAAGTAGATTCAAGACTATGCAGCCTCAGTATGTGGTGTGCAACATTTAATAACAAAAGCTGCGGTCTTCTGAGCACCGGCACCCCTGTTGTAACCTGTGACATAGTATTCTGGTAATGGGTCTGCACACCCATGTTGGAATACCCTGTGCTCTCGCAGGTATTGTTCATGGGTCACTTGCTCACTTTGCTACTGGATTCAAGCTAGCCTGGCTGATTAGGGTGTTATCCCAAAACCGGTCCCAGGATGCTTGTTTCCCGTTCAGGGAAGACCTGGCTAGGCAGCTTGGCCTGGACTGTTCCCATAAGTCACAGGGTCAAGACTGATTTGCATATGGCTCGGTCTGAACTTGGGTGGCGAAGTGAGCTAAAGAACAATGCTGGATTCAACCCAGATCCGTCACTGGGGGTGAGTGTCTGAAAGATTCAGCACTCCGTCCATCATCTTCTTGTGTTTGCTCGGTACCGTCCATGTCACATGTTCGGCACATTATTTTTCAACCAAACAAGAACACCGAAAATAAGCATAGTAGGTCATGGCTTACGCCTACATACATAGGGGCTTATTTATGAAGCACTGCATCACATTTACGCTGCCGTTGTGTCACTTTTTGTGAAGCTGCGGCAGCGTATATAATGCACCATGTTGTGCCATATTTATGAAGTGACGCAGATGCATCACTTCGTTAACCCCTGTGCTACATGATACCTTCCTCAGGTATAATGTATGCAGGGTGGGCGTTTCCCCACATCAACACCATTGCGTCAAAACCTTACGCCTGCCTTATGGCATGCATAAGGGTGATGCAGGCCCTTTCAACATGGGGCTTGCCCCATGTGAAAGGACACATTGCTGGAGTTGCAGGTGTTTTCAGGCACATCCCAGCAATCCGCCACTTTTGCACATACAGATAAGTCAGTAATACTGACCTTTGTGTAACACCTTGCGACATGATGCGCTGTACTGTAAATACGTCGCATCAATGGAGTCGCAAGGAGAGCGCACTGAGAAGTGTTGCATCGCTGCTTTCTCGCAGCGATGCGAACCTTCTCATAATAAGGCCCATATTTTATTAGGTCTTGAAAGTGACTGGGAAGCATTTCTACAGTGCAACCTCCGTTGACATCCCTTCAAGTATTAACTCACATTTCCATTACGCTGTCAGCGACTGCACAAGAACGGACATAGTCAACGACATGTATCTACCCCTGCACACCAAGTAACCCAAGCCTAAGCACACCTAGTTGACCTTAGTACAATTATGTCCTCATATCAAGACACTCCACTCACTTACTGACTCAGGCGGTTCTATCTTAAATAAAAGCAAAATATTGGCAAATAAATAATTGCTTGAAAGAAGAACTGACGCTTACTTTCCTCGTGCACATGAATTACTAGCATTAGTCTGAAAATCATCATTAATTGAACGTTTCCGAAATTTGACAGGCTGTTCAAGAAGAGACCTTAAAAACAGCTTATTTCAACACGCACCAAGGGTTCATAGAGTATTTACACTTGTGTTACAACCATTGTCTAGATTGTATTTACCTGGTGAGGTGTTGCTCCTCATTTGGAACGAATACATCTTTGACAAATGCCTTGTGCATGCATTGAACCAAAATATTTGAAAAATACATTCTTATGCTTCAGAAGTGAGGTTTGAAAACTGCATGTCGAAATATGTTCTGGCATTATTTAGTGTACTAATACTTTGGTAATAAGAGATTCGAAGGATTCACCATTTAACCATCAGTGAGCATACTTTCCAAAGACGTTTTGTTGTCGGTGCATTGCTATGAGTTCTCCACACTTACAAAGCGAGCAGTAAATAGAAGCACTTTATGAATGGTCAGATTGTAAACCGACTTTGATCAATGACTGCTGCTCCCACCGCCCAAGGCTGCCTCATAGTGTGCCCTGTGATGTAATCAATCATTTCAAAGAATGGGGGCGAGAAGCCAGAAGAACATGACTTATTTAGAGCTTGAAGGTGTCAACAGAGACAGAAAAGGCATTTAAGGGAGGCGAGCTTTTGTCTGTAAGAAATTGCATTATTATTTGTGTGGACGACATCCCACCTTAAGGAATATTTACAACTCTTGTCTTAACCCCCAGGCAGCTATGGCACAGACCAGACAAGCTTATCAATGTTTAAAGTACTTATACTGTACCAAAACAGTATTAAAGTTAAAATGTCAGGATTTCTTAAAGTTTTAAGTAAAAAAATGCCATAAAGCACAAAGCGCCAATGGTAGTCAATCATTACCATAGACTTGGACATAGATGCAACTCAAGGCTGACCACAATGTGGGGCTGTTGAGATAAACTAACCAAGTTCGCAAGGTCAAATGTATTGCATTCTGACTTAGGGCCTTATTTTGAGTTCGGCAGTCTATGGATTGCTGTCCCAGTGGTGGCGGTCCGAAAGCGGTGAGCATATAACAAGTGGAGCAGACTGGCTTTGCAAAGACTGCAGTTGGACCGCCAGCACACCACCAGCACACTGCCGACTGCCAGTGTAACCGTCGGGGAAGGCGCAACACTGCCATCCGTATTACAAGTTGACTCCCTGACGAGCTGATCGTAGCAGTCGGTCCGCCGCCTAAAGGTCAGCGGAAACTGAGCATCTGGGGTGCATACTCCCCCCTTGCCAGTTCTTCCGAGCAGATTTTGGCATGGATTCCTTTCTCCACGTGCCCCCTACACAGGAGCATCTTCACCCTGAGGAATACGACCCCATCTTTGGCGAAATACCGGTAAGTGCTTTGGTACCATGTGCCTATTACCGGGACTGCCCACATATGGGTCAGACTCCGGCAATAGGTAGGTGGTATTTTTCCACAAATATAATGTATATGTGTGGCATTTGACACATATGCAGCCAGAATGTACACACATGCATCGATATATACATAAATACATTGCCCACCGCCTCAGCCACACTGCTGGCCCCTCTGGAAAATTTTAATTTGGCTGTCGGAAGTCCACAGGCTCTTAGTCCTGTAGGTCCCAATCCAACACAGGAATACACTTCTAAAGCTCCCCAGGGCCCCAGGGACCAAACGACTCACATGGTGTCAGGCAGAGGTTAATAGGGTCCAGTCCAGGTCCAGTTGCCACTGGTTAGCTGGACACATCTAGGAAAAGGCCTCTTGTAGCTTACTGTATCCCTGTAGCTTGAACAGGAGGTCAGTTTTATCACCCTTAGAGTCTATCTCTTTGTCCTGGGTACAAAAGGAAGCAGTTCCAGTCCTTCAAGGCTCCTCTCGGGTCACAGACAGCAGGCCCAGTCCTTTTCTGATGCTCTGCAAGTATAAAAAGCTGAAGTGGGTGCATTTATGCCTGGCAGTAGCTACTGAGTGGTAATGGATCCTTGCCATGACCTAACCAATGGAGTAAAGGTTCCTGGGCCATCTGTACCCACTTTTGGCATTTTTAAGATGGCATAAGTCTTCGACCACACTAAACTTGGGCTCTGAGGATTGGAGTGTGTGGAGAGGGTACTATGGTAATTCTAGTGCCCTTCCAAATCAAACACTAAAGTCCAAATCGAGGCAGCCACTGAAACCACAACAAACTCAGAGATAGACGTCTGGAAGGAAAAAAGTCTTTCAGCAACCAGCAACCAGATGGTGGATGCACAAGATTTGTCTTGGTGTCCTGTTCTCTTCCCATTTTAGTGTGCCTCAAGGGTTTTAGGTAAACCCAGAGACAGACGTGTGGTAGGGCAAAACCAGAGCTCTTCAGCAGCCAAATAGTGGATCCACAAAAATTGTTGCAGCATACTGTTCTCTCCCCATTTCAAGTGTGCCCCAAGTGTTATATCTGTACCCAGCAGACGTATGAAGCAGGATTTGACATGCAAGCAGGATTGGACACTGTGATGTCGAAAAGAATGCCCACATCCCCCACCCTGCATATTCTGTGAGGTTCAGAGGAGTCATATCTGCCCATTCGTATCAGCCTTATGATTGCTCCTGGGAGGCATTTAAAACCTATTCAATTCTAATTACTCGTGGGTGAAGCTGGAGAGAAAATGCTGTTTAGCCTCCAGGAAATTCAGGCAGGGTAAAGTAAACTTTATAAAAGTTAATTTTCCTTAATATTTTTTTTTTTAAATCATCATTGAATTGGATTTTAATAACTATTAACAACATTTGTCCAATTATTTTTCTAGATGGTTCAATTCCGGAGATATACTATTAAAATGTTAATCGGTACTGCAGCACATATTTTGCCATCCACTACAGTGGCAGTGCAAACATGGTTACTTGCCTACCATTGTAGCCTGACTGTAGAACTGTAAAAAAGGCAATTCCGACTGATAAATATAAATGTTTTTGCAGGTAAAAATCTCCCTTTTAGATATTAAAAACTCACCATTAAGTAAACTTTGTAGACCCTAAAACAAGCAAGGTGCATGGTATTTAACACTAGGATGTGCAGAAGGTTAATGTTATATATGTCCTTACAGTATCTATCTACTAAAAGCTATTTTCACTGTAGCAAGGCTGAATGTTGAATAGAGAAACACTGTTAAATGTAATCATGCTGTCTTCATCTAGGGTACACCTATAAATTTCACTTTGGCCCTTTTGTAATATGTAACAAAAGCCTAATTATCTGGTAAAGTTGGGCAATTTTTAATAAATATTCAGAGAAAATGTACTTTTAAAAGGTTACTTTTTCCCTGCCTAATGCCTTTAGAGACTAACTTACACAAAGGTCCAGCTGCAGCCCTATGAGTGTTCAAACCCTGAATGAAGTGTGAAAACTGGTCCCAGAGCAAAGAAAAGGCCTGGGTATAAGGAGGTGTTTCTGTTCCACTGACAGAATGACAATTTTGGCAGTGCCCAGAACCTTAACTAACTTCGAAGGCCCCCTTCTTCGTTACCCCTGCCAGATGGGCTCCAATCCTAGTGAGGAGGAATCCTACCCAGAACTGGTTTAAAGTGATCATTTCTCTGGCCACACCTCTTGGGTAGGCACAGAGTCTCTGCACAAGGAAAGGAGGTTTCCTCATCTTGATCCAAGGCAGACAGGAGCACTGTAGGATTTTTTTTGCAGTAGTGTACACAGAAAATGCATAGTTTTACCCCTGGAAACTTTTACTTCATTGGCTAGGAAGGAGCCAGGAGTCACCCCCCACCCATAAACTGGACCAGGCATAAATGGGGCATCGCAAGTACCATCGCCAGAACACTTTGGACCTATCGAAGAACAGAAGAAGGACTGCACCTGCAGTTTTGAGACATATGAGGAGACCTGAAGTCCTGAACCTACTCCCATTTATACCCTGACAAAGAAGTGGACTTTAAGAGTCAGTTGACTGACCTCGTGTGTAAGCTACAGGGCCACACCAAGCTGCAAGAGGCCTTTTTCCTGAACAGCTCAGCTGACCTGTACCAACCATTGGCCGGGTCTGGGTGGACTTCGCCTACCACCTCTAAAAAATTGGAACTTAAAAACATTTTAGCACTAAAATCCTCCAGAGGACTGTTTAACCCTTCCAAACTGATCTGGCCAAAGTGTTTTACAGCTGGGCTGGAGATTCAAGTTTCTCCTGCTCTGAGCTTTTCCACAGCAGCAAATCTAATTTAGCGAGACCTTGCAGAGATGGCATACATCCTCATGGAGCCCTCTTCAACTACAGCCTTGCCCTACTGCAGGAATCTGAGCTCCAAAAATGTGACTGACTGCAAATGAAGAAATCTTGTCTGAGCAAAGGCGTCAAGAGTATCCAACTAGCTTGAGATTTTTCCTTGGAGTGTAATTAGAATATTTCAAATTCAGAGCTTAACCACCAAAAATCAATGGCTTTACTGAGACTACGTCCAAAGGCTATCCGGACAATTGTGGCCGTCTTCTGCTACAGCCTGCTGCCTTGCCTTAATGAAGACTTTGGACTGTCATTTTTTGTGACTATCTCCCAAGGAGAATCCTCTGACTGGGTCAAACTTGGTCCCTATCTCTGAGCTGTGCATCATTGCAGTCAACCTCAAATCGTGCCTAGGTCCTAGTTAGTGCTCAATGCTTTTTGCCACTATTTTTATTTAACACTTTATAAATTCATATCCCGGAGTCCTCTTATGAGATGTTTTGGTGTCATTTTATTTATTACAATCTAATCTATTTTTTTTAATTGGTTGGAAGTTTATTGTTTTTTTGTTTGACTTTATTACTGGTTTGGTCCTGCATAAATACTTCACATATTGTCTCTAAGTTCAGCCTGTCTGTTCTGTGTCATGCCATCCTTTCCGACAGAGAAAGATTGTCTGAAAATGACTTTGGGGGCCCATGGCAGGGTTACCTAGCCCCCACGGCCTTTGGTTATTGGCTTAGGCAGTACCCAAGGTAACCCCCTGTAAAAACCTACACTGTGTGGCAGGCACCATGAGGTGCCTGCACCAGGGTGCAGGATTTTCCACACACACACCCCATTTCCCCATAGGAGCCTGTGTATCAGAGAGTTGTCTGGTGTAACACAGGCTTCCATAGGAAACAATGGGAATCTGACCGAACAGTGTTCGGTCACTTCGTAATCCGGTGGTCGGAACCACCGACCGCAAGTCGGTCGGTCACGAATCCAAGACGGTGTCGGGTGGAGCCTTTCCGCCCGACATTGTAACGAGCCCATAAGTGACTACAACAAAAACTGAGCGTTATGGACTGGGCATGTGGCTAGTGTGCAACTCCTAACCACAATACTGTATGAACAATCTCCTTTGACCTTTGAGGAAGCTAATGATTGGTTGCGGTACACAGAGGTTTGCACCTGTATGCTTCTTAGCATTCATCCATAGACATTGAACAGCATGGTGCGTTCGCCCAACAGATTTTTTGCCCTTCTTTGCTATACTACAACAATCAAAGAACCACAACAAAACTGTGAGTTATGGCCTACCTTGAACCGCATTTGCTAGAATGCATGTGGAAGTCTGGAACAGGCTTGTGACCTGTGTGCCTCATCACATCCCACTCACACAATGTGTAGTGTTAGGAACTATTGAAGCAATGTCTTAATAAGTCAAGAATTCAAAGAAATAGTCACCAACTGACACACCCATCGGTTGTATAATGGTTTCATTATTATGACATAAAGAGGGGTGAAATTATTCACTGATATACAGGGCTTGATTTCAGTTTACTGCTGTTGAAAATAAACCAAAGTGCAAAAATGGCATCTACATAGATAGTAACAAGAAGATAAATCTTCAGCAAAAAATCTTGCAGTACAAGTACCTGCTTTCCCCAGACTCTAGTCAGCAACCACTACATTCTGCTGTCCATGCTTAGCTTGATGCAATAGGGAAATGGAACCCTGTTTAAGTACAATACATTTTTCTGGGCGAGGATGACTACAATGTGTACATGTCTGTCCAAAGGGCCTGATTCGGTGGTCTTACCACTGTACCGCTGCAGCGGCGTTCTGAAGAAGACTGCTGCAACAGCATTTTCCTGCCCGCCATATTACGATGTGACCGCTTGCCGCGCGGCAGTGATTCTGATGGCGGTGCGTATTTGTTCAAATATGCCGATGCTGATGTGTATATTTTGATTGCAGTGTACACATATGCATGGCACATGTGAAAAAATACCTACTACGAGTATTTTCCCATTGCTGGAGTCTACACCATATGTGCCCGGTCCAGTCAATGTATAAATAGTACAAAACGGACTTACCTGAATTTCAGTGCCAAAAAAGGTTGTTTTCTTCAAGGCCAAGATGCTACTGTGAATGGGAGACCTGAGGAAGGGATCCATGTTGGAGACTGAAGGGAAGAAAAATAAATGGGAGAGTATGCACTTCAATTCCTTAGATTTCGCCAACTCGAAGAAGGCGGTCCCACCACCACGGTTGGCTTGTCGTAAAGTAAACTCGTAATTCGGACGGCAGTTAAAGTTTTCTGTACTGCCCTCTGACAGATGCTTTCACACGAAAGCCATAGAGGTGGTCTGCAAATGACTGTTGGTGTTGTCAGTGTCAGCGGTGCTCCAACAGTCTTTAAAACAGGAATATGACAACATTGCAATACGGTGAGCAGTCTGCCTAGTCTTCAGAGGTGAATCCCACGCAACGGCAGCAGTGGGACCGCCAAACTCATAATCAAGCCCTTATTCCCGAATGATGAAAAATCAAAAAAATATAAAGATTTTGTTATCTATGTTATACAAATTAGGCATTTTAGCAAAAAGGGGATGTTTTCTTAAGTGTAGCAACAATACTCTAACATGTGAGTTTCTAAGGTGTCAGTGTAGATCAAAATATCATCTAACTAAACAATGCAGAACACATTCAAGAAGGCCCTCAATACCTTATTGATAAAATAATGAAATGCTGCACGAGCATTGCAGAGTCCAAAAGGCATGATCTGGTATTCGAACAATGCAAACTTGGGACAAAACTATGTCTGACACTCAACAGCCTCTGCCACTTTGCCTAAATGATAAGCTCCCTTTACAATCCAATAGAGTGAATATTTTGACATTTTGGATCTTATCTACTAAAAGGGCAAGTATTAAAGGCAAGAGGGAATGATTTTTCACAGTAATTCTACTGAGAGTTCTGCAATTTATACAAGTCATCAACTCACCCCCTTTCTTGGGTACGAATAATAATGGCAGAGAAGCTGGAGACTATGAAAGTGTAACAAAAACGTTATTCAAGTTTTAGATATGTATGAGATTGTGTTTGGATAAAATATTTAAAATAAATATCATGATGTAAAAATATCATTATATAAATATTGCAAAGTAAAAAAAAATATGGACATAAATATTGACATTAAGTTTTTAGCCTTGTTTTTAATATACTTGTAAAATATATTGTTCACCAAAATATTGTTCTTTATTATGTTGTTTTAATGATATTTTTGTTAAATTGTTGTGTTCATTTTTAAATGAATTATATGTAGCTATTTTTTGTGTGTTCGTATAGCACCATTGTTTGCAAAACCAGGCCATTTGTGTGATTACTGTCCTGACCTCAGGCCTGTTGCATACTTTCGCAGGCTCTACCACACCAGTCTAACCAGTTACCTGGTTTCTGGCTTCACCCAGGTGTAATCATAGGACCCATCTTTGAATTGTTGCTATGGCCCTCATTCCACTCCATTTTTGGAATTCAGCCCACATCCTACTTTGAGTGCCACCCCTGCCCCCGGGTCTACAGCTTATATCCATTCGACATATGCATCTTACAGCCTAGACCAGTCCATCGCTCTAGGGGGTAATGGATCCATCCAGCACTTACAGGTCTCCCTCCTAGCTCAGAGCATCAGATAAATCAGCAGTGCCCTTCACGGTCTTGTCAGTGGTTGGCTGGGACAGGCTTCCACACCCATCAGAACTAGTGTTAAGCTTAGCGTTATATTCACCTCAGAGATATCCTTAACTACATTCTCGAGCTCCTGCCAATAAGCCGTTATCTCTGGAAACATAAAAAATATGTTGGTCGTCAGCTCTTAAAAGACCATACCTACAGCATCTTGGAGTCGACTCTTGTACAAACTTTGCTATCTTTTGATGTATCCAATAAAGCCTGTTGATGGTAAAAAAAAAGTGGTTGTTCTTAAGATTGGCTGCTTTTACCACGGAATACAGTTGTTTTAGGGAAGTTTGCCCCACTGTTTGAAGCTCAGTACCCTGAATGACTCCTTCCCATACAGAGCATGGTGCCTTTAGTGTCTTGTCCTCAGCATCATGCAGCATCCAGTACCACAAAGCGACCTCCTTATTCCTAGGGGACCCATCCAACAATTCTGACTCGAATTCCCATGTGCCCCCAATCTCCTGTGCGTTGGTTACAACCCAAGAAGACAACTGGAGATACTTGAATCTGGAAAGGGAATTGCCAGTCTTAGCCACTAATGCTTCCCAGAGCAACATACCCTGCACGGTTAACAAATCCCCCCAGACTTCTATCCCAACTCTCTGCAGCGGGAGACTCAACTCATCGTTAAGACACTCTGTGGTGCCTGGCGAATCCCAGATTGGGGAGAAATCTGAGAAATAGCCGATACCCTAAATCCTTCAGACTCCAAGCCAAAGGGTCAATGCTGCCTTTTGGATCTTCAACCGGACCTTTTAAAAAAAGGTCCTTGCCCCAAACTTGTACAAAAAAAACTTCGGAGTCCCACTCCCTTACCATCTCTTCCAGCACGCCTCCCCAAGTTGAGGCCCCCGGCTTACCTAAGAGCACATTACAGTTTTTAAACTGGAAAGTCATGCAGTACAAACTTAGGTCTGGAAACCACCCTTTTCAAGCCTACGCCTCAGTTTTTTCCATGCAAGTCGAGCTCCTCTAGATGCCCAAATGAAGCTGACTATTTTCCCCTGGATCTTGCCTACAGCAGTTCTCGAGAATGGCAATGGTATGCAATTAAAAAGGTATGTGAACTTGGGATCAAATTTACTCTCCCAAATATTGTCAGGGGAAGGTTCTTCCTTATGGCAAGCGGAGCTTTGACCTCCTTTGCTACCCTCCCCAAATTAAACTGCAGTATTACCTCAAATTAATTTAATATAGTAATTTCAAGGCACCTAAACTCAGTTTGTACTTCTCTCCTACAATCTGTTACATTCCAGCACATCACTCCCGACTTCAGATTTTTTACTGAATAACCCGATAAAGCTCCAAATTCCTTCACTAAATTTTCATCCCAGAATAGTTTGGACAGGATCTGAAGTAAATATTATTAAACCATGTGCATACAATGCAATTTTATTTTTATAGTGAGACGAGCTGAAAGGGATAACCTGATTTCATTTTAAAATAAAAATCAATTTCAAAATATTTGTTTTTTGATTTGTACTTTTTATAAATGTATCTTTTTTTAATTTTTTTTGTTTAATTAAAATGTGTATTTGTTAAAATATATATAAGTAAAAATTGTATTGTAGGCAATTGAATTGATTGTTTTATTTGAAAAATAAATGTTTTATAAGATATTAGCGGTATCATGGGTTTATAGCGGAATATGGTAGGGGATATTTTACAGTATTTTATTTCAGATTTTTCATATTAAAAAGGAGAGGTCAGCATTCTCCACCCCTGAGTGGCATTTTCAGTAGAAGGTGATGCCCTTTGGCATAAAACATTTGCCTGCCACCTTCCAGAGGTTGGTCAACCAGGCCCTATCTTGGCTTGAAAACATAATTGCAGCCTACCTGGATGACAATGCGGATCTCAGCTATGGCTGGGATGACTACCTGTTCTACCTCACAGAACTGAGAGGCCTGACTATCAAGGCAAGCACATGCCAGATAAGACAGGGCTCAGTGGTGTTTTCAAGCAACCAAGTTGGTGAGGGCCACGTACAACCTTTTGAGCCCAAGATACAGAATATTCTGGCTTGGGGGCCTCCCAAGACCCAGACTGAAGTGAGAGCCTTCTTAGACCTCACTGGATACTACTGTAGATTTGTCAAGAGGTATGACACAATTTTTGCCCCCTTTACTGAGGTGAATTCCAAGAATAAGCTCAGGTTAATTTAGTGACTTTACTGACAAGGATAGCGCTTATTGTTTGAAGCAGGTACTTAACCCTTTCAACTAATAATCCACTTACTTTCAGTAGCCAAAATGGAATTTTATTAGTAACAGTGACGCAGAACAAGGTCTGTGCATCTAGCTCATTTGTATGAGGCCCTGTTGTGTGCTCTCGTTGTGATTGTGCAGTGCTGGTGGGTGTTCTCCAGGCTGGTACTTTAAGCAGAAACTTCACTGACAAAGAAGCACAGAAGCAGCTTCACTCAGGTCATGTTGGGTAAAGCTTCTGATTCAGCAAAGATTGTAGCTGCTCCACTAGATTTGCTTGGAGTCGGGCAGCAGCACCAGTACTTTGAGTACAGCAAAAGTGCCTGACAACATGTGGTTACTTATCGGCCATGGTTTTCATATACAGTCCACTGTATAGGCAGCAAGGGAGATCAGGAGAACTCTCATGGCATAGGTCGACTCTGGGTTTGCTCCCAACAGCAGTCAGGGTTTTTGGCACACTAGGAACACAGCTGGCTTCTCCTGCTTGACAGTCTCTCCTCCTGAAGGGCCAATAACTGTCCTTTCAACTCTGATCAAACAGGCAAGGGTTTCATTTTGCTCTTCTCTCCACCTCACCACCGTCTCGCTACCATGTGTCTATATACTTCTCTGAATAACTCACTTCTCTACTTGACTAACTCTGTCTTTGTCGATACCTTTAACTCACCACTTTACTTTACCTCTCTGTCTACCTAACCTCTCTGTAATCCCCACCCCAACCAACTACATACATTTCCTTCTTCCAAAGTTCTAGCTCTGTCCGCCTTCCCACCTCACTCTAAAACTTTACATATCTCTATGCCTATCTCTACTTTTTTTTCTGGCTACCTCAACTTTCTCCCTTTAATTTAAATTTCTCCCTACCTCACCTGTCTATCTCATGACTATCTCTGCCTCCCATTGCCCTTTACTTCCTCTCTGTTGCCATGCCATTCTCATTTCCACTTTGTCCTTCTCCTGTTTCCTATCCAACTCTTATTTCTGTTATACAGCATACGGAGAACTCACTATCTAGCCAGACAAGTGCACACATAGCAGAGAGGAGACATAAGACAGGGGAAGATAATTAAGAGAAAATGATCAGATTTCACCCAATAGAATAGAGAAAATCTTTAAAACAGTGCTTTGATTTTCACTACTGCAGCAAGAATGCTGGTTGTGAAGGGGAATTTACATGTAGACCGTGAGGAGGATTACACTGATAATAGGTCCAGCACTGAGATTGCTATCTGTGTCAAAGATAAATGACTGTGTAAAGCTCTTACTCCAGTTATTCTACGTGATTCAGGATAGAAAGTATCATAGCACTATACTGTTTATCGCCATGTTATGTGCATTTGTATAGCGTACAGATCACCCAGAAGGGTATCCTACCGCTGAAGCAGAAGCTGTATGGGCCAAGCCAGAATAGGGGCTAGGTGAAGAGCCAGGTTTTCAGTTTCATGTGGAATTTAAGAACTGAGGAGGAGGCTCTGATGTGCAGGGGAAGACAGTTCCATGCTTTAGGAGTGAGATATGAGAAGGCATGGCTGCCGGATCTGGTTTTGAATAGATGGGAGAGTGTGAATATGAGTCTGGCTGAACTGAGGTGTCTGGTAGAAGTTTATATGGTTGTTGTGGTATGAAGGGTGAATGTTTTGTAAGGCTTTATATGTGTATGTGTGTAGTTTGAAGAGTGCTCATTTGTGGATTGGGTGCCAGTGGAGCATTTTGAGTTGCAGGTTGATGGGTTGATGGTGAGCCTGTTCACAGAGTTTTGTATGGTCTGGAGTATTCTGGTCAGCTGAGCGTTGATTCCACCGTAGACTGTTTTGCCTTAGCCCACATTGGTAGCAATGAGGGCTTGAATGAGGGTTCTGCGAGTATTGGTGGTGAGCCATTTGAAGATGTTCTTGAGCATCGTGAGTGTGTGAAGCAGGAGACGGTGGTTGCATTCACGTGGCTGTTCATGGTGAGCAGGTTGTTGATTATTATTATGAGGTTCTTGGCATGGGTTGCCGGAAGTGGAGTGGGTCCGAGTTCAGCAAGCATGCTGGTGGCGTCCCATGGCTGATTAACTTCCTGTCAGAATGTACAAACTTGGTCCAGTTGGGCGAGCATACATCGGCATCCTCAACTCTAGATAAGGGGGCACCACAGGGCTCAATCTTGAGTCCCACTCAAATTAATGATTATATGCCGCCCCCGGCATGACTCATAAGATCCTATGGTTTTGAAACCATTTCCTACGCCGATGACACACAGCTGATCATCACTATAGACCATGACCCCATTGTGACCAAGGTAAGATTTAAACAATGCTTACTGACAGTAGCCACATGGATGTCCAACAACTGTCTTCAACTCTTATGACCAAAAAGGAGATCCTTCTGTTCAGGAAGGCACATGCAGCCTGGTCAGTGGACTGGTGGCCTTCGGAGCTGGGCCCTCCACTTATCCCCAACAATTATGCAAGGAACCTAGGAATAATGATGGGCGAGAAGCTCACTATGAGTGAGCATGTCAAAACAGTCACTGGATCCTGTTTTGGCCTCATGCGAACCCCTCAAAAAGGTCTTTCAATGGACTCCTCTCCATGCCAGGAGGACTCTGGTACAAGCACTGATAATGAGCCGCCTGGACTATGGCAATGCCCTTTTGGTGGGTAGTAATGAAGGCCTTCTGGCCAGGCTCCAGGTGGTGAAGAACTCGGCTGCTCGCCTAATCCGGAAACCACCCCCGCTCCCCGTCGGAGCCCTCTCTCCTCTCCCTTCACTGGCTCCCGATCAAAAAGCATGCCATCTTCCAACTTCTCTTCCTGGTGTGTAAGACCTTGCTTGGGAAGGGTCCACTCTACCTTAGGCAGAAATTGCGGCCATATATCCTGGCACGTCAGCTTAGATCGAGTGATCTATTGCTTCTATGCCGAACGTATTAGAACGACTAGGTCCAGAGGCCGCTCCTTTTCATTTCTGGCCCCCCATCACTGGAATTGGCTGCCTTTATCCACCCGAGCATGCTCGGATGTCACCACATTCAAGAAACTCTTGAAAAACATGGCTATTCACTCAGTAAGCTCTCACTTACAGTCTGCTCCCACACTGCAAAGGCGCCTAGAGATCCCATCTGGGATGATTTGTGCATCATTACAAGTGGAATAAATAAAGAAATAAATAAGAATGAGGTGTCTTTGCCAAAGATTACTACTTATGGCTTTTCTGTCTTGAACTTAAGGCAGTTGATTTTCATCCATCTAGCGAAATTGATCCTGCAAATGGAGAAATTGGTTGGGGTGTTTTGTGTCATGTCAGAGAAGGACAATATCAGCTGGGTGTCATCAGCAAAGGGATATGGACATAGGTGCTCATGATGCTGGTGAGTGGGGTCATGTAGGCATTCAAGAGAGTGGGCTGCGTGAGGATCCTTGTAGAACTCCACAGATGAGGTTGATGGTTTCCGAAGTGGAGGGGGCCAAGCTGACCAACTGGGTGCGGCATGTCAAGAAGGACCTAGAATTATATGATAATAACAGGACCAAGGATTTCACAAATACACACATTCTACTCAGGCAACTTATACTACAATGTTTACTGTACACAAACATAAGAGCGCTGAAAAGATATAAATATTGAAAATTTACCTTGAAAAGCTCAATGGCATAAATGCCATGAACATGTAGGAAAGCGGGTTTCTGTTGCATTAACCCCCACAGTTTTTGCCAGATTTCTGGTGCACTTTGACTAAATGTGCCCTAGGTCCCTGCCAATCAGGTTCCCATAGCCTGTATTCTTTTCCAAAACTGTATCGTTGTTTTCACAATTGGCATACTTCTGGCCCACATGTAAGTCCCTTGTAAAAGTTACCATTGGTACCTGGGACCCTGTGACCAGAAAGAGTAACTAAGGGCTGCAGCATGTATTCTGCCACTCACACAGACCCCTCGCCAAACAAATGCCCCCTTCCACTGCAGCCTGTGTGTGCTTTGGTGCAGACAAAACTTAAGAGTCGACATGGCACACATTCCTGTGTGCCAAGCACACAAACCACTGCCTGTGGCATAGGTAAGTCACCCCTCTAGCATGCCTCACAAACCTAAGGAAGGGTGCACTATACTACAGGTGAGGGCATAGCTGCATGAGCAATATGCCCCTGCAGTGTCTGTGCCCATTCACAGACATTGTAAGTACAGTGGAGTCATATTGAGCACATGGGCTGGGAGGCTGTCTTTATGAACTCCCCAGCTTTTTGAAGGCTTTACTGAATGCTAAGGAGTTGGGTATCATACTCTTCAGCATAATAATTCCACACTGATGCCAGTGTAGGATTTATTACATAATGCACTCAGAGGGCATCTTAGACCAACTCTCTAGTTTGCAGCTGACTAGTCTGCACCAGCCTTCCACACACAGACGTTTCCGACCCCCTGAGGTGAAAGCACTTGTGCTCTCGTAGGTCATGAACAAAGCCTGCTCGGGGTGGAGGTGCTTTGCACCTACCCGAAGCAAGAACAGACCAGGGCCTCTCCAGCTAGTGGAGATACCTGCCCCCGAGACCAAGCCCCACTTTTGGCAGCAAGGTTGGCAGGAAGATTTCTAGTCAGGAGAGTTGTGTCCCGTCTCTGCCAGGACCACCCCTAAGGTGCTATGGACCGAGGTAACCCCCTCCTCCATCTTGAATAAAATGAATCTACCCAGTCAGGTTAAGGGTTGTCCCCCCCCCCAAAGGGATGGGCCATACAAAGGGTGTAGTCACCCTAAAGGCAAGTAGCCCATTAGATACCAGCTGCCAGTACCTGCAACACCCCTAAATACAGCATTTAGGGGTACCACTGAACCTTGATCCTCAAATTCCTGCAACCTTAGAAACAAAGGACGAAAGAAGCCATTGTGCAGCCGAGTCTGGAAATTGACTATGATTGGCCCCAGCCCTACTGACCTGTCTCCTGCTCCAAGACCCTGCGAAGAAGACGGTGCCTGTCCTTTGGCCAGCGACTTCCAACAACCTCAGCAAGACTGCCACCCTTTAACAAAGTCCAGATCTCCTGGGGACAGCGGCTCTGTCCAGAAAAATCTAACTGCTAGGACTCTGGCTCCAGGTGGATCCATGACCCCTGACCACTCTGCACCCAACGCCCCTGGCCCGAGTCTGAGTGGCTTACCTGTCCAGTGACACCTCCCCAGTGATCCAGACCTAACCTCCATTGATAGCTGACTTGTTCTGGACCCCACAAAGTCACCCACAGCCTCTACAGGAAGGGTCCTCCTGACCACCACCTACTCTGACAAAGAAAATCCGACACTAAAAGGTACCCCTCCATCCTTTGTGTGACTGAGATCCCCCATTGAAGAGCATTTGGTGCCCGATGCTGATTTGCACCCTGCCGCCCCTGTGCCGTTGGTTGTGTAGCTTTGGTGCTGCCTTGTGCCACCCCTTGTGCTCACCTTAACCCCCGGGGCCTGTGCCCTGATATTGCAGGTACCTTCCTGCAACCAGAACCTCTTGTGGGTGCTCCCAGTCTGCATTGACTAACATTGGGTCCAGTGACCTCTGCACCAGGCTGCCTCAGTGCTGCTGGTGGTGCAGTCTCTACCATAAACTGAATCTTGCCCAGTGTTGGTCAACACCCTGAAGACAGGAAGAGTAAGATGTGTATTTACCTGTTAATGCATATACCTGTTTTCCGCCTATAGGATTGCATTGCATTTTTCTCCTATTGCATTTAAAAGTCTAACTTCTACAACTACTATGTTCCACTGTTTCTGATTGACAATACAAAAGTAATTCTATTATTGGAAAGTATTTTTTCTGCCTTGCAAAAGAATTCCTACTGCATCTTGAAAAGTATTACTACTATTAATGCAACTGTGACTTGCCTGCACATTAGTTCCTCTTTGTTCTAAAAATACAATAACAAAGTAATGCTTTTTATACAAAACAATTGATCTTGGATTCAGTCCTTGAGTGTCTGCAATAATTTCCTACCTGAGTGTGTACATCAAATGCGTAACACAGCCCTCTGATAAGCCTGACTTCTCAACAACACTACCACAAATAGTGTTTTTAGTATTATCTACTTAAACCTCTGTAAGCCTCTAGGGATCCACTGGACTCTGTGCACACTATACCTTACTTTGGTATAGTATTTACAGAGCCAGCTTCCTACAGAAAACATATCAGCTGTGGCTACTCTCATGTGATCCAACAAGAAAAATAAAGATTCTTAAATACAACTGAACTCTCAAGTATTCCCATATTTGACTACATTAATTGGAGCAGTGCAATCATACCTTCTGCCCAAGATCACATTATTTTGTCTGTGATTACTAATATCCAGCAATTAAAGTTACAATTTTAAGCACTACACACATATATTTTATTTTCACTATTTCATTTTCACACTAGTCCATTAAACAAAACATCCACCAAGTGACCTTTGCCGTGCCTTTCATGTAATGGAAGCAACAGGCTGTTTAAACATTAAATTCCACATAAAATAGTGCTGTTGTAAGACTAAAATGTCACATCTCATTGCAAAAAGGAATGGCTTTATGAATACTTGTTCCATCTTTATGTACTTTTTGGCTTGTGGACAAGAGTCTTTTGAGCTTTTGGCTGTTTTTGGGCACCTCGTATCTAAAGGTATAATTTAATACTGCTTGGCATCTTGTGGGCTGTAATGAATTGATAATGGGTAAGAAATTAAAATAGTTTTCCTTACAGTGGGTCTCAACACATGTCTTTTACGGGGCCCCAAAATCCTTAAGATGGCACTCTCACCATCTTTCTGACCCACCTGGCAACATATTTTGGGGCAGATTTACAAGAAAGTGATGCATCGGTAGATATGTGTCACTTTCCTTTCACCACCCTAAGAATCCCTTGCGCCACCATGGATGTGCCGTATTTACAATGCGGCGCACCATGGCGCAAGGTTTGACAGATGCGTCAGAAATTCTGACGCATCTGTTGGCCCTAAAGTCACGCATTGCTGGAGTTGTGTCACAGGCCCAACGCAACTCCAGCAATGCATGTTGAGGCTTATACTTATTGTACTACGTCATTCCATACGCCTGCTTCAAGCAGGGTAAGGTTTTGACGCAGTGGCCCCTTAGAAGTGGCGATTTGAAATCTTTTAGATTTCACTGCATCACTTTTACAAGGCTTTCCTGCGTGGTAACGCCCACCCTGGACGCAGGGCTTTACAACATGGCGCATCTCCCTAGATGCGTCACGTTGTAAATTGGCTGCATTGTTTACGCCGCCGCTGCGTCACAAAAGTGGCACAACGGCATCGCAAAAAGTGTCACAAGGGGCTTGTGAATGTGCCCCTTTATTTCTTACACAAGATGTGCCATACTTACATTGCTATTGAAAAGAATGTAAGCGACTGCATGCATTGAAACTTGCTCTGCTGCATCCAAAATGCTTGTAATTGGCAGTTTGCCACCTCTCTGGAGTACCTTGCAGCAGTGTGAAGTTGTGTAAAACAGAGATGTTTTCTGCTTGCTCATTCCTAAATAGTTACATAAATACCTGGGAAGTGGGACCACCAGGATCCTACTTAGTCAATGGTTTTGCCATGGCCCTCCCCAACTTTTTCTTTCTTTTGAGAATCATAAAATATTTAAATTTCCTTAATTACTGTACACATCTTCTGCAGGTTCTGAATTGTCTTAGCATCAGTATTTGGCTTATGGGGTCACATCTATGTTATACTTGTTAAAAATATAGGACAGGCAGAAAACCCTTAAGTATCAAGTATAATCAGCAAAGCAATATCCACATTCATTTTTCAAAGCTGTAACATGTACACAACATCCTGATTAACATTTACCGAACTACAAGTGATCACAATGCCCACCTACTCAGCTGAGCACACACTGGACCCCATCTTCTCAGCAAGCAACAATACCTCCATCAGCCGCACACCTCCGAGCCACACTGGACCGACCACCACTACGTCCACATCTCCTTCACCAAACCCACCCTCAGCAAGACCCCACCAAAGACATCCATACACAGACAGCCATAGTCAAAAAATTTGCCAAACCCAGCACAGAGAAAACAGACATCCCCCTTCCCAAAACCTCTGTGACAACCTTTCCACCTTCTTCCACCACAATAGCAAGGACATCTACAACAGCTTTGTAACCCAAGACCCACCAACGGCAGCCTCAACCACTGCACCTAATGGATATAGCCCTCAGCAGACCTTGACCAACTGGACTACCCTCACCTCTGATGACACCCTCAGGATCATGAAGAGCATCCACTCTGGAATCCCCTCAAATCCCTGCCCTCACCACATCTTCAACAGACCCGGCCCCTCCATCGCTCCCAAACTCTGCTGCACCATCAACTGCTCCATCGAGTCCGCAACTTTCCCTGAAGACTCGAAGCATACAGAGATTAACACCCTGCTGACTAAACCTTCTGCCGAACCAACAGACCTCAAGAACTATAGACCCATCTCTTTTCTCCCCTTCCCAGCCAAAGTTATCAAGAAAGCCATCAACACCCAAATCTCCGAGTTCGCCAAAATGAACAATATCCTGGACCTCTCCCAATTTGGGCTTCAGAAGCAACCACAACACTGAGACCACTCACCTCGCAGCTACAGAATAATTCACATCCTCCTTGACAGAGGCAATACTGCAGCCCTCATCCTACTGGACTTCTCAGCTGTCTTCAAGATCGTCTCCTACCACACTCTCTGCGCAAGACTGCATGACTCCAGCATCCATGTCAAAGCCCTTGAGTGGATCCGCTCCTTTCTCACCGGCCAATCGCAGAGCGTCATACTTCCACCATTCAAATAAGAACCCACAGAGATCAGATACGAAGTGCCTCAGGGATCCTCCCTGAGCCCCACCTTCTTCAACATCTACCTGTCCCCGCTTGCAACCATTGTCAGAAGCCCAAAACTCAACATTGTCTCCTACTCCAAAGGCATCCAGCTAATTCTCTCCCTCACAGACGAACCCACAGTCACCAAGAGCGACTTCTATGACGGGATGAAGGCAGTCGCCACCTGGATGTAGGACAGCTGCCTCAACTTTAACTCAGACAAGACCAAAGCCCTCATCCTTGGCTCCTCCCCTTCCACCTACCTGGGACGACTCTTGGTGGCCCGCAGCGTTCAAAATCACCCCCACACCCATGGACCACGTACAAAACCACGGCATCATCCTGGACTCCTAGCTCTCCATTAACTGCCAAATGAACGGCGTCACATCAGCCTGTTTCTACACGCTCCCCCTCCTTCCTAAGATTTTCAAGTGGATCCCCACCGATTCCAGGAAGAAAGTCACCCAAGCACTTGTCAACAGCAGACTAGACTACGGCAACACACTCTACGCAGGCACCACCCAGAAACTCCAAAAGAAACTGCAGACCATCCAGAACGCCTCCGCCAGACTCATCCTGAACATCCCACGCTGCAACCACATCACGGGCCACCTGAGAGACCTTCACTGGCTACCTCCCAACAAGAGAATTTCCTTCAACCTTCTCACAAAGCCCTCCACAATGCCGGACCTGCACACCTCAACCACTGCCTTTCCTTCTACACCCCCACCAGACATCTCTTCTCCGCAAACTTATCCCTGGCCACTATCCCATGAATCTGTACGACCACGGATGGAAGAAGATCCTTCTTCTACCTCGCTGCGAAGACCTGGAACTCCCTGCCTCTGCACCTCAGGCAATTACCATTGCTGCTGGGATTCAGGAAGGACCTCAAGACCTGGCTCTTTGACTGAACCGCAGACCCAGCCCCTTCACCCTGCACTACCTTGAGACCCTCACGGGTGAGTAGTCACGCTTAATAAGTCCCTGATTGATTTACTACAACTGGAGGGGGGAGAGGGGAGCCTAGCAGTGCGAGCAGGCCTGCTCCTTACCTACGGGACAAAAATGGTTTGCATATCGTTGGCTTTCTTCCGTAATTGCAGTCAGGAAGAAATTCTTCCTAACCTAATGGATTTCCCAGGATTAACATTGATTACCACCCATCACATCTGTACTTCCTATTACAAGGCAGAAAACAGTAAAGTATACCTGAACCGTGGGCCTCTGCCGCCAGTGGGGGGAATGAGCCCGCCACCACACCCACAACAATTACATACTCGTTGGAGGAACATGCAACGTGGGATATCATGGACCCCTCGTTAAACTTTGCATGGGGTCTGTAGTACCTGAGCATGCTGAAATACAGAAGAGGTTATGACATGTTTACAAGATATCCTCATAAATCTGCTTTTGCTGTCAGAATATTTCTGAAATGAAAATCGCCCTGACGAAAAAAAGAAGCATCTATTATGGTTAAGATGTAAGTAAATCACACTGAAATTAATGCGCATTTTACAAATAAATGATAAGCTACATACATTATTTTGATAACACCCGTTATTTTCCTTAGAAACTCTACGCTTTTTAAGGGTGGGCTGTCTGGGAACTTGCAGAAAAGTGTCAATATTAAATGCGGCTTTCAACATTTCCCATTTCCCCTGGGACGGCTAAAACGAGCATTCATTACATAAACAGCGGCACATGTCCCTTTAAAGTTGATAGTACTTGCAGAGATGATATAAACACTGCAAACTCGAGAATTTTGCTTAGTTAGTGTGCGCATATCTCTTCCCTCAGCCAAACATCGAATTTCAAAGGATGGTTGGTTGGGAGGCCAGCCGTTAATCTCTGCTGAGAATGTGCGGAACATCCACGTCACTCCCTCCCGGCAGTTACAGGAAATGCCTTGTCTCAAAGGTCAGCGCCACAGGATGACGTTTGCACTTTGACCACCCTCAAGACCCCGGACAGAGATGGGGGCAGAGGCCTGGCCTGAAAGCTGGCAGCGGAGAAGTAACTTTAAACAGGAAGATGGCAACTGGAGATAGCGGAGCAGTGTGAGAAAGTGTCGAGCGAGCTCTGAGTTGGAGGTCCCCGTCTGGGGCCCGGGTCGCGGGACGGGTGCCGAGACTGTAGGTCAGAGAGCAGGGGCGCTGCGGGAAAGCTCTCATATCCTCCTAGCGAACTAGGACCAGTTTAATACAGTGAGGTGAGATCAGGTCACAGGAACTAAAGAGATAGCTTGCAGATGGAAAGACCGAGCGAGGTGAGCACCGCATGTCTTCCAAGCAGTAACAGAATAATCAACAGAGTGGTAAAATGTTTACATGATGGGGTTTTAAACATATTTGTAGTCTTACCAATAAATTGCTCACTTTAAAGTGCAGCAGCAGATTTAACTAAAGGACGAGGCAACTATCACTACAGATGAGGGATCAGATTGTGCAGAGAACTCATTCCAGTCCACGCAGATACTGGAAAATATTTTGTTTCAGAGCAGAGGCGCTATATATTGAGAGAGAGGGAGGATGGAGCGCCAGGAGGGTGGGACAGAAGGAGCAGGCGGAGACATAAAAGCAGCCTCACAACGTCTGAGAGAGGAAGCCAATGTCAGAGGGAAATACACACAAAGAGGGACAGAAGCACAGATGGACAGAGACAGGGAGAGAGGCAGTGAGAGAGAGATGGATGAAGACAGACCGAGCAGAGCAATGACAGACAGAGCGCCATAGAGAGAGAGAGAGAGAGAGAGAGAGAGAGAGAGAGAGAGATGTAATAAAGGCAGATGGAAGCAGACATATGTAGATAGAGACGATAGGTAGACAGAGATCAATATATGGATATAGCGAGATATAGAAAGCGTTAATGTAGAGGCAAACAGAGACAGCAAGATATAAATGCAGACAGATTTAGGCGAGGCAGATGTAGATAAATCGATACTTATAAATACATAGATAGCTACGTGGAGGTAGTCAGAAGAATATAGTGGCAGACATAGATAGATAGATAGATAGATAGATAGATAGATAGATAGATAGATAGATAGATAGATAGATAGATAGATAGATAGATAGATAGATAGATAGATAGATAGATAGATAGATTAAAAAAAGCAAATAGGTAGAGGGAGACAAACATTCACTGAGGCAGACAGATAGCAGAGGAGAAAGCATAGATAGATAGATAGATAGATAGATAGATAGATAGATAGATAGATAGATAGATAGATAGATAGATAGATAGATAGATAGATAGATAGATAGATAAATAGATAGATGTTATCTACTTCCAAAAGACCAAACCTAGGTGATTAGCATTGAATCCTTGTACAAGAAGCAAGCCCCAGTGGGGATACATTCGAGAAGCGGGCACAGAGAGAAACTAGAACTAGTTGAAGGGGTATGAAGTTAGTCTATTTGAGGTAGTGCCCCACAAAACGTGAGTTTCAGTTTCTTCTTGAACTGTAGAGCTCCCATTGAGACGGGTGCCATCTGAATGTTCACGGCTAACAGGGCCCTCTCGAGGGCAGTCTTTCTCAACTTCTGTTGGACCAGTTTGCGGTGTATCTCTGGTCCTGCACCTGCTTCTCCCTGTTGTTCTCTTCCAGTAATAGTGTAGTACGTGGACCTCTATTTCCCACTAGGGTTTGGTGTCTAGCCTTACTACGCTATCTGGTCTGGTCTGGATCTCTGTGGGTAATCTCCTTTTTAGAATGTTGTTAAAATAATGCAACCTGGGGACCGTGTCAGTCTAGGGCTGTCCTGACTCATGCCCCCACCGTTCTCTCATTCTGTCATGTCGTCTGCTCCCCAATGAGGCTACTGAGCAGACTTTTGATGTCGCCTATAGATAGGTTTCTACAAGTGGTGTTCTATTCAAAGCAGGAGGTCAATTTTCCTGCCCCATCCATCAATGGGGGCAGTTTGTTCCTGAGCCCCTCTTTTGTCCTTCTCTGCCCAAGGCACATAGATGGTTCCTGCTGCGCTTTTCTGGAGTAACGGACAAATCATGACTCGTAGCAGCTTTGTTGGTGCCTTTCCAAGCGCAGCGCTCCCATCATCTCAAGCACTCCTGCATGTATGGGTAGTTCTATTTCAGATCTCCCCCTCCATGTCAGATGCAGTCTTCGGCAATGGGCATTTCCCCTGCTTTGAAGGATCCCACCTCTGGCCAAGGACAATCATACTGGTGGCCTTTCCTTTTGGTCTAGCAGGCCAGTAGATGACAAATTGGCTGCACGAGGGCGGCACCCTCTTCTCTGGATATTATCTCACAAGGGGTTGGCTTGTCTGACCAATGCATTCGGGGGGAGCAGCGGACGTCCTCATCAAACTGTCCAGGTGCACGCGTAAAGATGCCATGCTTCTCCTTCTGCGTCTCAATTGGGTCTCTGTGAGGCTTTCTTGGCTAGTTATGTCCTGGTCCACCCCTCCTCTACGTTGACAGCCTGGTGATGTGTGGGCAATGGTTAGGGACTTTACTCCCAACTCATCCCTGTATGTCGTCAGAGGCTGAGCTCCTGTTCCCTCTGAGGAAGTGGGGAGAGATGTTCTCCCTCATTGCTGGGCTTCCCAGGTGAGAGCTCTCTCTCCTTCTCTCTCTCTCTCTCTCTCTCTCTCTCTCTCTCTCTCTCTCTCTCTAGCCCCATCATTAGCTCTCGCCTTTCCTCTGGCTCTCACCTGGGTTGCCTCCTTCTCTCTGTGCTAGGTGCTGTTCCTCTAGGCAATGTCTTGGCCTAAGTCTCACTCCCTGATGCTTCTTCCAAGCCATAGGCCAGCCTAGGTAGGGTGTAGCTCGTGGCTCCCCATTCAGAATCGGATCTTGCGGGACTGGCTCTTCTTTTTTCTCCTTCACTGGCAGAATCACCTTCTAGGAGGGCCACACACCTCCATCTGACCTTATGGTGCCTGGTGGGGTGCCCAGGAGTATGCACTCCTTGTTCAGTTTGGAACCGCTGGGTCGTAGCTGATGGATGAGGTGTACCCGGGCTGGAGGAACTTGGGATCATCTTCCCTGCCCGGCGGCTTGCTGCCCCAAGGAGGGGGTGTCAGCAGCCTCCTCGACCAGTGGATTGTTGTAACCCAACACGGTGGCAACTGGGATGGCCAGCAATAGTGAGAGCATCTCCCTGTCTCTATATGGTGGGGGAGGTGCATATGCCTTACTTATGGGTACAGGTATAGTCTTGTAGGATGGGGCCACCTCAAAGATGGCACAAAGTTTTAGTAGGGCCTTCCGCTTAGCCTTCTTTTGTCCTGTATACCTGGTCTGTATGTGCGTCTTTGTGTGTTCTATGGTGTTAGTATCGAATGTAGCCCCCTCAGGCCAAAGAAATGCATGGGTTTTGGTATGGATGTGCCGCTCACAGCAGTGTTTCTCTAGTTTCCTGACCTGGGTGGGGAGCCTGTCCTGTATGTGGTCTAGTGGAGTCTTCATGATAGATTGGGCAGCTTGTTTGTCTTAAGGTCTTTGCAAAATGTTGATTACCTCAAGAGGTTTTTAAATAATCAAAATTCTACTCTAATTTTGAGGATTTGTGTACACGGGGTGGTACCAAAAATCTCCTTGGTCATGTGCTCGAAAAATGCTGATGCATCAAAAGAATCGATTAACATTAAGGGAACAATTATAATGGCCCGCCCGCCACCGTAAGGTGACACGGAACCGACCGCCAGAGGTGCGTCGGTCCTGCTAGGCCCATTAGGATGCGACCGCCACCCTGGCGGTCGCATCACGCATATTTTACATTGCGGCGAGCGGTGCTGTAAGCAGCACCTGCCGCAATGCAAAATATGCATGTTGTGCATTGGCATGCACAACATGACATGCACCGCGCAGTGCGTGTCACCTTGTGTATGCCAATGAAGGGGGGTACCATACATACCCCCCAAGTGCAGCACCCCCTCACCCTCTCGGGGGCCCGTAATGGACCCCCAAATCAATTTCTGCCAGCCTTTCAGTTCGTTCTTCACATGTATGCACTGGCAGGTGAAGACACATCATGTGGAGCAAATTCTTCCACTTCCATGTTTGAAACTTAATATCGTAGGCTGCACACAATAGGATTTACCAGCTTGTGGATAAAAGGAAAAGAAGACAAAAGGCAAGTGCACTCCTAATCCTAGAACTTGGCAATTCTTTTGTATATATTTTCTTGAAGCATACTTTGTAGGCCAAGCTGTGCATATAAAGTGAGCATGTTCATTAGAGTGCACCCAAACATGGTCAACTCTATTAATTTTTCTGATTATTACATTGAACAGCGTTTTCCATCGGGTTACTAATTGCCAGAAATTTCCATTCCTAAAGGTAAGATTAGACCCCATATAG
The DNA here is from genome assembly GCF_964204655.1 of Triturus cristatus. Lineage (NCBI taxonomy): Eukaryota > Metazoa > Chordata > Amphibia > Caudata > Salamandridae > Triturus > Triturus cristatus. The sequence continues at coordinate 344,836,952 of NC_140581.1, forward strand.
GAACGATATGCAGTAGGTTTTAATATAAGTCTACAATTCACACTCACAACTTCACAATATTTTATTATATTGTAGAGATCGACCAAGTCTTGGTCCTGAAGAGAACCCCAAAACAAAAACATGGTTCAGAAACTCGTCGACCACACACAGCTAGCCTCAACTACCACGACCCCACTGAATGATACAGTGTGCAAACAAGGGGCCCGATTCACAGAACTAACTTAAGACAAAATCCTAAACTTACTACCATTTTGGTATTCACAGAAGGCACTTACTCATTTTGGTATTCACAGAAGGCACTTACTCATTTTGGTATTCACAGAAGTTAGGAGTCCTAACTTTAAGACTCCTAAATGCAGTCTGTGAATACCGAAAGTCTTAAAATTAGGATTTTTCTCAGTTTAGCAGTAGTATTGTTAGGACTCCTAACTTTAGGACTCCTAAATGCCTTCTGTGAATACCGAAAGTCTTAAAATTAGGATTTTTCTCAATTTAGTAGTAGTAAAGTTAGGACTCCTAACTTTAGGACTCCTAAATGCCTTCTGTGAATACCGAAAGCCTTAAAATTAGGATTTTTCTCAGTTTAGTAGTAGTATAGTTAGGAATCCTAACTTTAGGACTCCTAAATGCCTTCTGTGAATACCGAAAGTCTTAAAATAAGGATTTTCTCAGTTTAGTAGTAGTAAAGTTAGGACTCCTAACTTTAAGACTCATAAATGCCTTCTGTGAATACCGAAAGCCTTAAAATTAGGGTTTTTCTCAGTTTAGTAGTAGTAAAGTTAGGAGTCCTAACTTTAGGACTCCTAAACTGAGAAAAATCCTAATTTTAAAACTTTCGGTATTCACAGATGGCATTTAGGAGTCCTAAAGTTAGGACTCCTAACTTCTGTGAATACCGAAGTGAGTAAGTGTCTTCTGTGAATACCAAAGTGCCTTCTGTGAATACGAAAATGGTAGTAAGTTTAGGATTTTGTCTTAAGTTAGGTCTGTGAATCGGGCCCAGAGCATTTAGCCTGTTGCAGAATCACTGTTGACTAGCTAGTTTTAGCAGGTTGCAGTAATAGAAATTGAGAAAAAGTCTGCACCGCTATTGTTTCTTTTCTTATTTAAGGACTGGTCATTTATGTTGAATTAGTTGTTAGTATTTGTTAAATGTCAACTTGTTGGGTATTTATGATTTAATTAAATGTTAAAGTATAATGTAGGTCCTGTTCTTATACCATGAGTTAATGTCTTGTACGTTTGTCTTTTAACTAATGTTGAAAGGAATAAGTGAAATAAATACACTAAGCCTTGTTTATGAGTTAAAAGGGCTTTCTAAAGAGATTTGGAGAAATAATAAGTCCACACGATTTTTGTTTTCTTACTTATACTAGTGGCCTAGTTTGGACGTAAAGATAGGCCCAACCCCCTAGTGTTTAACAGTTATAGTGCAGGCGGCTGCCCGTGTGGGTTTTCTTGAAATACTAAGAGGTCCATTAGGAAAACAACCGCCCGCCGGCACCGTGGGAAAACCGGCGGCCAAATTAGCATTAACCGCCCAAAAAATCCGACCGCGGAGTTACAAGGCCAAGAATAACCGCCCGTAGCGGAGGGAGATGGCCAAAGTCTGTCCGTGGCGGTCGGAATCGCGGCGGAAAAACAACAACCCGCCGCAAGTATAGAGGAGACACCGCCCCGGAAATTAGTATATCCCCGACAGTCCCACGGTACGTACCGCCATCTCCGACCGCCGCGGTCGCACAATGGGATGAATGGGAGAGCCAGTAGAAGAGTTGAAGCACAGCCACCGTGGCGGACGAACCGTCAAAAATATGGCGGACAAGCCAAAACCCCACAAGAAGGCCAAAAAGTGCACACAGAAAGCTAGACATGCCTCCCAAATACACAAAACACACCCCAATGACACAACCACATGGCAAAACAAAAAAAACAAATCCCAGGACAACACACCTGTCAGCAACACCCCAATTGGACACACCCACATACCTGAGTATAAAACCAGCCCCTTTCCTGACCACAATCCCTTGCAAAACTCCAGGCGGGAAGGGACACATACCCCAGCTGACAGGAGAGGCAAAGGACACAACATCACCAGCCACACCACACACAGCACCACCACCACCTCCAAACCAGCACAATTAGCCCCCCTGCACAACACACACCATACACAGCACAACCACAACCACCACTCACACCCCTGCACCCACAATCACTTTGCGCACCACACACCATGGCCACACAGAAAATGCCCAAATTCACTGAGAGTGAGTTGAAGGTCATGGTAGATGTGATAGTCAGAGTGGAACCACAGCTTTTTGGTACCCTGGTCCAACAGACCCCATTAGCCACAAGGACACAAATGTGGGCTAGGATAGTCCAAAGGGTCAATGCAGTAGGGACCACCCCAAGAACAAAAAAGGAGATCATGAAGCGTTGGCATGATCTGAAGAGGGTGGTCAAGGAGAGGAGGAGCAAGAACCGTCAGCTGGCTCAGAGGACTGGCGGTGGCCCTCCCATTCCACAAAAACCATTCACACAATGGGAAGAGAAGGGTGCTTGCCATACTGCATCCAGAGAGTCTCACAGGAGTAGCCGGGGGAGTGGAAGCTGGTAAGTACAAACAAATGACTACCGCCACTCTGCAATGTACTGCCTTGCACAACTACAAAGCTACACCTCCTAGGACACACACCATCCATCTGCACCACACACTCACAAAAACATGGCTCGCAGATCCAACATTCACCCACTCCCATTCACCCCAAACATAGCTAACAACATAACCATGGGGCATGTTTACAGGCAGACAGCACTACAACAACCACCAGACGCCCTGGCCCACACCTGAGAAGGATGGATCCCTCCCTCACCCCACCCAGGAGCAGTTGGAAGCCATTGCAGTACCCCAAACAAACTTACAGGTAGGTAGCCATCTTAATAATGAGGGTGTCTGGGTGTGGGGGGCCTGCACCACTATTCCCACCATGACCCCAGTCCCACAGCCTAGCAAGATGGAGCCCTCCCACCACCCCACCCAGAAGCATGTGTCAGCCATTACACAAACCTCATCAAACTTACAGGTAGGTAGCCATCTTCCCTGGGAGGGTGTTTGTGTCTGGGAAGGCTGCACTACTACTCCCAACATTCCCTGTGTCCCACACCTCAGCAGGATGGATCCCTCCCCCACCCCACCCAGGAGCAGTTGGAAGCCATTGCAGTACACCAAACAAACTCACAGGTAGGTAGCCAGTACGTGCACCCACCCTTTTTCACAAATTAAATGGTGCCATATAACAACACCAGCCCTCTCATTGCACAAAGAGGCATACCTACCCTATTGACAAGCATAGTGTGCACACAGGTAAGCTAAGGAAACTGTCACAACTACCAAAGTGTGACACAACAATGCACAAGTAGAAGAAAGTCAGGGCACAATCATGCACAGCAACTAATTACGTGTGCATCACCATGGGGCAAGTGCAACAAGGACCATTCGAAAAATATGAAAGCATGTGTGGTGGCACAAATAACGATATGCACATGACAGGACAAAGGGATGCAGGAGATGACAATGGCCAGTCCATGGCCAGATGTGACGTCTGCTAGGTCAGACAAATAAACTATAAGTTCTCAATTAAAAACATGTTGTGCCATTCCCTAGATGGCTACAAGTCTCTGTAAACCTCAATTGTGCACGGTTCGCATGGTATGCCTTGACACCTCACACCATGAACAATTAATGCTTGCACCACTGCATCATGCGAGGAAGCACAGTACTGCACATAGTCAACAATGTGATGATATGTCAATTGTGCAGTGTACAAAAAGTGAATGACACACAGCTAACACAAAGTTTGCCGGGTGCACTACAATGACCATTTCACATCTGACCCACAGGTGACTCACTGCTGAGGACAACACCAACAACCTGCAGAGCCAGTCTCCACCCCAAGGACAAGGACTCTCGGATGTTGACTCCCAGGATTCCATGGACGATGAGCTTGAGGCCGGCATGCCAGGGAGAAACAGGTCCCAGGACCCCATCGTCCCCCCACCACATCTGCACCAACAACCACTCCACAGCAGACCCCTGCTGTCATGGCCTGTGCGGCCACCGCCACTACCACCACCACCAGTGCTGCCTGCAATAACCTCCCTGTCCCAGAGGATGCCCAGCACACACCACCCATGGAGGAGGGCAGAGAGAGGATGCAGGTGCCCACAGTGGTTAGGCAACAGGTCCATGGCAGCAGGGCAGGTGGGAGGGGCAGGGTCACCCAGGGACACCAGGAGGCTGGGACCCACTCCCTGGAAAACATCACCAGAGTCCTGGGTGCATACGAACAGGCCCAGGGACGAACGGGCCGGTCGGACGATCTGTTGCATGAGCTCTTCCTGCTGATGAGGTCCATCGACACCCGCATGCGACAAATCGTGAATCTCTTGGGCCAGCAAGTGGCGGTACTGAGGGACAGGCATATGTCACAGACAACACCTCCACCTCCCTCTGGTGGGCTGCACAATGACAGTTCACCATCCTCCCCTGCGCCCACAGAGAGGGGTGAGTACTCAGACCCCACTGGCCCTGTAGCAGGGCCCCCCTGCCAAACGACAAAGGGGCCGTCCCAAGAAGGCCCTGGGAGTATCTGGCGGCCAAGCACCTGCCAGACGCCAGTCACGGAGCCAGCCATGATGGCAACCCTCTCCATCACTGCATTGACTCTTTGGACTGTCCTTCTCCACACTGCCTTGTGAATGTCAGCTGTTGGACTGGGTCACCACAGCAATGTGGTGACTACTCGACTATCTCATCTACCACGACTGTCAACTCACTGTTCCCCCCAATGGAAATGTCCACCCCCTCACATCTCACCATAGTAAATAAAATATCCTCACATACATGCTGTTGTGTCTGCTACCTTTTTAATTGTAGGGTGTACAGTCTTCAACATGATCACAATGTACCAGGAGCATGAGCTGTATGTAGGCAAGGAGAAGTTGAGGGCACCTAGGGAAACACAACAGAACAACTGTCACTGGTCTGGGTGTGGCATCACAGACATCACACAAGCCCTTACACCAGGATAACCCAACATGCACATGTCACAATGGCCATCAAGTGTCAACATACATGTCCCGTTGATGATCCCAAATGACATGTCCTAGACGCATTTCCAACCACCACTGAGTCTACAACTGGCTGATGCTACAATTCTCACATGCCCCTTCACGACAACAGCAATATCATCAGACAATGGGTGTGTTGCACATTGACACCCACCCTCAAGTGAAGTAGCGGGTGATGAGCTGTTCACGCAGGTTAACACCTTCCTCCTCTCCACTGTCCTCATCACTGGACACGGCTTGGTTTGCAGGCTGGGGCCTTGGGTCCTCACCATCAACCAGGAGCAGGGGAATCCCCTTGCGAATGGCTAGGTGGTGGAGCATGCCACAACAATCTGACACACCTTCCCGGGCAAGTATGCCAGTGCACCTCCGGTCTTGTCCAGGCACTAGAAACGTGACTTGAGCAGGCCAAAAGTACGCTCCACCACACATGGGCCTCATTGTAGCGGACTTCAGCCGGGGACCTGGGATTCCGCCGTGGACTCAGCAACCAGGGACGGTTGGTCACCTAGGTATGACAAACACAAATAGACATTGCAACATCGCAGAGTTTCAGGGCAGCAGGTCACACACACAGCACGCCACACCACTAGGCATACTCACCCACAATCCATTCACGCTCTGGAAGAAGATTAGCCATCAGCTGGGGCACTATGCTGTTCCAAAGGATGTAGGAGTCGTGGGCCGAGCCTGGGAATTTGGCACACACCTGCGAGATGGTCATATCTGCGAGGCACTCCACCTGCACTTTGATGGAGTGGTAATGCTTTTGATTGTGGTAAATGTGCTTACTTGCCTGTGGTGGCACAAGACCGACATGGGTGCAATCAATGGCCCCAACAACATTGGGGATGTGTCCAAGGGGATAGAAGTCTCCCTTCACAGCTGGCAATTCAGCACACCTGGGGAAATGGATGTATCTGTCCTTGTATAGCATTATGGGGGACAGTACATCACGCAGCACCATGCTGAACATCGGTTGTGACATCCCACCAGCGCTGGCCACAGTCTCCTGGAACAATCCAGTGGCAAAAAAATGCAGGGCTGCCATCACCTTATAAGTAGGGGTGAAAGCTGTTGGATATGTCCTGCATGGCTGCAGGTGGGGCTCCAACAGATCACAAAGGGTTTTCAGGGTGGCTCTGTCCAGGCGGCATTTCCGTATGATAGCAACATCCTCCATGTCCTCCAGCACCGTCAAGTGACGAGTCAAATTTGGCCTCCTCCTATTGGAGATGATAGTGGACACATGTCAATGCAATACATCATGATATGTGCACAGCATATCACGTTCTGGATGACACAACGACAACAATGACTGACATCTATGGTGACTAACAGACCAGCTTACATGGAGGGACAACTTCAGCTACACAAAGGGCACACGTGTCAACTTACACAAGACAAGTACCTCAAACACCACCTTTGGCACTGTGAATGCACATAGGGATATGGCCACAGAACACATGTGCACGCCTGGGAGTCTGGCATCCAGCATATGTGTAACTAATCAAAACCACTGTCTCATAACGAGCTGCTGTACCGGTCACACCTTAATGCGTCATTACAACCTGGCACACATCCACCACACAATGACAACAGTCGGCGCTGGAATGATGATGTGTTCCTGAGCAGACATGAGAGGCAATGCTACATAGATCAACATTCATCGAGACGAGCATTGCTGTGATTGTCACTGGACCTCAACACATTGACATGTGTACACATTGTACAGTCCAGGACTACACTGTCCTGCCAACACCAACATCAAATCCTTAAGTGACATGTGAGTGGGTACAGGCAAATCTACGTTACACACACACACACAAACATGGCATGTGTAGCCATCAGTGGAGTAAATTGAACATTGGCATCTTGTGCACAATGATGTGCCATTGAACATGTTGGCACTGTGCACTGTTGATGTTTGACAGATGCCCATCGCCATTGTATGGCACCCATATCGCTGTATCTACTGCCTGGCACTGGCGGTGTGTCACCAGCACCCCCATTCACACAAGTGCGGTAGTCATAGGCATGGAGACACGTGGAAATGGCGGTTGGCATGCCCCGCCGCCAGAATGGCGGTGCCTCGTGTCAATGCATGGCACCCATATCGCGGTAGCTACCGCCTGGCACTGGTGGTGTGTCACCAGCACCCCCATTCACACAAGTGCGGTAGTCATAGGCATGGAGACATGTGGAAATGGCTGTTGGCATGTTCCACCGCCAGAATGGCGGTGCCTCGTGTCAATGCATGGTACCCATATCGCGGTAGCTACCGCCTGGCACCGGTAGTGTGTCACCAGCATCCCCATTCACACAAGTGCGGTAGTCATAGGCATGGAGACATGTGCAAATGGCTGTTCGCATCCCCCCCTGCCGCCAGAATGGCGATGCCTCGTGTCAATGCATGGCACCCATATCGCGGTAGCTACCGCCTGGCACCAGCAGTGTGTCACCAGCAACCCATTCACACAAGTGCATTAGTCATAGGCATGGAGACATGTGGAAATGGCGGTTGGCATGCTCCGCCACTAAAATTGTGGTAGTGCACACCGGGCCCCTGCTGTGTTTTACCACCATGAAGCTCGCCCTAGAGCCAATGCGAAGCTCGATAGCGGTGGCATGATGCAATTTTGAAGATCGCGGTAGGCGTGCTATGCCACTGTGGAGGTTTACATTGGCTGGATTTGAAAGATGCACCATCGCGGTAGCGCACCCCGGGCCCCAGCGTTGTACCACCGCCATGGAGCGTGCCCTTACAGCCAATGGGAGCCATGATTGTGGTGACAATGCGAATTTGAAGATCGCGGTAGGCATGCTGTGCCACCGTGAAGGCGGTCATTGGATGCATTTGAAAGATGCACCATCGCGGTAGCGCACCCTGGGCCCCAGCGTTGTATCACCGCCAAGGAGCATGTCCTTACAGCCAATGGGAGCCATGATTGTGGTGACATAATGCAATTTTGAAGATCGCGGTAGGCGTGCTCCGCCACCGCGGAGGCAGTCATTGGATGCATTTGAAAGAGGCAGACGTGGACCACCAATTGCTGCAGCTTGGCACCTTTGAAACGACCCCAGGGGGCTATATATGTGGGAGTGAGCCTCACATTGCCACTGCTCACAGAGCCTGCTGACAGAGACCCCTCACCTGCTGCTGCCTCCAGGGACTGCTGCCTGAGCCCCTCACCTGCTGCTGCCTCCAGGGACTGCTGCCTGAGACCCCTCATCTGCTGCTGCCTCCAGGGACTGCTGCCTGGGAAACCTCGCCACCAAAATCCCCTGCTGTTGTCTCACGTCCACAGTGATGGCAAGGACAGAGAAGATCCATGCCAGTCCCTTCACGAGCGAGGAGCTGGGGGTCCTGGTGGGCGAGGTGCTCACACAGTACCCAAGGCAATATGGTGCCCCAAATGTCGTGGTAAGTCTTCAATAGTGGTGTGGTAGGGCACGGGGGTCACACATGTAGTGGACTGATGCAGTATGTGCCTGGGAGTGTGGGGTAGTGTCATGCACTGCCTGACATGCTGTCTCCAGTGGGAGGGTGTGTGTACCCAATGCCACAGCTTTCCCTCCCTGCACATGTATGTATGAGTGACCTGTGTTGTGTTGTCAGCCATATAGTGACACAGAAGATTGTTCATGCTGTAGTCAGGACGGTGATTGCTTGGCTGGATGGCTGTGTGTGCCCCTGTAGTCCATCTCAGTGTGAACCCAGCTGTCCTGCACAGTCCCCACCTACAAAGACTAGGACAACTCACTCAACTTACAGAGTATGACATCAGTCTTGTCACATAGCACTCCAGTTATGGTCCATCTCAGCACTGTGGTTTGCACACAACTGCCCTTGTCATTGGTATTTTGTATTTGTGATATCATGTCCATCCATGTGCACATTCAAATATTCACAGGACAGGGACATTGATGGCTGTGCAGTCTTGGACACAGTGAGTACACCCACAAACACAGGTTAACATGTGATGTATGTGTTGCTCAAGCAAACAATGGACTGGAGATGTGGGCAGGCTATATGGGTGTTTCAGTGTTGGCATCCTGCATGTGTGTGAGATGTGCAGGGACTGTGTTCCCCCTCACACCTGCATGCTTTAACATCAGCTTTTCCCATGCAGGGGTCACATGTGGGCTGTACTATAGTCTCTGATTGACCTATTGTTGGATATGTGATGATGTTGTATCTTGCTGCTATACTGATAGATGTCGGTACATGGCACGGTGTCCCTGATCATTTCTCCCTCTTGTCTCCCATGCCTGCAGCTCAAGGTACACCAGCGTAAAGTCGTGTGGAGGGCCATTGCAGCAAAGGTGCGAGCCCTGGGGGTCTCAAACTGACAGCGCACCCACTGCCACAAGAGATGGGACGACATCAGCCGGCTGGCAAAGAATGTGGCGGAGATGACCCTGGGGCTGCTTCCTCGCACTGGGCTTCTGGCACGGCACAGCATGACACCACTAATGGGGTGCATCTTGGCAGTGACACAGTCTGAGCTGGATGCACGTTTGAAGGAGCATCAGCAGCAAGCCAGGGGTGAGCATTTGGGGAGTCTGACTTTGGCTGGGAGTGGCTGCAGGTGTACAGAGCCTGTGCCAGCGCTGGCCTCTGTGATGTTGGTAGTGTGATGCTGTGGCTGCTGGCCTTGGTGCCTGTGGCATGCATTTGCCCTACCTGTGCTTATAAAGTTGATTTGGCTGCTGTGCCTTCACATTACATTCTGAGTTGTGCTCTTCAGGTTTCTTCTGCATTGGTGTGGTCTTGGGAATCCCATGGGAGGGAACGGCAGTGTGCTTAACCTGACTGTGTGTACATCAATGCGTCCATTGCATGCACCCATAATGGGGAGGGCTAGATATTTTACAGCAATGTGCAGCATTCTATTGTCCCCAAGGTACGACATGGTGGGTGGCATGGGCTAATGTCCAATTGTGTTGTAGTCTGGGTCTGTGTTGTCCTCTCCTGTTCCATCCAGTTCTGTCATTGGCAACAAGTAGTGTGCCCCCAACATGTCCCTAGGTGTGCTCATAACTAGTTGTGTGTCTGTTTGAACAGAGCCACAAGCAGGGTGTTGTGCTGTGTGGTCATCACATGGCTCACTCATGCCTGAGTTTTCAGTTTCCACGCACTGCTTGTGTCTATGTAGTGAGTTTGCACGATGTGATTGCACAGGGTGGTGTGCAACATGTAGATTTGCTCAACTTTTGTCATGCATTGCTTGCATATGTTTGTTCTGTTTTTGCCACTGACCTGACCCTACATCTCTCTCTCCCATGCAGCATCACCTGTGGTTACAGAGGGACAGGAGGCGGACATCAGTGGGAGTGAAACTAGCACCACAGCTGCCCAGGAGCCCAGTGACACAGATGTCACCAGCGCCTCAGAGGGGGCAGGAGTCTGCTGGAGGAGTCCCAGCCAGAGACGCAAAGCACCAAATCATCATCCGATGCCAGCGGGGATTTATCCATGTTGGAGGGCACAGGGAACGGGGACTCTGCATCGACTTCCACCACACAGCGGCCATTGCCCACCCTCCCAGCCACTTCCTCTGGTGCTGCCCGTGTCCACCTCAGTAAGAGGGGAAGAGTATCCTTCACCCCTGGCAACGATGCCCCTGCCCCCCCTGCTGCCATCAGTGCTGAGTCTGTGGAGCTTTTGCACCAGCTGTGTGTAGGCCAGACAGCTCTCCTAAATGCCTTCATTGACCACGACAAGAAATTGGCCCAGGTGGTTGCTTTCATGGCGGGCATACATTCCGACGTGGGTGTGCTGCACCGGACAGTCCAGGCTTTGTCATCAACAGTGAAGTCTGCCCTGCAAAAGGCACATTCTCACAGAACAGCTCCAGTCCCTTTGTCCACCACCCAGGCAGTGGCCACATCTGACGATAGTGACCACAGTCCACATACATTAAAGTCACGATGGAGCACACAGCAGCAGCAACCAAAGCGGTCCCGGGCACAGACACCATCCCCACAGAAGACCAAAGGCACCCAAGAGTGCAGGGAGAAAAGCCCGTCAGGCGACACCAGTGTACAATTAGCAAAGCAGCAGACCTCAGGCACACATGCCTCAGTGGCATCCCCATCCAAGAACTTTCCTGCCCCTAAAGCATCGCGCAAAGATAATCATACAGTGTCTGTGCCCACCAAGGAGGTGGTGCATGCCAAGGGTACACCTAGGAAGGGCTCAAAGGCAGTATCACCAACCACCTCGACTCCCATTCCAAGCCCAGTGAAACAGGGGCTGGAGGGCACTGGAGGGGTGACACCTAGTAAACAGGGGAAGGGGGGGCAGAGGCGAAGCAAGGCAAAGCGTTCCGCTAGTTCCAGCACATCACCAGAGGGGCTGCCAGCACCTGCACCTGCTGCAGCAGTGGTGGTGAGTGTGCTTGTTGTGCCCACACCACTTCCCATTGAGCCACAGTCAGTCAAGCCATTTAGGATCCCCAAGAAGTGGAAGGGCACCCCTCCACAATCTCCCAGCCACACCGTGACTCCTGTCTGCATGACTCCACCTCCACGTGCCACTGCACCACCTGGTCCAAGCAGCCCTCCAGCTTGTCATACAAATTGATCGCTCTATCGCAGCTGTTCCGCTCTCTCCCCCGTCAAGTGCCCTGACAGTCCCCGAGGCACAGCCAGCTCCCAGTCCGCCTGACAGCCAAGTCTGAGTGGTAGTCACCCTCACACACCTCTGTCTCACACAGGTGGGCCTGTACTGCACATTGTTGCCCTCTGACTGTGTTGCTGACCATGTAAAGGTACAGTCGCACACATTCCCTGTGCTGCTACTCATGGACTCAGTCTGCAGTTTGTCATGCCCACTGGCCTTGTTGTTCACTGCTGTTTTGCACCCTTCCCTGTGCAGCTTCTCATGGACATGCTCTGGACTATGCCCTGGCCACTGGCCTTGCTGTTTTGCCCTTGCCTGTGCAGCTTCTCATGGACATGCTCTGCATTTTGTGCTTTACTCTTCTCTTCTCATGGTGACTGTCTGTGCAATGTGTGAACAAAGACAGTTGCTCCAGTTGTCTATTTTGTCAGTGTCCTTACTGAATAAAGTTATTTCGCTGTGTGTAAATGGTTTACTGTGCCACATGGTCTGTGTGGCACTTCAACATGGTCAATGTTTGGGCTCACTGGCTCTCTGTTTTTTCAGGGGTGACAGGTTCTTCAGTTCTTCTTGGCCCGGATACTTGTGGTGGCAATGGTGTCAATTTCAAATGGTTAGCAGTAGTCATTTACTTGATTAGTTCATGTTGGCTCTATTGTACACATGTCAGGTTGGGGGGCACTGCCAGCACAGGGTGGGTTTCTGCACACAGTATTGCAAGCAGGCTGTCCAGGGTCATCATGTGTGTGTTCTTCCTATATGTGTGCCCAGTGGTGTATGTGTGTGGTCATCTTGTGATGGCCAGTCACCCTAGTCCTATGGCTTACTTTCCATTTGTGCTCTTGGACGGCCAGGTAGTGTGCAGTGTGAAGGGGGTGAGTTTGTGGGGAGTATTGATGTGTGCATGGCTATGCAATGTCAACTACACACATGTGTCACCCAGGAGTTGTGTGCCTGTTGTTTTGATTGTTCATCCCTGTGGATGTGGTTGTATGCCCATGTGTGAGTTGTATGTTGTGCACTGTGCAGTGTGTTGGTGTGTCCTTGCAGTTCTGTCTGACTCCTACTTGTTGTTTTCGTGACTTGTGAGTATGCAGAGGGTGTTACTGGCAATTCAGTGTTGTGTTTTGTTGCACATCCATGTGTCTGGTGGCTGTTTGTGGGGTCTGTGCAGACCTGCTGCTCCACACTGCCATTGTGGTTGTGTTTTCTCATGCCTTGCTGTCCCATGGTGACTTCTTGCCTCCAGTGTGGCATGGTGTGTGTGTTGTCATGCCATCTCCTATCTGTGCTTCAGCTGCCTACCCATTGTGGGTCTGCACTCCCTCTCTTTGTGTATAGTACACTCCTGCCATGTCCCCTACTGACATGTAGTACACTTATCTTTGGTGTGAGCTGTCCCCTTGGTTTGTATGTGTGTGTGCCTCCCCATGACTTCATTTGTGCCACTGTGCTTTGTGGTGCAGTTGTTTGTCCAAGGTCAATGTGTCACTCAGTGAATTTCCCCAATGGGTCATGTGTGATGTTCTGGTGCTGTTTGTCAGTCATGGTTGCTGCTATGCAGTTCAACTGTGTGTGGTGCCCAGTCCTGTGGTCAAGTTGTTTCCACCTGTGTGTCCCAGACCTGTGCATCTATTGGGTGTTGTGTTGGATGTATGTGTGTTGTTTGTGTTATTGCTTCACTTCCTGGGTGTGCAGTTGTCTTTATGCTGTGCTGTATGGTATTGTGTAGGTTGCTGTTCTGTCACTGATGTCTGTGTGTGTCTGGTATGCTTGATGTGCACACACAGCTTGCTGTGCATGCAGTGCTGTGTGTGTATATTGCCTTGTGATTGCCTGGTGTGCATCCCCTGATGTTGTGCTCTGTGATTGTTCTGCCTGTGCATCTGCTGTTTGTTTGCTGTGGCTGTGCTGTTCTGTGATGGTGCACTTCTTGTGTGTGTTGTGGTATGTTGTCTGTGCATTGTTCCTAAGTGATGAGGTTGTGCACTCCTGTTGTGTCTGTACTCCCATTGCCTTTCCCCAGTTTAGCTATACAGGGCATGTCTGTTGTTGTTGTTGTGGCTCTGTGTGTGTTTCTGTTGGGTTGTGTGTTTGTCTGTTGTATTTGTTTCCACATTTGTGGTGGCATCCATGTGTGTGTGTGATGTTTGTGGCTGAGTCCAGGGTGTGTGGTTGTTTGTGTGTGTATTGCTTGTCAAGTATTGCCAGCCTACAGTGTGTTTGGCACTGGTGTTGTGTGCTGCTGGTGTGAGGGGGGTATGTGTGTAGATTCTTACTGGTGTTTGTCAGTCCTGAGGTGTGTAGATGGTCCCTGTGTGTAGTGCTGCTGGTGTACTCCTGTGAAGTAGTTGTATGGATGTGTGGCTGTTACCAGTTTGACTTCAGGACCTTCCTTTCGTCCTTGTGCCTATACATGGTTTGCCTTGCTGTCTCCCTGTGTTGTTGCACTGAGCTGTCTGTGGTTGTGAACTCCTGTTGTGTCTGTACTCCCATTGCCTTTCCTCAGTTTAGCTACAAAGGGCATGTCTGTTGTTGTTGTGGCTCTGTGTGTGTTTCTGTTGGGTTATGTGTTTGCCTGTTGTATTTGTTTCCACATTTGTGGTGGCATCCGTGTGTGTGTGTGATGTTTGTGGCTGAGTCCAGGGTGTGTGGTTGTTTGTGTGTGTATTGCCTGTCAAGTATTGCCAGCCTTCAGTGTGTTTGGCACTGGTGTTGTGTGCTGCTGGTGTGAGGGGGGTATGTGTGTAGATTCTTACTGGTGTTTGTCAGTTCTGAGGTGTTTAGATGGTCCCTGTGTGTAGTGCTGCTGGTGTACTCCTGTGAAGTAGTTGTATGGATGTGTGGCTGTTCCCAGTTTGACTTCAGGGCCTTCCTTTCGTCCTTGTGCCTATACATGGTTTGCCTTGCTGTCTCCCTGTGTTGTTGCACTGAGCTGTCTGTGGTTTGATTTCACTGACTGTGTCAGCCATGTGTGCTTTGATGGTGTGAGGGTGTTGTGCTCTGTTTCTTGCGTTGATGTGATGTACACATGCTTGTTGTGTGTCTCCATGGCCTTCCATTTGTGTGCAACCCACTTTGGCTTCCCTATTTGTTGTGCTCCATTGCTGTTGGCATGTAGGGTGTGTATGTGTGTGTCAGTCTGTGATATGTATGTGTGACTGTGCAGGCTGTGTGTCCATTTGGATGTTGATTCCTTGTGTGTATTCATTTGTTGCTTGTCCTCATTGCTTTTTCTCTGAGTGTGGTGTTGTGTGTGTTTCCCTGGCCCTGTGCTACTGTGTTGTGTGTTGTGTGTTCCTGTGCAGCCACTCCTGCATTGTGTGTCTCCATGATTGTTAGTTCTGTGGTGCAGGGTATGTATTGCCCTGGCTTGTTGTTGTGCATAGGGTGCATAGGGGGGGCACATGGCATGTGCCTTCATGGGGTGTGCTAGTGTGTGGTGGGCGTGGCTCTGTGGTCTTTGTGCCCTGACCATGCCTGGCACTGGCCCTGCCTTCTGCATTGTGTGCATGTATTTGCTGGTGTTCACCACTGCGGTGACGTGACCGGTACATTACTGCATGGTGGCGGTAGCTGTGTGTCCAGGATGCAAGGGGTGAATTTGTGGCAGGTGGGCAATGTGTGGGTGCCCTTGTGGATGTGTCCCTGTCCCCCCTAGGGTGTCTGATGTGGATTTGGACCCTGTGTCAGGCCGTGGGTTGTGTGTTGTGTGTTGTGTTATTGCGTACCTGCGGCGGCGTCCACGGCGGTCCATGAGTTCCTGGTGATGTAGCAGGTACAGCACCGGAAAGACATGTAGGGCTGGGTCCATTGCGGTTGTGTCCGGGTGGTGTAGACCGGGACTCTGGTTTTGCGCTCCGCTGTCGAGTTTCTGCCGTCTCTGGTTGGGCAGTGTCTCCTCTGCGGTGCGTCTGCTTGCTTAAGTCATCCTAATTTGTGGAGCGGGGCGGACGTCATTCTACACGGTGGAGGGTCTCCATTGGCTCCCACAGCCGCGGTGGCGGGTGCACTTTGATGGCGGTGCGGGTTGCACTGGGGCGGTCAGAAATTGGCCTATGTTTGACCATACTAATATGGAGGGCGTGATGTCCGCTGCTGGCGGGCGGAAAAAGGCATTTTTTTGCACCGCCAGGGCCGCTGTGGTCCCACGGCCCTACATCCTAATGGACCCCTAAGTAAAGGGGCTTAATCGATTTTAAGGTTTCGCTACACATAGCTTAACCAACTATTTGTCATGTCCGAGAAGGACACACACTCCTATACTGAACATCATATTCAGAGACTTATTTCTGCACCATCTTTATTTCCTACTATTAATTTGAGCACAACAGCAAAAACACAGAATGAATCTGAAAAACTAATAAGACTACAAAAAAAAGCAGATTAGAACTGAATTACACGGATATTTTCTTTTGGAGAACCTGAAGGTTGGCACCATTCCATAGGGCCTCCAGATCAAGAATGTCCATGTGATTTTTACTGAGGACCCCGAATACAAGAAGGGTTTCAGCTATATAAGCACTAAGTGCAGTAGAGACCTAATGGTGCACTCCATCGAAACTGCGCAAAGACTTTGTCGCATGCACGCTGATGAAATTGACAAATTTGTTCAATCGATTAAAGACAATCAATTAGTCACTGAGGCTAAAGTTCTATTAGAAAAAATTGATAAAGAAATCGCTAGGTTTAAGGACAACACTATCAATTAAAAAAATTCAAAGTTAGAACGTCATAAAAAATCCTTCAGCTTGGAAACTGTGTACCCTTACTTAAGAGAAGACTTCTACACGACAGAAGATTCCCGCAGGTTTTTATCTGAAAATCAAGGCAGATCCAGGCGAAAATTCCTGACCTTTTCCGAAACATCATCATCTGATTCCACTGGGGACTCGGATGCTGGAGAAGGCACATCCCATTCTAATCAACAGAGAAAGAACAACAACAATTTTTTAGGGGTAGGCCAACAGCAGAAGCGAGGGCGATACAAACCCCAACCATGGGAGATGCAGACCAGGAGGCAATACTACAAGTCGTGAAAACAACATCAATCATTAATTTATCACAGAAAATACTTACACCTGAACAAAAAGCATTGTTAGAGCTTGGTTTAAAATTCATCCCCAGCCAAAAACAGGATGTGGTCCACCTCAAAGTGGAAGCCATGGAACTGTTCAGAAAGATTAGACTGCACATTTTCTTTAAAGATAAGGAGCCAACAAGCACACTGGAAGTTTCAGGACTTCGAAATAAATCAACCTTTTGTCCTCCAGCTCATATGATTCCCAAAAACATGGTCACTTTTGCACAAAAAGTCCTTTCCTCTCTTAATCACCTCGGGACCAAAAAGACGTATGTAAAAAGTAACATATCGGTTCCCCAAAGACTAGCTATCAAGGAACTTCAAAAAGACAAAGAAGTGGTTATCAAACCAGCCGATAAGGGCGGGGCCACGGTAGTTTGAGCACGTGAAGCATACTTGGAAGAGGGAAGAAAACATGTTAACAACCAGACATGGTACAGGAAGATCCAGACAGACCCTGTTAAACAAATCAAGAATGAAATAAAAAATCTCGCAGATGAAGGACTACAGACAGGCATTCTCAGCCCAAAAGAACATGAGTATCTTATAAAGAAACACCCTAGGACACCTGTGATTTACTTTTTCCCGGAGGTTCATAAGAATGCATCTTCTCCTCCGGGTCGTCCCATAGTGTCTGGGTGCGACTCTGTGCTGGAATCCGTCTCAAAGTATGTAGATGTATTTCTAAAATAAATTTTGCCTAATGTAACATCATACCTAAGGGAATCAACCGACTTTATTAACAAAGTCGAGGGTATTTGATTTTACCCTGACCAACACATTCTAGTAAGTCTTGAAGTTGTGTCCTTATACACGCAAATCGCTCAGGATGAGGCGTTGGATGTTCTTGAATCATACTTAGATAGTAGGGAACGACCCCAGCGCGTCCCCACTAAATTCATCGTTGACCTAGCCTCTCTCTCATTGAAAATAAACTATTTCAAATTTGAATCGGAGTTCTTCATTAAAATGAAAGTTACCGCCATGGGATGTCCTTATGCGCTTGAGATGGCGGTCCTATACATGGCCTGGTACGAGGAACGATTCATCTATAACAACAATCCTTTTGACCACTGTTTAGCACAATGGTATCAATATATAGATGACGTTTGGTGCATCTGGACTGGGACAGAAGACGAACTGAATAGATTCCATGAATGGTTGAATCAATGACACCCTGATGTATAATTCAGTCTTGCTTACAGTACCACCAGCCTGACATTCCTAGATGTAGAAGTTAGACCAACAGTATCTGGCTTGATTACGACATTATACACAAAGCCAACAGATAAGAACACGGCCCTCAATTGTAAAAGCTATCACCCCAAAAGCCTTAAGGATAATTTGCCATATGGACAATACTTGCTTGTTCGCAAGATTTGCACATGCAAAGAAGATTACGAAATACATTCCAAAATTTTGAATGCAAAATTGAAAGAAAAAGGCTATCCGTCGAAGTTATTAAAACACTCATGCAAACGTGCGTGCTATACTCCATGTGAGGTTCCACTTACAAAACAGCCAAAAAAAACAATGACACGCTTGGTGTGCGTTTCTACGTTTGGCCCATGCTCGATTTCATTTAAAAAGATTGTGAGCCAAAATTGGCATCGGATAAAGGATTCTGACAAGGAATTCCAGGTCCCACTGTTTGCATTAAAAAAGAATGCCAATATCAGTCAGCAACTAATCAGAACATCGGATGACCCTCCAAAAAAATAAGAATCGCTGCGGTCCTTTTTAGGTCTCGCTGAGCCCAGCGCATGCGCTGGCTCAGAGAGACATTTTGTATATGCGCTTTTTTAAGTGCTGCTTGCTGGCCTAGCGCTTGCGTGCATGTGAGCGTGCACGCGCACCGCCGCCATGCGCTAGGCCAGCCAGCAGCACTCAGGAGAGCGTCATCGCGATCACTTTCGCTTTCACAGCGATCGTAATCGCGATGACGTTATAATCACTGCACCCGCGCTTTACTTTTAACAGTAAAAGTAAAGCGCGGGTGCCGCGATTATACCAAATCGCGGCACCCGCGCTTTGCTTTTAACATTAAAAGTAAAGCGCGGGTGCCGCGGCTGCCTGGCGAGTGCTTGTGTTAGTATTGTAAGTAGGGGTTAAAAATTACTAAGTGCACGTTTTTCTTAAAAATGTATAAAGTGTTGTACAGTCTACTTCTAAATCTGTTACTTCTTGGTATTCAAGTAAAACAAATATCAAGCCTGTTCATCTGTTTTATGGAAGTGCACTGTTTCTTCACATCACACGTGAAAACAAACTTTGGCAATGCCATTGGTTTTGAGTTTTGAATTGTGTATAGAGAAAATGTTCACTGAACTTAACTTGCAGGCAAGGCACTTATTGCATGGTCCGCAGCAGTGCAATATTTTGGAAAATTGAACTCTGAGAAAACCGGTTATGACGTGGTGCCCCATAATCACGTGAGGCGTTTGTAGCCATTTTGTGCCAGGCATTGGATGCGCCCCGTGGTAAGGAATGCAACTGAACTGTACAGGGGCGGGCCCGGATTTAAAGCACAGAGGCCTGCATTCTGTGGGGAAACGTGGGACCTTTTTCATTATTTCTAATGTACCCTTGGTGTTCCATTGGCGCTGGGCATCTTTGTTGCTTATGGTTATCTCCCCCCCCCACCCCCTCACACACACACACACTTTTAAGTGGGCTGCTGTCTCGCCTGGCTTAAACCAGCACACACTGATACATCACGAGAGATCACATACTGTTTTCATGGACGAATAGTAATTACCGGGTAATGGTTTAAAACCTTTCCTGAAGGAACATAAAGCTGTTTTCTAGAAGTCAAGGGCACATTAAAAGTATTACCACGTAGATATGATTTTTAGATAACGCTAAAAGGGGTCCCAAATGGGCTTATGAAAAGGGATACTATCTCTTTGATGGAAAGTGCACGGTCTGATAGCTTAGCATGCAAATAGGCCGGCAGATTTTCGTGATCAATATGCATTTTCCTCCACAAAGGAGGCCAGAAATCAAATGTGTTTGTGCTGTCTTAATAGCGCCAGTTCTGTGAGTCTGCAGCGTTCTTGTAAACGCGAAGGGCCTTTAAGTCGTGGGGGAATAACACTTCTAAAACATTTCTGAGTGACAAACAAAGTCCAGGGCCAGTTGTATCTGATGCACAATTCAAATGAAGCTCCACAGATTGATTATGAAAACATCTTCCACAATAGCACGTCTTTGAAGGTGCTGTATTATTAGGCTCCAAGGACCAGGAAAACTCTTACATGTAACAACGTCCTGCTAATGCAGTGACATTGGGGTGCACCGAAGATGTCCATAAACACATGCACCCCACATTCGCTTCAGGATGTAGCTTAGTGTTTCATCTTTGGAAAGTTCCCAGGATCGCAGGTACCTTCAGTGCAGTCGGTACAGTGGTACCGAGGCCAGGGCTAAGTCTTATGTGTGGCCACAGGACAAAAATTAAAGCTAACTTTAGATATCCAACCAAAGCATGTAGGGGCTCAATTTTCCTTGCTATCCTTTCCACACCACTGAAAGTTCAGCGACTGGTCTTGAATACAGCACAAAATACATCTTTTTTGGTACCAGATATTTGAACACCACCTTGAAATGGTGTTCTGTAGGCAGCACTAATAACCCGTGATTTTGAGTGCAGTCAGTACCAGTGCAATGGTTCTGGCTCTACAAATGACATCTTGCCTTGCCTGGCAATAAGACCACACATAGTGTTTCAGTAGCTAGGTATCCCCCTCCCCTTATGATGGCGCCTACAGCTGCTACCTAGTATTACTGTAACGCAGCACCACTGTGAGGGCGGATGTCAATGGCCTTGAGATTCGCAATCCCAGCAAAAAGAGAGAAACTTCTCAGCACCTGTGGTGTCTTAAAGCAAATGAACCCAGTAGAGCGTCATGAACCTACACGTCGAGGTACTGAGGTTCAGAAACAACTATGACTGTTTTATATAAGATTGATACCACTCTTAAAAAAGATAATAATTCTTGGTTAAAACCCCCCAAAACAATGAAATTCTCTAGTTATAGTTTAGTGAGCTGACTATAACTTGTGTCCCCGCCATGCACTGCTTATGACTTCATAGGTAACCCTTTTCTTACTGCATTCTCTTTTTAACATGAAACATCATTGTCTACTAATATTAAAATTGGAAGTTGTCTGGGGGATGTTCTACAAGGGCAGGAGGATACCTCTTCATATAAACTGAGGAAGAGTCTCTCATATTTAAGAAAAGGTATTGGACTGAAGTGGAGAGTTGAGGACGGAGAGGTGATAGGGTGCGAGTCGAAACATTTTGTGCTATCAGGTCAGCAACGTACCAAGTGCTTTGTCTATCACCATCACATTACAGGGTGCCAGTATGGCTTGGATCTGAACCATGGTCCCAAATAGGGCTCGTCCACCTTCGGAAGCCTTCAGGAGAATGAAACAGGCTTAGGGTGCGAACTCCTGCCAAAAAAGTTGGTCTCTTTCGGCCTAGCAGGGGGAGATAGAATCTGGGCTTTTTAATTATCATAGAGTTTCTATTCATGTTGCCAGCCTTGATTGCTCTTCTGCTTCTTTCCTCGCTCATGAGGTGTATTTATACAGCAGTAGGCAATGTACATGCCTTTAAAAAAGGTACCTAGCTTCTGCTTGTGTCACCCAATTCCACTGATGGCCATTTGGCATTGTTTTTACCCAAATGACAACATCTCTGCCGTTTGGGTGTTACCCGTAACCTCTCCTGAGTCAAAAAATTATCTGTTTTATGATGTAGTGCTTGTTGGCACTTCTGCTGTTTCAATGCTCTTAGTAAGGCTGGAAAAGTGAGGTGAGCTCGTTTTGGTTACAGTTGGCATTAGATATCAGCGGTGAGCGTTTAATTCTAAACTCCATCTGACCGGTCAATGTCTTCTCAACTATCTACATTGGGAGATCTGTATGATTGTATACCTGGTGAACTTATTCCTTTTTGTGCAGTTTAAAATTCATTTGTCACCAAACGGGTTTGCGCAATGTGCCTGCCTGATATTAGTTTTGTGTAATAACAGGAGACATAAACAAGCATTGGCATAGCCAATAGGTCTCGCCTTTGGAACCTTATAAGAATTTAGTTATGCAGTAAAATATCCTTGGGGCAACAACATCAACTGGTGCATGTCTAAACACTTATAAGATCCCAAAGGCGAGACCTATTGGCTATGCCAATGCTTGTTGAACTTACCACCATAACGGGCCACCACAAATGTGGCAATTGTCAAGCCTGTAGTACTACCATAGAAGGCACGGAATTCACCAACGAGAATGACAGGTGGAAACACAATAATTTCAACTATAATTGTAAGTCACGAAACGTGGTCTATGCCATTATTTGCCCATGTTCACTCATTTACATCGGCAAAACTACACAAGACTTCAGACACCGCATTACCCAACATCGTTTCAGGATTAGGAACAAGGTGACCAATGCACTACTGATCGCTCATTTTGAAGCACTAAAGCACACAGAGAAGGACTACAGATGGACGGTCCTTAGTATAATCAAACCGAACCCGAGTGGTGGTGACATAGAAAGGAAGCTTACCTCATTATGTGTTTTAATACGGCACTCAGTGGACTGAATGAAATGTCTGAAGCCAATAGACTGTAAAATTCAATCAAAAGAAATAAATTGCCAAGTTCTAGATACGTTTTAATCACAAAAGCAGTTTAGCATCATACACATAACTACATTTACCAGAAGCCCACGCTCCATCCACGCGATTAGTTCGGTTTAGGGCACTGTACTAATCATGTCTGAAAACGTTTCCTCAGCTTTCCGTGCTACTGAGAAGACACAGACACTCAACCAGAGAGGGAAAACACGGACAGGCTTTCAAACAAATTCAGGCAAGTTTTTAACTGAGCACGCAAGCTCGCGTTTTATACCCGAGCGCAACATTGTTTCACGCTGTTGACACAAAGCTTTTGATCTTCCTTAAATCTCAGAAGACAAACTTGCAAAATGAAGAGACGGTTGCCTCTCCGCCGCGTTTGTGTGCGAATCTTGGCTCACACGTTTAAGTGAGTTTCCCCTCTCTTCATCCGTGCTCCTTTTGATTTATTTCGACACTGCACAGGTTTTATACAAGTTTTTACAGTTCGTTCTTCACATGTATGCACTGGCAGGTGAAGACACATCATGTGGAGCAAGTTCTTCCGCTTCCATGTTTGAAACTTAATATCGTAAGCTGCACACAATAGGATTTACCAGCTTGTGGATAAAAGGAAAAGAAGACACAAGGCAAGTGCACTCCTAATCTTAGAACTTGGCAATTCTTTTGTATATATTTTCTTGAACCATACTTTGTAGGACAAGCTGTGCATATAAAGTGAGTATGTTCGTTAGAGTGCACCCAAACATGGTCAACTCTATTCATTTTTCAGATTACTACATTGAACATCGTTTTCCATCAGGTTACTAATTGCCAGAAATTTCCATTCCAAAAGGTAAGATTAGACCCCATATAGGAACGATATGCAGTAGGTTTTAATATAAGTCTACAATTCACACTCACAACTTCACAATATTTTATTATATTGTAGAGATCGACCAAGTCCTGGTCCTGAAGAGAACCCCAAAACGAAAACAGGGTTCAGAAACGCGTCGACCACACACAGCTAGCCTCAACTACCACGACCCCACTGAATGATACAATGTGCAAACAAGGCATTCAGCCTGTTGCAGAATCACTGTCGACTAGCTACTTTTAGCAGGTTGCAGTAATAGAAATTGAGAAAAAGTCTGCACCGCTATTGTTTCTTTTCTTATTTAAGGACTGGTCATTCATGTTGAATTAGTTGTTATGTATTTGTTAAATGTCAACTTGTTGGGTATTTATGATATAATGAAATGTTAAATTATAATGTAGGTCCTGTTCTTATAACATGAGTTAATGTCTTGTACGTTTGTCTTTTAACTAATGTTGAAAGGAATAAGTGAAATAAATACACTAAGCCTTGTTAATGAGTTAAAAGGGCTTTCTAAAGAGATTTGGAGAAATAATACGTCCACACGATTTTTGTGTTCTTACTTATACTAGGGGCCTAGTTTGGACGTAAAGATAGGCCCAACCCCCCAGTGTTTAACGGCCTTTCCATAGCGGCATCACCGCCATGGAAAGGCCTTTAAAATTGCAGATCCTAATATGGATGCACCACCACCATATTGAGGGCCTTTTCTGCCCAGCTGGAAATCCGACCGGAGGCAAAGCGGCGGACGATCTTTCCGTCCGCCGCGGTACCCCTCACCATACTAATATGGCGGGGGATGAAACGGGAGCATCTGGCGGGGGATCGCCACCGCCAAGCCGGCTGTGGCCACCACCTTCCCAGCGGTGGCGATCCGCCCGATATGCTAATAGGCCCCTAAATAAACACAAAAATGCAATAAAATAATAGCAACCTATAAGATGGGAGCCGGATCTATCTCTCCTAGCTCAAATTCAGCAGGTCTCCGCAACCTACTTCAGAAAACTAAAAAACTTACGGAAAATTTTGCACATCCTCCCGGAAGACTGCAGGAAGATAGTTGTCCATGCCACAGTCACATCCAGACTGGACTATGCAAATGGCCTTTACCTAGGCCTCCCCAAATATGCTATCCAACGCCTGCAATTGGTTCAGAACGCGGCTGCGAGACTGGTCCGCCGGATTCCTTTCCGACATCATGTCTCTCCGCACCTCTGGCTGCTCCATTGGCTACCGGTGGAAAAAAGAATTATCTTTAAGGCTCTGACCCTGGCCTATAGGGCCTTGCATGGAAACTGCCCACGATATCTGAATGACAGATTATGCCCCTACAAGCAGGAGCGATCGCTACGTTCCAACTCGCTTAACTTACTTCACTCCTCCCGGTTTAGAAAATCACGGCGGGGTGGAAGATCCTTCACGGTCAACGCGGCCTCACTTTGGAACCATCTGCCTAGCCATCTACGGCTGGCAATTTCAGAATCCTGTTTTCGGAAGGCCCTGAAAACATGGCTCTTTGGCTCAGTCTAATGCTTTCTTTCTGGAGGCCGGTCTTCTCACCTTTTATGGCTATCTAGCTCTCTCTACTGCTAGCGCCGGGACACCCCTGCTTGGGGTAGCTGTCGCGCTCTATAAGCTTCAATATTATTAACAAAAGTGCAATTATTAGTTCAGAGCAGTAGGAGTTGATGTGATGAAAGGGTTATTATTACTTAAAGCATAGACTTACTAACATGACATAACATTTAAATATGCAGCATGATTTCTAAATATCAGCAGCACCATTACATCAATAAATGCATCAAATGGAAAAAGCCTAATAGAAACCAAAAAGTATGACCGAAAAAAAATAGTTATTTTGTCCAAAAATGGGCCCTCTCCTTCTGCCTATAGTCAGTCGAGAAGGGATTCTCTGCATAGTACGTGGAGCTAGGTGAGCCTGACAATCTGTCAGTATCAGCTCAGTGGACAAACATTAGCAACGATTTAAGCGGAGAAAAAGGAATAACCTGATAACTAATGGCCCCCTTTGCCTTTCCCAAGCTACACCTGATTCACCGAGGTCTGAATTTTCCCTAATTTACGAATTGCCCCATATCTCACACCCAGGGGTTGTGCATATTGTGAGAAGGTGGGTTGGTATATGCTGTCCACTAATTAAAGTGGGCACATTGTACCAGGCCACACGACCCTTATGATGTCTGAGGTCAAAGATAGCCTTATTGAAAGCTATCCTAGTGATAGCTATGAGGAGCACCCTTCAGGCTTAATCTTGAAGGAATTTAAAGCAGCTTGTTTTACCAGAATATCACCTCCTAAATGATTAAATGAAAGGAGAACCACACAGTGTTTATATAAAAATATGTATTTATTAATATAACACTCTCTACCAGTCTCTACACAAGACTAGGGCATAAAGCACACAATACTAAATCAATAGAACATTCGTAAATAGCGAAATACACAGCGGGCTCCTGGGGGAGGCCGATCCATATACTAAGAAAATGGTATAACAGCAACAACTTCAATAGACACAGTGCCTAGAGCACGTAGAATCTCTGGGACCCCCAAGAAACCACCCAGAGGAGTGACACAGGGAGCCCATGGAGGATGGGTGCAGTGAGGAAACACAGACGCGTGCACCGTACAACTCTATGAGAAAGTCGCGGTTGGAAATTTACAAGTTAAGGACACTTCTGAGAGGACTTCGAGCAAACTCTTTGGAACTAAGGAGGTTCAAAGGCCAACCCACCAGTGAGTACTGAAGTACCGGTATTACCTATCCCAGCGGAGCCGGGTGCATAGGGGTCAAGTGGTGTCGGAAACCTTCATTGTTTTCAATGGAGAGCTGCAAAGAAGTCCTGCTGCCAGGAGGGTGAAGAATTTCCGGTGGAATCCAAGCCTGGATTCGAGTTGAGAAGAACCTGAAAGCAGAGGGTACAGAGTCTGGGTCAATTCAGGTGACCAGGGGCTTGGTAGTCGAATGCCTACCAATGTCGAGTGCTTCAGGGATGAAGAAGGGTTGCTTGACTCTGCAGTCACGGGGACCAGGAGGCGCGAGGACAACCAGAGTCCGGAGGTGAGCTGTCCCACAAAGGATGTCGAAAGCTGAGGGGTCGATGTCTGGCTGGAGCACCAACAAGCCTTGGCAACTGCAACCCATGACGTCATAGGAAACAGGTTACGGTGTGCACCAGCAAGGTCCAGGGGACTCTCCAAGCAATGGAGAGTCAGGGCACGTCTGGAGCAACCAGGTAAGCCCAAGAAGAGGAGACCTCAAGCAAGTCTGCAAAGCACCAGCCAACAGGACACTCGTACAGTGGAAGGCGGAAATCTTCAGTGCAAATACTGCTCGGGGCCAGGACTACACGGAGTCCAAAGCACAGGCTCAGGAATCGTCACTAAGCATATGCAACTGCAAATGTACGCGGTGCACAGGGGTTCAGGTTGCACGGTCCCCACGAGGGATACTGGTCTCAGAATCGCTGAGAGGGCAGATCGACCTCAGGGACCTTTGGGAACCTCCTGTGTTGCTGAAATCTTCAAAGTCCTCAGGAGCTTGGGAGAAGCAAACCTGTCAGATGCGTTGAGGTGCCTGCTTTTGCAGGGGAGTAACTCCTTTACTCCAAGGGAGATTCTTCAGTCGTCCAGCGTCATGCAGGCAGTCGAAGTACTTGGTTTTTTCTTAGCAGAATCTTGTCCAGGTTAAATCTAAAGTCCTGTAGTCAGTCACTGTATAACCCATGGGAAAGATTCTGTGGACCCTCCTAGGAGAGGAGCAGGACAGAGGGGTGGCTGCACCCATGTCCTTTGTCCAGTTTCGCACCAGAGCAGGAGCAAATGGCTCCTGGAACTGGTTTTACCTGGACTATGCACAGGGACACCAAATGTGCCCCCAGTGCAAACTTTCTGGCACTCTAAGAGTTCACCCACCCAGCCACAATACATTAAATCCTGTCTGGGAGGTGGTTACACCTCCCTGTGACAGGATGCCTATTGCCATGCCTTCCTCTGCGTGAGCTTGGCTCAGCAGCAGGAGAGCAGAATCATGTCTCCGGCTGGCAGCATCCATTTTGTGCTGCCCAGGTCGAGAAAGTTGGTACCGGGTATACCGGTGACCAACATGTGTCCCTTCAGAATGGTGGAATCATACCTCCCACACCAGTTACTGGCGTGTAGGTATGATTCCAAGGTGTTTGACACCAAACACAACATGTTTCTAAGCAGCCGTTTTGAAGTTAGCATTTACCGCAAGGTTATAATGCACTTAAACATATATGTCTGGCTGCATCACAGACAACCCCAGGGAATGGTCTCCGAATGCTGCAGAGGGGCTCTGCTCATGTAGGGGCACCCTCTCACGTAAAACCCAGCACCCTGCCTTCAGGATTGTTAAGGCCTGCCATATGGGTGACTGATAGGTATTTAAGTGGAGTGATTTAAATAGATATAGTGAACCTATATCTTAAGTAAGTGGTGCAAGCACCAGCTTACATAGTCTGCAGTAGCAGGCCGGTCATGTCAATTTGGATGGCCTCTCAGGGGTGGTATAATACATGCTTCAGCCCATGGGAGGCCTCTGGGGTACCTATGCCCTGGGTGCATGGTGTACCATATACTAGGGATTGATAAAGGTACCCTAGAATCCGGTAAGTAATCTAAATATCGAGTTTTAACTATCGATATACAGAAATATTGAGTTTAATATATCAACTGTATTAAATATCGATGTTCTGTATATCGATTGTAAAAATATTGTTATGTAAAAATATTGTTAAAGTATTATATTAGTGTTTTTTTTAGAGTTTGTTTGTAGTAGTATATCATTTAAATAAAGTTTAAAAAAAAGATTTGTATCATATTTTTTAGGAGCGGGCTTATAGGGGATTAGTTGGGGAGTGTATTTAAATGTTTAGAAATATAATATAATTTTGTAAAATAGTATTTTTAATTTAATAATAAAAATTCTAATTTAGAAATAAATTTTTAGGAGCAGGATGCTGGGTTTATAGGGGATAAGGGGGGGGAGTGTTTTAAAAAAACGTGAAAATATGATATAAATTGATACAAAAATGTAATTAGAAATTTAAATTTTGAATTTAGAAATATATTTTTAGGAGTGGGATTTTGGGTTTGTAGGGGATTAGGGTGGGGAGTGTTTGAAAATAATGTTAAAAATATAATATAAATTGATAAATTATAAATTTTAATTTGCAATGTAAATTTCAAATTTCTAAATATATTTTTAGGAGCGGGATGTTGTGTTTGTAGGGGATAAGGGTGAGGAGTGTTTTTAAAAATATTTGAGTAATATAATATATATTTATAAATTCAAAATTTTAATTTGAAATTTAAAATCAAATGTAGAAATATATTTTTAGAAGTGGTTAGTGGGTTTTATAGGAGATAAGGGTGAGTAGTGTTTTAAAATAATGTAAGAAAATGTCATATTTGGTGAGATGGTGACAAAAAAAAAGAAATGCAATATACATTTTAAAAAATGATAATTAAATATAAAGTTTACAAATTTAGAAATGCATTTTTAGGAGTGGGATGTTGGGTTTATAGTGGATACGTGTTTGAATTTTTTTTATTTTTTATATTTATTTTTCTAAAAATGTACAATAATATTTAAAAATTTACATTTGTAAATGTAAATTTAATTTTGAATATTAGATTAATTTTATTTAGAGAGTAGTTTTGTGTTTTTAGGGGATAATGGTGGGGAGTGTTTACACATAATGTAAATTAAAATTGAAAAATATATGCATTTGAAAAATATTTATAGAAAATATAAGAAATATTTTTTATTAAATATTAATTAGGATTGGGATGTACATTTTCTAGTTATTAAATAAGATGAGAGTTTTTAAAATAAATATTATAACTTAACATATGTTTACTCGCCAGCATCTTTCCTAATTTAATAGTGTTTGGAGTGGGAATAGTAAATTAATTAAGTTTATTGTCCGGCACCTACTCCAATTTAATATTGACTGGAGTGGGAATAGTAAATTAATTAAGTTTACTGTCCAGCACCTACCATAATGTAATAATTATTGAAGTGGGAATAGTAAATTGATTAAGTTTAGTGTCCAGCATTTACTTTATGCATGACGAAGCAGGTCAACGCCATTTCTTCCTCCTGCTTCAACACCCTCTGCATGCTCCGCAGGATCTACAAGTGGATCCCCACCGAAAGGAGAAGAACGGTCACCCAGGCCCTCGTCAGCATCAGACTGGACTACGGAAACGCCCTCTATGCAGGAGTCTCGGCCAAACTCCTGAAACAGCTCCAACGCATCCAGAACGCCTACGCACGCCTGATCCTTGACATTCCCCGCCGCAGCCACATCACACCCCACCTGAGAGACCTGCACAGGCTCCCCGTCAACAAGAGGATAACCTTCAAGCTCCTCACCCACGCACACAAAGCTTTCCACAACACCGGACCAGTGTACCTCAACAGCCGACTCAGCTTCTACACCCCCACCCGCCATCTCCGCTCCGCCGACCACGCCTTCGCCACTGTCCCCCGCATCCGAAGAGTGACCTCCGGCGGGAGAACCTTCTCCCACCTCGCCGCCAAGACCTGGAACACCCTCTCCATCCACCTACGGCAGACCCAAGACCTGCTGACCTTTAGAAGACTCCTCAAGACCTGGCTCTTCGAACAGTAGCGGCACTCCGCCCCCCCAGCACCTAGAGACCCTGACGGGTATGTAGTGCGCTTTACAAATGCTATGATTGATTGATTGATTGACTCTAATTTAATACTGACTGGAGTGTGAATAGTAAAATAATTAAGTTTAGTGTCCAACACTGTGAGAAGTTGGCCTGGCATATGCTGGTCACTAGTTATAGTGGCCAACTTGCACCAGTCCAATTTGATTCTTATGGTAGATAGGTTTAAGACAACCTTTTAAAGAAAGCTATCCTAGTGGTAACTGTGGAGAGCAGCCTTCAGGCTAAGTCTCAGAGGAATGTAAAGCAGCTTGTTTTACCTTATAATCTCTTTAATTACCAAATGCAAGGACATCACACAGGTATATATATCAAATATATATGTATTTTTTACTAGACACACTCTACTAATCTCTTTATGAGATTAGAAGCCAGATAAACATTCAAATGTCAATGTTTCACAATAAATTAAGCACAAAGATGGCTGGAGCCCTAGGGGCGTACCAGACCATATACTAAAAAAATGGTATAAGAATGTCGACTTGCAAAATGACAAGGCCTAGGGCCTGGGGAATCGCTGGGGCTTCACTACTGCAGTGTTAGCAGGTAAGTAACAGGCCCACGGGAGACACGTTCAGTGTGTGAACACAGCCGCGGGTTCCCTATTGATTACAATGGAGCAAGTCGCGGTTTGATTTTTAAAGTTTTAGGGTACTTCGAGGAAGTCTACAAGCAAGCCACTTACAAGGTAAGTAATTCGAGGGCCAACACATACTAGGGCACCGGAGTGCACGAGTTACCTCACCCAGGGAAGCCGGGTGCATAGGTGTCTTTTGGTGTCTGGTCGCGTCACTGTTTTCTATGGAGACCAAAGAAGACTTGCTGCTTGCGTCGACTGAAGAAGTGTCCGGTGGAATCCAAGGGTGGATTCAAGATGCGGAAGACCTCAAAATTGAAGGGACAGTGTTCAAAGTCACTTGCCAGTGACCGGTGGCCAGGAAGATGGCTGACCAAGGATGTCAGGTGATTTCAGGTCGTCGATGGGGTTTTGACTCTTCGCTCACGAGGTCCAAGAGGGATCGACGATGACCAGCAGCTGGATTCAGAGTGTCTCACGATGTCTGCAGCTGATGGCGGTGTCGGCAACCGAATTGGAGCCAACAAACCTTGGCAACCGCAAGTCTCGTGTAGACTGAAGAAAGCCAGCAAGGTCTGCGGGACTCACCCAGCAAGGGTAAGAGAGGGCAGGCCTGGAACAACCAGGGGAGCCCTTTGATTTGGTAAGAAAGTCTTCGGGGGACCTGCAAGCCAACGGGCAAGGGATCGCTAAGATGCCTCTTCAGGAAATGCTTCACAGGAGTCCACGGTCACTCGGGATGGGGTAGGCCGCTGATTTTCACTGCAAGACCTGCTGAAGGCTTGGGCCACAAATGGTCCAATGCACAAGTTCGTTGAATGTCGTGAAGGGGTTGCACTCGACAATAGTGCACGGTCCCCGGGTATTGCTGTTCCTCGTCACTCGGGTCCACTCACCACAGCTCTTCTGGGGACTCACAATGGCCGTCGAGAAGTCAGGAAATCCACTTCCGGGGCAGCAGGGACTTCGAACTCTGCCGGGAGCGGGAACGTTTGCAACCGTTGATTAAGGTTTTTGGTGCCTGCCAAGCAGGGGAGTCACTCCTTGGCTCCAAGGGAGATTCTTCTGTCTTCCAAAGGTAGTGGAACGTCGAAGGGCCAGGATTCTTCTTTGTAGAGCGTCGTCCAGGATTATCTGATTTGCAATGGCAAGGTTTGCTATCTTATAGTGAAGATAGGGGAGGGACTAGCCCTATGACCACTCCTCTGGGAGGGTCAGGGTAGGGGGTGGTTACACCCACTTCCCTTTGTCCAGTTTCGCACCAGAGCAGGAACAGGTAGCCCCTGAACCGGTTTGAGCTGGCTTATGCACAGAGGTGCCTACTGCTCCCCCAGTGCAGGACTTCAAAGCACTCTAGGAGTACCCCCACCCAGCTCCAATACACTAAATCCTGTCTGGAAGGTGGTGACACCTCCCTGTGACAGGATGCCTTTTGTTGGGCCTCGTCCACTGCGAGTTTCAGTCAGCAGCAGGAGGGCAGCCCAGTGTCTGTGCTGGTGGCATCCATTTTGTGATGCCAGGGCTCTATAGGATTTCTGTCGTTTTACATGTCGTCCCCTCTAGAAGGGTGGGATCATGCTCCCACATCATGGACTCATGTGGGGGTATGATTCCAAGTTGTTTGACACCAAACACGACTTGTTTTGATGCAGTCATTCCAAAGTTAGCATTTTAATGCACTTAAGAGTATATGGTTTAACCGCATCCACGAATAGCCATAGAGAATAGACTCTGATAGCTGAAGAGGGGCCCTGCTCACGCAGGGGCACCCCCTCATATTGTAAACCATGCACCCTGCCCTCAGGATTGATAGGGCCTGCCACTGGTTTATATGTGTGTGTATGGTGAGATATAGAAACCTATATCTCTGTGAGGAGTGCTAACACTACCTCACACAGGCTGCAGTAGCAGGCCTGTGGTGTCAGATTGAGAATGCTTCCCAGGGGTGGCATAATACATGTTGCAGCCCCTGGTAGGCCTGTGAAGTACCTATGCCCTAGGTACCTAAGGTACCATATACTAGGGGCTCATAAGGTACCACAGTATCCAATCACTAGTGCATCTAATATGCACACCAAGTCGTTTAGAGAGAACAGAGAGACTGGGGCCCTGATTAGCAGGGACCCAGCCAGACTATAGCCAGAAACCAGTGTACATCAGAAAAAAAGTGGGGCAACATAAGTGCAGATCCTACTCTCCTACCCAACCCCCCTGCAAACACAGGGACATTAAACTAACCTTGACCAGTTGAGTCTTCATGTTCTAAGTGGAAATACCTTGAGAATCCATCTGCATTGGCATGTTGGGTCCCAGGTATATGTTCCACTGTATAGTCCATCCCCTGTAGGGTAATGGACCACCTGAGCAATTTAGTATTTTCACCCTTCATCTGTTTGAGCCATAGGAGGGGCTTGTGGTCAGTCTGAACAATGAAGTGAGTGCCAAACAAGTATGGCCTCAGCTTCTTCAGGGCCCATACCACAGCAAAGGCCTCCCTCTCTATAGCTGACCAACGTTTCTCTCTAGGGGTCAGCCTTCTGTTTATGAAAGCTACTGGCTGGTCTTGACCTTCTTCATTAAGTTGAGACAGTACAGCTCCCACACCCAGCTCTGAAGCATCTGTTTGAACAATGACCTTCTTTTTGTAATCTGGACTCTGCAAGATGGGGGCAGTGCACATTGCCTGCTGGAGGTCATCAAATGCCTTTTGACAGCTAGCTGTCCATTGAACATTTTCTTAGAGGTCAGATCATTTAAGGGGGTCACAATAGATCCATATACCTTAACAAACCTCCTATAGTACCCAGTCAGGCCTAAAAAATCTCTAACCTGTGTCTGGGTTGTTGGAGCTACCCATTCCATTATGGTTTGGATTTTGCTCTGCAATGGTTGAACCTGGCCTCCACCTACAAGGCGGCCCAGGTACACAACCTGACTCTGCCCTATCTGGCACTTGGTGGCCTTGATAGTGAGGCCTGCTTTTTTCAGGGCCTCCAAAACATTCCTGAGGTGGACCAGGTGATCCTGCCAGGTGGAACTAAAGACAGCAATATCATCAAGATAAGCTGAGCAATATGTTTGCATACCAGTCAGAACTTTATTCGCCAACCTCTGAAAAGTGGCAGGTGCATTTTTCAGACCAAATGGCATTACCACAAAGTGATAGTTCCCACCAGGGGTTAAAAATGCTGTTTTGGCCTTGGCATCATCAGCTAACTTGATTTGCCAGTAGCCAGCTGTTAGGTCAAATGTACTAAGATACTTGGCTGAGGCCAAAGTGTCTATAAGTTCATCTGCCCTTGGTATTGGGTAGGCATCAGTCCTGGTGACTGCATTGAGGCCTCTGTAGTCAACACAATACCTCATGTCTTTCTTACCACCCTGGGTATGAGGTTTAGGTACAAGGACTACTGGGCTAGCCCAAGGGCTATCTGAAGGCTCAATAACACCTAGTTCCAACATTTTCTGGACTTCAGTCCTGATACAATCCCTGACATGGTCAGGTTGCCTGTAGATTTTACTCTTTACAGGCAGACTGTCTCCAGGGTCCACCTCATGGGTGCACCAGGAAGTCTGACTTGGGGTCAGGCTAAACATATGTCTGTACTGTTGCAGAACTTGTCTACATTCAGTTTGCTGATGCTCAGTGAGGCTGCTTGCCAAAGCAACACCATCAACTGACCCATCATCAGGGTTCTGTGAGAGCAGGTCAGGGAGAGGGTCACTATCCTCCTCCTGGTCCTCATCAGTTGCCATGAGCAATCCCATGTCAGCCCTGTCCACATATGGCTTAAGTCTGTTGACATGGTGCACCCTAAGGGGGCTCCTGGGAGTTCCAAGATCCACCAAGAAGGTGACTTCTCCCTTTTTCTCAACAACTGTATGGGGGCCACTCCATTTGTCCTGGAGAGCTGCTGGAGCCACAGGCTCCAACACCCACAATTTCTGGCCTGGCTGATAAACAGTCAGGACAGCCTTTTGGTCATGCCAAGCTTTTTGTAATTCTTGGCTAGCCTCAAGGTTTTTAGATGCCTTCTTCATATACTCTGCCATCCAGGAGCGGAGACCAAGTACATCGTCCATCACATCCTGTTTGGGAGGTTTGAGAGGTAACTCCCATCCCTCCTTCACCAGCCATAATGGTCCTCTTACAGGGTGCCCAAACAGAAGTTCAAAAGGGCTGTAGCCAACCCCCTTCTGTGGGACCTCCCTGTATGCAAACAGAAGGCAGGGAAGTAAAAGGTCCCATTTTCGCCTAAGCTTTTCTGGGAGGCCTTTAATCATTCCCTTTAGGGTTTTGTTGAATCTCTCAACTAACCCATTGCATTGTGGGTGATAGGGAGTAGTGCATTTATAATTGACACCACACTCCTTCCACATTGCCTTTAAATATCCTGACATAAAGTTTGTATCTCTGTCAGAGATGACCTCCTTAGGGAAACCCACCCTGGAGAAGACTCCAATGAGGGCTCTTGCTACCACAGGAGCTGTGGTAGTCCTTAGGGGTATAGCTTCTGGATACCTGGTGGCATGATCCACTACCACCAGTATAAAACTGTGCCGAGATGCAGTTGGAGGGTCAAGGGGACCAACAATGGCAATCCCTACCCTTTCAAAGGGAACCCCCACCACAGGTAGTGGTATCAAGGGGGCCTTTGTTGTGCCACCTGACTTGCCACTGGCTTGGCAAGTGACACAGGAGCGACAAAACTCCTTGGTGTACTCTGACATGTGTGGCCAATGAAAATGTGGAACAAGGCTGTCCCAGGTCGTGTTTTGGCCCAAGTGTCCTGCCAATGGGATGTCAAGTGCTAGGGTTAAGAGGAACCCCCTAAACTTCTGAGGTATTACCAACCTCCTGGTGGCTCCAGGGTTAGGATCTCTAGCCTCAGAATATAGGAGCCCCTCATCCCAATAAACTTTATGGGACCCACTAGCACTCCCAGCAGCCTCAGCAGCAGCTTGCTGTCTAAGGGGTTCAAGAGAGGGGCAGCACTGTTGCTCCTTGCTCAGATCTTTCCTGGAAGGTCCCTCTGCCCCCAAGAACTCAACCTGATCAGGCTCAAGTCCCTCTGGGGCAGTTCCTTCTTCAGGCTCTGCTTCTCCTCCCTCAGGAGGGGAATCTGAGATCTGAGACAGAGGGGAAGGCACAGCCTTAACCCTACTGCTCCTCCTCTTGGGTAGCATCTGGTCCATAGTTTCAGGATCCAGAGCTGGTTCAGCTTTATGCATTTTGGCCCGTGACCTGGTCACAGCAAACACCTCTGCAGGTATGCCCAACATCTCCGCATGAGTCCATAATTCTACTTCAGACCAGGCTGAAGTCTAGAGATCATTGCCCAACAAACATTTGACAGGGAGGTCTGCACTGACTACTATCTTTTTGAGGCCAATTACCCCTCCCCAGGAGAAATTCACAACTGCCAGACTATGGTTGGTCCTGACATTGCTTGCATTGGTAACCTGGTACATTTCACCCAGGATGATCTGTGCAGGGTCCACTAGATCCTCTGCCACCATGGTGACACTAGCACCTGTGTCACTGAATGCCAAAGCCTGTTTGCCATTTATGATAGGCTGCTGTTTGTACTTGCCCAGATTACTGGGGCTCACTAGGGAGGACACATCAAGGTCTCCCTCACAAACTAGCAATGCCTGTGTTGGTACTCGGACTAGGCCAGAGTCCACATCAGAACCCAGGGTCAACCCTACTACACCCTTATTCTGATTACCACCTCCACCAATGACTGCACTAGGGGGAACATGTGCCTCAGGGGCTGGAGTGGTGGTGGTTTGGTCTTTGGACCTGGTACAATCAGAAGTCCAGTGCCCTTTCTGTTTACAGAATTTGCACCAGAGCTTCTTTGGGCCTTTTCCCTTTGTAGACTACTTTGTAGACTGTAGACTGAGGCCCTTCTGGTCTTTTGCCTTATCTCCACCTTTATGTGAGCCTTTGGGATCCTGCTTCTTAGTGTCACCCCCTTGGTTCCGGGTTTTCTGCCTCACCCTGTTGTAAATTAGAACAGCGCATTTACTGACGACATTAATGCTTTCCCTTTAGATCATGTTTTCTCCGTTATGTTGACCGAAGTTTGGACTCCATTTTGTATTGACATGCTGCCATGTGTTCACCACGAGGAGAGTCCGACCTCTGTGTTAGTTGCTCTTGTAATCTGCCTAGTAACAATCTATAAATATCTCTCCCTTGTCCATTTGGCGCATGCCCAGACTTGACCACATCTGTTATAATTAGTCTTGCTTGACCATGTGTTTCGCGGGCTCAAGAAGTGTGTTGGCTCCGCCTATGTATTGATTCAGTATCGAGAATGACCATAAATGGTAATGTTCTTCGGCCTCATGTTGTATCCACCCACTTATGAGCCCCTCTGGTGTGTATAAAAGGGGACTGTGTACGCAAGTTCTTTGTGCTACTCCATGCAATACTGAAGAGTGTTGTGTGGATTGTAGGACCACCCTTAAGGGTTAATAAATGCTGTGTTTGTACTTTGCAGTTTCCGTGCCAACTTCCTTATAGATTCCGTTACAGGAGAGCGAACCCTTGTGTCCTGCGGGCCTAGCTGGGGCCTGTATTCATCAATTGGCGCCCAACGTGGGGCTCATCGGCGACTCGGATGCTCGAAGGACTGGTCGCGACGAAGGTGAGGAGTTTGGCCGGGGACGTGATCCCTGCCAGCGGCGTCTTAGCCCTGGCATCCCGAGGTTTTTCTTCCTTCCCTTCCGAGCTGACCGTCTGTGTGGCGCCGGTCATCGACTGAGACCTCTTCTGTCGGTCCTGCCGTGAGAGCCGTTTGGGCGATTGTGGAGCTTGGCAGTTGGAACCTGGACTCTTGATTGGTAAGAACCGTTGTACGGTACTTGCTCCGAGTTTTTGAAGCCTGGGTTGGCTATTTGAGTTTGATTGATGATGACTAGTCATATTTTGGATTTGTCTTTGTGAATATATATGCGTTGCAACACATATAGGCAGGTAATGTGGAGAGATTTCTCCAGAGTTGTGTAACTTTGAACGGCGCAACGATTAAGTGCCATTTTTTATAATATTGCATATTTTGCATTATTTCTGAGCATGCCTGCTTTCAGCGCACTCCGTAAGTGGTGCTGCTGTTTTGGAAACCGGTTGAACCTCGAGGAATCTGCTCCGGCTCCCCCAGAGGGGACGCCTAATAGGGATATGTATGTGAAGCATGGTCTTTCTTCCATAATGTACAGCACAGTATGGAGGAAATACACAAAGAAGGATCCTGAGTTGCGATGGCCTTTGTATGGATCGTTTGATATACGTAAAATTGAGTATGTGGAACAGTGTATGTGTAAGCGACGTGCTCGTCAGGATATGTTTGAGTGTGTGCGATTATGGGTGAAGGAAGTGCGTGAGCGAGAGAAGCGTGAGAAAGCGCTGTATGATAAAGACCAACGAAAGAATGATCATGTGCGAGCACAGGAAGCGAAGCGTCGGGAGGACAAAGGGCAGGCGGACAGACAAGAGAAAGAGCGTAGGCTCCAAGTTTCGGGTCAATATGTTGTTCGCCAGCCACTTTATCCTGTCCTTAATAATCCTGATGATGATTTTTATTTACTAGATCGCTCTCCGCCCCCTTATGTTGGCGCATCCGCTCCGCGGCCGCAAGATTCTGGCCCGGCTTCGGGTAAGGTAGACACACGGTCCATGTTATCGGCCGAGCATATGGCTGAGCTTCGGAAACTTTCCCTCCGTGCACTTAAGGGCAAGATGTCTAAGGAGGAGTTGTTCCATACTTGGGGGTCGTGGCAAGATAGAGAGAGGGTGTATTTTCTGTCTCATTTCGCGGATGAAGTAATTACTGCTTTCCGAAAATATTCTAGTGTCCTTGAGCCTGACGAAGTGTCTTCGGATGCCGGAGCATTACGTAATGGTGTTTTTTCTCCCCCTAAGGCTCCTGAGGCGGCTCGGCGGTTGTTTGCTTTGCGGGACGAGGTGCTGGCCCTTAGAGAGAAAGCACGCCAACAAACGGAGGAGGAGAAGCAGTCGGATTCGTTTGCAGCAGGGGGCCACTCATCCACCTCCCAGTCAGATAAGGATGACGTAGTGCATGCTAAACCAATGCGAGAGGCAGCGCCTTTGTATGTTCCTCCTAAAGGAGCAGGGACTAGCTCGGACATTACCTCCGCCGATGCTAGGGGATATTTCGTGTATAATTGGGTTTACACTCCGTGGCATAGGGCTGATGTTATGGCATTGAAGAATGCGCTGCCCGACCCTCGCAAGAATCCAGCGGCCTTCTATGAAGAAGTTGAGGGGGCCTTGAATTCTTGCGTTATGACTTTAGCAGACATAGACCTGTTCTTTGGCCTTATTCTACCACCGGATATGTGGCGATCTGTACGAAAGGTAGATGATATAGTTGCCTTTAAGGCCCGGTGGTCTGAGCTTGAGGATGAAGACAGGGAGAGGAAGCCCGCGCAGAAACCGCCGCAGAGTATTTTAGATCTCCCTGCTGCTATTGTGACTAAGCTGAAGACGATTATCCCCCCTAAAAAGATTGACTGGAATATGTTAGCCGCATGTAAACAGAAAGTTGACGAGTCAGTTGCAGATTTCTTCACGCGCTTTGAGGAAACGTTTCATGATTTTAGTGGCCAGTCGCTTACTGACGACACTGGCCACCACCTTTTCGCGGACAAATATGTGGCTAATCTGTTACCGGCAGTTGCGGCCCGTTTAAAAGCGAGCGAGAGTTCCTGGTCCTCCGCGACGCCGACGGCCCTTCTGACTATCGCTCAGTATTATGAGCGTCAGGAGCACGAGGCGAAGGGCCAGGAGGAAAAGAAATCGAAAGATCTTAAGACTAAGGTAATGTTGGCACAAGTTTATGGCCCGCCCCGACGGGGTAATAATAGAGGAAGGGGAGGATCTTATGGTCCCCCTTCGGGCCGATCTGATTTGAATAGGAACCAGTGTGCGTATTGTAAGCAATTGGGCCATTGGGCCAGGGATTGCCCAGTGTTGCGTGCCTCGCGACAGGGGCATACTCCGGGTGGCCCGAGAGGTAGAGGGGGTTCCTCGAGCTTTAAAGGAAATTCTACCGATCATGTTCGTTTCGATACTGCTGGGCAGCACCGAGATAGCTCAAATGTTTTCGATCGCCAGCACCAGTATCACGTATCGGAGATCGATCGGTCGGGATATCATGATTCGCAGCATGCATAGGAATGCGTTGGATGGGGGTCTGAATCAGTTGAGGTGCCGGTCGATCAGACGGGTCCTTATGTATCGGCTGAGGTTTTAGGTTCTACTGATCAGTTCCTAGTAGATACAGGAGCGACACGTAGTGCATTGTCTAGGTACTTGGTTCCGGGGGCTCCCCCATCCGGCTCAGTGGTTACATCGGTAGGGTTTGACGGTACACTCTCCCGAAGCCCTCTTTCACAGCCCCTTATATTTAAGGTTGATTCTTTTTCTGCGCCCTGTCCGTTTCTGCTTGCTCCGTATACACCGGATAACATTATGGGCCTTGATATGTTAAAGCACTTTAGGGCTACGATCCGCTGCTCCCCTGAGGGTGTGAGGGTGATCTTAAATGACAACTACCCCCGGTCAGAGCGGATGTGTACGATATCAGAGGATGCGTTGTTGGCCACCCTCCCTCGAGCTTTATGGGCGACTTCGGACACAGATGTGGGACAAATGGTGATTCCTCCGGTCCACATTAGTGTCCAGGAGGGGGCGGTGTTGCCGCGCCTCCCGCAGTATCGTATTTCCCAGGAGGGCGAGGAGGCTCTCATACAGATTGTGCAAGATTTGATCGCAGTGGGAGTAGTGGAAGAAGTTCCCTATAATATCTGTAACAGTCCGATTCTCCCTATTCTGAAAAAGGACACGGATGCAAAGGTCTATCGGTTCATAATTGATTTGAGGGAGGTAAACAAGATCGTGATACCTCAGTACCCGGTGGTTTCCGATATCACGACGTTGCTTACCTTGGTCCCGCCTATGGCAACCGTGTTCTCAGTGATTGATTTGAAAAATGCCTTCTTTTCCATTCCCATTCACCCTGATAGCCGATATCTTTTTGGGTTTACATTAAATAATAGATCTTATCATTTCTGTAGGATTCCCCAGGGCTATACAGAAAGCCCTAGCATTTACAGTCAGGCTTTGAAACGACAGTTGGATTCCTTTGTCTTACTCGAGGGGGTCGCCCTCATTCAATATGTCGATGACATCTTGTTGGCGGCTGACACCCTGGAGCTGTGTGAGAAAAGCACGCTATCCTTACTTTCCTTTTTAGCCTCCCACAATCATAAGGTATCTCGGAAGAAATTGCAATTCTGTAGACCAAAGGTGACTTATTTAGGTCACCTTTTGTCTAAGGAGGGGCGTGCACTCACACCAGATCGTATCCAAGTAATTTTGGACACACCGAGACCATCCACGCAGAAGGATGTGCGTGCATTTTTGGGCCTTGTTTCTTTTTGTAGACAGTGGATATTGGGGTTTTCACATATAGCTAAGCCATTACTAGCGCTTTTGACAAAAGGCACGCCTATCCCAATCCCTTGGTCAGATGAGTGTGATGCTGCTTTTCAGCAACTGCGACAGGCCCTTTGTTCAGCACCAGTGTTAGGGACCCCTGATTATGCAAAACCCTTTTCGTTGTATGTGCATGAGAAAGATGGATGTGCATTGTCAGTTTTAGTGCAGATGCACGGCGACAAGCAGCGCCCTTGTGCATACTTTTCGGCTGTGCTTGATCCTGTCGCCCGAGCATTACCAGGGTGTTTTCGCTCGGTAGCGGCGACAGCTGTGTCAATACGCCAAAGTGAAGGAATTGTGTTGTCCCATAAATTGTTGGTGTTAGTCCCTCATGCTGTGGATGCCCTGCTTAATCAAACAAAGACGCAGCATTTGACCAGTGCCCGCTTAACGGGATATGAGTTGACGCTTTTGGCTCCTCATATTACATTGAAAAGGTGCGTGACATTAAACCCGGCCACATTGTTGCCATACCCCGAGACCCAGCCTGAGGCGCAGAAAGCGCATAATTGTATTCTTGTGACTGAGGAACAAACAAAGGGTCGTATTGATCTCCAGGATACGCCCTTTCTAGATGTAGATGGAGAACTGTGGGTGGATGGATCCTGTCTGAAGCTACCAGACGGTACGACTTCAGCAGCGTATGCAATTACCACATTACAAACGATAGTGGAGACTGCACGCATACCACAGAAATCAGCTCAAGCAGCGGAACTGATAGCATTAACACGAGCATGTGAGCTCAGTACAGGATTATGTGTGAATGTTTATACAGATAGCCGCTATGCCTTCGGAGTAGCGCATGACTTCGGCCTACTCTGGAAGGAGAGAGGGTTTTTAACGTCACATGGAGTACAGATAATGCATGGAGAGTTAGTTCATAATCTTTTAACTGCATTGACATACCCAAAGAAAATTGCTATCGTTAAGTGTAGCGCCCATAGGAAAGTGGTTGATAAAGTTGGAGAAGGGAATGCGTTAGCGGATCGAGTAGCACGGGAGACTGCGATGCAGCCCGGTACTACTGCCATGTATGTAGTAAAATCACAGGTGGAGAGATGGCGTGATGCGAAGGAGGAAGTGCGAGAAATGCAAAGGACCGCTTCTGATAAAGAGCGGGAGAAATGGGCTAGCGAGGGAGAGTTGGATGATGAGGGTTGTTGGAGAAATAAACAGATGGATAGATGGAAATTACCCACGGCCTTTGTACAACCTATGGTTCAGATGGCACATGGGCTAGCACATGTTGGAGCTTCCGCAATTGTGAAATTGCTTACCCAAGTCTGGGAGCATCCAGAGATTGCTAGCACAGCAAAGAGGGTGGTGCAGACCTGTATGATCTGTCTGAAGTATAACCCAGGGAAAGGCACTCGAACTCCAGCAGGAGGATTTGCGACACCTACTGCACCCTTTGAGGTTCTGCAGATGGATTACATCCAGCTTGAGCGCTGTAACAATTTGAAGTATGTTCTAGTAGTGGTTTGCGCTTTCAGCAAATGGGTTGAGGCGTACCCTACGAAAGACAATACTGCAATGACCACGGCGAAGCTACTGCTAAAAGAGTTTTTCCCTCGATACGGCGTCTGTAGACTTCTGTGGAGTGATAATGGCCCTCACTTTGTAGCGGATGTTATAAAGTATGTCTTGAAGGGCCTAGGCATCACTCAGAAGTTTCATGCCGTGTTTCACCCCCAGTCTGCCGGACTAGTCGAGAAGTATAATGGTACACTGAAGCTTAAGATAGCCAAAATCCAAGCTTCAACGTCTTTGACTTGGCCAGACGCCCTGCCACTGGCGTTATTGTCGATTAGGTCAGTGCCACACTCTCGAACCGGCCTTACGCCGTACGAAATAGTATTTGGACGCCCAATGAATATTTGGGGTCCACCAAGACCTAAGGCTGTGTATGATGTACCTTGTGTAATGATGAGCGATTA
Organism: Triturus cristatus; assembly: GCF_964204655.1. NCBI lineage: Eukaryota > Metazoa > Chordata > Amphibia > Caudata > Salamandridae > Triturus > Triturus cristatus. The sequence goes on from NC_140581.1 coordinate 344,880,089, forward strand.
TCTGGCACAGTTAACGGATAACTTGGTTTCTATTCATTAACAGGTCCGAGAGGCGCTCCCTGATCGGTCTACCGGCGAAGGACATGGTCTCCGGCCTGGAGATCATGTTATGGTGAAAGTCTTCGACAGAACGAACAGTTTGGAGCCGAGATGGGTAGGACCTGAACAAGTCCTCCTTGCAACGAGGACGGCTGTGCGAGTCTCGAACCGAAAGAATTGGATCCATTCCTTGCACTGTCGAAAGGTACCGCCCGGATTGGTGGAGTCTGCCGTGCAGACCGATCAACGAGAAATCCTAGCAGCAGAGACAGAACGTGCTGCTGAGCCACGAGACACTGAGGAGCTCTTTCCGGACCACGCGACTTCTGGAAGAAGGCGATATCATCTTCGACCCAGGAAGTGAGGTTTCCAGTACCGGGACATACTGTCAGAATGGCCCTTGGGTTAGTGAAACGGAGAGCCGATGAGGCAAGGGGGGGGGATCAGCCCTGCATTAGTGTAGTGACACCCGTCTTGGCCCGCTGGTGAAGAAATCAACCACTGCCCAAGGGGAAGAGTTCTGACAGACTTTTTAGTTTCAGGAAGATATCAGGGTATCGTTTCCTTTGACATGGAGAAGAAGAAAATCCTTTGTGCGTTGGGGTTCATGCTAACAGTAGCTATTGTTGGGATAACCACATGGTTTGTGGAGGAGGTAACTCCTGCTCGGAAAACACTTGTGTTGACAACTCCGGTGCCTGAGGAGCACTACTTTTATACATTACCGTATCAAGAGTTGAAGCATCGACAATCTTACTTGAACAACACTTTCATCCAGATGCTGCATCATACCCACGTTGCTACGAACGCTACGAACTGTTGGATATGTGGGATGATGCCGGCTCATCAGAAGAAAGGAGGTACGCCATTCATACCACTCCCTTTCTCTCATAATGGCTCTTGTAGAGCATGGTACACTTTGCTTTTTGCCACTCGGAAACCGACAGTGGGTCGATTGCTTTTTAGACTTAATAGAGAATGCCATCAAGACAAGAATGGGTATCCACAAGCGAATGGGACAATTTGGGAATGGGAAGAGTACCGACCGGACAATGAATCCATTCCCTATATCTTCACGAACACCAGAGACACTGTGGGGAAGGACAAATTCGTGATCCAAGTGGCACAAGCTCAAGCGGACCTGTGTGTCCAGAGTGTGGGTTTTATCCCTGTTGGTGTCAGTGATTGCATAACTATACTGAATATTGACGGGTTGAACAACAGTACCTTCCTAGCGTCCCATAATACTTACTTTGTATGTGGAAATAAGGGTTATTACCGTTTGCCGGCTGGGTGGTCTGGGGTATGCTATGTATCATTCCTATTACCTCCTGTATTTCTAGCACCCGCGTCATATCATAAGGATTTGAAATTGTTGAATAATGTGACTGTAAATAGGTATAAACGTACTCTATCAATTGATGATGTGGATCAAACTGATACCAGCTTGCAACAGTATATTGATTTTAACTTAGGACTGTTTTTCTTTGTTGGAGCCGCTTTGAATAGTAGGAAGATCCGAAGATTAACAAGAGTGGTAGAAGCTGTGACCAATCAGACTGCTGCTGCTCTTGGGAATCTTACGGAAGAGTTACAAATAACTAGGATTGTTGCATTACAGAATCGTATGGTATTAGATGTAATGCTAGCTGATCGAGGTGGAGCCTGTAAAATTATTGGAAGTAGCTGCTGTGTGTTCATCCCTGATCATACGCCATCCGTTTATAACGCCATTAACAAGCTGCATAAAATAGCAGCTGAAATCCACACAGAAAACGGCACTTGGTCCTTTTCTGGATGGTTTTGGGCGTTGGTTACTGCCTGGGGATGGAAGGTCTTAACTGGTCTCTGTATTATTATAGCAATTCTGTTCTTTCTCTGTATGTGTGTTCAATGTGGACCATTGTTCTGTTCTGTATGCATTTCATTCTGCATTCCGGATAAGAAAGCTATTGCCGATGTTGCTCATCAGAATCATCTAGCCAAAGAGGTTAAAGGAATGATGATAATTGACATATATGATGATTTTTGGAAACCGGATGTCTTCAGTAAATGCTGAAAGGGTCGTCTGTTGTAAATTAGAACAGCAATGTGATTAAGCATTTACTGACGACATTAATGCTTTCCCTTTAGATCATGTTTTCTCCGTTATGTTGACCGAAGTTTGGACTCCATTTTGTATTGACATGCTGCCATGTGTTCACCACGAGGAGAGTCCGACCTCTGTGTTAGTTGCTCTTGTAATCTGCCTAGTAACAATCTATAAATAGCTCTCCCTTGTCCATTTGGCGCATGCCCAGACTTGACCACATCTGTTATAATTAGTCTTGCTTGACCATGTGTTTCGCGGGCTCAAGAAGTGTGTTGGCTCCGCCTATGTATTGATTCAGTATCGAGAATGACCATAAATGGTAATGTTCTTCGGCCTCATGTTGTATCCACCCACTTATGAGCCCCTCTGGTGTGTATAAAAGGGGACTGTGTACGCAAGTTCTTTGTGCTACTCCATGCAATACTGAAGAGTGTTGTGTGGATTGTAGGACCACCCTTAAGGGTTAATAAATGCTGTGTTTGTACTTTGCAGTTTCCGTGCCAACTTCCTTATAGATTCCGTTACAGGAGAGCGAACCCTTGTGTCCTGCGGGCCTAGCTGGGGCCTGTATTCATCAACCCTGGTTCTGACCTATTTGTCTGCCTTCTTTCCCAATTCTTGGTGAGAGGTCAGATCAGAGTCCACCAGGTATTGATGCAACAACTGGTTTTGGCAATTATTAAGGATCTGTTCTCTCATGATAAGATTATACAATCCCTTAAAATCAGTAACTCTACTACCAACCAGCCAACCTTCTAGAGCCTTGGTAGCACAATCAACAAAGTCAGTCCAATCCTGAGTCTTTCCTTTCTGGGTATCTCTGAACTTCAACCTGTACTGTTCAGTGGTTAAGCCAAACCCACCTTTTAATGCACTCTTCAGGGCTTCATAGTCATTAGCATCCTCTTCTCTAACAGTGAGGAGCTTGTCTCTAACTTTATCAGAAAAGGAGAGCCACAAGATTACTGCCCACTGTTTCTGGGGGACCTGTTGAACTTTACAGGCCCTCTCCATAGCAGTTATCCATTTGTGGATATCATCCCGACACTGGTAGGGAGGAACAACCTTGTACAGGTTCCTATGGTCTGGAATGTAATCTCTGCCTCTAGGGACACTGTTGCTGCCACCAGGGGTATCTAACCCCTCTTTTCTAGAAGCTCTCTGGAGCTCAAAGGCTTCTCTATCTAAGGCCAATTGCTTGGTTCTGAGGGCAAGCCTAGCTTCCTCATACTGGAGCATCTTGTACCTTCTTTCAGAGGAGGTCTCCCTATGTAAGTATGAGTTCCTCTGATGGACAGATTCTCTGTTAGAGTGAAATGAATGGTCAGATTCCCTTGAAGGGGACCTAGGCCTCTCTTCCACTCTATCAGTCCTCTTAGGGAGGATTCCTCTGTCCTGTTCAGACCTTTCAGGGTCTGGCCCTCCAATCACAGAGTCCAGGTCATCCTGATTTTCATCATCAGACCGAGACACTGTAATTGACCCACCCCCTGATCCAGATCCACCAGCTTCTAGAGCCAGTCTAAGATCATCTGCTACTAGTAGATTTATCAGGTGTTGTGTGGAGGGACTCTGTCCTTGCTTCAAGTGTCTTGCAACACACATGGCCTTCAAGTCAAAGTAGGTCATGTCCTTGTACTGAGGCTGGGTGGACCCACTGGCTCCATCCCTTGAGGACATTCTAGTGGTATGCAGTGTTGCACTACCTACACTAGTTTGGGGCCTACTGAACCTAGCTTGAGCTGTAGCAAGGGTGTGCTATCCCTTCACAAACAGCTCTACGTTCAGTAGAACTTATTGATACTAAGCTTGACTTTATATGTACCTTGAATACCTTTAGTGGTTTTCAGTTAGTAATTCAAATTGAGATTTTCTGGTAAAACAATGGCAAGCTGGAATCCCACACGCTGCCCACCAATGTGAGAAGTTGGCCTGGCATATGCTGGTCACTAGTTATAGTGGCCACCTTGCACCAGTCCAATTCAACTCTTATGGTAGATAGGTTTAAGACAACCTTTTAAAGAAAGCTATCCTAGTGGTAGCTGTGGAGAGCAGCCTTCAGGCTACATCTCAGAGGAATGTAAAGCAGCTTGTTTTACCTTATAATCTCTTGAATTACCAAATGAAAGGACACCGCACAGGTATATATATCAAATATATATGTATTCATTACTAGACACACTCTACTAATCTCTTTATGAGATTAGAAGCCAGATAGACATTCAAATGTCAACGTTTCACAATAAATTAAGCACAAAGATGGCTGGAGCCCTAGCGGCGTACCAGACCATATACTAAAAAAATGGTATAAGAATGTCGACTTGCAAAGTGACATGGCCTAGGGCCTGGGGAATCGCTGGGGCTTCACTACTGCAGTGTTAGCAGGTAAGTAACAGGCCCACGGGAGACGCGTGCAGTGTGTGAACACAGCCGCGGGTTCCCTATTGATTACAATGGAGCAAGTCGCGGTTTGATTTTTAAAGAGTACTTCGAGGAAGTCTACAAGCAAGCCACTTACAAGGTAAGTAATTCGAGGGCCAACACACACTAGGGCACCGGAGTGCACGAGTTACCTCACCCAGGGCAGCCGGGTGCATAGGTCGCGTCGCTGTTTTCTACGGAGCCCAAAGAAGACTTGCTGCTTGCGTCGACCGGTGGAATCCAAGGGTGGATTCAAGATGCTGAAGACCTGAAAATTGAAGGGACAGTGTTCAAAGTCACTTGCCAGTGACCGGTGGCCAGGAAGATGGTTGACCAAGGATGTCGGTTGATTTCAGGTCGTCGATGGGGTTTTGACTCTTCGCTCACGAGGTCCAGGAGGGATTGATGATGACCAGCAGCTGGATTCAGAGTGTCCGACAATGTTTGCAGCTGATGGCGGTATTGGCAACCGGATTGGAGTCAACAAGCCTTGGCAACTGCAAGTCTTGTGTAGACTGAAGAAAGTCGATGGTGCAGACCATCAAGGTCTGCAGGACTCACCCAGCATGGGTAAGTGAGGGCAGGCCTGGAGAAACCAGGGAAGCCCTTTGAGTTGTTAAGAAAGTCTTCGGGGGACCTGCAAGCCAACGGGCAAGGGATTGCAAAGATGCCTCTTCAGGAAATGCTTCACAGGAGCCCACGGTCACTCGAGATGGGGTAGGCCACTGATTTTCACTGCAAAATCTGCTGGAGGCTTGGGCCACAAATGGTCCAATGCACAAGTTCGTTGAATGTCATGAAGGGGTTGCACTCGACAATAGTGCACGTCCCCGGGTATTGCTGTTCCTCGTCACTCGTGGGGTCCACTCGCCACAGCTCTGCTGGGGACTCACAATGGTCATCGAGAAGTCAGGAAATCTACTTCCAGGGCAGCAGGGACTTCGAACTCCGGCAGCAGCGGGAACGTTTGCAACCGTTGATTAAGGTTTTTGGTGCCTGCCAACCAGGAGAATCACTCCTTGACTCCAAGGGAGATTCTTCTGTCTTCCAAAGGTAGTGGAACATCGAAGGGCCAGGATTCTTCTTTGTAGAGCATTGTCCAGGGTTATCTGATTTGCAATGGCAAGGTTCGCTATCTTATAGTGAAGATGTGGGAGGGACTAGCTCTATGACCACTCCTCTGTGAGGGTCAGGGTAGGAGGTGGTTACACCCACTTCCCTTTGTCCAGTTTTGCTCCAGAGCAGGGACAGGTAGCCCCTGAACCGGTTTGAGCTGGCATATGCACAGAGGAGCCTACTGCTCCCCCAGTGCAGGACTTCAAAGCACTCTAGGAGTGCCCCCACCCAGCTCCAATACACTAAATCCTGTCTGGAAGGTGGTGACACCTCCCTGTGACAGGATGCCTTTTGTTGGGCCTCCTCCACTGCGAGTTTCAGTCAGCAGCAGGAGGGCAGCTCAGTGTCTGTGCTGGTGGCATCCATTTTGTGATGCCAGGGCTCTATAGGATTTCTGTCGTTTTACATGTTGTCCCCTCTAGAAGGGTGGGTTCATGCTCCCACATCATAAACTGATGTGGGGGTATGATTCCAAGTTGTTTGACACCAAACACAACATGTTTTGATGCAGTCATTCCAAAGTTAGCATTTTAATGCACTTAAGAGTATATGGTTTAACCGCATCCACAAACAGCCATAGAGAATAGACTCAGATAGCTGCAGAGGGGCCCTGCTCACACAGAGGCACCCCCTCACATTGTAAACTACGCACCCTGCCCTCAGGATTGATAGCGCCTGCCATAGGGGTGGCTGATAGGTTTATATGTGTGTGTATGGTGAGATATAGAAACCTATATCTCTGTGAGGAGTGCTAACACTACCTCACACAGGCTGCAGTAGCAAGCCTGTGTTGTCAGATTGAGAATGCTTCCCAGGGGTGGCATAATACATGCTGCAGCCCCTGGTAGGCCTGTGAAGTACCTATGCCCTAGGTACCTAAGGTACCATATACTAGGGGCTCATAAGTAAGGGTGGGCGTAGTTCGCGAAGTAGCACTTCGCGAAGCTACGCAAAGTGAAGTTCGCACTACGCGAGCTACGCGTAGCACTTCGCGAACTGCGTAGTAACATGTTCGCACTGTGCAAGATGTTGTTTTCAATGATTGCACAGTGCGGACAAGCAACCGGCACTGTGAAATCATTGAAAATGGCATCTTGCACAACGCGAACTGGTAGTTTCTCATCGCGAGCGGTCGCGAGCATACGCGACCCCTCGCAATGAGAAACCTGACCTCCTCGCGTTGGGAATCTCGCCGGGAGGTTTATTTTCCATGCTCGCGATCGCCAACTTGATGTTGCTGATCGCGAACAAGGAAAAAGTCTCGCCGGGATTTCATTTTGCTTGCTCGCGGTCGCCAACTTGACGTTGAGGACCGCGAGCAAGCAAAAAATGACCGCAGCACTATGCAACACTACGCTACGCGTGTTCGCACTGTGCTACGTGCAGTTCGCGTAGTGCGAAGTAGCGCGAACTTCGCAAACTTCGCGAGCGTAGCGTAGTGCTTCGCCCAGGCTTACTCATAAGGTACCACAGTATCCAATCACTAGTGCATCTAATATGCACACCAAGTCGTTTAGAGAGAACAGAGAGACTGGGGCCCTGATTAGCAGGGACCCAGCCAGACTATAGCCAGAAACTAGTGTATACATCAGAAAAAAAGTGGGGACAACATAAGTGCAGATCCTACTCTCTCTCCTACACACACCTACCCCAATGTAATATTGACTGGAGTGGGAATAGTAAATTATTTATGTTTAGTGTCCAACACATAGGTTAAATTAATACATATTGGAGTGGTACTAGTACATTAATTAAGTTTAGTTTCCAGCACCTACCCTAATTTAATACTGACTGGAGTAAAAATAGTAAATTAATTAACGTTAGTGTCCAGCACCATACTGACTGGAGTGGGAATAGTAATTTTTTTTAAGTTTAGTGTCCAGCACCTACCCTAATTTAATATTGACTGGAGTGGGAATAGTACATTAGTTAATTTTACTGTTTAGGGGCCGATTCCGATTCCAGCCGCAAAACGAACCGACCGACCCGGAGCGAATACCGACCGACACGGACCAGCGCCGTACGACCTGTGCAGTACGATGCAACGCGTGTGAATTACAACCAACATGTACAGAATACAAACCGTACGACCGAGCAGTAGGGAAAATAGTGATCCGGCCGGAAAACCGACGTGAACTGACCGACACGAACCTGGAATGAAGCCGACCGACCCGTACCCGCGATGTACGATTTGCGCAGTACGATGCAATGAGTGTAAAACCAGACCGACTCGCACGGAGAACAAGCCGCACGACCAACACACACAAGTAATAGAGTTTGCCGCGACCGACGCGTACCAAACACAGAAGATAGGCAGCGTGAACGAGGCGGAGAAGCCCGCACGAGACAACAGCAGCGTCCGTTTCCGTCACATGAACGTCTCCTTCATGCCTACAAAACACAAAGGAAAAACAGACAAAAAAAGGACCAAACAAGCAATGACAAAGCCAATAAATATCAAATAAAAAAAAACCTGGGACAAAGACACACCCACAACTCCAACTATATAAAGGACTACAATCACTACCATCATCCCTTGCAAACAGGAGACAAAGCCAGCAGCAAACACCAGTATACAGCAACCACAGACACACTCACAACTCACCCATCACACAACTCACCAACCATCAGCACCTCATACAAAAGCACACACACATACACCCAGCAAAACCAACACCAACCCACCATCACTTGCACCCTCACACACACATCCCTCACCACCACCACCCATCACCATGCCTCCAAAGAAGAATCCAAAGTTCACAGATAGTGAGTTAGAAGTGCTGGTAGACGAGATCATCAGAGTAGAGCCACATTTGTTTGGTACATTGGTCCAAAGGACCCCCATCTCACAGAAAACCAAGATGTGGGCGAGGATTGTGGACAAGGTGAATGCCCAAGCACCAGCAAGGTGCACAAAGGACGATATCCAGAACAGGTGGTATGACGTGCTCAGGAGGGTCAAGAAACTCATCGAAAAAGATCACCCCTGAGTCAGTGCACCGGAGGGGGCCCTCCTGCCAAACCAGTCTACTTCAGGACCTGGGAGGAGAAGGTGCGGGACATCCTACCACTAGAGAGCGTCCATGGCCTAACAGACATCCCAGAGCCTGGTGAGTACACAAACAACATACCCAAGATTGTGTGGCAAGGGGACAGTGAAACCATGCACCGCAAGCAAAGCTACACTAACCAGTAGATAATCAGCCCAAGATGTGTATGCCAGTCAGACAAACACAATACCTGCCATCTCAGAGTGACTGGGAACTGTGTCATGACATGCACCAACCTACAAACAAATAGAGCAAGCCAGTGGCACTAAGCCAAACAGACCCTGCCAGACAGTTTGACACCACAAACACACCACCTCACAGTGCAGCTGACTGTCAGGAAGGAATAGCGGGGGTGCAGGTGAAGTGAGTGTAGTCAAAAGCATGATGGGGCCTGTAGTCACAGATCATGCTTCCCCTCCTGATTGGCCCATCAAGACCTCTCTGAAACATGCCCTCACCACAGGGAGTGGAAAATGACTGACAAGATGGCTGACACTGGCTCCTACTGTGGGGAGCACAAGGCCCTGCTAGGGCTTGTGTGCAAATCAGAAGCAGGACACCACTGACTGACATCCTGAAAGACAACTTGCACGCCCTACAATGGAAGCACGTTTCATGATGGGAAGGAGGACTGACAGCCCTGACCATACTTATCAGCATGGGGAGACCCCCTCAACACAAACTCTACACAACTCACCGGGTACAATGCATTGACACACACCTCATTGAAATGTCAGCAAAAGATACCCCTACTGGGTGCTGCTGTGTGAAGCACAGGGGCTCACTTTGAACTTGTAGCCGAACAAACACCAGGATGTCACAGTCAGCCATAATGCCATTGCTGTCACACCCCCTCACAGGGAAGCAGAGTCAAGAGGGAGGAATTATGGGCATGCTAGGAAGGGGGGTGTAGCCCAGAGTATGATGGGACTCACAGTCACAGACAACCTACACCCACCCTCTTGGCCCAGCAAGATCAAACTGAACCATACTTGCCTCACAGGGAGTGGGAAGGGACTGACAAGATGTCTGACACTGGGCTCTGTTGTGGGGAGCACAAGGCCATGCTGGAAATGGCCAACAACAAACATCAGTACTTCACAGTCAGCCATCTTGCCACTGCTGTCACACCCCCTCACAGGGAAGCAGAGTCAAGAGGAAGGAAGTATGGGCATGCTGGGAAGGGGGGTGTAGCCAAGAGTATGATGGGACTCGCAGTCACAGACAACTTACACCCACCCACATGGCCCAGCAAGATCAAACTGAACCATACTTGCCTCACAGGGAGTGGGAAGGGACTGACAAGATGTCTGACACTGGGCTCTGTTGTGGGGAGCACAAGGCCATGCTGGGAAATGGCCAACAACAATATCAAACTCTGTCCGTGACAAGCTGGGAAAAAGCAATGTACAGGCAGGAATCTGTTCGAAAAGTAGAAAATGTCATGTTTGTGAACCAAAGATGCATGTAGAAACATAAATCACATTGTGCGTCTCTTCCAAACATAGGTGGTGCTGGGCACCCAGCACCAAATGATGAGGATACCCAGTCCCAGACTCTGGTGAACACTGAGCTCTCTGGTCTGACTCTCTCACTGTCCTCTTCGGATGACGACGACCAACCTGGCCCCTCCGGTGTGAGGCATCATGCAGCACCAGCAGCATCAACATCTGCCCCCCCTGTACCCACGCCTCCAGCATCTGTACACCGACAGGGCACCCCCGCCAACACGGACAGACCACGGCCAATCAACACCCACAGCACAGGGACACAGGACCCCCTGGAAGCTACAGCAAACACCACCAGCAACACCACCCAAGGGGTCCTAGTGTCACCTGTGCGTCCCGCCGCTGGTCCTGCCCGTGTGGAGAGGGGTGCAGGGAGGGGGGGGGGGGGCACAGGGCACGCCTTGCAGAGGGGTCTGGACTGCATGATGACCCCCACCTGGAGGCCAAGTGGGATGACATTACTGCAGTGCATCGTGCCATACTACAATGCCTCCGCCAGATCAACACCAACCTGTCCACACCCCCCTGTGTGCCCACAACATCTGTCACAACACCATCTGCCAGCGCCACAGGGAGGGAGGAGGACTCTGGCGGAGAGTCCCCTGCACCGCAGAGGCCTGCACATGAGGATCCCCCCCCCCGGAAGAAGAGGGGTCGTCCGAAGAAGGACATGTGAGAGGCAGATGTTCCAGCACATCTCCCAGGGCTTCTAAACCTGTTCTGGACAATGTTCTTTGTGCGCAAACCGTTCACCTTGTCCAATCGCACACAAGTCGCCCACATGACATGGAGGGTTCATGTTGGGCCAATGTATCAGATGACTGTGGACTTTACTATGGACATTACATCTACCAGCACTTCCAACTCCAATGTGAAATTTGGATTCCCAAACCACTGTACAGCACCCACCACCCTGTGCACTTCCCTCACACATGTTTGTAAATAAACTCACCAGTACACCATACTTGCCTCTGTTGTGATTCCAACTTGTCATGTGTCCTGGAGATGTCGATCTGCTACACAACAGAGTGCATGCCAAATACTGCAACAATGTGACCAATGTAAGGTGAGTCATGGGGATGTGACACATGTGAGGGAGATACACCACTATGGCAACACAAAGCATACCATGGCCATGTTACTCATCACAAACTGATGTTGACCTGAAACGCATTGGCATGCACAGACACAACACCAACCCCAGTCAGTGGTAACAAGTCCACAGGTGAGGTAAGCAGATGTCACTCAGATGTGGGAAGACAGACAACGAACATAACAAAGCATATCACAGGTCCATCACACATCAGCAACACGTTTATTCCACACCGGTTGCACGGTAATTCCACTTAATAGTGGACACACGCTCCCAATGTGTTGGAGAATGGAAGTCCAGGGATGTGTGGTACATCAGTTGATGGGAATTGTCAACTTCCACACTGGTGTTGACTTCTGGGTGTTGGGGGTCAGTGTTGACAACACAACAGGCAAAGTACCCTGGGAAGGACAGACAAGATACAGTCAAAAGCACAGAAGAACATGAGAGAAATGCAATACACATGCACAAAACATGTTGCAAGACACCTACACAAACACTAGTTAGCAGTACTACCCTATTGTGGAGTACACACCACCTGAATGGACACATCACAGCACGCATCCAGTCAAGTGGCACACAGACACACTCAGACAGCAACAGAGCTGGCACAACACATTCCAGGCTACCTCCATACATTCACATAACAACCATGGAAACTCACATTCAGGTGAAGAAGTTGTTGATGAGCTATGAGCGTACGTCACCATCATCTTCATCATCACTGGCATCTTGGCCCAGGCCGGGATCCTCCACAGGTGCCGGACGTTGGTCATCGTCATCCTGGATGAGAGGCACCTCCTTCCGCACCGCCATGTTGTGTTGCATGCAGCAGACAAGGATTATTTTGCACACTTTTGCAGGCTCATATGGGAGGGCCCCGCCGGTCTTGTCCAGGCAGTGAAAGCGGCTTTTCAGGAGGCCAAATGTCCGCTCAATCACCCTCCTATTCCGACCATGTGCCTCATTGTAGAGCAGCTCGGGTGGTGTCACAGTGTTCCTGAGGGGTGTCAGCAACCATGGCGTGTTGGGGTATCCGGAGTCACCTACACACACAAAAATGAACAAGTAGCTGAGTTTTGTAGGAGTGCGGAATACAACATTGACAAACACACAGAAAGAGTAACAGTCAGTACACACGACAAGCCAGGCATGCTGAGCTGGCATCTGTGACATCAGCGTTGCAATGAGACTATTCCTCATAATGTAGGCATCGTGTGCAGAACACACATGTGTGATTGACATGTCAGCAAGACAGACCACCAGAGTATTGATTGAATGGTAGTGCTTCCTGTTACGGTATGCCTGCTCATGTGCCTGTGGTGGTATCAGGGCAACATGTGTCCCATCAATAGATCCGATGACGTTCGGCATCCTCCCCAGTGTATAAAAGGCATCCTTTATTTCAGGAAGTTCAACTGGGCTCGGGAACTTGATATACAACATCCCCTCCAAGACATTGCGTAGCACCCGACTAAACATCGTTTGCGACATCCCACCAGCAGTAGCCACAGTGTACTGGAAGGTACCAGTAGCAAAGAAGTGCAGGGCTGCCATCGCCTTCACCTCTGGGGTCAGTGCTGTAGGGTATGTCCGGCCAGGTAGCAGATGTGGCGCCAACTACTCCGCCAACTCCGCAATCAGTGGCCTGGTGAAGCGGTACCGTCTGATGCAGTCGCGTTCCTGCATGGTTGCAAGGTCTGGCAACGGCCGATGGACAGCTGGTGCCCTGCAGTACAGAGATGCACAAAGGAAGATTGTCAGTTCATCCACCCCTGTGGCAATGAACACGATCAATATCACATATTAGTTCATGACATTACACAATGTACTGAGGTGTGTGCTGTTGGCCATGGACACGTATATCACCTACAAGACCACCACCTCACATCTCAATTCCACATGTCCACATGAGTCCCATGTAGTGGAATGGCCAATCATCTGGATGTGTCACCCAACCTATGTGCTGCTGCAACGTTCCAAACACACACCACAGTGACAATTAAGGCCTCATGTCTCCCAGGCATCACAGATCTTTGCCATGCAGAAACCCAGGCTCCCTGTATTGCCACATCAACACAGCAATGGACATGGCGTAGCACGTACACACCACAATGCAAGCGTAAGTCCCACAGGTAGTGGCCACTGTTGTTCCTGCCGGCACGACATGTACGTCTCTTAGACACACACCCCATCAAGGTTGATGCATATACCACATGGATGTGGAGACTGTCACCCATTGGGAACATTTGATCAGACACATCTGAGACACAACATGCACACAGACTGTGGGTGCACATCAGTATTGTGGCTACAGGTATCACTGTGAAGTACATGCCATCACCCCCAGGACTCAGGGTGTATGTGACCTGTCCTAAACATATCCAACCTGACACTGTGTCCGTGACTCATGCCCATTACTGTCCAATTGCACATCACAGTGGTAATGTGCACAACATACAGAGGATTCTGCCCCCATGTACACGTACACAGTCTGGGAGTGGCTGCACAAAGTGCCAGCCAAAAAAACAGATGTGGCCCCCCCAAACACCCAGGGAATGCAGCATTACATGCCATGGGACACTGTGTGGCCAATGTTGTAGTGTGGTAGGTGTGCACAGGTGTCCCTGGCCAGTATATGTGTGTTGCATTCGTCACACTAATGAGGTCCGACGCGGGTGACAATGCATACGCATTGCATGGGTCATGTCCGAGCCGTGCGTACACTTTGCCATTGAATGCAATCAGGTCCGATGCGGGTGAAAATGCATACGCATTGCACGGTCATGTCCGAGCCGTGCATACGCTTTGTCATTGAATGCAATGAGGTCCGACGCGGGTGACAATGCGTACGCATTGCACGGGTCATGTCCAAGCCGTACGCACGCTTTGTCATTGAATGCAATGAGGTCCGACGCGGGTGACTATCATGCATACGCGTCGGACAGGCATGGTCTGAGACAGGCGTACGCCTTGGCCATTGAATCGTAAGGAGACTCGTGCATGTGTATATTAAAAATACGCGTTGTATAGTCAGTTGAACGAGCCGGGCGCACCCATTGGCTCCGGACTGTCATGGAGACGGATGCGGATTCCAAACGTGTACGAGTTGTGCACTGGAAATTCAGTTGGATGCCTACAACAATGTTGCAATTTCAAGTGTTCCATGAAGGTGAAGATTTGAACGATGCGTCAGGCGTGTACGAGCCGTACTTTTAAATGAATTGGCCAGATTCATAGAATGCAACCGTGTTGGACCTATCACTTGGGACACATGGCACAGATTCTGCCTCTGCAGCACAGATATAAGGCTGGCTGGCCCCCAGGGAGCTCACTTGCCTGCACTACATGCCACAGGACCACATCCCTGCTACCACTGCTGCTGTCTATGCATCCTCTGGCTCCTGCTATGGCACTTACTCTGGAGCGGGCCCCAGCCTTCACTGAGGAGGAGAACCAGGCCCTGCTGGACAGGCTCCTTCCAGAGTACAGCAAGCTCTATGGGAAACCAGGGGAGCAGGTGAGTGTGCAGTCCTCTGCCTACCTAATTATGCATGTTGTCTGACTAGCAGTACTAGCAGTGTGTACACCAGTGGCAAGCAGTCTCACTGACTACTTTCATCCCCCAAAGTGTGTAGGTACATGTAATGAATAGTTTTCCTGCTGCTAAAGTGCATTATTGCAAGCTTAAACTATCCAGGCATTATTAACATGTCCGACATGCAGGTGATTTTTCCTTCCCCATGGTTGCACTACCTGTGTAATTCATTTCCCTTTGTGATGATGAGATGTATATCCAAATGTGTGCTGCACAAATCTGGGGCATGTGTGTTAATGTACTTTTCACTTTGTCATCCTCACAGGTTGATGCCCACCAGAAGCAGGAGATATGGCTGACCATCGCCCAGGCTGTTCGTTCTGTGGGAGTCTACAAGCGCCGGATCCGCAACTGCCAGAAGAGGTGCACGACCTTTGGGGCTGGACCCGGAGGATAGCTAGAGTCCAGCTGAAGCTGTCACCTCCACGCAGGAGGGGCGGACACTGGACCCTGACTCCCCACATGCTCTGTATCCTGGCGGTGGTCTTCCCGGACCTGGATAGGCAGCTGAAGGCCAGACAGCAGCAAGAAGGGGGTAAGTCCATGCCTGATCTGTGTACTATGTCTGACATGCTGCTAGCAGTCTTTTGGCCTGGTCACACTTCCACATTACGTAGGTCTTGTAATCCAATACTCAGGTCCCTCAATTGTGTGATGCACCCTCCTCATCTGTTCCACAGGTGTGGCCCCTCCAGTCTGTTGCTTGTGTCACTAGGGCACTCTGTCCCTGCAGTCAGCTATGCTTCAGCTACCGGTCAGCATCTGTTCCCGTGACTCTGTTGTGTGTTTCATGGGTGGGTCAATTGTTTACACAATGCCTGAGATCTGACATGTGATCTGTGTGTGCCCTTGAGATGTGTACCAATTGCTGGTCTGACTCGCAACATGTGGCTGGGGTATTCCAAACAAACCCATGCAGCAGGGGACTCCAATTTTGGGGCCTCAGGAGTATGTATATCAAGTATGTCACACTTGCTTAGCCACCTGACTACTGTCCAGGGCCAAACACTGTTTCACGTAGACCTGGCCAGTCATGCCTCCTCAAGGGCATTTAGAAACACTCTGTAATCCCACTCCTGTGTATGAAATTGTAGGTTGTGCTTAGTGACATGTGCCCTCAGGTGTCTGCCTCTGTATCATTAGGGTGTGGCTTGTTGTTACGTACAACTGGGGTGTCCATGATTCAGAGGGTCAGCATAACATCTGCGATGTGACTGTGAGAGACAAAGCCTGTGTGACATATAGGTGTGTGATCATCTGACAGCGCACAATGGTGTATGCAACAGTGTCCTTCATGTAGCTGGGTTACATGCATGGCAGACTGTGATGTGTTAATGTACAGGGATTTGTGTTTGCAGAGACTCATATGTATGATTTGCATGATGTGGGTCTTCTGGGTCCTGGATATTTTGTTTGCATGGGATGGGCAAGTGCGCCCGTCATCTGCAAAGTTAGCTTTACCCCTGAGCTAGGATTGTGAGTCAGTGCATATTGTTGTTGTCTGGATGCCCTGCCCCTGTGACAGGAGACAGTGTTGACTGACTTTCAGGGCATCCCAGTGCCATGGCATTTAACTTGCTATGAGTGATCCTGCATTGTTCAAGTGTGCACCATGCACCCCATTGTGGCATTGCCCATCAGGACATGAGTACATCATAGTGTGTGTGGCTGGCATGCATCCCAAGCATGTGAAATGAGTCTCTGCCCATCCCTTCATCCGGACACCTGTACTGAGTCAGTAGCAAGAGATGTGCTGTATGTATAGTGACATACTCCTACATGTTCACTTGCATTTACAACTAATGTGTGGCTGGTGAATGTTGGCACATTGGAGTGTTAGCATCCAACATGCAACAGACATATGTGTGAAAGTCAAGGAGTGATATGTGCGCCATGGTTGATGTTGAGAATGACAATTGTCTTATCCTAAACAGTGTTGGCACTTTGATCTGTGTTCAGCTGATGATTCCAGGGCTTGCCCTGTGATGTGATGTACTCACTGTAGTGTGTGCAGTCGGTGCAGGTGACTGATGTTGTTCTCTTACTTCCTATTCCTATCCAGATACATCCACGGCCACAGGAGGGGACAGCTCCATGGACCAGGAGGAGCCACAGAGCCTTACAGGGACAGAAGGAGAGGAGTCGGGTGGACCCAGTGGCACGGAGGACGAGTGGAGCCACACAGAGGAGTCGTCAGCACCATCCCCCCCAGCTGAGGGCCGCAGCAGCTCTGAGGATGACTCCCTTGTGGAGGCGGGTGTCAGCAGCCACCAACCCTAGCAAGTGAGGCTGCCCCCGCCACCACCACCACAACCACCACCCCCCTCCCATCGGCTCCCATCCCTGAGGTCCCTGTGGGCTCCCGTGTTCATGAGCATGTCTCCTTTGTGCCAGGCACCTCACCCCCTGCCCCTGTGTCCCCTGCTGCCCTGAGTGAGGAGTCTGTGGACTTACTTCGACAGATCCATGTAGGGAAGACGTCGATGCTGAAGGTCCTCCATGCACACACAGGTCTGTTGACACAACTGGTGTCATTCATGGAGGGCATTTCCTCGGGCACGTCTGCCCTACAGAGGACCAATCAGTCCGTGGCCTCCTCCCTGACGGCAGCAGTGTCCCTTCTCCAACAGTCCCACACCCCTCCTACCCCTGCACCACCCACGATTCCTAGCACCCTACCTGTCCCAAGCACAGAAACCCCCAAACCAAGGTCTAGACGTGCACACAAGCAAGCGCAGGGGGACTGATTCCACACTCACAGGGGTTGGTTTGCAGACACACACACAGTCATCCACAACCACTCCGCAGTCCTCTGAGATCTCTCCCTCCCAGCCCCCTTCCCTTGCCTCACCTGCAATACCCCCAGAAGCTCTTCCTCTGTGACCATGGCCTCTTCCCTACCGACCCTGCAGATACTGATTACAAGGGGAATAGGAAGTCGCCGCACACAGAGGGGAGTCCCCCTCACACACGGACAGAGACCCCACCCGCAAGTCCCCCGGCGCCAGAAGAGCAAGACCCCCCCGCCACCACGCAGCTCCAAGGCAAAGTCTCCGTCCTCCATCCCCCAGGCCACCACTCCAGAGGTTCCCCCGCCACTCCCTGCCCCGGGTTCCCCCACCCACAGATACACCATCCCCAAAATGCTAAGGCCATCCCCCCCAGTACATGCTCCTCCACACCTGATCAGACAGTTAGTGCCACTGATGTGGGGACCGTGTCCCCCCGCTGCCCTGCCGACCTCACCTGTCCCCCATTCCGCTCCCATGGATGTAGGCACTACTTTGGAGTCCACGACCACCCCGTCTGACTTGGGCACTGCAGTGGTTAGCCAATCCACTCCATCTGACCTGCCCACTTGAGTTGCGCCGGCACCCACACCACCTGACTTGTGCCCCATAGTTGTGACAGCACCCACCACTTCAGTCAGCTCCACTGCAGTTGCAAGTGTCTCGCCTGCATCCCCCACCTCTTCACTGCCTCCTTCGGCTGCGCCCTGATCCTGTCCCTGCGGTGCCTGGCCTGCCCCCATGTATGCCCCTCCGAGGGGATGACCCCGGTCCTTAGCAGTGCAGGCAAGCAAGGTGTGACAGTTGTCACTCTAATTCACTCCTTGGCATTTGGACATGGACTGGCCATCGGCCTTTTGTTTGCACAGACGTTTAACTTTTAAAATGCTGAATAAAGCTTTTTTCTTTCTCCCTGTTAACTAGATTTAGCTGTACATTATGTTGATGATGTTTAACATGCCCTTGCACCTGCAATGCTTTGTTTACAATGTTGAATACTGATGTGTTGCTGTGAGGTACTCCCTGTGGTCCATGAGATATGTATCCTATTCTATTGGGTATCCATGTCATCCTTTGCAGCTACCTGGGTGTGTCAGGATCAACTATTTGTGGACATCTCTCTGTGAGCATTTCATTTGCATGGTCACATCTCTGGCTTGCACCCATGCACATATGATGTGCTTCCCATTGTCCAATTTGTCACTTCCACATACTTTGTGCTCATCAACACTGGACCAACCGGTGTGGGCATCACTGTAATAGGAGCAACTGGGTCCTCTGTGCAACTTGCTAGA
The DNA here is from genome assembly GCF_964204655.1 of Triturus cristatus. Taxonomy (NCBI): domain Eukaryota; kingdom Metazoa; phylum Chordata; class Amphibia; order Caudata; family Salamandridae; genus Triturus; species Triturus cristatus. Next base: position 344,899,093 of record NC_140581.1, read on the forward strand.
CATATGTTTTGGGTATGTGCAGATGACTTAGGGGAGACTCATGTACCCAGGCTATTGTGACCAGAGCATTCATTGTATGGTAACTGATGGCTGACTGACCAAGTGTTCTGCAGACATGAGTGAGACTTGCGGTGAATATGTTTGGCACAGCCGAGCTTTCACAGGAGTTGGGTCCCCTCAAGTAAGTGTGTTGTCCAGTGACATGGCCTGGGCCCATGGTGTGTGTTGTATGAGCATGTGTGTGTGTCCACATCCCTGTTCATACACAGACAGTGTTCCCTAGATATGTTCCTGTTGTTGATGCTTGCTGAGAGGTACTGGGTTCATCCCACTACTTTTCCAATGGGCTACCAGATGTGTGGGTGCATTACACACTACTGTTAATTGGTGTATCATCATTGGGATTTGTCAGTTCTGAGTGGTGATGATGTTCTCAGACACAGATGGGACACAGTCAGGGTTCCTCAAGGCACCTGTTTATTTGCTAAATCATGTAGTTGTCCCTAGGTGGTAGCTTTCAGTGACTGAGACATTTGTATGTGTGTGTGATTGCTCCCACCTGTCGGGTTCATGGCTGCGATGCTTGCAGGTGTCAGCATGTTTGCCTTGTGGTTCTCCTTGGCTTCTGCATTGTCCTGGGACTGTGGCAGGGATTCTGGAGGTTACGTGAGCTTTGAGGTCATGGCCATGTACCGCATACTGTGCAGTATATCTGTAATTCCCCAGGGTTGTAAACTGTCCTTGTGTGATGTGTCTGTGCACCTTAGTTCCTCCCAACATTCCTGTGTTTGTCATGGGTGCATGTGCAATGTCACCTGTCCATGTGGGCTTCACAGATACACATTGTTGCAGTTCAGGGTATGTGGTGTTGAGGGTGAACTGATGTGAATGTTTGCATGGATGGTCCCCTAGCTCCCGTTTGTCCATTGATGAGGGGCCATGCTGAGTGATTTGTGTTTGTGTATGTGTGATGTATGTTTGTGGAACAGGACACATGTCTGGGTTTCCCAGTGTGTACGATATCTGCCTTTGTCATCACAGTGGAGGTGTCATGCATGCTTGTGTCACCCCAATGTCTGGTCCCTGGGGGTAGTGCTGTTATGTGTCAGTCTCTTGCTGTGTTAGTTGGTGTTCATTCCAGCTTGTGTCACATGTGTCTGTTGTGCTCCCTCTTATCTCCCAATGCCTGATTGCCCACTGAGGGTGTCCCAAAATTGGTTTACTTTTGTATGGCACTGTGTCCACATCTGTGTCACTGTGGTTCTGCCCCCCTCATGTGTTGTGTAGTTGCCTGTGGATACTGTGACACACACACACACACATGCTGTGTCAGATGTGCAGTGTGAGTTTGCCTGTTTGTGCATCTGCACCAGTGCATTGGTATTGCTGTTGTGGGCCTTTGTCTGGATGCTGTTTCTGTGATTTTGCATGCTGTCCTTGTGAGTCATATCACATCATTGTGCACATTCATCCTGGTTGTCAGATGCCATTGCTGGCATGGAATGTGAGTTTGTGAGCTGACACCTACAGTCTACACATGTTATTTTGATTGGTGTGTCTATTTTCGTGATGTGTGCATGCTTAGTGATGGTCACTTCTGCTCTTGTGTCATTGTACACTGTATGCATTGTCAGCCCCCATGTGTGGTGCTTGTCTGCACATGGCCATGAGTGTGTCATGTTTTCACAGCACTGTTAGCCTCACCACATCTCTGTGTGTATGGGACACAACCACTTGTTTGCCCCAGAAGTGTTTAATGTGTTGGGAGCAGGGATCATACATGCTGTTTGTTATTTGCAGCTTTGACCATGATGATATTTACCTTTTGGTCACTGTGATGAGGGGGGTTTTAGTCCCCATCACCACAATGCTCAACATCTGCTGCATTTTGGAAGCCCACACTTAACTTCTGTTCTACACAGTGAGGGGGTGTTCTTTTTACATTGCCACAGTGCTATGGTGATGCTTGCCTTGTGTATGTCACACTCATGTGTTGGTCACACATGTGCTTTTACTTACATTGTATGTACGTGGCCATAATCACTGGTATGGGCATTTGTCACAGATTACACACTGTTGACATGATGTTAGGGGGGATGTATTTTGCGGACATACCTGATGTTGGAGTATGCTGGATGTGTTGCACATCACCCATCCTATGGCTGGGGGTGGCAGGGGTGATGGGCAACAGGTCCCCTGGCAATAGTGATGGGCAACTGGTCCCCTATGGGTGGGGTGGCAGTAGTGATGGGCAACATAAGCCCTATGGCTGGGGGTGGCAGGGGTGATGGGCAACATAGTCCCTATGGGTGGGGGTGGCAGGGGTGATGGGCAACAGGTCCCCTGTGAGTGGGGTTGGCAGGGATGATGGGCAACAGGTCCCCTGTGAGTGGGGGTGGCAGGGGTGATGGGCAACAAGTCCCCTGTGAGTGGAGGTGGCAGTAGTACTGGGCACCATAAGCCCTATGGGTGGGGGTGGCAGGGGTGATGGGCAACAGGTCCCCTGTGACTGGGGGTGGCAGGGGTGATGGGCAACATGTCCCCTGTGAGTGGTGTTGGCAGTAGTGCTGGGCAACATAAGCCCTATGGCTGGGGGTGGCAGAGGTGATGGGCAACAGGTCCCCTGTGAGTGGGGGTGGCAGGGGTGATGGACAACAGGTCCCCTGTGAGTGGGGGTGGCAGGGGTGATGGGCAACATAGGCCCTATGGGTGGGGGTGGCAGGGGTGATGGGCAACAGGTCCCCTGTGAGTGGGGGTGGCAGGGGTGATGGGCAACATAGGCCCTATGGGTGGGGGTGGCAGGGGTGATGGGCAACAGGTCCCCTGTGAGTGAGGGTGGCAGGGGTGATGGGCAACAGGTCCCCTATGGGTGGGGGTGGCAGTAGTGATTGGCAACTGGTCCCCTATGGGTGGGGGTGGCAGTAGTGATGGGCAACATAAGCCCTATGGCTGGGGTTGCAGAGGTGATGGGCAACATAGTCCCTATGGGTGGAGGTGGCAGGGGTGATGGGCAACATGAGCCCTATGGCTGGGGGTGGCAGTAGTGATAGGCAACATGAACCCTATGGCTGGGGATGGCAGTAGTGATGGGCAACATAAGCCCTATGGGTGGGGGTGGCAGTAGTTATGGGCAACAGGTCCCCTATGGGTGGGGGTGGCAGGGGGGATCGGCAACATAAGCCCTATGGCTAGGGGTGGCAGGGGTGATGGACAACATAAGCCCTATGGCTGGGGGTGGCAGTAGTGATGGGCAACATAAGCCCTATGGGTGTGGGTGGCAGTAGTGATGGGCAACAGGTCCCCTATGGGTGTGGGTGGCAGGGGTGATGGGCAACATAAGCCCTATGGCTGGGGGTGGCAGTAGTGATGGGCAACATAAGCCCTTTGGGTGGGGGTGGCAGGGGTGATGGGCAACAGGTCCTCTATGGGTGGGGGTGGCAGTAGTGATGGGCAACAGGTCCCCTATGGGTGGGGGTGGCAGTAGTGATGGTCAACTGGTCCCCTATGGGTGGGGGTGGCAGTAGTGATGGGCAACATAAGCCCTATGAGTGGGGGTGCCAGGGGTGATGTGCAACATAAGCCCTATGGGTGGGGGTGGCAGGGGTGATGGGCAACAGGTCCCCTATGGGTGGGGGTGGCAGGGGTGATGGGCAACATAAGCCCTATGGGTGGGGGTGGTTGTGGTGCTGGCCATGCAAACCCTATGGTGGCCTGTTAGTGTCCAGGATGTTGCTCCCCTGTGTGTGTGTGCCATTTTGCGGGTACGTGTCATTTGTTTATGTGGTAGGTGTGTGTTGGACTTGGCCCTTCTGGCAGGTTCACCCCTAAACTTTTTGCGATTACCTTAGCTTTTTTTCCCTATGTTGTGTGAGTGGTTTTAGGCCTCTAGGCTCTTTTACACTGTGTCCTAGTGGAAAGTGCGTGCGCGCTGTTACATTTAATGACCTGCCCTCCCATAGGAATGCATGGGGAATGTATGTGTCCATGGTAGTTCCGGATGCGTGGGGAGTGCAGGGTCGAGTTTGGTATGTGCGAACTCGTGAGAGTGAATGCTGCGCAATGATGTGTGCGGCGTTACTGTGTCTAGTATAGAAGTGCCACTTCTAGACGCTGGCATAAATGTGAAGTGACTGTCTGGCGTGTGATTGGCTGGTGTGCCTGGCTCCAGGAGTCAGGATGGGTCTGCCCCAGTGGTGAGTGGAGAGATCTGCATGTTGATGAGTGGGAGGAGTACACCTGGGACCTGAATAGGGCTGGGCTTTCCCCACACAATGCTGGCTCCGCCCCCTGTGGTGCGACTGATGACCCTGGCCTGTTCTGTGAATAGGGAGGGGCTGAGCAAAACAAAGTGCTCAGGAACCAGTTGCATCTGGTTCGCCCCTTCCCTGCACCTTGAGACAAAGGAAACCTGTGTATAAAAAGGGGCTGTGACCCCATCTAAAATGTTCTTCTTCTGATCCTAACTTGAGGGGGGCCCGCTGCTGCTGGGCGCCAGAAGAGACCGCCACTGGGGACTGCCTCCCTGCTGGAGTGCCCTGTGAGCTGGCCCCTGGGCCCAGTCTTTGCCCCCCCTGCATCCTGAAGGGCTTCCCCTGGACTTGGAGCTTTGCCTTTTGATTGGGAGAAGCTCTCCACTTATTGATCCTGGACTTTGGGCTTCCCCCCTAGTCCTGGGGGGGGCGTTCTGCTCCTACCCTGAAGAGCGCTTTATTTCTAAGTGGGAAGAGCGCTTTGTCCCTGCCCTGAGCTGTTCTGAGGAGCTCTGCCGTCGTTTGGCCTGCAGCGCGGTCGATGCGGAGGGAATCCTGAGCGTGGGGTTCCCCCCTGTGCTGCCGACCGGCGGGAGCCCACCCCGCTTATTGCGCCTCATCGCGGGTGCCCACCCCACTTATTTAATTATTTTTGCTTGTAAGCGGGAGCCCACCCCGCGACTTCGCCCGTGGTTGACGCGGGTGCCCACCCCGCTCTTGATATATACAAACGAGGGTGCCTACCCCTCTTGCCGCTGAGGAAAATTCACCGCCGCGGCCCGAGCCGCACACTGAATTCCCTCCGGGCCGCTGCCCAGCCCGACCCGGAAGGCACGAACTCCATGGGCGGGGCTTCCGGGAAGGGAAGCCCCGCGAGAAGAGGGTCCACACTGACGGAGAGGAAAGAAGACGGGAGAGGACGGGAGCCTACCCCGCCTCCCCGAGTGCCCCTGCAGAGTCCCGGGTCCCAGGAGGAGGCCCGGGTGAATACGATGACACCGCCGCAGAGAGGAGGTGCCGCAGAGAGGAGACGCCGCCTCCCAGGCAGTCGGTGAGTGCGGGCGTCCCGGCGGGTCACTCCTCTGCTACGTGCAGAGTTTTCTCTGTTCTCGAGCCCCCGAGAGGCTCCAACATCGGGGGGCATTCCTTGCGGGAGAGCGGCCCCGGATGACAGCGGGCCGCCCCCAGGACTAAGGCTCATTTTCCCCGCTGCCCTGCCTGACAGTGGGTAGCGGCAGCGCTTTGGGGGCATGAGTTGCTAAGAGCTCCCGTCCGCTCCACCGAAGGGGGCATTATTATTCCAGAGCCTGTGAGGCTCCAACGTCTGAGGGCATTTTTCACTTAGAGTCCCAGAGAGGGGCTCAGGGGGCACGCTAGTGCCCAGGCTCATTTTTCCCAGCTGCCCAGCACTTAGTTGGCAGCTGCAACGTTTAGGTTGTGCCCCTGTGCCCTGTTGCTTACGCTGCTTTGGCAGCCCAGCCCTGACACTTTGGACAAAGGGCGTTTGCGCCCCTGAGAGGCCAAGTTGGCCTGGGGACAATTTTCCTGTGTTGTGCCCTCACCTAAAGCACATGGTTATTCTTACCTGTGTATGTTTGCACAATGTACATTACCTATGCGATGTTATTCTTAACTGTGTCTATGCGTAGGAGATTGTTTTGCTAGTAGAAATTATGCTAGTGTGTTCAGGGTTCCCTGCGTGATATATGCCTAAGGTGTTTAGGATTGCGTAGGGTGCACTTACCTTTTACCAGTGGTTACTGGTTGTGCGCTACATTTATTATTTGGTCTACATTTCTACATTTACAATTTGGTGATTTGTGGTGATTCTGACAGTGGTCCATGTGGCCCTGTCTTGTGTAAATAGTCCCCTGTAAATTCCGCCCAGTGCCAGTTGGCACAGTGTAAATTGTGTGAATATTATCTAATGTGTTTTGGTATAATACAAAGGCTATTTTTATATATAACCTTGTGTGGAGTTTCTTTTGTGGTGGGCCTTGGGTGTTGTTGCTGGGTGCGCGCGCAAACGCTTTACACATTGCCTCTGGGATAAGCCTGACTGCTCGTGCCAAGCCCAAGGGGGTGAGCAGGGGTTATCTTTGGCGTGTAACTTCCTTGCCCTGACTAGAGTGGTGGTTTCTGCCTGGCTTTGGCGCAAGCCCTAGCCAAGCAGAAATCCCATTTCTAACATTGGTGATCAGCGGTGGGATTAGGACTTGCGTTTGCGACTGGCTGCACTACAAAACTCGGCATTTTAGATAATCATGTGTTTGGGGATTATTGTTCTGAGGTTTATTTTTTAATTCTTCTCCTAAAAAGTGTCATTTTTTGAATTGTGTACTTTTGCTTCAGCTCAGACACCTAGGTCTCTTTTGTTGCACGTGTCCCTGAGCGTCCTGCCAAAATGGAGTCTGCTTTGAATATCTGTGGTCTGTTTAGATACAGTAGGGGGGAGTTGGTTGAGTTTTTTGAGGAGAGAGATGTAGCAGTGAGTGGGTCAGACTCCCAGTCAAAACTTAGGGAAAACCTGATCCAATGGCAGAAGGATGAATGGGAACGTGAGCGCAGTGAGGAGGAGAGGGCCGGGGCCGCATGCCAAAAAGGTGTTGGGTCTGAAGGGAGCCCTGAAGAATCTGACAAGGAGGAAGAAAGTGACAGGACAGGGACGCCAGTAGATAGTGAAGACCCCATGGAAAGGGAGTCCCTTGCTGGGTCCAGTATCGGGTGCCGCGCCCCATGCCCTTCCCTGTCCCCAGAGGAGTGGGTAGATAGGAGGGAAGAAAGGGAGCATCAGCTGGCTTTAGAGAAACTCCAGAAGGAGAGCTATGAGCATATGGAAGCTCCGAAATTGGACTTGGAGCATAGGAAGTTAGCCTTAGAGGAGAAAAAGGCGTTATTAGCTCAAGAGTTGAGTCTCAAGGCGTTGGGCCTTGAAGAGCAAAAGCTAGAGACCGAAAGGGTCCTAGCGCAGGAGAGGATGGCGGAGGCTGAGAGGGCTTTCGCCAGGGAGAAATTAGCTCTGGAGGGTAGATTATCCCCTGAGCGCAGTTGTGGTTTTCTGGATTCACCAGTAAGGGTGGGATCCAGTGGTGGCAGCGATATAGAGTCCAGTGCAGAAAAACCCGTTCCCTGTTCCCAAGAAGAGGAGTATAGGTTGAAGTTCAGGGGCAGTAAGAAACTGTCTCAGCAGTCTTGGAGGGACTTTGTGGATGAATGTGATCATGTGCTGAACGATTGGGTGATGGTTAGCACAGTAGATGATTTTGATTATGACGGGCTGTCCCATTTTGTTATCAAAGAGCACATGCTCAGCCATTGTTTTTCGGGGTTGCGCCAACACCTGTTAGAGTGTGAGTCCTCTGACCCCAGAGAGCTTGCAAGGGAAGCCGACCTCTGGGTGGAGGCCCGAGGTTCTGAAGAGGCGTTGGTGAGTGGTCCCAAATGTAGTGGCCCAGGTATCTTCCAGTCCTGTGTGGTGGAAGTGGGGCAGAATAGCCCAGCTAGGTCCCCTGATGGTAAGGAGGTTGTAGGGCCTCACCTCCTATCTTGCAGCAGTGGCAGTGAGACTGGGTTGTGTCCCGAAGTGCCCCAACCTCAGTCTCAAGGACTAGATGGTTCCGGGAGGGAACACCAGGTAGGGAGCCTAGTATGTCTGGGTGGACCGTCCGTGTAGGGAAGTCCCCCCGTGTTGGGTGAGCTGGGAAGGCCTGTAAACAGGCCTCCATCAGTTCTGGTGTCTGGCAGTGCCACTCCAGTTGGGAGGGTACAGAAGTCCAGAGAGAGTGGTGACATGGGGCTGTGTTCCCCAGTGGAAGAGCCAGTGGGTCAGGGACCAGCCGGGAGGGCTGAGTTCTCTTGGAGTGACCATGGTGACACCACGTCTGTCCTGGGGCATCTTCACGCACTGTCAGAGGGACAGGAGGTCGTGAGCTCTGCGCCAGGCAGACTTTCACATGACAAATTAGCTATGTGCAACCATAAAGAGGGGGGTATAGGTACTCCCCAGGAAGTCCTGGTACGCCAGGCAATTGTTCAACCAAAGGGTACCGTCCCTGGGTTGGGAGGCCAGGTTCAGGTGTTTCCTGACCTGAAGGGAAGGACAACTGTAAGCAGTGTCCTGACCGATGTAGCTGATAGGGGTACCACTCCAGTTGGGAGGGTGCCAGACTCTGGAAGGGGGTGCAGCGGGAGGAAGTCCTCGCCTCTGACCCTGGTGCAACCTGAGGGGAGAGGTCCTGAGCTGGTGGGTGAATTGTGATGCGAGGTCGCCTCTCAGAGGAAGAGAGGGCGGAACCCTAGAAGAAGAGGTAGGGGGAGGAGAGCCTCGCCCGTGACTGTGGGTCAGCTTGAGGGTACAGGCCCTGGGCTGGAGGACCAGTGGCAGTTTAGAACTGCCCTGATGAGGGGTAGAGTGGAGAGTGGTTACTATGTGCCAGGGGTTACTACCCCCTACTCTGTGGTTAGGCAAGGACCAGTGGCACCTGGATGGCCTAGGGCCTGGTCCTGGCCGCGGACAGCTGAGGAGTACCAGTGGGGTAGCCCAGTTGGCCTGCAGAGCTTTTACAGAGGGAACCACGTGGGTTCAGAGTGGCATAAAACCGGAGAGTGTCCCTGTCGTTGCGGGCCTGCGTCCGTGATTTATCGCCCCAAGCAGGGAAGACCATCACGGTGGTGATTGGTCTACCCTGCGTTTTGGCTGGAAGGGGGTGGTGTTGGACTTGGCCCTTCTGGCAGGTTCACCCCTAAACTTTTTGCGATTATCTTAGCTTTTTTTCCCTATGTTGTGTGAGTGGTTTTAGGCCTCTAGGCGCTTTTACACTGTGTCCCAGAGGAAAGTGCATGCGCGCTGTTACATTTAGTGAGACTGACCTGCCCTCCCATAGGAATGCATGGGGAATGTATGTGTCCATGGTAGTTCCGGATGCGTGGGGAGCGCAGGGTCGAGTTTGGTATGTGCGAACTCGTGAGAGTGAATGCTGCGCAATGATGTGTGCGGCGTTACTGTGTCTAGTATAGAAGTGCCACTTCTAGACGCTGGCATAAATGTGAAGTGACTGTCTGGCGTGTGATTGGCTGGTGTGCCTGGCTCCAGGAGTCAGGATGGGTCTGCCCCAGTGGTGAGTGGAGAGATCTGCATGTTGATGAGTGGGAGGAGTACACCTGGGACCTGAATAGGGCTAGGCTTTCCACACACAATGCTGGCTCCGTCCTCTGTGGTGCGACTGATGACCCTGGCCTGTTCTGTGAATAGGGAGAGGGGCTGAGCAAAACAAAGTGCTCAGGAACCAGTTGCATCTGGTTCGCCCCTTCCCTGCACCTTGAGACAAAGGAAACCTGTGTATAAAAAGGGGCTGTGACCATATGTAAAATGCTCTTCTTCTGATCCTAACTTGAGGGGGGCCCGCTGCTGCTGGGCGCCAGGAGAGACCGCCACTGGGGACTGCCTCCCTGCTGAAGGGCCCTGTGAGCTGGCCCCTGGGCCCAGTCTTTGCCCCCCCCCTGCATCCTGAAGGGCTTCCCCTGGACTTGGAGCTTTGCCTTTTGATTGGGAGAAGCTCTCCACTTATTGATCCTGGACTTTGAGCTTCCCCCCTAGTCCTGGGGGGAGGCGTTCTGCTCCTACCCTGAAGAGCGCTTTATTTCTAAGTGGGAAGAGCGCTTTGTCCCTGCCCTGAGCTGTTCTGAGGAGCTCTGCCGTCGTTTGGCCTGCAGCGCGGTCGATGTGGAGGGAATCCCGAGCGTGGGATTCCCCCCTGTGCTGCCGACCGGCGGAAGCCTACCCCGCTTATTGCGCCTCATCACGGGTGCCCACCCCGCTTATTTAATTATTTTTGCTTGTAAGCGGGAGCCCACCCTGCGACTTCGCCCATGGTTAACACGGGTGCCCACCCCGCTCTTGATATAAACAAACAAGGGTGCCTACCCCTCTTGCCGCCGAGGAAAAATCACCGCTGCGGCCCGAGCCGCACACTGAATTCCCTCCGGGCCGCTGCCCAGCGCGACCCGGAAGGCAAGGACTCCGTGGGCGGAGCTTCCGGGAAGGGAAGCCCCGCGAGAAGAGGGTCCGCGCCGACGGAGAGGAAAGAAGACGGGAGAGGACGGGAGCCTACCCCGCCTCCCCGAGGGCCCCTGCAGAGTCCCGGGTCCCAGGAGGGGGCCCGGGTGAATACGACGACACCGCCGCAGGGAGGAGGTGCCGCAGAGAGGAGACGCCGCCTCCCAGGCAGTCGGTGAGTGCTGGCGTCCCGGCGGGTCACTTCTCTGCTACGTGCAGAGTTTTCTCTGTTCTCGAGCCCCAGAGAGGCTCCAACGTCGGGGGCATTCCTTGCGGGAGAGCGGCCCCGGATGACAGCGGGCCGCCCCCGGGACTAAGGCTCATTTTTCCCGCTGCCCCGCCTGACAGTGGGTAGCGGCAGCGCTTTGGGGGCACGAGTTGCTAAGAGCTCCCGTCCGCTCCACCGAAGGGGGCATTATTATTCCAGAGCCTGTGAGGCTCCAACGTTTGGGGGCATTTTTCACTTAGAGTCCCAGAGAGGGGCTCAGGGGGCACGCTAGTGCCCAGGCTCACTTAGTGGGCAGCTGCAACGTTTAGGTTGTGCCCCTGTGCCCTGTTGCTTACGCTGCTTTGGCAGCCCAGCCCTGACACTTTGGACAAAGGGCGTTTGCGCCCCTGAGAGGCCAAGTTGGCCTGGGGACAATTTTCCTGTGTTGTGCCCTCACCTAGGGCACATGGTTATTCTTACCTATGTATGTTTGCGCAATGTACATTACCTATGCAATGTTATTCCTAACTGTGTCTATGCGTAGGAGATTGTTTTGCTAGTAGAAATTATGCTAGTGTGTTCAGGGTTCCCTGCGTGATATATGCCTAAGGTGTTTAGGATTGCGTAGGGTGTACTTACCTTTTACCAGTGGTTACTGGTTGTGCGCTACATTTATTATTTGGTCTACATTTCTACATGTACAATTTGGTGATTTGTGGTGATTCTGACAGTGATCCATGTGGCCCTGTCTTGTGTAAATAGTTCCTGTAAATTCCGCCCAGTGCCAGTTGGCACAGTGTAAATTGTGTGAATATTATCTAATGTGTTTTGGTATAATACAAAGGCTATTTTTATATATAACCTTGTGTGGAGTTTCTTTTGTGGTGGGCCTTGTGTGTTGTTGCTGGGTGCGCGCGCAAACGCTTTACACATTGCCTCCGGGATAAGCCTGACTGCTCGTGCCAAGCTACCAAGGGGTTGAGCAGGGGTTATCTTTGGTGTGTAACTTCCTTGCCCTGACTTGAGTGGTGGTTTCTGCCTGGCTTTGGCGCAAGCCCTAGCCAACCAGAAATCCCATTTCTAACAGTTTCTGACTTACCGCCTGCGCCGTCGGCGTCGGTTCCTGAGCCGGTCATAGATGTAGAGTACTGGTATGACCTGCGCGATGGGATTCATGATGTGTTTGTACCCGCTGCAAGCTGGTCTGTCTCGTAGCCGAGTATTGATTTGTGGCGCAAATTGCAGCTGATATGCTTGTTTTCCAGATGCTGTGACGTCCCGTACGTTGCGACCCGTCCGGCGGGTTGGATGTACACATCGTACTTGTCATGCTGGAAACTGCTATGGATACTGCTTCCGGGCGACTCGGTTCAGCGTTTGGAGTTACGGCTCGGACGGAATGAAGCTTGAATCACAGCCTACGTGTCGGTCGGGTTTTTGGCAGTTATGCGCATCGTACTTACTCTACAGGACGGACCGGCTCCGGGTACGGCTATCGGAATCGGCCCCTAAGTATTTATGTAAAGTGGAGTTGGAAGAATAATTTATCAACAATGTAACTTGAGAAAATTTATAACAATATTTACACAGTTTAAAGTCAAATAAACATATAAATAAAATATAGTTGTGCAGGAAGATAATAAATATTGTATATATATATTATAATATAATATATTATTTAATACAGTATAATTAATATCAATATATTTATTAGGAAACATTGAATTTAATACAAATGAGATGGTAGACAATAAATTAGACATTTTTATTTCTTTAACATCTATTTTAAAAAAAACAGTAGCATGTAAATGTAAAGACAATGTTGTAGTACATATAAAAAATATATAAATATAAGAAATAATATTTATTTAAGAAACAAGAAAACAGTTTGTTTATTTGTAGTTTTTTGTGCAATAATGAAACAATTTTATTGTATTACATTATTACATGTATTTACATATTTGTATGCAATTTGGTAATATTAGATACTGTTTTTTTAGAAATATTTGGATACATTTGAATTAATAATATAGTTTTTTAAACAATTGTTAAGCATTGTTTTGTATTATTAACATTTCTAAGTTTGTTACATATATTGGTAACATTTCAACATAATGAAAGTTTGAACAGTTTTTAATACAGTTGAGAAAAATAAACAGTTTTATTGTTATACAAAAATAGTATTCATTTTAATTATTATTAATATATGATATATTAATAATTAGTACATAGATTTCATAATGTACATTTGTAAAGTAGTATCAATTTGTTATTGCATAAAAAAATGAGTACCATTTTTATTATATTGTTTATAGTAATGTGTGATTTTATGGAATTATAATATTAAAAATGATATGTGTTATAATATTTATTATTATAATTTTACAAAGTTTAAAAATATAATGCACTTCAAAAAATAATTTGCAATGTGTAGTATTTCAATTAAACACAACTAAAATGTTATAAGTAAATATAATATTTTAAAAAATAAAATGGTTTTATTTTATATGTTTAAAACCTCAATATTTGTTAGGCCTTGTATTTGGTAACCGCTCGCTGTCGTTTTGGTTCATTTGGAAGGGGAGAAGCTTGTGGTTGGGAGCTGCTTCACGTCGAGCAAGGTAAGAATACTTCTCGTTATTTTAACGACGTTTTTAATATATTTTGAAGGCTGTTAGATTGTATTTAGTGTTTTAAGAGGTAGGTTTGTGATGTTATGACTAGTTAAATGCGTTAGTTACGTATCGACTGTTTATCTAGGTTTTACGTTTTGGAGGCCTAGTTAAGAATTTGAACATTGAGGGGCTGATTCTGATTCCGGCCGCAAAACGAACCGACCGAAACAGACCGGATACCGACCGACGCGGACCAGCGCCGTACGACCCGTGCAGTAGGATGCAACGCGTGTGAATTACAACCGACACGTACAGAATACAAGCCGTACGACCAAGAAAATAGTGATCCGGCCGGAAAACCGACACAAATTTCACCGACCGACACGAACCCGGAATGAAATCAACCGACCCATACCCGCGATGTCCGATCCGCGCAGTACAATGCAATGCGTGGAAACTCAGACCAGGATCCTCCACAGGTGCTGGAGGTTGGTCATCGTCATCCTGGATGAGAGGCACCTTCTTCCGCACTGCCATGTTGTGTAGCATGTAGCATGCAGCATACAAGAATTATTTTGCAGGTTCATATGGGAGGGCCCCTCCGGTCTTGTCCAGGCAGCGAAAGCGGCTTTTCAGGAGGCCGAATGTCCGCTCAATCACCCTCCTGCTCCGACCATGTGCCTCATTGTAGCGCATCTCGGCTGGTGTCACAGGGTTCCTGAGGGGTGTCAGCAACCACGGCATGTTGGGGTATCCGGAGTCACCTACACACACAAAAATGAACAAGTAGCTGAGTTTTGTAGGAGTGCAAAATACAACATTGACAAACACACACAATGATAAACAGTCAGTACACAACGACGTGCCAGGCATGCTGAGCTGGCATCTGTGACATCAGCGTTGCAATGAGACTACTCCTCATTATGAAGGCATCGTGCGCAGAACCAGGGAACCGTGCACACACATGTGTGATAGACATGTCTGCAAGATATACCACCAGAGCATTGATCGAGTGGAAATGTTTCCTGTTCCCGTATGCCTGCTCATGTGCCTGTAGTGGTATCAGGGCCACATGTGTCCCATCAATAGATCCGATGACGTTCGGCATCCTCCCCAGTGTATAAAAGGAATCCTTTATTTCAGGGAGTTCAGCTGGGCTCAGGAACTTGATGTACAGGTCTAGGAAATGCAACATTCCCTCCAAGACATCACGTAGCACCCGACTAAACATATTTTGTGACATACCACCAGCAGTAGCCACAGTGTACTGGAAGGTACCAGTAGCAAAGAAGTGCAGGGCTGCCATCGCCTTCACCTCTGGGGTCAGTGCTGTAGGGTATATCCGGCAAGGTAGCAGATGTGGCGCCAACTGCTCCGCCAACTCCTCAATCAGTGGTCTGGTGAAGCGGTACCATCGGATGCAGTCACGTTCCTGCATGGTTGCAAGGTCTGGGAACGGTCGATGGACAGCTGGTGCCCTGCAGAACAGAGATGAACAAAGGAAGATTGTCGGCTCATCCACCCATGTGGCCATGACCAGGCTCAATATCACATGATAGATCATGACATTACAAAATGTACTGAGGTGTGTGCTGTTGGGCATGGACACATATGTCACCTACATGACCATCACCTTACTTCTCAATCCCACATGTCCACATGAGTCCCATGTAGTGCAATGGCCAATCATCTGGCTGTGTCACCCAACCTATGTACTACTGTGATGTTCCAAACACACACCACAGTTACAAGTGAGGCCTGATGTCTCTCAGGCATCACAGATCTTTGCCATGCAGATACCCAGGGTTTCTGTATTGCCACATCGACAATGCCATGGACATGGCGTATCACATACACAACACAAGGCAAGCGTGAGTCCCACAGGTAGTGGCCACTGTTGTCCCTGCAGGCTCTACATGTACGTCTCTTAGACACACACACACAGACACCATCAAGGTAGATGCATATACCACATGGATGTGGAGACTGTCTCCCATTGGGCACATTTGAATAGCCACATCTGAGACAAAACATGCACACAGACTGTGGGTGCACATCAGAATTGTGGCTACAGGTCTCACTGTGATGTACATGCCATCACCCCCAGGACTCAGGGTGTATGTGACATGCCCTAAACAGATCCAACATGAAACTGTGTCCGGCACTCATTCCCATTACTGTACATTTGCACATCACAGTGGTAATGTGCATGATACACAAAGGATTCTGCCCCCATGTACACGTGAACAGCCTGGGAGTGGCTGAACAAAAGTGCCCCCCAACTAACCAAATGTGCCCCCCAACACACAGGGAATGCAGCCTTACATGCCATGGGACACTGTGTGGGCAATGCTGCAGTGTGGTAGGTGTGCACAGGTGTCCCTGGCAAGTAATTATGTGTTGAATCCATCGAATAGTCACACCAATGAGCTCCGACGCAGGTGACACTGCGTACGCATTGCATGGTTCATGACCGAGCCGTGCGTACGCTTTGCCATTGACTGCAATGAGGTCCGACGTGGGTGACTATCATGCATACGCGTCGGACAGGCATGGTCCGAGACAGGCGTACTCCTTGGCCATTGAATCGTATGGAGACGGGTGCATGTGTAGTTTCAAAATACGCATTGTACAGTCAGTTGACCGAGCCGGGCGCACCCATTGGCTCTGGACTGTCATGGAGACGGATGCGGATTCAAAACTTGTACGAGTTGTGCGCTGGAAATTCAGTTGGATGCCTACAACAATGTTGCAATTACTAGTGTTTCATGAAGGTGAAGATTTGAACGATGCTGAAGGCGTGTACGAGTCTTACTTTTCCATGGATTGGCCAGATTCATAAAATGCAACCGTGTTGGATCTATCACTTGGGACACATGGCACAGATTCTGCCTCTGCAGCACAGATATAAGGCTGGCTGGCCCCCAGGGAGCTCACTTGCCTGCACTACATGCTACTGGACCACATCCCTGCTACCACTGCTGCGGTCTCTGCATCCTCTGGCTCCTGCTATGGCACGTACTCTGGAGAGGGCCCCAGCCTTCACTGAGGAGGAGAACCAGGCCCTTCTGGACGGGCTCCTTCCACAGTACAGCAAGTTGTATGGGAAACCAGGGGAGCAGGTGAGTGTGCAGTCCACTGCCTTCCTAATTGTGCATGTTGTCTGACTAGCAGTACTAGCAGTGTGTACACCAGTGGCAAGCATTCTCACTGACTACTTTCATCACCCAAAGTGCGTAGGTGCATGTAATGAACAGATGTCCTGCTGCTAAAGTGCATTAGTGCAAGCTTAAACTTCCCAGGCATTGTTAACATGTCAGACATGCAGGTGATTTGTCCTTCCCCATGGTTGCACTACCTCTGTAACTCATTTCACTTTGTGATGATGACCTGTATCTCCAAATGTGTGCAGCACAAATATGGGGCATGTGTGTTAATGTACTTTTAACTTTGTCATCCTCACAGGTTGATACCCACCAGAAGCAGGAGATATGGCTGTCCATCGCCCGGGCAGTTCATTCGGTGGGGTTCTGCAAGCGCCGGATCCGCAACTGCAAGAAGAGGTGGCAGGACCTTCGGGGCTGGACCCGTAGGATAGCTAGAGTCCAGCTGAAGCTTTCACCTCCACGCAGGAGGAGCGGACACTGGACCCTGACCCCCCCACATGCTCCGGATCCTGGTGGTGGTCTTCCCGGAACTGGATAGGCAGCTGAAGGCCAGATAGCAGCAGGAAGGGGGTACGTCCATGCCTGATCTGTGTAATATGTCTGACATGCTAATTGCAGTTTTTTGGCCTGGTTACACTTCCACATTATGTAGGTCTTGTGGTCCAATACTCATCTGTTCCACAGGTGTGGCCCCTGCAGTCTGTTGCTTGTGTCACTAGAGCACTGTGTCCCTGCAGTCAGCTATGCTTCAGCTACCGGACAGCATCTGTTCCAGTGACTCTGTTGTGTGTTTCATGCATGTGCCCAATGCCTGAGAACTGACATGTGATCTGTGTGTGCCCGTAATGTGTTCCAATTACTGGTCTGACTCGCCACATGTGGCTGGGGTATTCCAAACAAACCCATGCAGCAGGGGACTCCAATTTTGGGGCCCCAGGAGTATGTATATCAAGTATGTCACACTTGCTTATCCACCTGACTACTGTCCAGGGCCAAACACTGTTTCTCGTGGACCTGGGCAATCATGCCTCCTCAAGGGCATTTAGAAACACTCTGTAATTCCACTCCTGTGTATCAAATTACAGGTTGTGCTTAGTGACATGTGCATTCAGGTGTCTGCCTCTGTGTCATTATGGTGTGGCTTGTTGTTACGTACAACCTGGTTGTCCATGATTTTGAGGGTCAGCAGGACATCTGCGATGTGACTGTGAGAGACAAAACCTGTGTGACATATAGGTTTGTGATCATCTGACATTGCACAATGGTCCTTCAGGCAGCTGGGTTACATGCATGGCAGACTGTGATGTGTTAATGTACAGGGAGTTGTGTTTGCAGAGACTTATATGTCTGATTTGCATGATGTGGGGTCCTCTGGGTCCTGGATATGTTGTTTGCAGGGGATGGGAAAGTGCACCTATCATCTGCAGAGTTAGCTTTACCCCTGAGCTATGATTGTGAGACGGTGCATACTCTGTTTTTGTCTGGATGCCCTGCCCCTGTGACAGGAGACAGTGTTGATTTACTTTCAGGGCATGCCAGTGCCATGGCATTTAACTTACTATGAGTGATCCTGCATTGTGTTCAAGTGTGCACCATGCACTACATAGTGGCATTGCCCATCAGGACATGAGAACATCATAGTGTGCATTGCTGGCATGCATCACAAGCATGTGAAATGAGTCTCTGCCCATCCCTTCATCCGGACACCTGTACTGAGTTAGTAGCAAGAGATGTGCTGTGTGTATAGTGACATACTCCTGCATGTTCACTTGCATGTCCAACTAATGTGTGGGTGGTGCATGTCGGGCCATTGGGGTATTAGCATTCAACATGCAACAGACATATGTGTGCAAGTCAAGGAGGGATATGTGTGCCATGGTTGATGTTGATAATGACAATTTGCTTATTCTAAACAGTGTTGGCACTTTGAGCAGTGTTCAGCTGATTATGCCAGGGCTTGCCCTGTGATGTGATGTACTCACTGTGGTGTGTGCAGTCAGTGCAGGTGAGTGATGTTGTTCTCTTACTTCCTATTCCTATCCAGATACATCAACGGCCACAGGAGGGGACAGCTCCACGGACCAGAGGGGCCACAGAGCCTGACAGGGACAGAAGGAGAGGAGTCGGGGGGACCCAGTGGCACCGAGGGCGAGTGGAGCCACACAGAGGAGTCGTCAGCACCATCCCCCCAGCTAAGGGCCACAGCAGCTCTGAGGATGACTCCCTTGTGGAGGCAAGTGTCAGCAGCCACCAAACCCCAGCTAGTGAGGCTGTCCCGCCACCGCCCATCGGCTCCCAACCCAGAGGTCACTGGAGGCTCCTGTGTTCGGGAGCATGTCTCATTTGTGCCAACCACCGCACCCCCTGCCCCTGTGTCCCCTGCTGCCCTGAGTGAGGAGTCTGTGGACTTACTTAGACAGATCCATGTAGGGCAGACGTCGATGCTGAAGGTCCTCCATGCACACACAAGTCTGTTGACGCAAATGGTGCCATTCATGGAGGACATTTCCTCGGGCATGTCTGCCTGCCCTACAGAGGACCAATCAGTCCATGGCCTCCTCCCTGTTGGCAGCAGTGTCCCTCCTCCAACAGTCCCACACCCCTCCTACCCCTGCACCACCCACTATTCCTAGCAGCCTACCTGTCCTAAGCACACACACCTGCCCATTCTCAAAAAGCCACAGACACGGGCAGCACACAAACACCCAAACCAAGGTCGATACGTGCACACAAGCAAGCGCAGGGGACTGATACCACACTCACAGGGGATGGTTTGCAGACACACACACAGTCATCCACAACCACTCCGCAGTCCTCCGAAACCTCTCCCACCCAGCCCCCTTCCCTTGCCTCACCTGCAACCCTATCTCCACAGAAGCTCTTCCTCTGTGACCTTGGTCTCTTCCCCACTGACCCAGCAGATCCAGATTACAAGGGGAAGAGGAAGTCCACACACACAGAGGGGAGTGCCCCTCACACCCAGACACACTCCCCCAGGCGCAGTCAGACTGAGACCCCCACCCGCAAGTCCCCCCGGAGCCGGAAGAGCAAGACCCCACTGCCGCCACGCAGCTCCAAGGCAAAGTCTCTGTCCTCCATCCCCCAGGCCACCACTCCAGAGGATCCCCGCCACTCCCTGCCCCAGGTTCCTCCACCCACAGATACACCATCCCCAAAATGCTGAGGCCCTCCCCCTACCACTTGCTCCTACACACCCGGTCAGACGGTTAGTGCCACTGATGTGGGGACCGTGTCCACCCCCTCTGTCCTGCTGACTTCACCTGCACCCCATTCTGCTCACATGGATTTAGGTACTGCACTGGAGTCCACGACCACCCCGTCTGACTTGGGCAATGCAATGGGGACCCAATCCACTCCATCTGACCTGCCCACTGAAGTTGTGCCTGCACCCACCCCATCTGACTTGTCCCCCACAGTTGTGACTGCACCCACCACTTCAGTCAGCTCCACTGCAGTTGCAAGTGTCTCTCCTGCATCCACCACCTCTTCACTGCCTCCTTCTGCTGTGCCCTGATCCTGTCCCTGCGGTGCCTGGCCTGCCCACATGTAGACCCCTCCGAGGGGATGTCCCCTGTCCTTAGCAGTGCAGGCAAGCAACGTGTGACAGTTGTCACTCTAGTTCACTCCTTGGCATTTGATAATGGACTGGCCGTTGGCCTTTTGTTTGAACGGACGTTTAACTTTTAACATGCTGAATAAAGCTTTTTTCTTTATCCCTGTGAACTTGATTTAGCTGTACATTAGGTTGATGAAGTTTAACATGCCCTTGCACCAATCATACTTGTTTTCCAATGTTGAATACTGAGGTGTTGATGTGAGGTACTCCATGTGGTCCATGAGATATGTATCCTATTGTGGACAGTACCCATGTCATCCTTTGCAGCTACCTGGGTGTGTCATGATCAACTATTTGTGGACATCTCTGTGAACATTTCATTTGCATGTTCACATCTCTGGCTTGCACCCATGCACATATGATGTGCTTCCCATTGTCAAATTTGTCTATTTCCCTGACTTTGTGCACATCACCACTGGACCTACAGGTGTGGGCATCATTGGTATAGGAGCAACTGGATCCTCTGTGCAACTTGCTGTACATATGTTTTGAGTATGTGCAGATGACTTAGGGGAGACTCCCGTACCCAGGCTGTTGTGACCAGAGCCTTCATTGCGTGGTAACTGATGGCTGACTGACCAAGTGTTCTGCTGACATGACTGAGACGTGCTGTGACTATGTTTGGCACAGCTGGGCTTCCACAGGAGTTGGGTCCCCTCAAGTAAGTTTGTTGTCCCGTGACATAGCCTGGGCCCATGGTGTGTGTTGTATGAGAATGTGTGTGTGTGTGTGTCCACATCCCTTTTCATACACAGGCAGTGTTCTCTTGATATGTTCCTGTTGTTGATGCTTGCTGAGTGGTACTGTGTTCATCCCACAACTTTGCCATGGGCTACCAGATGTGTGGGTGCATGACACACTACTGTTAATTGGTGTTTCATCATTGGGATTTGTCAGTTCTGAGTGGTGATGATGTTGTCAGACGCAGATGGGACACAGTCAGGGGTCCCCAAGGCACTTGATTGTTCGCAATATCATGTAGTTGTCCCTAGGTGGTACCTTTCAGTGATTGAGACATGTGTATGTGTGTGTGACTGCTACCACTTGTCGGGTTCAGGGCTGCAATGTTTGCAGGTGTCACCATGTGTGCCTTGTGGTTCTCCTTAGGTTCTGCATTGCCCTAGGACTGTGGCAGGTATTCTGAAGGTTACGTGAGCTTTAACGTCATGGGCATGTAGCGCATACTGTGCAGTATGTCTGTCATTCACCAGGGTTGTAAACTGTACTTGTGTGATGAGTCTGTGCACCTTAGTTCCTCCCAACATTCCTGTGTTTGTCATGGGTGCATGTGCAATGTCACCTGTCCATGTGTGCTTCACAGATGCACATTGTTGCAGTCCAGGGTGTGTGGTGTTGAGGATGGACTGATGTAAATGTTTGCATGGATGGGCCCCTAGCTCCCGTTTGTCCATGGATGACAGGCCATACTGAGTGATTTGTGTTTGTGTATGTGTGATGTACGTTTGTAGAACAGGACACATGTCTGGGTTTCCCAGTTTGTACGACATCTACCTTTGTCATCACAGTGGAGGTGTCATGCATGCTTGTGTCACCCCAATGTCTGGTCCCTGGGGGTAGTGCTGTTGTGTGTCAGTCTATTGCTGTGTTAGTTGGTGTTCATTCCAGCTTGTGTCACATGTGTCTGTTGTGCTCCCTCTCATCTCACAATGCCTGATTGCCCACTAAGGGTGTCCCAATGATGGTTTACTTTTGTATGGCACTGTGTCCACATCTGTGTCACTGTGGTTCAGCCCCCCTCATGTGTTGTGTAGTTGCCTGGGGATACTGAGACACACACACACACACACACACATGTTGTGTCAGATGTGCAGTGTGAGGTTGCCTCATTGTGCATCTGCATCAGTGCATTGGTATTGCTGTTGTGGGCCATTGTCTGGATGCTGTTTCTGTGATTGGCCCTGCTGTCCCTGTGAGTCATATCACATCATTGTGCACATTCATCCTGGTTGTTAGGTGCCATTGTTGGCATGGAATGGGAGTTTGTGACCTGACACCTACAGTCTGCACAGGTTGTTTTGATTAGTGTGTCTATTTTCGAGATGTGTGTATGCTTTGTGATGTTCACTTCTGCTTTTGTGTCATTGTACCCTGTATGCATTGTCAGCCCCGATGGGTAGTGCTTGTCTGCACATGGCTGAGAGTATGTTATGTTTTCACAGCACTGTTAGCCTAACCACATCTCTGTGGGTATGGGACACAACCACTGCTGTGCCCCAGGAGTGTTGTATGTGTTGGGACTGGGAATCATACATGCTGTTTGGCAATTGCAGCTTTGGCCAGGATGACACTTACCTTTTGGTCACTGTGATGATGGGGGGGTTTAGACCCCATCACAACAATGCTCGACAGTTGCTGCAGTTTGGAAGCCCACACTTAACATTTGTTCTACACAGTGAGGGGGTGTTCTTTTTACATTGACACAGTGCTATAGTGATGCTTGCCTTGTGTAGGGTACACTCATTTGTTGGTCACACATGTGCTGTTAGTTACATTGTATGTTCAAAGTCATAATCACTGTTGTGGGCATTTGTCACAGACTACACACTGTTGTGATGATGTTAAGGGGGATGTATTTTGCTGACATACCTAATGTTGGAGTATGATGGATGTGTGGCGCATCACCCATCCTATGAGTGGGGATGGCAGGGGTGATGGGCAACGTATGCCCTATGAGGGGGGGTGGCAGGGATGCTGGGCAACAGGTCTCCTATGGGTGGGGGTGGCAGGGGTGATGGGCAACAGGTCCCCTATGAGTGGGGGTGGCAGGGGTGATAGGCAACATAAGCCCTATGAGTGGGGGTGCCAAGGGTGATGTGCAACATAGGCCCTATGGGTGGGGGTGGCAGGGGTGATGGGCAACAGGTCCCCTATGGGTGGGGGTGGCAGGGGTTATGGGCAACATAAGCCCTATGGGTGGGGGTGCCAGGGGTTATGGGCAACAGGTCCCCTATGGGTGGTGGTGCCAGGGGTGATGGGTAACATATGTCCTATGAGTGGGGGTGGCAGGGGTGCTGGGCAACAGGTCCCCTATGGGTGGGGGTGGCAGGGGTGATGGGCAACAGGTCCCCTATGAGTGGGGGTGGCAGGGGTGATGTGCAACATAAGCCCTATGAGTGGGGGTGCCAGGGGTGATGTGCAACATAGGCCCTATGGGTGGGGGTGGCAGGGGTGATGGGCAACAGGTCCCCTATGGGTGGGTGTGGCAGGGGTGATGGGCAACATAAGCCCTATGAGTGGGGGTGGCAGGGGTTATGGGCAACAGGTCCCCTATGGGTGGGGGTGGCAGGGGTGATGGGCAACATAAGCCCTATGAGTGGGGGTGCCAGGGGTGATGGGCAACATAAGCCCTATGAGTGGGGGTGCCAGGGGTGATGTGCAACATAAGCCCTATGGGTGGGGGTGGTAGGGGTGATGGGCAACATAAGCCCTATGGGTGGGGGTGGTTGTGGTGCTGGCCATGCAACCCCTATGGTGGCCTGTTAGTGGCCAGGATGTGGATCCCCTGTGTGTGGGTGCCATTTTGCGGGTACGTGTCGTTTGTTTGTGTGGTAGGTGTCTGACTTACCATCTGCGCCGTCAGCATCAGTTCCTGATCCGGTCATAGATGTAGAGTACTGGTATGACCTGCGCGATGGGATTCATGATGTGTTCGTGTCGTACACGCTGCTTGTTGCTCTGTCTCGTACCCGCTGCAAGCTGGTCCGTCTCGTAGCCGTGGATTGAATTGTGGCGCGAATCGTAGCTGATATGCTTGTTTTGCGGATGCTGTGACGTGCCGTACGTGGCGACCCGTCCGGCGCGTAGGAAGTACGCATCGTACTTGTCAGGGCGGAAACTGCTCTGGATACTGCTTCCGGGCGACTCGGTTCGGCGTTCGGAGTTACGGCTCGGACGGAGAATGGAGCTTGAATCACAGCCTATGTGTCGGTCGTGTTTTTGGCAGTTACGCACATCGTACTTCATCTACAGGACGGACCGGCTACGGGTACGTGTCGGTCGCACGGTAAGGCTACGAACAGCTCTCGGAGAGCTGTCCGACCCAGATCCGAATCGACCCCTGACTCGTATTTGTGTTACTATTGTGTTTATAATTTTGGTAATAATGTGATTAGGTATCTAATTTGAACATTTGTGTGGGTGGGAATGTTTGTATTTTTGTTTTCTAGGTTTTATTTGAAAAAAGTTGCGGGTCCTGGAAGATAGCGTTTTTTAAATTAAGGAAGTGTATATTAGTTTTAGTAACTAATAATTATTTACACTTTCTTAATTTTTGGGGTTTCATGGAGCGTTTCTTTTTTTAAACTAATTTTCGGGATTTTGATAGTTTCCGGATTGTGGATTTATTGATGGAGCTTTTATTTTTGGTACAGTTGTATCATTAAATTTTTTTGGGGGAAACTTTTTATGGTTTTTGAATTATCAACTACATGAATTCATTTAGAAGATGTGGAATTTTGAGTCTACAACTACTGAAACGGTAAGTTTTTAAAATATATTTTTAATTGTGGGAGGGAAATAATGTTATATTTTATTGTTGTTTTTTATTTTCTCACATAATTAATGTGTCTATATATATAATTATTTATAAATAAAAATATATTGGACAAAATAATTATTTTTGTGAGGAAATAAAAATGTGTTGTATGTGTTGATATAACATACATTATAAATATTATGCATTTACTTTGTTTGGAGATTTTAGATTAGGGTTTTGGCTACCATTCTTAAGTATTCTAGGCCTTTGGGTTGGCTCCTATAACCTGATCTATGAAGTCTTCCCACCCAGGTGTCCTCGAAGTAGTCTAGGAGGGGACTTAATTTTTTGCTCATGTTGTTGGTAATAGGGGCTTTCAAGTAATAGGTTATAATGTCCAGCAATATCAGTTACTGGCACGTAGGCTAATGCAATAAGTTTTTTAATCTGGTATGCAAATGCGGTGTTTGTTGCATACTCTACATTAAGGGGCCTATTACGATGGTGGGACCGTAACGGAATGCGGGACCATCTGCCAGGGGTGCGGCCGTCCCACACCTGCAATTAGGATACCACCGCCACGGTGGCGGTGGCATCCCCCATTCCCTTCATTGTGGCGGGTGGAGCTCACAGCACCGTCCGCCACAATGCTGGGAATGCACAAGGTGACAAGGCACCGCCGGGTGCATGCCACTGATTGAAATGGTAGTAACATCCTTCTATTGATGTATGTGGGTATCTTTTGAGTATAGCGCTTATCATAGCTTGTTCAAAATCTATAAATATTTTTTCAGAAAAATAATAATTTGTCTCTTGTTTATTTTATTTAGGATTTCTATATATGTTGAATTGTGTTTATTGGGCAGCAAGGCGTTAATAAAGGGAATATTAGTATTGTGATGTAGGCCATGGATAGTATATAGTTGGAAGAATGGTTTGGGACAGATTTTGAAAGTCCCATCCTTCATCCATGTTTGAGCTTGTTGAAGTTTTATTAAATTGTTTGCAGTAGCAAACATAATTATTCTCTTATCTTTACATTTATTATCATAGAGAATAAAGGGTTCCTCATTGTAAGTAATAGCTAGTTCTGGGGGAATTATCACCTCTTCAAAATTTTTAGGAGTAGGTGTGGTAGTTGTTGTAGTCTTTTTAGTGCGAGCTATTGTTCTTTTTAATGAGGCAATGAATGGCATTTGTCCAGTTGCTTCTTTGGGTACCCTAGGCAGCAGTTCTTTAATAATTGCACTGGTAGGCATTTGTGAGCTTGTGCTAGCCTCTTTAATATTATCAAGTGCATTCCTAACTTCAAATTCTGTAACATTAGGAGGATGATTATGTTCCCTTGCAAACGTTACAGTTGTTTTTCTGGTAGTTGCACGACCATAACATTTATTAGAGTAATACTTTGAACATTTCCAATTGACTTTTAGGCCAGTTAGTTTTTCCTGGGTGAAGACATACCCCATATGACATAACATTTTTTTCCTTTTTGAGATGTTATAAATTGTGCGCCTTCTGTCATTGTAATTTGGTAAAATCTATAACAAAATACATATAAAAATTATTAAATAGAATATTATATCTGTTAATGATTACATAAATACATTTTGTTACAATATACTTACAAAGTTTGCCTTTAAATGTTTATAAATAGTGATTTGAATTCTTTCTTTGTTAAATCGTTTTAAGTGGTTGGTTTTCCTGTAAAAAATTAAAAACAGATATTAATATTTGTTTAATACATTTTGTACGTGGGGTGGGTTGGGTGTTTGGGATGGATTTTGGGTTTGGATGGATGTTTTACAGGTTTCTAAAATGTGTTTGAATAATATTCCCTGTTATTTTGTTGTTGTATTTTGATTCATCTGTAGTGGAAATATAAATAGGAAAAACATATAAATTACTCATTTGAGTACGAAAGTCAGTATTTTTAGAATATTACTTTAACTTATTTTATAAATGTTAATTTACTTACTTTTAGCAAATTGACACAGGTTTTGGTTTGATGAAGTTCTTGCTTCTGGCAGCAATCTAGCAGAGTTTCGCCTTCTTTGTTGTTTTTGGTTTGAGGTGTAAAATAAGAGTAAGTTTTGTTGTTTTTCATAGGGTTCATTTAATTGTATTGGTTGGTTTTAATATTGTGTTTTTTTTATTGGTTAATATTTAAATGTCTTAATTGCTTTGGGAGTTAGTTTCCTTATATGGAAAATGCTAATTAAGGGGCCTATTAGGATCACGAGCAGGCCGGCCTGGCGGTCGCGATCCACCCGCCAAATGTGCCTGTTTTACCCTCACCATATTAGTATGGCGAGGGGCACCGCGGCAGACGGAAAGACCGTCCGCCGCTTTTCCGCCAATCGGATTGCTGGCCTGACGGAAAAGAAACACAATATGGTGGCAGTGCCTTGCAGGCACTGCCATCCAGAATATGATGGGTGCGTGGGGCATGCCTTTCCATGGTGGAGACTCCGCCATGGAAAGGCATGCAGAGAATGATTTGATTTGTAAGCTTATAAAGCGCGCGAATGCCCGAGGGCATCTTGGCGCTACTGTTAGATGCACTTCAGGTTACTGCAGAGATGCTAATCTAGCTTAACAGGGGTACAGCAATGTTTTGACTGCCTTTCTGAAAGCCAGAAGCGACAGGCTACTTTTTATATTGATAAGTAGAAGGTTCCATAACTTGGTTGTCCTCAGCAGGAAGCCTCTTCCTCCCCACCTAACCTGCTTGAACTTAGGTACTTGGAGAAGTTTTGCGTGAGTGGATCACAAACTTCTTGCTGGGACATACCATTTAAAATGAGTTCTCAGGAACTGTGGTCCTGAGCCATGGAGTGCCTTATATGCCAGACACAGGGACTTACATTTTATCCTTCGGGCCACTGGCAGCCAGTGAAGGGCCTTCAGTCTGTGGGAGACTGATTCGGATCTAGGAATGTCTAGCACTAGCCTTGTTGCTGCGTTCTGGAGATGTTGCAGTTTAGTTAGATATTGGGTTTGAATCCCTGCATATAAAGCGTTGCCGTAGTCCAATCTGGACAAGGCGAGCGCTGTGACCACTGTTTTTCGTGAATCAAGGAGGGATAAACGGACATATTCTTCTGATCATTTTTAATATATACCAGATGGAAGAGGACAGATTGTTGGTCTGGGCGTTAAAGGTCAGTTTATCATCGAATATAAATCCAAGATTTTTGACTTTACCTACTGGCATTGGGCAATCGCCCAGACTGTCAGGCCACCATTTGGGGGACCAGAAATCTACATTAGTGCCCAGAAGCATGACCTCTGTTTTATCACCGTTAAGCTTTAAACAGTTATGTTGCATCCATTGATTCACTTGTGTCATGCAGTCCCTGAAGCGATCTGCCTTTTCATCTACGTTGCCAGATACGGACACCACTATTTGGGTGTCAGAATGACTTTGGAGGCCTGTTGCGGGCCCCCAGGGGACTGGGGGGAGGATGGCTGCACTTGGGGGGGTATCCATGGTATCATGGCATTCATTGGCATGCACAGGGTGTCAGGCACCGTGCATTGCCTGTCACGTTGTGCATGCCAATGCACAACAGGCATATTTTACATTGCGGCGGGTGCTGCTTACAGCACCGCCCGCCGCAATGTAAAATATGCGGGAAACGACCACCAGGGTGGCGGTCGCATCCTAATGGGCCTAGCGGGACTGCCGCACCTCTGGCGGCCGCTTCCATTTACCGTTACGGTGGCGGAATGACTTAAGAGTCTTTTTTAGGTCTCGCTGAGCCCAGCGCATGCGCTGGCTCGGAGATACATATTGGAGGTGAGTTTTCAAAGTGCTGCTGGCTGACCTAGCGCTTGCGTTCACACGCGAACTGCTAGCCTTCAGCAGCACTTTGAAAACTCGTGATTTAGCGCATCATCATGATCGCAATCACTTTCGCAGCGATCGCGATCACTTTCGCTTTTACGGCCGCGCGGCGTTACTTTTACCGCCGCGCGGCCAATGCTTGTTTTACATGCAAACCATCTCCCCCACCCTTCTCACCTACCCACCTGCTGCCCACTTCCTTCCCCACCCACCTCCCGCGTCTCCCTCCCCTGCAGTCTCTTTCCTGCTCTCATGTGTGCTGCCCTACTTTCCTCTGACTCATCCTTTCCACCTATGTCCCCATCTCGCTGCCTCCTCTTCTATCACTCCCTCTGCTACCATGTTCTCCATTATTTGAAAAGATTGACCGTCTCCCACAAACTCCTCCCACTCTATTATCGTGACCACGCCCCCGTATTACTGTTAAACAGCCTCATCCGAGCCCCTACTGCTCGACCAGGTCTACCTCATTAGAATAACGCCGCCCCCTGGCTTCATTCATAAAGCCGGGCACAGCCCCAGAATAACCACTCACTGGTTACCCCAGGGCATTTCTAAGGGTGAGCGAAGGATTACTGCTGACTCAAGTTAAAGGGACCGAAATAGTCTCTCAATAGTGCCCCAGGGGAGCCCTTCTGTCATGCGGACTTTCAAGATGGCCATATTGGAAAGGGGATTTCACCTTAAAGTCCTCAGAAGGGACGTAAGGTTTACTTTCATTCTCTCACCAGAGATAACAGTTTTAAGGATTTCATGGCTGCAATGCTAAAACACTAACATAGATAGCATAGCTGATGACGTCAGAGGACTTGAAACCGATGGTGTCACAAGAAGACCTCAATGAAAGAATAAGACCTCCTCAATTAAATGTAAAATTATTATAATACCTGCCAATTCCTCACTACTCACGTGACATGGTTAGATTAAATGTCGAAAATATACTTGCCAACGTTTGACAACAGCTAAGAATACAGTGACCACCTGATTGGTTTTATAAGGGCGTGACCGGTATTATAATGTCCAGCTGGCCTGGTACATAAATTAGAAATATCACCTAAAGTCAATATATTTCCCCCTTATAAGCACGTACTTTAAGCAGTAAATGCTAGAAGAAAACATTTCAAAATGTGTTCTACATCTGCCCGAATGACCTTTGGCTAATAAATAAAGGCCATATTAAAAACAAGCATTGGCATAGCCAATAGGTCTCACCTTTGGGACCTTATAAGTGTTTAGCCATGCAACAGTTGATATTGTTGCACCAAGGGTATTGTGCTGCCTAACTAAATACTTATAAGGTCCCAAAAGCAAGACCTATTGGCTATGCCAATGCTTGTTTTCTCTTTACGTTTAGACTTATTGTATTGTGTGTTATAATATATATGAAATGTTTAAAAAAGTGACTTTAAATGATGTAAGTTTATATTTATAATTGTTGTTAATGGTGTGTTTCTTAATTTATTTTTTAGTTATGTTTTAATACTCAGAAAAAATATGCGTTTAGTTTTATTTGATGTGCAATGTATGTTTCTGTATTTATTTATATTTATTGTGTTTTATTTTGTGTATTTTCTCTATTTTATCATTGTCGATAATTATTAAAAAATATATATTTTTGCTGTCGATATGTATGTTTTCTCTATTTTATCATTGTCGATAATTATTAAAAAATATATATTTTTGCTGTCGATATGTATGTTATCGATTTTGGACATATTGTATTTATTTAAACATTCTTCGATATTTTAGATAACGATAAAAATGTGTACGATATTTTTGATGTCGATAATTTTGAATGACGATATTGTGGTTTCGATAATAGTGTATTTTTTAAAGTAAGTATATGATATCGATATTATTGTTATCGATATTTTTGTATCGATAAAAATGAAGGTCGATAATGTGTCTTGCGATATTATGTAAGTGATTCCAAGAATCCAATCTGGAGTGTACCTAAAGTACATGCATATCAATTTACAGGAGAAAGCAGATAGACTGGGGTCCTGGATAGCAGACTAGTCCAAAAACAGTGTGACATCAGCAAAACGTGGGGTAACTATAAGAAGCAGATACTACTTTCCTACACAACCCCCCCAAACATAAGGAAATAAAACTAACCTTGACCAGTTGTGTCTTCATGTTCGAAGTGGAAATAGCTGGAGAGTCCATCTGCATTGGCATGGTTACTCCCAGGTCTATGTTCCACTGTCTAGTCCATCCCCTGTAGGGAAATGGGCCACCTCAAAAGTTTGGGGTTTCCACCCTTCATCTGTTTTAGCCATAAGAGGGGCTTATGGGCTGTCTGAACAATTAAGTGAGTTCCAAACAAGCATGGCCTTAACTTCTTCAGAGCCCAATTCAAAGCAAAGCCTTCCCTCTCAATAGCTGACAAGCGTTTCTCTCTGGGGGTCAGCCTTCTGCTAATAAAAGATACTGGCTGATCCTGACCCTCTTCATTCAATTGTGATAACTCAGCCCCTACCCCTAACTCAGATGCATCAGTTTGAACAATGAATTGTTTGGAATAGTTAGGACTTTGCAGAATGGGAGCAGTGCACATGGTCTGCTTCAGATCATCAAATTTCTTTTGACAGCTAACTATTCACTGAACTTTCTTAGGCATTCTTTTGGAAGTTAGATTTTTCAAAGGGGTCACCACGGATCCATAACCTTTGACAAACCTCCAGTAGTACCCAGTCAGGCCATTGACCTGAGTCCGGGTGGTTGGAGCAACCCAATCCATGATGGTTTGGATTTTGCTCTGCAATGGTTGAACCTGTCCTCCACCTACAAGGTGGCTTAGGTATACAACCTTACTCTGCCCTATCTGGCACTTAGTGGCCTTGATAGTGAGGCCTGCCTTCTGCAGGGCCTCCAAAACATTTCTCAGGTGGACCACGTGGAGCTAAAGACAGCAATATCATCTAGATAAGCTGCACTATAGGCTTCCAGACCTGTGAGACCTTTATTCACCAGCCTTTGAAATGTGGCAGGTGCATTCTTCAAGCCAAAAGGCATCACCACAAATTGGTAGTGCCCACTAGGGGTTGAAAATGCTGTTTTTGGTTTTGCATCCTCAGCTATTCTGATTTGCCAGTAACCAGCTGTCATTTCAAATGTACTTAAGAACTTGGCTGAGGCCAAAGTATCAATTAGTTCACCTGCCATTGGAATTGGATGAGCATGAGTCCTAGTGGCTGCATTGTGTCCCCTGTAGTCAACACAGAACCTCATCTCTCTCTTACCACCATGGGTGTAAGGTTTTGGTACTAAGACTACTGGACTAGCCCAAGGGCTATCTGAGGGCTCAATTACTCCTAGTTCCAACATTTTCTTGACTTTAGTCCTGATACAGTCCCTGACATGATCAGGTTGTCTGTAAATCTTTTAACAGGCAGACTGTCACCTGTGTCCACCTCATGTGTACAACAGGTAGTCTGACTTGGAGTCAGTGAAAACATATGTCTGTACTGATTGAGGAGTTTCCTGCAATCAGTCTGTTGCTGTTCAGTGAGGCTGCCTGCCAAGGCTACTCCATCAACTGAACCATCATCCGGGTTCTGTGAGAGGAGATCAGGGAGTGGGTCACTCTCTTCCTCCTGTCCCTCATCAGTAGCTATGAGCAAGCCGATGTCTGCCCTGTCCACGTATGGCTTGAGCCTGTTCATATGGAGCACCCTGTGGGGGGGCCTGGGAGTTCCAAGGTCCACCAGGTAGGTATCCTTTCCCTTTTGCTCAAGAATGGTATGGGGACCACTCCACTTGTCTTTGAGAGATGCTGGGGCCACAGGCTCCAACACCCATACCTTCTGTCCTGGCTGGTATACAGTCTAAACAACCTTTTGGTCATGCCAGTCCTTTTGCAATTCCTGGCTAGCCTCAAGGTTTTTGGATGCCTTC
This sequence comes from Triturus cristatus, assembly GCF_964204655.1. Lineage (NCBI taxonomy): Eukaryota > Metazoa > Chordata > Amphibia > Caudata > Salamandridae > Triturus > Triturus cristatus. Next base: position 344,931,270 of record NC_140581.1, read on the forward strand.
TTCGTGTACTCAGCCATGCTGGAGCAGAGATCAAGTACATAGTCCACTATGTCCTGTTTAGGTGGTTTGAGAGGTAACTCCCATCCCTCCTTCACCAAACATAAGGGACCCCTAACTGGATGTCCAAACAGAAGTTCAAAAGGGCTGCAACCAACCCCCTTCTGAGGAACCTCTCTGTAGGCAAAGAGAAAGCAGGGCAAAAGGATGTCCCATCTGCGCCTAAGCTTTTCAGGGAGACCTGTATCATGCCCTTGAGGGTTTTGTTGAATCTCTCCACTAACCCATTGCATTGTGGGTGATAGGGTTTGGTGAATTTGTAATTCACTCTACACTCTTTCCACATAGCAGTCAGATAACCAGACATAAAGTTTGCAACTCTGTCTGATACTACCTCCTTAGGGAAACCAACTTTGGGAAAGATTCCCAGGAGAGCTCTAGCCACAGCAGGAGCTGTGGTAGTCCTAAGGGGAATTGCCTCTGGATACCTAGTGGCATGGTCCACCACCACTAGTATAAAACTGTGCCCAGATGCAGTTGGAGTATCCATGGGACCAAGGGAACCCCCACCACAGGTAGAGGTATTAGGTGGGCCTTTGTTGTACCACCTGCCTTACCACTGGCTTGGCAAGTGACACAGGAGCGATAAAACTCCTTTTTGTCTTCTGACATGTGAGGCCAGTGAAAATGAGGGACAAGCCTGTCCCAGGTCTTACTTTGGCCTAAGTGTCCTGCTAATGGGATGTCATGTCCCAGTGTTAATAGGAAGCCACTAAACTTCAGAGGTATAACCAACCTCCTGGTAGCACCAGGCTTGGGGTCTCTACCCTCACAGTAGATCCTGTGGGATCCACTGGCACTCTCAGCAGCCTCAGCAGTAGCTTGCTGACTGAGGGGTTCAAGAGAGGGGCAGCTCAGCTGCTCCTGGCTCAGATCTGCTCTGGAAGGGCCCCCTGTCCCCAAGAACTCAACCTGATCAGGTTCAAGTTCCTCTGAGACTGTTCCTTCACAGGGACTGAGATCATCTCCCTCAAGAGACTGATCCTCACTCTGAGGCAAGGGGGAAGACACTGCCTTACCCCTTCTTGTCCTTCTCTTGGAAGGCACCTGGTCCATCTTTTCAGGATCAAAGGCCTGTTCAGTGGAAGACATTTTTGACTGTGAGCTAGTCATGGCAAACACATCTGCAGGGATGCCCAGCATTTCTGCATGTGTCCTGAGTTCCACTTCAGCCCAAGCTGAAGTTTCCAAATCATTGCCCAATAAGCATCCTACAGGGAGTTCTGAGCTAACCACAACTTTCTTAGGGCCAGTTACCCCTCCCCAGGTGAAATTCACAACTGCCAAGGAATGGTCTGTCCTGACATTGCTTGCATTGATCACTTGGTACATCCCACCAAGTATAATCTGTTCAGGGTCCACAAGATCTTTTGTCACCATTGTGACACTTGCACCTGTGTCCCTGTATGCCATGGCCTCCTTACCATGGGTGAAAGGCTATTGTCTGTACTTGCTCAGATTACTGGGACTGACAAATAAGGAGGCAATATCCATGCCTCCATCACAGGCTAAAACAGCCTAATTAGAATTCTGACTAGTCCAGAATCCATCTCAATCTCAAGGTTAACCCTACTATACCCTTGTTCTGTACACCGCCACTTGGAACTGTGCTAGGGGAAACAGTTGCCTTTAGAGGCAGTGGTGGCTGGAGTAGATTCCTTGGCCCTTGGACAATTGGCATCTTTTGTCCAAGGTGTCTTCTCTCTACAGATAGGACACCAAGGTTTCTTTTTGCTTTTTCCTTTGTTAGACTGTGACTCTCCCCCCAGATGCAGGGTTTGGGGCCCATGTGAAGACTTTGTGTCTTTACCCTTCTCCCTACCCTTATCTGAGGTTTTAGCATCCTGCTTCTTTTGGTCACCACCTTGATTCTGAGTTTTCTGCTTCACCCTGGTTCTGACCCATTTGTCTGCCTTCTTTCCCAATTCTTGGGGAGAGGTCAGATCAGAATCAACCAAGTACTGATGCAACAACTGATTTTGGCAATTATTAAGGATCGGCTCCCTCATAATTACATTTTACAATCCTTTAAAATCACACAACTTACTGCCAAGTAGCCAGCCTTCCAGAGCCTTAAACCCAGTCCTGAGTCTGTGCCTTCTGGGTGTCTTTGAACTTAATCCTGTACTGTTCAGTGGTTAAGCCAAATCCATCAATGAGAGCACTTTTCAAGACTGAGTAATTGTCAGCATCCTCTTCTCTAACAGTGAGGAGCTTGTCTCTACCTTTGTCAGCAAAGGAGATCCACAAGATAGCTGTCCACTGCTCTTGAGGGACCCTCTGTACCTTACAGGCCCTTTCTAGTGCAGTTATCCATTTGTGGATATCATCCCCACTTTGATAGGGAGGGACTATCCTGTTCAGGTTCCTATGGTCATGAGAATACTCTCTAGTTCTAGGGACACTGTTGCTGCTACCATGGAACTCTAGTCCCAGCCTTCTTGTTGGTCTTTGGAGCTCTAGGGATTCCTTGTCTATGGCCAATTGCTCTTTCTTGAGCCTGAGCTTGACTCTCTCAAGCTCCAGAAATTGGCACTGCTTATCATAAGAGGATTCCCTCTTGTCTCATATGGAAGTCCCTACAGAAGTACCTGAGTGATTAGAATCCACAGAGGGAGTTCTGGATCTTCTAGGTAAACTATGTACACTTCCTAGTGGAGTAAAGAGATGGCCACTCGGGCCTTCTCCCCCACCTGAAGGAAGATCTAAGTTGCCCATGTTAGAATAATTTTGATTCTCCTGGTCAGGGTTTTATTCTAAGTAAAAAAAAATGTTTTAACTTTCTGGCCTTTCCTCATTCCCTGCCCCACCCACTCTGTCTACCTCATCAGACACGGAGGTCTTTCTAAGGTCATCTAGAAGCAAAATCTCGATGAGACTTTGGGCGTTTGCTGTTCTCCTTGTCCTCAACTTCCTAGATGCACACATGGCTCTCAATTCTGGAAATGAGATGCCATTGTATCTACTTGGCAGAGAGCCACTGGCTTCTCCTCTAGAAGACATACTAGTGTTATGTGGTGTAGGCACCTACATAACCTAGTGGAGACTAAACTCTCTTGGAGTTGGAGAAAGGGTGTGCTAGACCCTTGGCTTGCCAAACTTCAAGTTCAGTAGAACTTACTTTATTCTAATCTTGATTGGATTATATGTACATAATGCTTAAGTGGTTTTCAGTTAATCGTTCAATGAGATGTATCTGGTAAACAATAGCAAGCTTGAATCCCAACCGCTGCACACCAATGTGAGAAGGTGGGTTGGTAGGTATATGCTGTCCACTAATTAAAGTGGGCACCGTGTTGCAGGCCACACGACCCTTATGATGTCTAAAGTCAAAGATATCATTATTGAAAGCTATCCTAGTGGTAGCTATGGAGAACAGCCTTCAGACTTAGGGGCCTGTTACGATGACGGGCGGACTTTGTCCGCCCACCACCGTAATGGTAAACGGGACCGACTGCCAGAGGTGCGGCGGTCCCGCTATGGCAATAGGGATGCATCCGCCACCTTGGCGGTCTCATCCAGCACATTTTACATTGCGGCGGGCGGTGCTGTCAGCAGCACCCACCGCAATGCAAAATATGCATGTTGTGCATTGGCATGCACAACGAGACAGGCACCGCACGGTGCCTGCCACCTTGTGCATGCCAATGACCCCCCAAGTGCAGGCATCCACCACCCCACCCCCAGGGGCACGCAATGGGCCTTCGAAGGCATTCTCCGCATGCCTTTCCATGGCGGAGTCTCCGCTATGGAAAGGCGTGCCACCGCAGGCATGCTACATGCCTACAGGCACCGCCACCATATTGTATGCCTTTTCCGCCCAGCCGGAAATCCAACCGGCAGAAAAGTGGCGGACGGCCTTTTCGTCCGCCGCGGTGCCCCTCGCTATACTAATATGGCAGAGGTGAAAAAGGATATTTGTCGGACGGAGCGCTACCGCCGGTCCGGCGGTGGCGATCTGCCAGATATCTTAATAGGCCCCTTAATCTTGAAAGAATGTACAACAGCTTGTTTTACCATAATATCACCTCCTAAATTATTAAATGAAAGGAGAACCACACAGTGTTTATATAAAAATATGTATTTATTAATATAACACTCTCTATTAGTCTCTACATGAGACTAGGGCATAAAGCACACAATACTAAGTCAATAGAGCATTCGTAAATAGCGAAATACACAGCGGGCTCCAGGGGGAGACCGAACCATATACTAAAAAAAATGGTATAACAACGACTTCAATAGACACAGTGTCTAGAGCACATAGAATCACTGGGACCCCAAGGAACCACCCAGAGGAGCGACACAGGGAGCACACGGAGGACGGGTGCAGTGAGGAAACACAGACGCGTGCTCTGTACAACTCTATGGGAAAGCCGCAGTTGAAAATTTACACCTTAAGGGCACTTCTAAGAGAATTTCAAGCAAACCCTTTCGAACTTAGGAGGTTCTAAGGCCAACCCACCAGTGAGTACTGAAGTACCCGTGTTACCTATCCCAGAGGAGCCTGGTGTATAGGGGTCAAGTGGAGCTGGAAACCTTCGTCCTTTTCAACGGAGAGCTGCAAAGAAGTCCTGTTGCCAGGAGGGCGAAGAATGTCCAGTGGAATCCAAGTCTGGATTTGAGGTGAGAAGAACCTGAAAGCAGAGGGGACAGAGTCTGGGTCACTTCAAGTGACCAGGGGCTCGGTAGTCGAATGCCCACCGATGTCGAGTGCTTCAGGGATGAAGAAGGGTTGCTTGATTCTGCAGCCATGGGGACCAGGAGGTGTCGAGGACAACCAGAGTCCAGAGGTGAGCTGTCCCACAAAGGATGTCGAGAGCTGTGGGGTCGATGTCCGGCTGGAGCACCAACAAGCCTTGGCAACAGCAACCCCTGACGTCAGAGGAAACAGGTTAGGGTGTAGACCTGCAAGTTCCAGGGGACTCTCCAAGCAATGGAGAGTCAGGGCGCATCTGGTGCAACCAGGTAAGCCCAAGAATTAGCAAAGTGACCCTCGCCAGGACCCACAGGCCAACGGACTAGGGATCAGGAGGAGACCTTAAGCAAGTCTGCAAAGCACCAGCCCACAGGACACTTGTGGAGCGGATGATGGAAATCTTCAGTGCAAGTAATGCTCGGATCAGGACTACACAGAGTCCAAAGCACAGGCTCAGGAATTGTCACTAAGCATATGCAACTGAAAATGTACGCGGTGCACTGGGGTTCAAGTTGCACAGTCCCCACAAGAGATACTGGTCTCAGAATTGCTGAGAAGGCAGAGCAACCACAGGGACCATCGGGAACCCACCTCCTATGTTGCTGAAATCTTTAGAGTCATCAGGAGCTTAGGAGAAACAAACTGGTCAGCTGGGTTTAGGTGCCCGCTTTTGCAGGGAAGTAACTCCTTTACTCCAAGGGAGATTCTTCATTCGTCCAGCATCGTGCAGGCAGTCGAAGTACTTGGTTTCTTCCTAGCAGAATCTTGTATAGGTAAAATCTGAAGTCCTGTAGTCAGCTATCCCACTTAATACCCATGGGAACGGGTTGGAAAGATTCTGTGGACCCTCCTAGGGGAGGGGCAGGACAGAGGGGTGGCAACACCCACGTCCTTTGTCCAGTTTCACGCCAGAGAAGGAGCAAATGGCTCCCTGTACTGGTTTGAGCTGAACTATGCACAGGGGCACCAAATGTGCACCAAATGTGCCCCTAGTGCAGACTTTCTGGCACTCTAAGAGTGCAGTCACCCAGCCCCAATACACTAAATCCTGTCTGGGAGGTGGTTTTGTGCAGATGTGAATCCAATCAGGCTGGGGTTCTTCCTTCGATAGCAGTCAGGCTCGATGAACCAGTCTTTCCTATCTGGCTTGCCAAAATGTATCTCGGATATGAATTCACTTTAAATAAATGAAAAGACCAGAGGCATTTGGCAAAACAAGTTGGTTTAATTAAACGCTGCGATTGGGAGAGCTTCGACAGAATGCGTCTGTTCAAAGTCTCTCGGAGTACAAAGTTTTGGCCGCTGTAATATACAGTTCATGGTGTAAAATAAAGCAATATTCTACATTCCAAAGAAGCATCCCAGTGATAAAGCAACAAGTGTGGGCATCTGATAAGGACACAGCTGGCTCTTGACCTCGGGCAGAGCTAGTGTATGCGAGTGTGTATGTGTCCAGATGTCCGGCATGAGGAGCACGTAATCGTTACGTGTGGTGTGCATGTCGTGTGCTGAATGGTTGAGTGCGTCTATCTACATGTGGTTTCTAGCTATGTGGTATTTTGGGGAACGTGAGCTCTTGGCCAAACGGGTTTTATTGGGGCAAATTTCCTGAGACCTGTTTGTGGTACAACTGTGTGTAAGATCGAGCAGGGTTTTTCCTGGGCACGCATTTGTCTTTAGGTTAAGAGACCCCGTCTGTGATCTGGTATTCAATACACGTGGGTGTGGGTCATAGGACTTGTCTAACCACATATCTCTGACTCTGGGTTGATTGGGAGGTCACTTAGGGTGAATCCGACAGCAAAGATATGAGTTGATTAGAACTACTGAAAATACTATGGCAGTCACTAATATCATTTTTAGCGGCATCCTTAACATTGTGTATACAGTTGTCATAGCATACATTGACATTGTTTTTACTGGTATTGACACAGTTAAATTTGCTTATGTCATAAAGTACATCAGCATTGTTATTACTAGTAAAAGTATTGTCATTTGAGAATGGATTAATACATACATTGATCTTTTCATTGCTGGTGTCGGCGCTACTGTGCGGGTACAGGTTATGAAATACATTAACATTGCTTTGACAGCTACTGGGATGGTCATGCAGGCATAGGTTATGGCACACATTAATTTTGAATTTATTGGTATTGCTGTTGTCGGGCCTGTACATATCATGGTAATCATTGAGATTGTATTCACCCATTCCAACAACACCACACCTGAATAGCTCCACTGGCTTCTTATTCACAAACAAGCACAATTCAAACTCCTCACCTACACTTCAAGGGACTACACAACGCTGCCCCAGCATACCTCAACAATCACATATGCTTTCACAGGCCTTCCAGAAACCTCAGTTCACCCGGAGTCCTAATTGCACACATCCCACGCATACAGAAAACCAGATCCGGCCATTCGAGCCTTCTCCTACATCACACCTAAAGGAAGGAACTACCTGCCGCTACACATAAGAGCCTCCTCCTCATCTATTGAATTTCTCAAGAAGCTGAAGATCTGGCTTTTCGAGGACCCTAGGTCTGACTATACTCACACTTCTTCAGCACCAGGATACCCTTCCAGGTGTTCTCTACAAATCTGCATGACATAACATTACAGAGAGATGGATGAATAGATAGATAGATAGATAGATAGATAGATAGATAGATAGATAGATAGATAGATAGATAGATAGATAGATAGATAGATAGATAGATAGATAGATAGATAGATAGATAGATAGATAGATAGATAGATAGATAGATAGATAGATAGATAGATAGATAGATAGATAGATAGATAGACTCTGAAACTGGGACTTGCCCAAGAGCCCCTATTTTTAACCACTCTGTGAATACGAAAAAGGGCCAAGATAGGTGTGATGGCTGTAGGTGCTCTGCGTGGTCCACAGTGGGCCGAACATCTGCGCCTGTCTGGAGAAGCATTATTGCTCATTGGACCAGAGGTATCAGAGGAGGGCCTGCAACAGTTCTTGGAGCCTTCTGCGGGCCTACCAGATGAAGCTCTTAAGTGGCCCCAGCTTGGAGTGATAGCATGGGCTCACCCTGGTGACTCCCGAGATAGTATGCCCAGCATGCAGGAGTGAAAGTTGGGAGTCATGATGGGGTTAGTGTACTTTAAACCTGCTGACAAAGACACAGCTGCTGGGCTGGATCTTACATACCAGGTGACCCTGGGTGTGGGAAATTCGGTTTCTGGTTGAGAGTGGTGTGAGTCCTTGTCAAGGTGAACTTTAAATCACTAAATTAACCTGTGCTTAACTTTCCGATAGCTTGGCACAAACGCCCTCAGGCTTATCTTAGAGGCAATGTGTAACGTATTTATGCAGCACTTAAACAGTAATAAGGTAAAAACATAACAAGAAAATTCTCACACCAATGTAGAATAATAGAGTAAAATTGAATACATTATTTGTCAATAAAACAACAAAAATCCAATCAGTAGAATCGGAGATATGCAATTTCAAAGATTTAAGGTAAGTATACTGCCTAAAATCTCAAAGCGCCACTGGCAGGTATCTGGTCATGCTAGACCGTGGGAAAGTCAAATTCAAGACGACTGAGATAGAGCCAGATACAGGGACCAGGCTAGTCCTGCTGAAAAAGTTGCTTTCTCAAAGTCGGGTGCAAAGAGCCCAGTTGGCTGAGGAGTAGGCTGCGAGGAACAGGAAGAGCAGGCCGGTTGTTGTGTGCGGTCCTCTCTATAGAGCTGACATCGTGCCTGGCTTCGAGGAATGGTCATTGCTGGAGCTTTGCCTTGGCAGTCACCGCGGGCTGTTGATGCTGTTCCGCGAAGTGCATATCTCACGTTGCCAGTTGTCACTGTCGGTCGCTGTAGCGACAAGAGTCGCGTCCACTGGATCTTCATGTTGGCAGTCCTCTCAGCCGACAAGATCTCGACAAGAATGGGTCCGTTTATGAAGAGCCCAAAACTTCAGGATTTCTCCTTTGTGTTAAGAGGAGTTCACTCTAATGCCTTTCAAGGGCCCAGGATCTGGGGAAGAACCTCTTGGGGATGATGGACTCACTCTTGCAGAGGCCAGCAGGGCCCAGAAAAGTCCAGTTGCAGGTCCAGGCAGGTTCAGTTGCAGCAGGGCAGGTAGCCAGTTGCAGGGTGGGCCTCTAGAGCTTGGTATGTTCCTCTTCGTCTCACCAGGAGGTCAGTCAGCTGACCCTTAGAGTCACTTCATGTAGCCTCGTTGATGGGAACAGGTCCACTTTTCCTTTTCAGATATCAGGGCAGTCCTATGGCAGCAGGACTTCCTGCCTATGCATCAAAAATGATTATTTAGGCCTGGCAAAAAGGTTTATTTTGCCAGGTAGTAATGGCAGTTTAAAATTGCACACAGGCTGAAATGGCAGACATGCAACATGTTTTAAAACAAGCATTAGTAATGCATCGGTTTTGCCCATGTGATGAGTTGTTATCAATCACCGTCGGGGACGAAGGAAAGCGCTCCCTAAGAAGTATTACAGGCATGGAGAGGATGTGGCGCAGTAGCGAGAGCTGCTGAATCAAGAGCTGAGAATCCCGGTTCGATTCTGGGTGGTGCAACATCCTGTGACCCTGGGCAAATTACTTAATATTTCCAGGTGATAAATTCCCCTTTATAAATAGGCTGCACCACGAAAAAGCAGAAAGAAGCAAAACTTGATGAAATATAGTTCCACCAAAGTGGAAATTAACAGTATTTCGTCCTCAGGAAACAGGTAAAAGAAGCATACAAGAACAAACATTGGTAACTGCAGGAAAATATGCTACAGCCAATAGAAATGGAGGAAACGTAAGTGGCAAGCACAGGAGCCAATGAAAAGCGAGGGGGTGGGATGTAACCCCTTTTAGGATTTATATTAAAAACAATAGACTTAACAAGCACAGCACAAGCATTGTGCAGGCGAAACCTAAAATCACTTGGTACATATACAGGATAGCTTCATAGGGTCAAACACCAATTAACAGACGGAAAGGGAAAGGAAAATTAGAAACATTGCATTATCCAACATGAACATTAAACCGCCAACTCAAAAATTGCATGCTCAGTACAATGGCGACAAGGAGTTATGCAAACTAGCGTTCCGGCATCAAAAATAGTACAGACTGTGGTATAAGCATTTGGAACAAGCTCTTGTTAGAATATCATGACTCGAGTGCTAACTGTGGCATGCATGAGACAAAAATGAACAGGAACGACAGCAAATCCCAACATGCACCTGTTCTGGTATGTGAGGTGAACAGAACGCTGAGTAAACAATGCAACCAACACCTTGTGCGCAGAGGCTATTCCCAGAAGAAATCAAATGAGTGACAACCGTCGGGATGGCTCCTGTCAAAAATATGAGTCAAACATAGTAGGCACATCATGTGCTCATACCAGTGTGTCGAAAAATACAGGATGGGTGCCTGAATATGGTCAGGCGTACAAGAGCAAGGTTTATCAGTGCAACATGCTGTGTGCACAAAGGTTGTAAAGAGTAAATACACCGTACTTTTAAAATATCTTAAAAGGCGCACAACGCGCCGACTCGTTTGCGTCGTAGAAACCGACCAAGACAATATGATTGTGCGTCAAAGAAAACAAAAAACATGCACGTGATGAAAATTATTTACACGGTTCCAAACCCCTATTGATAAAAGGGCTAGAGACAAAACCGGTTATGCCGTAGCTGTCGGTTGATCACACGGTTACAACTCAGTGGTTCTAAAAGTAACAAAGCGTAATAACGTTAGTGCTCACAAGTTAAACTTGCCTCAGGGATACCAAGCATTTGGCAAAACAAACAGAACTCACCACAAATTCATCAGGAAATCAAAGTGCAACCCAGTGGCAGAACGCTAGAGAATAAAAGCATTCACCCGTAAAAAAAAAACAAGCGCAGGTGATATCAAGCAATAAAAAGTGATGTGAGCGTGTGGCCGGCGTGTGTGAAAATGAACAACAGACTATACGCATTGGGAGAAGTAAAAATAACAAGTAACATGGGAGTGGAGAGGATGTGGTGCAGTGGGCAGAGCTGCTGACTCATGAGCTGGCGATCCCAGTTCGAGTCTTCGCTGCGAAACATCCTGTGATTCTGGGCAAATCACTTAATCTCACCAGGTGATAATTTGGGTTTTATAAAATTGCTGCAAGACGAAAAAGCAGAAAGTGGGATAACTTTATACAGATATTATTCCACCAAAGCGGATTTTAACAGTATTTCACCCACAGGAAACTGATAAGAGAAGCAGAGAGGGAACAAACATTGGTAAATGCTGGAAAATATTCTACAGCCAGTATGAATGGAGGAAAACTAAGTGGCATGCGCAGGAACCAATGAAAAGCCAGGAAAGAGAGGGAGCGGGATGGTAGCCCCTTTTAAGCTTATATTAAAAACAATAGATTCCACAAGCACAACGCAAGGGCTGTGCAGGTGAAACCTTAAAAGGCTACTTAAGTGGGTGGCACAATAAGTACTGAATGCCCTCTTGTAGCATTTAATTTACAGGCCCTGGGTACATGTGGTACAACTTTACTAGTGACTTATAAGTAAATTAAATGTGCCAATTGGGTTTAAGCAAATTTTTCCTTGTTTAGAGCAGAAAGTACAAGCACTTTAGAACTGTCCTAAGGCCAACAAAAACGTATTCAGAAAAACAAGAGGAGTTAAGGCGAACGTTTTGGGGGAAAACCACGCCATAGATGTCTGATCTAACACTGGGGCACCTGAGAAGCAGAAGGAAATGCTACACTCTGTTTGTGGCCCAGTATATGGTGTGCTGACCCATACACTAGGTGAATGACTTGTGTGGTGCCAGGGGCTCAGTTGTGCTGTATGTGGTGCTATTATGGTGGCTGACCTGCTCAGTAGTAAAGTGGGATGAATGAGCTGGTGTGGCCAGGACGTTGAAAGACAGTGGAGGTAAACAGGGTAAAAAAAAATGTGCATTACAAAACGGATCACCATGCTGCAGAGGCACGATAGATAGATAGATAGATAGATAGATAGATAGATAGATAGATAGATAGATAGATAGATAGATAGATAGATAGATAGATAGATAGATAGATAGATAGATAGATAGCATACCTCCAAGATTCTGACAGACATTCCTGTCTCAGAGTGGGACATCTACTCTCTTGCATGTCCCACATGTCTTCCTGCCAGCTTGTATGCCAATTCCTTTTTTCTAAGGCTGTTTATGGCTGCCATCAGAACCCGAAACGCATCTTTACGAAAATGGCCAAGATCATGCTGGAGTCAATTGGGAAAGAAATATTGATAATAAGCTCAGCCATGCCCCAAGAAGATATGATGACAATTTATGACTTATCCACTGAGAGGAAGCCAATATGCCTTGACATGGAGTCCTTCCACAAATGACTTGCTATATGACAGAAAGGAGAATGAATGGTCTTGAAAGGAGCCAGGAGAACACCTGTAAGTGTGCTAGAGAAATTTGTTATTTCAAAACTAAGGTCACTGACCTGAAAGACAGAGCCAGGCAGGACATTGTCTATTTTTATAGAACCCATGAAAAAGTTGAAGGAGATCATAGGATTTCTTACTTCCTCCTTCCAATGGAGATTACCTTTCCAGAGCTGTTAGAATGCCACAGGGTTCATTGCATCACACTGGGGAATCCGCCAACAAAGATCCCGTGATCGCCATCTCATTGTTTATTAGTTCAGTAAGGATGGACCGTTCATGTTAGGAGAAGACCCCATCCTTGTCAAAGCAGATGCCTTGCATGACCCAAGTATCAAGAGGAAGAAATTCTCAGCGCTGTGTCAAAGGTCATGACAATGAGGCATTAAATACAGCCTACTTGAAACAATGAATGTGATAGAGACTGATGGAGCAGTTTTTCACAAAAAGAAATCTGCTCGGATTAACACCCACTCATTACATACTAACAGTTTGCAGTGAAGATTAACATACACATCACATGAACACAAGGGAAACTGCTTTTGCACATGCATGCACTAACGTGAGAATAATGCATGATAATTAAGACCATGTTTACGTTGTGCTTTGAAAGAAACGAGAAATAATGCATGACTAGTCAGCAATTTACATCTTTCGCATCTTGTTTTAAGAATAATAAAAAAAATCTGCTTTCAGCTTCAGCCTTTTGCTGGGTAAACAATGACCGGGACTAGTGCAAAGGTGGGTGGTAAAACAGTGAAAAGTGCATTTCTGTGTAATGAATGAATGTTTATTCTTAAGATAGCCGGATAGAGGAGGGGTTTGAAGAATGAGCGAAAGTGAACACATGACAGACAGAAGTGCTGAGCACCGCAGAGAAAGGTTAAAGGCTCTACTGCACAGAGTGTATTGTTCGCCTGCCAAGAAATGACACTAGCCGTGGGATCCAAGACAACTTCAGCGGACGTAGTGGAAGAAGCCCAATGAGAATATATGTGAATGTATCGGATACTGTGTTAAAGAAACGAGTCAGAATTGATGTAATGAGAAGGGATATTATACAATGAGTTATACAAATTGTGCATGGAAACCTGGTGGTGTGACAGAACCTCCAGAATCCACCAATAAGCTGTTGAATCCTGTAAAATGTTGCAACTAATGTGGGACGGACATGTAGGTTTTAGGGTATAACTGGGGTGCTGCAGGGGTGTGGTTTAGCCTTAGCCTGTGTGCATCTTTCAGATAGCTCTTCGAGAGAGGTGATGCGTCGCTGTTCGTCGGTTTGCAGAGAGGGCTAGCTATTTCTGTCCCGTCCCGCTCTTGGGTCCGGAAACTTTGTTCTCTGACTTTAGTTCAGGGGACCCCCACCAGCTTCTCGGCCAAGGGGGTGGTATTTCACAGATCCTTTGGGTTTGTATTATTCTGACTAGTACTTTGCATAATTATTTGCAAATGTATTTTTGTCTCTGAATCTGATGTCTCTTGATTTATCCACTCCGTAATATGATTATTGTTTTGCATTATTTTTGCTGAAACTAATGTCTCTTAATCTATCCATTCCTTCATGCGCATTATTGAATTGATGACGAGACTGACACTGTTTGCATATGCTGATGTTGTTCTTGCTCTCTTTTGAATTTCATTGTGTGCACTGTGACTGTATGCAAATGAGCATAATATTTTTAATTGAACATGAGATAAAGCTTTATTAATCCTACAAAGAGACTGTGATTATTTATCTGTCTAGATAGTTAGCTAGATAAAGTGCCTATCATTACCATCAACTATTCAACTAATTGGTCTATCGACCAAGAGGAAAGAAAGTTGATGTATATAAGTTTAGTTATGTATCTATAACTGTTATAAACTTATGAAAGAACAAAATTTACGTCATTATAACTTGACCCACAGCGCATCAGGGATTTGAGTAAATGTATATGGGCCATTGTGTGTTATCGAGTATTGATCCCTGATTAGGTGTCGCGCTGGATCAAGACCATTCATGGGTAGACTACCAAGTACTTGAAACCTTAAAATCTTGAAAACGTCTTGGCTGGACTGGACAGTGAGGCTATGGAGACCACTGGCTTGACAGTTGAAGCATAGACTGCTGAACCAATATACTCCCTCTCACATCACTGACAGCATTGGCATGGATCAGGAAAGTCATCAGATCTGACAGTAAACCCTTCAAAAGAGCAGGTTGCAACCATGTAGTGGATCTACTCATGTAGGACTATGAAAAGGCCAGATCCCCCTATCTTTTGGGGGGATCTGGCCTCACGCACTGTTGCCAAACTATGGGATTCTCCTGACAGCCTTCTTTCTTCTGAAAAGATGCACATTAGGGTATCAGTTTTTCTCCCTGCCCTGAGCATTTCCAGACTACACCTTGGACAGTGAGTTAAGGAAATTAGGAGTACACAATAGACCATTATGGAGAAAGAGGAAGAAGAGCCAGATAGTATTTCATCCCAAAGTATAAATCAACATTCATATACGGGTATAAATAGGCTTAGAAAACCCAAGGCCCAGTTACAGCTGTGTACGTTGGAGTCACCTTGGACAGTTACTAAACAGCTCTGTTATACTTGACATCTTTGGTGAAGTTTCCCCTGATTTTTTTCCTCTACCTCCTGTAGTTTTGATGCTGTGCTGGATTTCGTTTTTGCTGGCTTAGATGCTTTGGGCACTTTGCCACTGCTGATCTTTGTCAAAGTGCAAGTGCTCCCTGTGTAATTGTTGTACAATTGGTTCTCTCTGATTGGCATATTTGATTTACTAGTCAGTCCCTAGTAAAGTGCACTGAGTGTGCCAGGGCTGGTAAATCAAATGCTACTAGTGGGCCTGCAGCACAGATTGTGCCACCCACATGAGTAGAGCTGAAAAGGTAACTCGGGCCTTCCACTGCAGTGCCTATGCACAGTTTGTTAACTGCAATGTCAGCCTGGCAAGTGCACCCACTTGCCAGGCCCTAACCTTCCCTTTTCTTACATATCAGTCACACCTAAGGTAGGCCCAAGGTACCCCTGTGGGCAGGGTGCAGTTTATGTGAAAGATAGGACATGCCATGATGTGTGTGGCATGTCCTGATAGTGAATTACTGCCATTTTCTTTATTCACTATTGCAAGGCTACCTGTTCCAATAGGACAGAATAGGGAATTTGTTTATAATTACTTATAAACATAACTTCCCCTGGGAACAAGGTAGGAAAATAAAGTTTAGTATGCCTGAACTCAGAATGATAAAATGCATCTTTTAGTGAGGTTGATTTTTACATTGTGTGTTTGAAAATACCACTTTTAGGAAGTAGGTATTTTCTTGCTTAGTCATCCAGTAGGCCTCTGCTAGGATGTGGATTGAATGTCTGGGTTTGGAGTGTCAGGGCTAGGGAGGGGCAGTGGCTCCAGAGAACCTGATGAGTCAGGACTGGGATGAATAGACCTGGGCTGCCTTTAGAGTAGGGGGAGGAGATTTATTTTCACCTGAATGGGCCTGTTGTGCTCTCCAAAATGCTGTCTCCACCCCCTGCCAGAAAGCTGCACCAGAGAGGACAGAACTGGTTTTGACTGAACACAGGGCTTCTCAGCACAAAGAGAACAAATACATTTTGGGGTATAAGTATTAGACCTGAAACCCCTGAACTTTAGACTACTTCTGGAATCAAGAGAATCCTTTGCCAAGGAGAAGAGCTGGAGAAACTGAGGAGAACTACTGCCCTTGCTGTCTGTCTGGGGTTGGACTGCAGTTGCTGTTTCTGCCAAAGAAAGGAAAGGACTTTGCTGTGTGCTGTGTCCCCTGCTTGAGGTAAGGCTCCAAGGGCTTGAGTGGAGCTTGCCTCCTGTTATGAAGCCTCAGGAACACAAAGACTTCACCCCCAGCTCCCCTGAACTTCCTTGCTGGGAGTTCTGACCTGCCAGGAGTGCCTGTCACTGTGTGGGGCCTCTGGAGGTTTTTATGCTGCTGGGAGCTGGAAAGCAATGCAACAACAAGAAAATTGACGCATCGCTCTTCTTGCGACAGTTTTTTCGATGCAACGCCGTGGTGCAAGAAGAATCTCCCCAAACTTTGACGCCGTTGCTGAAACTGATGCAGCGCCTGTTGCCGCTGCGCGAATCGATGTATTGAGGGATCGTGGCTGAAGAAACAGACGCAGCACAGCTCGATGCCGCCGCATCATTTGCCGACTCATCCCGGATTTCCGCGCATCGTCGCTGTGTAGCAAGTTTTCCCTCACGCATCACCCACGCATTGGAGTTGTCTCAGAATCGATGCATCACTTCCCGCTACAGACCTGACCCGACGCATCGCTCCCCTGTGTACAGCGGAACTGTTGCATCACATCCACGACGGTCTCAGGAACAATGCAGCTCTCTGTTTTTCAATGCTTCCCATCGCTGCAGCTGTTTGGCTTGGTAAATTTTGTCGCAACAACAGGTACTTTGCAAGAAATCACGCATCCATAGTTTTCTATGGACTCAGTTTCTAAAACCTTTTGAAAGTCATTTTTCCTAATACTTGTATGTTGGATTTTTGTCATTTTTGTCTTGTTAAGTTTCGATAAAGATACTTTATTTTTCTAAACCGGTGTGGTGTCCATTTGTGTAGTTATCACTGTTTTACGGTGCGTGTTAGTACAAATACTTTACACATTGTCTTTGGGATAAGCCTGTCTGCTCATGCCAAGCTACCAAGGGGGTGAGCAGGGGTTATCTAAAGTGTGAATCCCCCTTACCCTGACTAGAAGCAAGGGTCCCTATTTGTACAAAGGTACCTACCTCTGCCAACTAGAGACCCCCATTTGTAACATGCTCTCACCCACAATTCATGGCATGCTTCATCAGCCTGTCTACATTTTGACAAATGCCATGTCGTGGTGACTCAACCGGTATCTTTGATCCCGTTACAGAATATTAAGAACTCCCATATTTGTTGGTTGAGCCTATCCAGACACAACTTTTGTCGAGAAGTAGACAGGCCCGATTATGAAGCATGCCAAATTTTTTTAGGAGAGCGCTGTTTTACTAACTGGCCAAGTTGACTTTAATGTGCACTAGTCATGACCAGAGCTTCAGTTTTTTAAGTGTAGCTTTACTCAAATATCAGTGTTACTTTGGATGAAAGCCAGTACTCGTTCGGCCTCCAAATAATCTGTGACTATTAATGAAGGACTCCTTAACACTGCTACAGAATGTTGCAGCTGCACTGCCAGGTCAGCCCAAACCTGGCAGGTTACATTGCCCTACGTGATTTTCTGGTTTCCTGTTCATATTTGTGAGGTAATGGCTCCCGACTCAAACACTGGAGTTTTTATTGCTGAATTTTCCTTGTGCTGGGATTCTAGGATAGGCTGCAAATTAATGCAACCTAGAGATATGTTCTTTAGAGCTTTCAGCCTCCAGCACACACCCTCTCCTTTCTTAAGCTTCCTACACCTACAAGGTATTGGGGGGCACAGAAGAACATCAAGAGGCAGACGTACAGGGTAACTTAGACTAATATCAGGAACGATATCAGTAGGTATAGGCAGATAATTGAAGATGGGTTGATTAGGAGATAGATAGATAGATAGATAGATAGATAGATAGATAGATAGATAGATAGATAGATAGATAGATAGATAGATAGATAGATAGATAGATAGATAGATAGATAGATAGATAGATAGATAGATAGATAGATAGATAGATAGATAGATAGATAGTAAATTTGGTTTAGAGAGCCACTACCTCTCCCTTTCTTTCTCTCTTGCTCTCCCCCTGTTCTTGTGAGTTTGTATCACCTGTCTCTCCTTGTCATCCTCTCTCTCTCTGTCTTTCTCTGTCTCTTAGTGACTTTGTCTACATATCAATCTATTCTGTCTCTCCCCATCTCTTTCTCCCCATATTTTCCTGCCTTTCGCTTTCTGCCTGTTTCTCCCTAAGTTGCTCTCTTTTTATCACTGTTTCTCTCTCCCTTTCTCTCACTTTGTCTCTTCCTTTTTTTCTGCCTCAGTCCATCCCCTTTCTCTCTCTCGCTCTTTTCTCTCCAACTCTTCCTATCTTCCTTTGTCTCTCTGTCTTTGGGGCATATTATCAAGGTCTTGCTATAGACTTATCGCCGCTTTTAGCATCCGTTTTCGGGTGAAAAGCGGCGATAATTCTATCGCACTATTATCAAGCAAGCGATAAACTGCTTCAGCGTTTGCTTGATTATGTTAGCGACCGTTTTCAATTACGACTTGCATGTCATCGCTAATGACATGCAAGGTAGGCGTTACTGACCTAAAGTCCATGAAAACGGTGGCTAACACAACATCGCCCTATTACCAATGCGGCTCTAATCCAGCGACGCGATAAAAAAAGTGCGCTAGCGCATTTATTGCATTTCTCTAACGCCTAAATGAAATATGACTTAGCCATACATTACATGGGAGGTGGATAGTCAGGTTACGACCCCGTTTGCCTATTAGCAAGCTTTTCTTTATCGCACTGGGTTTATCGCAGGATTTCTCCCGCTAAAACCCGCTATCGCTGGCTTTCACATCGCATCTTAGTGGTGCCTTGATAATAGGTCGCTAATGATGCGATGTGAACCAGCGATAGACGGCGATAAAAAAAATGCGCTAAACGCGCTTAACTATATTTATCGCATTTTGTTGATAATATCCCCCTCTGTCTTTTTCTGTCTTTGTGTTTTTCATTATCTTTCTTTTCCTGTCTCTCTGTTGCATTGACATATGTTAGTTTTACAAGATTCCAGTTTATTTACTGTACTGTACTGTATTGCATCGTTCTTTTACATTTTCTCTTGCTCCCTCTTATCCTACCCTCCTTCTGTCTCGTGGTATGTCTTTAAGATGTTGACCTTTTGGGCATTTGGTTGTAATGGGTAACTGGTTATTGGATGAGGCTCTTAGCCTTTGTGCATGCTATTACGTGTTCCTGTTTACTGCTATTTTGTGTCCTGCTCTGATTGCTTATGCCTGGGTCCAAACTGAGATGGTATGGTGTGCCAAATAATGATGGACAGGGATGCAGCCTTAGTAATTACCAGTGCCTGAGATTAATTCAATCATTCCATCCCCCACTCTTTTTTGTATACTTTAGCGTTTCACCCTAAATGGGACTGGTATGCCCAGACGTTGGTTTGATGCACACTGTGTTACTGCAACCAATCTACAAGTGGCTGATGAGCCATAACTAGGGTGAAGTTGGTCCTCCGTTGCTTCTGTTTCTGTTCAGGGAAGACCTGGCCTGGGAGCTTGGGCTGAACTATTCCTATTGGAGCAGGGTGAAGACTGATTTGCATTGCTGGGTCTAAACTTGGGTAGCATAGTGTACAAAATAACAATGAACTTGGATGCTGCCCGAGTAATTACCAGTGGCTGAGATTAATTCAAGCATTCCATTTATCACTTTTTTGTATATGTTGGACCTGGCCCCTTTGCAGGGTTACACCCAAACCATTTGCTTCCTTCCTCCTATATTTTCTGACCTGTTTTTGTGAGCTTTAGGACTCTGGGCACTTTACCACTACTAATCAGTGCTAAAGTGCATATGCTCTCAGTGTAAATTGTGATTATGTTTGGTTATCATGACTGGCATATTTGATTTACTTGTAAGCCCCTAGTAAAGGTCACTGTATGTGCCCAGGGCCTGTAAATCAAATTCTACACGAGCAGCCATTTACCTGTTGGATCCAGACCCGTTTTTTGAACACTGTGAGTAAACTAATGAAGTTGCTGGACACACTATAATCAAGTCAGACGAGCATTGCCTCAAAGGTGGACTGTTGGATGAGCGATTGCCTCCAATTTCTAATTCCATCCTACATTGTTTTGAAACACACTCGATGGATTAGACTACATCATCTAGCCTCCGGATTTACTACAGCCAATCATCTGCTTAGTCTTCTCAGGGTCATTCTACATTTGAAAATACAGTCTGGAAGGTGTTGTTACAGATGTCTTTACAACAAAGACTGAAACGTCGACAACTGCACCAATTTTCTCTGTGATTGCTTTCACCATAGGGATAGTTTTCTTTATAATCAGTTACAATTTCTTTATTTATATAACATATGTAATGGGTGACCACAAAAGTGTCAATGAGATGAGAACTGTTGTAAAAAATTGCTAAACCTCGGTCACTTTGTATTTATATGTATTGTATTTTATGTACCCTTCAATACCTTTTCATCTTCTCACATACATTTGTGTTTCAAGAAGTATACACCCATCTTGTCTTGTTCTTTTTTTGATAAAAGTTTTGTTTAGATTGATTCACGTTAAATAAGAAAGCATTTTGAAAAAAGAATTTACCGTAAGCTACTGTTTAGAGCGTATCATAATTGATTTCAGAACACATGAAAACTACTATGAGAAAGAAACCCTTGTAGGCACCCTTACCTGATGATGTACTAGGGAGCCTGGTGCACTGATTGTGCCACCCACACAAGTAGCCTTTAAAATGTGTCTCAGACCTGCCACTGCAGTGTCTGCGCATTCAGTTTTAAACTGCCATGTCCCTGGCAAGTGCACCCATTTGCCAGACCCTAACCTTCCCTTTCCTTACAAGTAAGTCACCCCAAACGTAGACCCACACGTCCCCCATGGGCAGGATGCAGTGTATGTGAAATGTAGGACATGAACGGGTATGTTTTACATGTCCTGATAGTGAATACTGGCAATTTCGCTTTTCACTATTGCAAGGACTGGCTCTACCATAGTTTATCATTGAAGCTGCCTTGTAACATCTTACAAATGTAACTCTCAATTGGGAACAGCTAGAGATTTGGAGTTTAGGTTTCCTGAACTCAGAATTTAAAAATAAATATTTTAGTGAGGATGTTTTTTTAAATTGTGTGTTTGAAAATGCCACTTTTAGAAAGTGGGCATTTTCTTGCTTTACCATTCTGTCTGCTTCTGCCTGCTTGTGGAACCAACATCTTTTAGACTGACAGGGGCTGTTTGTGCATTCACTCCAGATACTCACACAAAGGGAGCTGAGGGGTGCCCTTCATATTCTGAAGAGTCATCCTTGGCTAGAGTGGTGGGAGGAGTTGTCACTACCACCTGAATAGGATGTGGCTGCCTTGCACAATGCTGTCTCCACTCCCTGTAGTGTGGCTGGCCCAGGGAGGACAGATCTGGTTTTACTGAGGAAGAGAAACATTCTGACAAATACTTTAAAGGGAGAATGGGTATAAGTATTAGACCCAAGACCCCAGAACTTTAGAACACTTCTGGAACAACAAGGAACCTCTGCCAAGGAGAAGAGCTGTGAGGAGTACTGCCCTTTTGCTGTATGTTGCTTTGCTGGGTTGGCCTAAAGTTGCTGCTTCTGCTTTGGAGAGGGCAAAGGATTAGACTTTGCTGTGTATCCTGCTTGTGAAGTTTCTCCAAGGGCTTGTGTGTTATTGCCTCCTGTTAAGAAGTCTCATGGACACAAAACACTTCTTGCAACTCTGTTGGTGCTGCTGGACTCTGCCATCTGTGATTCCTACCCTTGTGTGAGGTGTCTCCCTCCACACTAAGGGCCTCAGAAGTGTGTTCTGCAGCTGATCTCTGTAAGAACCAACGCAAAGCCCTACAAAGCCTTTTGGAACTGACGCCGGACAACGTAAAGCCTCGCCGAGTTCTGCCGCAGAGCTGACAGCTCCTCGGAGCAGATACCGGACGATGTGGAGCCTCACCACACAGTCCCCAGCACTGACATTGGTCTGCATGAAGCTTCGCAAAGTGATGCATCACCTCCGATGCACAACGCATCACACCTGTGCACCAAATATGCAATGACGCTGGGCTTTTCAGTAAGAAACCGACACATTACCGCCTCTTGCAGTAAGAAACCGACGCATCACCTCCTCTTCAGTAAGGAACCAACGCATCATCTCCCCTGTTTGGCAGTAAGGAACCGATGAATCCCCCCCCCCCCCCCGAAGCAAAGAACTGATGCATTACCTTCCCTGTGAGTAAGGAATCAATACATCACCTTCCTTGCGCCTGTTTTCATCCTGTAATTCTGACGCATCAAAGGTACTTTGCTGAGCAGCCGTAGTGTCTTATGGACAGAACTGTTTTTACGTTTTAAAAGTCATATTTTGATATCTGTATGTTGGATTTTTGTTGTTTTGGTCTTGTTTGATTTAGATAAGGATACTTTATTTTTCTATACTGGTGTGGTGTCCATTTGTGGTGTTTCCACTATGTAATTGTGGATTATATGAAAATGATTTACACATTGTCGCTGTAGTTTAGCCTGACTGCTCTGTGCCAAGCTACCAGAGGGTGAGCACAGTCAAACTTAGGTGTGTACTTTACTCATCCTTACTAGAAGGAAGGGTCCCTACCTGACAGGGTGTATACCACTGCCAACTAGAGACCCTCATTTCTTACAGTATACAGGTATGTCCAGACGTTGGTCTCGGACACCCTGGGGTCTATTATGATGTAGGGCGGATCGCCACCGCCCGTATGGGGGTTTTCGATATGCCCTACATCATACCCCGCCCGCCTCCCATTTCCCCCCTGCCATATTATGATGGCGGGGGGACCACGGCGGACGGCAAGACCGTCTGCCGCTTTTCTGCCTGGTCGACAGGTCGATCTGGCGGAAAAGGGTTGCATATGGTGGCGGTGTCTGCTAGACACCGCCAGCCATATTAGGATGCCAGCGGAAAGCAGCCTTTCACGGAAAGGCATGCGGATTCCTGAGTTGGGGGCCCGTTGCGGTCCCCCTGGATGTTGGGGGGGTGGGGAGGGCACATGGGGGTACCTATGGTACCCCCCTGCATTTGCATGGTCGACGTGGCAGGCACCGCGCGGTGCCTGCCATGTTGTGCATGCAAATGCACACAGTGCAGCCACAGCATTGTGGTGGGCAGTGCTGTGAACACCGCCCGCCACAATGCTGGGAATGGAGGGACCGCTGGTGGCCGGTCCCAGCACCGCAAGGGTGGCGGGCGGACTAAAGTATTTTCGCCATCCTAAAAGGCCCCTCTTTATCATTGGAACCAAGACATACCTGGTTGATGAGATCTAACTAAGGTGAAACTGGTGTTTTGGTTCAAGGAGGATCTGACCTGGAAGTTCGGGCTGGACGGTTCTCATTGGAGTAGGGTCAAGACTCATTTGCAAATGACTGAATTCAAACTGAGGTGGCATCGGTGAAAAATAATTATAGAATTGCATGTATCCCTTGTAATATACCAGCGACTGAGATTAATTCCAGCATTCTATCCATCACTTTTTTGTTTTCTCTTCTGTTTTGATCGTGACACTACATTTTGGCGACGAGGATGAGGGTACTGATTTCCTTAAGCTGGTTTCCATCTGGCATTTGATTGAAGTTACTGTGATATACTACTTGCTGTGATCCTGCAGTGCCATCCGGAACTTAACATCATGTTTCTAGTTGTTTGTAGATTTGGTGACATTTTGTTACATTCTTCCTCGTTCAACCTCATGTTCTGTGCAAATTTCCTCATAATCACAGACATCCAAAGTTCTTACAAAATGGAAGGAATAATTCCAAAATTATATTTTTGCCATAGACACATGTAAATGTTCTTCTGTATGCTGTAAGGAAATCCTTCTTCACTGTTAGGATCTGAAGGGCAGGAGATTTTTAAAACCCTCCCTAAGTTTGAACTACTGGAAGGTGAAGAGGAGTATGATGACATGAGGAAGCACTACTACCTTTGGAAGGATATTTTAAACAAACCACAAATATTAGATTTGAAAGATACTTTTGACATGTGAAGGTAGAGAGAAGGAGAATCAGTTGATAAATTCTTGACAGCACTGAACGGTCTCTAAGTTTCTTGTGACTTTGATCCTGCCACAAAAGAAATGTTGTGTGATCAACTTATGATTAGCACTAATAATAACAGGGTGCAGGAAAAGCTATGGGACATGGAAAATCTAATTCTAGAGGAAGTCATAAAGTCAGCTAAAGCCATTGAACAATAGTTGTCATGGGTAAAGGAAGTTACAAAGGACAGAAATGAAAAGAAGAATCGTTTGCTATTAATTAACCTGGTAAATTCGACACTTGGAATAAAATTGTTATTGTTGTGGCAGCATATTCCATCTAGACTCAAATAAGGGTTGTCCTGCCATAAGCAAGAGTTGTAATACATAAAATAGGACAAGCACTGTGCTGAGGTTTGTAAGGAGAGTAAATGTGCTGCCAGTTTTAGAGTAGCTCAGGTTTCAGAGAAATCCAGTGCCACTAGTGAGCTAGGTGATGAAGTAGAATCGATGCCCTGAACCATCGTACGCAAATGGCGTTGCAGCACGCGCAATGTAATTCATTTTATTTATTTATTTATTTATGTACTTACCTCCGGTTGGCCGTAAGCCGGAGTTTACTACCCCCCACCCTGCCCCTCCCCCGGAAATTTAGCTTGCAAACTGAACATTATCTGCGCCATCTTGCCTCTCCCCAGCGCCACGCACAGCGAATGCACGGCCGCCATTTTAGGCACCCCACTCTCTCCCCGCTCATTCTCGATCACCAGCGCTTCCCCCTGGCGCTACGAACATCCCCCCGCGCGCCAGCCACCCCCGCTCTCTCATACACGGGCCATAAACCCTCTCCTTCAGCGCGACCCTGCTACGGAACCACATCCGACCGACATCCCATACATGGTCATGCCGCACCTTTGATAACCCCCCTTCCTCTGCGCCCCATTGTCCGAACTGGTCCCAGGCCATCACCTAGCCCTGCGGATGCAGTTTATTGCCCCTACTGTAAGGGAAACACCCCACATCAAAGGGATTACAGTGGATCAAAGCCCCTACCCCCTGAGACCCGGCCGGTCGCACACACCCCCGGGAATTGGCGGAATTCCCTGCTGCGCGATAGCCATCTCCCACTGCGGGTAGGGTGGGAACCTCTACTGTAACTATGTGTGGGATCGGATCTGAGCCGGGGCTTCAGGGGATGTTCTTTCATGCATCAAGAGAATCTCAAGAATGTACTATGTGTAATAAAGCAATAAACCGGTGTATAAGAGACCAGGTCTCAGAGATGCGGTTAGAGCACCTCGTGACGATACCTTGCTGTCTGATCTGATGTGTTCTGCTCCGACGGAATAAAACTTTGTTTCCTGCCTTCCAGTCTCCGGCGCCTGCCTCTTTCATTGGTAAATTATCGAGTGGTATGAGAGGCGATTACCGCCGGGCAAATACTTGAAAGGTTATCGACTGAAACTGCCGCTACCATTTAACAATTGGCGTCCCAAACGTGGGGCCCATCAGCGACACGTGGATCCAGTGGGAGAGGTCCCGACGACAGAGTGAACGACTGCAACGATCGGGAGAGCTCCTGCCCAATAGACCCTCGTCTGGCAGCCGATCATCCGAACTTCACTGGTTCCGAGCAGACCTCTCTCGAGTGATCTACGGTCCTGACTGGGAACCATCAGGAGTGCCGCGGCAAATACGGAGAGTAGAGGACGATCGGGCGCTGGAGGCGGAAGACGAGAAACTGTCCACGCGGTCCGGGTAAGGTCGTGATACACGACAAATTGCGAAATAATTGATTGATTGTCCGAAGCTTTTTGAATACTAGTATTGCTCATTGATTGTGCTCATTGATTGTTCTCTTTGAGATATTCGCTGTCTACAAACGGGGAGGAGTAGAAATACTCTCTCTCTCTCCCTTTGCAGATAGTGAAGGGTAGGTAACGCAGACTTTTGTCCCCGTTGAAACCCGTTGTGCCTATCTTTATCTCCCCACTGATTGATTGTCCGAACATTGATTGTTTTGAAGAATAGTGCTCTTTGAGATATTCTCTGTTTGCAAATAACGTAGAATAGAAATATTCTGTCTAGTCTTTGCAAATAGTGAAGGGTAGGTAATGCTGACTTTTGTCCCCGTTGAAACCCGTCATGCCTATCTTTATCTCCCATTGATTGATTGATTGATTGATTGATTGTCCGAACACTAGTTGTTCGATATTGGTTCTTTGGAGGTATTCTCTGCTTACAAATAACGAAGAATAGAGATATTCTGTCTAGTCTTTGCAAGCAGTGAAAAGATAGGTAGTGCTGACTTTTGTCCCCGTTGAAACCCGTCATGCCTATCTTCTCCCCACTGATTGGTAGTTGGTTCTGCCCGGACCGCTTATTAGAGGTGAACCATCCGGCTCCACTGGAGGGCACCCCTAATAAGGACATGTTCACTAAATATGGACTAGTCGCCGTAGCTTATACCAAGCTATGGCATAAATATACAAAGAAGGACCCCGAGAGTCAGTGGCCACTGATGGGATCCTTCGACGACCATAAGATAGAAGTGCTAGAAATAGCCCTGCGTAGCAATAAGACCACGCCTACTATGCTTGACAGTATTGGCACGTGGCGCAAAGAAGCAACGCAACGGAAAAAGAGGGAAGAAGTAAAAGCAGAAAAGGAATTACGAAAGGCAGCTCACCTTGCCGCTAGAAAGTTAGAAGAAGAAATAAAGGAGAGAAGGGAAACTAAACTAAGACAGGAGCCCGAAACATCAGGACAGTACGCTGTTAGGACCCCTTCTTTGCTCTACCCTGAGTTGTCCTCCAAGCAGCGAACGAATGACGAATTACTGTTAGGTCCCCCGATCATTTACATGCCCCCTCCATATGCACCCTCCCAGTCAGTCGTGCAACACCCACAACCCCCGAACACGAGCGAAAGCAGTACAGGGGCCTCGGTCCTCACGGCCTCCGCGCCGGCCGAGCCTCCTGTGCTGAACACAACATCGGCAATAACGCTAGATGACCATGAGATGGGAAAGAAAGATTCCACCAGAATGAATCGATTAACGAAGAATGAACGAACAGGAATCGACAAAATAGTAAAGGCACTGGTGGGATCCTTTTTGGCCTTACAAAAACTAAAGTAACGCTAGGAGTTAGCCCTTTGTGGGACATATGAAACCAAGGGAAGGAGTCAAGCTCACGGTCGAGACGGCCACGAGGTAGCCCGACTCCATTACTCTCGCTACCTAAACCTGTCTGCCCTACTGCCCACCCCGCCCAATAAGCATGACAAAATCCCGCACAAACGGAAGCCTGCTGACACCCACCATCGACGTCACCGAACTAGGGCTAGATTGCGCGCAATTGGTCTATGTTATTTTTCCGATTGCACAGTAACCTCCTTGTGCTCGTCATCAAATTGCAAATAGGTACAAACACTCCAACGAAGTAGTATAGTTATAACATTTTAATAACTTATAAGATATAACGAACACACCAACAGGGTAACCAGGCTAAAACACGTTTTAAAACAACTATTTACATGACAGTCTGCTGCAACCTCCATCCCAAAGCCTTAACGTCCACGTGACACCGTCCTCGCCTCTCCTTCCTCGAAATTGCAACATTGGCCTGTTTTGGGCGGTTCTTTTAGTCGGCTTTGGGCTATAAAAGCCATGCAAAAATCCATTGACATCAGTGGCGGACGACTGTGCGAATAGGCCGGAGGCTATACGAAGCGCCGAAGTTCTGGCAACCCCAAGGCGGAGCCCGCCACGCTGTGCGGGCCTTTCCGTTTTCTCTTCTTCTTTCTTTAATAAGGGCTGATGCCCTGACGGGGGGAGGCGACGCAGAGGGGCCTCCCCCACCTCCCCAGGTGGAGGCTCACCAGCAGATGAGGACGCCCCAGCCATCTTTTTCATCGGCCTGCTGAATTTCACCCTGCCACGCTGTGCGGATCTTCCCGCTTTCTTTCTTCTTTCTTCAATAAGGGCTGATGCCCTGGCGGGGGGAAGCGACGCGGACGGGCCTCCCCCGCCTCCCCAGGTGGAGGCTCGCCAGCAGATGAGGGCACCCCAACCGCATCATTTCACACGTCAGCCAGCTGAGTTGCGCCCTGCCACTTCATTCGCCGTTCGGCTGAGCCGGCGCCCCTGCACGCGGCCGCCAGGCAACCACCCAAGCACAGGGTTCACCAGGACTGCCGCTAGCACCCGACGCGAGGAGTGGGCCCCCGCAGCCAGGTAATCGGGGACCCACCCCGGTGGTGATACCATCCAAACTGCTGTCGTCGCTGCTACTGGAATCACCCCGGTGGCAGTACCATCCGAACTGCCGTTGTTACTGCTGTTGGCTCCTCTCCGGTGGCTGTACCGAAGAGCTGCTGCTACTGCTGCCCTTGAACTCCGGCGGTCGGCTCCTCCGGATCCAGGCCTAAAGCCCACCGTGAGACAATTCTGGACTCGAAAGCTTGTCTGCTTGGGCATGGGCCCCACCCTTGACAAGATGCTCCCCTCAGCCTTGCAGAATCGGCTGGAGTCATTTGACACTCAACTCCCGCGGACTTCCGGTAAGGACAAACCGCTGCCACTGCTCTTTTGCCCCGGACAGCAGCCACCTTGCCTCCGCTTGGTGCAGTGAGAAAGACTGGTTCGAAGCGTCAGCGGAAGAACCCGCCTGCTGCCCCGCCCCAAGAACGAACCATGGCATTTCTACGGGGTCGCAGTGACGCCATGCTGACGCAAAGTTGACGCTAACGAAAGTTCTCGAACTACTGAAAGGAATTCTGGTCCAACAGCTAATTCATGGAAAGACTTAGACTGTACTCTGGCCCGACCTCGCCCCAAGATGGCGCCGATGTAGGAGAGGCCTACAACCCGTTATGGCGTCCCAGTCACGTGACATTTGTGTTAAAAAGAGACATATATATATATATATATATATATATATACGATGCTTCCACACATGATGGTCAGGGAGGGGCAGGAAGGGAACCGATTTTATGCCGTAGTAGCGTTGCTCATGACACTCGACGCCTCCCCACCACGTGGCCGGCCTGAACGGTTGTAGGCCCGTATCTTGTATGCTGACATTGTTTTAAATAAAGGGTCTCTTGAAAGAATTACGGAATCAGTGCCATGACTAATCACATAGGTTGATAGAGATTTCTTCATTTGAATAAATGATTGTTACCCCCAAGCAATAGAAAACAGATAATGCAGTCCCCATTTGCCTGAATCTTTTTGATTAACGGAATTTGTACCCATCACACCTATCTTTTTCCAAGAGTTGTTAAACCATGGTCAACCATAGCTCAGGGTATATGCCGAACGCAAGGTATGGTATCTTGCACCCTAATACACGACCGATTGAGAAATGCATATATGACAAGGGAACCCGAATTTAGGAAATGAAATAAATTAGAGCATCTTTGTCTCGGACAAAGAGAATAATAGGTCTGTGGTATCACCCATTCCTGTGACTAGCTTGGTACGTGGTAAGTAGAACTTTTTCGTGTCTGCGCACGCTGGGGTACTTTGAATACTGCACATCCCCTCCCCTCTTTTTCCCCTCTATAGGTCACAACGAAGCTCCGACTGAAGAATGAAGTGGACATGGACCGCACCGAGTTCAATATCAGGGAAAATTTAGACAAACATTGTGAGATAGTGCGTGAAGTGCAGACCACCATTGAGAACATAAGAAACTGTATGGCATGATTGTGCGTGTGTGCTATAATTACACGGTATGAATGTGTGTGCATCTCATGCTTAGGTCACTTGGAGAGAGAGCGTCACTGTATGATTGAAATGCTCACCATCGATCAAAGGGAGGAGAATACAGGGTCCGACACCCCCTAAAATGAACTACAAAATACTGAAAGTACGCAGCATAGAAAAAGAGGACAGGAAAGGAGAGGTCCCCATACTCAACGTAGCCCTGAGTCTCCGTCTTGCATGCATGTACTGTCACACCCTATCCGGCATTTGTGTGTACGTGATCACTGAATTTATGTCTTTTCCCCGCTCGTGTTTTCTTACATGGAACAGATCCATGCTACTCCATGTTGTGTGTGCACCAAGTGGCCTATTATCTTACCCATGTCTCTCTCATTTTGTATCGTATGTATGCCAAATAGCCTACTTGACGCACACCTCTCTCTCTCTCTCTCTCTCTCTCTCTCTCTCTCTCTCTCTCTCACTCTCTCTCTCTCTCCCTCTCTCCCTCTCTCTCTCTCTCTCTCTCTCTCTCTCTCCCTCTCTCTCTCTCTCTCCCTCTCACTCCCTCCCTCACTAAAAAGCCTTCTTACCCTCTTTTCTGTTTGAATAAATTAACGACACATACCTCCTCGGTAAGTGTATAATTGGCCTGGAGCACGGTGGTGTTCGAACAAATTGACTGAAACAAAACGACCGTACTTTGCCACGTTAATACCTCTCCTTTCTACAAATATTGAGCTTAATTGGCTGAGAAAAGAAGGGACGGGTAAGACGACTGATGTCTCCCAATTTGGCCCTCATCACGGGGACTATATGTCAGTGGTTTCCGTTTTTTTTCAGAGCTTTAACAACACCATCTCCACCGCCCAGAATTACCCCCGCCCAATTACCCCGAAATAGAATGTCTAAAAGCACCCCGTTCTCCCAAGATAACCCCAGCCCTATACTAGCCGCCTCAGAGTATTT
Source organism: Triturus cristatus (assembly GCF_964204655.1). Classification (NCBI taxonomy): domain Eukaryota; kingdom Metazoa; phylum Chordata; class Amphibia; order Caudata; family Salamandridae; genus Triturus; species Triturus cristatus. The sequence goes on from NC_140581.1 coordinate 344,961,870, forward strand.
CGAACGACACAGCTGATGACCTTATTCACTAATAAAACATCGCCTAAACTGATAAAGGGTTATCTATTGTCGCCAGCAAAAATAATGCTTAGCTTATGTTCCTCCCCGAAATGGATACTCGTGAACCCGTGACAGTAGCACCTCGCACTTTCTTTTTATAAACTTAGCAGTCCTCGGAAAGAAATATGTAGTAACAAAACTTGTGTTGGGACGAACGAGCCTCTGCCGGAGAAGCCGGTTCGAATTTTTTTATAGACTAGAAGGTTGACAGATGTCAGGCTTCCTGCAACCAGTATCGGGCGCAGGAATCGGCACCTAGGGGGCCAGACGATGGACAGGGACACCCACAGAAACTTGCACCACAGCAATGATTAATAGATTAGTAACGCACACACTAACGTCAGAGTTAAAAGACACCAATCATGCAGCAACCGATAAAAATATGTCCGCAACTACTCGGTGGTTGGGAGAGAGGATGAAGTATGTAGATGTCTTCCCTGCCAACTCTCTAAGATTTTTGTTTCTTGTACCCATTTAAAGATAACGTGCTGCCATCGGAAGGGAGGGGTCGGACGTGACGCTCAGCCTGGCTGCAGACCATGGAACATCTATGACATCGACCAAGGGGGAAGCTACGAAGCAAAAAGGGCGTGAGACGAGACACCATTTTCAGGATGATAAGCGCAAAGGGCTACATCGAGGCCCCCTGCTCACCGACCAGCGTGCCTGAAGTCTCAACCCGTCGGGCCCGATTGATGGGCCCAGTGCTGGAAGATTCTACTCCCCTTGGTCCACATTTTTGATCCGATCCCACTCCACCCCCTCTTCCCTCGGCATCCCGAAGCACGTCACACCCCACTCTCTCTCACCCTCTTTTATATGGATTATAAATCGGATTTACCCACAGAAGAACAAAAAGCAGGTACCCTGTCTCAAAGTACCTATGGTGAACTGTGTTAAGGAACAGGGCTGTGATCAGAGAACAATGAATGATCACACCCTGCAACGTGAGAAATTGGATTTGAGCTGGACCTTAGCTCCACCGCCGGTGCTCAACAGTGCCAACGAAAGAAGAACAACAATAAGAGCTTACCAGTGATGGCTCTTTATAAAAAAGGACACTGGAAAGAAGAACCCATGTCAAAGTTGAAAATCCTCTCCCAACCACCTTTTTATATTAACTATCTTCTTATCAAGTTTTCATGATGTTGCATCAATCACTTCCGACTGTACACTGAGAAGTTAAGAAAATGTAACTCTGTATAGTAACATTCATACAACACCAGCCCTGTACACGACTATACTGACTATTTTCGATCCACAATGACTGGGCCTTAAGTAATGTATAAAATATCCCTTGCTTTGCCGGAAACATCCTGTTTGCTTTACAGTATCCTATTTGTGCTCAAACAAACTCCCCTCCTCCTGTCCCTGGGCCTGACATGCGGCACAGCTGATGTACCTCTGTGTGTACTACCTCCTCGTCTACTTTATCACCTGTATGTAACTATAAGCAAATGTGTCAGATTACTCCTGCCTGCCCTAAAAACTCTGTATCTTTAAGGAATGTACGAAAGACATTAACGATATTATAGCTGAAGGTTAACGAAGATAAATGACAGCCAGGCAAGCTGGCGAGATATGTTAAAAGGGAGGACTGTGGAAATTTAGCTTGCAAACTGAACATTATCTGCGCCATCTTGCCTCTCCCCAGCGCCACGCACAGCGAATGCACGGCTGCCATTTTAGGCACCCCACTCTCTCCCCGCTCATTCTCGATCACCAGCGCTTCCCCCTGGCGCTGCGAACATCCCCCCGCGCGCCGGCCACCCCCGCTCTCTCATACACGGGCCATAAACCCTCTCCTTCAGCGCGACCCTGCTACGGAACCACATCCGACCGACATCCCATACATGGTCATGCCGCACCTTTGATAACCCCCCTTCCTCTGCGCCCCATTGTCCGAACTGGTCCCAGGCCATCACCTAGCCCTGCGGATGCAGTTTATTGCCCCTTCTGTAAGGGAAACACCCCACATCAAAGGGATTACAATGGATCAAAGCCCCTACCCCCTGAGACCCGGCCGGTCGCACACACCCCCGGGAATTGGCGGAATTTCCTGCTGCGCGATAGCCATCTCCCACTGCGGGTAGGGTGGGAACCTCTACTGTAACTATGTGTGGGATCGGATCTGAGCCGGGGTTTCAGGGGATGTTCTTTCATGCATCAAGAGAATCTCAAGAATGTACTATGTGTAATAAAGCAATAAACCGGTGTATAAGAGACCAGGTCTCAGAGATGCGGTTAGAGGACCTCGTGACGATACCTTGCTGTCTGATCTGATGTGTTCTGCTCCGACGGAATAAAACTTTGTTTCCTGCCTTCCAGTCTCCGGCGCCTGCCTCTTTCATTGGTAAATTATCGAGTGGTATGAGAGGCGATTACCGCCGGGCAAATACTTGAAAGGTTATCGACTGAAACTGCCGCTACCATTTAACACGCCCACCACCCCGCAGCACTCCCACCACGAGCCGCTACTGCTCAAGGTGATCAACGTTTAATTGGGTAAATGAAAGGATTATGTTCATGAGATTAAACTCAGGGATAGAACAGTACCGGTCAGACAAAATGTGAAAGGTGTGCCAATTTGTATCCACATGGACCTACATGATCTAGAGACTCTTAAACAAGAAGACGTAATTGAGGAGGTGACATTTTCTGAGTGGATATGTTGCATGTGTTGAATTAATGCCACTTAATGCTAACATAATTACAGACACACATCCTTCACCAAAAATCAATCAAATGATATCTATGTTGTAAGGTTCTGCAGTTTTTTTCTGCTCTTGACCTCTGACAGGCATATCACCAGATAGAATTAACAAAGAAGTCCACAGCGTTTACTACTTTTGTAGCCCCATTTGTCGGTTTGTAAAGGTATAAGAGCATGCCATTTGATCTGACATCTGCCTCATCTGTATTCCAGCGTGCCATGTTGCTTATGTTTAAAGATCTGGATGACAGAGTAAAATGTTTCCTGGATGACATTTTGAACCAAATGGAACATGAAAGTGTCCTCAAGGACATGTGCGCCTGATTAAAAAAAATGGTTTTGGTTCTGGCAGTGGAGAAATGCAATCTGTACAGAGCGCAAGTTAACTATCCGGAGCATACGATTTCTATCAGTGATGGTATCCAAACATTCTCTAGTCCGTGTCATAAAGGAAGCGCTGCCACCAGACAACAAGGAAAAGGGATTGTCCTTCCTAGGACTATGTGAGTTTTATTCTAAGTTTGTTCAGATTTTTTTAACTCTTTTTTTTTAACCAATGCAAAGCTTCTTCGGAAAGGGGCAGAGTACCACTGGGGTGTAGGCAACCTATGAAAATGTCAAAGAACCAATTGTTTTTGCACCTACATTAAAACCTTTATCTGTGCCTTTGGTGGCTCAGAAACACGTTTCTTCCAAGGAAAAAAAACTGAAGGTATAGTTGACTCTCAGAGACATTTTGAGAGAGTCCTGTCCCACCAAATGCGATCTAAGTTAAGATATGATCTCAGTATGCATCCAAGCTCCATGAATTCAGAGCAGGTGAATTGGTGAGAATCATAATTCCTAGCCACATTGAGAAAGGATGCTAAAAATTTACCAAACCTTTAAAAAATTGTCAGAATAATTAAGGGAAGTGTAATTGCCCAAGATGGAAAGTACTGGAACAGGAAACGTTTAGCCAAATGTATGCTTGGTGGGAGTGATGTTCAGGACATTGAGAACAAAAACCATGACACTGTAAGTGATTTTCTATGAAAGGGTGAAAAGAATTCTGTGAGCGCTTGTGAGCCAGGCGCGCAACGCCCATTGGACTCAAAGGGCTTCAGCCCCCCCATGTGTGGCAGCCCGTGCTGAGACAGCTTCCCGGGCACGCACACAGCCGCACCCGAGTACTTCACAGGTCTTTAAAAAACATTTGCTTGTAAATGAGGGTTTGTTGTTTTTTCACAACTTATTACAGCCCCTGCATCTCTACTCTGCCTATTACTGGAAGAATTAGCCCCCCCCCCCCCAAAAAAAAATTGTCCCTTAGCCCCCCCCCCCCACCCGAAATTTGGCTCTAGTTGCACCTCTGAGCTAAGGCTTCTTGAGTAGTCTCAAAGCCGTACAGATATCTGTGACTTGAATGACAACTCTGAAGCATCCATTGAGCCACAAGAAAATGATGACTCATCTGCTGTTTCCCTTGCGTCATGGGTAAACTCCCCTGCCAGAGTGCCAGAGTTAGAACCCCCTTCCTGGAGGTTTCTTCACGAGTGACGCTGCTTTTGTTGTATTCCTTCTTTTCTGTTTTCTCTAAAGGGAATGACGTGTTGTGTTAACTTATATTCTTTATACAAACTTTAAGATGACAATGTATTAACTGTATTGTATTGCAGTGTCCCTTCACCTTTTCTCCTCCTCCCTCTTATCTCCCCCCCTTCCCTCTCAAAGTGTGTCTCAAGGACGGTGGTCCTTTGGGCATTTGGTTGTGACAGAAGATAATCAAATGAGGCTCTTAGAGTATGCACGCACTGTTACCTGCTCTTAAAATAAAACCCTTTTTACTACTATTTTAGAGTCCTGCTCTGATTGCACCTCTCTCTACATCTGTCTGCCTACTGTCCCTGCCTTCCTTTCTTTCTCCTCGTCTCTCTCACTGTCTTTCAATGGCTTTCTATGTCTCCCTACCTTTGACTTCCCTCTCACCACACTTCTGCTTCTCTTCTCTCTGTCTGTCCCTATTAATTCATCGTTTTCTGTCTCTCCCTAGCCGTGTCTCGCTGTACTTGTCCTTCTCTGCCTCTCCCTGTCTCTAGCTCACTAGCTTTTTCGTGTCTTTCTAGGTTTGTCCTTGTCTTTCTTCCGCTCTCCAGTACTTTTTCTCTTATCTCTCCCATTTCTTTCCTTGTCTTTCCCCACCCTCCTCTCTCTCTCTTTCTCTGCTTGTCCTTGTCTCTCTCTTTCCCTTCAAATGCCTTCCTCTGAGTTTGTCTCTCCCTGTCTTTCCTTCTTGTGCTGTTTCTCTCGCACTTGTGACTCTCCCTCCATCTCGCCCTGTATTCCTGACCCAGGCGATTCTTAATGTGCTGTACAGGGGACAAATTTCAAGTGCTCACTTACATGCAGGCAGAAAATATTAATCTCTGAAATGCGGTCAGTGGCCTCGGCCCACAAACCTCCAAAGATTAAAAAACTTGGGGGCTTATTTACAAGCCCTTTGCACCAATTTTACGTCATTTTTAAAATGGGAAAAGTCACGTACGGGTGGCGCAAGGAGCTTGTAAATAAGCCCCTTAGTGGCATATTATCAAGAACAGCGTTAGAAATTATCGCCAGTTTAGCGGCGATAATGGGCTTGATAATATGCTCTGGAGAATTCCAATAGAAGCCCATGTTAAGGTGTGAACATGGGCTTCTATTGGAATTCTCCAGGGCATATTATCAAGCCCATTATCGCCGCTTTAGCGGCAGTTTTCTGCCGCTAAAACGGCGATATTTTTAAAGCCGTCCTTGATAATATGCCCCTTGGTGCTTTATATTTCTGTGAAATGCAAATTCAAAAGCTTCTACACCGAAATGCTGTGAATAGTCTGTCTGTTCTGTCAAGTGATAGGTCGGATCTGCGGGTAGGCGTTGTCTTCCCCCGCACCTTTGGAGACAGTAGGCGCTTTGTTTACGTAAGAGTTTCAGGAACCTCTGAATCAAGGACATGAAAGAGGCTGGCAGCAGGTCACCAGAGCAGGAGTTCCAGGCCAAAAGCTCTGTCTGCTGTTCTTAGTGTTCTTCCAAGGTCTGGCATTTCGACATCTCATCCCACGCATAGAGAGGCGAGCATTGGAAGTGACAACATTACAATGATTCTGTTTTGTTTGCTTGTACCCCTCTCGTTGCATAAACTGTAAAGCGCTCTGATACCCTCGGTGGTCATGTTTGCGCTATATAAAACTTTCTAAAATAAATAAATAAATATTATATTAATACTGTCATAAATGTGCATTGCTGAAGCATGTTCTCACTGAGGTAGTTCTGTTAGGATAAATGGCGGTAACCATCGTTTATTTATTCCGGGACACCCACTAACTTGGGCGGTAATCTGATCTTTACCCCTGACCCTGTACGAGTGGGCTTTTCTTCCAGATTCATTGTCTGATAGCATTCTGTACTCTAATAGCATCAGCAAAACCCAGAGCAGGTAATCTATATATATATATATTCTTAAGTTCAAAAGGTTTTTATTGGATAAGTAAAGGTGTCAATACATGAGAGAGAATACAAACAAATCTTCAATTAGAGGAGAAAAGTAAAACATGGCAATGAGAATATACAATTAATCAGAGGATAACAGAAGTTTTAAGGCTAAGTAACAAAAAAGCAGCGCTGGTAATAATGAACGATAAGGTAGCTTATATGAAAAGAGTAGTACAAATGAAAAGCAATGTCACTCAGGGAGGCTTAGAGACCTCTTGCTGAATGGGTGAAACATGAGAGGAACGTTTAGCACAGGTATCTAGATACAAGGTTACAGGAAGCCATAAATCATGTCGTTTAGCAGCCAAACTAAGGGGGCGCACAAAAGCAGTATCTAGCCTGTGATTGTAACAAACATTGTACCACCATGCTTTAAAAGAAATATTCGTAAAGTTTTTCCAGTTGACGGTGATTTGCTGGAAAGCAACAGCTAGCAACAAGTCAACAATTCGCGTATTAAGATCAGTGTCATCCCAACAAGGAGAAAGGCTACCTAAAAAAATATTGACAAAAGAAAAGGGAGATGTAGTGCGGAATATGGCATTGATTTGGGCCCAAACTAGTGTCCAGAAATTTTGCGTGAAAGTGCAAGAGAAAAGCATGTGGAAGAGAGTGGCCTTAGGAGCAGAACAGGACCAACAAAGATCCGGTGTAGAAGAGAATCTCTTATTCAACACCTGGGGAGAAAAGAGAAGCCTGTTGTATGTGAAAAAGAGAGTTTGTGTAAGAGAAGCAGCTCTAGATGTCTTGCGAAGTTTGGTCCATAATTTATCCCAAAGGGAGGTGGGCCAAGAAATGGCAAGGTCAGATTCCCACTGTTCCTCAACTTTGGACTTCGGCCTAGGTGTGAGAGTCGTATGAAATGAGTGGTATATTGAGGAGGCTGTAGGGTGAGTGCGCAAGAAGGAATGAAGCTGTGAGGTATGATTTGGAGGATGGGTATGCATGAGGGGGTTAGAGAGAAGAGCATAAGTGGACATGACTGCATTTTTAAGCATAAGATACTTGCAGGCAAAAGAACGGGGGAGATGGAAGTGTTGGCTGAGAACGGAGAAGGATAAGAAATCAGAATTAGAGAAGAGTTGAGATACCCAAATTAAACCCCTCTGTCTCCAGGTTTTCCAATAAAAGGGCTTGCGATTGATGGTTATACTATTGTTGTACCAGATAGTGGAATTGAGAAACTCTGCTATAAAGGAAGGGGGGCTTGGAGAGGTGGAAAGAAGCAACTTGGCGGTAAACTTGTGGATAGGAATGGAGGAAAAGTGAGGCTTACGAGAGAATGAGAGGTATTCAGCAAAAGTGAAAGGGGATAAAGAAAGTCGCTCAATGGCAACCCATAAGGGGGACGGCTCAGCAGGGTCCTGCAGCCAATGGGAAGCTTGCCGCAGAAGGAATGCTTTGTGGTAAGCGGGAAAATTCGGGAAATTAACTCCACCTTCGGATTTGGGGAGTTGCAATCTAAGCAGGGACATACGTGCTTTTTTGCCGGACCAAAGAAAGGAAGAGAGAATAGTGTTAATTTTCTTAAAGAACTTAGCAGGGATAGGAATTGGGATGTTGGAGATGGTGTAAAGGACTAACGGGGAGAGCATCATTTTAATCGTATCAAGACGACCCCACCAGGAAAGGTATAATGGGTGCCATCTGGAAGTGAGGTCGGATAATTTCTGGGTGCATTTATTGAGGCACAGCGAGACAGTGTCGGAGAGGGAGGGAGTAATGTGTAGACCTAGATATTTGATGTGTGAGGGGCTCCAAGTAAAATTGGATGCCATAAAGTCCGGTTTAAAAGTGAACTTAGTAAGGGGTAAAATCTCACACTTGTCATTGTTTAGCTTATAACCTGAAATGTGGGAGTAGTCATGAACTTCAGCTAGGAATGCGGGAATAGAAGTTGCGGGATTAGACATGAATAATAGAATATCGTCTGCGTAGGCAGCAAGTTTAATATTAGTGTGGGAGATTTGGAAACCATGTAAGTTGGGATTCTGACGAAGCTTTGAAAGAAAAGGTTCCAGGGCCAAATTAAAAAGAAAAGGGGAAAGAGGGCATCCCTGACGAACACCCCTACCTAGATTGAAAAAAGAGGAAACTAGACCATTGGCGCAAACCGCCGCTCTAGGACTGGAATAAAGGAAAGAGATAAAGGAGATGAAATGTGGGCCAAATCCAAACCATTTAAGGGCGGAGAAGAGGAAAGTCCACTCCACTCTATCGAACGCTTTTTCTGCGTCTAGGGCAATGGCTGCTAGTGGGTGTTGGAACTGTGGGGATTTGGAGAGGACATTAAACAAAAGTCTGGTGTTATCTGTGAAGAAGCGACCTTTAACGAAGCCAGATTGTTCAGGGCCTAGCAGTTCAGGAAGATAAGGGTCTAATCGAATGGCGAGAGATTTGGCATACAGTTTATAATCGATGTTGACCAAAGAAATTGGTCTGTAATTTTTACAATGCTGGGTGTCTTTGCCTTCTTTGGGTATAATACAAATGTGGGCGTCTGAGAATGTACCTGAGGAAGAACCATTTAATATGAAGGAATCAATAAGGGAGTGGAGTCTGGGTAACAACAGTTTGGAGAAATGCAGATAAAATTCAACTGTGAATCCGTCTGGCCCAGGGGCCTTATCCTTCTTGAGTGACTGAAGTGCTTTGAGTAATTCATCACCGGAAATTGGTGATTCAAGGGAAGATAGATCAACAGGGAAATTGGAAGGTGGTTGGATGGTGGCAAAGAAAGTAGCAAGAGAATGAGCAGTGGGGTGCGTCTCAGAAGAATAGAGTTTGGAATAAAACTGGGAGAATTGCTCTAATATGTCAACATCTGTATACTTTAAAACAGAATTAGCATCATATATAGATTCAATATTCAGTTTGTTTTGTTTAACTTTTAAATAGTTGGCTAAGATCTTCCCCGCCTTATTTTTACCACCATAGAATTTTGAACTGGATTTCAACAAATACAATGAAGCATCCTCAGTGGATTGTTTATTAAACTGTATCTTAGCAGCAATGAGGGCGGTCAGATTTTCTTGCGAATGGTATGTATAGAAAGAATGCTCTAACTTTTTAATCGTACAAAGGAGGTCACTGGTGCGTTTACGAGCAATCTTGCGTTTGGTAGCCACAAAGCTGATAATAAAACCTCTAGCTGCTGCTTTATAGGCGTCCCAAACAACGTGGTTAGGCACGGTGGGTGTGTCATTAATGGTGAAAAATTCTGTGGTGAAATCTACAAAGGAGGCGGAGAATTTGGGGTCGAGGAGTAAAGTGTTGTTAAAGCGCCATCTCTTTGGTCCAGTGGATTTGGGTAGGATGTCAATGTTTATCAAAACGGGGGCATGGTCAGAAAATAAGATGGGGCCTATATCAGCGTGGGTTAGGGATTGGGACAAATGGTGAGAAAGGAAAATATAGTCAATACGCGACTGGGAATGGTGAGTCGGGGAGTAGAAGGTGAATTCTTTAGAGGTAGGATTGCAGAGACGCCAAGCATCAATGAGTTTATGTTGGGATATCGCTTGAGCGAAAAGCTTGTGAGATTTATTAGGGACAAAAGGTACCTTGGAGTTTCTGTCTAAAAAAGGGTCAAAGGGAAGGTTACAATCACCAGCTAAAATAAAATTATCATCAATATATTCAGTGATACGGGAGGCCATTGCACGCCAAAAAATCTGATCACCACCAGTAGGGGCGTAGATATTAAGAAGGGAGAGAGGGGCGCCCTTTGAGGAGAGTTTGACATACAACCATCTACCTTCAGGATCTGATTCAGAAGTCAGGAGCAAATGAGGAAAGGATTTACGAACTAATACAGCCACACCGTTTCTCTTACCATCACCTGGAGATGAGAATACAGCACCCACCCAGCCTCTCTTAAGTTTAGCAGCCTCAACGTCAGACAAATGGGTTTCTTGTAAAAAGGCAATGTCTACATTCAATTTGGCTAAATGAGAGAGGATTTTTTGTCTCTTGATGGGAGAATGCAGACCTTTAACATTCCAGGAAACAATTCGAACTGACATTAAGGATTAATCAAAAAGTGGATCAATTGGAAGGTAGGACAGCAGGGAAATGTCTCGCAGCGAGTAAGGGCACAAGAGAAAAAGAGAGTAAGGTGAGAACTAACGTGATGGAACAGGGGTAGAAGAAAAAGTGAGAGAGGAACCAGGGAAGCCATAGAAATAGGAAAGAGCCAAGAAAATAGAAAGAATGATAAGAAGATACAGTAATTCTTAAAGATAATGATGAGTAAGGTCCGAGGGAGAATCAAATAGGTAAAGGGAGATGAATACAAGCAAGAGAGCCAATATACAATGGGGAGAAGAAAGAATGGCGAAAGAGAAGTGGTGGAGAACGATGGAAGAGGTAATGACACCAATAAATCTGAAAACAACGAGGGGAAAGGTGAGATAAGAAAACATAGAACATAAAAAAACCTGATAAATAAGGAATGAATAGTACTTACGAGGGGTAGCATGGGAAAAATACAATCAGGAACTGGGAACAAACGGAAACACATGTGGAGATGAGGGGAGGGAGGTAGGGCCAACTGGGAGAGGCAAGGCAATCGGGATGAGGGAGACGTCCAACCAGAGATAACACAACGGAACGCAAAACAATGATCTGTGAAGGAAGAAAAAGAACATGGTTAGAAACTCGAACACAACGAAGATAAGAACGAAACATGTGACCAACTGAGGAACTAAAACAACACTATCAGACAATAAAATGAGGAATATAATCTTAACTAGAAGTCATACAATCTGATGAACCTGCAAAAATGAAGGCATTAAAGCAGAACAAATTAGAGGATCAAATTGCAACTACAAAAACAAGTCATGGTGGGTGGGAAGAGGGACCGGCTGTCTCCATATCATGTTGACCACAAGAGTTCAGGAAGCTTCGAAGGCGCGCTGGATCCTCATATGTCGTAGTCTTGTTATTATGAGTGACCTTAAATAGACAGGGATGAAAAAGCCCATATCTGGCACCAATGGAGCGAAGGTCAGGTCTCATATCAAGGAAGGCCTTACGTCGGTTTGCAGTGGTCCTGGCATAATCCTGCGCAAAAAACAAAGTGGAGCCTGACCATGTGAGGCGAGGGGAGGCTTTGGCGGCTAAGAGGACTTTCAACAAGTCTGTGTACTCTAGAAAATACATTATTACACCTCTAGGCTTCGTTGGCGTGGAAGGAGAGGAGGAAGCTCGACCAAGCCTGTGGGCACGTTGGATATTTAGTGAGGTGTCTTCAGGTAGGTGAAGAAGCTTCGGGAGAAAGGACTTGAAAAAGCTGATGGGATCATTTCCCTCAGAACCCTCCACCAAGCCGTAAATACGGAGATTGTTGCGCCTGTTGCGATTTTCAAGGTCCTCCACCTGCTTCTGAAGAGAGGAAATCTGCGTGTGCATGTGGGAGACCTTGGTCACAGAGTCCTGAAGAGAGGAAACATCACGCTCCACCGACGATACTCTTTCATCCATCGAAGCCCAATTGTCAGTGAGAATCTGCAACTTAGCATTAGTCTCTTCCATGTAAGGGCGCAAGGCCCGTATCTCTTCGAGAAGTAACTCCATAGAGATGGGCGAAGAGGACTTAGGAGGCGAAGGGGGGTCCTTTTTTAACCTCTTAGAGTTCGCTTTTGCTGAGGGTTGTGAGGGGGTGTCCGCAGTCGACGTCATCTCAGTTGAAGCTTCCAAATGGGCTAGTGCCGTGAATAACTTGGAGTTTTTAATGAAATTACGCTTTTGAACTCTGCTGGAACAATCCGCCATCAGCACGCCTATGGAGCGTGAGGTCTTAAGATATCCTATTGCCCGACTCAAAAAGGATCAGAGAGCAGATTAATACAGAAACATGCCAGGCCGAAAAATTGGACTCATAGGTGTTGGAGAGTGGAGTCCTAAAGATGGCCGCCCTTCATGAGGAGAGGTGAAAATTCCAGTCAAAACATGCAAGATGATCTCAACGTTCGACTAAAAAAGCTCCAAAGGACAAGTTAATGTAGAGGCGTGCCAGACAAAAAACTGTAGACGTAAGTATCAAAGACTAAAGTCATAAAATGGCCGCCGCGTATGAGGAGAGCCAAAAATTCCAGTCAGAACCATGAAAAAGGCCACCCTTACAGAAGAAAAATAAAGAAAAGTCACCTTAGAATATTGATCCGCCACATTTGTGCCTCAGAGGACGCTGGGGTCATTTGAGTGCGAACGAGGCATCCAGGAATCCCATGCGCGCTAGGACGCGCTGCTGAGGCGTTCGCGGGCAAAAATAAACAAAATGGCGGTCGCGGCCGATGACAAGCCGCGACCGGAGGTAAAATGGGCTGTAAAGTCCAAAATAACTGTGCCTTAGGAACGAAAGGGGAATAAAAGTGAGCCTGGCATCTTCCGGTGTAAGGGGCTTCCCTCCGTTACTGGAAACAGGTGCGCGATCCGCCGGTATCCTCCGGTTCGGACGGAGCCGTCACCCGAACGCCGCCATCTCCTACGGGCGCCTAGCCACGCCCCCCCATATATATATATTCTTAATCCCTCTTTACGTCTGGCATTTGGGACACCTTTAGCTGTTTTGTCAGACTTATTTTTTCCAAAAATATATATATAGACACGAATATGTACAGAGTATCTTGGTCCTCGTTCATTGGTCTGTTTCACTGTCGGTCACACTTGCTACTGAGCATCGCAGTATGCAGCATGGGGTTATGGGTCAGCCCACGTTAGCCACTAGTCGCTTGATCTATGAGTCAGTGTATTTTGCATATTTATAATGTGCACATCTGCCTAAAAAAGTAAAAATTCAGGTTCAGGTTCAAAAACAAGTTTAATTAGACATTTGTCCATTAAACATTCTAATACAAGGCACACTTTACAGTTAAAACCTTAAAAGGACTCCTCTCCTAACTACCCTACCCCCTAAACCCCTACATTTCATAAATAAAATTCTGTTTGACAGACCGTAAAAACCGAGCAATTCCAACTGCCACATCAAGATAACGCATTTCGGACAATAACTCAACAGCTTTAATCCTCTGGAGAGCATCATATTTAAAAAAATAAGGGTATTAAAAACTTAATTCCATTTGCATAATAAAGGACGCAATCCATAAGAATATGCTTAAGGGTACATTTAACTTTTAAGGGGCAGAGGCCACTATTATTCTGCATCCTGATCCTATGTGGGCGAGATGAGTAAATTCGATTACATCCCACCCTTAATATTTCATTCCTCAATCCTGGGTCTGGTAACTGTGATAGATAAGAAAAGACACTATCCTGGCCCAATGTAGCAATCGAGAGGCAAATGGATGATCTCTTTTTTAGATACACTAGGTCGATCAATTCAGACGCCGCAGCAGCAGATTCTCTCAGTGCTCGTTTGTCTGGAAAGAGGAGCCAAGATTTGACTGTACCACTATTTAAATGGAGATTCCTACGTGCAATTATTCTGGTTCTTACGGCCTTTGCCCCCATCCTTTCCCTGCTCTGGATATCTTCCCAACACAATTTGGAGACTTTAACCACCTCATCATCCTCCAACAATGTGTTAAAATATCTTAGAACCCGAGTAGAGGCCGCCATGTTCCAAGAAACCAGATTGCACTCTCGCCTTATGGCCTGAACCACGGTACCTTGGGGGAGTGATAAAAGTATTTTAAGTACTATGCCTTCCAATCTATCCCATTCATACGATGGATCAAGGGAAAAAAAACTCTCCCCATACAGGCCTAGCGGAGGTCTCTTCCCTTCAAAAGCCTTTAATAGGGGGATATGAGATAGCCCCCCCCAAACCTACCATTGAATCTTGATAGGCAGCTGGCCTGCAATAGGGCCTTCTGTTTGGTAGCATCCCAATGCGCACCCCAGTTCAGATTACTCCTTAAGATCAAGCCCAGATATTTATATTGATCAACCTGCTCCACCACCTGCGTACCTAGATACCAAGAAAAACTCTGTACCTTTTTTCCAAAGATCATGATCTTGGTCTTTTCCAAATTGATTCGGAGCTGGTTCTGCTTGCTATAGGTTGCCAGGGCGTTGAGTTTCCTCTGCAAACCAATTGGGGTATAATCCAATAATACCAGGTCATCTGCATAAAGCAGACAAGCAATATGCTGGTTACCCATTTTTGGCAAAAATGACTCAGATTGGGAAATAAAAGTTGGGAGGTCGGCCAAGAATAAACTAAAAAGCAAGGGTGCTAAAACGCACTCCTGGTGAAGGCAGTTGTCAATAGAAATTCTTTGAGATAACCGACCCGACTTATCTAACTCAAACTCAGTCCAATTGCCAGAGTGCAAGGATTGGAGTGCCCTAAAATTCAGGTAGAGGGTAGTTCGCCAATCTTTCTTTTTATTTAGGTTTCATGTAATAAACAGTAGACGTTGTGAACGTTGTAGACATTTTGATGAAAGTGTCCCTTGAAGCCAGCTGCCCAATGTACAATCCTGCACACCGAGTCATACAGTACACAGTGCTTCCCACGGTGAAAGGAAGGATCATAGCATTGCTACCCTGAGCCCTAGATTGATGCAACAACAAAGGTCATCTTACAATACCATACAATACCAATACGTGACACTGACAACTATTTTTGTGGATAAAATTGTGTTGCAAGTTATTGATTACACAGGTTGGGTTAGCTCATGGGCTACCCTGGTGTGGGGCAGAAAAGTTGTCTGCATGGTGATAGATGTGTACCCCTGCCCAGAGTGCCCAACTGTATTGTGGTCTGGACCCCTAATGCTAATTTGTTGTCATAGGCAAACATGGATCATGCATTTGCGCCATGACCTACGACTGTCTCACGGATTGTGGTCTTGCTGGACCGGGAAGGGCGTACAAAGCGCAACCCTCATAATGGTAGAAGGATACATCCTTCACCAGTAATTAAACAGTGCAAGCACGGTTGTAGTAGCATACCATGTAGTGATTAGTAGTGGTAAACAGGTCCTTTTTACCCTGTGTCACTGATGTGAGGCCTATAGATACATTCACTTTTTTTTAAAGTTTCAGCTGCTGTGTGTTTAACTCACCCCTGGCCTTCATCAGGTTTATGTAGAACTGTCAGTATGATAAAAATGTGCTGAGTGCATGTGTACTCGCAAGGAAAACACTACACCTAGGCTGAAGTGTGGTACAGTGTGCACATGGTAAATATGTGTGTGCTGGCAGGGTATACTTTAAAATAACACACTCTGAGGCAGTAGGCAAGACTTCAGTACTGAACAGTGTACACAGACCCAGTGTGTGTGCTGCATTTGGGAATACTGGTGGTAGCATAATATATGAGGACAGCAGTACTAGGTAGTGAGTGTACTGTGAATGTACCCTGAGTGCAGAAGTGGCTATACTAGTACATCGCATGGAGGACCTTGGGTTCCATCTTGGGAAGCCTAGGCCTGCCTGGGGGAAATATGAGGATTATAGGAATTCCCTCCAGATGGAATTGTGTATTGCTGCAATCCTGTAAGCTGGGTGGGCAATCATTGGATAAAGGGAGAGCCAGACTTCCCCTGTGCATTTCTTAGCGCTCTTTGATTCAGTGACAGATCACAAGGAATGAGGCCTGAACAAATCTCATCGGGGAGAGGATGTAGCCTTACGTCTAGAGCAGTTGAATTCGAAGTAGAGGAACCAGGTTTGAGTCTTGGCTACGAAGCTCAACATCCTGTGATTCGGGGCAAATCACTTAATCTCCCCGTGCTCAACAAAAATTAATGTGTCCGTCAGTAACGCTACTGGTGCTCATGTAAAGTGCTCTGATACTCGATTTGTTCGGTTCTAGTTTGCGCTATATAAAACTCTAAAGAATACAAATAAATACATCTCAGGAAGAGGGAGATGGGGCTAATAGGAGACTCATAAAGAATAGGGCTGAGGGCTCATGATCAACCTTGGATGCACATATCACTATGGCTGACATCCAGGTGTGAACTCTGGTCACTCCCATCAATTTTGTTGTTGGTTAATCAGCTTTGGATTCCTGCCTCCGGTGACAGACATCCTTTAAGAGGAAGGAGAAAGGAGAAAGGAGAAAGGAGAGAGATGTCCATTTCAAAGAAGCAGAACCCCAACATAAATCCTCAAAGGCCCAGACCTTAAATCACATTTTTGTGTCTGGAAAGAACTATTAGTAGGCGAATCTGAGACCCCAAACTTTGTGATCTGCTGAGCAGCCAGCAGGGCTGTGTGAGGAGGGAAAGATCTGCAAGACCTCTGTCTGCGACCTGGACTAGGGACCCTGCCTGCTAGTCTACGTGCTGAGTGAGGGGAAATCACCCATGAAAGCCGGAACCTGGCATGCCAGAGTTTGCCTGCTCACCAAGAGCGGTGTGCCCATGAGGAGAGGGGAGCGTTGGAGGAAGCGAGGTCCAGAGGAGAGTCCTGGCATGATCGGGCCATATCCCATGTGTTGGACTTCATTGGTGACCCAGTATGCCAGGAGGAGCTTCAGGAAAATGTGTTAGAAGATCGTGGTGGGAGAAACACGCTCCGTGCACCGATTGGGCCATTGTCCGTGTGCAAAACTAACTGGGCCATCCTGTATGCCAGGAGGGGCTGCCTCCGATTGCCTACTTATTGTGGCGGCAGAAACCTGTCTCCACACCGATCGGGCCGTTTCTTGTGTGCCGTATTAACTGGGCAATCCCGTATGCAAAGACGGGCCGCCATTGCGATGATTAAAGCCTGTAATGGGAGGAACCTGTCCCCACACCCATCAGGCCATTGTCTGTGTACTGAATAAGGGTGGGCGGCAAACTCCACTCTGCTGGTTGAGTTCTCAGAGTTTTTGTTGCTCTGCACTCCACTTGGAATGCAGCGTTCGGGAATAAATGTCCTCCTCCAGCTGGCGGAGCAGAGTTTCCCGGCACGCCTTAGTAATAACAACGGCCACTCCTGTGTCTGCTCCTCCTTCCTCCTGCCAAATGAACTCTCTTTTCCATGTGGGCTGCCTCCAACACCAATCACTAACATAAGCCATCTCTTAGCTCAGCTCACCAAGACTTTTCAGTTTTCACCTTCTCAGTTCTCTTCTCACTGTTTTGTTTGGCCAAATAAGGAGAAGAAACGCATTGCTCCTCTAACCAACCACCTAGATATGGAGAACACCAGAAGTGGAAGAAACACTGCAAAGGCAGAGGGTGGAGCTTGTCATGGGAGCAGGCAGCACCAACAGCACGTAGCTGATGGTGGACCCCAAGTGGCTGGGTCCTAACAATGTGGCAGCAGTAGCGGGGAAGGGAATGCTCCAACCGGCTGACTACTGTGTCACGATACACGGCACAGTAAGCTGCAGACAGCACAGAAGCATTGATTTGTGGCAGTAAGAAAGAGCACTAGGCTGCAGGCTCTCCAGGCTGCATGTGGGCACTCACGCTGATGTCTTAAGTGTTAGGGGGTTGGTGGAAAGGTGTGTGTCATCAATGTCTTTGATGCTCCCTCATCCTCCTCCCCCTCCTGAGGATTGCTCTTACCTGCTCTGTGGCTGTTGGGCAATGCCAAACCAACAGCAGGCAGGTAAACACATTCAGCAGCAGCCCTGCACTCTGGGGGGGGGTGAGGTTACCGGATGCCCCAGCCAGCAAGGGCATGCCTCCGACTCACCAGAGGGGCCTGGGGTCTGTCACCGGCACACCCAGCCCACTCCACTGTTACTCGCACTCTTTCTTTCCACGCCAGAAGGAGGAGGGGAAGGTAGCAGGAAGTCAGGTACCTGTAAGTGCAGTCCACACCGATGGGAGCTTTCTAGGACTGGTCAAGCAATACTCTGCCCGCCTGTGGAGTTCCGCAGCATTTTTTTTTGTGACTCCGCAGAAATCCGCGGAGTGAAACTGCAGGAACTCCGCCCAGGCCTGGTGCTGACGTGGCTTGGTGGCCCCATATGCCAGGAGGAGTCGCTGTGACTATCCTTATGAGGCTAGCGTGACCTGAGTGTGAAGGCCAGAGTGGCAACACCGTATGCCTGTAGACGGCGCCGGAGATGCTGAAGCCGAGAGGTACAGGTCATTGTTGGGACTGTGAAACTGTTGTGACCAAGGTGGGACTCAACCACATCTTTTGGACTGCCCCCACGGAACCTCATAGGAGCAAGGAGACCACCCTACACTGAGGGAGAAAAGATTTACTGCGTGACCGCTGGAGCTGTAGCACCTCACTCATCTGACCACCGCAAATAACGTGGATCGGGAAAGAGAGCCCGCGCCTGCCAGGTGCTGCCATGTGTGACCGCGGGAGGCCCAACTCAGCCGATCCACAACAGGACCATGCTTTATTGCTGCAGGGTACTCTGCAGCCAAAGCTGGTAAGCCTAGAGCTGGGCCTTTGGGTCCCGGGGGACATACCACCATTGGTGCTGCTAAACCCTAGACTCTAAAAACTGAACTTATTTGTGGAGCCAGAGGGAACAACTTAGGGGCATATTTACAAGGGCCATATCTCTGCTTTTTTGGCTTTTAAAGCCAAAAAGCGGAGATAAAAATATGGCCCTATTTACAAGAGGGTGCTTCCCTTATCCTCCCGGAAGTAGACAACCTAATCATCAGTCTGAAAACCGACGTAGGAGCCCTAACACTCCTTCTCTTATACCGGCCTCCACACCTTATGCCGTCCTTTGCTACCACCTTGATCGAACAGCTGTCCGACCTACTGACACTGCACTCCAGACTAGCTCTCTTTGGCGACCTTAATTACTGGTTCAATGACATTAACGCCGGGCCCCACGCCACAGAACTCTTTGAAGCCCTCAACAGCCTTAACCTGACCCAACAAATTTCCTCGCCCACCCATATCAAGGGCCACATTCTGGATTAGATTTGGACCCAAAATTTAGCACTCTCCCAGCCATCTGTCTCCCCCTGCGTTTGGTCAGACCACCCCCTAGTCGACACCCCCCTCACTGTCACAGGCAGGACCTCCGCCCCTCTGATGGCTGGCAGCCTCTCACGCAAATGGAATTCCCACGACTCCCAAGGCTTCCTCGCGACCTTAGCCAACACCCGCCCAGCTATTAACACACCAGCCAATATCGACACGATGGAAAGTGATATTGGCACCTGGCTAATGTCGGCCAGTGACCAATTCGCCCCCCTTACCAAGTTCCCCCACACCAGACACCACAATTCCAATAGATGGTTCTCTGGTGAACTTAAGAAACACAAACTGAAGGTGCGCCAGCTGGAACGGACGTGGAGACGCAATTACTCTGAGCCAGATAGACTACAATACACTACAGCTCGCAGATAATACAAAAACGCAATCTTCTTAGCCAAATCGGAACACTTTTCAAACAGAATCTCCTCCGCGGACAATAAATCAAAGGAGGTCTTCAAAATCATGAACAAACTCACCTCAGACGACAGAACTCTCCCGGGTCAGACCCCCACCCAAGAGACCTGCAATGCTCTTAATCTTTTCTTTATCGAGAAAATCAATAAAATTAAGGACTCCATCCCCCCCTCCCTCAGATACTCTCCCCAGACACCCCTCCGAACAACTCATCGACCTTCACCCACTTCCCCACCCTCAACCCCAACTCACTTGCTGAACTCGCGACCCGGGTAAAATCAGGCTCTCCGAACGACTGCTGTCCTCCTTCGGTACTACGGGACGTCTGTCTCAAACTACCCAACTGCATTTTACCCCTACTGAATGGCTCTCTCAGCACCGGTATTGTCCCCAGCTCCTTCAAGGAGGCCATTTTAGTGCCTCTCCTGAAGAAACCTGGTGCAGACCCGGCGGAACTCTCTAACTACCGTCCCATATCGCTTTTGCCCTACTTTTCCAAATTAATGGAGGCCCACGTCACCCGGTGTCTCTCCAACTTCATCGAGACCTCCTGCCACCTGGAGCCTAATCAGGCCGGCTTTAGGCCAGCCCATTCCACCGAGGCCGTCATCCTAGCAGTCTTGGACACGCTGAGGAGGAACGCTGACACAGGGATCCCCCAGGCCCTCGTACTCCTGGATCTGTCGGCCGCGTTCGACACGGTTGACCACAACATCCTCCTTCACCGTGTCGAGCGGGCAGGCATCCAGGGTCCTGCCCTCAAATGGACCCAGTCCTTTCTGACCGGCAGAACACAAGCCGTCCGCTTGGGCCCCTACACAGCGTCCAAAACCCCCACGACCTGTGGAGTCCCTCAGGGTTCTTCCTTGTCACCTCTATTATTCAACCTCTACCTTCATCCCCTGATTCACTCGCTTCAGAGCTGGGACATTACAGTGTACAACTACGCTGACGATCTGCAGATCATCTTCCCACTCAACTCCTTGGACGCTGTGAACAACTTCCATTCCGCCATGATACACAACCAGGAGTGGATGAACTACAACCAATTAAAATTAAATCCTGGTAAAACTGAGCTCCTTCTCCCCGGCTCCAGCCCCTCCCACTGGGGTCCGCAGTTCTGGCCTAATACACTAGGCCCCCCCCCCGGTCCCTGTGAAATCAGTAAAAAGTCTTGGTGTGACCATCGATACCGAACTCTCCCTCAGATCTCATGTGGGCGCTGTGATCTCCTCTTGTACGTTCCAGCTCCTCAAAATCCGTAAAGTCAGTCACCTATTACCACCAGCCGCTCTGGTCCAGGTTATCATCTCCCTGGTACTATCTCGCCTGGGCTTTTCCAACTCCCTGTACTACGGACTCCCAAAATCACTGCTGCATCACCTTCAGGTCGTGCAGAACCAAGCTGCCCGTCTCATCTACAAATCTCCCAAATGGCAGTCGGCCAAACCTCTGCTACACATACTGCACTGGCTACCTATTGAACAAAGGGCGGCCTTCAAGCTGGGCTGCCTCACGTTCAAATCCCTCCACTGTTCCAGCCCCGCCTTCCTGACAACACTCATCAATCCACACCGTCCAACGCGCAATCTTCGTTCAGCTCTCCTCAACCTGCTTGCTGTCCCCAAAACCAAAACCAACAAATTCGGCGGCCGTCGGTTTGCCCACCTTGCCCCCAAATTTTGGAATCCTCTTCCCCTGACCATCAAATCTAGTAGCTCCCTCCTTCATTTCAGAAAACTGCTCAAAACCTTCCTTTTTCACCCACTCGGCTAAACTGCGCTTCCTCTGACCCCAGACTCACCTCTGTCTTACAGCGCCAGGAAACCCACGGTGTCAGTGCGCTCTATAAATTCCACTTAACATAACCTAACATAACATGCATTAGCACATGTTAGCACCCTTTTTTCCGACTCCTCCCTTTGCATCTCTAATGAGATGCAAAGTGGGCGTCACTGGGCAGTACAACCTTGTAAATATTGCTGATGTACACATCGCGATATTTGCAAGGTGGCCCATGCATTTTAGCATACGTTAGTTTTGGGCAAAAACCGCTGTTTTCGCCAAAAACGAACGACTGCTAAAATCATGACTAACCCATACCTAACATGGGGGGTGGATTCTTGTGTTACAACCACATCGTCGTATCAACAAATATATCGCCGTTTTGCAGGGAACATCGCTGGAAAACCAGCGATGTTCCCTGCAAAACAGCGATTACCCCGCTATCGCTGGAATTTATATCGCCATTGCACTATGTGTTGTAAATACAGCACATGCATGGCGATAAATTTCAGAGATAGACGGCGATAAATATAAAAGCGCCGTCTGTTGTAAATATGCCCCTTGTACGTACAGCTTATTAGCTTACATTCCCTGGATGCGGCCATCAGTGAATAACACAGAACCCGTTACACTAGCGGTGGGAGGGCAGGGAGTGGCCTGACAATTACCATTTACCTTTGCACATGTAGAGTTAGAATGAATTATACTTCTTTAAATTAAAAAACAAGTATTTGATAGGTCCCGCTTCGCACCTGAGGCCAGTATCGTCTTGTGCTGCTTGTCACCCCCGGAGGGGTAGAAACCAGGGACTGCTGCCGCTGCCACTGCCTTGTGCTCGAGAAAGAGCTTCGCACGGGACTCCATTGTCCAGGAGTCCGTGCGTGAGCACACCTGCGTGGAGGTCCACCTCCCTGCCCACAACCCTTCAACCCTTCAAAACAGCTCGCGGAACCCGCTGACGCGGGTCCCGCTTCGCATCTGAGGCCAGTATCGTCTTGTGCTGCTTGTCACCCCCGGAGGGGTAGAAACCAGGGACTGCTGCCGCTGTCACTGCCTTGTGCTCGAGAAAGAGCTTCGCACGGGACTCCATTGTCCAGGAGTCCGTGCGTGAGCACACCTGCGTGGAGGTCCGCCTTCCTGCCCACAACCCTTGACTATTGGTTCCCGCTCATATAAAAACATCCATCCTTCGCAGAGCGAGACGCGCCGCGGGACGCCCAGGACGAAGCCCGGACAAAGGGCGGACAGTCTGTGACAGTCCGGGACAGGAGGGGGTAGGAGGGGGCCATTATTTGGCTTTACATTGTTTGCTGTTAACCTGTTTAATTGGTTGTGTGATCCGCCGTAACGTAACTGTCATGTGGGTGGGGCAGTGAGTCATAAAGTGGTATAACATGAAGTGATTATTTGTGCTGGGCAGCCATATATAGCACAGGTTTATAGGTTGTTGATTGTTGTGGTGTTAATCTGTTTTTGATTAGTGGTACTGGCCCAGCCCGGCATATCAATGCCTAAAGCCAAACCAGCGGCTGTATTGACCACTATGGATAACTATTTGGTAAAGATGGTGGATAAAATCAACCAGGAAAGGAGGAAGTCCTTAGGACGATCGGGGCCTCAAAGCCTGTGCCCTTCCTCTCCTATTGGATCAGCCTCCCAGTCAATTTCCAACCTTGATGTTAGTGTTTCTACAAATCCAATGGTCAGTCCCATTTTGGTTGAAACTAATGATACCATAAGCGAGGCAATTGTTATTTCTGGGCCGACCAATGAAGTAGAATCCGATGCAGAAACCTTTACTGACCCAATAGTTCCAAACGTGCAGGCTCCGAGGCCACAAAGATTAATACGTTCATGCAGGAATAATAGCAAGATCAATCAGCCCAAACGAGGGGGGAACCGCCCCGCTAAAAGAATTGACCCCTTATTGCCTAATACTCAGCGGGACCAAATAAAGATACTGGATGGTCCCACGATCAGTTTGGACAATGAGCAACTTGATTTTTTGCTTAATGCAATTGAGGCCAAGCTTGATCTACTTGTTAAACCCCTATTGACCAAACTCGCTACTATTTCTGACGAAGTAGTCAGACTGGGAGGTCTAGTGGATACATTCTTAAATGCCGCAAAGGGAGTAAATACCGTCGATAAAGATCTTGGACCTGCCGAGGTACCCTTTAACTCTCCTAACTTAGTTCTAACGACGGCCGTGTGCAGTAATTTTAGCTCTGGGAATGATTGTGAAGTAATTCCTGCTGTCTCCAATCCTCTCCCGCAGTTGCCGGCCCAAACTAAACCATCCTTTAGCTCAGTACAAAGGAAGCAGGTGGGTCCCAATGTAAATCTAAACAGTTCTAGTAGCCCCCAGCCGGATTTACCACCGTCCTGTGCACCTTTTGTAGCAGTTTTAACCAATGTTCCCCCTTTAAGAGTGTCTGGAAGCAACCACGGCTCTGATGAATCGCATTAATCTTTAAAGAACAAAACCGTGGATTGGCTTCATAGGCAGTGTGGTTTCCCCGTAGCACTCTCAGGGGATATCCTAAGCACTAGAAGAACCAATTGGGTGGGGAAATCCCGCAAGACTTGTGGAGGGGATTGTATTGTTATCAACTTTCGAAATCCACAACTTACCTCCACGGTGTTGATTAAAGCTGCATCTCTTCCTATACGAGATGAAGGAATTTCTCTACGTCACCTGGGGTTCTTTTATAGAGACTTTGATATTCAACCTGATGCTGAGCGTTATCGAGGGAGGTCCAGAGATTTGAACTTGTGTGTTGGTCCTTCCATTTCCACGTTTAATAGATTCCAGCCCCTGAGTGGCCTTGATTGTAATGACTGACTGGGGTTACCCCTGGTGGTCCCAGGGACTGTGATCATTCCCATGGGAGAGGGAAGGTGTAGTACGGCCAATGGGGCTTCTGAATCAGTGGAGACTATTGGTTTAAATGGCCCCAGTGTCAATCATATTGATGTCCCAGTGGATAGTGGAATTGTAAGACCGACCTCTGGCGATAGGGACAGGGTTGTTCCAACTAAACCCATTATATTAGATAATAGGGGTCGGTGCTCTATCGCCTGTTGGAATGTTGCTGGTCTCTTACAAAAGGATACATGTCTAGGATGGTTTGATTTTATCAATAATTTTAACATTATTTGTTTCCAGGAAACCTGGAGTCTGGCCCCCATAAACTACTTGGGTTTTGTTTCTTACCATTTGCCGGCTGTGGCTTCCACTTCGGGCAGAGCTAAGGGTGGGCTTCTGACTCTGATCTCTGTGGATGTACCACTTATTGTTAAGAAATATGTAACCATTGGGGTCCATTCCCAGATTTTATGGCTTTATCAGGAGCCGGGTAGAAATATCCTTTTAATCAATTTTTATAATAATGTATTTGATAATACCAGGCAGCAGGTAGTTTTTGCTTTAGAGTCCGCATTGGCAGATATAGTCACGGGTAATAACATTGTGTTTGATTTCATTTGGCTAGGGGATTTTAACACTGTTGTGTGTCCATCCCCCGCCCACAGGGTTTGTGGTTTTGTAAATTGCTGGGGGGAAGGCGTCTCTCATTTTCCCCACAATTCCTATGGAGATTCATTAAACAAAATCTTGATGACTTATGATTTGGAATTGTTGGAGAACTTGAAAGGTGCCTCTGGTGAAACCATCCCTACATTCACGGGCTGAAATGCAAACACGGTGATTGATTTTATTTGCATTTCATCTAGCCTTAACCCGTGGTGTACAGCCCCTCTGGTAGTTGATAACCTAATTAGCGATCATAACTGTCTAACTATGGAGGCTGTACTATGGAAGGCGAAACAAGGCCCCAATCCTAACATAATAGCTAATATTGAACCTCACCGACCCAACGGAACTAGAATTAGGTGGAAGGGGGATAAAGCTGATATTTTGTCCAACTCCATTATTAATAAATGTGTAAACGATATTGCTGTTATTTTAGAGAGCAAAGAACTAACGGATGTAATTATTCCCAAGTTTATTAACATTAATCTCACTATTGATGCAAAATTTACCATGCTTCTTAAGGGCAAGTCGTGCGGGCAAAGGGGGTGGTTCGACCACGCTAGCACTATCGCACTTAAGGGTCTTAAAGAGGCACTTGCTGCCAAACCTAGGGATATAATTTTGGTTAGGAAGCTTAGAGCCACCTATCAGGCTGCTGTTAAAAATAGGAAGGCCGAACTAAGGCAAGACGCTTGGGACAAGTTAGACCAGGCGGCTGAAACTTCGGATTCCTCCCTTTTCTGGGCAACAGTTAATTGTCCCTTTCTTAAGAATGAGGAGTCACCTGAACTAACGGCAAACGTTAGTGCAGAATGTTGGGTCTCCCACTTCTCCATGATTTTTGACTCGGACAAATCTCTGGCTGAAGGTCGAGGTGACTGGCCTGTCATTCCTTTAGATATATCCATTTCTGAAGTCCAGGATTGTATTTCTGCTAGTAAGGGAGGTAAGGCCCAGGGGCCTGACGGGGTGCCCATTGATGTCTACAAAAAAGAACCAGAGATTTGGGGCCCGTTATTAACAAACGTGTTTAACGCAGCGGTCTGCTATGGTGTCCCACCCTCCTGGGAGGAATCTACTATAATACCTATCTATAAGAAGGGAGAGAGGAGGGATGCTAAGAACTACCGTCCAATCTCCCTTCTAGATTCCTCCGTGAAAATCATGAGCAGGGTGCTCCTGGTTAGACTTGAAGAATGGGCCGATTCTAATAACATATTGGCAAACTCCCAATATGGTTTCAGGAAGAGACGAGGGACAGTAGAACAGTGCCTCAACCTCGAACTTCTTATAGGGAAGTATACGAAGGCCAAGAAAGGTTCTCTTTTTCTCTGCTTTGCAGATTTGAGCAGTGCCTTCGATATGGTGAACCATAAGATCTTATGGGAGAAACTACTAGAAATGGGGGCTCCAGAGGGCATTGTTCATTTCTTGGCCCGGCTATACGCCAATCTTAGATCTAGTGTTCGTTACGGCCCGGGAGGGGAGTGCACCCCTAAGTTCCCTATTAGACACGGTATTAGGCAAGGGTGTGTGCTCGCCCCTCTACTTTTTACACTCTTTATTAATGAGGTTGACTCTGTTTTAAAGACCGTTGTGGCTGACACCCCTAAAACCCTTGACTCCCACGTCCCTGTTTTACTTTATGCGGACGATGCCGTTATTTTATCTAGGACCCCTATCGGCCTTCAACGCCTAATGGACAGGTTTTCCCTGTTCATTAAGGAAAGGAAGTTGAAGATCAATAAATCAAAAACTTTTGTCATGGAGTGTGGTAAGAGTTGTAAAAAACCGCATTCGTTTTTTATTGAAGGGCATAAGGTCCAAACGGTGGACTCTTTCAACTACCTAGGTATTACTTTCTCCAAATCAGGTAGCTGGTCCAGTGAGATCAACTATGTTAGGGCTAGAATGGCGAAAAGTGCCCACGGGGTGTTTCAGTTTGCTTCGAAATTAGGGGATAAACGGCTTAAAGACATGTTGAAAATTTATCAAATGAGGTGTCTTTCTATTACTCTTTATGGTGCTGGTATTTGGGGGCATGCTCCGAGCGGAAGTTTACAAGTGGAGGAAAATCTCTTCCTAAAATGACTTTTAAGTCTACCTACTTCGGCTTCTACCGATTTGGTGCATAGGGAGTTTGGAATCCAACATCTCTCAGACTCCGTTGCGCTTAGACCACTTATGTTGTGGCGCGCAATTTGGGTAAAGGAAGAGACCTCCCTAAATAGAGCTATTATTAAAGACTGTCTCTTTATTGACAACCATTTAAAGATTCCATGGGTTAAATTTGTTTCGGGTAGTTTTTCGGAGATCTATGGTCTTAATGTAATAGAGGATCACTACGCTGCCTCTTGTCTGACCAAAAATGAGTTGAAATCTGTTTTTATGAACCATAAGACTGAGAAGCGTGGGAGGGCCAGTGGTAACTTAACAACCTGTCTGTTCTATGGAAGCTTCAGTGAAACGACAGGGTTCCAACCGTATTTGAGTTTTGTCTCCAGACCCTCCCATAGGTTCGTACTGACAAGATTGCGTTTCGGAATTGTTCACCATTTGGTGGCATTTCCAAGCATTAGAAAACACCCGATTGGTCCTTGCCCATGTGATAATACTACCGTACAAAGTACCATGCACTTTTTACTGTTTTGCCCACTTTATGGCAATTTTCGTTTAGCTTTTTTAAAACCTGTTTTTAAAAAGTATGGAGTTAGGACTGTAAAAGATACCATGAAATTGTTATTTAACCCGTCACCCGATGTCTGTTTCTTTACTGCCACTTTTCTTCTTCGGGCCATCAAAGCAAGGCCTAGTATGATATTTTAAAACTGTTTTAATGTATTTTTAAATGTCTGAATGATTCTGTCAAAATGATGTTGTTTTATACTGTAATGTTTGTGCTTTTATGGACTTTGTGTTTAAGCTCCGAATAAAGCCTTATGAACTGAACTGATAGGACATTAATTTATTGCCGCGCTGCTCGCATGTTGAGTTATAAGTCTGATTTCTGATAACTTGTTTTAGAGTAGGCATCATACACAGATCAATTAGCTTTCCTGATACTAATGACTGGTCTCGAACAATGTACATATTCTTTTTTTGTAAATTCTATTCTGTGCAGAGAAGGAGGTGGACCATCCCGATTCTAAGAACATTTGGGGGTCTATTAGGATGGTGGGCGGATCGCCACCGCCCGTATGGCGATCTGCTCGCCATTTCCGTCCGCCTGCCTAACATTTCTTCCGCCTTATTACGATGGCAGTGGGGACCCAGGCAGACGGAAAGACCGTCCACCAGTTTTCCGCTGGTAGGCAATCCGCCCGATTGCCTACCGGGCGGAAAAGACCTGCAATATGGTGGCAGTGCCTTCCAGGCACCGCCATCCATATTACGATGATGGCGGTCTCATGCCTTTCCATGGCGGAGAATGCCTTTGGGGGCCTGTTGCGGGTCCCCAGGGGGTTGGAGGGTGGGTGGCTGCACTTGGGGGGTACCCTTGGTACCCCCCGACATTTGCATGCACAAGGTGGCAGGCACCACGCGATGCACAACAGCATTCATGTCTAGGGATTATTCCTTCCATTGTCATTTGTCAGCTGCCCCTCCCTGAGTGCCACATCATACAGCAAACAGTTTTATCTGTATGAGGTTATTGTTTTTGCTCTCGCGTATCCTTTCTGAGTGTACAGTATGTCACCATGAAAAGTTTATGTTGGTGTGGTTTTCCATATAGATACACTGTATTGTTCATTATTTATAATAGGGAGTAACCAGTGACCACACTAAATGATATTGTGCTTGTTTGTACTACTAATTGAACAGCAACAATGCCACGTTTCACTGATGGCCTTCTTGCTTCTTTTCTTTTAGCTGCACAAGAGACAACATCACCCACAGTACACCCAGAAAGAAGGCCTGTGCACAGCATGACGCATTTGTGACCCACACATCACAGACATCTTTTTAACCTGTGAAGCTAAGTGTCACTGCTAACTGACAGCTTCAAGATGGCCCTAGAGAAAGGTGCTAAAACTGCTACCAAGAAAGTGGCCAGAGAGAAGAAGAAGGAGGTTACCACCACCACCACTGGTATATCAACCCAGATCTTTTTTGGAAAAAAAAAAACTCACCAGGGTTCGGCTACTCCTATATTTAGCGCCAAGAAACTGATCGGTGCACGTGCGCTCTATAAATAATTTGAACATAACATAACATGTCAACGCCGACGAGCAGTGATGTTGAAATTGACTCATCTCTTTCGCAAAGTAGAACCCAACCGTTGCACAAAGAAGTGGAAGTGGAGAACAACAGCCACAACCGCCAATAGTAGTTCCTCCCAAAGTAGGTGCAGTTTAAGAGATTGAGCTTCATGCTGAGGAAGCAGAACAATCTGCTCCAGAAGATCCATGGTCTCCCAGATCTCCAGCTAGTAAAAGGAGGAGTAGTGGTGCATCATCTTCTTCTTCAAGCACTCCTTCTGATGATCTGGACACCACTTTGATCCTACCTCAGTCTGAGAGTGAGACACTCCATGAGACGATGCTAGGGAAAAGGAAGGTTCCAGAAACCCTTAAAGTTATGGAGGCAGATGTAGAAGAGGAGGAGGATGACGATGAGCTAATCATAATGGTAGTTAGCCCAGCCCCAGCGACAAACGTTACCCCATCCCAACTTCCCGGAGGGGATGTGGCAGTGGCACAACAGATCCAACCACTGCCAGCTGCCATATTTGCAAAGCCCCGGCAGCGACCTACATCCACAACCGTATCAGTAGAAGTAGGTACTGCAGAGAGCAAAACATCAAAATGCCGACCTACCACCAGTTCATCTGACATTGGCAGCGGCACCAGCATCAGAAGGTTGAGCTCCTCAGTTTGGCACATCTTTTTTGTTAGCCAGAAGGAGGTGAACATAGCCATACGCTCCCTTTTCGGAGCAAGTGTTAGTCAGGGTAAGCTTGGTACAAACTATGGGACCAGGGGCCAAACAACCCATTTGGGAGGCGCACCCTAGCAGCAAAAAAACTGAGAGTGTTGTTGGTGAAGGGGGTGAAATTCAGCTGAGCAGGGAATTCAAATCCGATACAATCACGAAGGTGAAGAAGAGGAAGACATCTTCATTATACAAAGCAGCCCTCTCCCCAGGAGTGCAGAAGTATCATCAGCAACATCACAATGTTGAGATACCAAGGCAACAGAGGACAGTGACTGCCCAGCTGAAAAGCACATTGAGCTTACCACTGCCTGCTCTCAAGAAGTCACCTGCATCAGTGGGATCAGTAAAGAAAAAAATTCAGGCTACTATTCCTACCATGTTTATGCCAGAGGAGCAGTATGAACGCAACCACCCAATGGTGCATTTGAACAACGCAAAGCTGGCTAAAATGTTAGCACCTGACCTCCTCTCTTTTAATTTTGTGGAAGAGGTGGGTTTTCTTGAATTTGTGGCAGCTATCTGCCCAAAATGGAAGGGTTCCAGCCAGTCCAATTTTCCAGAGTTTCTGTTCCAGCGCTACATCAAGATGTGCTGGAATTGTTTGGGCAAACTTTGCGGCAGAGTGCTGTTCACAGTATCCACCTGAAAACAGAGATGTGGATCAATTGCCAAGTGACTGATTACATGTGCATCACTGCACACTGGATCTCTTTTGTGGGGGCTAAAGAAACAATATCTACAGGTGTTGACACTGCTGAGATTTTTAATGCTGCTCGGAAGCATGCAACATTAGCCGTGTTCGCCATGGAGAAATCCCATACAGCTCCAAATATTTTGGAAAACTTTAACAACAAGGTCTTTGAATGGCTGCGACCAAGAGGTTTAAGATTGGATTTGTTGCCATGGCCAATGCAGTAATATAATTAAGACCATGGCTGATGGTGGTTATTTCAAGGTCCTGCATTTGGCGCACTGCATCAACATCATTGTACAGGACTTTGTCAAAAAAGAAGACCAAGTAAGCAACTTACTTTTCACTTGCAGAAGAATCTGCACTCATTTCAGCCATTCATTTAAAGCCCGGAAACAGCTGAGGGTCATTCAGTGTGATAATGGAATGCCAGTTATAGCACTCATACAGGAGGTGCCAACGTGCTGGAACTCAACTTATTACATGCTTGAACATCAGTGTGAGCAGTACAGACCTATCAATGAATATTTAATTCAAAGAGGGAATGTAACTGTGAAAGGCATGATCATTGAGATGGACCAATGGGGCCCAGTCAAATGCCTAACAAATATTCTGCTTCTTTTTGAGGTGTTCACACCAGAAGTCAGAAAAGAGGACAGGGCCATGAGCCAACCTATCCCGTTGTTACACATGCTACAGGAACATCTAAAGGAGGTGTCTGCAATATACAAGGGTGAGGAGGAAAAAAAGATGCATATGACTTGGTGGAGAGCTTAATCCTTTGATTGTCTGCTAATACAAGAGTGCAAAGAGACATTGTGTCCTCCAAACATTATCTCTGTGCCACAGTTCTTGATCAACTGTACACACCATTACTGTTCACTCTTCATTCCTTTTTCAGACGGGGATGTTAGAAAATACAAACCATGGATAGCTCTGCAAGGCAGTGAGGTAGAAAAAGAATGGCGGGGAATTAGAGGGCCACTTCCCCAGGGCACAAGTCCTAAGGGTGCAGCCTTCAAGTTCAGAGCCTGAGGGCAGTGCGTTGGCTCACAGCAGCCAAAAGCAACAACAGGAACACCATCAACAACAATACCAGGATCATCAACCATAAAAATCTGCAACTGAGTGGGTTCTACAGGCAGGTCTTAAGTCCAGTGCAGAGGTGAAGGCAAAAGAGGTCGAGCAAAGTGGAGCACCAGCAATGAACATGGAGCAAATGGTCAAGGCCTATCTAGATGACGCAGCCAAGGTCTGCCTTGATCAAAACCCATTGGTGTACTGGCATGGGAAGAAGCGCCAATGGCCAATGCTCAGCAGTCTGACAATAAAATATCTGGCTTGCCCTGTAGCCAGTGTTTCCACTGAGCGTGTTTTCAGTGCTGCTGGTGCCATAGTCACAGTGAGAAGGACCAGTCTCTTGCCCCAAAACATGGAGAGATTAACCATGATCAAAATGAATCAGCACTTTATACCACCGGATTACTCCATACCTGAAGTTCCACAGGAGGAAGATGAGGGAGACTCAGGTCATGGAAGTAGTGTATTTGATGGCCTACTTCTCGGTGAACCACCAGAGTTTGAGTACATGCTCTTCTTCCCTGACTACTAGGCCTTAGCCAATAGCACCATAGAACTTTCTCTCTCAGTCTGTAGTCTATTGCTGATCTGCTTTATTTATTTTTTTTATGTCAGAAAAAAAGATATCGCTACTAGGGATCGATATTATTATTTACTTTATTATTTGTATGTTTCTGGTTGACCAATTCATCCCCACCGTCTTACTCTTAGACGCATTTTATTGCCGGATTGAAGTTGCAACCGTGTGCACCGTGTGCAGTGAAGAAGTCCCGACTCCCCCGACACCCATTTCCCTCAAACCGAGCATTGGATGGAGAATACAAACAAATGTGTGCCTGCCTCCAACCCTGGGTCAATACAAACTATCCTTTCCTACCCTAGAGGGACTGCCCCACATGAGACATTATAATTTGATTTACACTGTCAATTCTCTGATTTGTGAACAAATAGATCTACATTCTGCAATGTACCACAAATTGATCACAGTGAGCACACCAGAAGAAGTAAATGTAAAAATTGTTGTGATGTGTCAACATCATGTGTGTTGAGAAGAGATGATTAATGTGGTGGCAAGCAGTGTAACACTGGGTGTTTGTTTATCTGTGACTATTACGCTTAATGTGTTCGTGATGATTCACAATGTTGATGGCCTACCTGCGGCTGATCAATAATTTTCCCATGAAGTTTATTTTTTTTCCTTACCTTTCAGAGGTAGCAAGATTCCTTCAATGGGTCCACTCCACAGTCCACACTGATTTGTGTTATTGCTTTCTGCTTTATACTCCTCAAAGAGTCAGACACAACCAGTCCCTTAGATAATTCAAGCACAAATCTAGTCTACACAAAAAATGACTCAATCTTCCCCTTCTTGTTGTGCAATAACAAAATTTTACTACAGGCTGATCTATTGCATTTGAGTCGTGACTCGGGACACAGTTGGTACAGAGTTGGACACATTATACTTGGAGTCAGACTCAGGAGGATCAGAGATGATGGAATGGCTCAGGGTGTGGGCGTGAATACTGTGAGAATTGCCACCAAAAGAAGATGGATGTTTTCAAATTCACTAAAACCAATTGATTTGGTGATGACTTTGAAGTGGCCTAAACAGCAGACCTACAAAACTCTGTGTAGTGGTGGTGAGTGTTGACTGACAGCAGTGCTTTGGTTTTTACTGGATTGGGAAAATGCTAGGTTGCTGGGTGTGTGTGTGTGTGCTCAGTACAGTCTGGCTCAAATTTGAGGCTAAGTGGTGGTTGGGTGGGGGGCCTGTTGATGAAGGCAACTGGAAACAGACATCTAGCCATTCTGCCTCTGAGTCTTCTTGTTGCACTCCTTATGCAGTTTAACGTTTGTCGTTGATTCTTCAATATCATTTTTGTATTTCAATCTACTGGCCCTTTTCCCTGCGCCATACTGGAAAAACAATATAACATCCTCACACTTATTTACCGAACCGCATCCACCGGGCACCCAAGATTGACAGACAGTCAAAGAGGAATGCAGATGCAACTCCCAATTTGGCAATGCAGTATCATTTTTTCTCTTTAATCATTAGAACTGTCTATGTTTGTTTACTTGACTCCAGCAGATATTTCAATTTTATATGCTAGCTTTCAAAGTTCAGGACAACAGAACATAATGTAACTTGGGTCTCTCTGGGGGCAGACAGATACTTTGATTTGACTTACCTATACTACTCATCATCATTCCTCCATTTCCTTTTCCTCCCATAATAGTTTTATGATGGTCGGCTGCCAAGATGAATGTTTTCCTTGTATTGTGTTTGTCTTTGCCAAATCTTTCCCTCAAATATCCCTTCCCATCCATTCATCGAACTCCTAACCCTCTTTCC
Organism: Triturus cristatus; assembly: GCF_964204655.1. NCBI lineage: Eukaryota > Metazoa > Chordata > Amphibia > Caudata > Salamandridae > Triturus > Triturus cristatus. The sequence goes on from NC_140581.1 coordinate 344,995,822, forward strand.
CAGGCTGCGTGATTTATTGAGGTATGACTAAATTAAATTTACACCATTAATTGATAACACACTTGGTGGGCCGTATGTAGTGAAAGCAACATCAACTCAAGGCAGGGCGAGGATCTTCTTCAGCACTAAGTATAGCCCACACCGACAATATTATATATATTTAGATTACCCACCAATGCACAGTATTCAACATTTAAACAGGGAAACATAATTCATAATTGCCAGCACCATTATCATCCTTCCGTCATTATATTGCGTGCGTCAAAGGTTACGCTTGTCCGCTTGTCGAGGCAACTTCATTTTGTAACTTTTACTAGCTCACCATTCTGATTATTTGAATTTGGCATTGTGTATCATATTTTCTCTATTGTCTATCTTCTTCCTGTGAATTAGTAGTCTATTCTCCATCCTGTGACTGTTACGTTTTGTTTTGTAAAGCTTGCATACACATTGGCAGTAACACAGTTTTTATTTCATTTTAATTAGTTACCTGCAATGAATATTCCTCATCCTACAGTGTGAGTTCGGTTAGGAGGAAGAAGGATCTCACTTCTGGGTCTGGTACTTTCACTATTCGACTAGTGAGCTAGCATGCTGCTACTGTCTACTACCGTCACCATGGCACCTTGGGAAACCATGCAGCCGTCGCTTCGACTAATCACATGTATGAAAAGAACTGTGGGGGATTTATTGTTGAGGTGCAATCTATATACAATGGAAAATCACACACCCACAACCCCTCCGAGTCCTTAGGGGCTAATGTAGTTGAGACTGCAGAGACTAGGCAGAGAGATTATTAGGACAAGTGGGGGTACCGCATAACTATTTATTGTTGTAATTCTATCAGCAGATTTTAAAAACAGGCTGTGGTCCTGCGGCAAAGGAAGCAGTGCTAAGTAAAACAGTAACCCCCCAAAAAAGATTTAAATCATATGTACAACTATAAAAAATGTATTTCCCTAACAAATATAAGCCAGAAAACCCGCAACATCTGGCCCACCCTTCTCCCTATCCCCAACCAATGTCTAAAGTTAGCTTAGTCCAGGCTTAGTCTAAAGAAAGAAAGTCGAAAAACATAATTGTCCATAATGAATAAATAAATAAGAGAAAACCCCCAAAATGCCCCAACTCCCACATTCCCACCCTCTCCTCAACAAGTCCCACCTACCAAACAAAAGATCAAAAAAGGGGCAAGACAAACCTAGCGGCGGGCTAGGAGCTTCCTCTCCAATCTATCAAAATGCTCCTTGATCCTGACTTCCAGAAGCGCCGTCCTCTGGAGCATGTGGCACTGAAAGGTTATATAGAGTCTATAGGGGGAGCAGCTGTGGTGGAATGGCAGCGGGTGGCTGCCTGACCACGGCGCCAGACTACCAAAATCACTGGGGCCTGGCTGGGGCTTGGGCCATTTGAGTCTGCTGCTGCCTACTCGAGTACCAGCAGCTGCTGGTTTCGGCCCTGATGACCTCCACTTCCTTTACCAGGTCCTGGCTGCTACCTCTTGCCTGTTGGGGTGTTGTAAAGATGATGATGGATTGGCAGGAGTTGCTCTAGCAAGAAAGAAAAAACAACAAATTGTGACAAATACTCTTAGCAAAATAGTAACACATGAAATTATATAGTAGCACAGTAGCACTAGCAGTACATAACATTTGCTGGTATCCTCGATTCCTCGGTCCATTCTATTTTGATGTGATTAGAGTTTCAGGGATTAAGCACTATGGAGTATACAAGTATTCTTCTTCTCTCTCTTGTTGAGCTAAATTAATGTAGGCATGCCAGCTGCTCAGCTTGCGCCCTAGACAGACATACTTGTGTTCCGTTATTTTGCTACTGTCTGCAGGTGTGGCAGCTGAACTAGACAATTATCTCTTTTCCTATCAGGGCCATGCTCTGTTAAGTGCCTCAAATTCACCTGGCCTACAACAAGGCAGATGAATAGTTACTTATATATGAATGAGGTACTACTAACTATGATAAAGAAGACAATTATGCAGACAGATGTCCTCCTGTCTGTCCATGGGAAAAGCAATGCACTACAGTACATTGAAGGGATTAAGGCACATGATACTGAATAAGGCACGTTCAGTACAGACTATCCCAGCCACAAAATGCAAAGTCACCTGCTATTTTTTCCCATTTTACACCCTCACCCTCCATCACCACATTTGACATTACTTGTTCCCAACAAAATAGATTTGTTTGGTAGTAAGGAAAATATTTATTAACTTAGTCGACTGCAGATGAGTTAGCGGAAATAGGTAGGGATAGGTAGACTTTTCACTGATCATTATCATCATCATCGAGGGCCTAAGCTTTTGCTAGTAGTGAGTCACTTTGTTCGGCAATTGTTGAAAGGAAAAGATTTGAACTGATGTCATCCTTTATGGAAGCAATAATTAAATATATCACTTGCCCAGAGGAAAGTGGCACATGCATAGAATGTATTTTTTTAAATGTTATGGAAGGCTCGGACAGAAAAAGGAAGTTAGGAATGGATTTGAGCTACTTATGTACTAGGAGGTGAATGAGTGTGCACTGGGAGTGAAGGGAAACAAAACAATTTAGTTTTCGCATTGCCATGACATTTGTAAAGGGCCCGGCACATTAACTGAAGCAGACTCACATTGAACAGCTACCAATGCAGTGCCGCCAATGTAACCAATCATGCAGCGATGGTCATCCATGGCTGTCATTGGCAAAATGCCATGGATAGGGACTTGGAGGGAGGCGATTGATGATGATGGGTGGGTACATAATATATGTTGCGCTTGAAAACTACTGTGAATCAAGGGAGTAGTCTGAAATACCTTCTCAACACTTTGAATCAAAAACCTTGATAAAAAACATTCCTTGTTTACTCTTCTTATCAGGGATTTTTCGATTCATCATTGCATTGTTCTTCTAGTATTTTTCATTCTTCACACTTGGATTTGCTACTCAGTCACTGTTAGACCCGGGATCCCTGGTTGGCTGAGGTAGGTACCTTAGGCCAAGTAGGGACCCGCATTCCAACATCAGGGAAAGGAAGGTCACCTTCTGAGATAGCCCCGCTCATCCCCTCGGTAGCTTGGCATGAGCAGCCAGGCTTATCTTCAAGGCAAATGTGTAAAGTATTTGCAACCACACTTACAACAACCCAATGATGACACCACAAATAGACTCCACACAAGTTTTATAAAAACGAGTATAAACTTAGTATAAAAAGATGTATGATAAGACCACACAATATAAATCCAACATATGAGGTTGTGTACTATTTCTCCTGGCCGGTTGATAGGCCAGCCAGCCCTTGTAAGTTCTGTCGGTATTAATGAGCACTTCTAAACATTCTCCTGTAATCCTATTATCATGTTATACAGTTCATAATGCTAGAATTAGGCACTTTTGCAATGTAAAAATACTGTAAGGAGTAATGCAGCAATCAGACACTCTGCAATGTAGAAAGAATGCAATGCGTAACACAACAATCAGACACTTTGCAAGGTAAAAATAATGCAATGCGTAATACAACCACCATGTACGTCATTATGAAGAAATAAGGCAATGCGTAATACACTAATCATGTAATTCGTTATGCAGGAATAATGCAATGCGCAATATGCTAATCAGGTAGTTAGTTATGCAGAAATAATGCAATGTGTCAAAGGACAATCAGGTTGTTCTTTATGCAGATAAAATGCCATGCGCCATACACTAATCAGGTAGTTTGTTATGCAGGAATAATGCAATGCGTAATACTCTATTCAGGTACTCCGTTATGCAGAAATGATGCAATGTGTAATACGACAGCCAGGTACTCCGTTACGCAGAAATGGAATACTGCGTAATACACTCAGGCACCGATCACTGTGCCTTAGGCGGTCTCTCCGCCTCTCCTTCTGACTTGCAGTCAGCCTCTCAACAGTTGCCCCCAACACAGGTACGACGCAATCAAAAAGTGCAGCTCTGCACTCCGGTCCCTGTACTGCCACTCCCTTGGCAATACGGGCCGCGATACGAGCCGAAGCAGAGGCTCACACTGCCGAAACGAGAGAGGCCGAGAGTGTCTCCCTCTGAGCCCGCGCCCCGCCCCAGGAGTCGACACACGTTACCTGGGGGGCACAAACTCACTCTCCTTGCCTCGTCCAGCCGGCTGGGCCACCAATGCAATCTTTGTGAATTGGCAACGGCGGGCTCGGGCCAGTGGCTCAGCTCCTCTGGGGCTGCCGGTCCAGGCCGCTACAGTTACAAAGATCTCAGGCTGCCACAGGGAACACATACACAGCGTCGCTGAGACTTCCTTAAGCTTCGGGTGCACGATCAATGGGCACTCCACACGAAGGTCTCAGGATGCACGAAGATCACGCACACAGCGTTGCTGAGACTCACTTTACCTCCGGTGCACACAATAACAAGGCAAATCCTCATGAAGGTCTCATGGTGCATAACGCACACGGCGTCGATGAGACTCACTTGGATTCCGGTGCACACGGTAACAAGGCAAATCCTCACAAAGGTCTCACAGTGCCTAAAGCACAAGCACACAGCATCGATTAGACTCATTTGGATTCCGGTGCACACGATAACAAGGCAAATCCTCACGAAGGTCTCACGGTGCCCAAAGCACCCGCACACAGCGTCGATGAGACTCACTTGGATTCCGGTGCACACGGTAACAAGGCAAATCCTCACAAAGGTCTCACAGTGCCTAAAGCACAAGCACACAGCATCGATTAGACTCATTTGGATTCCGGTGCACACGATAACAAGGCAAATCCTCACGAAGGTCTCACGGTGCCCAAAGCACCCGCACACAGCGTCGATGAGACTCACTTGGATTCTGGTGCACACGATCACTGGACAATCCTCACAATGGGGTTTAGGCTGCACAAAGCACACGCACACCGTGTCGCTGATCCTTGCTTGGACTCCAGGTGCCCACGATCACAGGGCACGCCTTATGAGGGTCTCAGGCTGCAACAAGCACGCACACACAGCGCCGCTGAGACTCTCATGAAAACGTTTGTGTTCCAGTGATTCCGCAACAGGGAGCCAGCTCACCTCTGGCCCTTGGGGATAAGTTACTTCAGGACACAGCACACAGCAAAGTCCCTTCAAGCAGGGGGACACAGCACACAGCAAAGTCCCTTTAGCCTTTCCTTGGTTAAAACAGAAAGCTGCAGGCCAGCCCCAGAACACACAGCAAGTGTCTGTCCTAGCCTTCAGTCTCTTCAGTTGTTCCTTCCTTGGCAAAGGTACTCTTGACCACGAAGTAGCTCCAGTCTTGTTCACACTTGATCAAGCCATTCTCCAAAGATCAGGGGCTTCAGCTCTCATAGTTATACCCCTCAATGGCTTTGAAGTCTTTGTGTTCAGGTGGCACAGACCCCTGTTCAAACCAGTTATGGGTGCCTCTGTGCCAGTGATACCTTTTTTCCTTTGATTAGTGGGAGTCTGGATTCTCAAACACTCAGCAGGAGATGGGACAATTGTTTTATAGCAGCAACCCAGGTCTCTTCACCTCTAGGGGCTTCTCCTACCCCTAGACTCCAGATGCAGGACAGACTGTTGCTGTCTCACCTCCTCCCCTGGGTCAAGACATTCCCCAGATCCTACCGCTTTCAAATCCAGACAGTCAATCCACAGCCAGGCAGAGACACACAGAAATGTTAAGGCACAAAAACTCAGCCACTTCTAAAAGAGTGGCTTCTAAACATGCAATGCAAAAACCACCTTCATAAAAAGATGTGTTATTACATTGTGAGTTCAGGCATACTAAACTTCACCTTTCCATCTTAAGCCTTTGGGAAGATAGGCTGGAAAACATATTACACAGCCTCCCCATTCTGCCCTGTGAGCAAGATGGCCTTTCAACAGTGAAAAAGCGAAATGGAAATTATTTCACTGTCAGGACATGGCACACACCTTATTACATGTCCTACCTTTCACATGCACTGCACCCTGTCCAGGGGGTACCCTAGACCTACCATAGGGGTGTCTGAGGTGCATGGGAAGGGTAAGGTCTGGCAAATGAGTGCACTTGTCAGAACAACATGGCAGTTTAACAAACTTAGCGCAGGCACTGCAATAGCAAGCCTGAGGTTCCCTTTTTAAGGCTACTTGTGTGGGTGGCACAAATAGTTCTGCAGGCCCACTAATAGCATTTGCATTACCAGCCCTGGCACACATAGTGCACCTTACTAGGGACTTTACTAGTAAGGCAAACATACCAATCATGATCATCCAATTATCATTATACTTTATACAGGAAGCACTTGCACTTTGACACTGTTTAGCAGTGGCACAGTGAACAAAGCATGTAAGTTAGTCAAAAATAGAGGAGGTAGAGGGAATAAGTCAGGGGTAATCACGCCAAGAAATGCCAGGTCTAACAGTCACCATTTACCTTTTACATTCTCTCCATCCAGTCTTCACTTATGAAAACCATCCATCCATCCAAACATGGCTGTCATTCTCACAAACCTTTCACCAACATGCATTTGTCATTTAACCATCCTTGCTTTGACCCATCAAACCCCCCCCCCCCCCGGAAGATTCCTTTCCTTTCACACATACACTTTCACCCACCCAGGCAGGCATCCTTTCACCTAAAGAGACATAAAATGATTGGTAGTAAATAAATAATCGCTCTACAAAGATTTTTTGATAGGAAACAGCAATTGCAGTACATTAAACCATTAAACTTTCCTAAATCAGATCGACTAGTAGTAGACTAGTATCGCGGTTGTGGACCCTCCTATCTATTTATTCCACATATCCTAAACCTACCTAGCCTGCCTGTTCCAAAGACTTTAGAATTAAAAATAAATTGCAGCAAATGATATTTGCTTCTAAGTTCCAATCTGATTTGCAATTATTCTCAACTCCCTTTGACGGGCCAATTCACTAAGTCTGCATTTTGTCTTTAAATGCATAGATGACACATGAATACACCAAATTGGTTGGTTGCTTGTCACTGTATGAGCTACAAAAATGGTTCTAAGAAGTGAAGTAAGAGGATGTACGCCGCTTTTAATACTAACTACCTTAGTGACAGGACAAAGGAAAGGAGTCTCCCTCTAGTCTGCATTACTTAAGTTATTACATAATCAGCCCAAGCAAGCGCTAAGTTGTAAATAACTAAGTACGATTAGGTAGCGCTGAGCACCTGTCCAGAATAATGAGCACATAATATAAGATTTATTAATGTAATTTGCCTGCAAGTGAGCAGCATGCTTGCTATTTGGGAAAAAAATATTAGCAATAACATAGCACACACAAGTAATAATAATATTAATAATTACCTATCACCAAGTTCGTGACCTGTACCCCTAGCAGGTCCAGCCATTCCCGATCTCAGTCAAGGATGTCGCACCACCGGTGCATCAACTGATTGTGGGTGCACCAGTCCGCAGAGCAGCGATACACTTTGCGGCGCACCCTCGCCCAGCACTGCTGGCGCTCCCGGAGCCCGTTCCCGGACTCAGGCCTGCCGCCTGCTGCCAGGGTGGGGGGGTAGTGGCGTTGCAGAAAAGAACAAGCGCTGCTACCTCCACCTCTGAAAACAAGGCCAGGGGCTGCACCCATTCCGGGCTCCGCCTTCCAGAAGAAAGGCGGCTCTTGGTTGCTGCCTTTTTTGGGGCACGCTTCTCTGCCAGGATGCTGGGGGGGGGGTGGAAAATAAAATGTAGAAATTATTTAAAAAAAACAGGAAGAAGAGGGAAGGAAGTAAAAAAATTAGGAAAGAAGTAAAGAGAAAAGCAGTACAAAACTCACAAAAAGTAGAAAAAACGCTAAATACACAGTTAGGAAGAGAGAGGGAAAGATAATAAAAAGATCAGAAAAAAGTTTAGGAAATCAAGGATTGAAAGGATTAAGAAGGATTCAAAAATTAGGCCCCAGCACCATAACAGAGAAAGAAACAAGATAGCTGCTCCCATGCGTGACCACGTGGTGCAATTTGCATGTTATTTCTGCGGGATACTGCAGCCTTAGGCACTATGGTTGAGCGGAAATACTTTATACCCGAGCAGATTCTCCCTGGAACCAAGGATACAGGATTGGTAGCCAGTGGAGAGGGCATGGATTACCCACTTGCCAGGTTTGAGATTGATCTCAGTGGCAAGGTGGCCATGATAAATGTTGGAATAAGAGAAAAGCAAGGAGCTGGATGCCTCTTGAGCAATGATTTGATAGCCCCAACCTTGGTGTCAGGACCAGAAGCCTTTATGGCTTGGACAACATTAAACTGTATTGACCAGAGCACAGGCTGAATCACAGTCTCAGAGTAAGGCTGGGATCATCTCACATTTGCAGGGACCAGGAAGAGATAGTTTGCAGAAAAGGGCAGACTCTGGGAAGGCAGAAGCCGTGGAGACCATTGTTTCTACTCCAAAGGCAGAGGAGGAGGAGTATGAGACTCCCGAAGGAGACCATGTGCTGGAGTCTGGGTTGATTCCAGTGCAAGTGTTGTTAGCTGCTGGAGAGCCTACCCAGAGAGATTTCTTCAAAGCACAAGAGGAGTACCCTGCTCTTGAGGCATTTCGGAAGGAAGCCCAGGAACATGTCATCAAAAGGGTGGTCGAAAAACACTATGTTGGCTAGGTGGATGGAAAATTTTATTGTGAACCGGTAAATCCTGAGCCAGATACTAGCAGGAGGCTAGTTGTCCCATTAGTGCACAGGAACTTCCTGTTGTCACCAGCACATGAAGTGCCCTTAGCAGGACAGGTAGGGATTAGAAAAATACAGGACAGGTTAGACCCTCTGTTCTACTGGCCAGAGATGCACATAGACACAGAGTGGTTCTGTAGAACCTGTCAAGCTTGTCAGATGAGTTTTAAGCCAGGAGGGAAGAGAAAGGCTCCATTAGTGCCTCTACCAGTACTAGGTGTTCCATTTGAGCATGTGGGAATAGACACAGCCTGTCCATTTGACCCCCTCCTCTTGGTCAAGCAAGAAGGTTATCTTGGTTTTGGTGGCTCATGCCACTAGGTAACCTGAAGCTGTTCCTATAAGGAGCATGACTGCAAATGTGGCGTAGAGAGCTCTCCTAGGGTTTAAGTAGGGTTCAGTCCCTTTGAACTTATGTATGGACACTCGGTTCTGGTTCCACTCGCCTTAGTCAGAGAAGGGTGGGAAGGAACCACAGAGGCAGAAATCAAACAGTGTATATTACAGTTAAGGTGACACTTGCTTTTAATGGTACCATGTAGGATCCTAGGATCTAATGGGGCATGGCGCATAGTTAATGAATCACGATTAAAAGTATGCATTGGAATGAAACTCTTGGCATTCCTTCCGAAGTAAGGGAGGGAAATGCAGTGGAGATATCAAGACATTCTTTAAGCAGATAAATACAAAAAAAGCCTGATTTCTAGATTGTACTAGCTGGGTTATTGTGCTAGGAAGTAGGAAACATTAGGTAGAAAGGTTGACTTCACTCTCTATAATAATTAAATGGGTTTTCCAAGCATCAAAAATTATAGACCAACATTGATGGACAGGTGTCTGTACAGGTCTATGGCATTACTTTTATAGTGGAATTACCACAGCAGGTAGGGTTTCTGAACCCCATGTAGGAAGCAATGTCTTTGTCTATTTTGAAACATTTCATTGAGGACTACTCTGCGCAACCCAGTGTATAAAAACCTTAAAAACATGGCAACCTCTTAAATAAATGTTGCTTTATAATTCCTACTAAATTATATACTTCCCTGACACACTGGCAAATTGACCTGTTCTATGTGCCACCAACATATATCAAACCATGGCAGCCAGCTGCAAATTTGTTCCTAACTGGAGTGCACACCTATGACAATGATTTTTGCTTATTATCAGATATTGAAGTAGGCAGTCATCTGTGCTGTGATATTGCTAAATTGCCAATGCATTTCATTAGGAATGGGGTGCATTTGTCTTTTATTAGCAACACTGTATTCCTCTGATCAACCTTTTCTCTCTAAAATTGGCGGTCTGCATAGTAAACAGCATTAATATTGTCTCAAAAATATTGACTGTCACAAATATTGTTGGAAAATGTCATGCTGGCAGAAATATCATGGTACATAATATTGCTGGTAAGAATATTGTGTTTTTAAGGGCTTTCTTATTGTTTTTTAACATAGTTGTATAAAATAACACATTTGTATTTGTTTTATGATTTTATGTGCTTTAAGTTATTAATGTTTGATTTTGATTTTACATTTATACAGTGCCAAACAGCTAATTCCTGAGAAGTGTTCAGGCGATCGAGGTAAAAGAACCCCTAGCCCAAACAGAAGCATCAGTACATCCATCAATCAAGGTGAAGTTGTCACTACATTCCACATCTTAGCAGTGGTGACTGCTAAACAGAGACCTCCCTATCTGGCTATACTGAATCTGGGAGTGAATATTATTAAGCCACCATTTTGGGAAAGAATTAGCTGTTTGACAATATTCTGTGGAGAACAAATCTTGTCCAACAAAGGGGAAAAACAGGCATGTACAATAGCAGAGAATTTGTCCAAACACAGCCTCAATCAAAGGCCTGCAATTCATCTGCTGAAATTGCCGACCCACTCCGCACTTGGCCAAACAATGGCCCAGATGAGTCTCCACGGTAATTGCCAGTTTTTTACTTCCAGCCTTACATCTGTTGTTAGGTTGCAACTGGGTGTTGTCCCCACACTTAACTTGGCATGGCCTTTTAGCACAGAGTTAATTTCCACTAGAGGGTTTTATATCCAAATTGTTAATACTAGTTTGAATGAGGGAACTGGGGAAATGGCAGAGTGGCATGTCAGCTAGTGAGCCCGGCATATTAGTTGGTACAATAGCAGACAAAGGGCTATCAGGTTTACCTGCCACGGAAATCAAAGAGCAACCATTGGCAACACCAAAATCCCTGCACAACCGCCTTTCGCCCAGTACGATGTCCTTCAAAACAACACTGACAGCACGAGCCAAAAAGGAATCCAGGATTGCTCCTCATGGGGTATTACCTTGGTTTGCTGGTTTATCCCCTTGGAGTTTCCGTTTTCCCATTGTTTAACCTGTGGGCAACAAGATCGTCCCTAAAGATAAACACTACACTCACCAATTTCAGTGACCTCCAAAAACCGTTGAGTACTAACACTTCCAAAAAAGGCGAGGGATATGGTCAGGAAGCAAAGCGAGAGGGGGAGGGCCCAGCCCCTTCCGGATGGTATATAAGATGTTTCAGTGCATCTACCATAAGAACATTACATTAGTCCATGTATGAGATGATGAGAGCTTAGACGATGTCTATTCTCAGGAGGGAGGAAAGGGAGGATCTTTTTAACTTGACATGTTCACTTTAGTTGTTTGTAAAAAATGTTAGTGCTTGTTTTATTTTTGTGTTAACAATTATTTACATTTTGTCATTGTTGAATTATTTAATAAACAATTTTTTAAAATGGTCATTTATTTTTTCCCCCAATTGATAAATTGGATTCATTTGTGAATGTATTTGTATATTTTTTTATTTTGAAGGATAATTGTGTTATTAATTATATGAATTATTGAATTGATTAAATTATTGTTACTTTATTTTAATGTGTTATTATTTTGTGTTTATAAATATTTACAAATCTTTCTGTTTTTTGTTTATTTCTTTTTTAGAACTATTTCAATTTTTGTGGGTAAGTAGGATTATTGGGGTAAATTGTTTTTGGAGTTTATAATTGGTAAATAATGTTAACATTTGTAATTGTTCTAGCAAGTAATTTTTTTAGATCATGTGTTTAAGTATGTTTTTATAGTTGAGTGTTTATAGAAATTATTCTTTTTTGTGACTTTATCATTAATATTTTCCTTGATTTGTTTCTATAAATTTTTTATGTTGCAATTTGAAAAAAATGTTTGATGATAATTGTTATATGTTTTTTCCAAGACTTTCCCTACTGTTGTTTAGGTTGGAGTGGGAATAGTAATTCTGATCCCTCCTAAGTCCAATGCTTTCCCTTTTTTTGCTTAGATTGGAGTGGAAATAGTAAAACTGACCCTTCCAAAGACTTGGGCTTTCCCTACTGTTAGTTAGGTTAGAGACGGAACAGTAAATCTGCCCCCCCCCCCCCCCGAGTGAATACTTTCACCATGTTCTTAGGTTGGAGTGGGAACAGTAAATCTGACCGCATCCAAATTTCCCTGCTGGTAGTTAGGTTGCACTGGTAATAATAAATCTGAACTTTCCAAAGTCCAATACTTTCTTTTGTGTTGCCTAGGTTGTAGAGGCAATATTAAATCTGACCCCATCCCCCCAACTCCAATGCATTTGGAGTAGGGTAGATTGAGGTAGAGTGGAATGAGGTACATTGGGGTAGAGTGGAGTACGGTAGATTGGGATAGAGTGGATTCGGGTAGAGTGGGAGTGAATGGGGTAGATTGTTGTGGGCCAGTTTGGGGTAGAGTAAGGTAGACAGGAGCGGGGTAGTTTGGGGTAGATTGTGATGGAGTAGAGTGGGGTAGATTAGAGTGGGGTAGATTGGAGCGTGGGGGAGTGAACTAGAGTGGAGTGGGGTAGATTGGGGTCAGAGTGGGGTAGATTGGGTTGATTGGAGCGGGGTTGGTTGGTACATTGGATTTGGTAGATTTTGGTAGATTGGAGTGGGCAGGACTTTAAGTGGGATGAAAAAACTGGGGGTCTCCCAAAGGGGCGTGGCTAGTGTAATTATGGGCATGGCTTAAAAACATGTGAGCTAAAAATCTGTGCTCAGCATAGTGTGCCACCCGACTTGTATTTTGCTGCTTCTGTCATTGCATCCAGATATATGATACAACAAGTAATATCATACCTACAACAAGTCGGGACTATTGGCTTTGTCAATGGTTGTCAGTTAGATAAGATAAATAAGCAGCAACTATGGCTTGTATTTGATATTGAAAAAGCTTCCACTTAAAGCTCTGGTGACACCACGATGATGTTGCTGCTCATGAGTTTCAAAAAGAGAAGGGAAATCCAGAGAGTAATGACTCTCTTTAAAGGATTTCCCTTCCCCTACAATGCTCATCTGGCATGACGTCATGTCGTAACTTCTCCACTAGTGAGAAGTGAGCAGTGTGAGCAGGCACACATCGATGTGCCTGCTGTCACTGCAGTCTGGAAGAAAACAGACCGCCTGTGCCAGGGCACAAAACAGAGCCCAATAGAGACCTGTTTCAAGCCCCTCCTTTAAAAAACTGCTGGTACTCAGCACCGGTGAGACCCAGCCCACCTAAAGTCCTGGGAGTGGGGTAGTTTGGGTAGAGTGGCGTAGAGTAGATTGGTGTGGAGTGCAGTAGATTGGAGTGGAGTGGAATGTGGTAGAATGGGTGGATTCAAGTAGCATAGATTGGAATGGAGTGAAATAGACTGGAATATAGTGAGATATATTGGAGTGGGGTAGTTTGGAGTATGATAGATTGGGGTAAATTGCAGTGGGGTAGATTAAAGTGGAGTAGGGTATATTGGGTAGATCGGAGTGGAGTGGTTCAGATTGGGGTGGGATAGATAGTGGTGAGGTAGATAGCAGTAGATTGGAGTGGGGTAAATAGGTATGGATTGGAGTGGGGTAGATTAGAGTGGAGTGAAGTGAAGTGGGGTAGAGTGTGGTAGATTGGAGTAGGATAGATTGAGTTAGAGTGTAGTGGGGTAGATTGGGTGGATTGGAGTGAGGTAGATTGAGTGGAATGGAGTTGGATAGACTGGAGTGGAGTGGAATTGGATAGATTAGAATGGAGTGGAGATTGGAGTGGAGTGGGGTAGATAGGGGTGGAGTGGGGTAGATTGGAGTGGAGTTGGGTAGATTGGAGGGCAGTCAGGTAGATTACAGTGGGGTGGAGTGGGGTAGATTGGGGTATAGTGGGCTGAATTCGGGTAGATTGGAGTGTAGTGGGGTAGATTGGAGCACAGTGGAGTCGATTCTAGTGGAGACTGGGGAAAAGTGGGGTGGGGTCAATTGGAGTGGAGTAGAGTAGATTGGAGTGGGGTGCAGTAGATTGGAGTGGAGTCTGGTAGATTGGGTTAGATTGCAGTGGAGGGGGCTAGATTGGGGTAAATTGTAGCGGATTTGGGTAGCTTGGGATACACTACAGTGGAGTAGATTGGAGCAGAGTGGAGTGGGGTAGACTTGGGTGGATTGGAGTGCGGTAGATTGGGGGTAGATTGAAGTGGAGTGGGATAGATTGAAGTGGAGTTGTGTAGATTGAAGTGTGGTAGATTGGAGTGAGGTAGATTGAGGTGGGGTGCAGTAAATTGGGTTAGATTGGGTGGAGTGAAGTGGGGTAGATTTGAGTGGAGATGGGTAGATTGAGTGGAGTGGGGTAGATTAGGTGGAATGGGGAATGGTGGCGTGGGGTAGGTTGGAGTGGGGTAGATTGGGTGGAGTGGGGAATGTTAGATTGGGTGGAGTAGAATATATTGGAGTGGAGTGGGGCAGATTGGAGCGGAGTGGATTGGGGTAGACTGGAGTGGAGTGGGATGGATTGGGGTAGATTGGGGCAAGTGTTGTGGAGTGGAGGGGTGTAGAGTGGAGGGATATGGGGAGGGGCGTAGAGTAGAGTGGTGTAGTGTGTTGTGTCATGGAGTAAGTGGTGTGGCATGAAGTTGAATGGAGGGGCATAGACTGGAGTGGCATGTCATAGAGGAGAGTCGTTGCATGGAGTGGCGTGGCGCAGAATGGAAGGGCATAGAGTGGAGTGGTGGAAAGTACGCATAAACGATAATGAGTGGAAATGTCTTCTCCTAGTGCATTGATGTATTTTGATTGTATCTAAATGTTTGATTCCACCACACTTCATTAGTACAAAACATATTGCTTCATTTATACTTTCTTAATTCTGATACATTTTGAAACATCAACACAATTCTTTTTTGTTGTGTCCTGGAAAAAATCCTACAGCCTCTCCTCTCACATGGGTATTAAGCAGGATAGTCACATATACTCTCTCACTTTGAAGTCAGAGAAGGAAAAGTAAACACCAAGCTCCATTGGAAGACAGAGCCTGATATTCGAACCCCGTCTTTCAATGCACAGTACATTTGACAAGATAAGAACAAGATGTCAAGGCCTGTTTACAGAAACTAAGTACTCAGAAGGATACAGTAAAAAAAGGAATGCTCACAGGAAGGACAAAATCAAGCTGGACAATCTAAGGCAAATAAAGACAGCAAGTAGAAAGCACGCAACTTAGTTACAAACCACAAAGCCAATAGTAAGCAATGGGTAAAATGCATTACCAAGGAAGCTTTCTGAATGATATAATACCAGGTAAGAAAAAAGGGTCTAAGGGAAGTTTACAGACCTGCGCGGATCAATCCCATAACCCCTAACCATACATCTATAACAACATAGAATCTGCGGGTCCTAAAGGAGAATATATATACAGACGAGTAAACAGTACAACTCCACAGGAGAACACAAAAAGGGGAGTCTTATTTAAGAGGACAGAATCCCATCACCCACCGAGGTGGCATGCTTCATCATTTGGGATCTCCTCTTAGCTGCAACCTTGTGCAGCCAAGGAGCTACAACTCCTTGCTAGTGTAAAGGAGGAGCCAGCGGATGTTTTAATGTAATCCGGGACTAGATCTCCTAAGATCGATGGAGCATTAAATGGTGTGGTGAGAGTGCATGATGCAGTGTATAGAATGAGTGCATTAAAGTTGACTACCCGGAGAACATGAAGTTTATCAAGTATCTCGTGGTGTCAATAGTTAAAAAGCAGTAAATGCGTGATCTGAATAAATGTGCGACCGTGCTATTGTGAAGGTCTACATGTTTCAGCCAACCTTGACCCTACATTGATCATTGCTTTCTTCAGGACCTGGTTAAAACTACTGCATTCAAAATATGTGAGAAAAGTTAACACAAAAACCTATTTCGGAACGATACAACCATATACCTGTGTAAAAAAACTTTGTGTTGAAACTACAGGCATAGGTGTTGAACTCCTGTCGGAAAAAGAAAAGAATTCATATGTATATGCATGGTTTCCAGTCTGTATATAAAAGAACATTTCCAACCAATGTAAAATGTTACAATTCTCAACAATGATATGAGAGAACATTATGTCAACCATCATACCCGTATTAAATCGGGTGGGAACCCACCGCTCCTGGCAACAGCTCAGGGCATGAGGCAACGCTCTGTGAACATAAAGAAAAGAGAAAGAAAGAAGTAGACCCAAAAAATTGGGAATTGTCTATTAAAAAATGGTGGACCAACATGGCACCACCACTGTGGTTTCTAAAGCTACATGAGAGTCTATCAAGGACAGCATTGAGGTGTAAGACTTCTAGTTCACTGCCTGTATGAGTGAAAACAAGCAGTCAAACATACTCAACCCCCACATGGAGAATACAAGTACTAACTGGCGATAATAGGAATATTTATACGATACATAAACGGTGTACTGGCTCTTCGCAGTATTTAAATAACCAGTAACAGCAAAAAGCCTACATAGTACATGGAGAGTACAAGTTAGGTCTGGCAATTGAAAGGACTATGTATGCAATCCATAAATTAAGTGTTGGCTTCTAGCAGCATTTAAATGACCAGTGCCGGCAAGGGTGGAGAAAAGCATACATGGTGGTAAAAATCCCATGTCTTTGGACGCTCGTTAACGCTGCTGGCCTGCCAAGTAATACAATATATTGTTTGGAAATAATGCAGCGCTTACAATAAAACAGGCATTAAACATGGAGGAAACAACCTCGTAACATCAAAGGAGCCGTCAAGCAGCAACTGCGCTTACCTAGTCCGTCGCTACCCCGGGCTCGATCCTGAGTATCGCGAGCGGTAGCGACGGGACTGTGCGCAAGTTTGAAATACGGGTAACAAATGGTACGCACCTGTGGCCGATCATTGTGGTGACGCCGTGTTGAGAGTGTCCGATCAGGTCACCCAAGTCGCGCCTAATGACCCGCGGAGTGGTCACAGAGAACTACTAAAGAAAGAGGGAAACCTGGGGAATGTAGTTTCTCGTGATCATCTTGACGAACAGGTGCAAGCGTCAGAGGTGGACTGAATAACGCGTGATTACGAAAGGTTACAAAGGAGTATCGCGAGTCTGGAGATGTAGTTCGGCAGAATCGTATGCCGAATGCATGTACACAAATTATTTAATAAAGGAAATCATATCCCTAGAGCATATTAAAAGCGAGGGAACAAGGCCACAAAGTTGTTGGAATTTGATGGCCATGAAAAACAAATCAAAAATTTTAATTAGAAATTAGACCAACACTCATGTGAATTAGGAACCTGTTGCCACCCGGTCCAGTTGATCAATGTCAGGATAGCCCACTATATGTTATCCTATATTTAAGCTAACAGGCCCATCCTCAAAAATCAATGAAAAGGAAGAGTGTCTGTATAAACAACCAGGTATCTCCAATATATGTATACTAGCATTATATGTTTGCAACAGAATACAACTGAGTAATTGTCAGAGGTGTCGGTCAAGCAAGTACAACAAATGAGATGCACAGCTATTGTTGAAATTGTAGAGCCAACCCTGTCAATGTATTCAGGCTAATGTACCTGCCATATAATGTATGTATTAAAGTATATTCTGAGCAGAACTGAGGGTGCAAATATAAGCACCAAACAAGTGGGTTGGAGACTCAGACCAGAGTCCAGGGAATCTCATCATTTAACCCCTCGGAATCACTGCATAGCTTAAAGACCCAACGCTGTTCTTTTCTAAATAAGAATCCGGCCACGTCAGTGATATGCGCTGGTATATATGGCTGTTCAAGAATGGTCCAAATAATGTCCTCAGGCCTGTGATTAAGTTCGAGGAAATGACTGGTCAATCGAGTTGATTGTTTTCTGCACCGAATAGTGCTTTTATGCTCCATGATCCTTTGTTTAGTCTTTTGCGTCGTCATGCCAACATGCTTTTTCAAGCAGGGACATGTTATTAAATAAATAACTCTCTCGCTGTTACAATTGGTATGCTTGGTTTGTCTCCAGGGTCTCTAAGTATCGATGTCCAGCTCCGTGGTATACTTAGTTTGTGGACATACTGCACATGTGCCACATGGATAGTGGCCCTGGACCGCTGGCATATTCCAGAGAGTAGTAGGTGCAGGGGCATGAGTACATTTGGCTCGTGTGTGAACCAAACAGTCGCGTAAGTTCCTCCCTCTCTTAAAAGATAAAAGTGGGGGAGGTATCTTGGCCTGTTCTACATTAAGAATGCCAATGCTTGCGCACGATCTTTTGAATTTGGTTGGACTGTGTACTAAATGTGTTCACACAAGTGAGTCTTGTGAGTGGTGATTTTGGTCCCGCAGGCTCTAATAGTGCTTCACGATTGTTGTTGGAAGCTCTTTTATACGATTGGCGTATTAATCTCTTGGGGTTTTTTCTAGCTCGCAAGTTTTGTGATAGCACAGTGGCATGTTTTCTGAAAATCCTCTGTAGTCGAACAATTCCCTTTGAGCCGAAGGAACTGGCCAAATGGTAGTAATTCGCGTAAGGATTTGGGATGGAAGCTGTCAAATGTTAAGAGTGAGTTTCTTGCCATGGGTTTGGTATACAATTCGCTTTCTAAACCTCTCGCCGATGGAAAAATGTGTGAGTCAAGAAATGGCAGGCTCGTTTTGCTCACATCCATGGTAAAATTGAGGTAGTTATTCTGCCAGTTCAGCCAGACGTGAAAAGAGTTGAGAGTAGCCACATCTCCTCTCCAAATGACGAATATATCGTCAATATAGCGCTTCCACTCAATAATATGACTGCGAAAGGGATTGTCCACTCGGAGTACACTATTTTGTTCCAATAAATGTACATACAAGTTAGCCAGGCTGGGGCAAAAACACTGCCCATCGAAGTACCCGATGTTTGAGGTAAATCCTGTCTTCAAATCTGAAGAAGTTCTCAGTCATAGCCAGCCTGGCGCATTCCATGATAAACGGAACTGGTGTACTCGTTGTGCCTGGTCTAAAGTCAAGGAGAGCCCTGATGGCATCTAGCTTCCTGAATGTCCACATCAAGCCGTAAGCACACTGGACAGCTGTGCCATCTGTTAGGCTTTGGCCTAAAAAGGTGGCTTTTGAAGCGGCACAGACTTATACATTTGTTGCGGAAGTGGTTCTCTGAGAAAAGACCGAGTTTTAGCTCAGGTTTCTCTTTTAAATATGCAAGTGTTCACAACTTACATGCTTTAAAACGGAAGATTATGCAGTTGAATCCTGCTGTTAAAAGGTCCACTTACTACTGACTTTCTTTGTGTCACACCTCTGAAATACATTTTAGCACTGCAGCCTAAGCCAAAATCTGACATGACTGGTTCTTAACTCATATACTTGACTTTATCTAACATGTGGGTAGCAAGTGCCTTAATTCTGCCCACATTGGGTGTATACCTTTTACACCACGTGTGCACACAGTGCTAATGTTACAGTGGACTCACTGAAAAGTCAAATGTGACAGTTAGTCTGCCTAAAAGCTATCACATTTAGGTTAGGAAGAACATTCTATGTGAGTCTTCCCTCAGCTCTTGTGTGTCAGAGGTAGCTGCCTGGATGGACCTAAACTGCTTGAAGCTGAATGCTGGGAAAACGGGGGTATTGATCCTGGGCAAGCACATCAATATCTGGACCAACGTATGGTGGCCTGACAGCCTTGGTCCGTTACCACCTCCCAAGCTCATACATTTGGGTATCTGGTTTGTTAATAAACTCTCCTTTAATGCCCGGATCGATGCTCTCTCAGGAAAATGTTTTGGGATATTAAGATACCTAAAGAAAATTCTCCATCTCTTACCCAAACCCGACCAGAAAACGTAGTCCAGGCACTGGTCATATCCAGGCTGTACTACTGTAATGTCCTCCACTTGGGCTTATCCCAGTCCTGTTTGTACAGGCTTCGACGGCTTCAGAACGCAGCTGCCAGGGCACTGTTCAGACTCCCCAAGCGTGCCTGCATCAGCACCGCTTTGAGAAAACTGCCCTGTCTGCCAATAAAGCAGAGTTACCTTCAAGGCTCTATGTTTCTGCTATAGTTATCTCTCGCCTCCTAAGCAGGGCCGGACTGGCCCTAGCAGGCACCGAGCATTTCCCTGGAGGGCCACCAGGGCGGAGGCCGGTTTTGGGCCCCTGGGGCCGTTTTCGTTCCCCAGCCGTTTTTGCAGCATATCTGCAATATCGGCCCCTGTAACAAAATCGGCAGAAACCGGCCCTGGCAAATGGCTCCGGCCGCACCTCCAACCCTCCGGGGGGCCAGCCGAGCACTTTGCCTGGGGCCGGTTTTGGTTCCCAGTCCGGCCCTGCTCCTAAGGCCATGCGTACCTGAAGTCAATGATCACCCCTTATATTCCAACTAGGGGGCATATTATCAAGGACGGTGTTAAAAGTATCGCCGCTTTAGCGGCAGGAAACTGCCGCTAAAGTGGCGATAATGAGCTTGATTATATGCCGTAGAGAATTCCAATAGAAGCCCATGTTCACACCAGAACATGGGGTTCTATTGGAATTTTCTGCAGCATATTATCAAGCCTTTTATCGCCGATTTTAGCGGCAGTTTCCTGCCGCTAAAGCGGCGATACTTTTAACGCCGTCCTTGATAATATGCCCCTAGAAACGTAAGGTCGTCCAGCGCAAAACAAGCATTTATCCCAAACTTTGAAAGAGTCAGGACTGGAGGCAGCACCTTCAGTCATCTTTCCTCAAAAATCTGGAACACTATTCCAGCTGGAATCCGGCTTGCTGTGGTGTGTTGCGTGAAAGAATGGTAAATCAGCCGAGTGTTGCTGCTGTGTCCAAGGGACAGAAGGCCCATCTTTATTCTCAGGATAAGGCTCTGATCATGGGAAGGAGACATTGGTATACATTCGCCCTGCTGGACCGGTCACAGCACACCTGAGGCGGTGGGACCCTTCAGTCAAAATTGGGCCTGCAGGGAGAGTGATCGGACTACTGCATACGCAAAGGAAGGGGCCTCTCTGTCAATCAACTGTAAGTTCCAAGGATTGTTAGTCGATTTATAGTCCAATTGCTTGCTGTAGAAGACTCACAAGAGTGGTATGATATGAGTATCTTAAAACAAGTCGTGGTGTCCTGCATGGGTGCGGTATTCTCCTGCCTGGAATGATGTGCACATGGTATTCTACCCAGATCCTTATGTTCTCCGAATGTTGGGGATGGGACTCTAAAGGCGTCTGTTGGGGAGGCTTAAGGAGTTGTATGGGGTTCTTCTGACAAAAATGTAGAGCCTACGCCTGCCCTTTCTACACAAGTCAGCTCCTATTCACCTGCGTCTGACCAGCTGGACCGCTTGAGTTAACCCAACCTATATTTCACTGAAGGCCTAACAATCCTTTTCTCCACGTTAAAACTGTGTAGTCTGAATTGTTTTGAATTATTGTGAGCGGGTGGTAGCCTTGCACTGCAGGTATTACCGGGTCCTATAGGGCCGAGGGCAGCAGACCTGTGGTAGGAGAGTGTGCAGGGGAGACAAAGGAACGAAAAGATGCTCAGTGCATTGTTGCAGGCAGACCCCCTGGTAGACAGCCTGAGCACAGAGGAGCCAGCGCGGGCTGCAGGCGTCGGACAGGGATGCTCTCGCGGATGGCAGTGACGTGTAGAAACAGTGCTGAGAGCAGGGCGGAGGAGGGGCGCAGATACTCAGCTTGAGCTCAAAGCGAGCTTTATTTCAGTCTCTCGAGGGAGGGCGCCTGGGGATGAGAAGCAGCGAAACTACAACTAAATAACCAGTTCCACGCAGGAAGGGCATTGTGACAGGGCGGGCACAGAGCCCAGTGGAGGGCCGGTGCTGCGCCCCTCCGTCAGGCTGGGAGAGCTGCTACCCGTCGGAGCCTGTCTGGCACTCACTGCGGTCTGTGGGGCTCACCCAGGCTCACTCAGATCAAAGCACCAGTGACCGGCTTTATCAGCCAGGCGAGTCTACCCTGGACCACAGCAGCCCACTGAACGCGAGATAGTCATCGTGCCAGGACCAGGCGACAATTTAGAACGAAACCAGGACCCTGAAAAGGCGGTATTATCACCTCTGTCTGGCGCTGCCTGTTCCCCTATCACGGCCCGCAGAGACCTGTCTGGAGCGTGGCTGTAGAGCGGCACACATCACCCCACAGAAGGATGGCAGGGCGCCCATCACCTGCATACCTGTGTGCCCTTCTGACAGGTGAGGCGGTTCCTTTATGCTCTCGGTATTACTACTGTCTGTGTGTGTGTGCCACTGGTAAATATACCATCAGCTGCTCCTGTGCTCTGTTTCACACGGATGTCCGAAGCTGCATTGCCACTGCTGAAACATTTTCTGAAAAGTCGGTTCCCACGCTCCAGCATGTAAGGGAGGGAAGGCGCGAAAACTCCAGCTGCAGCAGCATTACACCCTCTTCCGCTTACCCAGCCCCCTCCTTCTGCCCCTCACACGCAGGCTGCACAAACGTATAGCTAACGGAATCCTTGACACTGGCACATGTGACTGACTTGGGAGCTGAAAGCTGCCCACACCTTTAACCTCAAGTTCCCTGATCTCATTGGCAATGAGGAGAACTCCAGTTGTGATCTGCACACGTGCTAGTCTGGTAACTATGGGGCATATTATCAAGACAGGCGATAAAATGATCGCCGGTGGGAAACATGCACATGCTCCCTGTTCCCGTCTGACCAATCACAACCCTACAACACAGCATTGTGACTGGCTTAGTGGACCTTAGAGGAACCAATCATAACGCTGCATTGCAGCTTTGTCATTGGCTTAGGGAGCCTGGGAGCCCGGGTGCTTCCTGCGAAGTGGAGAGGTGGCGGAGAGGCAGCGGCTGGTGACGTGACCAGCAGGTAAGTTCTGGTGTCAACATGGGCTTCTATGGGAATTCTCTGCGGCATATTATCAAGCCCATTATCGCCGCTTTAGCTGCAGTTTTCTGCCGCTAAAGCGGCGATAATTTTAACGCCGGCCTTGATAATATGCCCCTATATTCTGCAGCGGCTGCTAAGTCTGGAGCATAAACTGAGATGGACATGCCCAAACCATGGCCGCTCTCACAAGATGCAGCAAATGTATTAGAAAGTCATGTAACGCAGCACTGTGTTGCGTGAAAGAGATTTCAGGACTGCTGTGGCGCTGTTGCAGCATTTGGCTGCCATTTCATGCTATTTTTCTATGAGAAGCAGATTTCAATTATGTTTCCATCCTTAAGATAATTGTGTGATCTTGGTCTAATCCTTCCTCCTTTAATCAATAGAAATACAACAGAACATTTAGCATATTGTAGAGATGTACATAGCAATGATGGGGATGTGAAATGCACGAGGACAGACGTTACGGTAGATTTACAAGTATGTCTGTCATCGATGCAGCAGCTCGCGGTTCATTCACCTCCGTATCCCTCGAGCTGTGGGGAGATGAGATGTAGGGTACCACAGTGCTCGCCTTTGAGCCACTGGCCACAGAAGCCTCGGGGCTTTAATAATGTGTCCTGTGCTGATGACATGCAACTAATGCTTGCCTTTCAACAACTTGATGAGTCTGTAGTAGCTCATTTTCAGGGGTGTTTCAGGGCCGATGCACATTAGCTGTCTAAAGCTGAATTCTGACAAGATGGAGATTTTTATCTTTGGTCATTCGGAGCCCTTAGACCATCGGTCTCCAACCTTTTCTGCAGTAAGACCTACTTATGTTCAATGAAAATCATACCGGTTTACTAATATAATTAGTGCCTTAATAGTGACCACATGAGACAAAACTACATTAGTGGTCACGACATGCAAAATTACCAGCAATGATCCTCTTAGTGAAGGGTTGCTGGCAATAATGTAAAAAAAAAAGAATTTGTCAATTTGAATACTTCAAGGTGATACTCATATCATAATCATAAAATATCAGTTTTAAATATCTTTTAAAAATGTAGCCATTTAACAGTGTCGGCTGGTAGGGAACGGTGGAGGAGGTCCGCGGGGAGGGGTAAAAAAATAAAATCAAGAAAACTTACCTGCTGGTCACGTCACCAGCTGCTGCCTCTCCGCCACCTCTCCACTTCGCAGGAAGCATCCAGGCTCTCAGGCTCCCTAAGCCAATGACAAAGCTGCAATGCAGCGTTGTGATTGGTTCCTCTAAGTTCCACTAAGCCAGTCACAATGCTGTGTTGTAGGGTTGTGATTGGTCAGACGGGAACAGGGAGCATGTGCATGTTTCCCACAAGGCTGTATAATGCAGCCTGGTGAGGAACATGCAAAGTGCGCATGAATGTTTGGCCGGCCCAAAACAGCCGGTCAAACATTCATGTGCACTTTGAGTGTGCTCACTACCCCTCTCCTGGCCCCTGGTCTGACCAGCCCGCCCCTCCCCACACCTAGGAAAGGAAAAATGAAATGATGATAACATTTCTTAGATATCATTTAATTTTTCCTCTGCACTGCTTTTAAAGCAGCGGGGTGACAGTCTACCGCCTTAGTGGAGAAGCCGCCCCTGGCAGTCTATCTCCAAAGATCAGCTCATGCCTTCTGAAAATACACTCATTTTTGTCTCAAATTCATGAATTTCAATTTTAGTCTATACATCAATTCAACCAGTCAAAAGCTTTTAATTTACTATGCCCAGCTGTACAGAGGAGAGCTACTTACAAGTAGCAGGAGAGCTACCACTAGCTCATAAGCTGCTCTTTGGAGAAGTCTTCCTTAGACATTAGAAGATTATGGCCAGCTGGGGAACAGCCATTACAACGCGGTTATTACCACGCTGTGCAGTTACATCGCATGCGTTACAACGCATGCGATGCTACAACGCTATGCCATTAGAGCGCAAGTCTGTACATCGACTTGCGCTAGATGGTGTGCTAACATTACAAATAGTGTAGTTTACTATCCCAACACCTTCCCTACTGTTAAGTGGACTGGAGTTGGAATAGTAAATTACACTTTTTTAATGTCAGCACGCCATCTAGCGCAAGTCGATGTAAAGACTTGCGTTCTAATGGCATAGCGTTGTAACATCGCATGCGTTGTAACGCATGCGATGTAACTGCACGCGTGGTAAAAACCCACGTTGTAATATCATACATCCGGCCAGCTGGTTAGGGGGAGCCTCTGATAGAGGCTGTGTGGCAATAAAGTTAGGGATTAAATTCAACAAGGATTTATCTTCTCTACTGCAAGTGCGTCCCTTGACGGCTACTTGTTTTTTGATCCTAAAATCTTTAAGAAAGATCTTCAAATTTCTCCCAACAGCTATGAGAAAAGACATTGTCCAAGCATTGATTATGGCTAGATTAGGCTATGCCAATGTGCTGTACCTTGGGGCGACGGAAGGTCTGCTAAATAAGCTTCAACTGGTGCAGAATGCAGCAGCACGCCTTATTCTGAATACCCTCATCGGCATTCCACCAGTGATGGTCAGAAGGCACTGCACTGGCTCCCAATAAGGCAAAGAATAAATCCAAAGCTCTAACAGTAACTCATAGAACCCGACATAAAAGAGGCCCTTGTTATTTACAAGAAAGAGTTAGAGTTTATGACCCCTGTAGGGTTCTTCGCTCTGCCAGAAAGAGACGTGTTCAGATTCCTTTGATTCGCAAAGTCATAGCAGGGGGAAGATCTGTTTCTGTATGGGCTGCTAGGGTGTGGAATTCCTTATCCAGGAGTCTTCGAGAAATTGAAGCGGAAGATGTTTTTAAATCCAATCTTAAAGCCTTCCTTTATAGAGAGAAGTCTTTCAGTCCGTGTGTCTGGCTAGCTTAGTGCCAGGACTCTCCCTTCTTCCTTGGAAGCAGCTGTTGTCCTTTGTAAGAGGCTTTTCATTCATTCAACTAAAGTTGCTGCGCTGTGTTGCAAGAGGGAGAGCGCAGGACAGAGCCATAGCTGCAGAAATATGGTGCTGTTTCTCCCTCTGCGCTGGCGGATGTTGAACCTGACTTGCACCGTGCACACACCCTGGCACCATAAGGCGAGGTTGTGTGTGTTACGTCTAGCATAGGTTGTGCACTAGAAGTGTGCAACCAATACGATATGAAATCCTATGCTTTGACTAACTTTAACATTTTCCCACAAGGGATGCGTACTGTACATCCAACACACATGCAACATGCAATGTTGCTAAAATTAGGAGAAATTACATTTTTTTTTTAAACACCTGCCTTCAGTAAGTGCAATATTTTGGGCGCAAAACCATGCTTTTAATTGTTAATAGACAGGGCTTGGTGGTTTCATGGGAATGCCCACGTGCCACCCATGGAACGCTCTCATGACACAAAAAAACGCAAAGTAGCGTGAAGCACTGTTTGCATGACATTTTGACAGTAAATAGCTTAAGACTTTGCGCCTATTTGCGTCAGTTTTTACGACTTTGCACTATTACAAATCCATGATAAATCTGCCTCATTGTTTTCAAGGGTAACAAAAATGGTGGTGTGAGTACCTTCCCAAGAGCATGGCAGGCAGGCCATCTCCCTGAGCTCAAATAAGCCTCCATGGTTTCATGCCCAGTTACATGACCGCAACGTTGAGCCCATACATGTATGGAATGCATAATGTCCCATGTAATCTCCCTAAAACGTCATACGGAGGAAAATCTTCTTGACACTCCGCATCCCCCGCACCCTTGCTCAGAGATGAATCCTCCTTTTGAAAATGGGGGTATGCACTGTGTGGTGACAGCACTACGCACATCAGGAACCGGCTCGTGTTTCTTACCACGGACTCCTTGACACCACTGTGCCTAATGGGCGTGCCTGGCATGCTGGAGAGCGGGGGATCTGCCTTCAGCGAACTGTGCTGTTGCAGGACGGCGCGCTCAGCCCCAGCTCGCCATGTATGGTATCGAGTGAAACTCGATAAGTGTGGGAGTGCGTACTGCTCGCGTGTTTGACTGTCACGCTTGTCCTGCGCACAGTGAAACGGACGGGCAGCTTCTCTGAACACATGCATTCTCTTAGAGTGCTCTCAAGAGGCTGCGAGTGCCAGTCCCACCTGGCTCCCTAAACGTGAAACACCTGCGGACAGCTGGCCCTGGCAGACGGCTCCTCTCGCTGCCTGACATCTCCGACTGACGGGCTTTAGCGACAGTTGTTTGTGCCTGCGAGTGCGATGAGTTCCAGACTGCAACACAGCGGCGGTCTGCATACTGGGAGGAGAGGATAAAAGACATTTCTGGCCAGTGGCGTAGCTGGAAGGGGGGGGGGGGAGCGGTGGGCGCGCTCCCCCCCAGGCGGCACTATTTCGGGGGCGGACAAAGGCATTCAGATAAGGCTCGGCTTGCTTTCGTGGACGGGCAGAGAAGGAATAGGACTCGGGCAATGTCCTCTTCTTTTCTGTGCTGGCAGCTGCCCCCCCCCCTCTCTTCCTATTATTCTCTCTCTTTCTGTCTTGCTCCTCACTTACTGAAAACCGTAGCTTGAAGAAACGGTTCACAACCTCTCTTTCCTTCCTTCATTTAGTTGCTTCCCTGTGAAATGGATCCAAAAAAGAAAAACACTCTTGCAGGAAATGCCCTTTTTCTGACATTTTTCTATTCCAAAGTGCAGTGGGATGGAGAGAAATAGAAGGTTTAAAATATGAGAAATAAATACATAACTAAATAAAGCAAGACAGAGTGGTTGCACAGTGGCCCGATTGGTTTTATTCACATCCAAATACATCAGCCTCACTTTACAGAGTTTGTCAGTGAAGCGCTACTTTTGTTTTCTCGTCTTTCTTTGAACAGCATTGTTGTCCCCAGGTGGGAAAGTGCACCATTCCTGGAGGTACTGCAATACCTGGTTGATGGGTGGATTGGAAAACAAAATGTGTACCATGGCTCTGTGTTTATGGATGTGGTCTTTTTAAACCATACTGCTTACGTTTTGTAAGGATATAAGCAATGGACATTGAAACGGGTCCCTTCAGGGCCCTGTAGTCATGTCCTTAACTCTTCAGGTAAAACCACTCGCTGATTTCTGAATAGTGAGTGAGAGATCGTTAAGGTAACCATGTTGTGTCTGCTTACATTTCACATGCTTTACGTAATCTTGCATTCCCTATGAGTGCTAGCTTTTACTTTTTTTTTTTTAGGCAGCATGTTACTCTTATCAAGTGCATAATTTGAATAGAGCCACATCCA
Organism: Triturus cristatus; assembly: GCF_964204655.1. NCBI lineage: Eukaryota > Metazoa > Chordata > Amphibia > Caudata > Salamandridae > Triturus > Triturus cristatus. The sequence goes on from NC_140581.1 coordinate 345,023,850, forward strand.
AGTGTTAATAGCGGGCACAATTAGGTTGTACCTGAAGGCAGTGCGAGTTTCTCTCAGTGGGGCAGTATGGTGTTCAGTGGGGGAGAGGATGTGGCACTATGGCCAGAGCTGTTCAATTTGGAACTGGGGAACTGGGTTCAGCCTTCATGACCAGTCCACCAGACCACTCTACTGAGGGAGCATATTCCCATGCTAAACCTTAGAAGGCCCCACTAGACCTTAAAAGGCTTGATGTCTTAGCACAAGCAGGTGCACCCTAGTGGTGTCAATTGTGAGATAACCTTGAAGGCCTGTCCACCATAATCCATACTGAAGTTCATCTCCAGTCTTGCGGCCGGCCTACGAAGCAGCAACACCCTAGAGCAACAGTGATCCAGTCACTGTGACTCTGTCACTGAGGTCACATGAACCCTGAGCATGTTAGGGCGGTGCAAACGGCGTGACCGCACTGGGTACCTATTTCGGGTGGGTGCGTAGTGTTTCCAAGTATATTATGGTTTTAAAAAAACATGCTGCCTCCTTCCTGGCCTCCAGCAATTTTCAGAAACAATAAAAATGTCATGACAACTTCGGTGATTAATGTTCTTCCTAGAGAGAGATCCCAGTTTTGTCTAGTGGAAGGGTTGACTCCTGGAAAGGTAGCACAAAGGGTTAATGTGCCTGCAGCAAAGAACATGTACCATGCAGATCACAAAGTGCTCTGCTTGAATGGGGGGACCATGATGAATGGTCATTTAATGTCAGCTGTAGATGATGGATCCCTGAACAGTGTCATGTATGTGCATGTTTGCATTGTGCTGAGGGAATTAACAGGTAATTGTTCACGCAGCTCTCTGATGAATGTCACATGCCGTTTTTCTGAGTCCCCAGATAGATCATGCAGTCTGTGTGTTCTCTTTTGTACTGCCAGTCACTGCCAGTCACCGGTGTATTCAACTGTGTAGCCTTCGACCGCGTCATGTATGTGCATGTAACTTGCATGATCGAGGTAACTATTAGCGGCGATACTACGTGACACTCGGTCCTCTTTCAAGTGCTTGCCATCCTTTTTCCCCAGCAAACCCCCCCCGCCCTGGTGCGGCAATCTGAGGGATAGCCCCGGGCGCCACATGCTCTAGCTACGCCTCTGCTTCTGGCTCTCTACTCCACAAGAGCTCTCTCTGCATTGTCCTGGAAGAGCATTAGTCAAAGTGCCCGCCAGCAACTGCGTTTCAAGACCCTCCGAGCACAGAATCTGATTTTATAACTTTTTACTTACAAATGATCATTATTCTAAACGTTATACTTCTTAGTTAGAAAGATTAGGAACATAGGTTGCTGAATGTTTAAGAATCCCGGCCCTACTTTTAAACATCAGGATCGGCAGTCAAAGGTGACCAAGGCATTTGATTGCTTTGCAATGTCTCAGTTGGTTTGTGTACACGTGTGAACATTAACAATATTCAGCCATTAAAATGTAGTTCAAAATTCTGCATTTGTTTTAGTAGTTTGAAAACGGGTTGGCGTTTATTTTTGAATATTATAAATATGGATTTCTTATTAAAACAGCCAATCGATTTGATTTCGTGAAGTGAGAGTGCTTCATCCGTGATTGGTCGGTTTGTGTATTGATTCTGTGGATTGATGAGTTGTGAGAATGAGTCAGTTCGAACGTTTATATCAAGGTATAGATGACTGCTTGCCTGAATGGAGGCATGGCTGATGAGTGAATGAGCTTCAAGGACTCAATGAGTGAGTACTTGAACTGATAAATGATTACACATGAGTATCAGTGGACATGACTTGCCATTAACAGAATAAGATACATGGGTATTTATTACTCAATCCATCAAGCTCTGTCTGACAGTGCATGTCAATGAATGCCCACAGTATATTAAGCAATGTCAAAAATTGCCATCATGATACCAGGGCAATGCCTATATTACCATTGCAACTTTTATGTCAAGACCACCATTATTTCAGAAGTAGGTACGATCATGCCTTGCATTGCTTTTTAATGCGAGGGAGTACCTCACATAATAAAAAGATAATGCAAGACACAATCAACTGACTAGTTTGAGCAGAAAGTGTATCTTGGAATACCATAACGGGAACTTCTTGGAAAAGTAGCTTTTTTTCCCATGAAATAAACATAGTCAATTTTGCAAATTTCACTCAAGAAATTAAGGGGCATATTATCAAGACAGGCGATAAAATTATTGCCGCTTTAGCGGCAGAAAACTGCAGCTAAAACGGCGATAATGGGCTTGATAATATGCTCTATGGAATTCCAATTGAAGCTCAGGTTAGATGTCCTTCACATCTAACATGGGCTTTAATTGGAATTCCATAGAGCATATTATCAAGCCCATTATCGCCGTTTTAGCGGCAGTTTTCTGCCGCTAAAGCGGCGATAATTTTTTTGCCCGTCTTGATAATATGCCCCTTAGAGATTACCCGACCCTAGCAACGGCCCTGACGACCCCAACCTGCACCCACCCTATAATATTCCTTTTCCCTTAGACCGAATTTGCTAATTGACCTTTATCACTCACCTTGCTAATTTCTAGTTTTTGTGTCCAATTCTCCACACCCACCTTTAAAAGCTTTCTTTCGCCCCAAAAATATTTTTTACATGGACAAGCAACACCATCCTTAATGTAGCTGCATATTCAGGGTTAGCTCCTCATTCACAACCATTCCAAAGTGCACCTCAGTTGTCCCTGGTATCCCACTCTTTCACCAAATCACTTTGGCCTTCAGCAAAACACTCTGTATTTGTTAATCTGAACACCAGCTTCCACCATCACACTCTAAAACGTTCCCAATGCTTCATTTGTCTTTCATGGGTCACATTCAATCAAACGTTAAAGTGTTGTGATTTCCCCACCCCTGCGACTACTTCCTCACCCCACCCCACCCCACCCCTCCTCTCTTCTTATTGTTCTGTGTCAACTCATCCTGTTTGCTGCTACACGAAGTTGTTACATCGGCCTATTGGATGTTCATTTTAATTCCTTACTTAATAAACAATTGCAACACACAAACAAATGTTGTGATTCCTTGCATAGGTGACACTTTGTCGTGCATCCCCTTTGCCCCTCCAAAGTCTCTAACGTACTGCTCTTCCGTCATCACAGACCTGCTTACAATCCCACACTGCATAACTACATTTGATTGGATTTGAATTTTTTGTAAATGCAGTCAAATAACCAGAGGCATCTTGGAGCTAAGTGCCAGCTTCAATTGCCAAAAAAGCCATGTTTTTAGAGCATTTCGAAATCTAATAAGAGATGGAGCTGTTTTTATTTCAAGAGGGAGCCTATTTCAATTCCGTGCAGTACAAACCACAAAACCCCTACCTCCCTAAGATGAAAGTTTATGGGGGGAACTACCAGATTACTGGCTGAACTTGAGTGAAGAGTCCTCTCTGGGGCATACCTTCTGAGTTTTTCCCTCAGGTAGGCTGGACCTGAAGCGCTTTGTATATAATGCACAATGCCTTAAAAACGATGCGCTTCTGTACAGGTAACCAATGTAAACTATTGATAGCCTGTGAGGCAGACTGTAAACTAGGAACCTTTATCAGCATCCTGGCCACCAAGGGGCATGTTATCAAGAAACGGCGTTAAAATTATCGCTGCATTAGTGGCAGAAAACTGCCACTAAAGCTGTGATAATGGGCTTGAAGATATGCCCTTGAGAATTCCAATAGAGGGCCATGTTTTGGTGTCAACATGGGCTTCTATTGGAATTCTCTGCGGTATATTATCAAGCCCATTATCGCCGCTTTAGCTGCAGTTTCCTGCCGCTAAAGCAGCGGTAATTTTAACGCCGTGCTTGATAATATGCCCCTAAATTTGGAAGAATCTGACGTTTGTTCAGAGAAACATTTGGAAGATTTTGATACAGGCCATTACTATAGTCCACATTAGATAACAAGGGCTATGAGAACTGTCTTCAACAAGTCAAACAGAAGAAACAGCACTATTTCCCCAATAATGCGTAGCATGTAAAAACAGGTAGAAATCACCTTATTGACTTGTTCCCTGTTGGTTTGTCTGTTGTCAATCAAGATTCCAAGGATTTTTACTTTCTTGACGGGTGATGGAAGAGAGCTAAATTCAGCTGGGATTACCAAATAAGGTAACTTCTGTCTTTGAAGGATTCAATTCCAGCCAGTTATTATCCATCCATAGACTCACTGCCCTCATACAGTTCCAGAAAATGTCACTCAAGTCTGGGCCCTTGCTGGAAAGGGAAGGCACACTCTGGGTGTCATCAGCATAAGATACTAATGACAACCCAAATGATTTCACTAAAGATGCCAAAGATGTAACAAAAAGATTAAAAAGAGTTGGGCTTAATGACAAGCTTTGTGGACTTCAGCAAGGTAAAGAAAAGGGTTCTAATACAAAGAGACCGAGAGTGACAGATTGAACTCGATCTGTCAAAAAAGATCGCAGTAAAGAGAGAGCAACACCATCTAACCGATCAATCAAAAGATCATGATTAACAGTGTTAAATGGTACAGACAGGTCGAGTAAGATAAGGGCAGCATTGATGCCCCTATCTACTGATGCCCTGATTGCCTCTGTGGCCCCATGTTGAAAGTTGTAGCTGTCACTTCCAACCCTTTTGTTCCCCATCACCTCACTGTCACCAAAAACCCTGTCAAAATCAAAACAAGCCCTAGTAAAGCCAATAGATCTCACCTATGACTTTGTCCATGCTTTCTTTCCCCCATATGACTGGCTGCATGTGTGCCTGTAGGTGCTGTGCCCACTGTGTAATAAATGTTTGTAAAGCGAAAGAAAAATGATCACAAGATGTTTGCCATGCACTCATATGCAGACACACACAGTGGGTATCTTGTAATAATTTATTCTTAAGGGAATTAAACAAACTCATTCAAAGATGGCATTTGTACCTGTGCACACAATAGGCAGTGACCATCTTTACAATTTATTTCTAATTTCCAGATCAAAGGGGGTTAGCGGCTATGGAGGAAGAGTGAAATAAAAAAACATATGTGTCTGATGGTGGATAAATTGAAGCCTGCCAGTGTTCATATGCTGGTCCCTTCCAAAAGTTATTTAAAAAAATGAAAAGAAAGTACAGGGTGCACGTCGAGCAAATGTAAATACCCTTTTAGCAGTGTGCAACTGATGGGTCCTTGTAAAAAGTAAAAACAAATATAGATCAATGAAAAATTAAGCAGCCTGGATGGGAAGAAGCACAAGAAAAGTGTTACACTACTATGGAGTGATGAAAGTAGAAGAAAAAATGAGTCCTCTCTGAAGTAGCAACATAATATAACGTGTCTTGATTTCCCACATGGGACTGCTCAAAATCTGCATCCAGCAGGTTGATTGAGGAAGTGAGTTGAGCTGTCTCCAAAAGGACTCACTATACTCTTAAGTCAGCGCCTTATGATAATGTGAAGCACAGTAGACACAGCTTCCTGAATGAAGACAGATGCTCTCGGAGGTTCAAAGTATACAGATCAGGTTTAATGAGAGCATCACTACTAGAAAGAGCAAGTATTAAAGCACCCTTCTGTGCTCAAAGAAGAGGTCAATATACATGTCCAGAAGATCTTCTTAGCTCTCACTAACCTCCTTACAAGTCTGTCTATATTTCCAGGTTACACCTTATTCCTTGTTAGGAAATCCAAGAAGTCCTTACAGGTTGCAGAAGTTTATTCCCAGTGTCTGTTTTTTTTTATTCTCTTGTGTCCCAGAGACTTTGCTGGTTGCAAGGATTATGTGTTTCAGCTGACTCTCTGTTCCGGTCATATTTATGGTCCCAAGTTGAGGAAGGGAGTGTATTTACAAGCTGACTGTGTTTTGACCAAGCACAGCTGACACTTGACCTGGTGACCTTTGTAGTATTTGGGAAACCAAGAATGCATGTGATGTGCTAGACATGGGTGATTTTGCCGTTACCGCAGCTGACGCCAAGAATAGACATACAACAGTAAAAATAAAAAAATGGTACAACTTCATGTATTGAATTTGCACACTCTGGATTCTATATTCTCTTTCCATTCACACTCAAGCTAACTCTCTTGCCATATAATGAACCTACTCCTAACTGGCCTCCATAGATCCTCACCCTAATACCATTTCCACCCTTACTAAAATCCTTCTGTCCCTCACCAAACCTCAAATCCTTCTGGAACTATCATCCCTTTCACCACTCTAAAATCGTTCTTCTCTTCATCTTTACCCAAACTTACCTTACCAGGATCACCCTCATTCTTACTTCAGCAGTTCCCTTAAAGATGCTTTTCCCTTGATCCCAGGAACCACTTTTCCTCCTGTTTTTCAGCACCTGTCGCAAATTTTGCTAAAAATCTCTAAGGAGGCCTTTAACTAACCTCTCCACTCAACTGCTTGGCTCCTTTATTTCTGTGTGAAACACAGAAACCAGCAGCAGGCCACATGCAATGTGCATACTGTATACTACCGCATGGCTCCCTCCCAAAGTGCTTGGCCTAAACAAAAGCTACCTGGGGCTTCAGGCAACAACCCTGTGGCTACCTAATCTCATGTAAACCACACAGCATGTGCATCTATCCTGAATGAAAGAAACAATCAATCAAGACTTCTACTGCACTCAGCTTCTACCAGGGCATCCCAGTGCTACATATATTGTTTGATAACTAGAGAACAACAAGCTTCAGATTCATTTGGAAAAGCCAGGTTTTATTATTTTTCCCACATAAGTTGCAAGAAGCGATACACAAAGGGGGGGAAGTATGCCACAGTTTGGCAGCTAGACAAGAAAAGTCTTTACTCTCCGTTCTATCTGTGTAAATCTTTAGTAGTTGGAGAGATGCTGAGCAAAACTTGTGTTCAGGGATATAGAAAGAGAATTTCTGTCTCAGATAGCAAGATCACTTACTTTTCAAGGCATTGTGTGTGAGGCACAAGGATTTGAAATAATGCATTTCCACACTAGGAGCCAATGAAAGGAGATGAGAGAAGGAGTGGCCAGGTTCTGCTTGGGGATGTCTAGAATAAGTCTGGTATCAGCATTCTGTCAAATCTGGAAATGTTTCAGGATGTAAAGAGGTGTACCCAAATAAAGGGAGTAGGCAATGCCCAGTCTCGAAAAAATAAGGAGTTGTACGGGATTGTACTACTGAATAACAACACTAACAGTATTGTGAAACAAGTATATTGAGGACAGAATATTGAGGTACAAAATATCGAAGGTAAGTGGCTATAGGAAAGTATAGATTTGGTAAGATGGTGTCCCCTGTGTTGGACGAGTGAACAACCAACTCCCGGCTCCCCCCTCTCTTTCGCTGTGTATTGACACGATTCTGAAATATGGTGGAAAAACAGAGGAACTGGTCTCTCCCTGGAATGGTCTCAGGAAAGCAGTAGAGACTTCCTAGTGGAGCCTGAGAGATCGATGCAGCATCTTTAGCAAGTTGGTTTCTCCGGTGGCGGCTTTGGAAAAGGAACCGACAGCGTTGCAGTACGCGGCACGTATCAGAAGCGGCAAGCTCGCTGGTGGCGTGAGGCATGTCCTACCAGGCTCAGACGTAGTGGTATGCCTCCCAAGTCGGCCAGAGGAGGGAAGACTCGAGCAACTCTGGATGCGGCTGCAGTGAACAGAGGCGCTGCTACTGGTCGCAGTATGCATCCTTTGGCATTGGATGGAGCAGTGGGAAGCATGGATAACCCATCCTGAGGAGGTGAGCAAGCGGCGGACAATAAAAAAGTTCCCCAGGTATTTTTGGCAGGGAGCAAAAAAAAGTTTACAGCCCCACATGTTTCCAAAGCAGGTGCCGGGAAAATGATGGATGGGACATCAGGAAATTTGGACGGCACTGAGGTAGGCAGTATATCCCAGGGCCAGTCGGTGTCTGAGGAACATTCCATAAAGAACAAATCAGAGTCTTTACAGAATATCGTAGAGAGTGGGGATGAGGCTAGGAAGCCGGAGGCAACGGCAGAGTATAACCCGATGTTATTAAGCATACATGAGAGGGTTGTGAAATCAAAAGTTGTGGAATGTGCTGCCTCTACTGGATCTATGGCCGATGGAGGTTTGGAAGAGGTTGAGCTTGAAGGAGCTTGTGGGGGTGTTGGCAGAGAGAATAATTCAGGGGAGAAATTCTTTTCTATGTGGGATCTCTCGGATACCTGGGATGATGAATGCATACTAGGCCCTAAATCGCACTCTCAGGAAGGATCAATAATGAGGACTGGAAGTGACCAAAACAGTATAAACGTGGAGTATGAAAATTCTGATTTGTTGACGGTGCACAAAAAAATTGCTGTTAAGGAAAAGGTGCAGCAACCAGAAGAAGTGAATAGCTTGCTGTGGGACTTTTCTTTCTCATTAGAGTTGTCACCCAAAGGAGCAAAATCTGCCACCCATACTATGGGAGATACAGTAGAAAAGCAGGATGAAGAAATGTAATTAGTGTCAATATATCAAAGCATTTTTGATCACAGAGTTGAGACCCGAACAGAGAATTTAAAAATGCATACTGCTTGTCGGAAACTACAGAATAATGTGAGGGGGATTGCCAAAGCTTGTAATGAATTTATGGACAGAATGAATGAAGCAGAATCACGTATATCCACGCTAGAGGATGCAATGGCGGCCCAAAAGGCGACTGCAGAGCTATATGTTCATATAAGGACAATACTCAATTAAAGCTTGTCGATTTAGAGAACCGATTACGGCGTAACAACTTGAGAATATTAGGAACCCCTGAGGGAATGGAGGGCTAGGATGTTCGCAAATTTGTGGTGGAACTGTTTGCAGAGGCCTTTCTTGAACTGTCAATGTGGAACTGGGCCAGTGAAGTTCAAAGGGAACATAGGTTCCCATTTTAACAACAGACAGGCAAATAGGGACTGCCTGCCCTTGGGCCAAGGGTGATTATGATTTGTTTGAATAATTTCCTTGCGCGTCAGGCTGTATATTATCTTGCGCAGCCGGATAGGAAGAGGTCCAGGGAAGGGCATCCAATTTTTTGTCAGGCCTGATTTTTGTTATCATATGGTGGAAAAAAGGTGGCAACTGCACCAATTAACATCTCCATTTCAAGGCAAGGGGGCACAAGCCTTTCTGTTGAAGCTGGCTACGTTGAAAATATTATATAAGGGGCAAACACGTTTTTTTACATTAGAGGGACAAGCTAAGGAATACCTCCTATCCATTTAGGTATAAATGTCAGTAGGGGTATTACCAAATCAACTGTTTCAGATTTCGTTTTGAATTTTATGTGGGAAATATAAGAGTAATATCGTGATGGGGTGTCAAACGGTATGGCAATGTCTTTAATGTCTCCTAATGATGTATTCATTTTTGGCTGTGGCTGCTCTTCCGGAGGAAGAAGATAAGAATTTTTGTGAGGGGGTACACCGGGTAGCAAAGAAGCTCCCCATCGCAAGGGGCATAGGCCCTATTGCCCGAGGATTGGGAAAAGGGAGGAGGGTGGGTTGGGGGAGAGGCGGGGTCACAGGGTTTGGGGTGTGTGGGATGTATGGGGAGAATCTGGGTGTGGTGAGTGGGGACGGGGTAAAATCAATCCATAACAAAGGAAATATGGCTATTATAGCTATCATAGCTGTTTGTAAAGGAACGACATGCAAGTGGGCATATAGTGTAGCAAGATATGGCAGGTAGGATGACAGTTTGTGGGTTACAAATTTCCTCGTTCATTGTATGTGGCTTGAACACTACTGGTAAAAGGCAACGGGTAGCGGCCGATTTATGACTAACAAAGCCTGACATTCTGTGTGTACAGGAGACACATATACCTTGGCCCAAACGTACAGTATTAAAAGATCTTGGATATACATTAATTGTTGCATCCCCGACAGACCACTACAAATAGGGGTGTGGCTATTTTGGCCCGACAGGGAATTTGTGGTACTCCGAGGATATCGGCAGATAATTTTGGCAGGTGGGCTATCGCTGAATGTTTGGTAGGGGGTGGTACAAAAGGGGGTGGGGATGGACGGAGCATCAGAACCAATCAAACACTCACACCCAGTCAAGCGATCTGGGTTTGATCCATCACCGTTCTTTAGCCCACTCTGCCACCCCAGTTCAGAAATAGCCATATGCAAATCAGTCTGACCCTGTGCCTCATGGGAACAGTCCAGCCCGAACTGTCAAGCCATGCCTTCCCTGGACCGGAAACAAGCTTCCTAGGACCGGTTTCTGGCATTTAGGCCGTCTTCAGCAAGGCTTGCTTGAATCCAGTGGCAAAGTGTTTGGTAGGGGGTACCAAGGTCATTATATGCACAGTATACGGATCGAATTTCGACGAAGCAGCAATATTAGAAGGGTTAAATGTTGAGTTGGCTTTGTGGGATACCACGCTGATTTTATGTGGGGATTTTAACATCCATTTGGAATGTCAGGAGAGGGAGTTATACAATAATAAATATGGGTGCCGAAAACCCAAGGTTTTTAAAGCATTACAGCAGCTTATTGGGGATCATGGACTGGTAGACGTGTGGCAGACCCTGAACTATCCGGACCCTGGATATGCTTTTTACTATTATCCCTACCACAAACTAGTTAGGCTTGATTATGTTTTTATGTCTAAGCTACTTACTGTGGGGGCAAGAATACAGGTGTGGCCCAATATTATGGCGGACCACGGTCATTGTTATTGGATGTTTTCACTAATAGCCAAAGGAAGGTGGGCAGAGCTTTTACCTTTGATAGGAAGCTCCTAATGGATAGCTCTTACGTTAATCACATTAAAAGCTGGGCTACACAATTTCTGGATATTAATAGGGGTCCACTTCTAGGGCCATGGTATGGGATGCTCTGAAGGTAGGATTGAGGGGTAAAACACTAATGTACGGATTGGGCAGAGAGAAACAACAGCAGATTATTATACAGGGGCTCTTGGATGATCTTAGGATAGCGGAGCAGGAACTCATTTAGAGAATAAGAAGGGGTGTGGAGGTAAAGGGAATGCAAACCAGGATAGCCTATTGTAAAGCTAAAATCAATCGGGTGTGGAGCAAGGAAATCGCTTGTCAGTATAAGATTCACAAGGAGGAAAGGTATGAATATGGGGAAGCTACAGGGCGCTGTCTGGCACCAAGGTTATGGGTTAAGCAATCTTTACAAAAAATAACGTCATTGGTTGATCGTGAAGGGAATACGGTGGAAACAATGGAGGGTATTTTGGATGTATTTCATGCCTTTTGCAAAGAGTTATACACACAGAGGGAATGTAATTAGCAGGCTATCAATGTATTTTTACAGCAACTAGAGGTAGCAGGCTTAAGACAGGAAGAATTGGATATCCTCGATGCCCCGATATCTGTGGAGGAGCTTGAGGAGGCAATAGGGTCATTAGCTAGGGGAAAAGCAGCAGGACCAGACAAATTACCACTTAAGGTCTATGGAATGCTGTTTCAGGTGCTTAAGGAGGATATGCTGGTTACATTTCAAGAGGCACAGTTGAGGAACCTGCCACTGTCATGCGAAGAGGCCAATATAGTAGTATCTAAGAAAAAAGACAAACCTCCAGACTTGCCAGGGTCTTATAGACCAATTTCCATTTTAAATACGGATGGCAAGGTCTATGCCAAAATTTTAGCAACTAGATCGGCGCGAGTAATCACCTCCTTGTATCTATCCATCAGCATGGATTTATACCTGGCAGGAGCACGGTCAACCATATAAATAGAGTAGTTACTTTGATAGATTTTGCTAATATACAACAAAGTAGGATAGGATTGATATTTCTCGATGCCGAAAAGCCCTGGAGATGTTCGTGTGACTGAGGGAGCCACATGTTTGGGTATTAAAATTAGGATGTGCCTACAGGAATTAATAGAGGTTAACTGGGGAGGTATGTTGGCAGGGATTAAACAACAATTCGATCGGCTGGAGTGCCTGCATCTCTCACTGGTTGAGAGGTGCAACGTACTTAAGATGAATATTCTCCCCAAAGCTATTACTGTAGGGCAGCACCACTAGAGCTAACATGAACACAGCTACAGAAATTACAATCTGTGTGTGATAGATTCTTGTGGGGGCAAAGGAAATCTCGGAGGGCTTCTAAATTTATGATGCTACCACGCAACCATGGTGGCTGGGCCTTCCCTAATTTAACATTTTACTATTATGCTTGTCTCCTTCAGAATATGAGGATATTTTTAACAGGGGAGAAAGTGGGCACATTGACAGAGACACCGTCAATATATCAGATGCTGTTGGGGTCAGCAGGTCGATATTGTTTATTTAAATATTTGGAGCCAAGTTATTTTAAGAAAACACGATTTAAAGTGGTGGTGGCAGCATATAAGGTATGGAAGGCAGTATGGAGAAATGTTTTTATACCCCTACGAATTCCACGATAATGCTACCTGCTATATTTTGGGATCTTAGAATGGATTAATGGAGAGCTAATGGGGATAATGCAATTAGGAGATTTATTTGAAGAAGAAGGACTCGCTTCATTTTCATCCTTAGCGGATAGATTTAGTCTGCAAACCAATGACTTCTTCAAATATCTGCAAATACGAGATTTCCTATGGAAAAACCAGAAGCAGAAGGGGATGAAGCCTAACCCTTTAGTTGAGGCAGTTAAACGCGTAGCTAAAATAGGGGTACTGTATGGTACGTTAATGGATACACAGCAGGACGATCTGGAAGGCCAAGATAGGAAATGGTGTGCACGGTTAGGACAGGAAGGGATGTAATTTCAACAATCGATCGATATTGCGGGAAAAATTCTGGTTTCAGCTCATTTGAAAGCCCAACATTTCAGGTCACTCTTTAGCTTATATCACACAACTGCGAGAATGATGAAATGGGGGGGATCAAATGATGGGAAGTGTTTTAGATGTGCGACGGAGAAGGCTGATATCACGCATATCTTTTATGTTTGTACTTATCTAACGCAATGGAGGGGGCATATTGAGGGTTTTTTGTCTAAAATTACAGGGGTGGATATTCATATAACAGTGGATGTTATGTTAACAGGAGTTGGTGACACTCTCAAGCGGGGCCAACCGGGCTATCTATTCAGATATCTAATATTTATGGCTGTGGGGGTTGCGTCAGTCTGACTGCAGCAAGAAGCCCCTTCGTTTGAGATGAGGCAGGCTAAATCTTATAATATTTTTAATTTAGAATTCAGCCTTTTTTCTCTCAAATCAATGAAAAGACAAAAATTGGGCACTCAAATTTGAGGCCCATGAGAGAGCATATGAAATGAGATTGCCTTCCAGTAAGTTTCTATCATACCTTTTTTTTACCTGTCTATGCTTTGTGCAACTGTTAGCCACTATATTGTATCGTTTGTATGCTGTGTAAGGTATGTGGCTGATTTTGGTTTCTAATGCTTGGTGTAAAAGTATTTATGTAACCGATCATGATTGCCATTTTTTATGGATAGAAAAAAATGAAATATAAATAAAAAAAATTAAACAAGGAAAGTATAGATTTACTATTACTAATTCTACATCTACATACCTTAAAGGTATACGTACTGCGTAGGTACATAGATGTGGAGTTAGGTATGAAAAATCTAAACTTAATTACCTGTTGATATTTTATTTTTGATATATTTTCCACTATATTTTGTTCCATTGATATTGTTGTTTTGTTTTCAGGGGGCACTCCCTTGTATGGCAGTTTTATGTGCAAAAAAAGAAAATAGTGGAAAGATTTCTAGAGATTGCAGCATGCCAGACCAGATGCAGCAACATTGTTAATTTGGCCAGCAATAGACAGGACACCGCCAAATATCACTCTGAGATTATTTTACTTTTTGGAAAACATTTTATTAGCTTTACAACTTCCTATAAGAAAACAGAACAGTGAGCGTAGTTCCAATGCAGAATATAAGAATACATTGTACTACAAAAGAAAAGCAGGAAGACATCACCTCCAGTCCAATAACCAAACTCCGGAACACCTGATAACAGCGTAGAACACAATAATCCCGTTTATACAGTGATATTGCCCATCCCACATAATCCCGGCACCCCACCATCAGCCCAGAGGCTCTCTGTGCATGGCTCTAGCTGTATCCCTCTGTATTCCGCCCAGTCTTTCCAGATCTTAAAGTGTCTCTGGGGGCAGCCCTGTGATAAGTACATCAGGTGTTCCAGTCCAATACAATGATCCATGACCTTGGCCCAAGTGTTCACCTGAGGGGCCTCAGTCGCCTTCCAAGCCCTCACAATATCCCTCTTAGCAACAATGAGGCCCGACCAAAGAATAACCCTCTGATAATGTTATGTTATGTTAAGGAGATTTCTAAAGTGCGCGATTACCCGAAGGTGTCCTGGCACTAGTTACTTCTCCTGCAGCAGAGCTTGGAAGAAGGAGTTTATTTGTCAAAAAGCCAAAAAATAATTATGAGTTTTCCTAAGATAATCTATGACATGACAGTGCCAGAACATGTGAGGTTAATCACCCCTTGGATCATCACACTGCAGGCAGTTTCTCGCAGGTATCAGGCCCATGTGATGGAGCCTGGCGCTAGTGAGATGCACTCTATGAAGTATCTTGAGTTGAGTTAATCAAAACTGGGCGGCCTCTCTGGGGGCCTCCACAGCCTCCCTTCAATTGTTATCATCCAGGCAGCCCAGTTCACCCTCCCACTCCTGCTGCACCCCCTCCATTGGGTCTAGCACATTACACAGTAATATTTTCGACAACTTATGCTCTTTGAGGATTGATAGAAGGATTTTATCCTCCATCGGGGAACAATCTACAGGCTGCAGAAGAGGGCATGACGGAGCTGCAGATATCGAAAGAACTGTGTACGTACATATCATACTCATCTTGCAGGTCCAGAAATAACTTAAATTGTCAGATTGTGCAGCATATCCTCCAGCGTCAAAATGCCTATTGTTATGTCCCAGGTGATGAATCCCTTCAGGGCCATCACCTGCGGAAGTCTTGTGCCCTACCACAACAGGGTCTCCAGTGTGAGACGATCGGCCCACCCCACAGTCTTCAAAGCTGTATTCCATATCTCCAATACCATGCGGGTGGAAGGAGGAAGAGCCGCAGAGACCCTCCCTCCATAGAGCAGGTGGAGAAGATCTCGGCCACTCAATAGACAGCTCCCCACCGCATACTGATGATACCCAAAGACCCCAAACACCACTCATTCACAACTAACATATGTTCCACCCAGTATAACAGGGGCAGGTCTGGGGTGGCTATCCCTCCCACCAACAGCCAGTTGGAAATATTTCACCAAAACAATGCGGGGTGCGCCACCCTCCCACAGCAACAATCGGATTTGTACATTAACTTTAAGGAGGAAGGTTTTATCGACCGGAAATGGGTAGTTTTGCAGTTGGTAAAGCAGAAGTGGGAGGGTCACCTTTTTAAAAATGTCAGAGCACCCCAAAAGGCAAAGAGGCAGAGTGGACAAGAACTTCCCATCCCGTCCAAGGGCAACCAATGGAAGTGTTAGATTCTATTCAAAGGAGTGGGTCGCATCACCGGTGACAAAAACACCTAAAGTACTTAAATCCTAGAGGGAGGATTGGTATACGGCAGCCCATAGCATTTCTACCGGACAAGGAGCAATGAGATAAATTGGAGATTTTTGGGGATTCACCCAAAGACCGGGGTGGAATTCAAAAACATTCAGAATCCAGAGTGCCCCAGGCCACCTGATTGTCCTAGAATATAAGGACGTCATCGGCGTACAATGAAATTCTGTAGCCCACCCCCTTAGACCACTAATAACACCTGATAAGCGCATTGACCCTCACCCATGCAGCCAAAGGCTCAATTAACAGCGGAAAAAGTAAGGGCTACAAGGGATAACCTTTGGGGTGTCCCTTGTCACCTGAAACCACTCCAATGCCACCCCCAACCCAAATTCTGGCTATCAAATTGGTGTAGGAAAGGCACACATAGCTCACAAACATCGGGTCAAACCCCACTCAGGTAAGGAGGGCAAATCAAAACGCCCAGTCCACTGAATCAAACGTCTTCTGACAGTTGATAGAGAGGAGTGTATGACCACAGAAGGCCCCACTCATAGCAATGGCGTTATTCATCCTTCACAGATTACGCAGAATGGCCTGATGGGGCATCAGTCCAGAATGGTTGGGGTGAATGAGGCCTGTGATCACACCCGTGAGATGGGCGGCTGGCATCTTAGCCCATATTTTTACCTCTGAGTTCAAAAGTGAGATTGGTTGGAAGTTTCTGCAGCGCATCCCCTTGAGACCCGGTTTCGGTATCGCCACAGTCTCTGCCGTCCGCAGATCAGAGGCCAACTCCCAATTTTTACTCTGAGATTTTTAGCTTCCTTTGTTGGAGAGAGAGGCCCTGACATTGGGCCACAACTGTGAGACACAAGTCCAGGAAAGTTTGCAGAAAACAAGAACATCCGTTTTCTTCCCATTCAATTTCAGGCAGTTGTCTCTCATCGATAAGACCACCACTGTCATACAATTTTGAAAAATCATCTTTGTATTTCCATTGCTGTCAGAGATAGATACAACTATTTGTGTTTCATCTGCATAAGGTAAACACAAAATAAAGAGAACAGTGGAGCACTCAGATAACAAATGTTGTGAAAAAGGTGTTACACAGATGTATGCATTTAATAAGTTAATATATTGAGCCACTGTCTCTTCTCTATGGGTCAGGAATTGATTAATCCATTTAAAGGCTTTCTTACCTGTCCTGATGTCCAGAATCTTGACCAATAAGATATTGTGGGGAACTGTGTCAAACACCAACGACAAGTCTAAGAGGACCAGTGCAGCAGATTCCCCTTCTTTCTTAGGTTGTCAGAAACAACAAATAGTGCTTCCACTTATGTGAAAAAATGCACTGAAGCATGCACACACTCAAGTATATGTATGTGGATACAAGTATCAAACCGAGAATTATTCGAAAGAAGACTAGAAAATCTCCATGTATATCATGTACGGAGAATAATGTGATAATCAAAACACTCATAAAGCACAAAGACACATATGACTGTATTTAATAGGAAACCATGCCTGCAATAGATAACTCATCAGTGGTAGGGTTTCAGTAAAGCCCCATAGTGTTCGAGGAAGTAGGCTGTCATTGAATTCAAACTCTAGGGGCCTAATTATGATGGTGGTCGGACAAGCGTCCGACTGCCATTGCCTCAGCTAGGTGTCTGACCAACTATATGTCAGTGGTCCCACCTGCCCAATTGCAATGCGACCGCCATGCAGGTTGTTGGAAAACTAGTATTTTCCATTGCAGCTTGTGCTGCGGCCCTAGAGCATGGTGCATGGATGTTTGGGGGGCACCACATGGGCCCCCCTGGGGTCATAGCACAGGCCCAATGGGGACAGGGGCCTTGCTAGGTGCCCCCAAACTCCCATTCTGTCTGCCTTTACATGGCGGTAGGCCCACCATGTAAAGGCAGAGGGAAAAGGGACATCATAATCCCTATGGCGGGGCCTCTGCAGGCACCACCCCCACTGTAGGTATTCTGCTCCAACCGACGCTCCGACGGGCTCCTTGAGCCTGTCGGATGCATTGGTCAGTCCCTCCGCCTGCTGCACTCTGACCGACCGCATCATTATGTGGAGGTCGGACCGCAGCATCAGATTTCGGACAGACCGCCACCGACGGCCTGTCGGTGGTAATCCAACCGACATCATAATTGGGCCCTTTTTATTGTAGAGAAAGTATGCACTGTTGGTGTCTATTGGTGAAACTATTGTTCAGATAATAATTCTGGAATCAGGGGGAGTAGCACTTAGTTCTTCAATGTATGCGGCCCCCTCGTAACACCTAGCTCCTTCACGCCCCTGGATATTGAGAAGCAGAGGAAAACATGGTGTTTTTAAGCTACTGTCAAAAAGCCTGCACAGCTGCAGTAGGGAGTGAGGAGCATATGGCATGATCTTCATGGGGCAGCATCATGACATCTTGCATAACATGCTATACGTCTTCCCGGCCATATTTGTACAATCTGCCTTTGCCGTTTTGTATTCTAATTTGGGCTATATTTTTCAATGGTGTGAAGATAAATGCAACGAGTTGAAAGTACATATATGACTTCTGTGTGTATAGTGTCGCCATACATTGTCTTGAATGTCTGGTTGACTAGAGAGACAGTATTTTCTTTAGAGGAGGTAGACACAGAAATGCTTGACTCTTCAAGTAAGGCTTCATAGGTGAAAGTAGAGTATTAATCCTTCTTGAAGGAGGGTATGCTACAGTGGAATACAAAATGGGCATCCAATATGCTCCTAGGGACATCACCCCTTCACTCTTGTTGCTTTTCCTTAATTGTTTTCCTCTAGTATTCAGCGGGCTTTGTTAGCTATGAGATGCCTGGTCTGAGGGTTCACAATGTTGGGCCACTTTTTGTAAGTTTTCCATGCCATTTGACCAGAAGGTTTTATAGATGTGACAATGTTAGAACTACTGGTATTACGCAGATATGTCTAATAATGTTTTCTGTGGTACTTCTGGTGACGTGGATGTGACTCGACGTTTTTATGACTCAATGACTATGGTCAGGCACATTGGTTTGAATGCTGGTACTTGTTGTTTGGTAATAGTTGCAATGTAGCCACTTACCTGGTACTTACATTCATCACTTTTTTCAGGGGTGATACCATTTGATGGCTCAGCATACTGATGCTCTGTTACCACAGCATCTGATTCCTAGGAGTCTATTTGTTGCCAGTTCAATTATTTACATGGTGCTGTTCGCTCAAATATTTGGGTACTACTGCCTCATATGATTACACGCTGAGCTGTTCTGTCACATTTTGCAGTGCGCAGTTTACTTGCAAACACTGCTGGTGGGAATCTGTACTTTTTCAGATTATGCACTTTAATAAACACTCAGATGTAGATTATAGACTCTGGTGTGCATTTACCTGTTGTCCATGAAGACCTTGTGTCTCTTCAATATGCATAGCCTGCAGTGACAAACTATACTAAAATCATGGTTGTGTTGATGTACACTTTTGACTTTCATTAACAATCTTTGGTATTTGTTGACCTATCTAAAACAAAGAATACACGTGTAGATTAAGGGGTTGTGGCACTATGGACACCTAACAGTATTCAGTTACTGTAGCTGCTACAGTAGCTGATAAGGACTTTCTTTACAAATCTGATCATGCAAAGTATCTCATTGCTTGGATTAGGTGTGACAAGAAGACATCTGAAAGATGATGTATTTAGAAAGGTTGACCTCTTATTAGATCTCAGACATAGACAGCGTTAGCTCTCTGTTGGCAGACCTACTGCTTGCGATATATAACATATATTTAGAGGTGGCTTTGTGCCAGCCCCTTGCTCATGAAGGCTTTGTTATCTATCTTAGGCGTCTGTTCTTAATTCACTGACTTTCCTCTCTATTCTTGTGTTTGTACCTTCCAGGAGAATTTCAGTGTCATAGTATTCTGATTGCTTAAGTTGTGTTCTTAAAGTACTGAATTGAGGGGCCTTTTTATATCTTGGCTAGACTGTGCATGTGCTGTCTAGAAGAGACATTTTGGGTTTAATCTGTTGACTTCAGCCCGCCCACAGACTTCCCATTTGCTTGCTCCATTGTGTGCCTCATATTCTTTGTCACATTTTGTCCTTGGCATGCATGATCATGCCTCTTTTTGTGTTTAGCCCTCCTCCCCAGAGCATGGACCAAGTACTTGTAAACATTCACTGCTCATGTTTTTATGACATTTTTAGGACCCACTTTTTTCTTTCTTTTTTAGCACTTTACACAGTGCTCTTACTTTTACCATCTCCGTTTCCTCATACTCCCTCATGCTCCATCCATAAATCACACCCTTGCCTGTCACTGTTTTTTCCTCTGTTGCTGCTTTCCGATTCCCCCACCTCCTCCCTCCTGTATCTTATTGCTCCCTCGCTCCTACCAGTGCTTGCCCCATCCACAAATCACCCCCAACCCCATCACTGCTTTAATCTCCCATTGTAGACTATTTCTTTCTAGTGAGAGGTGGTGTTCTGCTTTTTAATGTCCTGTTAGTGTATAGCTGACTTGCTGATTGGAGAATGTGTGCACTGCTGCTATTACTTGGCACAGTTTATTTTCAGTGCATGTTGGTACTAGGTGTGTGCCCTATTTGCACCATATGTGGTCGTTTGGCAATGGTGTTTATAGCTGGAAAATCAGACCTCAAGTGAATCAGGAATGCGTTTTCACAGGGCATGTCAGAGTTTCTAAAGTACCTGTGTTTTCTGCTATAATTGTGCGGCCATGTTTCTCATATGCAAAATGATTGAACTGATTGTGTTTCACCTTGTTGCTTCTCGGTTCATATGGTGGGACTCCAGTTCTTCAAATTTCTCCCATCAGGGCAATTTGTTACTTTTTCAGCATTCACCTGTGAAAAGTGTCTGTGCGCCACTTTTCCTGTACTTGATTTCTCTTCAAAGGAGCCAGGCGGAATCTTGATGTCATCAAGGTCTGCGCGCACCACAGTCTCCATGGCAAAAGCAGTCCTTTTAATGTGGTTGCCAATG
Organism: Triturus cristatus; assembly: GCF_964204655.1. Classification (NCBI taxonomy): domain Eukaryota; kingdom Metazoa; phylum Chordata; class Amphibia; order Caudata; family Salamandridae; genus Triturus; species Triturus cristatus. The sequence continues at coordinate 345,044,316 of NC_140581.1, forward strand.
CAATGTATTTCCTCATGTTCACTACTGTAAACCAGCCCAATACTGTGATTATTTGTGTGTTTTTTGTGTGCAGATTTATAGAGCGCCAATATCACCCAAAGGTAGAGAAGCACTTTACATTTGCACCAGTTACTTTTTTGTGCAGTTTTATATAGTGGCAACACCACCCGAAGGTATTGGAGTGCTTTACATTAGCACCAGTTCATTTTAACACAAGGAGACATTCATTTTTGTTGGCACTTGGAGTTTAAGTGATTTTCCCAGAAACAAGGATGTTAAGCCGACGCCCAAACTCGAACCTGGTTTACCCGCTCCATAGTCAGCAACTGTGGTTCTTACATCATATTCTCTTCCAGGAGGATGCCACATCGTCTCCGTAGCCTCACTTCAGTTCCACATATTGTGATTTTCAGCCAAGTCACTTGGGGCCAGATGTATCAACATTGGATTTTGCAAGTCTATAATAGCAAATTTTACCGATTCGCTATTATAGACTTGCAAAATGCAATGTATGTAGGTGTCAGCAAATATTTTGCGATTCCTACGCATGCCTTAATTGCGACTCACAAATTGCGAGTCGCAAATCAGTAATGGCTTCCCATTCATTTCGATGGGCCTAGAGGCCATAGGAATGAATGGGAATTGCATGCGCAATTTGTGAGTACCCAATAGGTACTTGCAAATTGCGCATGCAATTTCAAGGGTGCAAGGCTGCCAAAAAGACACCCTGTTGCACCCCTGAAATATGCATGTGTGCACATGTAGCACACATACATGCCCTACGGGCATGTTTGTGTGCCACATGGCACTTAGGAAAATGCAAAATTTTGCATTTTTCTAAGGATTTACAATTTACCACCAACTTGAAGTTGGTGGTAAAATGCGATTCCTTAAAGCAGGGTCTCAAATTTAAGAGTGCTTCCTACATTGCATTTAGGGAATCAAAAATTGCGATTCTCTAAATGCATTCTCAAAATAGGTAATCACAAAAATTGCTTTACATCCCAAAAGGCTTTTTTCCTGTTCTGCGAATCGTCCCGTTTGCGAATGGGAAAACGCTTGATACATCTGGCCCTTAATCTCCCCGTGGATGCCCGCATTTGCTGCTGGTTGCCTGACTACGTCTTGCTTGTCACTGCTTTCCCCACTGAACTCTGTTGCACACATCCCCTCCTCCTGCGACTCTGCTTTTCACAGTTTTTGTGTGAAATTTTATATAGTGCCAACATCACCAGAAGCTATTGGCGCACTTTCCAATAGCACCAAATACTTTTTGTGTGTGCAGTTTTATATAGAGCCAACACCACCCAAAGGTATTGAAGTTCTTTACATTAACACCAGTTACCTTTCATGAGGACAACATAAACTTAGGAAAATCACTTAATCTCCTTATACCAGCCCGCATTTGCTGTTGGTTGCCCAACATCCTCCCACCTATTGCTACTTGCCACGCTGAACTGCTGTTGCACAGTTCCCCTTTTCCCCCAGATCCCCTCCTCCACTGACTATGGTTTTTACATTTGTTTTTTTGTGCAGTTTTATGTAGTGCCAATACCAATTGAAGGTATTGGAGCGCTTTATATAAGCACCAGTTATATTTTTTTTGCATTTTCATATAGTGCCAAATTACCACAGAACGTATTGACTTTAAATTAGCACCAGTTACTTTACACAATGATACATTTATTTGTGTATGCATGGGAAGATTAAGTGATTTAACCTAAATCAAGGATGTTAAGCTGACGCCAAAACTCAAACCTGGTTTCCCAGCTCCATAGTGAGCAGCTCTGACCCTTACGCCACATCCTCTCCCTAGAGGACTCCACATCGTCTCCCAAGCCTCGGCCTTAGTACCACATTTTATGATTACAGGCACATCGCCTAATCTCTGAGTTACTTTACACAGCATTCATTTTCGTAGGCACAGCGAAATTCGCCCAAAATCAAGGATGTTAAGCCGATGCCGAAACTCAAACCCGGTTTACCAGCTCCAGAGTCAGCAACTCTGGCCATTATGCCACATCCTCTCCTGAAAGGCTGCCATATTGTCTCCCTAATCTCGTCCTTTGTTCCCTTTTTGGGGATTATAGATAAATCACTTAATCTCCCTATTTCTGCACACAACAAGCATTGGCAAAACGAGTAGGTTTTGCCTGTGCGAAATCTTTTATTTTTGTCTCGACTAGACCGCGCATGTGCTACATGTTGTGTTCTATCTGTGGGCTTAAAGACCATCCATCTCCTACCATTGGTAAACTTGAGTGTCACTCTCATTTTCTTTGATGCCATTTATAATGACATGTAGGCACCATGCCCTCTTCTTATGTTTGACCCTCCCATAGTGCATGGTCCAGGTACATGTTTCCTTACACTGCTCCCAGTTTGCGCAGCTATTTATTCTTTGTTTCCAAGCACTCCATAGGAGTACTTGTGTTTTCAGGTCGTCTCCTTTGTACACATACGCACATACCACTAAAATGCATGCACATCTACGTAAACAAATGCATTTCTTACAAAGTTATTAAGACACTTACAGCTCTTGTTTATTTTATTTTTTCTGCACGATCCGATGGTATTGGAGAGCTTGCTCCATTCTTCATCTTGCCATGAGTTGATGGTAATGGAGTGCTTTAAGAGCTCACCAGTTACATTTCACAATGGTGCATTCATTTTTGTTGTTGATCTTGCTTCAATTAAGGTATTTCTTTACCCCTTTGTTTGTTGCTTTCTCGCGCCCTCTCCCGTTGTTACTTGCTCATCTCTCCATTCCCTTCTGCTTCCCTGCATGACTCATCCCCCCACTACCTCCCTCGTCACTGCTGCTTTCATTTATTATTTTTTTGTATGATCTGATGGTATTGGAGAACTCGTTCTGTCCTCTAACTTGCCATAGTCTCTCTTGTACACATACCACTAAAATGCATGTGTTTACATAAACAAATGCATTTCTTAAAAAGTTGTTAAAACATGAACATTATTTTTGCATGATCCGATGGTATTGGAGTGCTGGTTCTGTCCTCCATTTTGCCATAGTGTTAACACCAGTCGATGGTATTGGAGCGCTTTAAGAGCTCAACAGTTACATTGTACATTGACACATTCATTGTCGTCGCAGGGGGAAGCGTACGTGATTTTGCCCAGATCACAAACTGGTCAGCCGACCCCGACTTGGCGTCCTGTGATTCAGGGCTTTCAGTGATTTTCAGCCATGGTGAACAGCAGATGTGCAGCTAGGCAACATGGCTAAATAACATTCACATTGACAAGGCCAAGAGCTCTTGCATTGCTGAGACATATTGACTTTGTTAATGCTCGCTTTCCTTTGCATACAACCTTTCCTAGGACTGCATGCTTTTTCTTGCTCTGTGCCGCTTGATCCTGTGGCCCTCCATGGTTCTTTGTACTACCATGACTCAGTCTCTATGCTCCATGTCCAGATCCCCATCCTTCTCTACATCTTGCTCCCCATTTTAATTTTTCTTTCTTTCTTTCTTTCTTTCTTTCTTTCTTTCTTTCTTTCTTTCTTACTTTCTTTCTTTCATTCTCTTGTATGACAATGTTAGAAAGTATTTATTTGGACGTATTAACTGTCACTAATGCTCTCTGGATGCACCGACCTTCTTGGTTTATTATCAGCTATGGAGTACACAACAAATGTTATGAACATATTTAAATATGAAAGACAGAATGTAAATAATTGCTAGTAGTGCACAAGAAATGGAAAACGCGGTGATCAAATTCAAAGTTAATGCTAAAAAGGCAGTGCATTGCTATAATCTCAAGGACTATTTCGAACCAATGAATCTGTTAATTCCTTAATTTTGAAATGGAAATGAAACTACGCCCAACAGTAAATGACCAGTCTTCATTAATTCATGCAACATCTACTGGGCCAAATGCTATTTTGATCCTATGCATGAAATGCATTCATGGTAGACCCTATTGCTTGACTATATTTTGAGGACACACTAGATACAGTTAAACTTTATCTTTACTAATCCTACTAAAAATAACATATAACATGCTTACTTAATTGCACTTTAATTAATTAATTGATATATTTCACGTTTTATTGCGCACTTTCGATGCCCTGAGGTTTCAAAGAGATTTGTAAAAAGAAAAAGTCAGTTAGTTTACAACAGACAGCCGATACCAATATTGACAATAAATCATTTTGCTAATTTTTCCAGATTGCTTTAACAACATAGCCACTGTCTCAGCTTCCATTTAATAGTTGACCAAAAAAGATAGAATCATTCTCCAGGAGACTGAGGTGAAAACGGAGAAAAACAATTGTTATATCCTACAGTGTAGTTATGTATCTCATGAAACCATATAGTCCAGTTATTCCTTATGTCCTGTAAAATTTCACAAAAAATAAGGGAGGATAATCTCAGCTAATGTTTTTTAACCTTTTGGCTTCTATGGACCCCTCACTGAATCTCTACTGGAAGTTGGCAGCCTGGGTCTAACAACTGCTAAGGGTTTAACCTCAAAACAACAACAATACAAAAAATATAAGGACAAGTATACATCAAACAAATACACAAATTATTAAAATGTGTATGCAATTCACAAAAAAATAAACACAACTCAAAAAAAGTTTTAAAGAGAAGATTGGAACTTTTAAACATGTTATTTTATTTCTAAAAGATAAAGCGATATGGTAGACTCTAGCATATTATCGTTGTTTCTTTTTGTTCCTAATGCATGTTGTCTGTTTTTTGGCACATAGCAGTGCCCACAAGAGAATCTCAGAATATCAATTTATTTTTTAGCCTCCAATTTCAAATTCCTTCACATTTACAGAGTGTTTTCAAATTAGCTTTTTTTAAAGAGCATACTTTATTATTCAGCTAATAGTATTTAGAGGGATATGTACAAGGAAGTAGCGGAGAGAGGCATTAGCCGTCATGGCTTAACGCCTCTCTGCGTCACTTCAGAAACGCAAGGCTGCACCATATTTACAAGAATGTGGTGCATCCTTGCGTTTCACTCCGCGACGGCGCTAAGTTTAGCAACTTAGCTCCAACGCCGGCACCCTTGCACCATAGTGCAAGGGTGTCTGCGTGCAGGGGAGGATTGTTTAGGTGTAGGAAGGTGTCCCTTCCTGCACATAAGCAATCCTAAATTGCCATTCTGTCACTGTCATGTGTGCTGCTTCATGCAGCACATCTGAAAGTTACAAAATGGCTTTTTTTTAAAGGATTGTTTATGTACAGGAAGGTGTCCCTTCCTGTACATTAACAATCCATGGCATTTTGCTTTTTCCATGTGTGCTGCACAAGGCAGCACACATGTAAAAAGCAAAAACGAGGAGAAATATTGCATTTATCCTCGTTTCGCCACCTTAAGACCAGGTTTTTCCTGGTCTTAATTTTGGCGTTGCCTCCTCTGTACGCCACCCTGGTATATAGGGGCAGCATCAAAAACAATAGGTTTTGCGGTGGAACGCCCACCGCAACACCCACCGACCACCCCTTTCACGCTAACCATAGCATGAAAGGAGGCCGTATTTACAAGGCAGCGTTACGGCACGTTAAGAGGCTTAACGCTGCCTTGTACATAAGGCTCTGCCCCGGTAAAAGTGACCTTGTGGTGGCGATAGGGGCTTGTACATATGCCCCTTAGTTTCTAAACAGTTGCAGAACCCCTGAGTAACTGTCTGAAGGTGAAAAATCACTAATCTAAGCATCTAAGTGAAAGCGAAGATCCAGATTCCGATGTTGTGGATATTATATTGGAATAAGCATTCATTTAATTGAAGCTCCTCAAGTTGATGTTGTGCTCATTTACTTTTACGGTTCACATTTGGTATTCACTGGCTTCTCACTTCATTCCAATCCTTACCAGGCTGAGCTGTAAGAATTAAATAATTAAAAAAAAGCCGTCTCAACATGCCTTAGGAAAAAAGTCATATTCTGGTCATTTAGATTCAAGTGCAAGTGCTATCAGCGTTAGCAAAGCCAAGAGGTCTGGGTTTAATGAGCTAATACAAGCAGCATTAGCACATTAGAGCGACACACAGGGGAGGGAGCCAGCAGGAGCGGGTCAAGACAGAGGGCTACATTTGCAAAGTATTTTCCCATGATGTTCAACACAGACATTCAAGCTGGAGGGGGCAGGATGCGCCCCAATGGCCCAATAGCATTAGATGAGAGGAGAACACTGGGCTCAGCCAAGACATAATTGACAAAGTCTTAAGCCAATGGCTGAAACAGGCTGGTCGAAGAAAGCCAATGGCTGAAAGCGAACTCTGTGTATTGTTAACAATAGACCTAAAAACAAATGTAAATCTTTCTGTGCTCATTTTTGCAGGACCACCTGTCACGACTTAAGTGCAAATCGCATTTGCATGAATTTGTCATAGTACTTACTCTTCTACTTAGCTGGCGGTATCTACCCATGCAAAATGTATAAAAACATTTATGAACAGTTGGTAAAAGGACACAAAAACATTCGCTCGCCTTTGTTCCCAGTATGTTGATTTTTACACAAGTATCACTCTGTAGCAAAAACACAGCAGTTACAATGTAGAAATGTAATTTGAACAGTCTACCTAGACATGCATCTTGTACGTGACGGGGGCGTTGAGCACCATGTTTTAATATGCACTGACCATCGAAGTGTCAATGAGGTTTCAGGAGACAACTGGTTGTTTTCCATAATTAAATAATCACCTATCAGCAACACAAAAAACAAACAAAAACAAAGCTATGATTTTATTCCCATGTTTCTTTCATTCCTTCTCTTTTCATCGTTATAACGTGTGTAATTAAGGCACCAAAGACAGTATATAGCTAATTATCGGCAGGCAGCCATTTGATTTCAATTTATATAACGCAAACCTCTGAACCAAAGTGCTATTTGAGTAGCAGCGCCTGCTTCGGCGCTTTTGCGTCTTATAAATGAATAGAAACACATTCAAAAGAGCACGCAAACTGGTGTTGAGCTTCCTTCCAATGCTCATTCGAAGCAGAATATCAGCGTACAGCCAGAAATCCCACTCTCATGGGAAAACAAAATTGCTTTTTTAGCACAAAAAGCGCCTCAACAGCGATTTGAGGTGGGCATACATTTCACTAGCACAGTCGGGTGTTTGTTGCCAGAGAAGGCTTTTCAAGCTCCATCGCGTCCCCCAGGACCAAGCGCATCATTACAAAGGTGCACGTCCCACCCCCCCGGTCCTAGAAAAGATGAGCCCTCCAAAATTATTAATCAAGTCGATTCCTACAGATAAATCATCGCCCCTCCCTTGGGAAAATAGTCCACACCCCCAATATGAGAAATTCCAATATATCATTAATTACAACCCTTCCTTGTCACTAAAAGCCAATGCCTGCCGGGAATGCATGACTCCCGCCCCCTTATGGAATAATATATTGCCCGTACCTTAATGGTTGCCATTTCGTCTGGCAGAGGCCCCCTCCACTAAGCAAACCTCCATTTGGAGCAGGGGGTCAGATACACCACACAATTTCAGTAAAAACAAACATTGTCAAAACTTATAGATCTGGCGTTCGTTGACAACTTTTCAATTTGCCGTTGTTTGTGAATGGTTTTTATAAAACTGTACAAGAGGTCTACTTTTGGTGTGTGAGGTGCCGAGTGGGCAACAGCAGAGCGACATCATCCACAGAGAGGTAAACCAATGGCTATAGTGACTTACCATGTGCACTTTGGTGCAGTAGGCGGGACTTAATGTGAATGACACACTAACAGATTAAAGAATTAAGAGAGCTGGCTGAAATCCACTATAGATAGGAGCATGATATATATATAATTTTATTAAACTCAAAGGTCTTAGCTAAAGCAAGATTAAAAACAAAAAAAACAGTGCCTCCGAAGGCCGGTAGTGGTGAAGTCGGGTCTGTCACAGACATACAACAGATTTCACTATGGCATCAATCATTTTGGACCCCCCTTTATCAGGAGCTTCCTGAAAGTACACTTTACCCAACACTAACAATACATTTTTTACACAACCCCTTGCAGCATCACAGAAACCTTAAATCAAAGAGGGGGAGGGGCCGAAATTGCCTTGGCTATTCGCTCGGTTGCATCCGGCAAGGCCATGGGCCCCAATGGTATTCCCATCGAGCTCTACAAGCTACGCCCGGATGTGTTGGCTCCCCACCTGCGCGCGATGTTCCTGGCGGCCCACTCGCGGGGTTCCCTCCCGCCGGACCAGCGTCTAGCCACAATTGTGGTGATCCACAAGGAGGGGAGGCCCCGTGAACGGGTCACATCCTATAGGCCGATTTCGCTTTTGAACGCGGAGCCCAAAATCCTCGCCAAGGTGTTGGCCAACAGGTTGGTTGGCGTGGTAGGCGATTTGGTCCACCAAGACCAATCTGGCTTTATACCGCACCGCAACACGGCGCTCAATCTGCGGCGCTTGCACGGGGCGCTCGCGCGTGTCCCATTTGTGCGGGAGCCGGCCATCTTGGCGTCCTTGGACGCCACCATGGCGTTTGATACGCTTGAATGGCCATACATCTGGGCGATGCTGGCAAAATTCGGGTTTGGCCCGGGTTTCATTAGCTGGGTCAAATTGCTATATTCGGGCCCATTGGCGCAGGTGGTAGTGAATGGGCGAGTCTCGGCCCCATTCGCGCTGGGGAGGGGTACGCGACAGGGCTGCCCCCTGTCGCCTCTCCTGTTTGCTCTGGCCCTGGAGCCCCTGGCGGAGTGGCTGCGGTGGCACCCTTCTATCCGTGGTCTCCGCTGGACCCCCGAGCATGAGGACCGTGTGTCCCTCTATGCTGACGATATCCTTCTGTATCTCGCCTCCCCGCGTAAATCACTGATCGTCCTGGTTGATGTTTTGCGTTCATTCGGTCGCAACTCAGGCCTGGTCATCAATTGGGCGAAATCCTGTGTATATGTGCTTTCCGGGGAGGCTCCGGCCTTACCACGGGACTGTCCGATCCAGATTGCCTCCCAAGGTTTTCGGTACCTGGGTATCTATATCACTCTTGACCCGGAGGCCCGCTATGAGCGGAATTTGTTACCCCCCCTCCGGCGTTTGAGGGAGGACGTGGTGCGCTGGCGGCGTCTGCCGCTCTCGCCGCTCGGCCGAGCGGCCTTGTTTAAAATGATGTCCCTGCCACGCTTCCTCTACGCCCTCCAGAATACTATGGACTTGGTCCCGGCACGCTATTTCCGTGAGGTGGAGGGCCTCCAGCGGCGCCTGTTCTGGGACGGGAGGCCGCGCATTGCTCTGGCTAAATTGACGCTCCCGTGGTACGATGGGGGGGTCGCCCTCCCTGACATTAAACGGTATTACTGGGCCTCCCAACTAGCTGCAATTAATCATGGCCTTTACGGGCCCGCCTTGAACCCGGCATTTGAGATGGATAAGATGCTCCTGCCCGGTGGCGATTACAATCGAGCGCTCTACGCGGGCGCGCCCGACTCCCGTTTGACGGGACCGACGCGTGTCATGGTGCGTGTTTGGCACGCGGCTAATGCAGCTATGGGGTGGAAGGACCGTTTGACCCGGGCGTCACCGCTGTATGCGTCTGAGAGGTTGGGCTCCCTGTGGACGTCGAAGGGCTTCGAGAAGTGGGACACGATCGGAATCAGCACGGTGGGAGATCTCTGGACGAGGGGGGGATTCAAAACTTTTGAGACGCTGCAGGCGGAGTTCCAGCTGCAGGGCAGTGAGTACTTTCGGTACCTACAGGTCCGCCATGCGCTGGGCTCCGTCTTCCCGGATGTCGCATCCATTCCGGAGTCTTCCCCCCTGGAGGACAGAGTCCTAGATGGCCATGTCCCGGACAGCACGATCTCCCTCATATACAAAAAACTGATCAACGATAGATCGTGCCTGCTGACTAATCTCCGCGAGGCTTGGGTTGCCGACGGGCTGGAGCTGGACGATGAGGATTGGATTTCCGCGGTGGCCTCTCCGAAAGAGGTGGCCATCCCGGCTCGCCTTCGTTTCGTCCAGCTCAAGATCCTTCACCGGGTTTACGTGACGGGGCCAAGGCTTCTGCGTATGGGTTTTGCTGGTGACGGAATGTGTAAGCGTGGCTGTGGTGCGTTGGCGACTTTCATGCATATACTGTGGGAGTGCCCGAAGGTGGAGCGATTCTGGCGTGGTGTGCATGAGGTCCTGCGTGTGGTGACGCGTGTTGCGCTGCTGCCTGAAGCGAGGAGATGCTTGCTGAATGTATGGGAACCGAATGACTATTCGGTCCCGCAGACGCGGTGGGTGACTCTGGGATACATGATAGCCAAGCGCGACATTGCTCAACTGTGGGGATCCCAGAGGCCCCCTGCGGTGTCGGCCTGGAAAGAGCATATGGATTGGTGTATGTTTCGTGAAAAGGTGGTGTATGTGGCGAGAGGTAAGCCTGGGGCGTGGGTGAAACTCTGGGGCCCCTGGAACGCCTACCGCGGGGGTATTTGTGAGCCACCACTGCTACCGGCTGCCTCGCCTGCTCCGTCTCCCTAGACAGCCCCCCTCCCTCAGCCGCGGGCGCGCGGTCCCCCAGTCCCTGATCTATTCCCATCCCCCCCTCCAGAGTTCTGCTGCTGGTTTGGATCCCCCACTTATGGAGCACGTGCTGTTATTTTGGATCGCGGGTTGCCTTGCGGGTGTGGTTTTTTGGTGTTGTTTTGTTTCAAGAAAAGGGAACCGTACTGTGGGCTTGGAGCTGTGTGGCCTGCACCATTGATTACTCCTGTTTCACTGCTCTGCGCTGCCTAGAAACTTTTACTGTATGTGTGCAATATGTTTTTGTCACTCTAGCGGCCGGCCGGATGGTTGTAGGCCCATACCTGTAACTTTTACGAACTGCAATAAACGGTTTAAAAAAAAAAAAAAAAAAAAAAAGAGGGGGAGGGGGAGGAGCAAATCTTTCGCATGGTCCTATTCCTGAGCTCCTCCATGGACTTGCATCAGGATAATCAAGTCTGAGGGGTAGTTCCGCTGCCAGACAGATGCACGTATTTGTGCTATTTGTCTGGAGTACGTGTCGCTAGGAGATCTGTAATTCAGATTGTAATGCCCTCACACACCTGGGGGATGTCATGCTTCATCATTGGGCGCTCCTCGTTAGGCCGGCGCTGCGATGTCTGATGGGCCTGGTGGCGGCTTTAGCGGAGTTCTTTTGACCTGAGGACGTTGTATATGATGAGTGCAAGTGGGCAGTATAAGTGGTGCAATCAGGTGTAAAATGGTGATTTAAAAGAGGCACAGGAGCCCATAGGCAAACTATTTACTAGGATGTGGGCCCAAGGACTAGGTAAAAGCAGTGGTGCTATCTGTTGGTCGTTAGGTACCAGGATAGCGTTAGTAGCAGGTGGTCAACATGTTTTGTGCCATTTATGCCCAACCGTCGGGCGGCACTCCTTCAGGACCTTGGTGATCAGTAATGCTCGCTATTGGGGCTAGAGGTCTCCCCGCTACATGGGGATGACCTGCTTATGTGTGCCGGTGTCCTATATTTGGGAGCCGGTGTGGTTTTCCACCTAAAGTTGAGGAGTCTAGTTCTTCATAGGAGGATTGGAGGGTCCTGAACACGCTGGGGGACACTTGGCATGTAGATCGGACACTGCCGTCTCACCTACCCAGCTTCATCCAGCCTATTTTAAATAACCTTTTTACACCCGATTGTACCACTCATACTGCCCACTTGCACTCATCATATACAGCGTCCTCAGATCAAAAGAACTAAAGTAGCCACCAGACCCGCCAGGCATTGCAGAGCCGACCTGACTAGGATCAACCAATGATGAAGCATCACAGAAACAACATGGCTCAATGTCATGTAAATAGCTAAACACATTCCATCTCATAAGCACTGTCAAATACATTTAAATTCATGCTCATTTTACACCGATAGTACACATTAGACACAGCCCCCACACCATCACAGGCACAAGATGCCTTCATGCCATGAAGTAGGTAAAACACATGCCATCTCAATAGCACAGCCATATCAACATGTATTCATACCCCGATCCACAGCCACAGTCCAGGTTTGATGCAGACCCCCACACAACCACATGCACAGCCCAGTCCCAGGCACAATGACCTGCATAACCAAGCTCGAAGCATTAATAAAAGGCATTGTCATTTACAATATCAATAGGACAAAGTTTTAAAAATACGAGACCTATTGCATTGCAAATGCTTGTTTATAAAGATGCACAGGAATGAAGAATATTAATTATTTCAGATGTTGGACACAGAAGCGTAGTACCATTACAGACAAGGGATTTTTATAAACTCTACCCAACAAACAGTACTGTTGGACTTGGCCCTTCTGGCAGGTTCACCCCTGAACTTTTTTTGCTTGTAATTGGTAACTTGGTGTAGTGATTTTGGGTTTCTGCGCACTTTACCGCTGTGTCCCAGGGTAAAGTGCGTGCGTGTTGTGAGGTTGGCCTGCCCTCCCATAGGAATGCATGGGGGAATGTAGATGTCCCGGTAGTTCCTGATGCGTGGGGTGTGCAGGCCCGTGTTTGGTATGTGCGGACTCGTGTGAGTGAATGCTGCGCGTTGATGTGTGCGGCGTGCATGTACCTGGTGTGGAAGTGCCACTTCTAGAAGTGGGCACTTCAGTGTGCAGTCTGAAATGTGTGGCTTGTCTGATGATTGGCTGGTGAGGTCAGGTGACGGACTAGGGAATTCCCCAGAGTCAGGAGGAGTCACCCAGTGGTGAATGGGGAGGTAGCATGTTGATGGCTGGGGAGGAGTGTACCTGGGTCCTGAATAGGACAGGGCTTCCCCCACACAATGCTGGCGCCGGCCCCTGTGGTGCGTCTAATGACCCTAGCCCTGCCAGTGAATAGAGTGAGGGGCTGAGCACATCAAGGGTGCTCCCCAACCAGCTGCGACTGGTTTTCCCCCTCACCCTGAACCCAGACAAAGGGATTTGGTGTATAAAAAGGGGCTGTGTCCCCTTACAAAATGTTCTTGTTCTTGTTCCAAACTCGAATCTACCAGGGGCATGCTGCTGCTGGGGCCCAGGGGAAGGCTTGCCTCCCTGGGCCCTGCCCAGCCCCTGGATGCCAGATGGACTTACTGGACCTTTTTGACCTGCAGCGCCTGGGAGCGCTTTATGGGCTTTAGAGCGCTGTTTTGCTGGACTTGCTCTCTTTTGTAGCGCCTGGGAGCGCTTGTGGGGCTTTCCAGCGCTGGGAGCGCTGTGCGTGACCTTGTAGCGCTGTGTGCGCTTTGATTTCGTTGGCGGGTGCCCACCCCGCTTATTCGTTGTGTTTGCGAGGGAGCCTACCCCTCTACGAGCAGAGAAATCACCGCCGCGGCCGGGCTTCAGCCGGAAGTCAGGCGGGCTGTGGGCGGGCCTCCGGGACAACCGGAACTTAGAATCGGAGGGCGGGAGCCTACCCCGCCTCCTACCGAAGCGTCGCGGCTGGTGGGAGCCCCGGAGCAGGCAGGAGCCTACCCTGCGCCCCGGGGCACTCTGCCCAAGAACGAAGAGCCCGGTCGGAGAAGTGTTGATCCAGGCGGGAGCCCACCCCGCACTGGACTGAGGAGAGGAGCGCGGCGTCCGGAGTTGGTGCGGAGGGGGCGCGAGGCACATTGTCGGTGCCTGCCCCTCCGCGTGGAGAAGAGCCCTCCCGTCCGCCGGCACCCGAGAGAGAGAGGACGACGCGGGAGTCCCCGAGCAGCCCGGTGAGTGCTTAAGAGGGCTGGGGACTCCACGCATGTGCTGGGGGTGCGGGGGCAGTGATCGAGCCCCGTGAGGCTCCAAAAGTTACCGCCAGCATTTCTCGAGCCCCGTGAGGCTCTAGGGGGGCCTTGTGAGTGAAGAGTCCCCCGTGTGGGACTCCAACGTTCCGGGGCATGCTTCTGTAGAGCGCGAGGCGCTCCAACGTGAATACAGCTGAGTGTTCAGAGCGCTCAGAGCGCTCCAACGCGGGGAGTGTATTTCCTCGAGCCCAGTGAGGCTCCAACGTTGTGCTGAGCCACGAAGGCTCTAGGGGGCATTGTTATTGTGATAGAGCCCAGAGAGGCTCCAAGAGCGACAGATTGGTGTTCCAAGGGCACAGCGGTGCCCACGCTCAGGTCTCCAGCTGCCCAGCACTTAGTGGGCAGCTGCCACGTTTAGGTGGGGGGACCTTTCTTGTTTTGGTCTGCGCAGCTGGCGCAGCCTGACTTTCAGAAGACAGAGTGTCCTAGCCTGGACAAGGCCAGTTGGCCAGGGACTGCCACAGGTGGTGGCTCATAGGAGTTCTTGCGCAAATGTTGCTTCTACACCTCTGAATGTTCCCCTGCATCATGTGTTTCCTTTTGCTCTACACCTCTGAATGTTTTCATGCATCATGTGTTTATGTGTTTCGACCCCTACAGGTATTGTGATACTTAGGTGGTTGTTTGCTTTCTCCTAGTACAGGTGGTGCTAGTGAGGTCCTGATTCCCTGCGCAATATTTCTCCTAAGGTGGTTAGGGTTGCGTAGGCGGTACTTTCTGATACCAGTAGTTACCGGTTGTGTGCTACATGTTATTTTGTGCTACTGTGATATTATTCCTATGTTCTAAGTGCTAATTTCTACAAAGTGCTAATTCCTGACAGTGGTCCATGTGGCCCTGTCCCCTGTATATATAATCCCTTGTAAATTCTGCCCGTGCCTGTTGGCACATTGTAGAGTGTGTGTTTTTATCTAATGTGTTGTGTATAATACAAAGGCTATTTTTATAGAATACCTTGTGTGGAGTTTCCTTTGTGGTGGGCCTTGGGTGTTGTTGCTGGGTGCGCGCGCAAACGCTTTACACATCGCCTCAGGGATAAGCCTGTCTGCTCGTGCCAAGCTACCAAGGGGGTGAGCAGGGGTTATCTTTGGCGTGTAACTCCCCAGCCCTGACTAGAGTGGTGGTTTCTGCCTGGCTTTGGCGCAAGCCTCAGCCAACCAGAAATCCCATTTCTAACATTGGTGATCAGCGGTGGGATTTGGACTTGCGTTTGCGCTGTACCGCAGCAGCAACTGGCCGCACTACAAAACTCTGCATTTAGATAAATCACATGGTATAGGGATTATTGTTTTAAAGTTTGCTTTTAAATGTCATTTCTTTGGAAATGTGTTTCTTGTGCACTGTGAGTTAGGTGTCCCTAGCTCGGGAGGGTAGATCATCCCCCTTAGTGCATTGTGTTTTCTGGATTCACCAGAGGGTGGGATCCAGTGGTGGCAGCAGATGTGTGTCCAGTGCATGTATTCCCATTCCCAGTTCCAGGGGTAGTGGTACCTGTGTCACGTGGTGGTCAGGTTGAGAAATCAGGGGCGGTAGAAACTGTCTTACCAGTCTTGGGAGGGGTTTGGGGATGAATGTGTAATGCGCTGGATGAATGTGAATGTCCCATTCCCAGTTCCCAGAGTGATAGTACCTGTGTCACGTGGTGGTCAGGTTGAGAAATCAGGGGCGGTAGAAACTGTCTTACTAGTCTGGGGGGTGTGAGTGTGGATGAATGTTGTGTTGCACTGGAAGATTGAGTGTTAAATGGTGTGTGTAAAATTATTTTGAGCTTGTTTTTGGGAGTAACCCTAGAAGAATGGTGCAGGTATCTCCACAAACCCTTGCGGCGGAGATGGTTTAGAGTAGCCCAGCTAGGTACCCTTATTTGTGAGGAGGTTGAGTGGTCTCACGCCTGAACTGGTTGAGGGCGTGACCCTGGGTTGTATTCCCAACCCCAACCTCAGTCTCCAGGACTGGTTGGTTCCATGAGGGAACACCAGGTAGGGAGCCTAGTCTGTCCTGTTGTACTGTTCTTCGAGGTGGTTCTTCCTGTTTGAGGTAAGCTGGGAGTGTCTGTAGTCAGGCCTCCATCAGTTTTGGTGTCGAGCAGTGCCACTCCTAGGTGGAGGGTGCAGAGGTACAGTTGTGAGGGGTGAGAGGGGGAGAGGTCCCCAGTGGGAACCAGTGGGTCAGGGGGCCAGCCGGATGGGCTGAGCCACCAATGAGTGACCATGGTGATGCCACTTCTGTCCTGGGGCATCTTCACGCACTGTCGGAGGGACAGGAGGTCGTGAGCTCTGCGCCAGGTTGCTGGGGCATCTTAACGCACTGTCAGAGGGACAGGAGGTCGTGAGCTCTGCGCCAGGTTGCTGGGGCATCTTCACGCACTGTCAGAGGGACAGGAGGTCGTGAGCTCTGCGCCAGGCAGACTGTCACACGACACGCTAGGTATGTGTCACCCTTAGGAAGTCCTGGTCCGCCAGGCATCTGACCAAAGGGTACGTCCCTCGGTTGGGGAGCCAGTAGCCGGTGTTTCCGGATCTGGACGTAAGGACGACTGTAGTCAGTGTCCTGGCTGGGTTGCCTTCTAGGGGTACCACTCCAGTTGGGAGGGTGCGGAACTCTGGAAGGGGGTGCAGAGGGAGGACGGCCTCGCCTCTGACCCCGGTGCAGCCGGCGAACTTGGATCCCAGGTGGTAGACCAGTTGGTGGAGAGAGGTCCTAAACTGGTGGGAGAGTTGTGTTCTGGTGGGTGCTTCCCTGGGAGGGTGCGGAACCCCAGAAGTAGAGGTAGGGTGGGGCATTCTTGCCCGTGACCTCTGGTCAGCCTGAGGGTGCGGACCCTAGGTTGAAGGATCAGTGGTAGTTGGGAACTACACTGAGAGGGAGAGTGGAGAATGGCTTGTATGCCAGGGGTTACTACCCCCCACTCTGGGTTTGGCAAGGACCAGTGGTATCTGGGTGGCCTAGGGCCTGGTCCTGGCCGTGGACAACTAGGTAGTACCAGTGGGGTAGCCTAGTTGGGCCTGAGTTATTTTCGGTTGTTTTTTTTCAGATGGAACCATGTTGATTGAGAATGGCGTAGAACCGGAGAGTGTCCCTGCAGTGCGGGCCTGCGTCCGTGTTCTATCGCCCCAAGCAGGGAAGACCATCACGGTGGTGATTGGTCTGCCCTGCGTTTTGGCTGGAAGGGGGTTGTGTTGGACTTGGCCCTTCTGGCAGGTTCACCCCTGAACTTTTTTTGCTTGTAATTGGTAACTTGGTGTAGTGATTTTGGGTTTCTGCGCACTTTACCGCTGTGTCCCAGGGTAAAGTGCGTGCGTGTTGTGAGGTTGGCCTGCCCTCCCATAGGAATGCATGGGGGAATGTAGATGTCCCGGTAGTTCCTGATGCGTGGGGTGTGCAGGCCCGTGTTTGGTATGTGCGGACTCGTGTGAGTGAATGCTGCGCGTTGATGTGTGCGGCGTGCATGTACCTGGTGTGGAAGTGCCACTTCTAGAAGTGGGCACTTCAGTGTGCAGTCTGAAATGTGTGGCTTGTCTGATGATTGGCTGGTGAGGTCAGGTGACGGACTAGGGAATTCCCCAGAGTCAGGAGGAGTCACCCAGTGGTGAATGGGGAGGTAGCATGTTGATGGCTGGGGAGGAGTGTACCTGGGTCCTGAATAGGACAGGGCTTCCCCCACACAATGCTGGCGCCGGCCCCTGTGGTGCGTCTAATGACCCTAGCCCTGCCAGTGAATAGAGTGAGGGGCTGAGCACATCAAGGGTGCTCCCCAACCAGCTGCGACTGGTTTTCCCCCTCACCCTGAACCCAGACAAAGGGATTTGGTGTATAAAAAGGGGCTGTGTCCCCTTACAAAATGTTCTTGTTCTTGTTCCAAACTCGAATCTACCAGGGGCATGCTGCTGCTGGGGCCCAGGGGAAGGCTTGCCTCCCTGGGCCCTGCCCAGCCCCTGGATGCCAGATGGACTTACTGGACCTTTTTGACCTGCAGCGCCTGGGAGCGCTTTATGGGCTTTAGAGCGCTGTTTTGCTGGACTTGCTCTCTTTTGTAGCGCCTGGGAGCGCTTGTGGGGCTTTCCAGCGCTGGGAGCGCTGTGCGTGACCTTGTAGCGCTGTGTGCGCTTTGATTTCGTTGGCGGGTGCCCACCCCGCTTATTCGTTGTGTTTGCGAGGGAGCCTACCCCTCTACGAGCAGAGAAATCACCGCCGCGGCCGGGCTTCAGCCGGAAGTCAGGCGGGCTGTGGGCGGGCCTCCGGGACAACCGGAACTTAGAATCGGAGGGCGGGAGCCTACCCCGCCTCCTACCGAAGCGTCGCGGCTGGTGGGAGCCCCGGAGCAGGCAGGAGCCTACCCTGCGCCCCGGGGCACTCTGCCCAAGAACGAAGAGCCCGGTCGGAGAAGTGTTGATCCAGGCGGGAGCCCACCCCGCACTGGACTGAGGAGAGGAGCGCGGCGTCCGGAGTTGGTGCGGAGGGGGCGCGAGGCACATTGTCGGTGCCTGCCCCTCCGCGTGGAGAAGAGCCCTCCCGTCCGCCGGCACCCGAGAGAGAGAGGACGACGCGGGAGTCCCCGAGCAGCCCGGTGAGTGCTTAAGAGGGCTGGGGACTCCACGCATGTGCTGGGGGTGCGGGGGCAGTGATCGAGCCCCGTGAGGCTCCAAAAGTTACCGCCAGCATTTCTCGAGCCCCGTGAGGCTCTAGGGGGGCCTTGTGAGTGAAGAGTCCCCCGTGTGGGACTCCAACGTTCCGGGGCATGCTTCTGTAGAGCGCGAGGCGCTCCAACGTGAATACAGCTGAGTGTTCAGAGCGCTCAGAGCGCTCCAACGCGGGGAGTGTATTTCCTCGAGCCCAGTGAGGCTCCAACGTTGTGCTGAGCCACGAAGGCTCTAGGGGGCATTGTTATTGTGATAGAGCCCAGAGAGGCTCCAAGAGCGACAGATTGGTGTTCCAAGGGCACAGCGGTGCCCACGCTCAGGTCTCCAGCTGCCCAGCACTTAGTGGGCAGCTGCCACGTTTAGGTGGGGGGACCTTTCTTGTTTTGGTCTGCGCAGCTGGCGCAGCCTGACTTTCAGAAGACAGAGTGTCCTAGCCTGGACAAGGCCAGTTGGCCAGGGACTGCCACAGGTGGTGGCTCATAGGAGTTCTTGCGCAAATGTTGCTTCTACACCTCTGAATGTTCCCCTGCATCATGTGTTTCCTTTTGCTCTACACCTCTGAATGTTTTCATGCATCATGTGTTTATGTGTTTCGACCCCTACAGGTATTGTGATACTTAGGTGGTTGTTTGCTTTCTCCTAGTACAGGTGGTGCTAGTGAGGTCCTGATTCCCTGCGCAATATTTCTCCTAAGGTGGTTAGGGTTGCGTAGGCGGTACTTTCTGATACCAGTAGTTACCGGTTGTGTGCTACATGTTATTTTGTGCTACTGTGATATTATTCCTATGTTCTAAGTGCTAATTTCTACAAAGTGCTAATTCCTGACAGTGGTCCATGTGGCCCTGTCCCCTGTATATATAATCCCTTGTAAATTCTGCCCGTGCCTGTTGGCACATTGTAGAGTGTGTGTTTTTATCTAATGTGTTGTGTATAATACAAAGGCTATTTTTATAGAATACCTTGTGTGGAGTTTCCTTTGTGGTGGGCCTTGGGTGTTGTTGCTGGGTGCGCGCGCAAACGCTTTACACATCGCCTCAGGGATAAGCCTGTCTGCTCGTGCCAAGCTACCAAGGGGGTGAGCAGGGGTTATCTTTGGCGTGTAACTCCCCAGCCCTGACTAGAGTGGTGGTTTCTGCCTGGCTTTGGCGCAAGCCTCAGCCAACCAGAAATCCCATTTCTAACAAGTACCATTTGTCTCTTCAAATGGGGAGGACATTTTAGCCAGTGTTGACTATATTAATATTTCTCAACTACGTATTTATCATTGGTCAATTGTAGTTTACATTTACTAAACAGCAAAATGCAGTGAAGATATTCTAAACGTGCTTCATTCTTTATTCTCTTATTATCTCAATTGTCAAATGTCATTGTCAAATGTTTTTGTAGAGCGCGCATATCACCAGAAGGTCTCAGGGCGCTTGCAGCCAAAGACAAAAGGAATGTACAGTGCGCTAAAATGCTCAGATACCTAAATTTAATTAGCAAAGAGCCAAGTTTTCAGTTTTCTGAGGAAAAGTGCATGGTCAATTATAGAAGTTAGCTCCAAAGGAAGTTTATTTCAAAGTAATGGGGCTAGATATGAAAAAGATCGGCCCCCAATACGTACCGTCCGGATACGTGGTTGGGCAAGAAAAAATCTGGAGCTGGACCGCAAAGAGTGTCCAGGGACGTACCATTGAAGTTTTTTTGCCAGATACAATGGACCCGCTCCATGCATTGTCTTATAGGTAAGACTTAGAATTTTAAAACGCCCTCTTTGGCGAATCGAAAGCCAATGCAAGGTTTAAAGAGTAGAAACAGAGGGAGACCGAGAAGGAAGATTGAGAACCAATCTGGCAGCCGTGTTTTGGAGAATCTGAAGCTTGCAAAGTGAATCTTGGTTGAGCCCGATAAACAGGGCATTGCCATAATCCAAACGGCTGATGATGAGACCCTGAACCAGAGGTTTCCTTGCTTCCAAAGGTAGCCACTTAAAGATCGTATGTAGCATACGCATAATCCCAAAACAAGTCCCAAGCACTTGATTTATATGGGTCTCCAAAGACAAAGAGTTATCAATTGTTATGCCCAGGTTGCAAACTGCTTGCTTAGGCTGGGGACAAGAGCCCAGCTCTACCGGCCACCAGTCACTGGTCCAAAGCTGTTCTGCTTTCCCAAATAAGATAACCTCCATCTTACCGCCGTTCAGTTGGAGCTTATTCAGATTCATCCAATCATTAATCCGGATCATACAACTCTTAAAGCGGGC
This sequence comes from Triturus cristatus, assembly GCF_964204655.1. Classification (NCBI taxonomy): domain Eukaryota; kingdom Metazoa; phylum Chordata; class Amphibia; order Caudata; family Salamandridae; genus Triturus; species Triturus cristatus. Next base: position 345,064,933 of record NC_140581.1, read on the forward strand.
TTGCACATCAGCTTGGTCAGAATTACAGGTGACTAACAACTGAGTGTCATCTGCGTAGGATATTGTTTCAAAGCCGTAGGTCCTGATGATGTGAGCTAAAGGTGTTAAGTAAACATTAAATAGCACGGGGCTAAGAATAGAGCCCTGTGGAACCCCGACTGTTACTGGATATGTATTGGAAACAATCTCATCCACAGATACCGTAGTAAAGCGGTCAGCCAGGTAATTCTCAAACCAATTAAAGGCCTTCCCTCTAATACCAATTGTATTATCTTTTACTCATTGAAACCTATTTCTCTGTATCTCACATGTGGTGAAAGTTGTAAGGTGCAGAACACTCTGTCGTAAAAGAAATAATAATAACTGCAATACCATACTTGTCAGATTTCACTGTGCCATAGCTATACTTGCTCAGATGGGCACCAGGCATTCCATCAATTAAGAATCCCTGGAATTTCTTCTGGCTCTTTCTTATTAGCAAAAGATGTTGTTTCGGATCCTCAATAGGTGGGCTATAGCTCCAGGACTCTATTGCAGTGCCCATAATTAAATTGTCTGTCAGGCTACCCGTTTGTGATAAATGTAATAACACACTCATTCATAAGCTCCATACAAATAGTTCAAGAAACAAGTTTATTTAAGAAATCTGCTTGATTACTGGCAATGGCAGTAGATGGCCTTTTGTGAATCTGATTAGCGAGCCTGGCCTGCGCCTGATCACCTCGAGGCTTCTGCGGTATTACTTTGGAACCAGTTCCTGTCTAGTGTCCACTATAAACATTCATGGACCATGAAATAACAACATATAAAATTAATCAAAAATAGAAGGTGTGATTATTAAAACTCACTTTCTATTGTAGGGGTACATCTTACAGCTTCTCGTGTCTTCTTGAGATATTATCTTGATTGTTACAGATGTCTTCATGAAGTTATAAACATGCCTTAGTTAGACTTTTTCCTACATAAATGCATATATGTGGCATTTGGATAGTACGAACGTTGCCAAAAGTCACAAGAGCATCTGAGAGAAGAGGTGCACTATTTAATGTGTCACAATATAGTGTTCTTTAATTATAAGTCTTCAGCTCCTTCCTAAATTGGAGAAGGGTAATGGCAGTCCGAAAGAGTATGTCGATGTTCATCCAGATCCCAGTTCCATAGATGGATACACCCTGTTGCCTGGCTTTGTTTTTAGGTCTAGCATGATAGGACAGCACAGAAGAGCCAAAACCCAATTTATAACATACATAAAGTGGGGTTTGACTCTTCCCAGAGGTGTATTTCTATTGCTATTGGCTGTTTGGTGTATCATTTTGTCTCATAAGGAGTATTTGCACTGCAATACATGAGGAGCTATTTTACAAATCCAAAGTACACTAAATCGTCAGACAGTACATTTGTGATGTCATGCATATTTTGGTTTTAGAAAGCAATCTTTTTTTTCACTGCTGCAGGCTTAGGCCGAGCCTACTAGACAGTGCATGCGCTGCCTGTTGTGAGACATAGAAGGGATTGGAGCACACCCATTCATCACTATTTATTGGCTTATCTGACACTCTTATTTGCCTACTTCTTATTCACGTCTCAGCTTATCAATTTTGTGTTTATCCAACCCATGTAGCATAGTCTCTCTGCATCCTCTTTTGATTAGCTGGCTTCTATGCTTTCACTTCTTGCTTTTGAAGCACTGCTTTTTAGGTCTCGCCTGGCGTTAGCAGCGCGCATGCGCTGTCCTTGCCATGCAAAGGCCTTTTGGAATCAATACGGATTCCCAAGCGTGCACGCGGACAGACAGAAGATGTGCACGTGCGGCATGGGATTACATGTGACATCTCTGCACAACCAGCGCATGGCGCGCTTTCGCTTGTTTTCCTTTTGTATTGCATGTGTTTATTTAGTATCAACTCGACCGAAGGTAAACAAACTCGACTGAAGGTAACAAAGCACTTTACATTACCAATTGTATTTCAGATGGACAGGGACTAGAACTGTGCACTACGAATGGACATTCTCTACATTAATCATGAATGCACCCCGTGCCCCTGCTATTTAGACTTCTACCCAGGAGTTGCTCATTGTTGTGGATTGTCAGAGGGTAAATGTCGAGGAGCCCCGGCGTTATGTAATATTTGCTATCCTCTTGTCTCCGGCTCTCTTGCGGTGTCATTGCCCGATACTGACCTAACAAGCATTGAAAATGCAATAGGCCTTGCTTTTAATTAAGTTAAAGTCATTTGCTTTGCTAATTGCTATACAATACCATTAGCAAAGCAAATGGCTTTAACTTAATCAAAGTCGAGACCTATTGCATTTTTAATGTTTGTTTCTTTTGGGATAAGCTCTCCATGGAAGTACATGTGTTCTCCAGTTGTCTGCCTCATGTACGTCTCTCCCCCTGCACTCTCTGTTACAGTCTGTCCCCCATTTGCTTCGCCCTGCCCTCTCCATGTTACACTCACCTAGGCGCTCTTGCCCCCTTCCTCTTCTTCCCCACCCCTACCCACTGTGTTGCTTCTACCCACTCATACCCTCCACTCTCAAATGCTCCTTCTCCTCCTCCTTCACATTGCTTCCCCTCATCCATACTCCCAGTGTTGCTTCCCCCATCCCAACCCTCTACATTGCTACCCCTACCCTGGCCCTCCATGTTGCTCCTCCCCATCAGCGCTGAAAAAGCCCCACATTTCAGCAACTTTTTTTTATTTTTCTCGAAATCAGTGAATACAAAATTCTTGCCTCATTCTGTAGACAAATGCAAAAACAACAGTTGATGGACAGAATGCAGAACGATGTCATACATTCACCCCAGTACAGAGATCTGAGCCTAAATCCATCGTTTTTTTGCTCACCATGCCATTCCAGTTTGAACCCAGCCATATGCAAATCAGTCTTGACCCTGTGCCTCATGGGAACAGTCCAGCCCGAACTGCCAAGCCAGGTCCTCCCTGGACTGGAAACAAGCATCCTAGGACCGGTTTTGGTGTTTCACCCCTCTTCAGCTAGGATAGCTTGATTCCAGTGGCATGGAGAGCACGGGACCCACGTCTGGGCATACCCGTCCCACTCGGGGTGACAAATACAAAAACAACAGTTGATGGACAGAATGCAGAAGAATGTCATACATTCACCCCAGTACAGAGATCTGGGCCTAAATCCATCGTTTTTTGTGTGTTTTTTTTGGCTCACCATGTCATTCCAGTTTGAGCCCAGCCATATGCAAATCAGTCTTGACACTGTGCCTCATGGGAACAGTCCAGCCCGAACTGCCAAGCCAGGTCCTCCCTGGACTGGAAACAAGCATCCTAGGACCAGTTTCGGGGTTCACCCCTCTTCAGCTAGGATAGCTTGATTCCAGTGGCATGGAGAGCACGGGACTCACGTCTGAGCATACCCGTCCCACTCGGGGTGTCAAATGCAAAAACAACAGTTGATGGACAGAATGCAGGACAATGTCATATATTCACCCCAGTACAGAGATCTGGGCCTAAATCCAACGTTTTGCTCACCATTCCATTCCAGTTTGAACCCAGCCATATGCAAATCAGTCTTGACACTGTGCCTCATGGGAACAGTCCAGCCCGAACTGCCAAGCCAGGTCCTCCCTGGACTGGAAACAAGCATCCTAGGACCAGTTTCGGGGTTTCACCCCTCTTCAGCTAGGATAGCTTGATTCCAGTGGCATTAGGGTGAATGTTTTAATTTGTTCTGCATTCCATCCATTAATTGTGTGTCTTTTGCTTTCTCGCCCTAAGTGCGCCAGGTATGCCCGGACGTGGGTCCTGGGCTCACTGTGCAACTGGAATCAAGCTAACCTGGCTGAAGAGGGGTAAAACCCCGAAACCTGTCCTAGGATGCTTGCTTCCGGTCCAGGGAGGACCCGGCTTGGCAGTCCGGGCTGGATTGTTCCCATGAGGCACAGGGTCAAGACAGATTTACATATGGCCAGGTCTAAACTGGGGTGGCATGGTGAGCAAAAGAATGATGGATTTAACTCAGATCTCTTGACTGGGGGTGAATGTTTTGATTTGTTCTGCATTCCGTCCATCAATTGTGCGTCTTTTGCCTTCTCGCCCTAAGTGACTCATGTATGCCCAGACGTGGGTCCTGGGCTCACTGTGCCACTGAAATCAAGCTATCCTGGCTGAAGAGGGGTGAAACCCCAAAACCGGTCCTAGGACGCTTGTTTCCAGTCCAGGGAGGACCTGGCTTTTCAGTTCGGGCTGGATTTTTTCAATGAGGCACAGGGTCAAGACTGATTTGCATATGGCCAGGTCTAAACTTGGATGGCATGGTGAGCAAAAGAATGATGGATTTAACCCAGATCGCTTGACTGGGGGTGAATGTTTTGATTTGTTCTGCATTCCGTCCATCAATTGTGTGACTTTTGCTCATTCTGTAGACATGCGCAGTTTTTACCTTGTTTTTTTCACCATGCTGCACAGAAGTGGAGATACCATTCAACAAAGTTATAAACTTTCCTAAAGGCTAAACCTGCTGGTTTCCATAATGCTTGTTTAATGTTCTAAAGAAAACCAGTATGGTGCAGCCCGGTATTCTTGAATACCTAGGTAATCGATGAGAATCAAAATACAGTGGTTCGCTTAGAAGAAGTGCTTAGGTAATCCATTAAAAAAAAAAAATAGGCAAAGCAAAAACATGTACTGAATCACCAGTCATTTAATCATTATGACATTTTTTGCCAAACAAAGAGATGGAGGGGGATATGTATAAGGAAGTGGCAGAGCGTGGCGTTAGCCTCCTTGGCTTAATGCTGTACTCCGCCACTTCTTCACAGGCTGTACCATATTCACAAGAAAGAGGTGCAGCCTTGCGTTTCCCCCTGTGATGGAGCTACGTTTAGCAACTTAGCGCCAACACAGGCACCCTTGCACCATAGTGCAAGGATGTCTGCATGCAGGTAAGGATTGTTTATGTGTAGGAAGGTGTCCCTTCCTGCACATAAACAATCCTAGAAATGCCATTCTGTCACTTTCATGTGTGCTGCTTCATGCAGCACACATGAAAGTGACAACATTACTTTTTTATAAAGGTTTGTTCATGTGCAGGAAGGGACACCTTCCTGTACATAATCAAAACATAGCATTTTTCTTTTTCCATTTCTCCTCATTTCGCCAACTTAAGACCAGGATTTATCTGGTCTTAATTTTGGCGCTGCCTCCTATGTACGCCATCCTTGTACATAGGGTGCAGCGTCAAAATGAATGGGTGTTGCGATGGAATGCCCACCACAACACCCACTGCCCACCCCTTTCACGCTAACATAGCTTGAAAGGGTGCCTTATGTACAAGGCAGTGTTAAGCCACATTAAGTGGCTTAACGCTGCCTTGTACATAAGGCGCAGCCCCTATCGCTACCACAGCGTCTGTAAAAGTGACGTTGTGGTGGCGATAGGGTCTTGTACATATGCCCCAAAGAAGTATGTGTTCCATAGAACGGCGCAACAATAGTGCTTAGTGTAAAAGTGGTTCTCTGTGATTGTATACCATACTAAGTTGACTGAGAGACAGTTGAATTCACAGAAAACAGACTCTAAATTGAGTTCAGATTTTTTTTAAACTATACACTTTGCTAATACAGTCAACACATGGATGAGTTAACGTTTCAATCCCCTATAGTGTAATTCATGAAGAGGGCATTTATCAGGACACAATGAGGTCGCAACCTACAACATGCATTTGCAATGCAATTGGTCTTGCATTACTGAACGTTTGAACTATTAGCGTTGCTAATAATAAAGCAACGCCCATAGCTCAAACTTTCAGTAATGCGAGACCTACTGCATTGTAAATGCGTGTTTTAAACAGACATTAGAGTGAGACAGCACACAATGATCCAATGGCAATTACTAGTTGAAGACAAATCGTATATAGAACATTAGGGAGTATAAACTGCAATTATTTATATTGATCAAGAAAGCCCACGGCTGCATTCAGCACATGGATGTCAGAATTCAGTCTCTTTAGTGAGAAGTAATAACTTACAACAGCTGTTTTAACAGAATGTTCCTGACTTTAAAAAAAAGGGATGCCTCAGATGTTGGCAGGAAGGCTGCATACTGAATCTAGGCCGTGTGAATGTTACTACATTGTTTAATTTGAAAGACAAAAAGATTAACTATAACCAACTCCTAGCCAATGCTGCAACAACATTCTGCCAGCTAAGCAAGCTGAGGAAAAAGGAATACAACTACTGCAAATTTATAAAAAATAAAGGATACCCGAAAGTGTACCATTTGTACACTAAATAAGGACACAAAACTGAAATGTGGTTGCTTTATGTAACAAGAAACGTTTTACTGCAGTGATGCACAGTAAACACACACAACGTCCAAAAGTTAAAGGCAACTTGAATTGACGCAGTGTTCTGCCTGTATTCTAACAACATTTTAGCATCTGGCTACTGCATGTAAAGATACAAGTGAGGGGGGCACAAAGGTAGCTGCTATAAAAAAAAGTCTTTAGACTCAAAGAAACACCAACCTCAATGATGCGTTATTATAATAATGATCAATACACACAAATACCTTCCAAGTGCCTGTTGCTGCAGAGCCAGGCTCCAGCTCCCTGGGAGGGCCGGGTAGTTCACTCTGTGGGTAGTGCCTGCTGATTACATTTAAGTCTCCCACAGCCAAGGAACAGAGAGGACAAGCCCAAGCATGTGTCCGAATGGGTGATTAGGGATGCCTTGTGGCGCAGTTTAGGCAGGCCCCGCCCTCACATGCCTTGCTTTGTCTCCAGATGTTCCTGCGCAGTGTTGGGGAAGTGAAGGTACTGGGGTATGAAGCTGAGGATGGCATCCAGGACAGGTGTGATGAACTTTGATAGGGCTGACTATGAGACCCCTCCGACTCTGGCAGTTGTTGGTTGGAAGGTACCAGAGGCCAACAGGTGAAGCACAGCCAGCAGCTTTGTATACGGAGGATGTTGGTTCTCCTCTGTGTTGGGACCGTCAGCCTGTGGGCGATGTGGGTCATGATGCGGAGGATGGTTGCCCTTTTGAGCCTGTAGTGGGCATTTACTTCCTCAGGTCTGTGAGAGTGGTGCGTTTTCGGTAGGTCTCACTCTGCGCTGCCTCTGTGGTGGTCCGGTGGGGGGTAGGGTCTGGGTCCTGGGGGTGGTGGCGGTGGGTGCTGTGGCCCTGTTGGTGCTCCGAGCTGCATGATGAGTAGCTCCATGGCGTTGTTTGTTCTTCGGGTGTGGCTGTGTGCGGGGCTCCGTTGCCTACTGCAGGTAGTCATTCGTCTTTACACCTGCTTGAGGCAGGTGTTAAATACCTGCGGCTACCGTGGCTTATCGCCTGTTTTTGGTTCGCTTAGCAGATCTGGCAGTTCGTTGTCAAAGTGGTGTTGTGGTTTTTTCATGTGTTTTTGCACCTACTCTGCATCTCATTAGGGTTAGTTGGTGGTGTCCGCCGTGGTGATACATTTTGGGGCAGTTATCGCTGGAATACTTGCAATGCTTGCAGTTTGCACCAGCTTGTGAATGGGGTGTTAGGTCTATCTCCACTTTTGATGCGTTAAGGTCGAGATAAATCGGAGATAGGTCCTTGTGAATATACCCCGGTATCTCCACTTGACCACCATGTGCGATTCTGACTGTGCACAACACTTATCTCAACACACATCTCTTTCCTCAATGAGCTAACAATGCCAACAGTAGGCGCTACAAAAAAACACCAGTCCGTTACCCGTACAGGTGATGGGCTATGGTATTGTAATCACTGCCACAGACACAGTAGAAGTTGGAAGAAACGTTTTACCTGCCAGAAGGGGGAGTGGCACCAGCAGCTAATACAGGACCCCAAGCAAGACCCGCAGCTCCTGCACGGGGGTGAGAGGAGAGCTTACCCGTGAGGAAGGTGATCAGGCTCCCGGCATCGCTGCCCAATCTGGTTGCAGCAGAGCAGCTGATAATTTAAAAAAACTGAGAATCCTGGAGGCTCAACATGATACTTCTTGCAGCCATGGCGGCAGCAGCAGCAGGGGCTCCTGCTTGGTGTTGTGGGAAAGCTTTAGCTTCCGGTGTCGCTGCTATAGCCAAGTGAAGCACAAGTAGAAAGGTGCATTCGCCACTATGCGACAACCACTAAATGTAGGTTAGTTGACCAGGTATGCTGGCCAGCATAATACAGTAACGGCCATGCAACTCGGAACCAGGCAGTGTGATAGGCGTGAGGCTTAGACAAAGGAAGGGCAGCACAGGGGCTCACAGTGAAGACGGGGCCCGAATCAGTGCTTTAAATGGGCCGGTACTCACCGGTACTGAGTACCGGCACTTTTTCATTTTCTCCCCTTGAGTACCAGCACTTTTCCTAGAACGCAGAGAGTACCGGTACTCATGGGGCCTGACTTCAACCCAGGCAGCGCTTCCTTTATCCCTTCACTGCTACATCTGCAGCACCTTTAACAAGCACTGCACGGAATTAATCACAGGAGCTCTTGTCACCAGGAACCAGCGTGAGCTGCTTTGGAAGTTTGGAAGTCATCAGAGCAGGGGGGATGTGGGGGGGGGGGGGTGTCTGAAGATTGGTTATCTTATCCTTTGTTCTTTTCACCGTGGGGCTGAGAGGGGGCTGTAAAATCAAATAGGTGGCGGTAGGACGCACAGTTCAGGATTGAATATTCCAGCAGCGTTTCATTTAAAAGTGGGTTTATGGCTGTTGGAGTGATGTTCACTGAGTGTTATCTAACAGAGGTCCATTAAGCGCACCTGAGGACAGGCACCAGCTGGCCTGCCCATCTCAGCCTCGAACCCCTCCTGGGTACAAGCCTCGCTGGCCTGCCCTGGGTATATGATCCACCGGAGGGCCGTTCTTCAGCTCTTATTAAGCAAGTGCTTCACTGGCTACCATTACAACTTGATCTATATTTCCAGAGTCTCTCTTCATTCTAAAACTCTATCATGTTGTGAAATGTGTTCTTTCTGCAAAGTATAATAATGCCTCATACAACTAACAGTAACTCCTTCCAGAATGAGTACACTCACGTAGAGGGACAACGAGGCACGGCTTTCAAACTTACGAATCTTGTTTCTTTATATCGGATAAGTGCCAAGTGTTTGTGTATGTGGTTCAGAAAACAAGTAGTTGCTGGAGGAAGGCACTGAACTCTGGCTGCTGTTTCAGAATGAGTCACAGGAATTAACACAGCTCACTCGGAAGAACACACTTTTCGGATACCCTTAAATTATACTAAATTTTTTTTTAAAACAAATGTTCATAAAATTCTCGATTTCACTGTTGCACAAAAAAAACACACACTCCACAAATAGACACGTACCGTAGACAAACACAGTAGTGACGCACACAACAAAGGAACGGATACATGCACACAAACCATTATGCACAGACACGGATGAGTACATACTGCACAGATGTACATGCACCAAATATTCATGCCAAAGCACGCACACGCAAACACTTGTGAAAACCACAAGCACGGACACACAGCACACACATTCCATCGGTAGACACACACAGACAACATGCACACATACAATTAAACACATACCAAACGCATACAAACTCACAAAAGAAACTATGGAGCTTCTACTGGTCACCTTACAGTATGTTGCTTCACCTTTCTTCACAGCATGACATTTGATGACGTCACATTTCCTTCATGGTTATCTTGATAAATAACTACCACGTATAGTGTGTGCTGTACAAACTGAGCAAAAGACACACAATTGATGGACGGAATGCAGAACAAATCAAAACATTACTGTTTTTAAGATCCTTGTAATATAGCTTAGTGAGTTATGACCCTGCAGCAAGGACCTGCCTGCAAACAAGAAGACACACAATTGATGGACGGAATGCAGAACAAATCAAAACATTCACCCCCAGTCAAGAGTATAAGTTGCGGTATGGGTGGAAAATTCTGGACTTGCGACGCTGCAGTTGTTAGGGCCCAATTTTATATGTGGCACAGTCCTCGTAAATGGCTACACCCAAGAGCCATTGAAAAGTTTAGGTTAAGACACGATGGAGGGTAGTGCCTTCTTAATTGGTCCACGTCAGTGGATAATCAACATCAAAAACATTGCTCGAATGGAAATCATTTGTGTTGTTTTTATTTGTATTTTTATCAAAGGAGCGCAAATTTTAAATTGTGAAGAGAAAAACAAAAGCCGACACGTGTTTCGCCCTAGTGGCCTATTGGCCGTGGGCTTTTTCCAGGCGGTGTAAATTAATCATCAGAGTCTTCCTATGAAAGTAGAAAAATACGTCTCTGCGGTCTTCGGGGAAGTCGACTTGCGAAAAGAGCTGTCACAGGCTCGACCTAAAAATGAAGATGCAAATAATTACTCTATCGAATCCACAAAACTGAGGTCGTAAAGTGCAACCGTATGCAACGGAGGGATTATTACCTCTTAAACATTTGCTTCTTCGCTGGGTCCAAATCTGTCTAAATCTAAAAGCAATACATGTTATGTTGTTATGTAGCAATAACTTAGTTGGGCAAACCTATTAATCCATACATACATATACAAAAGCATATTTTATATTACTAAAAAGGTTTATAATCAAAGAATACTTATTTGTCAGTTTTGGCACTAAGCACTATCACTTCTGTGTTCTATAGGGCACCTACTTGTTTATCCATATCTTTCGATAATATACTCATAACAGTGATTAAATGAGTATTGATTTAGAACATATGTTTGTGCTTTGCTTATTTTTTGAAGTCAATAATTTAAACTCTTTTTCCAAGGGGACCACTGTATTTTGATTCAGTTTAATATTGCAGCCAGTATTCAGTTTTTCCTTTTTGTCTTTGTTGTTCTTTCCCCTTTCAACTTTTTTATTTTCTATATATGTTTAGTTCAAGTTCTTTCACCAATGTATGTAGTTTCTGTTTCTCCATCTTTCTCTTAGCCATTGTTCTTCCTCCTCTGTTATCATGCAGAAATGTTTTGCCAAATCTAATAAGTCTACCTTCAATGAGCTAATACATGTAAACACAGATATGCACACTTAGCTTACCTGTATGTCAGCACATTAAAGCCAGGCCTATTGACTAATTCTTGTCTTTCTTGCGCTGTGCTGCTGGTGTGTTAACAGCCACTTGAGATGATAGGCAGGTGCTGGACATAATGGCTTTGTAGATGATGCAGCTGACCTTGAATTGAAAATATTTAAAGTATAAATACATTTTATTGTTACAAAAATGCCCTTCTAGGGAGCAACTCAATAGCCATGTTTTAGGATTCAAAACATTATGGAGCTCATTTTTAAATATATAAGTATCTGGATGTGTAAGAATTAATCATTCTTGAGTTGAGGCACAAACACCGCAGATAATTAATCTGAGAAATTTAGAATTGTTATGGGGAAATGTATGATTTTGAAATTCATTATACGTGTATGCAAGTTTACCCAAATCTATGAGAAGTCTCTGCACCATGGGAAATCCTCCTGCATTTCGTTGGAAAATATTTGAAATTTTACAAGTTTTTTATTCAAAGGAAAACATTTTCCATGTGAAGAACTCCCATCTCTTAAACACCCCCCCAACACCCACAAAGTGCATTATTTTCCTCAAAAACTGCATCATTATTGTTTAGTGTTGCACATAAACAGGGGATAGGCATCAAAAATATTTATAACTTGCCACACGATTACTACTATGTTGATGTACACCTCACTTGCATTTATTTCCCTGAGCATTGTAGGACACAATTATGTGAGAATTCCCAGGAGAGGGGCTTTGACTCCGCCCAGATGTTGGGGCCAGGAGCACATGTTTTTATGGCAGAGAAGCTGTGTGCTTCCACAGAAACAAAATGCTTATATTGCACACGGCTGCAATCATTTTGTTTATTTATCCAGCTGCCTGAGCTTATACTTTCAGAGGTAGACACATGACATTGTAATGCTATTAAAATGGCTTAGATAACTAAATAATGTTTGTTGTGTGTCTCTGACAGCAGCACAGATCAGATGGGAGGAGGGCAATCATTGGCCTACTTGAATTTTAGGCCTGGCTTGACGGTGCACCTTTCTCCTGACCTTTTAACCAACACCAATATTATTCTACAGTTCTTTGCTTCCACACAAATAAATATCCAAAGCCAGACCTATTGGCATTACCAGTGCTCGTCTGTTCCTTTTTTTTTATCGATTGGCTTCTCTTTGAGTAATGGCTCATGTCTATCTGATAGGTATTCTGAATTTGAATATTTTTCTCCTTGTAATGTTTTTCGTGATGCAAATGTACCATGCCCTGCAGCATTGAAAGAGAGGGTTTGAAAAGGTATGGACACAGTGCCTGTCTTGGATACATTTACAAAAAAATTGTTATGAGATGAAAAAAAGAGATAACTCACTTGCGTGCAGGCCTTGACCTACCTTTTGTACTTTCCTGGATGGTTTGCTGGTGAAGGAAGGGCGTATCAATGAGACAAGGCAAACCGAAAAACCAGACAAATAACAGAGGACTACTTCCAGAAAAACAAAACAAAACAAACACTATATCTCAATAACCAGGCCTTAAATACAAGAACTAAGAAGGGCTTGTTATTTGTATTCCTCTGTGCCAAATCTTGGTTGTGGAATTCGACGTAAGTTCATTATTTCTGGTACAGTGGCTTGTCTGTGCATGAGCTGCCAAGATACTGTACAATTCTCCCATGTGGTTTTTTTGTATCAAGGGAAAGTGTTCCTTAATTAGGATTGTGCTGGGGAGCATAGGCTTTTGGTAATCACGGTATGGGAGCATCTCACCATTCACAATTCTGGAGCAGGCACATGCTGTCTGTTGTACTTTACCCTCTTCTCGAGAGCCTTTATTGACCTTTCAGGTGAGAGTGCTTCAGAAAGTTCATCCAAGTGTGATTAGTTCTTCTTTCCTGTCTAAAATCATTAGGATATCATTCTTTCTAATTTTTAATGCTGAAAAATAAAAGTAACAGGTAGAATCATGGGCTCCTATTTTAAATGGCTAACACAACAAGATGGTGGACGCAGTGCTGAAACTTTGCAACCACTCACCCCCATTGAAGAGATCTGGGTTTAATCCATCGTTCTTTTGCTCACTATGCCACCCCAGTATGATCCCAGCCATATGAAAATCAGTCTTGACCTCGCTCATCATGGGAACAGTCCAGCTTGAACTGCCAAGTAAGGTCCCCCCTGTACCGTAAACAAGCATCCTTTCTATAGATGACCTCAAGTCAATAGATTTTGGATGGGTCAAAAAAAGTATAAATGTGAGGCTATAAAACTGACATACTTGTTCTGTGTGTACCTGTTAGAAATGGGGTTTCTGGTTGGCTAGGGTGTTCACCTTGACCAGGCAGAACCCACCACTCTAGTCAGGGCAAGGGAGTTACATGCGGAAGATAACCCCTGCTCACCCCCTTTGTAACTTGGCAGAGCAGTCAGGCTTATCCCAGAGGCAACGTGTAAAGCGTTTGCACAACACACTCACACAGCAGTGACACACTAGGCACACCACGAAAGAAACTGCACACAAGGTTATATAAAAATAGCCTTCGTATTGTGCATAAAAACACATTAGAACACTATCACATATATACACTTTGCAACCAGGCACTTGTCATGACTTTACAGGGATTACATAAATCATTAGGCCAATCAGGCCACTGTCATAAACATTTATCGTCGCCAGTAAATACTGGCAGGATTGCACTTAGCACAAAGCATGAGGCATGAACATCATAACCGTACTCAGCATAGCACATTACGCATATATATCCTCAGCAGGGCACCAAAGTGAATACTCATCATACATATACATAAACACCTCCTGCCCCTCTTAGGCATAAGCACTTCATTTTTGCAATGCACAGGGTGCCAACCTTGGCAACCAGCCCAACCTATAGGCAAACATCAGGCATTGGGCAGAACCCTTATCACTGACCCTGATCCGTGATGTGCAAGGGAAAGTGGGTGACTCAATCCGGTAGTCCCCCAAAGTACCTGGTGCCGGTAATCCCCCGTGGGAGTAGTGGTGATCCCTTTGACCCCTCACCAACACGAGGCCTCAAATTAACCCCTAACATCCGGTAAGAGGGCAGCTGTCTGCGATCATGTGGCCGAGCTGCAACAAGGTCAAAAAGAAAATGCGTAGCCCGTCACCACTGCAAACAAGGGGGTGCAACTCACCCCATCTCCTTCAATGGAGAATGCCCCCGATGTGGAAGAACAGAATGCAGTTGCCCGCGACCATGCAACGCAGCTGTGACAATGTGGGAAATGCAAACAGGGCTCCTCGGTCTCTTGCTGGCGGGAAGACCCTCCCTTGACTGCACAGGGAGCCCATGAGGCTCCGGCTTGATCTCCTCGTCTGGCGCCGCCCACAGCCAGGCTTCCCCTGCCTGACTTCCGATCTCTGGCGAGGGCTAGGCCCCACCCCCCTACTGACATCAGTATTGCGAGGCAATGCGGGAACCCCGGCCCAGGGATTCCTCCTCAACTGAGGCCACTGCTCCCCAGCTAAAGTATGGAAGGCTCCCGCAATGTTGTCATCACGGTGCAGGAGCCACGGGTGGGGGCCCGGCCCGAGGCAGTCGCTCCTAAGATAGGTTGTCAGCGCTTCCCTCTCCAGCGTGGTCCTGACGCCAGACGGCTGCTCCTCCCGCTGAATGGGAAAGATAAAACACATCGCCAGAAAGGGTAACTAGTGCTCAACACATGCTTCACCAGGGCAATAATAGAAATATAATGCGCTCAGTCTGTCTCCCCCTGGAAGACACAAACAGGGAGCAGGCAACGCTCTTTTTCCAGGAATCCACAAGGCCAGAGCTGGGCAGAGGCAGGCCAGCACGCAGGGACTCCCCGCAGAGGGCAGCCCCTACAACCACCTAGAAGGCTGCAGCTGAGTCCCACAGCAGTTCCTCCTGGCAGAGTGCTCTTCAAATGCAGTTCCCAGTAACCTCAACCAAACTTGGGGTCATAGCCACAATATTTATGGTGCACAAAGGCTTTGTTCTGCCCTGGTACAGGTCCCTAGACCCAGTTGGAACCAGTTCTGGGGGCACTTAAAAAGTATCATTTACAGTGCACAACATGCCCCATTGTAAGTGTAAGCCCTGGCCTCAGGCACACCACAGGGGGGCGGAGCCTCCATTGTGGAAGGCAGGCACAGCCCTATTCAGGTACAGGTACTACTCCTCCCACCACTCCAAACGCAGACCAGGCCTAGTCAGTCTAGCGCTGACTCATCTAGACTCTCTGAAGCTACTGCACATCCCCAGCCCCTGTCACTCCAAAGCCAGGCAGTCAATACACATCCTAGCAGAGGACCAAAGATGCATAGCACACAGAAATGCCTGCTTCTTAAAGTGGCATTTCTAAAATATTAATAATAAATCCGCAAACACGAATATGCAGCATTTATCACCACTATTCCAAACATACCAAATTTGATCACGCTATCCCTCTCATGTCAGGAATTTCCACTGAAGCACATATCAGGGAATTCCCAATGCACTCCTATGAAATGGCAGCCTCACAGCAGTGAGAAACCAAATAGGCTGTTTGTCACTACCTGGACATGCCACACAGTTAAGGCACATGTCCTACCTTTTACCTACACTGCACCCTGCCTATTGGGCTAGCTAGGGCATACCTTAGGGGTTACTGATATGTAGTAAAAGGGGAGTCACAGACGTGGCAACAACTTTATGTGCCACGTCACAGCAGCGGTAAACTGTGCGCACAGGCCCTGCAGTGGCAGAGGCCTGAGATAGGTCTGAAAGGCCACTTTGGTGGGTGGCGCAAGCAGCGCTGCAAGCCCACCAGTAGCATTTAATTCACTGGCCCTGGGTATATGGGACACCACTGTACAGGGGGCTGACAGATAAAATAAATATGCCAAACAGGAGTAGACCAATCGTACCAAGTTTACCATAGAGAGAGAGAGAGCACATGCACTTTAGCACTGAACAGTAGTGATAAAGTGCCCAGAGTTATAAAATTTCCACCGACAGGTCAGAAGAAATACAGGAGGAAGACAAACCATTCTGGGATGACCCTGCAAAAAGAGCAAAGTCCAACAGTACCCTATCTACTCAAATTAACTTGAAATATCCCACCCACCTTCATTGGAAACAGTGACTACCAAAGCTAAAGTACAGAACGTAAGCTACAGTCCTAAAAAACTGTCATCACATTATGGTCATAGTATATGTCACATTGCTCCTAAACTAAGGCAATATCTTGCATGTCAGCCTGCTGCCTGCAAGTCAAAAAATAGTCTCATATGGGTTAGGTCTCATTTTAGGATTATGGAAGCATTTCTCCAACACCTTTTAATGGAGAGGCAAAGGCATGATGTTAGATCTGTCAACCTTCGGGTGGTACTACCTCAAACTTTTTGCCTTCCTCCTCCATTTTTGCTGATCTTGTTGTTGCTGTCTTTAGGACTCTGCACTCTTTACGACTGCTGACCAGTGTGCACTCCTCAAAACATGGTAACCTTGGTTTATCCTCAATTGACAAATTTCATTTTCTTATAAATCCCTAGTAAATTGGTACTATATGTTCTCAGGGCCTGTAAATGAATTGCTACATGTGGGTCTGCTGCACTTATTGTATTAAGTAGCCCTTTAAACATGTCTCAGGCCGGCCATTTGCAGTCTGTGTGTGTGTAGTTTCTAACTGCCATCTTGACTTGGCAAAATAAACCTTTTGCCGACCCAAACCTTCCTTTTTAACAGTAGTGGTGCCTCCATAAGAGCAGAGGAACATCCCCCCTCCGCTGTGACAGCAGTGAGATAAAATGGTAATAAACCAAATTTATTACCATTTCATTTTTCATGCTGGCAGCAGCTGAGTCTGAGGACGGGGTCAGCAGCAGGGAAGGAATAGTGTGCACTTCATTTTAAAGTACGCATGTCACTTTGGCTGGCTGTTTTGCGATGGCCAGCCTGGCATGCACACTTTATACACTCCAATCCGAGCTATTTTAGACAGCCGGTGTCTGAAGGAGCATCGAACCAGTGCACTCCAGCCAGTGCTGGTGCTTTTTTCATGATGCCTGAGCAGCTTGTGAGCATCATCTGGATTTGTAGAGGGGAACTGGCCGAGGCTCTGGGAGCCTGCAGCATGTGCTGGAGGAGCCACAGACAGCGGAGGTGAAGAGGAGTAGTGGGTAAGTAAATCTTAATTTGTTTATTTTCATTTGATTCAACTCACTGACAGGCACTGTGAGAAACTCGCAGTGCTTTCAGTCTCAACTCCAGAGCTCTCAATCGTGGCCCATTATTAACACTGTTCAAAGTGTACTACAATTGAGAGATTTGGTATTGAGCCTAACGGCCCTTCTCTTTTGTTTTTTACCAGTGCCTGCCAGCTGATTAAATATTCGCCCCCACCAGTTTTGTTTGCTGCTGGCCTCCACTGCTTTTTAATACATATAAGTCAACCATAGGGTAGGCCCTGGACAGCCCAAAGACATGTCACGGTAGCGAAAAACTCTAACACTATTTTTTATCTACTGCAAGGACGACCTCTTCCTTGGGATAACATTGGCGGTATCATACAACATTTAGTGAGATGTAATATCTAAATGGGGGCAGGTAACCAGTTCATGTCTAGTCTCTTCAGAATTGTAATAAAAAATCCTAACTTATGGTGCAGTTAGATTTTAAATTGCAATTTTGAAAATGCCACTTTTAGAAAGTTAATGACACATAGATGATGGACGGAATGCAGAGCAAATCAGATATTCACCCCTAGTCCAGAGATCTGGGTTGAATCCATCGCTCTTTTGCTCACCAGGCCACCCCAGTTTAGACCCGGTCATATACAAATGAGCCTTGACCCTCTGCCTCATGGGAACAGTCCAGCCCGTACAGCCAAGTCAGGTCCTCCCTGGACTAGAATCAAGCATCCTAGGACCGGTTTCGGGGCATCACCCCTCACCAGCCAGGCTAGCGTGAATCCAGTGGTACGGTAAGCCTGGAACCCATGTCTGGGCATATCCGGCACACTTAGGGCGAGAAAGCAAATGACACACAGATGGACGGAATGCAGAGCAAATCAGGCATTAACCCCCAGTCAAGAGATCTGGGTTAAATCGATTGCTCTTTTGTTCAGAATGCCACCCCAGTTTAGACCCAGCCATATACAAGTCAGTCTTGACCCTATGCTTTATGTGAACAGTTCAGCACCAACAGCCAAGTCAGGTCCTCCCTGCACCAGAAACAAGCATTCTGGGACCAGTTTCGAGGAATCACCCTTCATCAGCCAGGCTAGCGGAAATCCAGTGGCATGGTGAGCCCGGGACCCACGTTTGGGCATACCCAGCGCACTTAGGACGAGAAAGCAAATGACACACAGATCTTACAGCGGCCTTCGATACCGTAAATCACTCCGTCCTATTAACAAGACTTACTTCCCTAGGCTTCACCGGTCCTGCCCTGGCCCTTATCACCTCCTTTCTTACTACCCGCACTAACCAAGTGCTTTGGAACGGACTACAATCTGTTGAATTCTCCCTTCCAGGTGGGGTCCCACAAGGCTCGGCTCTGTCACCAACACTTTTCAATCTATGCGTCACCCCCCTGGCTGCCCTGATTAGATCCCATGGCCTACAACTGGTGTCTTACGCCGACGACACACAAATTATTGTGTCCATCTCACAAGCTATCGATGCCACGGCGGAGTGTTTTAGGAGCTGCCTCACTCAGATTAAGAACTGGATGAGTAGTAACTTTCTCAGACTGAACACAGATAAAACTGAAGTCATCGAGTTCGGTCATAAACCTTCCATCTGGAATGAACTATGGTGGCCCCCTGAAGCAGGAGCCTGCCCTCTCCCCGTAGACAAGGTCAGAAACCTTGGCTTCTTGTTAGACAAAGAACTCTCTTGCAAAGCCCAGGTGAATCAGGTAACTTCCGCCTGTTTCCATAACATCAAGATACTTAGGAAAATCCTACCCTACATCCCGGACATGTTAAGGAAGACGGTGATGGGAGCCCTTGTAATGTCCCGAATAGACTATTGTAACTCCCTCTATTTAGGAGCAGGAGAAAAACAACTGTCTAAACTACAGGCAATTCAGAATGCGGCTGCCAGAGCCTTATTGAACCTCCCCAGACACCACCCTACGTCGAAAGCCATCCGGGAGCTGCACTGGCTCCCGGTCAGATGCCGCATTCAGTTCAAAGCTCTTTGCCTGGTAAATAGATCGGTACATGGCAAGGGACCTGACGACCTCAACAATCTACTACCATGATATGTTCCCTCACGCACACTGAGGTCAGCCTCCCACGACCTAGTGTGCCAACCCATAATAAACAGAGCCCGTTGGGGGGGGAAAGTCCTTTTCCTACCAGGCAGCTAAAATTTGGAACCTGCTACCCCCAGCACTTCGTGCACAAAAATGTAAAACCAGCTTCAGGAAAGACCTAAAGACCTGGCTTTTTACCTAGATCGATCTGCCTCCCGCCTTCCCCTACGTTCTATATCTTCAGCGCCAAGACGCCGCGGCATTCGTGCGCTCTACAAATATTTCAGTCAGTCAGTCAGTCAGTCAGATGATGGACGGAATGCAGAGCAAATAAAATGTTCACCCCAAATCAAGAGATCTGGGTTCATTCCATCTTTCTTTTGCTTACCATGCCACCCCAGCTCAGACCCAGCCATATGCAAATCAGTCTTGACCCTGTGCCTCATGGGAACAGCCCAACCCGAACAGTCAAGCCAGGTCCTCCCTGAACCGGAAACAAGCATCCTGGGACAGTTTTGGGGGTATCACCCTTCATCAGCCGGCTAGTGTGAATCCAGCGGCACGGGGAGCCCTGGACCCACATCTGGGCATACCCGGCGCACTTAGGGTGAGAAAGCATATGACACAAAGATGATGGATGCAATGCAGAGCAAATCAGACATTCACCCCCAGTCAAGAGATCTGGGTTAAATCCATCGTACTTTTGCTCACCATGCCACCCCAGTTTAGACCCAGCCATATGCAAACCAGTTTTGAGTCTGGGCCTCATGGGAACAGTCCAGCCCGAACAGCCAATCCAGGTCCTCCCTGGACTGGAAACAAGCATCCTGGGACCGGTTTTGGGGTATCATCTCTCATCAGCCAGGCTAGCGTGAATCCAGTTGACATTTTCCTGCCTTTGCCATTTAGTGCCTGTAGCCTGTCTTTGGGTCATATGACTGGGTGTAGCTAACAGCTAACAGTTTGGCTTTGTGTATTCCTCCTAGATAACCACATACAATAGAGAGCTTGTATAGGCTGTGTTCTGCCACCACACAAGGGGCTGCATACCCCCTGTAGTTAGTTTGGAGCCAGGTTGGGGAAGGCAGGCTGTCTAGGGACTTCAAAGAGAAACCACTAGAAGCTTCCCCCCCACTTCAAAGGCGCAACAAAGTATAAATACTGGATCTCAGACACCCACTCTTCAGGCCTGTGAATACTTTGCCAGGAAGAAGGACTGCTGTGCTACTGAAAGTACTGTCACTCTGCTGGACTGCTGCTCTGAAGGACTACTGCCCCGCTGTGCTGACCTGCTGCCTGCTGTCCTCCTACCTGACTGAGAAGAACTGAACCTGCATCTGTTGAACCCAGGATCCCAAAGTGACTCCATCGCAATTTTGCTCGGCTCCTGACTAGAGACTAAGGGAAAGAAGGCTCCAACAACCTTAATCCCAGCTCCTAGACTCTGCCATCTTTGAGTCTACCCTGCCAAGTGGTGCCACCTCAGTTCTGGACTCTTAGAAGTGGGCCTAAGGTGATCTGCCAGTCTATGTGGCTTCAGTGCAACCAACACATCTTCTATGCTGCGCGGCGCAGCTGCGAGTAGTACAGACACAGCGCTGCTGCTGCATGGATCTCTTCCATCACAAAGACCCACATCCCATTGCAGCCCATCCCCTTTATGGACCTGTTGCTGTGCAATCCATCCTCGGCACAGGCCTTCATATGCCTCTTTGACGGCAGCCTCAACGACAGACTCCGCATCACAGCCTTGCAGCTCCTCAGAACTGATGCATCACACCTGACTGAGTAATGCATTGTCGATGCCATACTTTGCATCGCAAGTTCTCATCAATGGGATCCTTGACAATAATGCAGGACCTTGCACCGCAGCCTCGTCGCATCTCGGTACCGACATATCACTGCGGCTGCACGACGCATCTTCAATGCGGACCAACCCAATGCTCCCCAAACCAGGATTTAAGGTACTTTGTTCAGCGGGCTTAACTGGATCCATGTAACTGGCCCACGTCCATTGCGTTTCGCCTGAACTTGTGACTAGGTCCCAGTATGGCGCGACCAGATATCCACAGTTTGTGCTTTTTGTTTTTTGGTGCTATTTTGACAAAAAAATGTAAAGTTACATATCTTCAGTTTTACTGATTGGATTGTTGTCATTTGTGTCTTGTTTTATTTATCAAAAATTACTCTATTGTTCTAAACTGGTGTGGGATCCTTTTATGGTATTTTTACAGAGTTACTGTTTGAAGTGTTGCACAGATACTTTACACATTGCCTGAGTTAAGCCTGACTGCTCTGTGCCAAGCTGCCCTAGGACTGAGCATAGGTTAATTTGCTTGTGCCTTCACCCTGAGAAGAATTGTGGTTGCTGCTTGAGAAGGGTTTCACCCTCCACAACCAGTAACCCAATTTATTTTAAGGGCCCATGACTAATTCGCATTTTGACAGCGGCAATGGGGTGACAAAGGTCATCAGTGACCCCCCCCTTCATCTCAAGCTTCTCTAATTCCACTTTGATTTCCATTCATCCTTTGTCTTCATTCATTGACCACCATTTTGTTAGGTCTGGCTTTAGCCAAGATCTTTTTAAACTAAAATGATAAATATACTTTACATGGGGGGCTAGCCAGACCTCTTCGTTCTCCTGTCTGTTGTTATGTCATTCACACTTTTCTTCCACCCACTATAACATGCGGCAATAGGACAGCTCATTTCAGCCTGTGGATAGGTTGACTGTGAGTGAGGGCATTCTGCTGTCTCACAAGGCGCACAACGTCACTCAAAAAAGGTCCCTTCATTGTCAGCCACTGCTGTGGCAATGCGTGCTTTTAGACACCAAATAAATATTTTTACTTTTCGCCATTATTTTGGCATGGGCCAGCAACTCCCCCAACAAAGACATTTTTCAAAAATCACGACAAAACAAAACAAGCATTGACAAAGCCAAAAGGCTGACAGCCAGCGCTAGAGCTATTGGCTTTCCTCGAGCTGTTTATGCATGGGTCCTAATCTGTATTGAAACATTTTGTTGAACTAGCCATGTAATGCCTTACAGGTCACCTATCACCTTTTTATGTAGAGTAAACATGTTTTAGAATGTTCAAGCTTACTTAAAAAAAGGAGACACTAACAATACTGTAACACTTTTCCTCGTATGCTCTGCATTTTTGATGCAATCTGATCTCTTGAAGTCAATTATTTTCCTAACTCTACCACATAGTCCACATAAACAATTTTGCAAGCGTACTAGCGCTTGATAGGTCGAATGCTGTGGAGAAAATGACAAACAAAATGTTAATTATGTATTTATTTTAATTCTTCTTGTTTTCTTTGCTCTTATAAATGTCTTGAGGCTCACCATGGCCAAACAAAACCCAAAAAACCCTTGTAGGGATCCTCAGAGAAAGCACATGAGCAGGCGATAGATGCTTCTCTGTCCGTGGCCCCAACATCTGGATTCTCCTCGCACTGGGCATCTGCAGGGCCCTTGTCATTATACCACACGCCCACATATGCTGGCTCTCACTGGGGTTTCAGTTTCACGTGTGGCCTTCCAATCCACTGTGATATGGCAGACATTTGAAAGTGTCATGCTGCACCGCACGGGAAATGGGATCACTAATATACGGACGATAAGGTAAATGTATTGTTGACTTATTTACTGTGGTTTGTTAACATTAACTGATAATACCTCTGAGAAAATAGCCACCAGGTGATCTTAAGCAAATATGGCTGTAACATATTGCAAGAGTGCCTGGTAGCAAATAACTTATACAGTGTGTGCTTCAGAGACAAACATGAATACAGAGATCTAGGTACAATGTCTGGGTGTTATAAAGGATTAGCCGGTAATAGAATCGTAAAAAACACTTTCAAGCTGCAGCTACTTTCCGAATGGTCTAAATCTTGGATGGCAGATTTATGTAAATGCTTTTTTATTGTGATTTGGTTGAACACCAGCAGATCGCCTGGCTGTTTCCTTGTTATGCAGTCATTGAGAGCAAATGGTGGTTCTCTATAACTATGTCTGCTATTCAAAGGCACCCTCTTCATTTGCGTTTTGTCTAGTTGATAAAGAAATCCTGGGGCACATTTACTATCATTTCAATGCAGCGCAGCAAGGGAACTTGCTGCTCTGCATTGATTGAAAGAGAGAGAGTAGAATGCTCCATATTCACAAAAATATACAGCATTTCTGCTCTCTCTTAACGTGGGCGCACGGTGTGCAATCAGCGCCAACACAGGAACCTGTTATGTTAGCATTTTATAGAGCACATGGTTACTCCAATTCGGAGTGAATTCTGAAACACCGAGAGGGTGACCAAGACTACCCCCGTCGGTTGAAGTGTCTCCTAAAAAGCCAAGGGGCATATCATCAAGCCCCGGAGATAAAATTATCACCGCTTTAGCGTCCATTTTCGGACGGAAAGCGGCGATAATTTTATCGCCTAATCAGCAAGGTCATGCTATGGCGTGAATCCTTGCATTATCGCCCTTTCCCCCAACCCCCATCTTTGCATCTCTAATGAGATGCAAAGTGGGCGTTCCTTCCCTGACATA
This sequence comes from Triturus cristatus, assembly GCF_964204655.1. Taxonomy (NCBI): domain Eukaryota; kingdom Metazoa; phylum Chordata; class Amphibia; order Caudata; family Salamandridae; genus Triturus; species Triturus cristatus. The sequence goes on from NC_140581.1 coordinate 345,088,717, forward strand.
ACTGGAAAAATGTCGCTAAGCGACATTTCTCCAATTATCAATGGGCCCGCTAACCTGCAGAGCGACAAGCAAAGTAGCGATAACCTCTGTTATCGCTACTTACCTTACGCCTGCTTCAAAACTGACTTAGCCATGATACCCTATGTAAGGTGGATATCATGGCTAAGTATGCCTTGCCCTATCAGCAAGCTTTCGCCAAACCGTGTGCGATTATCGCTGTATTTCCAGCTATAATCACACAATTGGCAGCTTGCGCTCTGAATTTTATCGCTTTGGAGATAAGCGTTTCTGATAGCACGCTAACTCCGCGATAAAATTCAGAGTTGGCCGGCGATAAATATCCTCGCGCTAAGAGCGCTGAGCGATAATTATCGCATGGCCTTGATGATATGCCCCCAAGTTTTTAGGTGTTTTCGAAAGTATAATTCTGAAGGCTCTAGTCTGAGATGTAAAGGAAGTAGGTACTGTTGGGCTGCCAGGAACCTAAAAGATCTACCACCAAGGCGCTTTCTATTGAATTTGGGAACGCTGGCCAGTCCTCTTCCAGCTGATCTTAAGCAGCGCTTTGGGTGGTAATGTAGAATCAGGGGAAGAAGATAACTCAGACCTTTACCCTGCAGTATTTTGTGAACATATCACATGGCTTTAAAAGATGTCCTCTCCCCAATGGCGAGCCAGTGAAGTGTGTCCAAAGCCCGCCCTGTGGGGGCATGTTTGGGAATTTTCAGCAGCATATGCTCTGCCGTCTTTTGCACTCTCTGAAGTATTTGGATGCTTCTCTTCCCCAGATAAAGGATGTTGCAATAGTCCAGTCTTGATACCACAAGGGCCTGGACTGCTGTTCTTTTCGTGTAATACGGAATGAGCCCTAAGATCTTCCTAGTCAATTTCAGCACCACCAAAACAGGAACCTGTAGTAGTGGAGATTTGGTCCCAAACAGATAGGGACAGATTTACAAGCCCCTTGCGACAACTTTATGCCGCTTTTGCATCACTTCTGTGACGCAGCAGCGTCGTAAGCAATGCGCCATGATGCAACATATTTACAACGTTTCGCATCTAGGGGGATGTGTCACGTTGTAAAGCCCTGCGCTACATTATACCTGCGTCAGGTAAATGTATGCAGGATTGTCGTTCCGTTGCAAGGAAGCCTCGTAAAAGTGAAGCAGTGAAATCTACAAGTCAATTTTACGACGCCACTGCGTCACAACCTTGCACCTGCTTGAAGCAGGTTTAAGGAGTGACGCTGCATGATGGGAACAGGCATTCCTGACCATTGCTGGAGCTGCGTCGTGCTTACGACACGACTCCAGCAATGCGCCGCCTTTCTGCCAAAAGATGCGCCGCTCATCTGTCTATCCTTGCGCCACGGTGCGCTGCATTGTAAATGCGGTGCATCCGAATGTATGACGTTACAATGCATACATTAACAACGCATGCCTTTACAACTCAGATGTAACATCGCATCATCCTTTACGACGCATCATTTTACATTGCATGCCATTACAACGCATTTTTTAAAACTACACGTACAATGCATTCCATTACATCACATCATACCATTACAACGCATACAATTACAACTCATACCATTACATTGCATTTAAGATACGTGTTGGATAGTGTAGGGGTGAAAATTACTATTCTAACTCCAGTGGGTGCAACAGTAGGGTAAGTGTTGGATAGTGTAGGGGTAAAAATTACTATTCTAACTCCAGTGGGTGCAACAGTAGGGTAAGTGTTGGATAGTGTAGGGGTAAAAATTACTATTCTAACTCCACTGGGTGCAACAGTAGGGTAAGTGTTGCATAGTGTAGGGGTACTATGCGTTGTAATGATATGCGTTGTAGTGACATGCAATGTAATGGCTGCGTTGTAGTGACATGCAATGTAATGGGTGCGTTGTAGTGACATGCGTTGTAAAGGCATGGTAAGCCAGAGTTAGAATCAGTTGCGTGTCATCCGCATAAGACACCGTCTTGACACCATGAACTTCCATTAGATCTGCAAGCTGGCATATGTATAAATTAAAAAGGGTCGAGCTCAGAGCTGAGCCCAGAGGCAAGCTCTGTTTCAACAGCCGGGTGATGGAGACAAATGACTGTAGGATCACTTGAAGGTACGACACTTCAGAAAATATGCCAGCCATCTCAGCGCCATGCCTCCCAACCCCTGCATGACATAACCTATCTAATAGCAGACCACGGGGGACAGTGTTGAAGGCAGCACTCAAGTCAAACAACACTAGTGCAGCCATTTTACCATTCTCTGCACTACGGCGGAGAGATTCTGACGCGAGTAGCAGGGCTGATTCTGTGCTAAATGAAGGTCTGAACCCAGAATGCGTTTCATGGAGAAAAGCCTTTTTTCTCCACAAAATTCATAAGTTGTTGGTTGACAGATTTCTCAGCAATTTTTTTCGAAGAAAGGCAAAAGAGAGATTGGTCTGAGATTTTCAGGCAACGGGGGGTCTAAAGTGGTTTCTTTAAAAATGGGTTCACCATAGCATGTTTCTACTCTTGGGGAACAAGCCCAGAGCCAAAAGTTAGATTTAGCACCTCAGTAAGGACTGGAACAATGGCTTCTCTGCCCCGTTCTACTATGGCCGGGGACGCGAGATCTAGAGGAGATCCAGATTTTACTTTCATCATCAAACTGTTAGTTTCAGCATCCGAGACGGTTTTAAATTTAAGAGACTTCCTGGAGTATCTAAGGAGGTCCAGGCAGAGATTGCAGGTTGAAAGTTCCTGGCACTCTCAGGAAAGGAGCTATAGATGTTGTTTATCTTTCCATGAAAAGATTGTGCGATCTGATCACAAAGGCCAGTGGAAGGTGGAATTGACGCAACTGTTTGTTCCAGAGATATTAGGGACTTAATTATCTGAAAGAGTTTCTTCGAATAATTTTTTGATTATTCGATTTTTTGGGCATCAAAGTTTGCGTGGGGTGCCTAAGATCTTTGTGGTAATTTTTCAGGGAGGCAAGATAGGAAGTTTTGTGGCGCTCTTCATAGTTTTTGCGCCGTATGCGTTCCAACCGCTTGCAAGATTTCTTCTTTGCCTGCAGAGCCTCCGAGAACCATGGAGCGGAAGGTTTAACCCACAAAAGGGTAATCTCCTTCTTGGGAGCTAAGGCGTCTAAGGCCTGGTTAATCCACCCCATAAGTTGTCTATTGACGGTGGATGGACATACTTTAAATGTTTGTGTGTTTGTTTAAAACCACTCGGAAGGCATCTGATGTAAGACGGCACCATTTGCGCGTGCTTTGTTTCTGGTATGGTGCCACTAGCTGAGAAAATTCAGAGATCCCAGAAGGGATCAAATAGTGGTCTGACCAGGCCAACGGAATTGGCGCAACTGCTGTTATGGAACTCAAGTTAGTAAATATTGGGTCCAGAATGTGACCATGCACATGTGTGGGTGCTCTAACTAGTTGGGTAAATTGGAACAGACCGAGATTTTCCACCAAGTCTTTGGCTAGAGGGCAGTTCTCGATTTCAATCTGGATATTAAGATCTCTTATTAGTATGAAATTGGCATTGCGTACTGCTTAGTCGGGGATAGTGTCCATTAAGCTTTTGACAAACGTGGCAGGTGGGCCAGGAGGGTGATAAAATAAAAAGCCTGTTAGTGTGAACTGACTGGTCAGGGCTAAACTGAAAAAGGCTGCCTCAGAGTTAGAGATATCTACTTCCCTCAGTCTGCATTGCAAGCAGCATTTAAAAATTATTGCCAAGCCTTCCCCTAAGCAGGGGACGATCAAGCCTTAATAGGGCGCAATTAGGGCGAACTGCATCGAGTACGACGGCGGCTGAGGAAGCTAAAAGCCATGTTTTAGTTAGGAAGAGCGCAGCTGGTTGATATTATGTTATTAAGTCTGCTATCTCAACCTCATGTTTGGGCAGTGAGCGGCAATTCAATAGTAAGCATTGGTTAGCATGTTGACTCGCCTGGGTGGCCTTACCTTGATGGCTCGTTTTTGTGGATTCCCCCACGGAAAACTTGCAGCTACTGCATTCTTTGGGACTGAGTAGTACATTCAAAGAGTGAAGGCAAACTTCCTTCACGGGGCTGTTTAATTCCAACAAGTCGCTCTGTGAGTATGTGATTGGCTTTGAAGTATGAGGCAGGGGTTCTAGCACCTGATGCCATCCAAGCACGGACAGGCACAGATGGGCATGCATTTGGTGCGCGCGTCCGCTGTGCATCCACGCATCTGGCATAACTATATAGCCCACCTCCAAAAGGGCGTGGCTATGTTCCATCTGGACTCGGCAGGCGAACACAAAGTGGGAACTGGAGTCCCAGAGCTCCGCTTCAATCAGTGAAGCTCCCCTCCCAGGTTGAAGTACTGGGAAAAGTAAAACTAAACCAACAACTAAACAGAAAAGTGTGAAAGGTAAACCACAAAAGCAGCTAAAACAACCGGTAGAAGGCCGAACTAAGATGGGCGCCACCGGGACGGGAGCCAGGCACCTCCAAGCGCCTAGAGCGCTACAAGGAAATCAGCAGTAGGGAGCAGGTAAGCAAGGGCTAGGTTACCCAGAGAGCAAGCCTTACCCCTCTAGGCAGTCGGAATCCAGCACGTTAGTGCTGCTGGCATAACTATAGAGCCCGCCTCCAAAAGGGCGTGGCTATTGTCATGTCTTTTAGTATACTCCCATCGATGTATACCCCATTTTTACATAGATTGTCCCATCCACACGACAGTAACGATTCTAAACAGGTGACCTTTTAGCTAGTAGCTTGCGCCTGTCTCCTCGACACCAGGCTCTAAGTATTCTATCATAATCCCTGTACATGACGTACATAAACATGTCCCCAGGCACGGCAGATTTATCCTGTATAAGGGTCACCACTTTTTTCAGCTTTGGTCAACATCCAGCTGTGCATGATCACACTTGTTTAGAAAAGCATCGTTGATTGTTTTCAAAACTTTTATGATTGTTTACAAAACATCCATGGTTGTTTTAAAAACATATCGATTCTTTAAAAACCCTGGAGTGACCACTTTAGTGTAAAAGACCCTCACTCCCCCCGAAAAATTAGAGGAGAATTTCTTTCAAGCTGAGACGGGGGTCCTGCATGCCGAATCTCCGACAAGCAGTGGTCTGACATCCCTTGCGGGTTGTCATCCTCAATGCAGAGACGGAGTCATTCATTCCCAACTAACAAGTGAGGGGGCTGGTCCTTCCCTGGTGGTTTCTTGACTACAGATACACATATCTATACGCATATACACCTACACATCTAGGTTAGGCTTGGTACATTTTAGCAAATTACTTAGGGCGCACATTTTAGGAATATGCAAGTGCTACTGTTTTTATCTGAACTGTTTCTGTTCATCTTATTAGCACTATGGTAGAAAGGTATCTACTATTCACTATATTGGTACTAGCAATCTCTTTCGTATGCTTCTGTCTCCTGATTGTAGCGGGACATATATTTTACACAAGGCTGTCACTGGACGAATACATTCTTACTGAACCGTCCCAATCACCAGCTTGTTTATTTTCTGAGAGAAAGCAACCCCAAATGTCTGCGCAAAAAGTACTGTACTGTTTTCCACGATCCCTGAGGAATCAGGGTTGTCATGTTCAGTGGTTGCCAGAGACCACACACACCACTGTAGAATACAGGGGGGTGGTAGTGGCACTATAGAGCTAGATGGTCTAACGACTGACATATCCTGTGGGGGTGTCCGGAAGCAGTTGGGACACCAAGCCCTCAGTTTAAGTCATGCAAAATGCACAGGTCCTGTGGGATTCCTGGGGACTGCACAAAACTATGTTCCGTTCGGACTGGGTGGGCGAACACAAAGCAGGAACTGGAGTCCCAGCGCTCCGCTTCAATCAGGGAAGCTCCCCTCCCAGGGGATGGGAGCCAGGCACCACCCAGTGACTAGTGCGCCAAAAGGAAATCAGCAGTAGGGAGCAGGTAAGCAAGAGCTCGGCCACCCAGAGAGCGCTACCCCTCTAGGCAGTCGGAATCCTGTGCACCATAGTGCAAGTGTGCCCACGTTACGGGCAGGATTAAGGAGCACCTCCCTGCACAAAAACAATCCAAAGAGTAATTTTCCTCTTTTGATGTGTGATTCCTAATGTTTCACGCATAGGAAAAGGAAATAACGAGGAGAAAAAAATACTTTTCTCCTCGTTACGCCATTCTTTGGGATTTGATGCTATCCTAGGTTTACAAACCCTTGTAAATCTGGAATTGCACCAGATCCATGGGTGGGTGCACAGGAATTCTATTCGGTTGAAATGTATGGTACGGCAGCAAAAGCTGCTGCTTTGTGTTACATTTCTTGACAAAGCCACCCAAGGCGGCGCAAATCGCCGATTGCGTAGCTTTGTAAATCTTACTGAGTGCGTTGTCCACGCAAAGGCTTAGTAAATCTGGGCCCCAGTATCTTTGCTAGTAAATACGTTAAATTGGTTTAAAAAAATGAGTCTGCAAAGTGTGTGATTCAATCAAAGTCAAGATAGACAGCAGAGTGTTCATGAGTCAAATTTGACCCCTCAATTTGTCAGCGCCCCAATATGTGATTTTTTCAATGGTGTTTTACTTCATGGGAAGTTAATCCACACAAAAGATGATGGGGAAAATCTTTGCGAAAAGTCTAGAAACTGGCAATCGCTCGAGGCATTCCTCCCATCACCTTTTGTAGGTTTACATTTTGGGAAGACCAAGCCCCGGTTGGTCTTTCCATCGGGCTGTTCACAGTCTGTGCACTATAATACACATCCACTCAGACGAACATTTAAAAAGAGAAATATTCAGAAGCAGAATAGGGATTTATTAAGGCCAGAGAAGCTCAGATGGAGTCTGAACCCCTAATGATCGGAAAATTCGAATTATTTGGAGTTTGGACAATTGAAGGAGGTCCAATAATACTGCTCGGGATGATGCCGTGTCAAAGTGTAAACAAATGCTTTTAATTAATTTGCCAGTGATGCCATATACGATGCACATACAAGGGGGCAGATTTATGTTTCCTGGCGCATCCCTGCAAATCAGCAGGGATGCGCCAGGAAAGATGCGTCACGCAAGTTCACCCTTGCGCCACCACCGATGCGCCGCATTTACAATGCAGCGCATCATGGCGCAAGGATAAACAGATGCGTGACGCATCTGATGGCATAAGGGCGGCGCATTGCTGGAGTCGTGTCGCAAGCACGACGCAACTCCAGCAATGCTCAGGGGCTGGCCATACCGAACATGCTGCGTCATGCCTTACGCCTGCTTCAAGCAGGCTCATGGTTTTGACGCAGCAGCGTCGGAAAAGTGACTCAGTGAAATCTTGTAGATTTTACTGCACCACTTTTCCGAGGCTTTTTCCAACGGAACGCCCACCCTGCATACATTAAACCTGACGCAGGTTTAATGTAGCGCAGGGCTTTACAACGTGACGCATCTCCCTAGATGCGTCACGTTGTAAATAAGGCGCAACATGGCGCATGGTTTACGCCGCCGCTGAGTCACAGACGTGACGGAACGGCGGCGTAAATGTCTCACAAGGGGCTTGTAAATCTGCCCCAAACTCTTTAAGAGGGTTACCTGGTTGGACCAGAGAAGTAAGGTGTCTTGTTGCCTGCATACTGTACTGACTGCTCATTGTCATCGTTGTTGCTGATTTGGTTTTTGTAACTTTCAATAAGTTCAGATGTGTGTTTAATAAAACTATTTGCTGAGTTTTATTAGCAAGATTTATATTTTCAAGTCCTGCATCTAAGTTTTATGAAAGTAACCTACATACAGACGAGCCTTTTGGCGTGTAATAAAATTGCTCGGGGTTCATTCAATTTTCAGTCAAGCTGCGAGCCTCCGTGTACAGAGTGGAATCCATATGTAAGTCCCTGTGTGGTATCTTGCCTCTGGGGATGGATGCAGGCAGCCTCGAAGATGATAATGAGTCGTGTCCCCTTACAAGCTGCTCTTTCCTCCGATTATGTGCTGGTCTTACTCATCACGCAGCCGCAGCGCTCTTTATCGGCAGTCCCCCGTTTCCTCACTGCCAGTTTTCCTAATCTAGTTATGTTTTTTGCTTCAGTAAAACCTCTCAGACAAAAAAAAAACTATTCTTTGCTTTGTTCAGTGTTCGGTATTTGTCACAATGCAAAAATATCACTCGTGATATATTGGACATTTCTCAGAAAAAAACTTTTACGAACGAGAGATATGCCCTAAATGTAAGCAAACATAACTTGCAATCTATTTATATGTTTCCTGACTGAGACGATAACCGGCCTTTTCTATTATCACTTAGTTTAAAACCAAGACTTGAGGATTTTGGGACTCGACCCAACGAATCCAGTACTCAACCACAGTTTCGAATCAGATTAGCTCCATATATAGAAATCCCAAACTCGTATTTTGGTATTTCCAGCCTCTAACATAACTCTCTTTGGAATGGATCCGCCTCCTATCTACATAGCGGGGCTTGTAAAGCAAATCCCACGAGGATTACCTTCAACAGTTGTGAATTCCTCTGTTCCACTTACAAGAAGAAAATGGCTGACTGCACAGCCTTGTGGGTAAGTGTAGTGCACTTGCCCTCATTTAAGGTCATGAAAGTAAAGAAATGATGATGCCTGTGTTTCAAATAGTGAATATTAGCACAATTCTCGAAATTGTCTCTCCATAGTATCTGTGTGCGAGGGGATGACATCCTCTTTCAAAGAGGCAAATCGTCATTATTTAATGATTCTTTATGTGCAGGAAGGGACACCTCCTTGCACATAAACAATCATTCATAGCATTTGCTCTTTCTATGTGCACTGCATAGCAAAAACGAGGAGAAACAAAAGTATGTCTCCTTGTATCACCATTCTAACGCCTGCTCTTGCATTGGCATTTGTTTTTGGCACAGATTTCCAGGTCCTTGTAAATCTGGGGCCGCGCAAAAAAGCAATGGGAATTTCATTGGAACGCCCAGAGCAACACCCATTGCACGCCCCTTTCACACAGATACCTGCGTGAAAGGGTACCATATTTACAAAATGGCGTTAAGCCACAAAAAGTGGTTTAAAGCCACGTTGTAAATAGGAGCAGGACATTGCACCATAGGAACATCGTTAAAAGTGATGTTCCTGAGGCGCAATACCTTTGTAAATATCCCCCAAAGTCTCCATTCCACTGTTGTTATGTGAGCTGTTTCTGAGCTCCCGCATCACCTGATGTGTGAACACCTACAAGGGTAAATCGGTTTTTCCCCAACAATATCCTTTGTAAATGTATGTGAGAATAAATGTAAAACTACAGAGATATGTGTAGAGTATGGGTTAAGAATGCTTAAAAAACATACAATTAAGGAATAAAGAATGCGTCAATTACTTACTGGTAACTGTTAATACTACTAGGCCAATGTTTCCGCGTCACAATCCTAAAGGTGTGAGGTCATCCTCCCTGTAAGAGAGGATTGTTTTCTCCCAATGTCCCAAAGTCCCATATAGCCAGCTCCCTGCCAAGTAACTTCCTGTCTCGCTAAGGCTCTTACTATCAGCAGAACGGGAGGGACGTAGGGCTGGGATGAGTAGCATCAGACTAGGAGTAATAAATATCACTAATAAGCAAACTGTTCCTCCATGTCTTCCCTTCCTCATACATCCCAGTTGTAATGATGTGAGAATGTAGAAAGCTTTTGGGCTTCATTCACTGAAAGTCATGCGCAATACCACAAAACAACATATCAAATCTGTTTTCATTGCTCAAAATAACTCTTTATTGAGGCATAAACTTAATTCAGATAGAAGACACAAAAGAAGAAAACACCGTCTGAGAATTTGTTTTAGAGTAGACGATTGAAGTGTCTACACAATAATGATTAATAAAAGTATGCCTATCAAATGAAAGTGTGACGGAGGCTTGGTATCAGGTAGCACCTTCTTCCATTAAGAAGTTTGACATGCAAAACCGTATACTGGAGAACTTTAAAATACATATATATATATATATATATATATATATATATATATATTACCTACTGGCGGTCGCCAGTAGGTAGTTATAGTTAGGACCACGTTTCCATAGGAAATCCGCAACATTCTATTTTGAATAACTTTGGCGCCGGTCGACGAATCCTCGCGAATTTTTCAAAATAGGTGGGGCGCTACGCTCCGCTCCTACCCTGAAAGTCTCGGGGGGATTCGTCAAGCGGGGGCTGAGATAAAAGGGGGGTCCCAAAACGCATTTTTCCCATGCATTTTTCCATAGGACCTTTAGACAGGGCTACAGCCCGAACGGCTGAACAGAATTACTAGAAATTTGGCAGAGAGGTAGTCCTCAGGTCAAGGAAGTGCCTTTTGTAGGTTTGGTGTAAATCTGTTCAGTAGATTCTGAGAAAATAGCCTTTAAATCAATATATATATCTGAGCCAGCTTACGGTGCGCTTACGGTACGCTTACCGTACGCGTACGGTGGCGTGCGCGAGCGCGATTCTGATTGGCTCTTAGATCTTAGTAAACATTCGAATCGGCAGAAACCAGGAAGCGGCGGCCGCCATTTTCTCTCTCGCACTGAGAGTGATGTTTAAAATATAAAGCACAAAAACATGTAAAGGGGCTGTTTAGACAGATCCCACACACATAGCAATGTTGAGGGAGTCCCCAAAGATCCCCCAAGGCCAAAAACGGAATTTTTATTTTTGCGCTAATTTCGCCGATTACGCTTACCGTACGCGTACCGTAAAAAATTATAAAAAAAAAAAAATTATCCACACTCTCCCCACCCCGTGTGCAATTGGTGCCCGAAGGGCACCAATTGTGCATGGCTTATTAAAGATGAGTTAAACTAAAATATTTTAAAAAAAAATAATAAAAAAAAAAAATGTATCCACACTCTCTCCACCCCATGTGCAAATGGTGCCCGAAGGGCACCATTTGTGCATGGCTTATAACATATACGAAAAATTAAAATATTACCTTTCAAAACGAAGTGCATCATATGTCCTCCATGTGCGCACGGTGCGCGAAGCGCATCGTGCGTACATGGCCCATCTAGCGTAACGTGGGCACGCGGTGCGCGTAGCGCACCGCGTGCCCACCGTGCGTGCACGGCACTAACTGCATAAAGTGGGCGCGCGGTGCGCGAAGCGCACCGCGTGCTCACTGTGGGCGCACGGTGCGCGAACGGAACGAACTGCGTTAAGTGGGCACGCACGCCACGAATGGCATAAAGTAACTTAGCATTTAAAAAACCGTACAAATTCACTGAAAAAACCATAGGTTTCACACACGTTATAGTTAGGAATTAGCATTTAAAAAACCTTGCAAATTCACTGAAAAAACCATAGGTTTCACACATGTTATAGTTAGCGGAAATTTTACTGATAAAAAACCAATGAAATTCCCCCGTTATAGTTAGTGCAGGCAACTATAACTCACGCGACCGCAATCTTCTGCTGATGACATATGTGTCTTTATGAAAAAAAAATATTTGTAATATATGTATAGCTAAAAATGTATGGAAGAAGACATGGGCAAATAAGTGTCTAAATACAGTATTAGCATCAGCAGAGGATTGCGGTCGCGTGAGTTATAGTTGCCTGCACTAACTATAACGGGGGAATTTCATTGGTTTTTTATCAGTAAAATTTCCGCTAACTATAACATGTGTGAAACCTATGGTTTTTTCAGTGAATTTGCAGGTTTTTTAAATGCTAATTCCTAACTATAACGTGTGTGAAACCTATGGTTTTTTCAGTGAATATATATATATATATATATATATATATATATATATATCAGTGAAAAAACCATAGGTTTCACACATGTTATAGTTAGCTGGACATTTTACTCGTAAAAAACCAATGAAATTGCCCCGTTATAGTTAGTTCAGCTAACTATAACTCGCGCGCCCGCAATGCACTGCTGATGATGTCACATATTACATCACTCATGACATGGTCAGTGACATCACTGATGACATCACTGATGACATCTCAAATGACATCACTGATGACATCACTGATGACATCATCCAGTGAATGTGGGTTTTTCTGAAAATTAAATATGTTTTATATATGTATATCTCAAGGTCGATGGAAGAATAAATGGGTATATAAGTGTCTAAATGGATGATTTGTTTTTGAAAAATTGATTGTTTAACTGACTGATTAAGTGTATCATAGTGAATACATGTTTTAGTGAGTAATGTTTAAATATGTATATATCTGTATCAGTCTCTCACTTTGTGTATAAGTGGCTGCATGGGTTGGTGAGTAGCTACATGGGTGTCTATATAGGTTATTAGTTGGTTTTTTGAGTATCAGTCTGAGTGTCTGCATGGTTCGGTGGGGGGTATTACGTAGTGCATAGGTGCATGAATGAGTGACTCACTGTTTGTATGTGTTGAACAGACCATGTGTGCAGGACTGCATGGGTGGATGAGTGTGTGTATGGGTGTGTTAGTGAGTGAATGACTGTCTCAATAGTGTCTTTATGAGGAACTACATATGTTTAAAACTAGTATATGTGACTATTGGTGTATATATGTGAGTATATGCAAGGGTGAGAGATTGGAAGAGTTCCTGTATGAATAAGTATGTGTTTCTACAAGTGATTGTTTAAAAGACTAAGTATGTGTAAGTTTCCGTAGAAGTAAGTATGGTGGTGTGTGTATAACTGTATATGCAAGTAAATGTATGTTTGATTCTTTATTAGCACGAGTGACTATGTGTGTGAGTAACTCTATGGATGAGTGGCATTGTGTAACAGGATGTATAGGTGTATGAGTACATATGATGAGTGAGTACATGTATGAGTGACTGTATTGGACTGTTGGTGAATGAGTGGATGTGTATGTGGATCTTAGAATTACTGAAGAGGTTGTTGTAACTGCTATTGGTATGTCCATTGTTTTTGAAAATTTTAGTCTCTATTTTTGAATGTGTGTGTCAAAGGTTATATTAGGGTGAGAGGAGGTCTGCCACTCTATCACAAGGATGATGTCATCAGTGATGTCATTTGAGATGTCATCAGTGATGTCATGAGTGATGTCACTGACCATGTCATGAGTGATGTAATATGTGACGTCATCAGCAGTGCATTGCGGGCGCGCGAGTTATAGTTAGCTGAACTAACTATAACGGGGCAATTTCATTGGTTTTTTACGAGTAAAATGTCCAGCTAACTATAACATGTGTGAAACCTATGGTTTTTTCACTGAATTTCTAAGGTTTTTTAAATGCTAATTCCTAACTATAACGTGTGTGAAACCTATGGTTTTTTCACTGAATTTCTAAGGTTTTTTAAATGCTAATTCCTAACTATAACGTGTGTGAAACCCATGGTTTTTTCAGTGAATTTACAAGGTTTTTTAAATGCTAATTTTTTTTTTTTTCTTCTATTTTTTCTAACATATTTTTAATTTAATTATCTTACCTTTTATAAAGACTATGATTAAATTTTTAAAATTCTTTAATATGTTTTTTTAAATATATTTTTTAAAATAAACATGTAAAATTTATTTGCAGTACTTTTTTTAAAAAAAAAATATTTTTTTAGTACGCGTACCGTAAGCTCACGGTAAGCGTACGGTTTACGCAACGTCCGTAATCTATCTACGCTGCTTGCGTATAGTTACGCACTTTGCGTAGCTGCGCGTACTGCGCGTGGGACGCGTGCGCGCTTACGCCACACGCGCACGTTACGCGGAAGTGTCGGGTAGTGACTGTTATGCGCATGCGCGCAAGCGCGTGTCTTTTTTACGCGCATGCGTACTTTTTGCCGTAAGCGTACCGTAAGCGTACCGTAAGCGTACGGTAGGTCATGTGATCATGAAACACAACTTTTGATTGGTTGAAACTACTTTCAGTTCTAGAACTCTCCTACACCACACCCATTCCCCTCATTTCTGCTTGTGATCCCTTGGGAGAAGGAGCTGGTTTGTCTTTGGGATACGATGGCAGAACAGCAGAGCTCTTCTGAGAGTGAGGCTAGCACTAGCAGCACTGTCTTGAGGCAGAGAGCGAGGAAACAAAAGCCCTCTTATGTATGGGATTATTTTACTTTTCCTGAAGGCCAGCAAAAGGTGAATGCACCCTTAGTTACTTGCAGGCTGTGTAAGCGTGTACTTTCTAGAGGTAATCCTGACAGGAAGTATTCCTTTGGGAATCACACCATGAAGAGACACCTCCAGGATGTACACAGAAGGACACATGGTCATCTTTTTGGAGGTAACTCTTCAGAAAGACGAGCCAGTACATCCACAGCAGCTCAGCCTGGACCATCATCTGCAGGGCTGACTCCTTCTTCTGCAGGTCAGGTGAGCCCTTCATCTGTGGGGGGAGAATCTCCTTTTGCTGGCCCTCTGGAAATGAACCCTCGATTTCGGAAGGTTGATATTCATTGCACATTTTGTAAAGATCTAATTTGCCATAGGGAGACCAGTGTTTCCCTAGTGAACAACAAAATAGATCAGCACATTTGTCGCTTTGAATAATTTTCCCATGCTTCCTTTCCTCTGTCCCTGCATGAACACAACGGTTCTTTTAAGAGCCAACCTTATCTTTCATCTTTTTTTTACATATGTTTTTAAAAACTTTTTTTTATTTTTTTTTTACCGTACGCGTACGGTGCGCTTACTTTTTTTTTTTTTTTTTTTAAAAACACTAAAAATCATTTATCACATTACATTGTCCTTGAGAGACTACAATTATTATTATTGACTTACCATACTCACTGAAAAAATATTTATTCATTTGTTTTTTTAAAAAATAGGTTTAAAAATATTTGTAGTTTTCGAAAATTTTCTATATCTATCTGGAAAAAAAGAAAAAAGTATTAATATTTTTAAAACATTTTATAATACAGTACACATATTTACATTTTTTTCCCAAAAATATTTTTGCCTTATTTTTGCTGTTTTCAGAATATATTGCATTTCACTATAAATTGTGAAAGCAATTGCATTCATCATTTTACAGCGGGCAAAAAAAAATACCAATCACAAAGATTGTATTAAAAATGCCCTGATTCTTTTTTTACTTAAACTTAACATTATAGAAATGCATAATATTGTAAAAAAATATCATCTAATACCAATAGTTATTTCTTTAAAATACCGTCTGATATGTTTGTTTCAGAAGTATAATCACAATATTATATCTCAAATAACTCCAAAATACATCTGATTTCATTTCCTTTAGACCAAATAGTAATTTTAAATTTTTTTTTGGAATAAATTTCCAACGGTAATCCAATAAAATTCTAAAGTTTAATTTGTCCAGATCTCACCGATTCTCTGTAACATTTTGGTTCACGAAAATTTTTTGAATAATTTATTAAGTCCACAATAGAATTGGTTACTTTTCCACATGGCCAAATAGTAATTTTTTAAAACATTTTTGAAAAAATTTCCAATGGCAGTCCAATAACATTCCAAAATTTAAAATGTGCAGAAGTTACCGATAATCTCTAAATTATTGGTTTTTCAAAGTTTCATTAAAAATTAAAAAAGTCCACATTACAATTGGTTATCTTTCCATTAGGCCAAATGATAATTTAAAAAATCTTTTTTTTACAAAATTGCAATGGTAATCCAGTAAAATGGTAAAATTGTTTTGTCCAGATCTTGCCAAGTCTCTCTAAAATTTAGGTTTCAGGAAGATTAGATAGGAATTTGCTAAATCAAAAGTCAAACGTTGTTTGAAAATCAATTGGGAATCATTACACAGTGTCCAGCCTTTTTCACATTTAAGATAAACTGTGTAATGTCCAGAAGTAACAGTAGGTCCATCATGGAAAATTATTGCAACAGTTACAAAAGTTTTTCCTGAAATTGATCATTGCTGTCCTGTAAACTTCTTTATTAAAGTATCCAATTTTGAACCATCAGCTCTACATCGTTGCATCATTAAAATTACATACTGTCCGTATTCCTTTAAAATTAATGTTGAAAACATGTCAGAATTACACTCACCACATTTCATGCTATGATTAGCATCTTTAACTAATTTTGCAAAAGTGACTGTTTTACTCTCTGGCAATGTCAAATAAATAAACCTTTCATTATCAACAATAGAGCCACATATATTATAACAATTATCACAACTATGTTCCCATTTATAAGAGAGACCAAAAAAAATGTCAATGGGAACTCCTTCTTCTTCCACTACCTGAAGAAAATACATCAAAAATTCATGTGCATCTTGCTGTTCATTTTGAGAAAACTGTGTTCGTCCTGAACATACATCTAAAAGTTTTCTAATGTCAGTAGCACTTTCTATTTGAGTTTTATCTTTACTCAGCTTTTGAAAAAGGAGACTCAGCTCTGAACAGAATCTTTTTCCCTGATTTACTATTATCTGCTCTTGCAAACTTTCCAGATAAAATGCAACATTCAGCACTACATTTGCGTAGCAGTTGACACCAGAGCTATTTTCAAAATGACATCCTACAACCTGTTCTTCATTTTCCTTTTTCTTTTTGCTTGCAATTACATCACTCCTCTTTTTTTTCCTCTTCTCTACATCTTCACTACAGATATTCTCATTTTTTCTTTTACGAGAAACTACACGTTTCTCCAACACAGGATACTGACCTAAATGAGGAGCATAGCTTCTTCTTAATCTATTATACTCCTTTACACAGTTTGTATCAGCACTAACTTTTGACTCATCAAAGTCTATCATGAATAAACCTGATAATGTTTTGACTCGTGACAAAGCAACATATGCCATACCTTCTTTGAACACAGTTGAACCAATGTTCACAAATGCACAATCTACAGTCAATCCTTGAGACTTGTGAATAGTTACAGCATATGCTAGAGAAAACGGAAACTGCTTCCTACGTACATATAAGTCTTTCACAAGCATAAAACGAACTGTACAACGACAAATATCTTTAACTTCATCTATCTGATCAAATTTTATTTTTAAACATTCAACTCCTTCTTTTTTCTGGTAATTAATAAAACCCACAACTCTTCCCATCGCTCCATTAACTAAACCTTTCTCAACATCCAAATTTCTCCTTAAAAACACTCTACAGTTCATGCAAACATATAGATTTTTTTCTAATCCAGCTGTTTTGGAGATGTTCTTCTCTAGTGAGTCCAATTTATTTTTCAGTTTGCCTGTTACTGTGACAGTAATTCTTCCATCCTCAATTTTGTCCACTGCTTCCAATTTCCTGATCTCTTCCTTTTCCAATTTCAAAAGCTCCTCATTGAATATTGAGCATTCACGTAGAGTTGGCATTAAGCAGATGACACTTTTGTTTTCTGCAATGTTCTTGTATATCTTCTCTGCAACTATTTCTTCCTTTGGAAATAAATTATGTAGCAGCCGACTCTGTAATGCTTTTTTGCCAACTTCTGTCAGTAGTCCAATCCTGATATCTTTCAGAATACTTCCATATTCTTCATCGTTTGTTTGCCTCATATTAGTAGTAAGTTCCTTGTACTCAAAGAAGGACCAAACATTTGTATTTCCGATGCTTCCCAATGACTTCTTCGTGTCTTCATGTGTCACAGTATTAAACACTGGTTGTCCTTTAACTGGAGTAAGTTGCAAAAGATCTCCAAAAACTATGACGTGTTTTCCACCAAATAACATGTCATAGTCTGTCTTCAAAATTTGCTGCATTCTTAAATGCACAAAGGCAAGCATTAGGTTTGATACCATGCTCACCTCATCAATAATGAGAACTTGCATCTTCTTCAATACTCTTGAAACTTCCAAGGATGCTTCTCCAGTTAGCTTGTTGAATTGTATTTTGTTCTCATGCTCCACTGGTAACATTAGCAAACGATGTAAGGTGATTCCTTTTATGTTATATGCTGCTAACCCAGTTGGAGCAGTAACCACACAAGACAAAGTAGAATCCGTTTTTTGCTGTAGGTAGCTTCTGATGACTTTTATTAGGAAACTTTTTCCAGTTCCAGCTTGTCCGCTTACATACATCCTGATTGGATGAAATGATGTGCATGAGCACTCTTTTTTTACATGTAGAAATCCGTGATCAATTTTGTTTTTGATCTCTTCATAAATTTGTTGCTGCTCTTGATTCAGTTGTCTTTCCAAATTTTCTAAGTCTATAAATTCTTCTTGAGCTTGATTCATAGCCGTTTCCACTTCATTCATGGCTATTGATGCTTCATTTTCAATGATTGGTTGTCCTAGGGGATCTTGACTGTGTGTTCCTGAACTTTGGCTGTCCTGAGAACTGTCTCTAGCTATTTCTGCTGCAATTGTAGTTTCCTGTTCAATTTCTTCATTTAACATTTGCAGATAAGTTGTGAATGTATTGCATTGTATGCTGTCTTTGCAAGCATTAAATGAATCTTCATAGCTTTGAAATTCTCCCAGTAGTTCATCCTCTGTACGCCATGGTTTAAACAACTGTAAAAGAGCCAAGTAGTAAAATTCTTTCTTGTCAGTAGTGTCGCAACTCAGCTTCCGGTGATTTATCAAACTTCCTTTTGTTTGCTTCACCAAACATCCTTCTTCACCAACGACTTTATATTTTCCATTATTGATGTCTTCTGTGGCTTTCCTTGAATAAATGTAGTTCTGCAGCACTTCATAGAGACACATGTTCTCCAGATGTTGACTTCTCTTGGGATAATATGTGTCCAACATGTTTGTTTTCAATATATCTGTACTTTCTGGGTCATTCTCGACCAAATATTCAATTTCTCCTACAGATTTTAGTACCCGATTTCTCATTGCTGCAAGGCCTAAACTTGCCCAAATTATTCTTCTTGACTTCGAGTAGAGACTTGCAGAAGATAACCTATCTGAACATTCGTAGGATCCAATTTCTCGATGCGATAACATCTTCAAACTGAAACTGTACAGCTTCTTACTGACAGTCTTCTCGTGAGAAATCTCTTCCCACATTTCCTTCAATTCTGTTTTTTCTGATTTCGTAATGTAAGACGTTACATATCGTGCAACAGCAATGGAATTGTCAGCTACATACTGTATATCCATGTTAGCGTTCCACATGGATAAAATGACTGGGTTGTAGTCATTTATATTTTTTGATTCTTCTTTTCTTTTAAGGTTGTAGGTATTCTTAGGTGATTTTCTTGTGATAGTATGTCTCACAGCTGACATAAAACTGTTTACTCTTCCATTTGAAAGAACAGGTCTAGGAAATCCAAATCGACATTTAGTGTAGTATTTTTCTTTGCTCTTGTATTTCCGTCGACAGTATTTTCCACACCGATGACTTTGGAAACGTAAAACTTGCTCCTTTAACTTGTTCTCTTCTGTGCTTTTTGGTATAGCACATGTTGCATATTCTTGAATGTAAGATAACACTGCTTCATCAGCATCTGTTCCAAACTTTGGGGCATCCTTGATCCACAACAGCATATGAATATGAGGAGCACCTCTTGCCTGGTACTCTTTTCTCCAAAAGAAATCCACTACTTCTCCAAGGGGTGGATTTTTTTTATTGCAGATGAAGGACATCATAGCCTCAAATCTATGATTGAAATATCTGCAAACATTAACCGGATCCAATGAGCACAATTCTCCTGCTGTCTTGTATTCGATGTTTTTAATGTTTGAATTGGCCTCTCGTAGAAAATCCAGTAAATCATCCCAAGCGTACTCGGCACAGCTTAGGGTAAGGAACCATGTTGGTGTTCCTAAATTCCGTAACATGCATTTTAGTTCACCATGGCGTCGGTACCAATATTCATTTGTCCCACGCTGACAAGCCATCAGATTGATCAGTTGTGTTTCCAAATGATCATCTCGGTGCTGCACTTTCTCCATAAAATCCTTAGCAGACACATTTTGTAAATGTACTCCACTTTTTAAAATGTGATTTACTGCATAAGACAGTGCAGACAAGTCGCTTTCAAATAAAAGATGGAACAAATAAGGAATACTTTGTCGAAATCTGGGATCTTCAGCATATAGTCTTGTAGTCCGATACTCTGAAGCTGGAATCTGTTCTGGACGTTCATCGTATCGTCCTCCTTTTCCTTTAGGAAACAGCTGAGGAAAACATCGAGCTTCCAAGCTCTCCTCCCATACACTCACAGGAGTTCCTTTTGCTTTCTTCATCTGAAAGAGATCAATATTGTCTCCCATAACTTCTTTCGAATGAAGAGGATGTATGCTAAAATGTTCATAAATTTCTTCTTCCTTTGACTTGTCCACTTTTTCAATTTGTCCAGTTGGTGTTTCTGTGTCTTCTTGAAAATCTTCTTCTTCTTCTTCTTCTTCTATATAAATTGATTCATACCATTTGTTATTTTTTTTCAAATACAAATTTGCTCTTTGTACTTTCCGCACATCTACCAGCTCCTGCCAAATCTTCTTATTCTTTGTAGGTACACCATTAACCAGAATAATTAATGGTTCAGTTTCCAAAGTATCCGCATCAATAGTTTCCATATTTTTTTTCAAATCCAAGGGCAAATACACCACTCTACCTTTTAAACCTCTCAGTAAATCTGAAGGAGGTAATTTACCAGTTTTGGGCTCCATACGTACTATGGTCTGGAACGGATGAACACATTGAATGAGTATAGACTCATATGTATTTAATTCAGAAAGTTCAGCAGGAATAGCATCCAATTCTAAATTATTATGTACAGCTCTGGTCGGCATTCTATTTTCCTCTAACTTGTTGTAACAGTATTTACAAATACGCTGATCTTCACCCAATTCAAAACAATTTTCTAGAAATATATATGTGGCAAAATCCTTCCACTTATAATTATCTTCATTTTCACTCTTTCTGTAGAGATCAACATTCCTAGTTTGTTTTCTATAATGAGTTCTGCGGCAACAAATACAAGTAACATTTGGTCTTTCATTAGAGACTATTGCAAATTTTGTTATGTGATCATTAAATGTCTTACTTACAGAAGGTTCTACATTCTCTTCCACTTCTTCCTCATTTACTGTGTCCTTCTCTGCACTGTTTTGTTCAGGACCAAAGTAACAAAACTGAATTTCATCAACAACCTTCTCTACATCTGATACCGTTCCTCGGAACAGAGCCCTATTCAATTCATTTAACTTTATTGCTGGACTTTTGGCAAAATACAACCGTCTCACAAACTTTCTCATTTCAGTATGATGAACAGCCAGCATCCTAAAATGATGGAAAACACTATTGCACACTTTTCTAGATAGACAAGCCAGAGAATGACCCTGCAAACCAGTATTCTCTCTCACTCTGCATGGATCCAGACTTTGAAGCACCTTAATCTTCTGTTTTACACTTTTTTTACTATATTCTCTAAGAAACTCTCGAAATTTGTCAATAGAATCCTGACGCACAGTGCAAATACTACTACAATTCCAAGTGTACACTGGGGCTTTAGGACGTCTCCCCATTGCCTCATCTGCCATCACTTGTACCTCATCTCTTGGAACCATTATCTCCTTCTCCATTATGCAACCATTTTTCACTTCGTAAGCACGACCTCTGGTGTCAACTGCATGCAGCAAACTATTACTTTGAAAATAGCTCTCTTCATTAAAAAAAGGTTCACTACTTGAACTATGCATCCACTTTCCTAAAAACACTTTACAAAAGTTTGTTCTGTTCACTACTCTTTTGCTTTTGCTTTGTGATTTCAGTACATTAACCATTTTATCTAATGTACGCATCCTATTCAAAATTAATATGAATAGTTTCCTTTTTAATTCTAATGCCTTTGCTGCAATGGCTTCAATTTCTTTTTTTCTCTTGTAATATTTTGCCTTTTGCTTATATTTCTTCACATCCTTTATCAAATTGGACATAACTCTTCTCTGAAACATTTTTCTACGTATCTCTTTAAACGCTGTTTTTCTGTTTATGTAAATCTTTTCAGTTGCAGAAGGTATATTTGCATTAACTAAATTCTCAATTTTTTCCTGTTCTCTTCCTTTTGTAACATTCTTTCCAGTACAGACATTTTGTACATTTTTCTTTGTTTTGAATATATTTTTAAGAAATTGTTTTTTCTGCTTACCAGAAGATTTTTTCTTTTTCCCAACATGAGCATCTTCTACTAACTTTGGTCCTCCAGTTGTCTTCAAATATAGTTTTTTTTTTAGCGTTTTTTGAACTCTGGATTTTGTAGGCATCTTAAATTTTGTTCACTGCTCTTCAGCAATACCTGAAAAAAACTAAAAAAAAAATCCTTTATTGTATTTAAATATATTACTACATTTCTTTTCACAATAGTCACAAAACGAAATTTCTTTGCCAATTTGAATGCACACAAACTGCTCTTTTTTTTGGGCAAGTGAAAATCACTTTTACAAACTGTCACATTATGAAACCACTTTTCAGATTTTTTAAAAAGCCCATGTCCAGAGTGCTACACTCCAGCAAGGGCAACCAGCCTTAGTGATGCTGAATGTATTTGCATTACAGACTGAAACCTGAAAACCCCGCTCGCTTGTAAATACTGTGCATGACTATACATGGCAAGCACATGGGTGTGTGCTAAGACTCTGCTTCTTCCCCCAAAAATTTGCTCCCCCTTTCCATCTAATGCAACTGTGAAATCACCAGAGCAAGACGCAATAAATCTCTGCCTATAATTCCTCTCTGCACACAGAGTCATGTTTTCACATTCGTCCCAAAACGAAATTTCTTTGCCAATTTGAAAGCACACTTACTGCTCTTTTTTTTTTCGGGGCAAGTGAAAATCACTTTTTACAAGTGAAAATCACTTTTACAGACTGACACATTATGAAACCACTTTTTTTGATTTATTTAAATGCACATGTCCAAACTGTTTTTTCAGACCACCACCATGTGTATTCTCGGTGACTGCCTACACTCCAGCAAGGGCAACCAGCCTTAGTGATGCTGAATGTATTTGCATTACAGACTGAAACCTGAAAACCCCACTCGCTTGTAAATACTGTGCATGACTATACATGGCAAGCACATGGGTGTGTGCTAAGACTCTGCTTCTTCCCCCAAAAATTCGCTCCCCCTTTCCATCTAATGCAACTGTGAAATCACCAGAGCAAGACGCAATAAATCTATGCCTATAATTCCTCTCTGCACACAGAGTCATGTTTTCACATTAGTCCCAATACGAAATTTCTTTGCCAATTTGAAAGCACACTTACTGCTCTTTTTTTTTTCGGGGCAAGTGAAAATCACTTTTTACAAGTGAAAATCACTTTTACAGACTGACACATTATGAAACCACTTTTTTTGATTTATTTAAATGCACATGTCCAAACTGTTTTTTCAGACCACCACCATGTGTATTCTCGGTGACTGCCTACACTCCAGCAAGGGCAACCAGCCTTAGTGATGCTGAATGTATTTGCATTACAGACTGAAACCTGAAAACCCCACTCGCTTGTAAATACTGTGCATGACTATACATGGCAAGCACATGGGTGTGTGCTAAGACTCTGCTTCTTCCCCCAAAAATTCGCTCCCCCTTTCCATCTAATGTAACTGTGAAATCACCAGAGCAATACGCAATAAATCTCTGCCTATAATTCCTCTCTGCACACAGAGTCATGTTTTCACATTAGTCCCAAAACGAAATTTCTTTGCCAATTTGAAAGTACACTTACTGCTCTTTTTTTTTTCGGGGCAAGTGAAAATCACTTTTTACAAGTGAAAATCACTTTTACAGACTGACACATTATGAAACCACTTTTTTTGATTTATTTAAATGCACATGTCCAAACTGTTTTTTCAGACCACCACCATGTGTATTCTCGGTGACTGCCTACACTCCAGCAAGGGCAACCAGCCTTAGTGATGCTGAATGTATTTGCATTACAGACTGAAACCTGAAAACCCCACTTGCTTGTAAATACTGTGCATGACTATACATGGCAAGCACATGGGTGTGTGCTAAGACTCTGCTTCTTCCCCCAAAAATTCGCTCCCCCTTTCCATCTAATGCAACTGTGAAATCACCAGAGCAAGACGCAATAAATCTCTGCCTATAATTCCTCTCTGCACACAGAGTCATGTTTTCACATTAGTCCCAAAACGAAATTTCTTTGCCAATTTGAAAGCACACTTACTGCTCTTTTTTTTTTCGGCGCAAGTGAAAATCACTTTTACAGACTGACACATTATGAAACCACTTTTTTTGATTTATTTAAATGCACATGTCCAAACTGTTTTTTCAGACCACCACCATGTGTATTCTCGGTGACTGCCTACACTCCAGCAAGGGCAACCAGCCTTAGTGATGCTGAATGTATTTGCATTACAGACTGAAACCTGAAAACCCCACTCGCTTGTAAATACTGTGCATGACTATACATGGCAAGCACATGGGTGTGTGCTAAGACTCTGCTTCTTCCCCCAAAAATTTGCTCCCCCTTTCCATCTAATGCAACTGTGAAATCACCAGAGCAAGACGCAATAAATCTCTGCCTATAATTCCTCTCTGCACACCGAGTCATGTTTTCACATTAGTCCCAAAACGAAATTTCTTTGCCAATTTGAAAGCACACTTACTGCTCTTTTTTTTTTCGGCGCAAGTGAAAATCACTTTTACAGACTGACACATTATGAAACCACTTTTTTTGATTTATTTAAATGCACATGTCCAAACTGTTTTTTCAGACCACCACCATGTGTATTCTCGGTGACTGCCTACACTCCAGCAAGGGCAACCAGCCTTAGTGATGCTGAATGTATTTGCATTACAGACTGAAACCTGAAAACCCCACTCGCTTGTAAATACTGTGCATGACTATACATGGCAAGCACATGGGTGTGTGCTAAGACTCTACTTCTTCCCCCAAAAATTCGCTCCCCCTTTCCATCTAATGCAACTGTGAAATCACCAGAGCAATACGCAATAAATCTCTGCCTATAATTCCTCTCTGCACACAGAGTCATGTTTTCACATTAGTCCCAAAACTAAATTTCTTTGCCAATTTGAAAGCACACTTACTGCTCTTTTTTTTTTCGGGGCAAGTGAAAATCACTTTTTACAAGTGAAAATCACTTTTACAGACTGACACATTATGAAACCACTTTTTTTGATTTATTTAAATGCACATGTCCAAACTGTTTTTTCAGACCACCACCATGTGTATTCTCGGTGACTGCCTACACTCCAGCAAGGGCAACCAGCCTTAGTGATGCTGAATGTATTTGCATTACAGACTGAAACCTGAAAACCCCACTCGCTTGTAAATACTGTGCATGACTATACATGGCAAGCACATGGGTGTGTGCTAAGACTCTGCTTCTTCCCCCAAAAATTCGCTCCCCCTTTCCATCTAATGTAACTGTGAAATCACCAGAGCAATACGCAATAAATCTCTGCCTATAATTCCTCTCTGCACACAGAGTCATGATTTCACATTAGTCCCAAAACGAAATTTCTTTGCCAATTTGAAAGTACACTTACTGCTCTTTTTTTTTTCGGGGCAAGTGAAAATCACTTTTACAGACTGACACATTATGAAACCACTTTTTTTGATTTATTTAAATGCACATGTCCAAACTGTTTTTTCAGACCACCACCATGTGTATTCTCGGTGACTGCCTACACTCCAGCAAGGGCAACCAGCCTTAGTGATGCTGAATGTATTTGCATTACAGACTGAAACCTGAAAACCCCACTCGCTTGTAAATACTGTGCATGACTATACATGGCAAGCACATGGGTGTGTGCTAAGACTCTGCTTCTTCCCCCAAAAATTCGCTCCCCCTTTCCATCTAATGCAACTGTGAAATCACCAGAGCAATACGCAATAAATCTCTGCCTATAATTCCTCTCTGCACACAGAGTCATGTTTTCACATTAGTCCCAAAACGAAATTTCTTTGCCAATTTGAAAGCACACTTACTGCTCTTTTTTTTTTCGGGGCAAGTGAAAATCACTTTTACAGACTGACACATTATGAAACCACCATGTGTAACTACAACAAAAACAATTTCCATTTCTATTATTCATTTCTTAAGTTACCACATACATCCCCTCTCAAACTGTAAACTCACCTTTAAAATTAGTTAGTTGTGAAAGAAATGTGACACTCAAACAGCAGATTATCAGAGCCAGGATCTCTGTTGTGTTCACCTCTCTCCTCTCAGCAGAACCAGATAATGGCAAACTTTCCCTCTATTTTTCCACACATATACTTGTAAGTTTCAAATCTCAGTGCTTCCCCCTTTTTTTCAAATGTAATCACACATTTTGAAGCCGGAGGTTTGCTGCTTTTTTAAAAACACTTATCTGTTTTGTTTTCTGTTTTTAAACGACCTCTACCTGATTAAAAAGGACAGGCTTCCACTCCACTTACAGCGGACATAGCGCTGTCTGGTGCCAGAGTCGGAGCACGAACGCCTCACCCTCGCGACACGAGGCCACGCCCCCAGCCAGGCCACGCCCACTTTTCCCGCCCATAAGACTGCGCAGTTCAACAGCGCGTCTTAGTGAAACTGACACCCTCTGAGGCGGAAGCCGGAGGTTTGCTGCTTTTTTAAAAACACTTATCTGTTTTGTTTTCTGTTTTTAAACGACCTCTACCTGATTAAAAAGGACAGGCTTCCACTCCACTTACAGCGGACATAGCGCTGTCTGGTGCCAGAGTCGGAGCACGAACGCCTCACCCTCGCGACACGAGGCCACGCCCCCAGCCAGGCCACGCCCACTTTTCCCGCCCATAAGACTGCGCAGTTCAACAGCGCGTCTTAGTGAAACTGACACCCTCTGAGGCGGAAGCCGGAGGTTTGCTGCTTTTTTAAAAACACTTATCTGTTTTGTTTTCTGTTTTTAAACGACCTCTACCTGATTAAAAAGGACAGGCTTCCACTCCACTTACAGCGGACATAGCGCTGTCTGGTGCCAGAGTCGGAGCACGAACGCCTCACCCTCGCGACACGAGGCCACGCCCCCAGCCAGGCCACGCCCACTTTTCCCGCCCATAAGACTGCGCAGTTCAACAGCGCGTCTTAGTGAAACTGACACCCTCTGAGGCGGAAGCCGGAGGTTTGCTGCTTTTTTAAAAACACTTATCTGTTTTGTTTTCTGTTTTTAAACGACCTCTACCTGATTAAAAAGGACAGGCTTCCACTCCACTTACAGCGGACATAGCGCTGTCTGGTGCCAGAGTCGGAGCACGAACGCCTCACCCTCGCGACACGAGGCCACGCCCCCAGCCAGGCCACGCCCTCAACCTTCTCCCTAAATGTGCCCCCAGCACAAGCGCAGCGGACGAGCGCAGCGGTAGCGCCGTTTGCGCGCCGAAGGCGCGCTTAAGGCAAGCCCGTCTGCGCCCGTCCGCGATCGCACGCCGTCTAGGGCTAGACCCCATGTCCCTCGTGCGAACCTTACACGGTGGAGTAAGCTAGAACTACTAGCGCTTCGTCCTAACACTACTGAGCAGTGCAAGCACAAACTAAAAGTAGAGGACAACATAGGTTGTGAACACTGTCACTTCTCCTACGATCCTGGTAGAAGCATGGCCACTACGGACAATACCTTAGAATGCGGACTGGTTAATGTCCGCTCTTTACGCAAACACAAGCTAGATCTATATGATCTACTTACTGAAACACAATGGGACCTGACATTTTTAACCGAAACCTGGCTGGATGAGGAATCCACGCCTGACGCCTTGGAGGCACTTCCAGAGGGATATACAATATACAGACAAGACAGACCTATAGGCAGAGGAGGGGGCATTGCAATAATTGCACAGGAAAGTCTCCGCTGCCAACTCAACTATGTGCCTATCCTGGACAGTGAGGCAGGGAGCTTCACGATAAAAGTGAATAACAACCACACACTGGAAGGTATGTTAATTTACAGACCCCCCGGCCCCTCAACTAGGTTCGAGGAGAGTCTAGTTGAATGCATTATAGAGTCCTCGATATGTAAAAATAAATTCATGGTACTTGGTGACCTCAACCTCCATTTCAACAATCCATCTGATAACACCAGCAAAAACCTCTGCCAAGTATTAGAAGCTTTACAACTTAATCAAATTGTAAGCGGGCCCACTCACCAGTTAGGGAACTTACTAGATCCCATATTTGTTAACTGGGGGGAAGTAGAAGCGAAGACTCCCATTCCCATCCCCTGGTCAGATCATCACCTGGTACCTTTCACCATTCATATTCCTGAAGGTAGAGCCCGACAACCCACAGCATTATACCACCTAAGGCGAAAATGGGCCTCTTTCTCCCAGTCTAAGTTCTGCGAGGAACTAACAAAAGGAGGCGACCCAGGGGGAGATGATGCAGATACAGCTAACTCCAACCTATGCAAACGCATCTACGATGCATTAGATCTCACAGCCCCGCTATCTGAAATTAATCCCAGTGACCGTGCTCAAAAAACCGCACCCTGGTTTACTACTGAACTGCGGAATGCTAAAACCTTACTGAAGAGAGCTGAAAGGCAATGGCGGCGGGCTTTCTCCAAAGATACCAGAGAGGTCTACCTGTCAGAGAGGCGAGTCTACCATGGACTGATTAGAAAGGCAAAAACTACACACTATGAGACTAAGATCAACGAAGCAGGTAACTCGACAAAGGAGTTATTTCTACTATACAAAACTCTCTCTAGTGGAAAATCCGCCACTGTCCCTGATGACTGCTCGCCTGAATCTTGCGACAGAATCGCAGACTTTTTTGCTGAGAAAATATCTAAAATTTACTCGGCTTTTCCAACTCAACCCACGAATGGGATTGAGTTTGTAGAACACTCTAGGGATAGGGGAAACTCACTCACCCTTACCAACTTTGTTACCCCACCCACAGAAACTCTCCTAAAAATATGCAGATCTGTAAAGTCGGGTTCCCCACGGGACCCTACTACTCCCAAACGACTAAAAGACAGCCTGGGGGCCTTGGAGCCTTACATCAGGCATCTACTGGACGTGTCTTTTATGACAAAAACGGTGCCTAAAGAATGGAAAAAAGCGGTGGTCCTTCCGCTCAGGAAAAAACCTATCATCAGCTTTGATAAATTGGATAATCTGCGGCCCATTTCTCTCTTACCTTATTTTGCCAAGGTGGCAGAGAAAACGGTCAATATCCAACTTATGGATTTCATAGACAAAGCTG
Organism: Triturus cristatus; assembly: GCF_964204655.1. Taxonomy (NCBI): domain Eukaryota; kingdom Metazoa; phylum Chordata; class Amphibia; order Caudata; family Salamandridae; genus Triturus; species Triturus cristatus. The sequence continues at coordinate 345,117,705 of NC_140581.1, forward strand.
CCTTACTGCACGACACCCAATTTGGCTTCCGCCCCCGCCATTCTACGGAATCGGCACTACTGACGGCAGTGGAATCCCTAAGACAGGGGGTGGATGAAGGTCACACTATGGCCCTTATCCTACTGGACCTGAGTGCTGCATTCGACACTGTAGCTCACTCCACCTTGCTACAGTGTCTGAATGATGGAGGTATAACTGGAGCCGCACTCCAATGGTTCCTATCCTTCCTGACGGGAAGAAGTTTCCAGGTCCGTCAAGGGGACCACTATTCCCGAGACATAGAATTGGGTCAGGGCGTTCCTCAGGGTTCGTCCTTGAGCCCAACTCTTTTTAATCTCTATGTCTCCCCAGTGGCTCCAATTGTAGTGGGACACGGACTACAAATTGTAACCTATGCCGACGACACACAGTTGGTTGTTTCCCTCTCGCGTGCACCCGGCCTTGCTATGGACAGCTTCAGGGCTTGCATGCAAGATCTTGCAACCTGGATGTCCACTAATTGCCTTAAATTAAATGGCAACAAGACCGAGGTGCTCGTGGTGGGAGGCAGCCCATCTGTCTGGACGTCGGCATGGTGGCCACCTTGCCTAGGTGAGGCCCCCACACCTCGGAAAGAAGTCAGAAATCTCGGGGTCTGGCTAGATATCGACCTGTCTTTCGGACCACAGATCAACAGGGTGACGGGCATTTGCTTCAGTATTCTAAAAACTCTGCGGAAGGTCTTAACTTTTCTTCCTACAACCGCCCGCAGAACACTGGTGCATGCCCTTGTCACCTCACGCCTAGACTTTGGCAACCTACTGTATCTAGGAGCTACCTGTAAAGCGATAAATCGACTTCAGGTGCTACAGAATGCTGCAGCCCGCCTTATCTTAAACCTCCCAAAAAGATCTAACTCTAAGGACGCCCTCCAGACACTCCACTGGTTGCCGGTGAGGAGCAGAGTTGAATTTAAGTCCCTCTGCACCTGCCACCGTATCCTCGCTAAGAAGGCGCCAGCACCACTCCTGAACCTCATCTCAAGGTATGCACCAACCCGTGCATTGCGCTCCTCGCAAGGAGGCTTGCTTAAGGTTCCTAAGGTGAAAAAGGCCCGTATGGGAGGTAGATCCTTCCGATACCTGGCGGCAAAAAGCTGGAACAATTTACCTCTTAACCTCCGACTGGACCCCTCCGAATCCAGTTTCCGGAGAAAATTAAAAACCTACCTCTTCTCAAAATAGTGGGCTCCTCCCCTACTTCTCTCTCGGAGTGTTTCAGTTCAGCGCGGGGACACGCAGTTTGCGTAACCAGGCGCTCTATAAATGCCCCTTAATAATAATAATTTCTATTGGTTGAAAACCAACCCTTTTCCAAAAGTACCCTTCCCCCAACTTGACTTCTGCCTAGTACCCTTCCCCCAACTTGACTTCTGCCTGCTACCATAGCAACAGCTCATGGAACACTGCTGTGTTGAGTTAGGTCAGAAGTTCGCCAAACAATGTTTCAATTCCACAGAGCAAGAGTGCTTGACTTTTCAAACCTAACAGCAAATCCATAGTACTGTTCTTTGGTTACACATTTTTTTTTACCAATACAAAACATGCTTCTATTAATTTACACATACAGCCTAGTTTTTATTCTAGAATGGTATGAAACAGCCAATCAGTTCTTTTTGTTTTGAAAAAAATATGTATGCCTCCATTTCCAAACTGTCTTTCTTTTCATATTGCCATTCTACTGAAAGACACCTCCTGAGTGCATCCAGTTCTCCTTTGAAGATGTTCACAGTGTGGATTGTAGGGCACAGCTATGTCTTCTGGAGTGAAAAGTTTGCAGAGAAAACAGGTATGGTGAGAGACCTTGCTTTGCCAAATGTAGACATTAAATGGATTGGTCAGAGAGGGTTAAAGTGGCACCAATTGATGCCATTGGTGAAATCCTTCATTCAAATCCAACACCCTGACCTCATAATAGTGCACTGTGGTGGCAATGACCTAGGCACTTTGACTGGGGTAGGTCTGGAAATGCTTATGAAGGACACCTTTGCACAACTGTTTACACTTTTCCCTAAAACTGCCTTTGTGTTTTCCAACATATGCCAAAGGCAAAAATGGAACTGGTCCAATCATTTCTGTCCACAGATTGACAAAGCAAGAAAGCACGTCAACAAATCTGTTTCTGCTTTCCTCCGTGACTATGGTATGGGTGCCATTTACCACAACAACTTGCGTTATGACATGCAAGACATTTATAGAGGAGATGGTGTGCACTTCAATGATGAAGGGAACAGAGTCTTCCTCTTGAACCTTAGACTCTGCATCGGTACTTACTTGTAGGTACCACTAAAAAAATGACTTCATAAACACAACAGCTCTTTTTAGAGCTCCCTAATTTCTAAACTCTTAAATCTGCTTTTCATTTATTTTTTTTATTTTTTTTACCGTACGCTTACCGTAAGCTTACCGTACGCGTACCCCGTGATTTTTTTTAAAATCAATAAATGTTTTTTTTGTACTTTTCTGTCCTTCTTTGACCCCCTTACAAATGTTAGGGGGTCTGTAACTCTCCTCATTGCCCCCTTTCCTTGTTTTCACTCTTTTTTTTCAGAGTGAAATACACAAAATGGCGGCCGCCGCTTCCTGGTTTCGGCCGATTCGAATGTTTACTAAGATCTAAGAGCCAATCAGAATCGCGCTCGCGCACGCCACCGTACGCTTACCGTAAGCGTACGGTAAGCCTACCGTAAGCGGGCTCAGATATATATATTGATTTAAAGGCTATTTTCTCAGAATCTACTGAACAGATTTACACCAAACCTACAAAAGGCACTTCCTTGACCTAGGGACTACCTCTCTGCCAAATTTTGAGTAATTCTGTTCAGCCGTTCGGGCTGTAGCTCGTTCTAAAGGTCCTATGGAAAAATGCATGGGAAAAACGCGTTTTGGGACCCCCCTTTTATCTCAGCCCCCGCTTGACGGATCCCCCCGAGACTTTCAGGGTAGGAGCGGAGCGTAGCGCCCCACCTATTTTGAGAAATTCGCGAGGATTCGTCGACCGGCGCCAAAGTTATTCAAAATAGAATGTTGAGGTTTTCCTATGGAAACGTGGTCCTATCTATAACTACCTACTGGCGACCGCCAGTAGGTTATATATATATATATATATATATATATATATATATATATATATATATATATATATATATATATATATATATATATATATATATATATATATATATATATATATATTGCCTACTGGCGGTCCCCAGTAGGTAGTTATAGTTAGAACCTAGTTTCTATGAGAAAAGCATTTATTTATTTGCTAATTACTTTGGCGTCGTTTGATGAATATTCGCAAAATTCTCCAAGAAAAAGGTCTATCCAGGTCAGCTCCTATCCTGAAAGTTTGGGGGTGATTCGTCAAGCGGGGGCTGAGAAAAAAGGGGGGTCCCAAAAAGTGTTGTCTCTATGTTAATTTCAATAGGAAATTCTATTACAGGCTACAGCCTGAACTGCTGAACGGAATTACACCAAATTTGGGAAAAAGGTAGAGCTTGGTTCAGAAAGCGACTTTTTTTTTAATGGGGTAAATCTGTTCGGTAGTTGTTGAGAAATTCAAAAAATAAAAGTCAAAAAATCAATTTTCCATAGGAAACTTTAGCCAAGACTACAGCCCGAATTGCTGAACGGAATTACACCAAATTTGGCAAAAAGTTAGTGCTTGATTCAGAAAGCGTCTTTTTTTTTAAATGGTGTAAATCCGTTCAGTAGTTGCTGAGAAATTAAAAAAATAAAAGTTTCGATAGCTGGGGCAACGGTGGGTTAGCGCACCTTCCCGGCCACGCGCTTCACTGTGATTAGCTGCCATGACCACGAGCTTCACTGTGATTGGCTGCCAACACTCCAAACCAGGAAGTGTTGGCAGCCATCTTGTGACTCAGTAGAACCGAGTCACAACAAAACAGTTGAAAAAAGATTAAAAGAGAAGAAAAGGGGGTAGGGTAGAAACATCCTGACCCCCTAGTCCTGCTCAGGGGGGTCCCACAAAGACCGAATACGCGCTGGGTGCACGAATCCGGATAAAAACAATTAAAAAAAAATGAAACAGGGCTCCCCCATTTCCTTTAAATGAGCCCCCGGGTGGGCCAGGTTCCACGGGCAATCCTATAACTATATTGCGGGTGTTTGCGGGGCCTCTGGAGCCCCGGGGAACGCCACCTCCATGGGGCTATGTAAATTAGGTGTGGGGGTGCACACAGCCCTCCCGCAGCTCTGGGGACGCCACCTCCCCGGGGCTTGTTTTGTCATTGTTGGGGGGCCCGGGGATTACCAACCCCGGGGCTTTAATTAATTATGCAGTGGGGGCCTCGCGGGGCCCCCGAAGCCCTGGGGTCACCACCTCCCCAGGGCTTTGAAAATAGAGGTAGGGGGGCCGCGTGGTCCCCTCCTGGAACCCTTGATGGTCCTGGGGACCGCCACCCCCCAGGGCCGGCTCCTGCAATGTCCAGGGGAGCCCACCCCCGGGACATTGTTGTTTGCTATGACAGGGTGGAAGCACGTCTCGCACACTGTCATAGCAGACCCTGGTTTGCTTTGTTGAAGCGAGGGGAGGATAACCTGCTCTCATTTCAATGAAGCAAAGCAGGATTGCTTTTGGGCAAGGGGAGCTGTATGTTAGCAGCTCCCCTTGCCCAAAAGCAATGCTGGTTCCCACAGGAGGCGGGGAGCCGGCGGCAGCATGGGGGCATTGGGGGTCCCCAACGAAGAGGACAGGCCCCAGGGAATGGGGTCCACATGGCCAGTAGTGGACAAGGGAAGAGGGACCACGTGCCCCCCTTCCCAATGATGAATAAAAACATTCAAGAATTGGGCATGCCCCGGGGGATGGGGTCCTCCGGGTGGATACAAATTAATGGAAGTGGAAGTTTTTTTTTATTAGAGAAGTTTGGAGTTGCGATCCTAACACAGTGCTCAGCACGGCCCTCTAGTGTGAACGCGCTGGGTGCGCGACTCTCAGCGCGACCCCCTAGTGTGAACACGCTGGGTGCGCGGCTCTCAGTGCGGCACCCTAGTGTGAACGCGCTGGATCCGCGGCTCTCAGCGCAGCACCCAAGTTATTCACAGGTCTTTAAAATACCATTTACCTGTAAATGAGGCTTTGTTGTGATTTCACCTCTTCTTAGAGCCCCTGCATCTCCAGTCTGCCTATGACTGGAAGAATTAGCCCCCCTCTGAAATTTTTATCAGCCTCCCCCGAAATTTGGCTCTAGTTGTGCCCCTGACTGGTGTGTGCTGGCTCTGCCCACTCCGCTTACACTTACAGAATTCCGTAGATTCTATCCGCCATATGTCAATGATCCAGCTGTGGGGCTGGGAATATCTTGCAGACAGGATTCTGGTCCTTTACCGAGGCTTGGTTTGCAATCCTGACGCTCCACCGGGGTTGCCACTGGCTGGCAGCCAATTAGAGCCAAGCTCGTGCTCGGGGGTTAGGCTCCGCCAACATATGTACTTATCCAATCACTCCGCCAATCTCCAAGCACTCATAAATTCACTATACACTCTCCTTGCAGTACTCTAATCATCCAGTCTCTACCCATGTACTCATAGAATGACCCAGACAAAGTTACATAACCAAGTTCTTCCCCACCGCCAAAGGTAACATGGTTGTGTGTGCAGTCAACAGCACAATGTAATGTGGTAGGGACCAGGGCCATCATGCATACATAATGAACACATGGACACAGTTAGATAGATAGTGGAACTGGCTATGGGCCCGTGTGCTCGGTACCTTTTTATTATCAGGCTCACATGTCCAGTGACGTCTGTGCTGGATGCGTGTGGTGTGAGTGTAAGCCAGCCCTCAGGGAATAGTTGGTGCTGGCAACAGCTACAACAGTGATCATCGGATCACACACAGAGGTTCAATCATAAAGGGTCCATGTCTTGTGGTGCACTAAAGTAGGGGCACCAGATCTTAAATCACACACAAAAGATTGTATCGTAAAGGGTCCATGACTTGCGATGCACTGAGGTAGGGGCATTAGAGATGAGCGTGCTGATGTGAAGAAATTGTTAATGTCCCTTCGGGAAATTCCTGCAGCCTGAGGTGACATTGTTGCTTCCGGTGTCTACAGCACGAAAGTCAATCATAAAGGGTCCATGAGTTGTGATGCACAGAGTTAGTGGCACCTGAAGAGCTCAGCGTGTACGCAGCCAGCGATGATGGCGTGTCCTTGCAGGACAGGATTGGATTGGATATGTGTGAGACCAAGATAGGTACACGATGGGTGCGCAACTCCACTTTTTCCCATTTTAAAAAAAATATATATTAATATTTAAGAAAACAGAAGACATTATATTATTTTAATAACAAACAAAAAAAACTATTTTTGGGATATTACAAAATATCACTAAAAAAAATTCAAAATGACTGAAAAAACCATAGGTTTAATGAACATTATAATTCGATATTAGCATTTATAAAACCTTTGAAATTCACAGAAAAACCATAGGTTTCAAGCACGTTATAGTTAGAAATTAGCCTTTTAAAAACCCTTAGAAATTCACTGAAAAAAACATAGGTTTCAGGCATGTAATAGTTAGTTGGACCTTTCTCTCGTACAAAACCATAGAAATTCCCCTGTTATTGTTAGTTCAGCTAACTATAACTCGCGCACCCGCATTGCACTGCTGATGACATGACATATTACATCATTCATAACATGGTCAGTGACATCACTGATGACATCACTGATGACATTTCAAATGACATCACTGATGACATCATCCACGTGAAAATCTGATGCACCTCCTCACACTCTAATATAACCTTTGATATACCCACTGTAAAATACAGACTACCATTTTCAAAACCATCGACACACCAATACCAGCTACTACAGATGCACTCACTGATTCCTAGGTATACACACACATTCACTCAATCACCCATACAATCACTCATACATGCAGTCACTCATCAATACAACACTATTATAAGAACTCATACACCTATACAGACACTCACACACCACCACTCATCCAGAGATACTCACATACCTAGTCAGTCATGCTGTGAATCAATCACACTTTATTTACTGACCTGTACAGTTATACACACACCACATCACTTATTCAAAAAGAGAAAACACATGCATACTTACTCTCTTATACAATCACTGATACAAGTACACACTCGTCCATACAGCCACTCTCACAATCAATGACTCTCATGTATAGTCAGTTACATACTTCAATTATCACATACAATGCCTTTTACATATGCAGTTACTTGGACATGTACCATTGAGACATCCATTCACTCACCAACACACCCATATACATACTCACCCACCCATACATACAGCTGTTTCCACATGCACTCTTGAACCCATACACACAGTGAATCAACCACTCAAACATCTATGCACAGAGTCACACACCTCCCATCCACCCACACACACACACTCAGACACCCATACAAATACTCAGGCAACCAATCGATAACCCATATAGACACTCATGTAGCTACTGACCAACCCAATCAGCAGCTTATACAACAACAGACAGACTAATACAGACATCCACAGAATGTATTCACTATCCCATGCATTCAGTAAGACACATGTAATCACTCACTTGAACAGTCAGTCATGCACCTACTAAATCCTCCATTCAGACACTTATACACCCACTCATTCTTCAATACACCTTGGCATATATATAATACATATTTAAACTTCACATTCACTGGATGATGTCATCAGTTATATCATCAGTGATGTCATTTGAGATGTCATCAGTGATGTCATCAGTGATATCACTGACCATGTCATGAATGATGTAATATGTCACGTCATCAGCAGTGCATTGCGGGTGCGCGAGTTATAGTTAGCTGAACTAACTATAACGGGGGAATTTCTATGGTTTTGTATGTGAGAAATGTCCAACTCACTATAACGTGCCTGAAACCTATGGTTTTTTCAGTGAATTTCTAAGGGTTTTTAAAATGCTAATTTCTAACTTTAACCTGCCTGAAACCCATGTTTTTTTCAGTGAATATATATATCTATATCTATATATATTACCTACTGGTGTTTGCAAGTAGGTAGTTATAGTTAGGGCCTATTATCGATAGGAAATCCGCAACATTCTATTTGGAATAACTTTGGCGCCGGTTGACGAATCTTCGCAAACTTTTCAAAACTGGTGGGGCGCTCCGGTCCGCTCCTATCCTGAAAGTCTCGGGGTGATTCGTCAAGAGGGGGCTAAGAAAAAAGGGGGGTCCCAAAACATGTTTTCCCCATGCAATTTTCCATAGGAACCGCTAATCGCAGCTACAGCCCGAACTGCTGAACGGAATTACACCAAATTTGGCAAAAAGGTAGCCATTGGTTCAGAGTCGTGCCTTTTGGCTAAATGTTGTAAATCCGTTCAGTAGTTCCAGAGAGAATCAAAAGTAAAATCATAGCTATATCTATGGGCGCGGTGGATCTGCGCACCCTGCCGAGCACGAACTGTATGCTAATTGGCTGTCAACACTCCAAACCAGGAAGTGTTGGCAGCACTCTTGTGCCTCGGTAGAACCGAGGCACAAGAAAACAGAAGAAAAAACACGCAGAACGCAAAAAGGGGGCAGGGTAGAAACACCCTGACCTCCTAGGCCTGCTCAGGGGGTCCCACAAGGACCCACAAGGCCCCAAAATGTTTGTTTTTTTTACATCGCAAAAATCCGCGCTGGGTGCGCGGATCCTGCCGTTGGGAAAAAAAAACAAAGCGCGGTCTTCCGCGCTTCTTTGTTAATTAGACCCCGGTGGGCCAAGTCCAGGGGGCATGATCAAAAAAAGTGGGGGGGGGCTTTATCACAATATAGGCAGGGGGTCACGGCCCCCCCCGCTACCCCGGGGACCGCCACCCCCGGGGCTTCTTAAAATTAGGTGGGGGCTCTCAGGCCCCCCAAGCCCCGGGGAACACCCCCCGGGGCTTTAAAACATGAATGGTGGGGGGGCTCATGGCCCCCCCACCACGGCCCCGGGGACCGCCACACCCCGGGGCTTTATTATTTTTTTTAATTACCCTGTCTGGGGGGCTCAAGCCCCCCCACATACCCAGGGACCACCACCTCCCCGGGGCACTAAAGATTCAATTTGGGGGGGGTCCATGACGGAACCCCCAGCCCCCGGGAACACCACCCCCTGGGGCTTTGAAAATGTGAGGTGAGCCTGAGGTGACGTGTGCAAACACGCCCTGTGGCGTGTTTTAAGTTGGGGAAATAATTCCCCTTCGATCCTGAGGGCCCCGTGGGCTAACTAGCCCACCAGGTGCTTCCAGTAAGCGTCACTGCGCTGCGTTGCAGAGAGGTGGCCCAGGCCGTGCCCATTTTTACACCTCTCTGCAACGCAGCTCTGTGGCGCTTACTGGAGGTACCTAGTGGGCTACTTGGACCCCAGGGACCCTCAGGATTCAAGGGGACTTAATCTCCCAAATTAAAACGGACACAGGGCGCGTTTACACAGTGGTGTAGGGAGGGGATGGGGTAGGAAAGTGGCTCTATATATAGTGGACCAAAGTAAAATCAGCCGAACTATGATTTCCGATTAACTCACCTGTTATCAGGAGAGACCTCAGTGCTGCATCTTTGAGCCAAGTCCTGATCCTGAAAAGTTATTCTAACCGTACTTATCAGTAACTTGAATTTCCTTCCATAGGCTAACATTGACTAGTTTCACTTGGAAATTCTTCTAAGTATGGAGTTTTGGAACTTACAAATATTCCTCTAAAATCAGCCGAACTACGAATTCCGATTTACTTACCTGTTATCAGGAGAGACCTCAGTGCTGCATCTTTGAACTCAGTACTGATCCTGAAAAGTAATTCTAACCGTACTTACCTGTAACTTGAATTTCCTTTCATAGGCTAACATTGACTGGCTACACTTGGAAATTCTTCTAAGTGTGGAGTTTTGGAACTTTAAAATATTCACCTAAAATCATCCGAAAAACGAATTCCAATTTACTCACCTGTTATCAGGAGAGAACCCAGTGCTGCATCTTTTAGCCCAGCACTGAGCCTGGAAAGTAATTCTAAGCGTACTTACCAGTAACTTGTATTTCCTTCCATAGGAATCCATTGTCTGGTTTTTACCAGAAAAGTTTCTAAGTGTCAATTTTCACAAACTACAAAAATTCCTTAAAAATCGCCTGTATGACTTAAACGCATTCTTGCAACTGTTTACAGGAGATGCACCAGTGCTGGATCCAGGATCCACCACTGAGTAAGAAAAAGTAACGATAACACTACTTACCTGCTAAGTGAATTTCCTCCCATAGGATAACATTGGTGATTCTATGTGAATAAGTTTTTGTGTCAACTTTTAAAATACAATAATATTCCTTAAAAATCACTAGTGTAACCAAAACGCTTTTACTCAACTGTTTACAGGAGATGTCCCAGGACTGAATCTAGGATCCAGTCCTGTGGTTAGAAAAGTAATCCATAAAGTAACTAATTGCATTTAACTAGAAATTCCCATTGAGCTCAATGTTGCATTGTGTTTGAAATTGTGTTGCCCATTGCAACAAATGTAACTACTGTACTTAAAAGTCTATTGCCTATTTGCAAAGTATTTAAACTAAAATAATTCATTCTGAGAAAGTATATTTTGTAATGTAATGTATAATGTAATTATAATATAATTTAAAAAATAAAACATCTAAATAAAAAATGTAGTAAATCAGTATCAAAAAAATAAATATAACAATTAATACATTTAAAAATTGTCATTTACAAAACCTTTGAAATTCACTGAAAAAACAATAGGTTTCAGACATGTTATGGTTAGGAATTAGCTTTGAAAAAACCTTCGAAATTCACTGAAAAAAACCATAGGTTTCAGACATGTTATAGTTAGGAATTAGCATTTAAAAAACCTTAGAAATTCACTGAAAAAAACATAGGTTTCAGGGCTGTTATAGTTAGCTGGACATTTCACTTGTACAAAACCATTGAAATTCCTCCATTATAATTAGTTCTGCTAACTATAACTCGCCCGCCCGCAATCCACTGCTGATGATGTCACATATTACATCATTCATGACATGGTCAGTGACATCACTTACGGAACAGGAGAGGCTTCGTCGTCATGAGAGCGGCCCTTTAAGACATCTGCTGGTTCCTGTGAAATTTTTTAAGAGACTGTACAGCAGCAGCCCACTTGGGTAGCCACTGTTTGAACTACCAGTCCCATAATGCCTGGCTCACATGAGCGGAAATTAAAAGAGGGGCTCACATGAGCGAAAATAAAAGAGGAACTGCTGGTGGTTCTGCGTTGTTTGCTGTCTTTCATCTAAGCTGTTCATGATTAAGGGCGTAGTCCCGAAACGCGTCGGACAGAGAGTGAAAGGAATGTAGGATGTCCTGAGCAGCGGCTCTCACAAAAGAAGCACTTACTCACCTGCGAGGGCCTTTCCACGAGGGGCAACTCTTCTTTGAATTTTGTAAGTGGCCGGCCCGGCCACGGAGAGGCACCACCGCGTTATCAGAGCGGGTCCGTCTTGGTGAAACAAACACGAGACTTACGGAACAGGAGAGGCTTCGTCGTCATGAGAGCGGCCCTTTAAGACATCTGCTGGTTCCTGTGAAATTTTTTAAGAGACTGTACAGCAGCAGCCCACTTGGGTAGCCACTGTTTGAACTACCAGTTCCATAATGCCTGGCTCACATGAGCGGAAATTAAAAGAGGGGCTCACATGAGCGAAAATAAAAGAGGAACTGCTGGTGGTTCTGCGTTGTTTGCTGTCTTTCATCTAAGCTGTTCATGATTAAGGGCGTAGTCCCGAAACGCGTCGGACAGAGAGTGAAAGGAATGTAGGATGTCCTGAGCAGCGGCTCTCACAAAAGAAGCACTTACTCACCTGCGAGGGCCTTTCCACGAGGGGCAACTCTTCTTTGAATTTTGTAAGTGGCCGGCCCGGCCACGGAGAGGCACCACCGCGTTATCAGAGCGGGTCCGTCTTGGTGAAACAAACACGAGACTTACGGAACAGGAGAGGCTTCGTCGTCATGAGAGCGGCCCTTTAAGACATCTGCTGGTTCCTGTGAAATTTTTTAAGAGACTGTACAGCAGCAGCCCACTTGGGTAGCCACTGTTTGAACTACCAGTCCCATAATGCCTGGCTCACATGAGCGGAAATTAAAAGAGGGGCTCACATGAGCGAAAATAAAAGAGGAACTGCTGGTGGTTCTGCGTTGTTTGCTGTCTTTCATCTAAGCTGTTCATGATTAAGGGCGTAGTCCCGAAACGCGTCGGACAGAGAGTGAAAGGAATGTAGGATGTCCTGAGCAGCGGCTCTCACAAAAGAAGCACTTACTCACCTGCGAGGGCCTTTCCACGAGGGGCAACTCTTCTTTGAATTTTGTAAGTGGCCGGCCCGGCCACGGAGAGGCACCACCGCGTTATCAGAGCGGGTCCGTCTTGGTGAAACAAACACGAGACTTACGGAACAGGAGAGGCTTCGTCGTCATGAGAGCGGCCCTTTAAGACATCTGCTGGTTCCTGTGAAATTTTTTAAGAGACTGTACAGCAGCAGCCCACTTGGGTAGCCACTGTTTGAACTACCAGTCCCATAATGCCTGGCTCACATGAGCGGAAATTAAAAGAGGGGCTCACATGAGCGAAAATAAAAGAGGAACTGCTGGTGGTTCTGCGTTGTTTGCTGTCTTTCATCTAAGCTGTTCATGATTAAGGGCGTAGTCCCGAAACGCGTCGGACAGAGAGTGAAAGGAATGTAGGATGTCCTGAGCAGCGGCTCTCACAAAAGAAGCACTTACTCACCTGCGAGGGCCTTTCCACGAGGGGCAACTCTTCTTTGAATATATATATATATATATATATATATATATATATATTTATTGAAAAAAACATAGATTTCAGGCACATTATAGTTAGAAATTAGCATTTAAAAAACCTTAGAAATTCAATGAAAAAAACATAGGTTTTAGGGAATGTTATAGTTAGAGATTTCATTAGTGATGTCATCAGTGATGTCACTGACCATATCATGAGTGATGTAATATGTAACATCATCAGCAGTGCATTGCGGGGGCGCGAGTTATAGTTAGCTGAACTAACTATAACAGGGGATTTTCTCTGGTTTTGTACGAGTGAAATGTCCAACTAACTATAACTTTCCCTAAAACCTATAGTATTTCAGTGAATTTCTAAGGTTTTTTAAATGCTAATTTCTAACTATAACGTGCCTGAAACCTATGGTTTTTTCAGTGAATTTCAAAGGTTTTTTAAATGCTAATTTCTAACTATAATGTGCCTGAGACGTATGGTTTTTTAAGTGAATTTCAAAGGTTTTTTAAATGCTAGTTTCTAACTATGCTTACTGAGGTAGGACATGTGAAGAAAGAAGAAAAAACGTAGAGAAAGAAGCAAAGGAAATGCAGAAAGAAGGAACAGAAGTCCATAAAGACGAAGAAAAGTGCAGGAAGAGGCAAGACATGTGCAGAAAGAACCGAGAGAGGAGCAGAAAGAGGCCTTGTTGCAAAATCATCCTGTGCCCACAACTGTTTCAGACGGGTACTGGTGGTAACTGAGTCTGACTAAAGAGGCCTAGAGCCAGTGCTATGTTAAAAGACACTTAGAATACAGTGAAAATACCTACATACACTATGGAACACTATGCGTTGGGGTACCCCTGTGAATAGCATGACCTTCTCTATAAGTCCCTAGTACATAATAGGGCAGGGGGATTAAAACTACCTCTAAGTCAGAGGTGCAGAAGTATGCTACTTAAACTAGTAGTCGCGTTTGCAGAGTGGTGGAGAAAGGGTGCTGGGCGTCCAACCAACGCTCAGGAATTCCACTGCGTAGGACTTACAGGAGGTACCAGGAGGGATTCTTGGCCCCCAAACTCCCTAAGGACAAAATTGGACTTCATCTCCCATCCCGTAGTCTGCCATGAGGCACGTTTGCAGACTGGTAGAGAAAGGGGGCCATGGCCTCCGAAGACGTCTTAGCAGTCCCACTGTGTGGGACTTACTGGAGGTAACAAGAGGGGTAGTTGGCCCCCAAGGACATCCTTGGGGGCCAACTTCCCAAACTACTACCTCCAGTCAGTCCCACTGAGCAGCACTGGTAAGTACTCGTACCAGGCCACGCCCACTTTGCTCACCACTCTACAAACGCGCTCACTGGCACGCTCTTGGATGGGTATTGAAGTCCCCTTCACTACTGGGGGTCCTTTAGGGGCCAACTAGCCTACATTTTACCTCCAGTAAGCCCCACACAGTGGGATTGGTGGGAGGTAGACAAAGGCCATGCTCCCTTTCTCCACCACTCTGCAAACGCGCCCCCTGGCGCGTTGTTAGTTGGGGGATAAAGTCTACCCCATGAGGTACCTCCAGTAAGCGCCACAGAGCTGCATTGCAAAGAGGTGTAAAAAGGGGCGTGACCTCGACCACCTCTCTGCAACGCAGGCCTGTGGCTCTTACTGGAGTTACCTGGTGGGCTAGTTGGCCTCCAGGGGCCCTCAGGATTGAAGGGGAATTAATTCCCCAACTTAAAATGTGCCACAGGGCGTGTTTGCAGACATATCACCTCAGGCCCCGCCCCCTCCCTTCACCACTGTGCAATCACACCCAGTGGCGCATTTTATGTTGGGGGATAAAGTCCCCTTGGATCAGGAGGGTCCCTGGGGTCTAACTAGCCCACCGGGTACCTCCAGTTAGCGCCACAGAGCTGCGTTGCAGAGAGGTGTAAAAAGGGGCATGGCCTCGACCACCTCTCTGCAACGCAGCCCTGTGGCACTTACTGGAGGTACCTTGTGGGCTAGTTGGCCCCCAGGGACCCCCAGTATTGAAGGGGAACTAATTCCCCAACTTAAAATGCGCCACAGGGCGTGTTTGCAGAGTGTTGCTGGAAGGGGGCGGGGCCTCCGGTACAATCGTGTGTTTTTATTAATTTTTTTTTTTGTAAGGGGGGCTGTGTGGCCCCTCTTCTTTTTTTTTTTTTAGGCCCTGGGAACCCCATCCCTCAGGGCCTGACCCCCATTTAAAAAGAATATTTATATATATGAACGGGAAGGGGGCCGCGTGGGCCCCCCTCCCGTGGCCAATCCCAACCGGGCCATGGCCAAATATTTGGTTTTTTTATGGAGGGGGCTGCGTGGCCCCCGTCCTGAGGTCTCTATTGGCCCCGGGGACCACATCACCCGGGGCTGGCCTTTATTTTTTTTCCTTTTTATTTTTTCATTTTTGGGGAGGGGGCAGCGTGGCCCCCTCCTGGGCCACTTCTAGCCCCAGGGACCCCATCCCCCATGGCAAGCCCTATCCGTTGGGGATTGTGGGGGGAGCCCCAATACCCCCACGGTCCCGCCAGCTCCCCGCGTCCTGCGCGAGCCGGCATTGCTTTTCCACATGGGGATCTGCTAACATGCAGCTCCCCTTGTATAAAAGCAATCTGCTTTGCTTCATTGAAGCGAAAGCAGGTTTCCCTGCTCTCGCTTCAATGAAGCAAAGCAGTTTGCAATGACAGGGCGGGAGCCGTGCGGCTCCCGCCCTGTCATTACAAACAGCAGTGTCCCACGAGTGGGCACCCAGGGACACTGAAGGAGCCGGCCCTGGGGGGTTGCAGTCCCCAGGGCCATCAAGGGCTCCAGGAGGGGGGCCGCGCGGCCCCCCATCCCACCTATTACACAGCTCTGTGGAGGTGGTGGTCCCCGAGGCTGGGGGTCCGTTACGGACCCCCGATTTTGAATATTAGTGCCCCGGCTGTCCCCGGGATGTGTCGGGGGGCTCGAGCCCCCCCACACAGGTGTATGTTTAAAATAATAAAAGCCCTGGGGGTGGCGGTCCCCGGGTCAGCGGGGAGCTGTGTGCCCCCGTGATTATAATGAATAAAAGTCCTGGGGGTGGTGGACCCCGGGGCTTGGGGGTGCCTTGGAGGCCCCCACACATTAAAAATAAGAAGGGGGTGGTGGTCCCTGGGGCTGCGGGGAGCACATGGCCCCCCGCAAATTTTTACCACCCCCGGGGCTGCGGGGGCCTCCCTGGGCCCCCGCAATTACTTCATTGATTGCCCCTTGGACTTGGCCGACCCGGGTGCTAAATAATAACGAAGCGCGGGTGCACGTGCATCATTTATTTTCTAATTTTCAGACGAAATTCGCACTGGGTGCTCGAATCGCGCCGATTTGTTTTTTAAAAAAATGCTTTTTTTGGCCCTGGGGGTCCTTGTGGGACCCCCTGAGCAGGTCTAGGGGGTCAGGGTGTTTCTACCATGGCCCCTTTTCTTTTCTTTCACCTTTCTTTCCCTGTTTTCTTGTGCCTCGGTTACCGAGGCACAAGATGGCTGCCAACAATTCCTGGTTTGGAGTGTTGACTGCCAATTAGAATAAAGCTCGTGGTCGGGAGGGTCTGCGGATCCACCGCGCCTCTAAATATTGAAACTTTTATTTTTTGATTTTCTCAGCAACTACTGAACAGATTTACACCATTTAACAAAAGGGCGCTTTCTGAACCAAGCACTACCTATTTGCCAAATTTGGTGTAATTCCGTTCAGCAGTTGGAGCTGTAGCCATGTCTAAAGTTTCCTATTGGAAATTCATTTTCCGACCTCTTTCTTTTCAATTTCTCAGGAACTATTGAACGGATTTACACCATTTAACAAAAAGGTCTCTTTCTGAACCAAGGGCTACCTTTTTGCCAAATTTGGTGCAATTCCGTTCAGCAGTTCGGGCTGTAGCCGTGTATAAAGTTTCCTATGGAAAATAACATGGAGAAAACAAGTTTTGGGACCCACCTTTTTCTCCCCCCCCGCTTGGCGAATCACCCCAAAACTTTTAGGATAGGAGCTGATCGGAGCGGGCCACAAGTTTTGAATATTTCACGAAGATTCGTCAACCGGCGCCAAAGTTATTGGGAAAAGAAAAAACGCCTTTCCTATGGAAACTAGGTCCTAACTATAACTATCTACTGGCGACCGCCAGTAGATAATATATATATATACATATGGATAGATAGATAGATAGATAGATAGATAGATAGATAGATAGATAGATATATAGATAGATAGATAGATAGATAGATAGATAGATAGATAGATAGATAGATAGATAGATAGATAGATAGATAGATAGATAGATAGATAGATAGATAGATAGATAGATAGATAGATAGATAGATAGATAGATAGATAGATAGATAGATAGATAGATAGAGTTATTTCAATTACCTACTGACAATCGTCAGTAGTTAGTAGTTATAGTAAGGACCTCGTTTCCACAGGAAGAGAGTTTTTGTTTTGCCAATAACTTTGGCGTCATTTAACGAATCCTTGCAAAGTTGTCAAAACCAATACGGAGCTCAACTATAGATGTTGTCTTGAAAGATTCGTGGTGACCCTTCAAGCGGGGGCCGAGACAAAGGAGGGGTATAAAAACGCGTTTTCCCCATGTTCATTTCCATAGGAAGCTACAGCCTGAACTGCTGAACGAAATTACACCAAATTCGGCAGAAATGTAGGTGTTGGTCCAAAAGGCGACCTTTTTGTTAAATGGTGTATATGTTCAGTAGTTTTGGAGTTATTGAAAGACATTTCCAGTTGTATATTTGGGGAAACGGTGGATCCTTGACCCCTTCCGATCTTATGATGAAATCTGATTGGCTGCCAACACTCCACACCAGAAAGTGTTGGTAGCCATCTTGTGACTCTGTTGAACCGAGTCACAAAAAAAAAAAAAAAGAAAAGGGAGCAGGGTAGAAAAAGACCTCTTGGGGGGGGGCCCCACAGGAACCCGGCAGATGCAAAAAAGCATTCCTTTAAAAAAAGTCACACGGGATCCGCAACTCCTGCCCAAAATATTTAAAAAATATGAATTGCAGGCTCCGACGCTTCATTTGTAATCGGCTCCTGAGTGGGCCCAGTCCGGGGGGTGCTTGAGGACCCCTCATTGTAGCATTACAGCCCGAGGACTGCCACCTCACAGGGGCATTTTGAAGATTATATGGGGGTTGCGCTAGGCAACTCCTGTGCCCTGGGGACCGCAACCTCGCCAGAGCATTTTATTATTGAATATGGGAGGGCCCTTGAGTCCCCCGGCAATCCTTCGGACTGCCACCTCCACAGGGCTAAATATGACAAATGCCGGTTGGGACCAGAAGGACCCACCGCAGCGCTGGGGTCCGCCACCTCCCCAGGGCTAAATGAAATATTAATGCAGGGGGGGCTCTGGCCCACCCTGCAGCCCTGGGGACCCCCACCTCCATAGTGCAAATGGTTAAAATTACAGTGGGGAGCCGTGTGGCACCCCGTAGCCCCAGGGACCACCACCTCCCGAGGCTGTATGCCATAATGGATTGGTGCAGTGCGGCCCCCCTCCTGAAGTCATACATGACCCTGGGGAGGGCCACACCACAGGACCGGCTCCAACAATTTCCTGGGGTGCCCCCCTCCAGGATATTGCAGTTTGCTATGGTTTGGCAGGAGTAGCAAACACTGCTCTGCGTGAAAGCATGGAAAATGCTCTTGCCTACTCAAAGCAGGGCATAATTGCTTTTGGACAGAGGGAGCTGCATGTTTGTAGCTCCATCTGTCCAATAGCAATTCTGGCTCCCGCAGGAAGCGGGGAGCCGAAAGGAGCACTAGGGCCTACAGGCTCCCCCCGTGGTCTCCAAAATGAAAAACTGTGTGCCGTGGGTGAGACCAGGGCACACTGTACTGTGGCCAGGCCCAAGGACAAGGGGGCCCCCGGGGCCAAAATTGGCCCAGGAGAGTGTCTCTTCCATGTTTAAAAAGTAAAGAAAAAAATAAATAAAGGGCAGGCCCCAGGGAAGGGGTCCCCAGGGCTGAAATCGGCCCAAGGAAGGGGGGCTACGCAGTCCCCCTTCCGTTAGAAAAGATTTTTATTTTAAAGCCCAGCAACTTGCCGGAGGCCTCTCCGCACTTTCCACCACTCTGCAAATGCGCCTCTTGGCATGCTGCTGGTTGGAAGATGAAGTCCCCTTGGCTGCAGATGGTCCTTAGAGGCCTCCTGTTACCTCTAGTAATCCCCAGACAGCTGGATTGCTGGTAAGGGGTAGGAGACCCTGCCCCTTTTTTCCAGCAAATGCACCTCTCTGCACATTGCTTATGGGGGGTGATGTCCCCTAGCCTCCTGAGGGCCTCGGGCCTCTGCAAACCTGCCTCCTGGTGCACTACAGGTTAGAGGATAAAGTTCAGTTGACTCCTGAGCCCCCTTTGGGGCCAAGAAGCCCTCCTGGTACCTCCTGTAAGTCCTTCACAGTGGGATTCCTGAGAGCTGGTCAGAGGCTCAGCACCCTTTCTCCATCACTGTACAAATGAGACTACTACTTAAAAAATCATAGAAATTTACTGAAAAACCAAAGATTACAGGGACAATATAGTTAGGAATTAGCATTTAAAAAAACCTTAGAAATTCACAGAAAAAAAATAAAAAGTTACAGGGACATTATAGTAAGGATTTAGCATTTTAAAAAACCTTAGAAATTAACAGAAAAAGATAAAGGTTACAGGGACGTTATAGTTAGGCTCAGATTTCACTCGTACAAAACCAGTGACATTCAGCAGTTCTAGTTAGCTGAGCTAACTATAACTTGTGCCCCCTGCAGTGAAATGCTTATGATCACACATATGACATCACTCATGACATGGTCAGTGACATCACTGATGAAATCGCCGATGACATCTCAAATAACATAATTGATAACATCATCCACAGAATCACCGATGCACCCACTCACACCCCATAAAAACTTTCATACTCCCGCTCCCACACAGCCATTCACAAACCCATTCACAGGTCCATACTAGTACTTACACACCACCTAATCACTGATTCATAGATCTACACAAACATCCACTCACTCCCCCATACGGCCACTAATGTACCCACTCAGTAACTAAAACAGTCACTGACAAATCAACTTATACACCCATACAGCCACTCTCACACTGAGTCAGTCACCCATAGAGCTACTCATACACCTAGTCACTTACCCAAACAATTGCACCGACACTTATTCACCCATACAGATACAAACACACCCACTCACTCATATAGGTACTAACATGTACTCACTCACCCATACAGTCACTGACACAAGCACACACTCACCCACACAGCGACTATCACATTCACTCACTCACCCATACAGTCACTCATATGCCCCATCACTCACCTATGCCATATACCACTGACAGATCAACTTACTCACCCACATAGCCATCCACACACTCACCCATACAGCCCCTCACAAATGCATTCACTAACCCATACAGCCACTGAGTCACCCACTCACTCATCCATACATCAGTCACTCACCCTCCCACACACTCATGCAGACAATCACTCTCCAAAGCAGCCACTCATGTACCCACTCAAACACATATACAGTCACTTAGACACCAACTGACAGACTGATACAGACATTCGCGCAAGCAGTCACTCACTCATACATTCACTGAGACACCTAATCTCTCACTTAACCTGTCAGTCACGCACCCACAAAAACATCCATACAGGCACGCTTAGACCCACTGATTCACCAAAACACGTTGGTATATATATTTAACACAAGCACATTTTAGAAGCACTCACAGTCACTGGATGATATTATCAGTGATGTCATTTGAGATGTCATTAGTGATGTCACTGACCATTTCATGAGTGATGTAATATGTGAGGTCATCAGCAGTGCATTGGTGGTTGGTGTGAGTTATACTTAGCTCAGCTGTAGGTGACGGCGTTGACCTGTTGGTTCATGGAGAGTGATGAGTCAAGTACGATGCCGAGGTGCTTGGCATGGTCTGAGGGGGTAGGTGGGCTTCCGAGGGCAGTCAGCCACCAGGTGCTCTTCCATGCAGAAGGGGTGGTACCGAGGACGAGGACTTCTGTCTTCTTGGCATTGAGCTTCAAGCAGCTGTTGGTCATCCAAACTGCGACATCTTACATTCCTTTCTAGAAGTTGAGTTTGGCAGTGGTGGGGTCTTTGGTGAGGGAGAGGATGAGCTTGGTGTCGCCGGCGTAGGATACAATGTTGAGGCCGTGTTGTCGGACGATAGCTGCGAGGGGGGCCATGTAGAAGTTGAAGAGGCTGGAGCTCAGGGAAGAACCCTGTGGGACTCCGCAGGTGATTTTCGTGGGGTCGGAGAGGAAGGGTGGGAGTCTGATCCTTTGGCTTCTTCCGGCGAAGAATGATCAGATCCAGTCCAGGGCTGTTCCTTGTATGCCTGCATCATGTAGTCTGGTGACTAGTGTGCGGTGGGAGACAGTGTTGAAGGCCGCTGATAGGTCGAGTAGGATGAGGGCTGCGGAGTGGCCTTGGTCCAGGAGGGTGCGGATGTCTTCTGTGGCGGCGAGTAGGGCGGTCTGTATGCTGTGTTTGCTTCGGAATCCGATTGGGACGGGTCGAGGACGGCGTTCTCTTCAATGAATCGTGTCAGTTTCCTGTTGACTGTTTTCTCTGCAACTTTGGCTGCGAAGGGGAGGAGCAAGATGAGCCAATAGTTCTTGAGGTCAGTGGGGGTCAGCTGTGGGCTTCTTGATCTGGGGTCTGACTTCTGCATGCTTCCAGTCATCTGGGAAGGTGCCTGTTTTCAAGATGGTGTTGATGATGTATTGTAGTTTGGGTGCGATGGCGGCCATTGCTCTGTGGTAGATATGAGCTGTGCAGGGGTCAGTGGGGGCCCCTGAGTGGGTGCTTTTCATGGTCGAGGCGGTGTCTTCGGCAGTGATCTGTGTCCAGTTGGAGATGGTGGGCTGGCGGTGTTTCTGGGGGCGGGGCCGTCTGTGGCTCCTGGTGGATGATCAATGAAGTTGTCGTAGAGGTTTTTGATCTTGAGGTGGAAATAGGTTCCAAGCTTGTCGCAGAGGTCTTGGGATGGGGTGATGTCTGTGGCTTCGCTGAGTGGATTGGTGAATTCTTGAACGACACTGAAAAATTCCTTGGAGTTGGTGGAGTTGGCCAGGATTTTTTTGTGGATGAAGTGCCTCTTGGTGTCCTTGTAGGTGCTGTGGTTTTCGGTTGTCTTGGTGTTTCTCCAATTCTTCCTCAGGCATCTGCAGGTGCGTCTGGCTTCTTGGAGAGCATTGGTGAACCAGGCGGCTTTCCTGGAGCATTGTCTGTCGGGGTTGTGTAGCGGGGCAAGCTTGTCTGCACAGCTGGAGATCCAAGTGTCGAGTTCTCTTGCTGCGTCGTTTGCGTCGGGTGCCCAGGTGTGGTAGTCTCAGGTGAGGGTGGAGTTAAGTTGCTCCACCTTGATCCAACCTTGATCCAGTTCCTTTGTGGTGGGCGTGGGGCTGGTTTGGGTGCCTTGGGTTTGTTGATGGCGAAGTGTACGCAGTGGTGGTCGGTCCAGGGTGGCTGCATTGTGTGGCTGAATTGGACACTGTTTCCTGGCGCGAAGATGGGGTCAAGGGTGTGTCCTGCTCTGTAGGTCGGTGTGTTGACGAGTTGTTTAAGTACGATGCTGGCGAGGTTGTCACGAAGGATAGTGGAGTTGGAGTCGCTGGGGTTGTAGAGGTAGAAGTTCAGGTCTCCAATGAGTATGTAGTTTGTTGAGGCAATGGCGTGGGGTGCGATGAAGTCGGTGATGGTGGTGGCGAAGGGTGTTCGGGGGCTGGGGGGCTGTAGACGAGGGTTCCTTAGAGTGTGGCTTTGGGGGTGGTCTGGATCTGGAAGTGCAGGTGTTCGGCATAGGGGAAGGTTTCGCTGGAGGTTGTGAAGTGGAGGGTGCTCTTGTGGGTTATGTCGAGGCCCCCTCCTGGGTGGTTGGGGCGGTCTTTCCTTTGGATCTTGTATCCCTCTGGGATGGCGATGCTGATGTCAGGGGCGGAGGATGCATTGGTCCAGGTCTCTGTGAAGAAGGTTATGTCGGGTGAGAGAGAGTCGAGTAGGTTCCAGATTTCCATGGCGTGTTTGTTTACGGAGCGTATGTTGAGGAGGATGAATTTTAGGGTGTTGCCGGTCCTGGCGTCGGAGGTGGTGGAGGCTGGGGTGGCGGTGAGGGTCTGGCAGTAGTGGAGGCAGGAGAACTGGCCGTGGGTCATGTTCAGCGAGGCCTGTTGGCATTCTCTAAGTCTTCCAGGGTTGAGTGCAAGGAGGGTGGTGGCGTTGTAGCGATGGGTAGTGGGAGGTCCAGGGTTCCTGGCGCTGGCTGCGGTCAGGTCGCAGACAGGCTTGCTTTTGGTGCTCCTTTGGCGCGCCAGCGGCGCACCCGCTGCGTGACCGCACCACGGCTGCCATTAAGTAGGGGAGGTGGGAGGCGGCAGCTGGGGAATTCAGGGGGGAATTCTGGGGGGTAATTCCGGGGGAGAGTGGCTATGGGGCAGCAAAGGTGAAAGGCGAAAGGAACAGGCAGGCACGAGAAAATAAAAACAGTGGTGGAAAGAGAGGAAGACACAGATGGGCACAATAACAGAGGCACAACGGGGAAAAATTAAGAAGAAAAAAAACGGCTGAGAAAGGTTACGTAGTTGCATGAAGTCTGGGCCCGGTTGGAAGGGGCAGCAGGCGCAGGAGCGGGCAGTAACCTCTAACCTCCCAAGGAGGAGGTCGGGGTCTGGAGGCAAAAGACAGCTCAGCAGAGCTGCGGGGAGAGAGTGTACCTAGACCGAGGAGTCGGAGGATCACACACTAGACGCCATTACTTCCAATATCTTAAATTGTAGATCACATGGTTCCAGACTTGATGATCATAGAAAACAAACCAAACGGCAAAGATGTGATGGCACATATATTGCTCAAAATTAATCTTGTTTACTTTTTTCTTTTTGGAATGTTATTATTATTTTTATTGTCTTTTTAATTTCTTTATTATTTTTGATTTTATTTACATTTTTTATAATTCTATGTCAAAATAATATCACCATTTGACTCTAGTATTAAAATTAGTCATACTAGACCGTATCTCAGGTATTTAAACAATATATTGCACAGGTTAGTTATTATTGTCTAAATAAAGTGCTCATGCATAGATTCAGTGCCAACGTAGGTCATTCTATGTCTACTTCTTCAATGTTCAAAATTCATTCTGATAAAGTGCATGTGCTTTAAGTAAACATTGCCCCACTCTCCTAAAGTGCTGGTGCTATATTTCATGTTACAAAACTGTTTGAATTGCTAATGCAAACACACAAATAAGAAAAAGAGAATTTTTTCCTAGTGCCTTACAATAAACCTCCAAATGGTTTAAGTAATATAAAAGCAGAGGGTTTCTCCCCTTGCTTTTCTTATTTTATATTTGACACACACCTTGGGCTGTTATTACTATACCTCACAACTATTAGCATCTCTTCATATACAGAAACTTTCTATAGTATAATCTCACTGATTTATTTCAACAATAAATTAACTAAACCTTAAACTCGTAATTTGAAAAGTGCAAGTGATTTTTTTATGCCTTTTCTTTTTAAGATCACTCTTGTTTTATAAGACGCTATCTTTTTTACCAGACTATCTATCTACTCACATAAAATCTCTTTTGGCTGTTCAAGAGAGATGAAGAAAAATCCTCTCTAAATTTGTACATATAACTTCATCGGAATTGAGGCCACGCGGAATTCTTAGTGTTAAGCATCACAATATATCTTGAATCTAGCTGTCTTCACTTAAGTTCTCGTTGCCACCTCTTCTGTTTTTTGGAACCGAATCAATGACATAATTAAATAGCTCATTCACAATTCCTCCATTGATGTGCCTGGCGACAGGATAACTTTGATCACTGTTCGTTACTGCCCTGAGGTGTTGCAGAATTCTCACATATGCCATGTGGATGGTGCTCCCTACATATAATTTTGGACATAAGCATTGGAGGATGTACACTACATAATCGCTCCTGCAATTATAAAAAAGGCGAATTTTCCATGGACTCTTCAATAAGGGTGATTGGATCTCATTCTTATTAAGACCATGTGTGCAGACCTTGCATTTCTGACACCTGACAAAGCCGGGACTGGCCCTCAACTATGTCAGCCATCTCTGGGCTACTCACCACCAGATCCTGTCACATAGATTTTGCTCTTCTGGATGTTAAAAGAGGTTTACTAGATGTGATTCTGCCTAATGTAGGGTCACTCTTTACTAAATGCCAATGTCTGATCATTGATTCTCTCACCTTTAGCATGCTAGACATTGTACCCAATAATCATATGTAATTCATCCTTGCCCTTTCTTTTTTTGATTCCTGCTGTCTTACTTGAGAACAATAACGAATCTCTGGTAATTCTCTTCACCTTATTCTCGGCTTGATCTAGAAACTGGGTGCTATATCCCCTCTCTGTGAATCTCTGTTAGTTTCCTCTGTGCTTCCCTCAAAGAAATGGAATTACCGCAGTTTCTTTTCATCCATAGAGTTTCTGCTTTTGGAATACTCTGTTTAAGTTTCTGTGGATGGGCGTGGCCAAGTAAGATGGCGGAGTAGACGTGCCTGAGAAGAGCTCCCTTCATCTGTATATCCGTTCAACATCCTGGCGATGGAAATCTAATTATTTGAGCACGACCAGCTTTTAAGACCCCTTCCGTGAATGAGAGATACCTGTCTTTTACACCCAAGGACCCCCTGTGATGGGAAACTGCTAGCTGTTTCAGCGGGATGCTGGAGCCGCTGGCCATTTTCCTGGCCTTCACGGAGCAACGTGTGCGGCTGGGATCTGACGCCCGGAGATCGTAGGGCTGGGCATCTGACAGGGACCGATGCTCTGGAGGACCACGGTGGGGCCGACGCCTTCCGGCGATGCTCGTTCGGCCGATGGGGTGAAGCACTTGCTGTGCCAGTATGTGGGATGTGGAGTCCCGGGCTCTGCACACTTTAAGGGCCTGCGCTGACTGAGATCTGGCAGCCGGAGAGTGGCAGTGGATTCGGCTAATGGCGGCCGGTGTTCTGGGTGGCTGGACCTGCATCGTGGCCACCCGACGGTACCTGCCGCTTTGCATTGGTGAAGATCTTGTGGTGCCTGGTTATGCGAAGTGGCTGCTGAGGAGCTATGCAGACGGGAGGCCTGCACTGCACAAAGATTTGGGTGGCCTGGCAGCTTGATCCCGCGCAGCCCGAGAGATGTCGGTTTCATCAGCCAGGACCAGACCACTTCTCTCGATGGGTGGAGGCTGCCCAAGAAGCTGGCATCAAGAGACCTGAGGTCTGCACAGACTACATGTGAGTTCACTCCATATGGGGTATTGGTGTGCTGCGGCTCTGCGACGATACGAATGGTTGAGATACCAGGAGTAGAATACCATTCTACCGACCAATGCCGGAAGCTGGTGGTGTCCGGGACTGAATTTAAACTAAGGGTCTTAGACAGTGAAAAGACTCTAGCTGCTGCTCTTACATATTATATCGGTAGCTCTAATATGACAGACCTGTGCCGGTTGGACTGCACTACTGGATATGGTGTAGCGCCTGGGGGGGGATCTGAGGAACAGGAGCGTTCAATTGTTGGAGATTGAAACCCTGCTGTGTACCGCCGAGCTGCGGAAAGAAAGAGGACACTTGGCTAAAGCTGTAGATTTTGTCTCCCTGTATCAAACAACAAAACTCCCCCTATTCAATTTTTAATAGGTGATACATCCAAAAATCATTGAAAGACCTCATTATGCCACAGAGATTATTTTACATTTTGGTTTATTTGGTGAAAAACGATGATATAATAAAACAAGGATATAAAAGATATATTCAATTTAGACAATAGCTAGAAAAACTGTTTGTAAATATCAAGCGAGCCAACCCAGCGGGAAGCACCAATGGACGATACACAAAATTACACCTCACAGAACATATCTAAACAGAACATATATACCCACAATACATAGTTGAGGGAAAAAAAGAGAAAAACAAAAATACATCAAATATACAAAGATTACAGCAAATACATTACAGTTGGAATGACACATACAAAACTACAAATAGCAAAGGAAATCCTTCATTTCCATTGGTTGACAAACAAGGCGCCGACACGCGTTTCGGAAAGGACCGACGTCCAACAAGTCCTTCGTCAGGGAGCAGGAGGTAAAAATCATTAAATGGTCAGAGATCCAATCCAAGATTTCTTTTAGGTTAATATAAATGCAAGCTGCAAGGTGGGAGGGCTCCTTAGAAACACAGTATATAACCGGCTATAATCTGTGGGCAATAATGAGGCACAAAAACATATATATAAATATTAAAAACAAGTTGAGACTATATCTATTGGAGCTAACCGCATCATGAAAACACCAGAATAGTGAAAGATATTCACGATCCCAAGTCAGATGTGAAAGTGAATTACACAGTGTATAAAGATGCCACAATAACCAAGAAAAGAGATGAAGAAAAGTATGTGAAAGATGAATCAAGCTTCCTGAGTTCAGATTGATCGAACGTGATGTAGAAGAAGTCATACTAGGAGCAGAATACATCAGAGAATAGAGGCAGCTGATCCTATGAATATACCTACTATTTATAAGCCAGGTCACTGGGCGCCAACACAAAGATCAAAATAAAGGGCGCGTAACCTCGAATTGTAGGTCCAATGTAAGGTAGTACTCTACAAATAAGGAAACAAATGAATATAGTATTCAAGCCCAGGACAGATAAATATAGTGTAGCTATAAGGGAAACTAACTTACTATGTCCATGAGAATCAAGAACATGTAGTGCTGGTCACAAGCAAAATAATATGTGAATAATCCTGGACTTGGGGTCTGGACATGCCCTAATTAACGACAGAAACAAAAAGGGGTGAAAACTCATACGTACTACATAGTCACAAGATAAACTCAAACTCTCTTAAAGAGAATGAAGACAAAGAAAAAAGGAAACTGACTAATGTTGAAAATTGCTTACTTGATGGGCATATACTATTTGAGGGTGCCACGCTATGTCCACAACTTCTTCATATCAAGGCTTAAACAAGATGTGGTAAACCCAATCAGGAAATGGAGGCTAAAGACAAGCCGGACAACAAATCAGAAGAAATTGGGTCTATAGTGCATAGACTATCAGGAGCATGTCCTAAGTAGCATCGGCGCGATCACTTACCTAATAGATATAAATAGAGTCCCGCACAGAAGTTCCCCTGGTCCGTGGGAAGGTCCAGTATGGGCGTCCCATGTCCGCGTATATAAATACTGGGCCAAATTAGACACACCTGTATTGCGTGAAAACGCAAAGGCGGAATACTAGAACGCGTGCATGGATGGGCGCCATCTTGGGGGTATGCGTATATCTCTCGTCACGAGGCAAGATAACATTTGAGAACGTAAAGCATATTAAAGTGATGCCTGCTCACTAAATGAGCATAAGATGAAAAGGGGGCTAAACATTATTTAGACTCAATGGAAAAAGGTGAACAAAGATTAGAAAGTAAGATGTCTAAGAATATAATGGAAATAGAAAACGGACAACCAAACAGAAGCGAGGCATACTTCCTACGGGCAATGATAGCCAGATTTCATGAGTAAATATATGGATAAAAGTATGGGAAAGTGAGACAAGATACTGATACCAGAATATAAAAGAGAAAAAAAGTAAAAAAAGTGGGGTGTAAAAGAAGATACATTTGTATAACACCCATGAACACATATATCTAAAAGTATGGGCGCAAGATGTCAGTATGTGCCAAATGGATCAAGGATACTATTTATTGGACTAAAAAGGTCCACCATTAGAAGGAGTGTTAGACAGCATATGCAATAAACCTACGTGTTAGGTAGGTAACAGAGAAAAACGGAGGATTATAGGAGGGCATTTTGCCAAGGGCAGTATTCATTAAGTTCTGTGAGCGAGGTCCGGAGAGTATAAATCCAGAACACTTCTCTTTTGCCCCTAAGTCCATTAATGTTGTTGTCTATAGGGTTATGGACTTTTTCTAAGATGGTCCATTTTAACTCAGTGTCAGAATGTTGATAGTCAAGCCAATGTTGTACGAGAGGGGCCCCTCTTCGTTTATTTTTAATCGCTGACTTATGCTCACTGAAGCAGGTTCTAAACTCTCTACCCGTTTCGCCGATTTTGTCTCCCTGACCTGTACAACCTGTCATATGATGGCGAAAGATAAAGGAAGTAAGGCGGTCCAATCCATTAAAATATCAAATTACGCCCAGCCGCTTAATATAGGGAACAGGGAGCCTCGAAGATGTCACAGCACATGGAAACTGCCGACTTACCGCTGGCTGCTGATAGACCCCCATATAATGCGGAAATACTCACAACTATCCACACTACAAGCGGTGAATTGAAAAACAAAATTGAAGCGGTCGCCATTGACGGTAATTTACTCCGTTGCGACCTCCTAAAAGTTTCAGAGAGGATTACAACCACAGAACGAACAGTAGACACAATGAAAACAGAATTACACAGTCTCTGGGACACCGTGATTACCCTCCAGAAAAACTAGTGCACCTGGACGACCAAGCTGATGACGCAGAAGGACGGTCCCAGGGAAACAATCTTCCCTTCCTTGGATTTCCGGAAAAGGCGGAGGGACAGTCAGCGGAGCTGGTTCTCAAGGAGTGGCTGACGGAGATCTTGGCCCCCCGGGGGCTTTCGAAGTTCTTTACAATAGAAAAAGCACATAACACACTATTACCTACTCCAAAACCAGGGGCACCTCCTACAGCCATCATAGCCCACTTTCTTAAATTCCGTGAAGAGTTTCTACTTCTGCAACTAGCACGTACGAAAAGACAGCTACATTTATGGGGCATCAAATTGTGATATACCCAGACTACACCCAACGGGTTCAAGAGCAAAGACGCTTTTTTTTTGGCTGAGAAGCGAGGATTGCGAGACTTAAACTGTAAATATAGCCTTTTCTATCTAACCAAACTAAGAGTGGAGCATAATGGAAAAGAGCTCTTTTTCTTCACAGCAGGAGAAACAGCCGACTGGCTGGATGCATGCAGTTCCTCGGGTCCCTGTTTGGTTACCTCCATGATCATGCCTAGCAAGCCCAGCCCACGTGATCAGTCTAGGGGACTGGGACTGCAGAAACACTCTCAGGATGCCACCAAACATCGCAGTCCTAGCAGAATTACGGTCTGCCCAGATGGCACACTGCAGGCCTCAGAGGTTGTTCTGGACTCGAGGGCTTCGTTGCCAGGACGTCCAATGAATGATGACGCAAGCGAGGACACTGATGCCTGAAACAGATCAGTAAATGGGACATTTGCTCTGACGTATAAGTGGACACTACTGATTGGTAAGATCGACCTAATGAGGGTGGCTCAGGGTTTAATGAAGGGGGAATTCTTTACAGCACAAACACGTTTCTTTCGATACGCACTGTGATATATGACGGGGTATGCCCCCCTAGTGACTGGTACCTGCTGATGGAGTTGGAGGTCAGGCCTCATACCTCGGCAGCTTACCACTCACTTCTGTGGAATAGGGTAGGGTGGGTGGGAACATGCATGATTGTGTTGCTGTTTTCTATAGTTGTATTAGTTTGAATTTGCAGTGATATACTATAGGGCAATGAGGCGGTGTCTACATGCCCTCACTGTGCGTGGGTTTGCCAGGGATGGAAATGTGATAGTGCCCAAGGAGAGATTACCAAATGTTGCATGGCTGGGGAACAACGCTTATTATCTTGAGAGATGGGCGGGATTCTCTCGGGAGGAGTGTTGATGGGGGTTTGTTTTGGCGCCCACCATGACTAAGTTACTTACCTGGAATGTACGCGGCATCGCTGCATTTGACAAACATAGACAAATATTTGCTTACCTGAAGGGGTACAAGGTGTTGGTGGCGTGTCTTCAAGAAACCCATATTTGGGGTGATTCCATAAAATGTCTGAAGAAAAGGTGGATAGGGCAGCTTTATGCCACCTCCTATTCCGGGTTTGCAAGGGGTGCCCTCATATGGGTAGCACCGTGAGTCCCATTCCAACATTTACATCATGTGATTTATATTAATGGACGATATGTCATACTCCATGGGAGACTTGATGGTATTTGTATCATAAATGTGTATGCCCCGAATGATGACAGCTCTTCCTTTTTTAGGGATCTCTTTGAGGCGGCCTCTACATATCTTGGGGCTCCAATACTGTTGACTGGGGGACTTTAACAGATTATTAGACGGAATAATGGATAGGGAGCCCCGTAGAATGCACACAAAACCAAAGATGACACTGGCACTCCAGCGAATATTGCAACGGTTACAACTTCGGGATGTATGGTAAGAACACTTCCCCCTAACAAGACAGTTCTCCTGCTATACTCCAGCTACTGGCACTTCCAGCAGACTAGATTATTGTTTTTTATCCTCCTATCTGGGTCACCTGGTAGGGGGAATAATGTATCAAACAAGATATTTGTCAGACCATTCGCCGGTCTTGCTGGAGATGGGATCTAACAGGGTCAGATACCACTATGGCGATTGAAAAGTGAGGCGTTAACTGATCCCCCTTTTTTGGTCACGTGTCAGCAGAATTAAGTATTTCTGAGAAATTGGGAGGCAGCCTCCAGCCGAGCTACTGAGTGGAAGGCTATGAAGGTTATTATCAGGGGCGTTTGCATAAAAACATCTATGGAGTGCGGACCCAATTAGAAAAGGATATGGCAACCCACGAATCCAGGTTGGGGAAA
The DNA here is from genome assembly GCF_964204655.1 of Triturus cristatus. Classification (NCBI taxonomy): domain Eukaryota; kingdom Metazoa; phylum Chordata; class Amphibia; order Caudata; family Salamandridae; genus Triturus; species Triturus cristatus. The sequence goes on from NC_140581.1 coordinate 345,149,286, forward strand.
TTACAGACGGAACTTAGTACAGACCCCCAGAAATTGAAATAGTGGACTGACGTTAAGGAATCACTCATGACAGATCTCCGCAGACTGGAAAAATATGTCTACACAACATATCGACAATGACCGGGAGGGAGATAAAACTGGGGCTTTGTTAGCATGCCTCGTAAGACAGAAGACACCAGCATACTGCAGATACGCACTGCAGATAGAACACTACACTACACACAGAGGATCATAGCAGACACCCTAGCAACACATTTAGAAAATGTATATACTAAACACGTCGAACTAGGGCTGAACCACTTGACAGACTATTTAGATGTGGTACAACTGCCTTCTGTTATGCAAAAAGTAACGGGACCCCCTCTAAATAAATTGCTTTACCAAAAGGTCAGGGAGAAGAGAGGAAAGAAATGAACAGTCTAACAAATAAGACTCCCTCACGACCTATCTATAATTTCTTATTTTTAACAAAAATACTTTTTTACAACATATCAAACAAACATGGGCTATATGACAACAAACTAGATAACCACTTTAATTTCTTTCTTTACATTTATTTAGAATATTTTTATAATTATCTATTTTTTGTGAGTATATAAGTCAGATTTCATTTATGACATTATCACAGTTATACATTTTACATAAATTACATCAATTTCCTAATACACTGTTATTAATCCAAATCAGACCCAGGTAGAGAACACTGAACAATCACACTACTCATTCATACATCCACATACCATACACATCCCATAAATGAGATCTCAATAGCTATCCCAATAGACGTTTTGTAGGTTGATTACAGTCTTTATAACCCTAAGAGGGAACTACTAGAATATTAGTAGTAATGCGAAAGACATGGTCGACGCGTTTCGGTGGCAAAAGGAAGCGTAGAAACCACCCTCATCAGGACCCGCTACTTCACATATCACAGGTTCTCAAACCTTGGGATTTTCCGGCTAACAGCACCTTTAATTTCTTCTTGTTCTTCGAAAGAGGCCAGAACCATATATTATTTATTTAGACATTCTCCGTGTACCTTTGTTTCGTGTTTCTTATGTAGATTACAGTGATATTCTCATTTCATCCGTCTCCAGATACACTGCAACCCAGGAAGAGGTTCACAAATATGATTCTTCGTGGTCTCCCATTTTTATCTCACGTGTTAATTCTCCATACGCATGCCTAAATCGTCCGGTCTCCGAAGGTGTCTATATATCTTCCAACACTCTTTTTATGTGATACCGAGATCATTTTTTATCACCCTGGAAACCCTACTTGGCACTCTCCTGTTGGGGGAAAAAAGAAGAAGAGTCCAACTAGAAACATTACAAAGGACATGGGAGGGAGGTGTATTAGAAGTCCCGTGGTTGGACATGTACTATATGGCTTCTCAATTACAATACACAGTTCACTGGTTGGACGACGAAGATAACTGGAAGAAAAATCTGTTGGCCGGAACATATGGAAGAGATTCACTGATCGCATTATTAATGATGGGATTTTTGATCCCTAATAGCTGCCCCTATATAATATGACATGTGGCAACTGTCTCGGAGCAGGCATTACGTAGAGTAGTCCGACATGCCCCATACGCACCAGACATGCCTTTATAGGCGGTCCATCCATTTGCAGCAATTGCGAACTCTATGTCCGTTGGTCGCTGGAGGGAGGGGGGCTGTCTCATGACGGGGGACCTGTACAATAATGGCCACTTCCTAACCCGTGAAGAGGCACAAATCGAATTAGATCTGGACCCGGTCCAATTTTTACAATATGCCAAAATATTGAGGGTCGCACAAGAGCTATGACAGACTTTTCCAGATGAGCCACCCGTTACTAACATTCTTAAAACTATGATAGAAATGATACAGGGAGGGTGACTAGTTTCTCATTTGTATAGGGCTTTAAGAGATGATCTTCCGAAAGAGCCACTAAGTCTTCAGCAGAAATGGCACGATGTCCTGGAAGAGCCCCTAATGGAGGCGGATTGGCAAAAGGTACATGGTGGGGTACACAAAGTAAGCACGAATGCTCACTTTAAATTACTTCATTACAACGTCATACATCAGGTATATTTAACCCCACACACATTACATAAAATTTACCCCCCCCGGGAGGACTGCTGCCCTAGATGTCCCACACAGGGGGTGGATTTCATTCACATGATTTGAACTTGCCCCACATTGCAGTACTACTGGAAGAGAGTCCTAGAAAGTTTGGGGAGAGCCACGGACTGTACTATCACATGGGAAGTTAGGACGGTGCTACTGGGCCTACTGCCAGCTCCTAAAAATTAAAAATTGAGCCGGCGCTTTGTATGTCTGGGGCTGGTGCTGGCCAAAAGATGAATAGTAATTGCCTGGATGCACCCAAGACTCCCGAAACAGTCAGACTGGCTACGAGATATAAATGAATGGGCAACAGCGGAGTTGGTCCGAATGCGATTCATAAGGACAGATGAAAAAGCAGAGGACAATAGATTAGCTTGGGCGTCCATGATAATGGACCCGAAGGTTGATCAAAGACAGCCTACTCATCATACTCATGACAGGACTGGCACCCACAGGGATAATTCCAGTGGCAACCCGGGCAGACACACCCCAACACGTGATTAAAGAAAACATCATGGTGGAACATTGGTAATCACAACAAAATGGACTGGTATCGCTTCAAAGGAAGGGGAGGTTGGGGGAAGGTTATTGATTACTGTTCAGTTTATGCTAATCCCTATTAGATGATGTGTAATGCTACAGACATACATGCTGGGACTGAACGCTGTTATAGGATGCTAGAGGATTGATATTCATGGTCCAGCACACGCTATTTTGTATACTGCTGACTACGGAAATGTGTCTTATAACATCTAATGTACGTATTGTTCAGGATGTGCTATACTTACAGTTGAAATGCTAATAAAAAATCATTTAAAAAGAAAAAGTTTCTGTGGATGAAAGCTGCGTGAATGCAAGATCGAATTCCCTGCTGTGGGTTTCCTATGAGTTCTTGTGTGTAATTTGTTGTTTTTCACAAGCACCTCAAGATCCAAAAAGCAAACCTCTGGTTCACATTAAAAGTTGTTTTTTTATTTCTGACACAAATCACCATATCTGATTCTTGAGAAATTTTCACAGGATGAACAAGTCATCAATGAATCTTGTCCAGAGAATGACACCCTCAGCCCACTCCACTCCCTAGCATATTTGACCCTGAGCACCTGATCCTCCCACCAACCCATGTGGAGGTTCGGCATAACTTGGGGTGAAGCAGGTGCTCATGACCATACCTCTCACCTGTGTCCTTTTCAAACATGAAAACATTATTTTCCAAGCACCATTGCGCCATCTCAATCAGTATTTCCGAATGTTGATATAAGCCTATTGGTTTTGAGTCTAAAAAATGTCTCATGACCCTGAGTCCGTCCACATGTTACATGCTGGTGTACAGCGAGGTTACATCTAGTGTCATCAGGACAAAAGATTCCTCCCATGGGATGTCATAGATTCTCCTAAGAAAATCTCCTGCATTCTCAATGTACGAAGGAAGGCCACTTTCAAATCCCTGCAAAAAGTGATATATATATATATATTTATATATATATATATATAATTCAATTTGGGGTCATACTTACATAGTAAGTTTTTACCATGCATATGCCTTTACTATACATGCCTTAACAGCGCACATTTTATTGTAAAGGCATGCGTGGTAAAGGCATATGCTTGGTAAAGACTTGCATGGTTAAGACTTACATGGTAGTGTTGTGGTCGTTATAATGACCGCTTGTAAAAACAAGGATGGTAATGGCTTGCATTGTTCCATCATACATCTTTGACCAAAAAATCAGGTATAAAAAAATTCAATTCTTTGCCAGTGCAACATTACTTTTAAATCTGATTTACTTGCTTAAAAAAGGCTTTACATCGGTTTCATGTTTCAGACATGCACTCACATGAAGCCTCTATGAAATGCATAGAAGTGCGAGTTTATATTTACATCTCCTTTGCCTTATTATTTTATTATGCCTGTGTGCTTGATTTACAATTGTTATATCCATCATATTAAAGGCTGACCATCGCATGGAAACAGCAGTGACTATGAGCCTTTTAGGATTACTGTGGGACCGCCACCGACAACCTGTCAGTGGTGGTCCCACCGCCATCATAATAAAGATTCCCGCCCGCCACATTAGGATGGCAGACGGATGGGTGGCGGTCGGACAGACAAGGAGGGAACTTCAAACCCTACAATGGTGACGGTGCCTGCACGGCACCACCGCAGTCATGATGTCCCTCCCTGCTGGCTCTTTCATGGCGGTTTACCCGCCATGCAATGGCTAGCAGAAAGGGACATTTGGGGCCTGTAATAGGCCCCCCTTGTGCCTGGCCCTCTGCTTTGGGTTTTGGGGGACACCTATTGTGCCCCCCTACATATCCCTGTACCATTTGGCAGGCACCACATGGTGCCTGCCAACTAGTGCAGGGATATGTGTAATGTCTATTTTTTGTACTGCAGCCGGTGCTGCAGCCCGCAGCTCCCACCGCAGTACAAAATATAGACATTGTGACCACTGTGGTGGCGGTTGCATTCTAATGCCTATGGCAGGACTGCCGACAGCCAATTCGGTGGCCTCATTTGCGATAGGATAGCAGTCGGACGAAAGTCTGACTGCCAGCATAATGAGGCCCTAAGTTATTTTTACCAACAGACATTTCCTTTATGTACCTTTTATTAACCTCTTTCATGTGATGGAACAATAAATATATAGTGGAAGCAAACATACACAGTACAAACATATACATTGTTCCATGCATGCAGGGAGACCACTATAACATAAAACGATTGCTTACATTAGGCTAACTCATGAAAATAATATTCATATTACTTTATGCCATTTGTAGGTGGAGAACTGCTGAGAAGATGTTGCTTCCCTATGTCGATGCATGTCTGCTGTGCTGCTTTCAGTGCTTCGGCTCCCGGAGGGGCGAGGGCACATTAAACGCTCCTCTAGTGATGCTGCAAGGAGGGCAGGCCTCACCTAGCGCTGAGTGCGCATGGCTGCGCTGAGGTGCTATTAGCATTGACAATGCATTGACAACGATTATAGACATTGACAACTCCTATAACTCTCAGATTTCTGAGACTTATTGGCTTTACCAATGCTTGTTTTTCAGTGTTGTGTTGTTTAAAAGGAAAGTCTACGTCAAAAGCTACTCTTTTTAAATTAGAGTTTGTAATTTACTGTCGAACTTTCCATTCAGAAATAAAGCCTGATGTGGCAACAATTGCATGGCAGAGCACTATTAGTGGAGCTAAGGTGAGGCATATAAAGCAAGATGTTAATTGGTGAACAAGGGAAGTGCAGTAAGTATCAAAATTTGTTTTGGAATCTCAGATGACATGAATATTCTGGAAGGGGGACAAGTCAGGCTTTGGGAATGCTGTTCCTTTACTAATTGTAGGAAAAAAATGCTGTCTGTCAGCCTGCCCAGCAGCAAATTCCACCCCATATTCAGCATAAAACAGTCCATTCTGGCAGGCTGCCAAAGTGCGACCCTAAATTCCTTCAGACATAATTAGCTTTAAACAGAGCTCAGTCTGACAGCCTGACTGACCTCAACTTGCTTGCAATTTTTATCATTATTAACCAATTCTTGCTTGACTGGTGCTAGTTGCACTGTGTCTTTTTTGTGTTCAATTAATTTAAAGTGGTAACATGCACAGTATCCCCAATCAATGTGTCTGTATGAAAAGGATTTGTGATATATACTGGGTGGGGCTGTATGCTGCAAAGAGGGAAATCATGTGGGGCTTATTTATGCGCTGCGTGATAGGAAAAGGGCAGGAAGGTGCTGTATTACACAATATGTTGCACATTCCTCCAACTTCCCAGTGCTGGTGCACAATGTGCTGTCTAGTGCCAATGCAGGCGCCCTTGCACTATGCTACAAGGTGCATGGGCGCCTTGCCTGTGTTGTTAGCAGGATTGTTTTGTGCAAAAAAAAGGACACCTTCTTGAACAAAAACAATCCTGTGAGGCATTTACTTCTTTTTATGTGTGCTGTAGAATGCAGCACATATAGAAAGAGAAAGTAACTAGGAGAAATAAATACATTTCTTCATGTTTCACCTCACCTGGGAAGGCATAGCATTTTGACGCATTCCCAGGTCTACCACTAATGTTAAATCTGAAAATGTGCCAAAATTGATGGGTGGATCCATTGGAAAACCCACGCTCCACCCATGGAACACCTCCTTGGTGCACTGTAAAGCAACACCATAAATTGTGTTGCGTTACTCTGGATTTATCAAGCCACTCAGGGCCACACAAAGTGGCCCTGCGTGGCTTGATCAAACCTATGAAGGTTTTTGTGTTTTCCTTGCACACCCTTGTGTAGCGCATAAGTGACATAAATATGCCCCAGAGTATTTAAATGTAGTGACAAATGACTTCACTTCATTTGTGATGCCTCCAACTATTCCTGAATTGTTTTAGTCAGATGACAGTTACTACAACATTGGTTGTGTGTGTCTTTGTCTTTTACAGAGGCCCAAATGCATTTTTGTCCCTCAAAGAAGAAATGAGGATGAGTGTAGGTCTAATGTCTGTTGGAAATCGCCATTTATTTCCTATTGGAATTGCAAAAAGAGAAGCAGAAAAGTGCCCCGACTATACACTCATTTAACTGCTCCTCCAATGAAATGAGCATATATGCTAGAGCAATGGCTAAAATCTCTTTGAAATAAATGAAAGTTTCAACCAACCAATGGCAGAAGTTTATGGATTGGCTGCACAATATGTGAGTAACGCTTGCAATAATTGGCAGACGGGGGTTGACCTTTTGCCTCACTCTTTCTCTGTATATTAAATTAGCTCATCAAGTCAAAGCTGTCTGTAGCCAGACCTAAACATCTAAGATGCACACAAAGGTGCAGAAAGTTGAAGAAAAAAGAGAAAATACTAAAAATGAATTATCATCGTTAATGGGCATGTGGTGCTTCTTGAATCTGTTGTGCTACTACATTATTGCACACGTTTAAAGGAAACAAGGTAATTAATTATCCTATTTGTTATTGTCTTAGTAAATATGAAACTTACATTGAAGATTCACAGAGGTAAGACTTAGAAGAGAGTTATAGCCTGACCAGTTAGCAATGTTATCATTAGTAAATGTTAGATTACATGCGGAGTGGCTGCACTTCCTTTCATACAGGAGATTTTTGCATCGTGTATTAGTTCTTAGGGCCCGATTATGATGCGGGCAGGAAGGGCTCCGACCGTCGGTCGGTGCCCTCTTGCCCACATTGTAATCACCAATTTGTATTCCCTTACGACCAAGCCATTTCGATGGGCTCTGTCGTAAGGGAATCCGAATCAGTCGGAGAGCCCATCCGCCATTTGGAAGGCCCACAGTAATCCCCGGCTGGCTCTTCTGGCCGAGGGTTTACGATGGCAGTTTCCCACTGCCATTTTGTGCCGGCCTTTCTGGCACAAAAAGATATTGGGAAACAGCTTTGGGGGTCCCCAGCAGGGCCCCCATGGGTGCAAGGCCACCAAATAGCAGCCTAGAGTCCACCTATGATGCCCCCCTGTTGATCCCTGCACCCAGTGGCAGGCACCTTGAAGTGCCTGCCACGGGGTGCGGGATGAACTGCGCCCCTGCTTTTTGCTATGAGAGCATGCATTCCATTTGGAATGCATGCTCTCATAGCAAAGTATAGGATTGCGACCAAACCCATCCTAATTCCTGGGCTGGAACCAACGACTGGAGGTCGTTCGGTTCCAGGTCCAGAACGATGCCGGATGGATTCGTGTCCGTACGGCATCGTAATCGGCCCCTTAGTCTATTATGTGATTTGTAGTGCATTCTGGTTCTTGAGGTCATCCATTATTCGACATCACATTTCAGAAGAGTAATTTTAACATTTCATGATTCTTTTATTAATCCCTGTTTTTCAAGCTTTTCATGTTATCTTGGTTCGTTTTGAACCTTTGTTCTATGTGAGTCCATATGTAAATGTGAAATCCCAGCGGTTTCCCACTTTCTATACTGTAAAGATTCCGAAGCAAATGCTCATCTCTGCTCTGAAATCATCTTTTCGGGTTGCAACAAGTACGGTTATCATTTCTATTAGATTATTATATGGTGGTATCTCATTCCCGGCAAGGCTGCTTCAAGGAACTCTGAAAATTATACCTTCAATGATTTTCTGAAGGTTTGGTGGTGATTTTAATTGGTTGATTGAAGTCAACGGAGATTCCATTGTCTGGAGCCCTGTGCCGCAAAACGTCTTCCAGTAAGTTTAGGTTTTTGATTGATAAGTGATCATGATGATGCCAAAGAGGACCAAAAGTTTCTTATAGGCAAATATGTATTGGCAACGTCTTCCTATGCCAAGGGAACCCAGTTTTGTTTCCAAGCCTGCCCTGTGATTCCTTTCAATAAAGGACCCACCTATTCATGAAGTGTCATTCTCCAGGGGACTGTTGCACCAACAGCTAATGATGGTTGTGTGTGGCTGACACCCATAACGGCGAATTCTTATTTACGGGCCCTAAACAAGAATTCTATATGCACGGAGGGGGTGCAGTCAAATTTGCCAACTAAAAATGCAATGAGCTGCAGGGTGGAGGGATGAGGTCACCAAAGTTCAGGATGGACTGTTTCCATGAGGAACAGGGTCAGTGCTCATTATGTGGCCTACATTCTTAATATAGTTTGAGCAGCATTACAGTCTATTAATTCAAATGTAAGAGGTGATTGTAGAGTGCAGCTCCTGAACTCAGGTATTTAAAAGTGTCCTAATATGTGATAATAAAGAAGAAGGAGTCTCTGTGAAATAAAATATATGCGAAGGATCACACAATTTGGACAAGCAGGGAAGCTGGTATTGATTGTAGATTATCTAGTTTTATATTTGGAAATGCAGCTGGCAGATGGCTATCTATTTCTCTCTCTCATTGACATCAACAATCACTGTTATATATTTCATTCTTGGTTCAGGAGGAGAAAAACTGCCACAGGGATAGAAGACCCAACTCAGAGTCCCCATACCCAACTCCCAAGCAACAAATGCTTTCATTTGGCGGTGTGCCACACCCCAAACACCCTTTCTGAAGCTATGGCTGTGTGTGTGTGCGTGTGTGTGTTGGTAGAGTATCTAGTTCACCTCCAATACACATCTTGTTTATTTTTATTTTAGAAATCATCTTAGCACATCCCCATGAACTATATGTGTGCAGCTGGGTAGGTGTCCTATGCTAAGCAATGGATCAGTATTTAGAATTTACACAGACTATTTCTTTAAAGCTCATTGCCATTTGCATGAAGTTGTTTAAATCTTTATCTTACAACCGTGCTTTGGGGCAGTGCCATATGCTCACAGTCATCTTCACTTTATGTTCAATGCCTGTGATTCGACTATATGTTTAATATGCTATGGCTCCACTACATGTTCAATATGCAGTGGTTCTGCTATATGTTCCGTATGCTGTTGTTGCACTATATGATCAGTAGATTGAGGCTAAATTGCATTGGAGCTGCATGGAAGGAGAGCAGAAGGTCCCCGTACCAGCTCCCCCTCGCTGCTGAGACCTCGCACAAGCTTTTGTTCTGGCTTGCTCTGTGTGCATACGCTGTGTGTATAATACTATTGTAACTGGTGATTACTGTTATTGTTTTATCTCTGTTCTGCATCTGCGTTCCTGTTGTTTTTTCTTCTGGTTCAACGCCGCTCCGCCCGCTCGCCATACTGCTGTTTTCTTTCCACTCTTACCCTCCTGCCTCTAGCAGAGCCCCGCCCACCGCCTAAGACCTACTGATGGAGGTAACAACGTGGATCCAGTAGCATGTCCCCGTACCAGCTCCCCCTCACTGCTGCAACCTCGTGCCAGCCTATGTTCTGTTTGCTCTGTGTGCTTACGCTGTGTGTATGATCCTGCTGTAAGTGGTGTTTACTGTTATTGTTTTTTCACTGTTCTTCATCTGCCCACCGGTTGTTTTTTTCTTCTGTTTCACTGCCGCCCCACCCGCTCGCCTTCCTGCAGTTTATTCCCTACTCTTTCCCTTCTAGCAAAGCCCATTCCCCACCGCCCAGGAGCTACTTATGGAGGCTGTAAAGCAGACGCCTGGCAAACGTGCGCAGCAGGCATGCCACCGGTATGCCAAAGGTAAGCCCATCTGCGCCCGTTCATGCCTGGACCCCACCCAGGTCCTGGAACCCTGATTCTTCCACCCCACTCAGCTACACCACTGCAGACCTCGAAACACCAACAACTGCTGCCACACATCTTCACGCACAACCAGAGGACCTGCCAGCACTGCTGCTTCACCTGCAAGACCAAAGCGACCACCAACGCTAAAGACATCTGAATCCCTCTCAATCCGGATTCCCAGCCAACCACAGCACCGAGAGAGCCCTGATCACAGTCACTGGCAACATCAGGGCCTTCCTGGACAGCGGTGAAATGACACCCCTCATCCTCCTGGAACTGTCAGCCACCTTCGACACCGTCTCTCATCAGATGTTGATCAACCGACTCCACCACATTGGAATCCAGGGAGATGCTCTCAAATAGATTGTCTAATACCTCGCTGGAAGAACCAAGAGAAACCCTCTCCCATTGTTCACCTCAGAGCCCATGAAGATCCTCTGCAGCATCCCCCAAGAATCATCCCTCAGCCCCACCCTTTTCAATATGTGCATGATCCTTTGGCCAACACCGTCTGATCACACTGACTCAACATCATCTGCTACAACGATGACACCTAACTCATCCTCTCGCTGTCAGAAGACCCCTCCACCACCAGAGCCAACTTCCACATATGTATGATGAATGTCGCCGACTGGATGAAGGATAACTGCCTCAAGCTCAACACAGAGAAGACAGATGTCCTCATCTTTGGGAGCAACACCTCATCATAGAAAGATGCATGGTGACCTACTGAACTCGGCCCATCCCCGACAAACCACTCCAACAACCGCTGCATCATCTTGGACAGCAAGCTATCTATGAAGACATAGGTAAACCCAGTTTCATCCACCTGCTTTTCCACACCCTACTCATGCGCCGCAAGATCTTCAGGAAGCTCCCAGTCAATGACCCACACAAATAAAACCCTGCACAAAGAAAGACCAGCATACATTAACAAATGCATGAACTTCCACCAACCAACCAGATACGTACAATCCGCCTCTCTCTTCCAGACACCACCCTGATCTGCTGAGGCAACAGTAGAGGACACACTTTCTCACACTTGGCAGCCAAAGCTTGGAACGACCTTCACCTGCACCTTAGGACCTCACTGCTCTGGTAATTCAGGAATGGACTCAAGACCTGGCTGTTTGAATGAACAGATCACAGCAAAGCAGCTAGCAACTCCAGTGCCTTGAGACCTTCACTGGTGTTTTGCTGCACTTTATAAATCCTTGATTGATTAATTAATTAATTGATTGATTGATTGATTGATTGATTGAAGGATTGTGCCTTTTTAGGGGTGCATGGCAGGACCATTAAGGAAAATGTTAAAATGTCTCTGACACACAAGGAGAAGTTACTTCAGGGCAACTAACACATCTCAGCTTTAAGTGCTGTAAAGAACAGTTATTACTGTTAACCAAATTAAAGCTACCATCTAAGCAATTACATTCAGCTATTTACAAATATTCAGTTCTTTGGGCCACATACAGGTATGATTTGCTAGCAGATGGACATAAGGTGAGGTAAATACAAGAGGTCTGCATAAAGCTCTGGGTCCGCTGACCCCAGGGCTCCCATATAAACATCCCTCTGTGTTTCACTTACTCCTAGTTACAACTCTGAAGTCAGTAATCTGTGAAAGTATGTGCGGAAACCTTTGAACAGATTGCATCCATCAAAAAGCTGTTCCAGCAGGAAATTAGGAAAGGAAACTAGGCCCGAGCAAGACAGATCAAAGACATATCAACTGGAACAACTTTGAACATGTGGAGAGAAAACACTCCTTTAAAGTCAATACACGAGTCAAGGCAAGAACTACAGAACAGGGGAGAACCGTAGAGGAACATTCCCGACAGCGCAGTAGTTTTTTGGGAAAAGGTAGCTAAACAACAAATCCAGTGTGAACCTATAAAAAATGCTTTTTTTAAGTTTAACCATGGGCCCTCTCTTTGCTGGCATATTATTTCACTGTCTTCTCCATTTCCCTTTGAAGTCCTTCTTAAATTAGTTTCATAAGAACATTGTTTACTATTAGGAAATGGAAATGTGCAGACGTGAGAAATACGAGGAGCAGCGTTCCAAAATTAGATAAGATGGCCGTTTAAAAATAGTAACTGGTGCATTATTGTCAGTTATTTATTTATAGGACACACATTGCATTCATTAGATGGTGGATATTAATAACAAATGCAAATACTCTCCTTGACTTGGTTTAGGGTTGTTCCATAGATGACTAAGGGGCATATTATCAAGACAGGCGATACAATTATCGCCGCTTTAGCGACAGAAAACTGCCGCTAAAACGGTGATAATGGGCTTGATAATATGCTCTATGGAATTCCAATTGAAGCCCATGTTAGGTGTGAAGTATTGGATGATGGCGCTCGTGTCTGAGGCAATGTTGGATTTATGGAGCGAGTGCTCTGTGCTTCAAGACATGTTATTTCTCTCTGAGGTATTCTGAGAGGCAAAAGAAGTGTGTGTGTGTCTGGGGGGGCGGGTTTACAAGTAATTCTTTGATCAATAAATATATAAATCACTAGGTAATTTCTATAAAATATAAGCAAATGAGTCCTTCATAGAAACATTGTTGCCCAGTGTTAGAACTCGTACAATATTTTAATATTTCAGGATCGATGATTGGAAACGTTATTGCTCTACACAGCAAATCATGTGTCTGCTCTGAAGATGCCTAGTTGATGGGAGTTGTGTGTGGGGGGGGGGTTACAAGTAACTCTTTGACTTTATAAATATATAAATTAATAAGTAATTTCTATAAAATATAAGCAAATGTGTCCTTCATAGAAATATTGTTGCCCAGTGTTAGAAATTGGGTTGTAGGTTGGCTGGGGTATGAGCCAAGTCAAGCAGCAACCACAATCCTAGTCTGGGTAAGAGGCAGGTAAACCCTTAATTAACCTGTGCCCACCATCTGGTAGCTTGGCACAGAGCAGCCAGGCTTACCATTAGAGGCAATATGTAAAGTATTTGTGCAACACTTCAAATAGTAACACAGTGAAAACACCATACAAAATGATTCCATACCAGGTTAATTTAATAAATAAAACAAGACCAAAATGAAAAAAATCCAATAGGCAGAACTTGAGATATGGATTTTTAAGGAATAAGCAGATAAAATAGCAATTAGAAGCAATAAGCGCTTACTTGGGATATCTGGTTGTGCCATATGAAGGCAAAGTCAAAAGTTCAGGCTGACCGCGATGGAGTGCAGGCCGGATACAGGGACCCAGTGAGGCCCGCTGAACAAAAGTACCTTACTCCTGGTCGCTTTGATGTCGAAGATGCAAGGTACAGCCTACTCGATGCATTGGTGTTGATATACGCAGTGGGGGCGATGCACCGGTCTTGATCCGTGCAGCAGTGGTGATGCATCTGCTCCGAAGCGTCAGCTCCAATGATCGAAGAGCTGCGATTCATAGCTTGGTCGTTAAGGATGCGGTTGGCGGGGGTGCGTGGTCCTTGTGCTTGAAAGAGCGTTGCACAGTGGTGGTTCTGAAGGCAATGCGTTGGGCCTGATCCACGCAGCAGAGCCGATGCACTCATTCTGGTCTATGCAACAGGAGCAATGTTCAGGTTCTGATCCACGCAACCAGAGCAATGCACTGGTACTGATCCAGGCAACTGAGATGAAGCTCCGATTCCACAGAGGATGCAAGGTGTTTGCTGGAGCAAGCACCTCAGTCCCACTTCCAATGGTCCAGGACTGGGTGGCACCACTTGGCAGGGCAGACTCACAGATGGTAGAGTCCAGTTGCAGAATCAGAGTGGTTGGAAGTCTTTTATGTCCCTGAGACTTCAGATCAGGAGGCCAGCCAGCTAGCCCATGGAGTCACTCTGAGTTCAAGTGATGCAGGCCCAACCCTTCTCACCCATGCAGGGGAATAACAGCTAGCGGGGCAGCACAGCAAGGCAGGAGTCCAAGACAGCAGCAGCCCAGCAGAGTGGCAGTCCTTCAGCAGCACAGCAGTTCTTCTTCCTGGCAGATGCTTCACATGTCCAGAAGGGTACTGGAAGTGGTGGTGTCATACGTCCAGTTCTTATACCCAGGTGGGCCTTTAAGTGGGGGAGACTTCAAAGACTGGTCTTTGAAGTGCACAGAAGTTCTCTATTGCCTTGGCTTCAGACTCACTACAGGGTGGGGGGGGGGAGTGAGTATTCAGCAATTTGTGTTGGGACACGGCACAGATTAATCAGGTGTAAGTGAGGCTGGGTCCAGCTCTTCCCTCCCATCCTACCAAGATGGTCAATCAAGTCACACATATGCTCCCATTCTGTTTGGTTGTCTAGGGGAAATACACAAAGCCCAGCTGTCCCCCACCCAAGACTGATCAGAAACAGGCAGCACCCACCAAATGGCTAAAGTAACTTAATTTTAAATCCGACTACACCGTAAATTAGGATTTTAAATTAGGATTCCAGAGAGAGCACATCGGGGTCTTACCTCTTACCAAAATTTGAAACTACTCTTATAAAATGTAATATGGTTATCCCAATATTATCCTATGGCAGAGATAGGCATTGTAGTATTGAAAAACGTCTTTGAGAGTTTTTCGCTACCAGGACACGTGAAACTTAAAAGTACATGTCCTGTCTTTTAAATACATTGCACACTGCCGTCTGGGTTGTCCAGAGTCTACCTTAGCCGTGACACATGTGTATAAAAAGGGAAGGTTTGGGCCTGGAAAGAAGGTTTTTTGCCAGGTTGACATGGCAGTATAAACTGCACACACAGGTTCAGCAATGGGAGCCCTGAGATATGGTTAAGGAGCTTCTTAAGTGGGTGCCACAATCAGCGCTGCAGGACCACTAGTAGCATTTATTTTATAGGCCCTAGGCACATGTAGTGCACTTTACCAGGGACTTAAAAGTAAATTAAATATGCCAATCGTGCTTGATCCCATGTTATCATGTTTTAAGGAGAAAACACAAGCAGCTTAGCATTGATGTGCAGTGATAAAGTGCACAGTCCTAAATTCAACAAAAATAGGGCCCGAAAAAGAGGAGAAGGCAGGCAAAAAGTTTGGAGGTGACCCTGCAGAGAGGACCATTTTCCAACACAGGCCCTTTCCAGTCTAAAGCCAGGGTAGACTACTCAATATCTTGATGGACTTCCCTGCTTTGGGTGATAGAATGTGGACAATGGCTCTCTACTGATAGAGCACTTGACACTTATATGCCTCTCTGGCCTCAGTTGGCTCCCTCTGTCTGTACACTCTTGATCCATTGAACCGACCAATGGGGAACCCTTCTCCTTAAGTGTGGACCCCTTCTGTGCAGTACCTATCCTTAATTTGCTCACAGGTGCATCCCGGTAGGCAGACAGTACCACCATGGTCATCAAGGAGAGGTGGCCCATTCTACCCCTTAGATTAGACTTCTGTCCTTAACCCAAGGAAAACTCTTCCAATAAAGACGGTAACCAACAAAGGCCATCAACAGTGGTCAGTGGCAGGAGCCAGGCCCGCCTCTCTACTAGCCTTGAGGCTGGTAAGGGGTTCCCTATGGGCTCCTGCAGTTTCAATGACCTCTGTGGTGTCTCATAGTGGGGGGGGGCACACTACTTCCACTCTATCGCCCACCAGTTCCATAGAGGTATCCTGACACTGGCCATTCACCTCAGGGTATGTACCCTGAGTCTGAACAGGGTACAGGGGTGACTCCTCCCTCACCCTGCCCCTCCCACTGGGCTCTGCTCCTCCAAACGGGCTTCTGTGCCCTCCGCTTGGAAACTGAATTGCCAGCAACTGCTGTTACTTCTTCACCGTCTTTGAAGATCCTAGCTACAAGCTTCAAGTAACCATTGAAGAAATGTGATTGTATATATATATATATCTATCTCTCTCTCTCTCTCTCTATATATATATATATATTCACTTAAAAAACCATAGGTTTCACACATGTTATAGTTAGCTGGACATTTCACTGGAAAAAAAACATTGAAATTCCCCCGTTATAGTTAGTTCAGATAACTATAACTCGCGCGCCTGCAATCCACTGCTGATGACTTCACATATTACATCACTCATAACTTGGTCAGTGGCATCACTCATGACATCACTGATGACATCATCCTTGTGATAGAGTGGCGGTCGCGCGAGTTATAGTTATCTGAACTAACTATAACGGGGGAATTTCAATGTTTTTTTACGAGTGAAATGTCCAGCTAACTATAACGTGTGTGAAACCTATGGTTTTTTAAGTGAACTTGTACTGTTTTTAAATGCTAAGATTTGTATCTATTATTATATATATTTTTTAAGGTTTTTCACCGTGCGCGCACCATGCGCGCACGGTGCGCGCACCCCGCGATTTAAAAAAAAAATAATAATGTTTTTTTCACCCTTCGGGGTCCTTCAGGGACCCCCTGACAAAGGCTAGGGGGTCAGGAACTCTCTACCCTGCCCCCTTTTCACGTTCGCCACCTCTCTTTTTCAGTGTCGCACCCAAAACAAACAAAATGGCGGCCGACACTTCCTGATTTCGACCGATTCGAACGTTGACTGACATGTAACAACCAATCAGAATTACGCTCGCGCACATCAGGGTGCGCGCACGGTGCGCGGCTATAGATATGTATGTGCTTTTAACTGCAATCTTCTCAGGAACTACTGAACAGATTGACTCCATATATGCAAAAGGCACATCCCTGACCTGAGGACTACCTCTCTGCCAAATTTCAAGTAATTCTGTTCAGCCGTTCGAGCTGTACCTTCGACTAAAGGTCCTATGGGAAAATGCATGGGGAAAACGCGTTTTGAGACCCCTTTTTTTGTCGGCCCCCGCTTGACGAATCCCCCCAAGACTTTCAGGGTAGGAGCTGAGCGGAGCGCCCCATTCGTTTTTAAAATTTCGCGAAGATTCGTCAACCGGTGCCAAAGTTATTCAAAATAGAATTTTGAGATTTCCTATGGAAACACGGTCCTAACTATAACTATCTACTGGTGACCGCCAGTAGATAATATATAGTTATATAGATATATAGATGTAGATATTGCCTACTGGTGGTCTCCAGTAGGTAGTTATAGTTAGGACCTATTTTCCATAGGAAATTCGTAAAATTCTATTTCCAATAACTTTTGCGCCGGATGACAAATCTTCACGAAATTTTCAAAATTGGTGGGGCACTCCGGTCAGCTCCTATCCTGAAAGTTTGGGGGTGATTCGTCAAGCGGGGCCGAGAAAAAAGGGGGGTCTCGAAACGCGTTTTCCCCATGTTATTTCCCATAGCAAATTTTAGACACGGCTACAGCCCGAACTGCTGAACGGAATTACACCACATTTTGCAAAAAGGTAGCCCTTGGTTCAGAAAGTACCCTTTCTTTTCAATGGTGTAAATCCGTTCAATAGTTTTTGAGAAATTAAGAAATAAATATAGTGATATCTAGAGGCACGGAGGATCCGCGCACCCTCCCGATCGCAAGCTTCATGTTAATTGGCTGTCAACACTCCAAACAAGGAAGTGTTGGCAGCCATTTTGTGCCTCAGTAGAACAGAGGCAGAAGAAAACCGATAAACAAATGTGGAAAACAGGAAAAGGGGGCAGGGTAGAAACACCCCCTAGGCCTGCTCAGGGGGTCCCACAAGGACCCCAAAGGCTCCCCAATTTTTTTTTCTTTTTTTTAATCACGGGAAGCATGGAGGATCTGCAGATCCGGCAGCGAAAATTAAAAAAAACAAATAAAGTCCCCGGGTGGGACAGGTCCCGGGGGCAGACAAAAAAGTGTGGGGGGCCCAATCTCCCCATACTGGCCCAGGGACCGCCACTCCCGGGGCTTTGCGGGGAGCAAACGGCCCCCCCGTAGCCCCGGGGAACGCTTTGATTTTTTATGTGGGGGGTAATCAAAGCCCCCCCAAGCCCCGGGGAACGCCACTCCCGGGGCTTTAATTAATAAATTTGGGGGACACACACGGCCCCCCCCGCTGCCCCGGGGATCGCCACCCCCGAGGCTCTTATTTTTTAAATTATTCCTGTGTGGGGGGCTCAAGCCCCCCCACATGCCCCGGGGACCGCAACCTCCCTGGGGCTCTCATTATTAAAATTGGGGATCCGTGACAGACCCTCTAGCCCCGGGGACCACCCCCCCTGGGGCTTTGCAAATGGTGGGAGGGATTCTGCGCGGCCCCCCTCCTGGGGACCGCCACCCGCCAGGGCCAGCTCCTGCAGTGTCCCAGGGTGCCCACCCCTGGGATACTTCTGTTTGCTATGGCAGGGTGGGAGTCTCGCGGCTCCCGCTCTGTCATAGCAAACTCTGCTTTGGTTTTTGGAAGAGAGAGCAGGGAAACCTGCTCTCTCTTCCAAAAACCAAAGCCGATTGCTTTTCCACATGGGGAGCTGCATCTTAGCAGCTCCCCATGTGGAAAAGTAATGCCGGCTCCCACAGGAGACGGGGAGCCGGTGAGACTGTGGGGATTGGGGACCCCTCCACGGTCCCTAACAGAGAGGGCCAGCCCCGGGGTATGGGGTTCCTGGGGCTAGAATTGGCCTGAGGAGGGGAGCAAAAAACTGGCCATGCACCAGAGGATGGGGTCCCCGGGGTCGATTATGGCCATGGGAGGGGGGTCACGCGGCCCCCTTCCAAATTAAAAATAAATAATAATAAAATAGGGGGTCAGGCCCTGGGAAATGGGGTCCCCAGGGACAATAGAATAGGAAAAGAAGGGGGGGCACACAGCCCCACTTCTTAAAAATAAAAAAAAATTAAAAAAAAGCATCCTGCCGGAGGCCCCGCCCCCTCCATGCAGCACTGTGCAAATGCGCCCCTGGTGCATTTGCAGATGGGGAACTAATTCCCCTTGAATACGGGGGTCCCTGGGGGACAACTAGCCCACCAGGTACCGCCAGTATGCACCAGGTAGCTGTGTTGCAGAGAGGTGTTCAGAGGCCATGCTCCTTTTTACATCTCTCTGCAACGCAGCTCTGTGGCGCTTAATGGAGGTACATGGTGGGCTAGTTGCACCCCAGGGACCCTCAGGATTCAAGGGGAGTTAATCCCCCAACTTAAAATGCGCCACGGGGCACGTTTGCACAGTGGTGAAGGGAGGGGGCGGGGCCTGAGATGACATGTGTGCAAACACGCCCTGTGGCGCGTTTTAAGTTGGGGAATTAATTCCTCTTCAATCCTGATGTCGCTGGGGGCCAACTAGCCCATCAGGTACCCCCAGTAAGCGCAACGGAGCTGCGTTGTAGAGTGTTGTACAAAGGAGCATGTTCTCTGAACACCTCTCTGCAACGCAGCTCCCTGGCGCATACTGGAGGTACCTGGTGGGCTAGTTGGCCCGCAGGGACCCTTAGGATTGAAGAGGAATTAATTTCCTATCTTAAAACGTGCCACAGGGCGTATTTGCACACATGTCACCTCAGGCCCTGCCCCCTTCCTTCACCATTGTGCAAACGCGCCTCCTGGCGCGTTGTAAGCAGGTACCTCCAGTATGCGCCAGGAAGCTGCGTTGCAGAGAGGTGTTCAGAGGCCACGCCCCTTTTTACACCTCTCTGCAACGCAGCTCTGTCAGGATTCAAGGGGACTTAATCTCCCAACTTAAAACAGCCACAGGGTGTGTTTACACAGTGGTGAAGGGAGGGGACGGGGCCTAAGGTGACGTGTGCAAACACGCCCTGTGGCATGTTTTAATTTGTGGAAATAATTCCTCTTCAATCCTGGGGGGGCCCCTTCAGGCCAACTAGCTCACCAGGTGCTTCCAGTAAGTGCCACTGCGCTGCGTTGTAGAGAGGTGGTCTAGGCCGTGCCCCTTTTTACACCTCTCAGCCACCCAGCTCTGTGACGCTTATTTGGAGGTACCTAGTGGGCTAGTTGGATCCTAGGGACCCTCAGGATGCCAGGGGAGTTTATCTCCCAACTTAAAACGGCCACAGGGCGTGTTTACACGGTGGTGAAGGGAGGGGATGGGGCCTGAGGTGACGTGTGCAAACATGCCCTGTGGCGCGTTTTAAGTTGGGAAAATATTTGCCCTTCAATCCTGAGGGCTCCTGGGGGCCAACTAGACCACCAGGTGCTTCCACTAAGCACCACTGCACTGTGTTGCAGAGAGGTGGTCCAGGCCGTACCCTTTTTACACCTCTCTGCAATGCAGCTCTGTGGCGCTTACTGGAGATACCTCGTGGGCTAGTTGGACCCAAGGGGCACTCAGGATTCAAGGGGACTTTATCCCCCAAATTAAAATGGCCACAGGGCGTGTTTGCACACATGTCACCACAGGCGCCCCCCTCCCTTCACCAGTGTGCAATCGCGCCACGTGGTGCATTTTAAGAGGTAGTTGTAATCCCCCTGCCCTATTATGTACTAGGGTCTTACAGAGGAGGTCATGCTAATCACAGGGGTACCCCAACGCATAGTGTTCCCTAGTGTATGTAGGTGTTTTCACTGTATTCTAAGTGTCATTTAGCATAGCACTGGCTCTAGGCCTGGTTAGTCAGACTCAGTTACCACCAGTACCTGTCTGAAAAAGTTGTGGGCACAGGATGATTTTTCAACAAGACCTCTTTCTGCTCCTCTGTTGGTTCTTTCTGCACATGTCTTGCTTCTTCCTGCAATTTTCTTCATCTTTGTGGACTTCTGTTGCCTCGTTCTGCATTTCTTTTTCTTCTATCTGTGCGTTTTTTATTCTTTCTTCACATGTCCTACCTCTGTAGGCATAGTTAGAAACTAGCATTTGAAAAACCTTTGAAATTCACTGAAAAAAACCAAAGGTTTCAGGCACGTTATAGTTAAAATTAGCATTTTAAAAAACCTTCAAAATTCACTGAAAAAAACATAGGTTTCAGGGGCGTTATAGTTAGTTGGACATTTCACTCGTACAAAACCATTGAAATTCCCCCGTTATAGTTAGTTCAGATAACTATAACTCGCGCCCCTGTAATGCACTGCTGATGACGTCACATATTACATCACTCATGACATGGTCAGTGACATCACTGATGACATCTCAAATTACATCCCTGATGACATCACTGATGACATCATCCATGTGATAATTTCATGCATCTTCTCACACCGTAATATATCTTTTGATACACCCACTCTAAATTACAGACTGCCATTCTCAAAACCATAGACACTCCAAGACCTATAACTACATACCCGCTCACTGATTCTTAAGTCTACACACACACACTCACTCACCATACAGTCACTCATACTTACGGTCACTCAGTACAGGACTATCATATGTACTCATACACCTATATAGACACTCACACACCACCACTCATCCATAGACGTACTCACACACCTAGTCAGTCATGCAAATATTTAATCACACTCCCATTTACTCACCTATACAGTTATACACACACCAGCTAACTTACTCAAACAAATACTAGCTGTTAGATCTGGGGGTCTCTAGTTGGCAGGGTAGGTACCACTGTCCAAGTAGGGACCCTTGCTTCTAGTCAGGGAAAGGGGAATACACTGTTAAGATAACCCCTGCTCACCCTCTAGGTAGCTTGGCCTGAGCAGTCTAGGCTATCAAAGGCAATGTGTAAAGTATTTGTACCAACACTCACAGTAACACAGTGAAAACACCACAGATTTACTCCACACCAGTTTTAGAAAAAATAATGTATCTTTACTAAAAACTTCACAAGACCAAATACTACAGACAAACCAACATATAATTCAAAAGGTTACTTTAAAGATAGTTCAAGAGTTTGCAGAAAGTACTCCAGGATGTAAAAGTCAGTGTCCTGCACAATGCGACTCTCAATGCACAAAATGCGACACTCTCGTGCCCAACAGTACCTGTAGTTGCGATAAGGTTCCCAAAAGCTATAACAAGGAAGATGGCAAAGGCGATGCGATACTCCTGAGACCTTGGGGAGGCTTTGCAGCAGCCCTGCTTCACGCAGCAGAGGTGGATGCGCCGGCTCCGATCTGTAGGGGGAGGATGCGAGGACTTTGGCTTTCGTTGCATAGGTTTCTTCGGGGGAAGCTTCACGCACAGGTACGATGCGACGATCTTCGGTGCGGCGCGATGCGCGGCGCAGCGCTGACTTCTGGCGCCGCAACCCTCGATGCGTCACGGGACGGGACTCTGCGTCGACACACGCAGCGACTGGATACTTTCACGCACCGGCAGTGGTGCGGCCCGCAAACTGGTTCTGCGACGACCCTCGCAGCGTCAGGAATCTTCTCGCACCGGGACGATGCTCGACGCACTCGGCGATGCGGGGACCCCGGGTGCTGCGATGGCGCCGCGATGAAATTCTCCTCGCACTCTCGTTCTTGCGACACGCAATCGGATGATGCGTTGGGTACCAGTTACTCTTTTTCACGCTTCTGCTTCCCAGCTCCCAAACACAGCAAAACGACCTCCTGAGGCCCCAAGACTGGGCAAGCACTCCACGGCAGGTCAGAACTCCTTCAGCAGAGTTCAGGGGAGCTGGTGGTGAAGTCCTTTTGTTCCTGGGACTTCTTAACAGGGAGCCAGCTCTTGGCCCTTGGAGATCAGAATCAAAAGAAGGGGACACAGCAAAGTCCTTCCCCTCTCCTTGGCAGCAAAGCAAAACAGTAAGCAGGCAGTCTTCTCCTCTTCAGTCCTTTTCAGCTTTCTCCTTGGCAGAGGTTTCTTCTTAGTTCCAAAGTGATCTAAAGTTTAGGTGTCTGGGGTCCTCTTCTTATACCCCTCCAAGTCTTTGTCTCTCTTTGTTCCAGTGGGGGGGTTCCCCTGCTCAAACCGGTTCCTGGGTGTGCTCTGCCCTGGAGCACCTGGTTCCTTTCAGAGTGAGGGGCAGGGTCGTTAGACGCTCAGCAGGAGGTGGAGCCTTCTTTGTGCCAGCAGAGGCCGAGTCCTCAGCCTGGCCAGCAGGGGGTGGAGCCAGCATTGTGTTGGCAGGGGCAGCCCTATTCAGACCCAGGGACTACTCCTCCCACCCATCTAAAGCAGATCTCCCTATTCACCCTGCTGCTGACTCATCCAGGCTCCTGGAGCCACCTAGCCCATCACATGACACCAGTCAGCCAACCAGCACACAGGCACACAGGAAGGTTAAACAGGAGAATAGCTACTTTCTAAAAAGTGCCATTCTCACACAGTGAATTTAAAAACCATCTTGCTAAAAAGATGTATAATTAAATTCTGTACACAAAGATACCAAACTTGGATTTTCTATCTTGCCCTTATGGGAAGATAGGCATGTAAACAGCCTCCCCCATTCTATCCTATGGGCAAGATAGCCTCTCAGCAGTGAAAAACGAAAATGGCTGTAATTCACTACCAGGGCATGTTACACACCTCATTACATGCCCTACCTTTCAGATACACTGCACCCAGCCCAGGGGGGTACCTAGGGCCACCATAGAGATGCCTGACATGTACAGAAAGGGAAGGATAAGGCCTGGTCAGTGGGTGCACTGGCCAGGTCGACATGGCAGTCCTGGACTGCACATAGGCACTGCAAGCAGGCCTAAGACATTATTTTAGCGCTACTCCTGTGGGTGGCACAATCAGTGCTGCAGCCCACTAGTAGCATTTGAATCACCAGCCCTGGCACACGCAGTGCACTTTACTAGGGGCTAACAGGT
The DNA here is from genome assembly GCF_964204655.1 of Triturus cristatus. Classification (NCBI taxonomy): domain Eukaryota; kingdom Metazoa; phylum Chordata; class Amphibia; order Caudata; family Salamandridae; genus Triturus; species Triturus cristatus. The sequence continues at coordinate 345,173,046 of NC_140581.1, forward strand.
GAAACAAATATACCAATCATGGATAACCAATCAATATAACAATTTACCAAGGGAGCACTTGCACTTTGACACTGATCAGCAGTGGCAAAGTGCCCAAAGCATCTAATCAGCAAAAACGAAATCCAGCATAGCATCAAAAATACAGGAGGTAGAGGCAAAAAAGTCATGGGTAACCACGCCAAAGATGCCAGGTCTAACACTAGCACATTCTTACCCTCTTATACAATCACTGATACAAGCACACACTCATCCATACAGCCACTCTCACAATCACACACTCTCACTTATATCCATTTAAATACTCTACACACATATATACTATCTTTTACATATGTAGTTACTCACACATGTACCACTGAGATATACATTCACTCACTAACGTACCCATACACACACTCACCCACCCATACAGTCCATCACAGATGCAGTCTTAAAACCATGCACCCAGTGTATCACCCACTCACACATCTATGCACAGAGTCACACACACCCCACCCATACAAACACTCAGGCACCTATACAGATACTCAGACAACCAATGAATAACTCATATAGACACTCATGTAGTTATTCACAAACCCATGCAGCCGCTTACACACCAACAGATAGACGGATACAGAGATTCACACAGTTTAGTCACTAACCCATGCATTCAGTAAGATATGTTTAATCACTCACTTATAGAGTCAGTCACGCACCTAGTAAATCATTCATTCAGACACTTATACACCCACTCATTCTTCAATACGCCTTTCCCAATATATATTAAACATATTTAAACTTTACAGAAACACACAGTCACTGGATGATGTCATCAGTGATGTCATCAGTGACATCACTGACCATGTCATGAGTGATGTAATATGTGACGTCATCAGCAGTGCATTGCGGGGGCACGAGTTATAGTTAGCTGAACTAACTATAACGGGGGAATTTCAATGGTTTTGTATGAGTGAAAAGTCCAACTAACTATAACGCCCCTGAAACCTATGTTTTTTTCAGTGAATTTTCTAACCATAACGTGCCTGAAACATTTGTTTTTTTTCAGTGAATATATATATATACCGAGAAAAAGGGGGGGTCCCAAATAGCGTTTTCCCCATGCATTTTTCCATAGGACCTTTAGTCGCAGCTACAGCCCGAACGGCTGAACAGAATTACGTGAAATTTGGCAGAGAGGTAGCCATAAGGTCAAGGACGTGCCTTTTGCAGGTCTGGTGTAAATCTGTTCAGTATTTCCTGAGAAAATAGCATTTAAAAGCATATCAATATCTATACGCGCGCACCGTGCACGCACCCTGCCGTGCGCGAGCGCAATTCTGATTGGTTGTTAGATGTCGGTAAACATTCGAATCGGTCGAAACCAGGAAGTGTCGGCCGCCATTTTGTCTCTCGCAGTCTGAGGGGGTCAAAAACAAAGATGGAGAACGAGAAAAGGGGGCAGAGTGGACAGTTCCTGACCCCCTAGCCTTGGTCAGGGGGTCACAGAAGGACCCCCAAGGGAGAAAAAAACAATTGTTAATTTTTTTTAAAATCGCGAGGTGCGCGCACCGTGCGCGCATGGCACGAACTGCGAACCGTGCGTGCGCGGTGCGCGCACCTCGCGATTTAAAAAAAAAATAAAAATAGTTTTTTTCTCCCTTGGGGGTCCGGCACGAACTGCGAACCGTGGGCGCTCGGTGCGCGCACGGTGAAAATCCTGAAAAAAAAAAAAATACATAACTTAGCATTTAAAAAACCGTACAAATTCACTGAAAAAAACATAGGTTTCACACATGTTATAGTTAGCTGGACATTTCACTCGTAAAAAACCAATGAAATTCCCCCGTTATAGTTACTGCAGGCAACTATAACTCACGCGACCGCAATCCTCTGCTGATGACGTCAGAAATTACATCACTGATGACATATGTGTCTTTCTGAAAAATAAATATTTGTAATATATGTATAGCTAAAGATTAATGGAAGAAGACATGGGTAAACAAGTGTCTAAATACAGTGATGTAATATCTGACGTCATCAGCAGAGGATTGCGGTCGCGTGAGTTATAGTTGCCTGCAGTAACTATAACGGGGGAATTTCATTGGTTTTTTACGAGTGAAATGTCCAGCTAACAATAACATGTGTGAAACCTATGGTTTTTAAGTGAATATATATATATATATATATATATATATATATATATATATATATATATTTGTTGATCTATTTTATAACTGAACCTTTTTTGCTTCTAAACGACTCCGTAGAGCTGTGACGTAGGAATCAGATTGCAATGCAATGAAAGCTTGCTTTAGAATGCTTAGTTTGTTGTTGCACACAGCAGAATAAAAACTTGTAGTACTAAGCTCCGTGTATGGTGCGATCATTGGCGGGTACCCAGGCTGGGAAGATGCTACACTGTCCTAGACTAAAATGGTATCATTAGAGTAGAAAATAGGTTGTTGGCGTGGTTTCAGGATTTTTAGAGTTAAAAAGTTATTTTGTCTGATTGCAATTTAGTTTCAAGCAGGCCTTTGCAACCCACGATTTAAAAATAATTTTTTTTTAAGGATTGATAATAATTTTCAGGTTGGATGTTGGGAATTAGAAGGTATAGATATGTTTTCATCATTAAAATATAGATGTGGCCATGGTGACCAATGCTTTTCATGCATAGGTAGAGTTAATATTAAAGCGTGAAGGTGAGAAAGGCAGCCTTTGTTGATATGGGAACTGTTAACAGTCTGAAAGAAAGGCTTGTCTCTGGTTATTATCAAAATGAGATACGGTGGCAAATTATAAGAGAAAACTGTGTTTGTGCTCCTATTAAATAAAAAATAATGATGTTTTCTCCCTACAGCAGCAAAGGCAGAGCTTTAGTCTTGCAGCACTAACAAGCACAAGTCACTCTAATCATACATGTTTTAAAAATGACTTGATTTCACAAGACAAATTGTGAACCTGTCGCAGTGAGATGCCTCAGAAAGTCAAAACAATTTGATTCCTAATAGGTGAGGAATGCCTTTCCCATCTATTTCAATCGTAAACGCTTGGCACAAAAGATGGTTTTACACAGAACAAAATGCACGTGTTACCTGTGCAACACTATCAAAACAAGAATACAGCTAGAAATAGGTGATATAGTTGTTCTAAGCAGTTTAGATGAAAGGGGAAAAATGCCTGAGGAATAACATGAAATAACACAAAATTTAAGAGAACCATAAGGATTTGCTAACAGAATTAAAACATTCTACTAGAGACAATGAATAGTAAAAATCAAAGTCGGTCTGTGGGGTGTATTGCACAGCACAGACTGACTTTGATTTTTACTATCCACTGGCACCTAGACACAATTTCTTTCCCACTGCTAAAGCAGCATGGTCATAAAAAGTTGATGGCTCAACCCAGTGACACGTTTTACCATTAGACTTATTTCTGTAGGTTGAAAATCTTTGACAGGGTTAGCACAGAAGCTTATGCACACATACCTTCAGAAGACTGAACACAATTTTTTATTGTCCCAAAGTAGAGTTGATGTTTCAGACTTAAAGCTCTGAGTGGAGACCAGCTCAAAGTAAAGTCTGGAAGGTTGTGACTTTTGTGGATAGGGTTGTCACGATCTTTCAGAGATTAAAATGGTCTACTTGCCAATGTTTGTGAAAGGTTTTGTAAATCCTATACTGGTCCTCCAAAATTAAACTTTCAACTTGGGCATCTTGGACCAGGAGAGAATTTAGAACCGAGCAAGCAGGCTTTCTAGCTGAGCATAGACACTTGTTTCCTTTGAAATCAGAAAAAAACATCTTTCTTCTCCTGACAAGTAATTGTTCAGTCTCAGTATGGGCCAACATTCTTTCACAGCGCCTTAACTGAAAGATAAAAAATCCTCCACCAGTACTAAGCAAGCCCTTTTTTTCTTCTTTATCAGTCTGCTGTCTTTGGGAGAGAGTTCAAGCAAAGATTTCCAAAAGGTTAAACCAGTCTCTCATTGCTGACAACCTGCAGTAAAATCAAGGTTTATGATTACAGGTTCCCCAAATAATAATTTCAACAGTGCAGTTCGACACAGTTTTGTATAACAGTTTTCTACTGAAAACTGTCCAAGAATCCTTTGCACAACAGCTTTTCCAAGATTTAAGAAGCCTGAATCCATTCATTCTCTCTCCCTCTGCAAACTTGTCAAAGCTGGAAAAGTTCTGTCTTCCACTGCTCAAAGAAAACCTTCACTCCTTAAGCTGCATGAGGGGATTTGTTTGTCTATGGATGCACCCTCTTAACAAAGAGGCAAAGGCCACCATTTACTAAAGCTTGCACAGGTGCCCTGACAACACAAAACAATTCAGTGTTACACATGTGGAATGTTATGGTAAGTAAATTAATACTATCTGTGTGTAACATTAAGGTCTACCCAAAAAATTGATAATGAAGTTCCAAATATTGTGCTTTCTCTTTCACATGGATCTGTGACCTCGGTGTAGGGAAAAGGCTCTCCTCCCTCCCAGTTGCCCATTGTTCCAGAAGGCTGTGATTCGGCCAATGTAGTCCTGGGGAAGAATAGGTGTCAAAGACCTTCTACTCTCCTCTTACTAGATAGTCTAAATTCCCCCCTGCTGTCTGGTTCAGTACCAAATTCTTTAATTTTTTTAACAAATAATTCTCTATTGAAAAAGCCTTTTGTTGACCCCATGGGCCCAGCATATTATTGCCCCATTACTCTCCCACCACAGTGGATAAAACCCTAGAATCCCACATTGATTAATGCTCTTCTCTTTTCTTGCAACCCATAATTTACTTGATTACACTCAGGGCTGGCTTTTGTCCCAGTAGAAGCACAAAACTAGCACATAACCTCCACCTTGCCTCTAAGGGTGACATTGTCAATGCCTGATCCTTTTAGATTTATCAACTGCGTTTGATATTGTCAGCCATTCACTGTGTCTTCAAGCTTTCCTAAGTGGGCAAAGAAGTTCCATTGTTTCCTCTCTAACTGGACTAAAATTTCCCTCACTACGGCATGAAATTGTGAATTTCACCCAGGCTCAATGCTTTGTCCCTACATGTTCAATATTTACGTCTTTCCTTTTACCAACCTTATTACATTTCTAAACCTGAAACTCCCCTCTTTTGCAATTAACGCTAAGAGTGTGTTCAATCTTTCAAGACCCGATCAGCAAATTCTCATGTATGCATTGTCTACTTAAAATGAAACACTGCATGGGCAGCCACTTGCTAAACCTCAGTACAGGCAAAACTGAAATCTTATTGGTTAGTGTTAAACCAGTAATCCTTGGTTTAGTCTTCCCCAAACATTTTGCCTTTACCCCTCCTATTTTCTGAATTTCAGTTTTGTTGGCATTGGGACTCTGTGCACTTTCCACAGCTAACCAGTAATAAAACCCTTCTGCTTTCTCCTTAAAGCATGGTACTGATGGAGTGGAAATCTCTTTTAATTTGTAGTGCTGCATCATAATCAAGTGTAGAGCGCACCCACATATAATCTTGCAAAAATATGTAAACCTGATGTGTTCGAAATGTGTTAACATAAATATGTGATATATCTTAGGCTACTGACAAGTAGCATGGAGAATTAACGTGGAAAATGAATGTAACTAGCAGAACCTTAACATGAAGAACTTGTGCTGTGAAGTTGACAATTACTTGTGTACTAAATGAGCTCATTAATTATGTAATTTCATATGTAGCTGAATGCATGTGAATGCATTAGTTGAAAGTGTTTTAATGTTTATGTGAATTCGTAAAGCTTACATAAAGCATTCTTATGTTAGCAGAAATTCGTAGGCCTGAAATGCAAGTCCCTGAAAACTCTTGCATTAGAATTAACAGTTTGAATTTCATGTGTGCTGTGGAATCTGTTCTTTTTCACGTTTTTGTACTGCAGGTGAAGAAGCCCTCTTTTAGGCAGAATAATATCTTTGCTTTACTAGGCAAGGCGAGAAGAAGTTACAATCATGGGGCTTGAGTTGATAAAGGGATGACGTTACAATTCAAACAGGAGAAGGTCTGGAAACCAAGGACAAATTGTTGCGAGGACGATACACAATCGACATCGTCGAAAAGTACATTCAGGACTGTACCCAGAGTGGAAGGTGTGATTCGAGATGCATCATGGGAGTGCTACCTGTGTTTAACTGGTTATTGAAATTGGAGATAGAGCCCCACTTTCTTGCCTACAGAGAGGGAGCATCTTAGAACCAGCTCTTTCTTTGTAAAGGTGGCTTTATGCTACTTGACCCATTGATGATGGAGAGACTTCTTAGGGAGTCTCCACACACTGGCACCTTTTATCCTTCCTTCTGAAAATGCCTATGTAGGGAAGTCACCATAGTGTTAGAGTAGTGATAGAATTAATGCTTTTCACTCACCAACCCTCGATGGAGGGAAATTTTAACTCATGCTTCCTGATTTTCTGTATTTTACTTCTTGAGTTGATCATTTTGTTTATGCTGCACCGTCTGAATTGGATGCACAGATTTGGCTTCATGCTATTTACTTTGTATTTCTATACCCTCATGTGGAGGTGTCTATATATATCCAGTTATTTTTTGCTTTGTAATAAACTAACTAATCTTACGTGGTTGTCCGTGAGTTATTATGTACCAAGGAGAGTTATTGGCTAATTGACTGTTTCCTAACAACTTCTCTCTCCTTTACACGCTCATGCTGTGAAAAAGAACCATCGGAGTGTGACTGTAGAATAGGTCCACAACGTCTGGGCCTAACTCTTTCAGTACTATCTGCTTACACCTGATCTGCATATCTAATTTACTTATAAGTCCCTATTGTATGGTACTGCATGCTCCCAGGGTCTCCAAATTAAATGCTAGAAGTGGGCCTCCAGCACTCATTGTGCCACCCACTTAAGTAGCCCTTTAAAACATGTTTCAGGCCTGCCATTGCAGCCTGCTGTGCAGTTTTAATACTGTCCATTCGACCTGTCACATTAAAGCTTCCTTTTTAATACATATAGGTTACACCTGAGGTAGACCCTAAAAAGCCAATAGGGAAGGTAGCATTGTATTTAAAGATTAGGATGTGTTTTTAAGTTTTGCATGTCCCAGTAGTGAAAAAACTCCTGGATTCATTTTCCACTACTGTAAGGACTATCTTTTCCATTGGATAACATTGGGTTACCTAATTACATTTAATAAGTGCTAACCTTCGATTGGGAACAGATAGAGATGTGATATTTGTACTCAATCGTACTTTAATTTAAAAACCTCTTAAATGGTAAAGTCAGATTTTAAGTCACAACTCTGAAAATGCTGCTTTTAGTAAGTTGTACTATTCTTGTCCTACCCATTTGATGCCTGCTGCCTGTGTCCTGTGTCACATAAATAGCTTGGCAGTTGGCCTTTGTGTGTTCCTCAAGACAATGAGACAAAGGAAAACTAGTTGTTGGTAGAGTGGACTATGCTGCCAGGATAGGTGGGGGAGAGCTGTTTCCTGCTCCACCTAAATTTCAAAGGGCTGCCTCCAGCACTCACACAAGGGAACCTGACACCAGTCTGTTATCACCCCAGACTACTTGCAAGCTTAGCAGGGGAAGGGATGAACTTTCCAGAGCCAGATGTGGGGCAGTCATTGTGCCACCTACAGTTCAAAGGCTGAATATAAATATTGGACCTCCTGAAATACCTCTTCAGTACACTTCTGGGCCTGTGGTCACTACCGAAGAAGGACTGCCTTGTTCCCCAGAGGAATGCCTTTCTGGTTGAGGCCTACCATATTCCTTAGAGAACTGCCCTGCTGCTTGAGGCCCCCGAGAAGGAAAATGGGATCTACTCCCTTCATCCCAGTCTAACCTGAGTGATGCCAAGGGTCAGTTGGCTGACCTACTGTTCCGAGTTACAGGGATACAACAAGCTCCAGAGGCCTACCTTTAATTGCCCAGTTGACCTGCTGCAACTGGACCTGCCTCGGCCTGCAACTGGACCTGCCTTAGCCCTGCTGGCCTCTGCTAGAGTGAGTCCCTAATCACCAAGAGGCAGGCATCAGAGTGCACGTCTGTGAAGAAAGGAGAAATTCTGAAGTTTTGTGCCCTTCTCAACAGCAAATGAGCCTGTTCATGGGGAGATTCTGCTGCCTGTGAGAACTGCCAATGCGAAGCTCCAGTGAACCTGCCTCTTCACGATAGAGCAACCGCCAGCAACGACCGTTAGCATGTAATCTGCACTTTGCGCTACAGCAATGACAACCTTTGGTGAAAGCTAATGCAAAGCTCCAACACTGACTGCCCGACGCGATTTTCATGCCACAGTGACAACTGTCCACAACGCCAGGCCTGCACTTAGCACTACAGCAAAAGACCATCCTCAACGCTTTCCCTTCTCGTCGCAGCCTCCTCCACTGTGAACTGAGCACTTTGCGCTGGAATTTGAGAAGGTGACTTTTTTTGGGACTAACTTGGTCCCTGTAACCAGCCCACTCTCCATCGCAGTCAGTCTGAACTTGTGGCTTTCCCCCTGTCTAGCACGACTAGCTAACGCTGAGTGTTGCTTTGTGCTTTTTGGCGCTCCATCTACCTAAAAACTTGAAATTGCATATCTCCGGTTCTACTGATTGGAATGTACTAATTTCTGTATTATTTTAATTAACATTAGATCTACTTTTATGCATTGTTTTGGGATTTTTCTTTTGTAGTGTTTTCACTTTATTACTGTTTGAATGCTGCACAAACTACTTTACACATTGCCTCTACTTTAAGCCTTGCTGCTCTTGTGTCAAGCTAGCAGAGGGTTAAGCACAGGTTAATTTAGTGACTTTTATGGCTCACCTTGACAAGGATTGTGGTTGTTGATTAAGTAGGGTATTCACCCCCTCCACCATTAACCGAATTTCTTGCGGGCAGTCACAACCCTGCTCTATGGATACATGCTATCTGTCCCAATCCCTTTCCCTCTGTGAAAAGTCTTGGGGGCATATCAACAACGAGGGGCGATAATTATCGCCCAGCGCGCCTAGCGCTGATTTCCCTAACGGCAGCTATCGCTGAATTAAATCGCCGAGTAAGCGCGTTATCATCAACGCATAACTCAAGGGCGATATATAATCCAGCGATAGCAGGGAAATCGCCGGTTTTGCAGGGAACATCGCTGGTTTTCCAGCGATGATCCCTGCAAAACGGCGATATGCTTGATGATACGACCCTGTGGTCGTAACACATCAATCCACCTCCCATTGTCAACATACAATAGTCAGGATTTTAGCAGACGTTAGTTTTCGGCGATAACTGCGGGTTTTGCCAAAAACTAACTTCTGCTAAAATCCTGAGGGCCATCTTGTAAATATCGCAATGTGTATTTAGCGATAATTTAAAAGGTAGTCCGTCAGGGGTACGCCCAGTGCCGCCCACTTTGCATCTCATTAGAGATGCAAAGCGAGGCGTCGGCAAATCGGCTGATAACATGTGCTAATGCATGTTAGCACCGGCTTGCAAATAGGGCGAAAAGATTATTTCCGCTTTTTTGGCTTTAACAGCCAAAAAAGCGGAGATAAGGCCCTTGATAATATGCCCCTTGGTGTCAAACTTGATGACGAACTCCAACTTTTTGAACAGATTTCTTCAATCGTGTTGTCCTGCACTTTTTCTCCGTGTCAATTGCCGAAAATTAAGCTTTTCCTTACTACTGACAGCAGAAGAGCAGCGATGGCTGCCAATAGGGTAAAGCCTCAAATACTGCAACAGAATTTCATTTTTGTGCACAGTCTCATTGATTTAAAACTTCAGTTGATTATCCATGCTAATTTTGCGTGTAAAGGCTGTGCGATCTGGTAACCACAAAACCACTGAGTAGGGTTAAATGGTGAAGGTTTTGCCTCCCAGATTGCTCACCAAATTAAATCTCATACTTATCCATCAGTTACTGTCTAGCTCAGATACTACCCATCATATTTTTAAATGCTGGTTCTAGAATGTTTCATATCTTTATATCTCATTGAAATGGCATAGACTGAATTACCCTAGCTATGTTAATTATTACATGGTTTGCAGCTGATTTCAGTGGAGCCTAAAAAAGAGAACGGAGAAGAAATAGAATCATTCTAGATCTGTGATTGCTCCCTCACAGCAAAAATGGCAGCTTCAAAATGCCATACACTAGTCAGCTTTGACAATTAATGCTTGTGGTGGTAAAGTCACAAAAGTAGCTATTTTCAAATCTCGAGGGGAGGGGGGGAGTGGAGGGGGGGCCTATTGAATCCATTTGACTCAATTTTGTCTATTTTTATAAGAACCATTGGATAAATATGTAAGAGCATCTGTAGCAAGAATTCAAAAGATGATAACGATGGTCAGGTTCCTATGTTGTGTTTTTTAGTCTCTTCTGCGGTGATCAGTTATATTATTGGTAACACAGATGAAGCTCTATATTAGAGCCCTGTTCAGCTTTAATTTTCATAACTGAGACACCTTTACAAAAAGCACTGAAATACTTACTGCATCAGAGAGCACAGTAGTTGTCCCCTGTAGGGTCCTTCCATAAGGGAGATGTTACCCCAGGCCTTTTTTAGAGCAGTTACCCAATAGACATTACACGCGCTGATGTTCTCACAATAGAGATCACTTGTTATTTCTATTCTGGATGACCGATGGGAAGAACTAATGTCAGTGCTGTCAAAGCATTGATATCGTTATGTCTGCCTGTGGACTTTAACACTGTCAAACATAATAGTTTGCTTACACACTTGGTCGAGAGAGAAAATGCTGGGTAGGCTACGGGCTACATTAAAGGAGCCATTTAGACCATGGTAAGTGGTCCACCAACCTGGTGGCGAGGAGAAGGAGGACCCATCTCTGTATGTGAACCATTCACCAAAATCAAGCAATCTCTCTCAGATTATCTGGGATCTATCTTCCTGAAAGCCTCTGGTCAGTATGGCAGGATCACTTTTGGTGAAAATGTGATGCACTTAGTGGCATGCCTGCCAGCCTGCAAATGTTTGATGTTCAGAAATGTACTGAAACAAAAACGAAAAATACATGTATCTGACACACGGGGAGTTTATCGTTACGAATCAGAGACATTTCTGCAATTTTCATGATTACATCCGTCATTGGTTACATGGCAGTCACAAAATAAAAAAAATACACATTGGAAAGCTAATCTTTGATAGTGCAGGCCTTCAGCTACAGTGCTGTTGTAGCTTTGGAGAATGGGCTGCAGGAAATGGTTTTCAATGTCTTTTCTACCTCTAAATGAGGTGGGGTTTGACAGAAGCAGACATGTGCTGATTCACAGCAGATGTGCTCCTCCCACTAGATCCCAAATGAGATGACCCAAAGTCCTTGTTTCAGTCTCCCAGTCTGATCTCCATTTGACAAATTGAATTTGACTTTCATGGATCAAACATTAACTTCTGTATCAGCGTTTAAATGCTATTTCCTATTTCCTCCATCTATATTTTAATCTAGAGCAATTGGGCATGGTATTTATGGAGTATCATGCAGGTTGTTGCAAGCGCACGTAGTCTGGCTCTCCTGAACACACATAGGCAGACTGCTAGAGGGTAGAACATGATGGTCAGAGAGCCATTCATTTTACGAAGAGATAAAGAAGTGAATCTGGTACTCCCTGGAAACTAAACTCAATGTGTCTCCTCTTAATCCCTCCGTCTGAGCACAGAGAGTGTGCACTATAGATTCACACTCTAGTAAATTCAATTCAGGCCGTAGACAACGTGTCAGAATCGCCAGTGCCATTTCTCTTTTTAAATTAGGGACATGTTTTCCTCTGGGCTCCTCGTGATGCTGCTCTTGTTCAATATACACAAGCTGCCCCTAGAAGAGGCAATTTAGTCAGCATCAAGTACATTTCTAAAGATATGCTGATGATGATTGTTAGACCTGGCACCATTGGCGTGGGTCACCCTTCCATTTTTGTCTGTGCCTCAATGTATTTTTGTGCTGGTGTTAGCTGCTCAGGGCCCTGTGAATTGACTTCCATGTTTGGCTATTTGGTTTACTATCAGTCCCTAGTAGAGTGCACCAGGGGTGCCAAGGGCTTGTATATCCAAATGCTGCTAGTGGGCTTGCAGCACTGGTTGTGCCACCCACAGAAGCAGCCTGGTAAAATGTATCTAAGGTCTGCCATTGCAGAACCTGCATGCAGTCTGGTACTGTCATGCTGACTGGGCAAGTGTCCCCACTTGCCAGTCTCTAAACCTTCCCTTACCTTCATATTAGTCACCCCCTATGGTAGGCCCTAGGGCAGGGTGCATTGTAAGGATAAGGTAGGACATGCCCTGAGGTGTGTGGCATGTCCTAATAGTGAATTACAGCCATTTTCGTTTTTCACTATTGTAAGGCTACCTGCTCTCCATAGGCCAGAATGGGCTGCTAGATTATAACACTCTATAATCCTAGCAGGCTCAGGAAGCATGGTAGAAATTCATGTTTAGTATGCCTGAACTCAGAATAAAAAAATACATCTTTTATCAAAGGTTATTTTAATATCCTGGGTTTGCAAATGCTACTTTTAGAAAGTTAGCCTTTGCGTGCCTAACCATTTCAGTCCGCCTCTGGAGGGGAGGGCTATCTTCTTTGTGTGTAGCTTGAGTGACAGGGCTGGGAAGTTCCAGGAGACAGGCTGGGGCTACCAGGTGGTGAATAGAGAGATTACACCAGGATGAGTGGGAGGAGTGCACCTTGACTCTGAATAGGGCAGTGCTCTGCCACCACAATGCTGGCTCCACCCCTTGGGGAGCGTCTGATGTCTCTGCCCTGCCTGCTGAAAGAAGAAGCCAGAGTCCCAACAACAAAGTGCTCCTCACTGAAAAGAACTGGACTGGGATTATGCAAAGGCCCCCGTGGCCTGTAAAGACAAAATAAACTTGGTATAAATGAAATCAGATCCTGATTGAACCACGAAGAAACTCTGCCTGACCAGAAGGACCTGGAAGAAGCTGAAGGAGGAGTAACTTTCCCTAACCTGGGTGATTGGCCTGCAGTTGGTGCCTTGCTGAGAAAGGAGAGGAAAAGACTGAAAGAGACTTTGCACTTTGTGTTTTCAACAATCTGCAAGGGCTTGGAAGAAGAGCTTGCCCCCTGAACTGAGTCCCAGGACCATTCGACTCATCTGCCTTCCAAAACTGAGTTGCCTGGACAATTCTTGCTTGTTTCTCGCTGGATTTGGCCCCAGTACGACTCGTGCCCCATCCGCCGCGAAGCCGTGTCTTTGCCGCCCGGCACCGTGTGTCTACGCTGATTCAAAAGCGTTAGTACGCACCATATCCCTCCCGGCCGCATCGCACCTAACCTTCCCCGCCGATTCGAGACGTACAACCCTGGCTGCCTAATCCTGTACGCCGGACCCAAGCTTCGCTGTCCCGCAGGTACGGTCTGTATGCTGCTAACGTACTGCACCGTGCCGTACTCAGAGCCGAGAAGCCGCATCACGCTGATCCTCCCCGTACGCTGTACGGCGCCGAGAAGTGTTGCCGCCTATCCGCACCAAAGGTACGGCTCGAACGCCGAACGCCATGGACTCTGCAAGCTGATCCGGGCCATCCGCACGTATCCCTGAAGGTCCCGTACCAATGCCGCGTCCCGACGGCGCGACCCGACAAGCATCTGAATACGCTGCCGAACTACGACCCGGACCCATCAACTTGTCCCGCACTGTCCGTCCCGGACCCCACGAACTTAAGGTACTTTGTTCTGTTCGCACCGCCGCGTGCACGTCCCGGACCCCGGAGTCCGCTCCGATTGTTTGACTCGTACTTTCCTTGTTTTTAATGCCGACGAGTCGCACATCCAGGTACCAACCGTACAAAGCCTGAAAAGAAGCAGAATTGACTAAAAGAAGCCTATTTTTGTATTTTAAGCCTTTTTACAAGAACATTGAACTTTAAAATAATACTGTGGTCATTTTATTCGTTATTCTGGTCTTGTGCTAAGCCTTATATAAAGAGAACTATTTTTGATACAACCTTGACTGGTGTCCATTTGTGGTGTGTCATTGTATTACTGTATGTGTTCACAAATGCTTAACCTATGACGCCCTGAGAATAGTCTTGACTGCTTGCGCCACACTACCTAAAGGGTGAGCAGGGGTTATTTAAAAGGGTGATCCCCTTACTCTGACTTAGAATTGAGAGTCCCTGCTTGTCGCAAGTGCATACCTGTGCCAACTAGAGATTCCCAGTTCTAACAATGATGCTGACATCTCCATCCGACTTGAAGATAGCCAAGAAGAGTTTACCAAGATCTCAAAGGCGTTTATACTTTTGGATCAAACAAGAAAATCACGAGCGTGGAACTCCTATAGGGGTGACATCTGTGACCCGCCCTCGGACCCTGAAGACGATGCCTCCGACTCAGACTAGGATGGGGGAGCCCGGGGGTGGGGGAGCGGGATGGTGGATGTTGGAGAAATGTACTGCTGTTGAACTGTTTTCTGCCAACTTGCCGCATTCAGGGGCTACTGCATTGCTCTTCATTGTGGAAAATTATGTGTCTGATTGCTGTATTGTGCTGCTGCTAATGAATAAAATAAAAACAAGTTTAAAAAAAAAAAAGAAAATCACTGGGGTTTTGGTTTAATTTGAAGCTTCCTTTCAGGCAACTGATTACATTGGTGTCAAAGAGCACCGGTTTTTATCTCATGATGCTAAGAAGAGCTTGCTTTTCTATACAATTGAACTACAAAATTGAAATGTACACAAGCCCTCACAATATCCCACCTAGACGACTGCTATGTAGTCTGCAGTGGTGCTCCAAAAATGCACTTTTTGAAACTCCAGAGGAAAAAGAACCAAATGGCCCAACGGCCAGTGTGGTGTTTTTAACACCAGGAATATTTTAATCTACCCATTCATTGCCTACATTATCTCATTCCAGGTCTACTTCTTAATGGTGTGTGCGCCACTGGTGCAAGCTATCCTACACCAAAGGTACCCGTTCTACCTCCCATCTTACATTTGAAAGGGCTAGGTTTAATGTATGTCCATGAGGAAAGTGAATCGTTTGTGAAACCTCTATCCATCCATCGACACCACTGTGGTAAATAAAACAGCACTATACCTAAGAGTGCTCTAACAAGACCATGTCTACTTATGTCAGTAACTGTTATAGCCTATGGGGCGCCCAGCAAGATAGATTCGGAGGAAAAAAGACAATGAGGGAATAAACTTCAGTTTTGAAAGATTTCTTAAAAGAGGAGCATTCTAGCCACTAGTATTTCACACTTTGTAAATGTAGGTGAATGGAGTACTTTTTACCTGTGTGAGTTGGACCACAGTAAGATACTTGCTTGGGAATTGCAGTGTGGCATGTGTGCAAAAGTCTCTTTTTTGTATGTATCACTTATATTTCAAGGCCCATCTTCAATCACACACAAGTTGGCCATATAATTAAATGATATAGAAAAAGGAAAGAATTATACATACGGTCCACAGTTTCCAAACAGTTTTATCCAAACCTTGCTGATGGAATAGGGGAAAAAAGAGTATCTTGCCCTACATGCATTTTGCACGTGGGATGTGCGAAGAGCGATGGAAGATGCTGGTTTCAGTGAAACCAGCATTCAGAGAGAGATGTGCTTGAATCTGCAGCTAATACCTCCCTGTTGCCCTGTGCCAGTCTTGAGCTAGAATAGAGCTGCTGTACAGGAAATCACAATGCAGCTGGGCACAGAAAGTTCGGCTGGACTGGATTCTTAAACCTGGTAGAAATCTTTATCCACAGATTTTTAATCTGGCATGAGTTCATACTTTTGAGTTTTTGGAATTCGCAAAGGGTTTCCATTACTTGTTTGGAAACCTGTACGAGTCACGTGTTTCAGCAAAATTACAGATGTTCACCTAGAAAACTTTTTTGATTTTTGTTTCTATCAGAGTGTATGTACATAAACATTTTCCCAAATGTGAGAATAATGAATATAGGGACTACATTTTCACACTCAGAGAAACCGTTTTTGCTACACCCTCTTCAGATTTGGGCAGTGTTCCTTTCCCTTCTCATCTTGGAGAGGGATATACTCGTGCCCTTTACAGGAGTAGATCTCGAATTGTCCCGAGTACGAAGAGGTTGCTTTGGGACTCAGAGGATAGCAGGCTGGCAGAGGTCCTGTCATATGTGAGGCCACCGGAGTCATCTTCATCCCCTGGCAAAGAACCGCCTATCTAAACATTTCCTCCTGCATGATGGGTATCTCTTTGCCAAAAGTGCTTCTGCCAGTATGATAAATGGATTTATACCACTGTTGACTGCCCTGTGGACTTCCATATTGATGCGTTCTGCTTAGAACCCTTTGTTCTCTCTCAGCAGCAAACTCCCAATGCAGAGGCTTTTTGTTCAGACAGAAAAAAGCAAGCGGCCATTTAAACCTTGGCAGGCGGCCCATCATCCTTCCATTGGACTAGGAGGACATGACCTCAACCACCCTGGCCAAGGACCATTAGCCAAATTTAGAGTTCCCGACTGCCGGGAGTGGATCTATCTGTTGTCAAGGGAGCTGAGGCAATGATGGCTCCTTCAGAGCAGTGTAATTTGCAGAGTGTGAGCCATGTTTAAAGTGCCAGCTCAGCAAACGCTTTTGTTGTTGATAGAAATTAAACTCCCAAAGTGTGACCTTGTTTTCGCTTAACAAAAAGCAAATGGATGTGATGTGCAAGGAGATTTTTTTACCTGCCAGTCAGGGCAATTAACATTTTCCCTGCCCATTTCCATCATGGCTTGGATAGCGGAAACGGGCAAGGAAATGAGCGATGATTGTCCGGCTGTCAAGGGGCAGGATGACCACCATTGTGGCAAACCGACCACTGGGTAAGGGGTTGTTGCCAGCAGAGCCAGCAGTGGCCTGCCCCTGTTAACCCAGGGTTTTCCTGACTCTAGAGCAGAGGGAGCATGGGTATTGTGGGGTGAGTGGGTCGTTGGTCATAAATCCTTTTGCGAGTCCAAAACACAATTTTATTAATAGGAAATGCAGCTTTCCACCCATAAAAAGCGTAGTCTTGTTTGTCAAAGTTCTACATGCAATTGTTTGTAAAGATGCTGTATGTAGAACAGAACCAGTCTTCCACTGCTTATGAAACACATGTGAAATGTAGTACAGATTCACACTCACAACTTAGGGCTGGAAATGTAAATCTAAACATTTACATGCCTTTTCAATTAAAGGCCTTCAAATTTTGCTGTCATGCTTGACGTTAGGATAAGGATAGAAGGCGCTGACAAAATCATGTCCCTGTCAGATTAGACTTATTAGGGAGGAAATTTGTGCAGGGTTGACTACTAACCAGATTAGAGGGGCCACGAAAAAGCATGGGTGGTTTGACCATGCATGCACTCTTGCTCATAAGAAGTTAAAGTGGGCTTTGAAGGAGGTACCAAGGAACAACTTAGTAGTACAGAACTGTAGGTGGGCTTACAAGCAAGCTTTAAATCACCGTAAAAAGATTTTGAAAGAGGCGTCCTGGGATCACTTGCAAGAGGGCAGCCAGAATAAAGATTCTAAGTTGTTCTGGCGTGTAGTAAATTCACCATTTTGCTGTGATAATGACAAACCAAGCATAGAGGTAGCAATCACAGAACAGGAATGGATGGCCCACTTTGCAAAATTATATATGGGCCAGATTGAAGAAGGACAAGACAACTCTGTGATAGGGGCGAGAGCGGTCCCTGCTGGGCTTGCCTCCGCAAGGCAATATTTAGATTTTAACTTCACACTGGAGGAGGTGATATGGGCACTCAGAGCGAGCAAGGGAGGAAAAGCACCTGGCCCTGACGGGATTCCGATTGTATTTTTAAGGACAATATCGATCTCTAGAGTCGTCTTGTGACCCTGGCTTTTAAGTCCTTTCGGGAATTTGGCTTCCCAGTGTCATGGTCGGAATCACTATTGTACCAATATTTCAAAAGGGAGATTGAAATTGCCCTGCACACTACAGATCCATCTTCCTGATGGATTCCTTGGTTAAGGTGCTGGGCCGCATTGTGTTAGACAGACTACAGGAGTGGGCAGATTGTAATAATATTTTGACCGACTTCCAATACGGCTTCCACAAGGGTGTTGGGACCATAGAGCAGGCCATTAACCTAAATTTGATAGTGAGCAAGTATACACAAATAAAAGGGGGTAATTTGTTTTTGGCGTATGTGGACTTGTCTATCATGACCGCCATGGGTGTTGACTGTGCCATTGTCAATTTTCTTAGATATTTGTATTCAACGAGTTCTGCCAAGATTCGATATGGTATGAACGGCGAACGCACTAGCTCAGTTGACATCAAAAAGGGGGTCCGACAGGGGTGTGTGCTTGCGCCTTTTTTATTTAATTTGTACATTAATGGTCTGGGTGTTGCCCTTGTGGACTCCTGTAAGGACCTGCCCCAAATTGGCAATAGGCCAGTACCAGTATTATTGTACGCAGATGATGCGGTGCTTATGGCCCGCACCCCTAATGCCCTTCAATATCTCTTAGATAAATTTGTTAATTTTATGGAGAATCTGGGTCTTTCAATTAATATAGGCAAAACGTATGTAACGAAAGCCGGCTGTAAGTCAGCTAAGGGACGCAACAGTTCAATAGGAAACAAGACTCTACCTCAAACACTAACTTTTTCATATTTAGGAATAATGTTTGATAGCATCGGTAACTGGAAAAGCGCAGTTAAATCAAGAAGAATGCAGTTTCTCAGATCAATTGCAGGACTGAGTAACTTCTCTAGGCAACTGGCACATAAACTACCTAGGGACATGCTGAGCATTTATAACGTGAAATGCCAGTCAATAGCTATGTATGGTTCTGAATTGTGGGGTCATGTAGATGTTGATTCATTACAGCTGGTAGAAAATGGGTTTCTTAAAAACCTGTTAGGGCTTCCTAACAGCTGTTCGAATTGTATCTGTCATGCAGAATTGGGTATAACCTATCTGGAGGACTTGATAAGGGTGCAGCCAGTCCTCTTATGGCACAAGATATGGAAATCGGATTTTACGAGTTTTAACAGAGCCATACTGCAGGACTGCTGCGGGGCTGATCATGCAATGAAGATAGCATGGTTGAAATACGTAAAAAATTTCATGCATGATATTTGTCACTCTGAATACTATGCAAAGCCCGAATCCTTATTGCAAATATCTAGAGAATCACTAAAAAGAGTTTGTTTGAACAATTTGGAGGAAAAAAGATTAACACTGGAACTTGTGAAGCCCACCGTTCAACATAATCAAATGATATTGATCTGTTACATGATGCAACCGTATTTAATCGGTGTTTTAAATGCCCAAAATAGATTTGTCTTGACATGCTTCAGACTGTATATTTTCCATCGCTTGACCAGTTTCCCTAACAGAAATAATTGGTCTCGTCGACTAATATGTTGTCCTTGTGACCAGTACTGTTTTTTTGTAAATTTCATATTGACCTAAGGACTACTTTTATCAAACCTTTAATGAAATCTTTACATTTTAGACAATGTAGACCAGCCTACCTGTTCTTACAACTGCTCCCAGATTTGTTTACATGCGTAGTAGTGGCAAAGTTTTTGAGGTCCGTTATTGCCAGAAGGAAGTTTTTAACTGATGCATTTTAAATTTTTATACAGATTTTATTGAATCTGTTTTTAATTGACTTGAATAATTTTCAGTTTTTAAATCTGTATTGAATTGCAAACTTTTATGGTTCTTTCTATGAATCAAATAAAGTTAAATTGATTGATTGACTGTTATTCATGGGAGCCAATATATAATGGGAATGCATCCACTCCTCTTTATGCACGGAGGACCAGGTTTCAAATGCCAGCAATTCACGTACAACTATTTCCTGATGTCAGATAGATAATATCAAGTAAGGTAAGCAGTGTCAACAAAACATCTTCAACAAGCTGTGCCACAGGAATCGGTTCGGGTTAGGGGGTAGATTTACAAGAAAGTGACGCATCTGTAGAGTTGCGTCACTTTCCCTGCACCACTCTGAGAAACCCTTGTTCCACCATGGATGCGTTGTATTTACAATACGGTGCACCATGGCGCAAGGATTGAGAGATACGTCAGAAATTCTGACACATCTGTTGGGGCAAAAGTCACGCATTGCTGGAGTTGTGTTGCAAGCACGAAGCAGCTCCTGCAATCCATTTTGAGGCCTATTCCCACAACACTGCATCAATCCTTACGCCTGCTTCAAGCAGGCGTAAGGTTTTGATGCAGTGGTTTTGACGCAGTGGCATCCTAGAAGTGAAGGAGTGAAATCTTGTAGATTTCACTGCGTCACTTCTACGAGGCTTTTTTGCATGGGAACGCCCACCCTGAATACATTACACCTGACGCAGGTATAAGGTGACGCAGGGCTTTACAACGTGACGCATCTCCCTAGATGCGTCACGTTGTAAATGGGCCCCATCTTTACGCCACCGCTGCATCACAAAAAGTGACGCAACAACTCACAATAATGACGCAAGTGGCTTGTTAATCTGCCCCTAGGTATTCATTTTGGCCTCATTTATGAAAAGTGACTCATCGCTGGTTGAAAACAGCATGGCGTCACTTTTCATTGCGCCCTCCTTGTGACACCAATGATGCATCATATTTACAGTATGACGCATCATGTCGCAAGGAGTTACAGATACGTCAGTATTTCTGACCTATCTGTAGGCGCAAAAATGATGCATATCTGGAGTGAGTCACAAAAGTGACGCAACTTCAGCAATGGGTCATTTCACATGGGCAAGTCCCATTCCAAATGTGCCTGCATCAGTCTTACGCCTGCTGTGAGGCAGGCGTATGATATTGATGCATTTGCATCCTAGAAGTGGCGCAGTGAAATCTCATAGATTTCACTACGTCACTTCTATGATGCTTACTTGTGTGGGAACGTCCACTCTTAATACATTATACTTCGTGCAGATATAATGTGGCGCAGGGACAAAGTAAATGTCCTCCAGACATGTCCAAAGAGTATCCTTTTATTATTCTTGAAATTTAAACATGGGTGTCAGCCAACACGTTTCGTTCCACTGAGGGAACTTCATCAGGACTGAAAACATATATATGAGACATAACGTAAGTCACCACGAACCAAAATAAAATAACATGTATAAACATACAAATAGAACGCACATAATACAATTACACAAAACTTAATTACCAAAAAACGACTCAAACTGAGAATTTGCACAAAGCATACACAAATATATACAATCAAAAACATCACATTAGAAAAGAGTGCGTGATAAAAACAAACATAAGTAAAGCGGACTTCATAATTCACATTAGTGAAAAATGGTAATTTTACATGATTATACGTTTCAGTGTCCGAACTTATTCCATCAGCGTCAATAAAGGGTGGGAGAAAACCCATTGAAATGAATCAGACAGAGACAGAGGCAGACAGCAAAAGAGAGTAGAAAATGAGTTGATTGAAGTGAACATAGAATAATCCCAAAGAACCAGCCATATGTGTAATGATTGAAAGTCAAAAAATATACTCCAAAAACCATAGACCATAAATCTCACCTCATATAACAATACGAGGTACAATATATCCGTAGTTAAGGTCAAAGTATATCCAAAATAGAAATAAAAGCGTCCAAAATCCTAATGAGAAGAGGGATTGCACAATATCAGCCACAGTGCGCAGTTTGTCATGTATCAGACCAACTTGATTAAACAGAGACAATAATCTCTAAAAAATATAAATAGGATAGACATTAAGTTCCTATCTGTACAATATAACCACAAAGTCGCCATACTCACCTCATATATCAAAAAGAGGTTTGTCAGAGCTCTATATTAAAGTATATTCAAAGTCGAAGTAAGTAATGCCAATCCAAAGATCTAGTAAGAGAGGTCAAAAAACAGAAAAAACGAAATTGACAATAGGTAGCCGAATATCATGTTTCAGACAGCAGAAACATAAACTTCCATTGTTTGTACACTATGGTCAGAAGGAGATCTTACCTGACATTTAGATGGCAATAATATATGGGATCAATCTGTAATGTTCACAGCAATTAAGCTCCAAACTTCCTATGGCAAATTATAAACCAGTATCCTAAAAAAGATGAGACATGGGATCCATTTGCAAAAACTAATAATAACCGCAGGTCATATAACACACAACTACTCTAAACAATACGTTCCACAAATCCAAATTGTGGTCAAATACCCACGTTTGTAAATTACATCAATCAATCATTACACTTATAAAGCCTGCTACTTACCCGTGAGGGTCTCAAGGCGCTGAGGGGAGGGGGTGCTGCTACTGCTCGAAGAGCCAGGTCTTGAGGAGTCTTCTGAAGGTGAGCAGGTCCTGGGTCGGCCGTAGGTGGGTAGGGAGGGTGTTCCAGGTCTTGGCGGCGAGGAAGGAGAAGGATCTGCCACCAGAGGTCGTTCGTTGGATGCAGGGGACAGCGGCGATTGCGAGGCTGGCGTAGCGGAGCTGGCGGGTGGTGGTGTAGAAGCTGAGTCAGCTGTTGAGGTAGGCTGGTCCGGTGTTGTGGAGTGCTTTGTGTGCGTGGGTGAGTAGTTTGAAGGTGATCCTCTTTTCGACGGGGAGCCAGTGTAGGTCTCTCAGGTGGGGGGTGATGTGGCTGCGGCGAGGGACGTTGAGGATCAGTCGGGCGGAGGCGTTTTGAATGCGTTGAAGTTGTCGCAGGTGTTTGGTCGGGATATCTGCATAGAATGCGTTGCCGTAGTCTAGCCTGCTGCTGACGAGGGCCTGGGTCACCGTTCTTCTTGTTTCGGTGGGGATCCACTTGTAGATCAAGCGGAGGGTGTTGAAGCAGGACGAGGAGACGGTGTTGACCTGCTTTGACATGGAGAGGGAGGAGTCGAGGATGATTCCCATGTTGCATGCGTGGTCGGTTGGTGTTGGTGCTGTTCCCAGCGTGGTCGGCCACCAGGAGTCGTCCCAGGCGGAGGGGATGGTTCCGAGGATGAGGACCTCCGTTTTGTCAAAGGCAACCAGTAATCTAATAATCGACAGGAGCGTGAAATAAGCTGTTTGTGAACTCCAAAAATTACATTGTGTGGTCAATAAACTACAAAAGTAAGTTATTCCAAAAAGCAATGAATGGTCTAATAGTCACAATAAGCATAGATAAAACTGCTCATAAATTAAGCCACTCAGCAACTTGTGTTCCACGTCAGTATTAAAACAACGAGTACCGGCCAGTAAGCAAAAATCAAATAAACTCATTGTCTAACCCCCCCAGAATACATGGATTAGTCTGCTCCGCAACTCGTATCTCGCAGTGATTTTTAACAGCGAGTGTTCGATCCCCTGTTTACATCCAGATTAACATAGTTAAAAACTTCCCATAAAAATCCATAATAACAGGGGATCACACTGCCCAACCAACAACCAGCAACACGCTATAAATCATAACTGTATCGTAATCGTACCTTGATACGATACATCCTCTGCCAGTGATATTCGTATCCGGTGCCATCGGCCGGTCATTATTTGACAGAGTGTGCTTGACGCTGATGACGTCACGACGTCCTGAAGCAAAACAAACCGTGTATCGCTGTTAGTATGCCTAAAGTAAGGAAATAGCAGCATATAGCGTGTGATAAACCTGTCCATCGAATATACCAAAATCGGGCTCATTTTAAATAAAAAGCAAAGGAAAGCCTAATATTTTGGACCAAATGATACGGGTTTGAGTGTTTTTAATATAATCTAAACACGGAAACAACACGTACTGTGCCAGCAGCTAAGATACACTAAAAACGTCAATATGCTTGGAGTCACATATTTAACGTTCCATATTCCAAAAAGACAACATGGGACCAGAACAAAAGAATATCAAAAAGTCCCACCAGAGTTATTAGAGGGAGCGCGTTCTTTAAAAACCGGTCGCCATCTTTGAGAGTCCACAAGAAATATCAAGAACCCTCATGTGGAAACCAGATGATCAACAACAGAATCATTAAGGAAGCTGGTGAATCATGCAGATCACAATATTCTGATGCATATGTCACAAAAATAACCTCATGGGTGCATTTAGCTGTCTTGAAATTATTGTCTCTGTTTAATCAAGTTTGTCTGATGACAAACTGCGCATTATGGCTGATATTGTTCAATCCCTTTTCTCATTAGGGTTTTGGACGCTTTTATTTCTATTTTGGATATACTTTGACTTTAACTACAGATATATTGTACCTCGTATTGTTATATGAGGTGAGATTTATGGTCTATGGTTTTTGAAGAATATTTTTTGGCTTTCAATCATTACACATATGGCTGGTTCTTTGGGATTATTCTATTTTCACTTCAATCAACTCTTCTTCTACTCTGTTTTGCTGTCTGCCTCTGTCTCTGTCTGATTCATTGCAATGGGTTTTCTCCCACCCTTTATTGATCCTGATGGAATAAGTTCAGACACTGATACGTATAATCATGTAAAATTGCCATTTTTCACTAATGTGAATTATGAAGTCTGTTTTACTTATGTTTGTTTTTATCACACACTCTTTTCTAATGTGATATTTTTAATTGTATATATTTATGTATGCTTTGTGCAAATTCTCAAATTTGGTAATTAAGTTTTGTGTAATTGTATTATGTGCATTATATTTGTATGTTTATATATGTTATTTTATTTTGGTTCGAGGTGACTTACGTTATGTCTCATATATATGTTTTCAGCCCTGATGAAGTTCCCTTAGTGGAACGAAACGCATTGGCTGACACCCATGTTTCAATTTCAAGAATAATAAAAGGATACTCTTTGGACACGTCTGGAGGACATTTTCTTTGTCTCTTGGTGCACCTTACCTTTTCGTATAAGAATTACGTTTCTGGTTTCCAGTGGAGCCTAACTGCGGCAAGCTCTGGAAGTGATTGCACAAGACTCTGAATGTTTATGAAAACTTGGGATTTGATGTGCTGAACCTGTGGTCAGCCGTTGATGGTGTTTTTTTCTCTTTTTAATAATGTGGTGCAGGGGTTTTACAAAGTGATGCATCTACCTAGATGCGTCACTTTGTAAATATGACGCAACATGGTGCATTTTTTACGATGCTGGTGCATCACAAAAAGTGACGCACCAGCGGGGCAAAAGTGACGCAAGTTCTCATTAATAAGCCCCTTTCCATTTGTTAAATTTGGTGAACTGTTTAGAAGATGTATTTTTTGTCATTATTATTGCAAGAAATTACTTCAGATAGTGTGATACCAAAATACTGAGTTTTTTAATATCAACCAACACATATAGATTGGCAGTATATGGTCACGGCAATTAGATGCGGAGTTAGAATATTCAATCTGTTCTTTATTACGTATGCCCAAATTGATGATATAGCGGTAGCCAATATTTTAAAGTAGATATTTTGACATAAATATCTTTGATGACTGTGAATCATAAATCTGTTTATTTTCAACTAGCATATTTTATTAGACTGTGTCCCAGACGTAGCAACTTTATGCTAGTTTAAAAAACAAGGGCGCTGCTTAAAAACAAGGACACAGCTTAGAAAACAAGGGCGCGGTATAGAAAACAAGGGAATGGTTCTGCCCAGCACACGCACAAGGCAAAAATATCTCTGCTCAGAACACATTTGTGCTTTATTTCATGAAGACTTTTCCAATCCCAGCACTGCATTGCATCCATTCAACAAGGGAATTCTTGTACTGGGAAAACAGTTCTTGTCCGAAATGGTTTACAAGAAGTATGTCCATTTTCGCTGAAAGGTCACAAGCCAAAAGGAACTCAATTTTGGGAACATTACACAAAGGTTACTTTATTCCCCAAAGAAACATAAAGCATGTTTGAAATGGGGCAAGCTGAATTGCCAGGGCTTTTTAGATGGTTCAATTTAAAGTTTGGCACTAGTACAAATTAGACCCTTGACAGGATCCAGTGTTCACTCATAGAAGTTTTTATAATGTGAACTATGCATGTTCTGCATAATGATCAAATGTATACGTTATTGGCTTGTAACTATATTAGAAAATCATTTGTATCTAGGCAAAAAATAAAATGTGCTAGTTATTTAATTATTTACACTCAAAGAATATTGTTAACATTACTACAAATAAGCATGTCCAGCATGGAAAGGCGCCAGCTATTGAAATCTTGTGAAATTAAGCTTACACAGGGACGTGTCTTTTGTACTTGTAGGACCTCTCACAATTACCTACATAGATAAGGTCAAAATTAACATTTATGGGTTTTTAAATTTTCAATTATTTACCTTATGCATTTCAAACCCATATATGATTGATTTTGTGATCTGCAAAAATTGTGAAAGATCTTTTCAACTTGACTCACATTTCCAAGTACCACGGTGGATATTTACAAGTGCCTTATGCCGCCGGTGTGTCACTTTTTGTGATGCACAGGCGGCGCATTTTGCTGTCCCATATTTACAAAGACACGTGAAGCCACCTTGCGTGGCTTTTGTGTCCTTGTAAATATGGCCCCTTTTCTCGCAGCTCTTTGTGTGAAAGGGGCATTCCATGGGTGTTGCTGTGGGTGTTCTCACGCAACACCCATGGATTCTGCCACATTTCCAGATTTACAACATTTAGTAAGTCTGGGAATGCGTCAGAATCCTACGCCTTCCTTCCGCAGCACGCATACAAAGAGGAAAACACTTTACCTGATTGTTGTTGTGCAGAAAGTTACACCTATACCTGGTGCAAGGGTGCCTGCGTTGGTGCTAGGCAGCTAATTTTAGCGCCAACAATTGGGAAAAAACCAGGGGTGTTCCATATTGAAGTAAATATGGCGCATCCTTTCGTATTGTAAATGTCAGAGAATGGCGCTGCCAAATTTGGTGCAGTTCTGCTCTCCGAAATTTTGTTGTAAAGATGCCCCAGAGTTCATATTGAAAAATCAGGGGCATGTTTATCAAGGTTTTGCATCACCCTTGTGCCATGCAAGGGTGACACAAAACGTAACTGAGATATACCAAGCAATGCAAGGTAATCATGCATGGCCCTGAGCAGCAGCTTTATAAATCTATGCACGGCAGTCTCCCTGCTTTGTGTTACTCTGCGGCAGGGAGGTGTGCCATGGGTGGAGTGTGGGTGTTCCTATGCATCCACCCATGTATTCTCACACATTCCTGGATTTACCAACATTGATAGACCTGGGAATATGTCAGAATTGTACGCCTCCCCACTCGAGGCAAAACAAGGAGAAATATCTTAATTTCTCCTTGCTGTTTACTCTTTCTAAGAGTGCTGCATTCTGCACTCTGTAGCACAATTAGAGAGAGGAAAATGCCTGAGAGGCTTGTTTTTGTGCAGGAAGGTGTCCCTTCCTGCACAAAAACAATCCTGCCTGCAACACAGGCACCCTTGCCACATGAGGCAAGGGTGCTTGCGTTGGGGCTAAGCAGCTGCTGGAAATTGTGTTACTGGTTGGCTGGCATGTGAGCCTTGGTCAAGCAGCAACCACAATCCTAGTCAGGATAAGGCACAAGCAACCCCAAATTACCCTGTGCCCAACCCCCTCGTAGCTTAGCACAGAGCATTCAGGCTTAACATAGAAGCAATATATAAAG
This sequence comes from Triturus cristatus, assembly GCF_964204655.1. Taxonomy (NCBI): domain Eukaryota; kingdom Metazoa; phylum Chordata; class Amphibia; order Caudata; family Salamandridae; genus Triturus; species Triturus cristatus. The sequence continues at coordinate 345,200,503 of NC_140581.1, forward strand.
TATTTATGCAATACTTCAAACAGTAAAACAGTGAAAACAACATTCAAAAAGGCCCGCACCAGTTTAGAAAGATAGAGCAAAATGTGATATACAAACCAGAAACAAAATGACAAAAATGATAAAAATTCAATCATTAGTACTGGAGTTATGACTTTTTAAAGAATAAACTGTAAAATAGCACCTAAAAGCATAAAGCACCAACCAGGAAAATCTGGTCGTACTGGACTAGTTCAAAGTCAAAAGCTTAGGCCGACCGCGACTGAGTGCGGGTCAGATACAGTGCCAGATTACTCCTGCTGAAGTTTTACCTTCTCAGGTTTTGTGTCGAGTCCCATTTGCGTAGGAGAGGGATGCCAGAAGCAAGGAGAGTATCGCAGGTGGCATGGCACAAAGAGCAGGCTGGGTGTTGCAGAAGGGCAGGCTGGGGCTTTGCGTTAGTTGTCTCCCTTGGGGTGCCGATGCTGCTGTGCAAAGAGAGGGATTGGCAGAGGCTTGTGCTGATTCCTGGTGTGCACGGAGCAGTTCCGGTGTGAACAGGAACATTTGCTGTCGCAAAGAGTCCAAAATCTTAATTTAGGAACCTGCTGAGCCATACCAAGTGTCCAGGACCTGAGGGGCACCACTTGGGGGTCAGGAACTCACTGAAGACCGGGCCAGGAGCTGTTGGGGAGACTTTTATTGTCCTAAGGCTCAGAATAGGATGCCAGCAGTCTAGCCCATTGAGTCACTCTGTGGTCCTGGGTTCAAAATGGGCTGCAGGTCAAGCTCTTCCTCCCCAAGCAAGAAGGCACCAGGCAGCAGGTCAGCAAAGCAGGCCAGGAGCTCCTTCAGAGTGGCAGTCCAGCAGAGTGGCAGCCCTTGTAGCAGTAGCGATACCAAAGGAGATGATGGACGGAGCGTTTGAGCAAATCAAACACTCACCTTCAGTCAACTGATCTGGGTTTAATCCATCATCATTCTTTAGCTCACTCCACAACCCCAGTTCAGACATGGCCATATGTAAATCAGTCTGACCCTGTGCCTCATGGGAACAGTCCAGCCCGAACTGCCAAACCATGTCTTCCCTGGACCAGAAACAAGCATCCTGGAACTGGTTTTGGGTTCATAACCCTCATCAGCCAGGCTATCTTGAATCCAGTGGCAAAGTGAGCAAGGGACCCACGTCTGGGCATGCTCTGCCAACTTAGGGCGAACAAAGCGATACCAAAGGGGATGATGGACGGAGCTTTTGAGCAAATAAAACACTCACCTTAAGTCACCTGATCTGGGTTTAATCCATCATCATTCTTTAACTCACTCCACCACCCCAGTTCATACATGGCCATATGCAAATCAGTCTGACCCTGTGCCTCATGGGAACAGTCCAGCCCGAACTGACAAGCCATGTCTTCCCTGGACCGGAAACAAGCATCCTGGGACCGGTTTCGGGTTCATAACCCTCATCAGCCAGGCTATCTTGAATCCAGTGGCAAAGTGAGCAAGGGACCCACGTCTGGACATACCCTGCCAATTTAGGGCAAACAAAGCGATACCAAAGGGGATGATAGACAGAGCGTTTGAGCAAATCAAACACTCACCTTCAGTCAACTGACCTGGGTTTAATCCATCATCATTCTTTAGCTCACTCCACCACCCCAGTTCAGACATGGCCATATGCAAATCAGTCTGACCCTGTGCCTCATGGGAACAGTCCAGCCTGAAAAGTAGTTCTTTTTGCATTTGTCACCCTGAGTGGGGCGGGTATGCTCAGGCGTGAGCCCCGTGCTCTCCATGCCACTGGAATCAAGCTATCCTGGCTGAAGAGGGGTGAAACCCTGAAACCGGTCCTAGGATGCTTGTTTCCAGTCCAGGGAGGACCTGGCCTGGCAGTTCGGGCTGGACTGTTCCCATAGGGCACAGGGTCAAGACTGATTTGCATATGGCTGGGTCCAAACTGGAATGGCATGGTGAGCAAAAAAACGATGGATCTAGGCTCAGGTCTCTGTACTGGGGTGAATGTATGACATTGTTCTGCATTCTGTCCATCAATAGTTCATTTTGCATTTGCCACTCTGAGTGGGGCGGGTATGCTCAGACGTGAGTCCCATGCTCTTCATGCCACTGGAATCAAGCTATCCTGGCTGAAGAGGGGTGAAACCCCGAAAACGGTACTAGTATGCTTGTTTCCAGTCAAGGGAGGACCTGCCCTGGCAGTTCGGGCTGCACTGTTCCCATAGGGCACAGGGTCAAGACTGATTTGCACATGCCTGGGTCCAAACTGGAATGGCATGGTGAGCAAAAAAACGATGGATTTAGGCCCAGGTCTCTGTAATGGGGTGAATGTATGATATTGTTCTGCATTCTGTCCATCAATAGTTCGTTTTGTATTTGTCACCCTGAGTGGGGCGGGTATGCTCAGACGTGAGTCCCGTGCTCTCCATGCCACTGGAATCAAGCTATCCTGGCTGAAGAGGGGTGAAACCCCGAAACCGGTCCTAGGATGCTTGTTTCCAGTCCAGGGAGGACCTGGCCTGGCAGTTCGGGCTGGACTGTTCCCATAGGGCACAGGGTCAAGACTGATTTGCATATGGCTGGGTCCAAACTGGAATGGCATGGTGAGCAAAAAAACAATGGATTTAGGCACAGGTCTCTGTACTGGGGTGAATGTATGACATTGTTCTGCATTCTGTCCATCAATAGTTCTTTTTGCACTTGTAGCAGTAGAGCAGTCCTTCTTACTGACAGAATATCCACAGGTTCAGAAGTGTCCTGAAGTAGTGGTGCCTGAGGTCCTTCTTTTATACACACTTGTGCCTTTGAAGTCGTGAGAAGCTTCTGGAGTCATGCCTTATGAAGTGCACAGATGCACTGACTTACCTGCCCTGGCTCCAGATTAACTACTGGGGGTTTGAAGCAATATGTGTGGAGATATTACACAGCCTATTCAGGTGTAAGTGACACAGGGTCCATCTCCTCCTTCCTATCCGGCACTGTTCCTTTAATTGATAAATTGCTGGACCTCTGTAGCTGGCTTTCCACTTCTGTAATTGCTAAGTATCCCTCAGACGCCTTTCCCACCCATACTCGCTCAATGAGTCTGTTTTTGGTTAACTACCACATGCGCATATAATGCCTATATTGACCCCGGTACTATATTTTAGGTATCTTCCCCAACCAAGCAAATAATTTCTTCTGTTCTTCTCACTTTGTGGTAGTTCCAAGAATGTGTGATGAGCAGAAATTCATGCTCTCCACATCTAGATTTAGGTACCTCATATAAGGGCAATTAACCCTTGTAACTTAGGTCTTATTCATATTCTCTACTCATAAACTTCACAGACATAATATCACCAGCATCTAGTAACCTCTTACCAATCATCTACCAGGTCCTTTATACTGCTCAGTCCTGAATAGAACTCGATATTTCAGTAAGAGTTTGATACGTCGTCAACAGCACAACACACCAATTGAACTATAATAAATCAATGAATTGCCACTGCAGAATTCATTCAATTGTATGTTATTGAGATACATTTGTGAAAGTTGGTAATTTTTAATTTTTTTACCCTTTCTCTTCAATATCATTTCTCCTCACTGGAGCACTTTGCACTCTAATGAATGTATGACGTTACAACGCAAACATTAACAAGACATGCCTTTACAACGCAGTTTTTATATCGCAACATCATTTACTTTTTTTTTTTTTTATATTTATTGGGACTTCAAAACAAACAAAATATATGACAGGTTATACAATACCAGAAATAATTGAAGTTCACATTTATAGATTTATATCCCCCCTCCACCCCCCACCCAGATGGATCCCAAAATAAAGAAAAAACAGAAAAAGAGGTAGTTGCACAAAACAATACGTACAACTCACCCTAGATTTCCCTAATATACCACAGGGTTAGGTACCTTACTATTTGACACTAGGGTCTAGTAATCCTCGTCTGTGTTTATCCATCTGGCTAAAGGTTCCCAAATACTCAGCCCCCTCTCCCGCACCCTAATTCCCCTTCTTCTGAATACCGAGGTCTCCCACTTATAGACTGAAAGTAATTTACCAAACCATACATGTATAGAGGGGGGATTCTGGTCAAGCCAGACACTAGTAAGGCATAGCCGATAAACAGCAATTGCTATATAGACCAGATTCCAATTGGGTTCGTCCATTTCAAGACTACTAATCCCTAATAATATAACCTGAGGGGTCAGTTCAACCGAAAATCCCAATATAGTATCAAGACGTTGTCCAATTTCGGTCAACAGTTGAATGAGTCTAGGGCAGGGGGCGAACATATGAATGCTGTCCGCAGCAAGCGTTCCACACCGAGAGCAGTGTATCCCTGATATCCCACCCCATCTATAGATTCGAGCCAGAGTAATATAAAGATTGCACCATGTCTTAAAACATTGGGCTTGCGAGCTTGCTGAAATACAGGCTGTCTGGCTAAGCTGGAGACAGTCCTCACACTCTCCCGGCCCAGCTTGTATCATCTCTAGCCACCTATCAATGTGTTTGGGCATATCATCCACCATCCCTTTATTAATAAGCATATATAGCATAGACATTAATGACCTGCCCCCCAAAATTAAATCCATTAAAGGAATATTGTTACGGCAGGTTAACTTTTTAAACAGAAAGTCCCTTATCTGTAGGTATTTAAAAAAATGATTATTCCCAATCCCAAATTTTTCCTTTATTGAATCAAATGAAGATATTTCCGTGTCGGACATTAAGTCTCCTATGAACCCCTTTCTTACACCACTTTTTAAAGTATTCACCCTGAAACTTATTATTGTTGTGAGGAGAATATCTATGAATCCGACCAATCAAAAACTTTTTCCGAACGGAAGTCCAAACCCTGAACGCTCCCAACAAAACCTTAAATTTTACCCTCTGAAAATAAGCATAGTCTATATGGCGCATGAGGAGCCCTTTGGCTTCTACCCCGTAAATTAAGCGATAAATAGATATTTAACTATGTCCCCCGATTTCCCCTTTCAACAGATCGACCATTTGTTTCAAAACTGAAGTCCAATAATAGATTTGAAAATTTGGAACAGACCAGCCCCCCCGATCTCTAGTTAAAGTCATATATTTGAGGGCCCTGCGGGAACGTTGACCGGCCCATAAAAACCACGAGATCAGTTGGTTAACTGTAAAAACCATGACCTGTTTATCTCAAGAGGAATTGCTCTGAAGTAGTATAACATTTTTGGTAGAAATAACATTTTAATTACGTTACTCCTACCAACTAATGTAAGATGTAAAGTATTTATTCTATGAGAGTCTACCTTGATTTTCTTAATCAATGGTTTCAAATTGATATCCACAATATCTTCCACTTTGGATCTAATCTCTATACCCAAATTATAGCACTTTGGACAATTCGATGGTCAACCAGATTAATTTTATCGTTTATTACAATTTGGGTTTTATGCTCATTAAGATGATAACCTGAAAGTTTACCAAAGGGCAGCACACGGGCTGGGTGTAATGATAGTTAAATAGTCAGCATATGCCAAGATTTTTATATCCCCTCCCTTTGCATGTATATATTGAATTATTTGGTTTTCTGAGATTTTCTGAATTAAGGGGTCAATATAAATGGCAAATAGTAAAGAAGAGCAAGGGCAGCCTTGTCTTGTGCCCTGTGATATCTCAATTGAGCCAGAGAAGGCCCCCCATCATAGCTATCCTTGCAGTTGGTTCTTTGTACATACTTTTGATTGCCTTAATAAATCCGTCTCCTAGACCGTTTTTTGCCATAATTGCCCATAAAAAAGGCCAGGAGACCCTATCAAATGCCTTTTCTGCATCCAACAGAATTAAGGCCATAGGGTCTCCTGTAACCTTGGCGTAATCAAAAATGGCTATAGTCCGGCGAATATGATCGATAGTTTCCCGGCCTGGAACAAAGCTGTGTTGTAGAGGAGGTACCAGCTTCTTGATCACCGAAGCCAATCTATTTTCGAGGATTATTTAACAGATTTTCGTATTGCTATTGATCAGTGTTATGAGTCTATATGATCCACGTTCAGTTGCCAATTTTCCTTTTTTTGTTTAAAATATAACGATCTTGGCTGCCTTCCAAGAGTCAGGAGGTGCCTCACCTGCTTGTACTATGTTAAAAATCTTGGACAACAGGGGAATCAGATGAATCCAATTTTTTTTTATAAAATTCGCCTGGTACAAAATCTGTCCCAACAGCTTTGCCAGGTGGGAGAGAATCAATAGCCATTTGAATTTCTTCTGGTCTTATTGATGCCTCTAACATATCTTTCTCTTGGGGAGTGAGCTGCTCTGGATTTATCTCTTTGAGATATCTCTCAATCTCCTCTTGGGTCCCACAGTTATCTACTATATCTTCTGTATATAGTTTTTGATAAATTTTTTGAAATACCAGTAGTATAGCTTCAGGGTCATAAACTAAGACAATATCAGGATCTAAAATTTCATTGATACATGTTTGAACCTCCTTTTCTCTGGAACGAACTGCCAACATATGTCCCACCCTTTCCTTACTCTCATAGAGTTTCCTCCGCCTAGCAAGATATTTACCCACTGATGTATTAAGGGAAATTTTGGTGATTGCTTGTTTGAGCAGTACCTAATTCCCCCCTTCAGTGAGAACCTTAAACAAATGAGTTTCAGCCTTCCCTAATGCCTTCCCTAATGTTTCATATAGTACCTTTAATTTATTCCTCTCCTCCTTTTGTGTCTCCCAACAGAATTTAGACTTTTCGCCCCTGATCCCTGCTTTTAAAGTATCCCAAACCTTTTGAATGCTAGTGCTACCCAAATTTTCTTCTACGAACCTAGGAATCCATCTCTCCATATGTTGTATGTAAGCATTGTCATTTAACAGAACCCTGTTAAATGTCCAGCGTGTGGCTTGTAGTTTTCACTTAATATTGACTTCTAATACCAGAGGATTGTGGTCTGACATTACCCTCGGAAATTTGGTGATTTTGCAGCCCTGAGCCATACACTGAGAAACAAAAACATAGTCCAGTCTTGCATGTTTTTTATGAGGGGCAGAGAAATATGTGTATCCAGGGTCATTTCCCTCTTGTAGGGCCCATATGTCCAATAGACCATGAAATTCTCTTGAGATAAAGATTTGTACACTTTGGGTTTCCTCCCTTGATAAGCTATCTCCCATAAAATAATTGGGAGAGGCCAGCCCACTAATTCTATGCTCAACCATTTAAATATTGCTGGGTTATCTAGTACAGGGCCATAAACCGAACAAAGTGTAAACAAACTGTCATTAAATGTGCATTGTAAGATTACTCATCTTCCAAATTTATCTGTAAGGGATCGTGAAAAATTAGCCAGACCCCGCTGGGCAAATATTGCTACATCTTTAGTCCTTACATCCTGCGTGGTCCAAGAAATCAGTTGATACCCATCAAATTCCATAACCTTCCTTCTACCAGCTTCTATATGGGTCTCCTGGGGGCAGATAATATCTGCCTTCAGGAACCGAAAATCCTGATTAATCTTGTGCCTTTTAGTGGGGTCATTTAGCCCACAAATGTTGATAGAGGCAATTTTAAGCTTCCCCATCAAGAGTGTAATAAAAATTCAAATACCCTGAGGCCGTACCAAACATATCTAGAAATTCCAAAAAGAACATCACCGTGCAAATCCCCCTTATAAAGATCGGATCCATCTCATCCCCCTCCCCCCTCCCTCACCCCACCCCTTACTAAGGCAAAAAAGGTCCAAAGACCCTTGTGATGCCTCCTGCATTCCACTGTGCTTCCAGATCATTTCCCGACCAATAAAAAACAAAAGAAGAAAAAAAGGCAAACCCATGTAGTGGAACCCCATGCACATAAATTATAATCTTTTATAGTCTTTTAGCAGAGTTGTCATAAAACGCGGTATAGACAAGATCGGCTTCCCAGTTGCTGGCTGTGATAAGTTTTTTCAGCCACCTATAAATTCCTGCAGGTAGTTCTGTGCCTGAATCTCTGAGGTGAATAGCCTGACATTTCCCTGAAAGATAACCTTTAGGCGTGCAGGATTCATTAAATAAACTTCACAGCCTTTTTTTTGGAAAGGGCTAATCATTTGGTGGAGCCTCCATCTTCATCCCACCATTGTATGGCAGAAATCCAGCTGTACGAAAGAGGAGTGCCCGTCAACCGATCTTTTTGCATCTGATCTTGCTTTCTCAAATATTGCCTGACGCAATAAAAAGTTTCCCAAAAAAATTAGAATAGCTCGAAGTTTCGAGTTTGGGCCGGCACTGCCTTTTTTTTAGCATCAGTGGAAACCTATGAACCCGCTGAAGTTCGGTTTCCCAATTCCAGTGTGATAGTTCGGGAAAAGCTGCTTGGAATAATTTCAGTACGAACCCACGAAAATCATTTCCTTCCACGTTTTCTTCAACACCCAGTAATCGTAAATTATTTCCGCGCTGCCTATTTTCGGATTCTTCCAATTTCCAAAGTATATCAGTCATTCTAGCATCGTTTGACATAGCTTTTTGTTTCGTGCTCTCAAGTCCAACCTTGAGCCCCACCACACGTTCCTCCAAAGCAGCAGTTCGTGCAACAATTTCTGAGCAAGCTTTCGTTGTCTTGTGAATCGCAACCTGAAGTTTTTTATTTGCAAGCTATGCTCTTTTGTGCTCCTGTCGAGCCTCTACCTGCATTGATTTTAATGTAGCGTAAATTGATCCCATAGAAGGTGCAGGATCCATCCCGTTGCCAGTAGCTTTTTGGTCTTTGAACAGGGTCCCATTCGTATTTCCTTCCTCAGCTCCTGCCTCTAGCATAGTGGCGGAATAGTCCCACTGCAAATGTTCAGGTTGGCTGGTATCAGAGAGAGAACCTCTATGTTCCAAACCAATAAAGCTCCTTTTTTTTGAGCGATTAACTGCCCTCTTCAAGGTGTCCGTTGTTGTGGGGGGCTATCGCTATCCTCCCCGGTAGCATCTAGCTCAATGTTATCAGGATCACTTACAATTATATGATCCGAGTCATCTGTTAAGGAGAAAAAGTTTTCGCCATCTGGGGTGCTTAAGATTTTATCGCCTACTTTGGTTAAATCGGCGCTATAATCTGTAAATTCTGTGTATTCAGCCAATTCCAAATCACCAGTTTGTACCTTATCGAAATTTGCCATTTCTTCCTGCCCCCGGCATTCTTTAAACCCAGTACTGATTTTGTTAACATCACCAGTTTTACCATTGGGGGCTTCGGGTATTGCAGTCTCAAGAGAAGCCTTGGAGGAATCCTTTCCTACGTTGCTAATATCTAAGTCTCCATCCCACACCGACGATATATTTACCATCTTGTCCCTGGACAGGGGTTTTACCTGTTTGCCGCTTGCCCCCCTGACAGAAAACATCCCGGACACCGTCTGGGTCTGTGTCTTCGGCCTGACTGCTGGATCGTTGAAACGCTGCTCACTGCCGGGAGCTCTGCCATTGCTCTCCGCCCCCTCCTGGCTAAGCAGGCGAGTAGCGTCCAACCCCTTGGAAGCAGCCGGTTTCTTGGGAGCAGGGAGTGTCTTGGCGCTGGTCACTCCTTCTTTCACTGGGGCTTCGTCCATGTGGCCATCCTGCAGATATTAAACCTTCTTTGAAGCCTCCCGGCAAGCAGAGCCTTCATTGACGGCAGGTACGATCCGTTTTTGAATCTCAGCACACCATCAACGAAAACCTCCGCTGCTCGTCGTAACAGTACTATAAAGTGTTGCAGAGCACTCATCCAGGCTTATCAGTTGTCTTTGCCAACAAGTCTGCAAACACAGAAGGGTTCACCAGGGTTCCCCAGGGTTTCGCCGAAGTATGTTGCACAGCGGTCAGGGAGCGATGTTCACAGCGGTCAAGCAGCCACCATCTTGCCCCCGGACCTACCTCCGCAACATCCTTTACAATGCATGTTTTTACATCGCATGCTATCACAACGCATTTTTTAGAAACTACATTTACAACGCATTCCATTACAACACATACCAGTACAAAGCATATCACTTTTAGGGCCACAGTAGGGTAAGTGTTGGATAGTGTAGGGTTAAAAATGACTGTTCCCACTCCTGTGAATGCAACAGTAGGGTAAGTGTTGGATAGTGTAGGGGTATAAATTACTATTTCCACTCCAATGAGTGCAACAGTAGGGTAAGTGTTGGATAGTGTAGGGGTACAAATTACTATTCCCACTCCAGTGAGTGCAACAGTAGGGTAAGAGTTGGATAGTGTAGGGGTGAAAATTACTATTCCCCATTACTTACCTTATACTGAATTGTAATGGCATGCGTTGTAGTGACATGCATTGTAATGACGTGTTGTAGTGACATGCAATGTAATGGCTGCGTTGTAATGGCATGCGATGTAAAGGATGTTTTGTTGTAATGACTGCATTGTAAAAGTTGTTTCCCCACTCGAATATGCCTAATTTTTTGCTTTTCGTGTTTTGTGCAATTATACCTCTTTTTGTTAGGGATTTATCATGTCCTCAAAAAAATTGTGTAACAAAGATTGGGCATCAACAGGCACATGCATCAATGTAAAAACCGGTCGCAAACGGGCAGATTCTCATAATCTGCCCCTTTGCGACCGGTATTTTTGCATTTGGGATGCATCATCCCAAATGCAAAAATCGCAATTTAAGCAATCTCTAAATTGCGAATCCTTAAATTGCGATTGCATTTAAGGAATCCCAAATTGAGATTCCTTAAATGCAATGCATGGAAGTGAAAAAATTAGCGATTTCGCTAATAGGGGGAGCAAATTTCCATGAAGTTGAACTTCATGGTAATTTGCAAAAAACTTTGAAAAAAGCACTTTTGTGCATTTTTCAAAAGTTTCATGTTGCGCACACACATGCCCTTAGAGCATGTGTGTGTGCAACATATGTGCACAGATCAATTTCAGGGGTGCAATAGGGTGTCATTTTGACACCCTTGCACCCTTGAAATTGCAAGAGCAATTTGCGAGTACCTACTGGTACTCGCAAATTGCTCATGCAATCTCCAATTCATTCCTATGGGCCTGGAGGCCCATAGGAATGAATGGGACGGCATTTCTTAATTGCGACTCGCAATTTGCGACTCGCAATTAAGGAATTTGTAGGAATCGCTATTTTTATAGCGATTCCTACATGCATAGGCTTTTGCAATTCCTTAATTGCGATTCCATAAAAATCGCAATTAAGGAATCGCAAAAGTCTTTGTTGATGCATGTGCCAGTAAGTCATTTGCTATGCTCTGAGTACTACTAGATTCACAAAGGTATGCATCAAGGTAGATCAGGTGAACCACTGTTTTTGTTCAAGTTTATTGCCCCGGTTCTCCCTGACATAAGGGCAGCTCTTGCTCAATGTACTTATAAAAGCTACAGTCAGTACTTGTCAAAGAAATCCGTTTGACTTGGTCAAAATACTATGTCGCCTAGAGGTGATGCTGTGGAGTTAAAAATGTGTTAGTGCATAATGTATAAAGGCTAACCATGTTAAATATGGTGAGAGTATGTGTATGCAGTAATATGATTCAAAAGTGCTAAGTTAATGTATAGACTGTTGCAGCCTGTATTGATGTCTATGTGCTCTAAGTCGGGTGGAGGCGATATTCTCTTTTTTGACAAATGTCCTACATTTGTCAAAACAATAAATCAGGCTCTGTGTCCCAAAGTGAAAGAAGTCAGTGGGTAAAGGTGACAATCATCAATTAGTCCTTCTCAGGGCTATGGCTGGTAGAAACCAAAATGAGCATGTCAGTGTAACCAAAACTTAACTGTGTCTAGTTTAATGGAGCCCTTGCAGGAAGCAGTGTCAAGCCACATCTTAGTAGATGATTTCAATGTGGCGTGGTGTGAATTTCATGGATTCCTGTGGATTCCGGAAGTTTCCATCACAGAAATGTAAGGGAAATGTGTGATTTCAGGCAAAGTTTGAGGTTTGAAGGGCTTCTGGGTAAAACTACCCAGTGAGAGCCACGCAAGTCACACATCTGTATACTCCCCCAGTTGTCCAGTTTTAAAAAATGTACAAGTTTGGTAGGTTTCCCTAGGTGCCAGCTGCACTAGAGCCCCAGAGCCCAAAATCCATAGCTACCCACTTAGCAAAAAAATTGTAATTTTTGAGTGGAAATGTGATTTATCCATGTTACGTTTTTGGCTGTTTCCTGTGTCTGGCCCTATGCCTACCCATACAGGTGAGGAAACAGTTTTTATCGGGAGACTTAGTGGAAGGTAAGTTTATGGCTCCTCACAGATTCCAGAACTTTCCATCACAGGAATGTGAGGAAAATTTGTTTTTTTACTCAAAGTTTAAGGTTTACAAGCAATTTTCGGAAACAACACCTGGTGACAGCCACACAAGTCGACCCACTCTGGATTACCCAAGGTGTCTAGTTTTTGAAAAATGTGCAAGTTTGCTAGGTTTCCCCAGGTGCCGGCTGAGCTAAGTCCTAAATTCCACAGATATTCACTTTGCAAAAAAAGGGTTACTTTTCAGTGGAAAAATGTGGTTTACCCACATTGTGTTTTGTGGCATTTCTTGTCCCAGTCACTAGGCCTACACACACAATTGAGGTACCATTTGTATCGGAAGACATGGGGGAACGCTGGGTGGAAGGAAGATTTTGACTTCCCAAAGATTCCCGAGCTTTCCATCACATAAATGTGTGGAAATGTGTTTTTTTAGTCATAGTTTGAAGTTTGCAAGGGATTCTGGGTAAAATGAATCAGGTGAGAGCTACACAAGTGGCCCCTCACTGTATTAACCCCAGGTGTCTAGTTTTTTAAAATGTTCAAGTTTGCTAGTTATACCTAGGTTATGGCTGAGCGAGGTGGCCTAAATCCATAGCTACCCACTTTGTAAAAAAAGGTTCAGTTTTGATATGAAAAATAGCATGTATTCATTATGCGTTTTGGGCCATTTCCTCCCACAGCCACTAGGTCTACCCACACAAGTGATGTATCATAATTGTTATCGGAAGGCATGTGGAAGCATAAAATAGTGGAACTTTTGTTATTACCAATTGGATTTCATTGCATTTGTGCTTTCCGAATGTAAGCCAGTGTGTAAGAAAAAAAAATATTTGAAAAATACCCCCTAAATCTTATGCTGGTATAGATACCCACACATTCAGAGATGTACAAATAACCACAGCTCCTAAATCTTGTGCCCATTTCAGAAATACTTAGGTTTCCTTGCTACCTATTTTTCACTCTACGGGGCAGATCTATGAGGGACTTGCGCCCCTTTTACACCGCCGTTGCGTCACTTTTGTGACGCAGCGGCGGCATAAACCCTGTGCCACGCTGCGCCTCATTTACATCGTGACGCATCTATGGAGATGCGTCACGGTGTAAAGCCCTGCGCCACGTGAAACCTGCGTCAGGTTTCACGTGGGCGTTTCGACACAGGGGGGGCGTTCCGTCGCAGGAACGCCCCTGAAAAGTGACTCAGTGAAATCTATAAGATTTCACTGAGTCACTTTCCCAACGCTGATGCGTCAAAACCCTGCGCCTGCTTGAAGCAGGCGTAAGGCTTGACGCACCATGTTAGGGATAGGATAGGTTGGAACAGTGCTGGAGTTGCGTAGTGCTTGCGACGCAACTTCAGCACTGCGCCAACCTTACGCCAGCAGATGTGTCACGTATCTGCTTGTCCTTGCGCCATGATGCACCGCATTCTAAATGCGGCGCATCTGCGGTGGCGCAAGGGCAAACTTGCGTGACGCATCTTCCCTGGCGCATCCATGCTGATTTGCAGGGATGCGCCAGGGAACATAAATCTGCCCCTCTATATTTAGTTATATGAATTGGTCTATACTAGGTACACAATGAAATACCATTGTATGGTGCAGGTCTGTTGTTTGCTCTGGTTACCTTGAGTTCTCGGAGAACCTATAAACCCTCTATATCGCCGCAACTAGAAGTATCTAGCAGATGTAATGGCATAATGGTTTTGTAAAATGGCCATTGTGATGTAAAGTTACAGATGAAAACATTGTCACAAATGTCTTTTTTTTCCTATTCAGTTTCAATATTTCTTTATTTCAACATTTATTTTTTTTGCGGAAAACTTTTAGAGATCTACACATATGACTGCTTGCTGAGTTCGGAATTTTGTTCACTTTCGGAACTCTATAACTTTTCTGGCTCACCCTTGGGTTTCACACTGATTTCCACCACAAACTGTAAATCCATTGAGAGCAAAAAGAATAGTAAAAATGGGCTGCCTCTTTGAAACATGCCAACACTGTGGTAAATGAGCTTTTTTATTTTGATTAAGCTCTGCATGTTCCTGAAAGATGGGAAGATGGTGACTTTAGCAAAACAAACCGTTTGTTGATGCCGTTTCTGGGGGGGGGGGGGAAGCAGACACCTTTGTACAGAACACCTCTTCCCTATTTTTCAGCGTTTTTGCCGCACCTTGAGACCCTCATGGGTGATTTGCCACTCTTTATAAATCTTGAATAATTGGTTGATTTTTCCCCAAAAACTCAACATTTAGCTAGATTTTGCCTATGTTCTTGCTCCCCTCCAAGGGAATCCACAAACCCTGGGTACCTTTAGAATCCCTGGGATGTTGGAAAAACAGGCCGCAAACTTGGAGTGGATACCTTATGTGGAAAAAAGGTATGGAGCCCTAAGAGCAAACTGCCTCTAATAGCCAAACAAGGGCTCAGCGCGGGGTGGAGGCCCATTAGTTAAGAGTTTAATCTAGTCTTCTACAGTCTGTTGCTGAACACAACATAGTTTATACTTTAGACAAAGGAATATATAACTTTTCAATGTGTAATTAATCTCACAGCATACCTAATTTGGCACTGTCCTCAGGGGATCCAATCCACCTTAGCTCAGCTTTATCTGGATTCAAGAAAGAACCACTTACATTACATTCACTTTGATGTGACCTCAAAACAACCACTGAGTACTGCTTTGTGATTGTGAATGCCACCAGAGATGGGAACAGTGGTTTAATGCAATGTAGTTATGATTGTTACCCAATTCCTCATCTTTGGGGCAGCTCTCACATAAGATTCCCCACTGACTGTTTTGTAGCTACCATGATGTGAAGCCCACAATACTTCCAAAACACACAAGACTGACCACTACTAGTCCTAATGCTTCCCAGCAGTGCCTGCAGATGTGACCAGAGATAAGCTGAGTGCAGCTCACGATTTCGAGTTTGTGCAAGGTCCAATCAACATGCTGTGCCATCTCTGGCCTCTTTCTTTGTGCTGGGAGTCAATATTTTCTTGACCAGTTTTTGACTAGCATTCTCACCCTATCTTAAGAAAGCCTGGGAAGAAATCTTAAGAAGAGGCTGTGTTTTTTGCTTGGCTCAGCACTCCAGCTTATCGGCCCAGGCTTCCCACCACTGGCCGTTTTAGATAAATACTCTCCTCATAGATCTCTGAAAGGGGTCGATTTTACCAAGGCTGGGAAAATTTCTAGAAGTCTGGAGAGATGACTTCTTCTTCTGGCTTACCCTAAAAAAAGAGACGTTTGACCTATCCAGAGCATAAAGGAGTGCTGTCCCCCATCAAGACGATAACAAGTCCCAGCTGACTGAAAACTGCATAGAGGACGGCTCAAGTTAGTGAGCTCTTAAGGTTTCATGAAGACATTAGAGCCCAGCCATGCAAAACTGACCTGAAGTCATCTACGTTGCAAAAGGATTGATGACCTGTAAAGGTTTATCCACTAATGTGAGTGTGATGAGGCCGATTAGTCAAGACAACCCCTGATTTTCCCCCAGACATTGTAGAAGCTAATTACACCCCTATTCTAGCCCAGCAGCCCCACATTTTTCCTATTCACTGTAGGCTTTAGAGTAGTGTCCCACTTTGGTAGAGAGGTCACTCTGATTCTGTAACGGCTTGATTAATTCTTCTTGCCTTTATGGCTGGAGCACTTTCCAGATATTTCCAGATGTGAGAAAGCTCAAGTGAAGGATATTTCAAAATATTAGAGGTGCACTATTTGATATATACAATTATTGAAATTTGAGATTTCTAGATGAAGTTGATACTTTCAAGAGCAAAACTAAGAGGCATGATATTTGCACAGTGTTCTGTGTATATGTCTTGTTAAGAATATGCACATACATATACCTCTCAGAGGTGGTTTTCTCCAAGACATACAACTGTTGCACCTTATCTTGAAGTAACAGACAAGGCCAAACTATTTTTTACCTTGTAGTAACTGCTCCAGATGTGAAGATCTAGCAGGACGGCTGATTTACATGTGGAATGTTTATGGTTATTTGCAGTGAATTTACATATTTCCAGATAAGGGGGTCGATCCCTGTAAATAAGAATTGATTTTGTTAAATTCATTTCAAGTATTAGTGCATTATCTGTCTATCCATTGGTGCCAGATATTTTGTTAGGTGGGCATTGATTTATTTTTTGGGGGTGTTTCTTTTGAGCTTTCTTTCATTGGTTGTGTGGTTGTATGTGGTGCACTTGAGTGGAAATGAAGTCAGTTTGAATCACTTTGCCTCTGAACCCCCTGCAACGTCATAAGTTAAGTGTAAAGGTTTGACTATAGAATATCCTTGAATTGTGTTGAAGGATTTATAAGAATAGTCCTTCCTGAAATACCCAAACCCCTCTTTAAGTTGTGAATAAGTAAATTGTGATTGACTACTTCATCATATATTGGTGAACATGTAAGAAGAACCAGGAGACAGGCTTAGCCATTTATAACTGTCCACAGGAAGGGCTTGTACTACCCATAAAATCCATTCTAAACGGGATCTGAATGATCATAGGTGGAGGAAAGGCAGGTACCTCCATTGCCACCAGCAGGAGGCAGCAAAGTGTGTCATACGGGAGCTGCCAACACAGCCCTCGTGTTTTGAGGTCACAAAAAGTAAACATTATTTTTCCCCATACCACCGGCAAACAACTACACTATTACTGATTGCGATGGCATAGATCGTTGCCAAGAGTATTGAAAGATACCGCAGTTGTTGACACCTTGACAGTGCATGGTGCAAAAGTAAATAAAGGGCTTCGACTTGAGAATGAGCTCTGGAAAGCAGACTTCCCAAAATATAGGCAAACCTACGAACCCAAATCGGTTAGGAAGGTTTTGCTGTCATTTGACCCACACTTTCTACGCATCCGTTGGTCCGACCATTTGGTATCATCCAAAATTGCAGGACTACCCCTTGGAGCAGTCTTTGAAGTGAATGATGTCACGAGGGACACATCAAATGATAACAAAAGATAGCATAACATATCTATTTTTAGTAATGTTGGGAATTCTGCAGAATTGCCCCTTCTGATGCTTCAGTCCCGCTAGAATCCAGATTTTTTCGACCATGGTGCACATTAATCTAGAGTTAACACATTTTGATTGCTTTTACGAAAGATGCCTTTATTTGGACAAACGTTGCTGCATGTGGAGTTCACTTGATAAAGTTGGTGTCAGCAGACCCACCTTAATCTTATATTTAGAATTCTATGAGAAAGGGGCTTATTTTCTGATCCAGAATGAACTGGTCACCAAGGTGTCTTTTCATCAGAAGCATTTGGTGAATGAATGAAGATGTTGGCTTGAAGATAATGATACATTTCTGCACCTTAAGCAGTTCAAAGAACATGTGATTAGGAGGTCCCAGGACTTGGATATGTGACCAAACTACCCATTTTCAAGAATTTACTATTCAGATTGGGGTAGCTACCCTAATGGATGTTTCCAGAAGTCTCACCTTTAGTCATTCCAATGCAAGCATTAGGGGCAGGGAATCAATATTTGACTAAGATGATCCTTCATAATAAAGAAGCTCCTGTGCAACCTCCACTGCATCTGTCATCAGGTAAAATAGGATACCAACTAGTGGTTGTATGACTTTACAACGCATTCAGTTGTAACGCATGCCTTTACCACGCATGCGTATGCCATCACCACGCATATTCTTTACCACGAAAATTCCTTTTACACGCATACTTTTACAACGATTTTCGTTGTTAAGCTATGCATGTAAAGGGCATTTTCAGGTTAAAGGATTTTCACCCTAAACATGTACCTCTTAAATTTACACCTCCGCGACACCACCCCCTCATTCCTCCTTACCTTTCCTCTCCTTGATCTTCCGTGGTGACGTTGTACATCGTTAAGAGGAAGCAGAAGTGTTTTTTCATTTCCTCTTACGATGCCGTTTGCCTCCACGTCTTTTTCTTTATACTTTGGAAACAGGAGCCCCTTTTTTTTAGCCCACACTTTTATTTTGTGGAAGGAAGCCCACCCAATCCCCCCATTTTTGTTTTTTACTTTAGCACACATGACTTTACGACGTATTTCATAGCAAAGGTATGCGTGGTAAAGGCTTTTCGTTGTAACCACGCATGCGTTGTGATGCATGCATGGTTATAGTAATGCGTGGAAATGGCCGCGTTGTAGTGGCCGTTTCCCCCAACTAGTCTGTGATGCGCCAGGGAGATCCGGGTTTGTCCAGGCTTCTTTTCTGACACTTCAGTTCTGTATACAGTGTGCATTTGCACATTTGTGAAATGTATATCACATCTAAATCATCTAAATATATCAACAATTTTGTTTCCTTTTTGCAGCTTTGATACAACATGCTCTTTCATTCAATGTTGATGTGAAAAATGCATTAACCTTCAGTGGACCAGTAGAAGACATGTTTGGGTATACAGTTCAACAATATGAAAATGAAGAGGGAAAATGGTGAGTGCTCATGGTTAATGCATTACAACTTGTTGATAGTGTCGCCTATTGTTTATGTTATTGTAATAAAAAAAAGGTTAAATATACTATGTTAGTTTGGAAAGTTGGCACACTAGTTACATATTTTTTTCAATAATACAAGACTTATTATGCACCTGAATTTGCCACTTTGTCACACATGGGCAGTGCTTAATTTGAGTCTGTGGTTGCAGGTGGGGCCCACCAGCACCCTCTTTTGGGGGCTGGCACTTATGTTCCTCATCAGACTTTGACACAGAGCAAAAGAGAAATAAACACAAGGGGGAAAGAAGAAGAAAGTAAAAGATGGTAAGATTACAACAAAGGGAGAAAGCTGAATTCTGCAAGAGCAAGATAATTGGACACAGAGCGTCTCATGGTGGATTAAAAAGACTTTTGGTGGTATTGGGCAATCCTGACATTTGCTAGCACCAGCTGCGGGCCTCTGAGCAAAACTTTGGGCCCTTGCACTTACTCTTTTTACTCTTTTACAAATTGAACATTGTTATGTTATGGGTGTTTTATAGCGCACTGATCACCCGGGAGGGTATCAAGGTGTCCTGTAGCCCGTGTGTGAGGCCCGACCTCAAGGGCTTACTAGAAAATCCAAGTCTTCAGCTTATTGCAAAGAAGGAGAGAGAAGAAAGGCACTAATGTGTTGTGGGAGTTGTGAGGTATGAGAAGGCTCAGCCCCTGCTTTGCTTTAGTGTATGCATGGGGTTGTGCTAATAGAGACCAGCACAGTGGAGGTGTCTGGAAGTTTGGTGAAAATGACTGCGACTATTCAGGTAGACAGGACCTGTGTTGTGGAGTGCTTTATAGGTATTGCAGAGGAGTTTGAAATGTGCACACCCGTGTATTGAGCCAGTGGACTTTCCTAAGGTGTATTTTGGATGGTGTGTAGCCTTCATATGAGTTAGTTGGTAACAATGCACACATTAATATATTTAGGGGCAGATTTACTAACATTTTGCATTGGCGCAGCCACAACGCAAAATGTTAGTGGAGATTTACAAAGTCACACAAGCGCAATGGCCAATTTGCGATCCCTTGACAGGCTTTGTAAAAAAATTTATTAATAAGTGGAAGCGCATATTGCTGCCTTGGTTTATCTTGTGACAAGGTGGCAATCCATGGGTGTAGCATTGGCACTCACATGCATCCACCCATGGATTTTGACACAGTCCCATATTTACAAAGGTCTGCAAACATGGGATTGCGCCAAAATTGCGCACCTCCCTGACCCAAGCATAACGAGGAGAAAGATCTTTATTTCTCCTTGTTACGTCCTTTTTCTATGCATGATGCATAGCTCATCATACATAGAAAAAGGAAAATGCCCTTTAGGATTGGTTTTGTGCAGAAAGGTAAACCTTCCTGCACAAAAACAATCCAGCTAGTAACAGAGGTACCCTTGCAGCCCAGTTTTGCTCAGGGGCACCTGCCTCCTTCTTCATGTCAGCTTGTATACAATACAGTTGGTGGATGGCAAGAGCCAGTGTCTCATTTTCTAGGTTGTTTCCAAAGATGAAAGTACAGCAGGAAGCCCCAATTTTTGCACACACCCCACCCTCAATCGCATTTATCAAGTCCAACACATACCGATGTTGCATCACCTTTAGGCAGATGGCTCTAAGTTCATCCTTGATAGCATTTAGGCTGAACTTAGTATTGTTGATCATTTTAAGTAGCTCCCACCAAGTTATTTGTAACGAGTGGGTGTTCAGTTTCATTTGCAAGGTGAAGAAGGGCATGGATCTTCTACATTTACTTGAGTATCAGAAAACAGTCTGAATTCTTCCAGAATGTCCTTGTACTGTGCCCAGCCAAAGTAATCAGCAGTTCTTTTTTTCCAAGCCTGATGCAATAGAGTCGATTACTTCTGCAGTGAATATTGGTACTACTTGGCTAGATCTACTCCAGGGATGACCAGAGTTGGGGTGTGTATGGTTACGAGGGTGCAGAGGACGCCCCATCAGGGGATGAACTGGGTGTAGGCAAACTCCGCAAATTTCCGGTACATGTCCATCAACACGGAGGTGACCCATTGCAAGTCTGGTATGTGAAGTATTGCTTCTCAATGTTCGTTGGTGCCAAGTGCCACCAATCCTTTGCCTCTAAAACACAAGGAATACAGTGTATGTTTCTGTACAATCAGGGGTTGCCCCAAACCTTTTAACCATGTGCACCTATCTATCTCAGTGTTGCAGTTTTTCTGACATGGGGTAAATAGGCTGGCATTCAACCCTTCCCTTCTAGACTCATTTTCCCTGGTTTCATCAAGGTGAATGGCTCTGCACTCGAACTCCATGTCTGGGGTCTATTTTATTATTAAAGAATATTGACCCAGATATGCTAAGGTCCACCCTGGACCACAGACAGAGGCCAAAGTGGACATGTTTGTGCACTGGTGCGGTGGTCTTGCTACCTCCAAGAATCTCTTTTCTGAAAAATCTCTGGGCCAACCAGTGTCCTCCCCTATGTTGTCCTGTCTATGCATTCTGTCTAGTTATGTATGAATGCTGCTGGGCTCAGGAAAAAGATGTAGTGCTATGGGGTTGGTTTCATATTTGGAAATGTTTATCACTATTCTATGCGGTTCTTCTCTACTGGTTATACCTTAGCCCATCTTGCATAGATACAGGTGGATGAGACATTTTGCTTTCTCTGGGACTATTTCCTGGGATAAGTAAAGTCTGTCTGTGCCCACAGCATGGGCTATCAGTGAGCAGACATTGCATCACTTAGCCAATGTCTGGGCGCCCACAGCGGTCATGTGCTGGTACCATGTGTTGTGTAGGAGTGTGCTGTGAAGTGCGTGTGGAGTACTAGCGTTTGGTTCAGCATAAGTGTAAGTGGGGGGAAAGGTCCCTATTCAAGTGCTGTAGAAATGTCAAGGTAGGCTCCATGTGACCAAGCAGCTTTCTTGCTACGGATGGATGCAGCCACACCCATGCCAAGCAGATGGTGTACAAAGGGGCAGTATTATGTAACTTTCTAAACATTGCAGGTCTTGGGATGGTGTCTGGAGGGGTCATCTGCAGCTTTCTGGAATACAGGGGTGTCTTTGGCTTGGCACAGTGTAAAGAGTTGGTTTATAAAAAATGTCTGTAAAAAATAGTCCGTGGTCTCTGTTGGCCTGAACCCTTGGGCCTCGTTGGGACTTCGGAGGTAGCTACTGAGTAGGTTGAGGGACCCAGTACAGGTGGTGCACTTGCAGCTTGGATACAGACCTGTTGGATAAGAGCTGTGGTTTGTAGGTTAGCGTGTTAGAGAGAGACATGCATTATTACTCGGCCTCAGAAATTCCTGTGCCTGCCCTTTGTGGGGCTTCTCTGTGCATCCATTTTGCACAATTTTTGTTGGGGTACTGGTTGGAAGCCCCAGTTTGGGTGTCATTTTAGGACTTAATGAGTCTTTTGACATGCGTTGCCTGATTTTTATTTTGTGGGTCATTTGGTCCTCCTCCCTCACCATGATAGAGGTGAGTGTTCTAGTGGGGCGGTCTTCATGGTTGTGCAGATTCCTCTTTTTACCTAACTATAATTTTATGGGCGTTTTCGGCCCTCTAATATCCTACTTTCACTAACGTGTGTTTATGTGTGGCTTGATCAATGCTGATGGTACCTTCTGACGTGAACATGCGTGATGTGCTGCGAAAGGAAGGGGGCGTGTCATAATTTTGGGGGCTGTGGGTAGTTGCAAAGTATCCAAAGGATAAGTGTATGTCCCCCTGGTCCTTGCTCGTGGCGTGTAACATGTTTTCCCTAATGGAGTTAGGTGACTTGACCAAGCACTGTTTCTGAAAGCTTTGTTTGTCAGGCTACATTTGGGCTGCTTCCTGCAGGTTATTGATTGCCTTCTTATGGTCTCATTGTGTTTTGTTTTCATTGTGAGCATACATAACAGTGGGAGTTGAGAAGCTGCTCTGCGGTGCATATGTGGTTCGGATGTGGCAATGTCTGGAATAGGGCCTATTGCTCCCTCGGGCGATGTTCTGGGTGCACTTGCCAGGTCGATATGACAGTTAACAACTGCATGCACAGACACTGTAGTGGCAGGTCTGAGTCACATTTACGGGGCTACTCATGTGGGTGGCAGAACCAGTACTGCAAGCTCACTAGTAGCATTTGATTTACAGGCCCTGGCCCACTCAGTGCAATTTACTAGGGACTTACCAGTCAATCAAATAGGCCAATCATGGATAATATAATCACAATTTACACAGAGAGCATATGCACTTTAGAACTAATTAGCAGTATTAAAGAGCCAAGAGTCCTATAGCCAACTAAAACAGAGTCAGAAAAATTGGAGGCAAAAGGCAAAGGTTTGGGGATAACCCTGTCAAACGGTCAGACCCAACAGTGATACCCTGTGTTATTTGCTTTGACAAGCTGGGTGCAGTGATGTGCGTATCCATGCACCTGATGTGGGAGCTACAGTGGTCATTGAAACAACCCCCTTTCCCTCCCAGCGCCCCATTCCCCCTTGGATCCAGGATGCTTTGGGTCTGCCGACCTGGGTGGTAATCAGGGACTTTTTACCCAGTGACACACTACTCTAGCTGCTTTGGAGGAACGTAATCCCTTGAGGAGACTTTTGATGTTGGAAGCAGTAGGGGATAAGAGGAGGCAAAACATCTTGCTTACGATGGGAGTCAGGTGCACGTTAGGACTTGTCGTGCTGCGAGTGACAAACTGAGATGGCTGACTATCATGGTGACTCCACCAACTGACTTAGGGGCAATTTCTTGTTTACTTGCACGTAGACTTGTACGTAGACTACGGAGTACTATGGGGGACAACATCATCCCAAATGCGTGGAAAGCCTGGCTTCCGGCACCAGAGCATCACTTCATTTTAGAACTGAAAGGGGGACCTCCACTAGCTGGAGGCCTTAGTGGAGTCCTTTTTATCTCATGATAGGAACCCGTCTCTATTGGACTTAGATGCGGGGATCTGGGTGCTTGCTTTAATTCACTAGTCGGAGGCTGCACCAACCCCTTCATTAGACTGTCTTCTCCCCCTCCCCCGCCCCCCCCCCGGGGTGTGGCCAGCCAATCCCACCCTGGAGGACTAACAGCAGAGTGAGGCCTAGGCCCCTGCAGCCCACAAATGGCACATTTTAGCACAGATTCCGATTGACCGAACATACAGTAGCCCTGAGTTTTTCCTGAATGCAAGTAGAGGCTTGAGATTTCTCCTAATGCTGTGCCACTAGTATTTATTGTGCGGTGAGTTTCTTGGAGTTGGTGTGAAGTAGATGGGTCATATTGGGGCTTTGGATTTTCTTGCGTATTGCGAATGGGAGATTGTGTGAAGGCATTGCCTTCCCAGATGGTCACCCCTCCCTGCCGTAGCTGTGGCCCCAGTGCTTGCAGGGTTGGGTTACCTGCCTGATGCAGTTGCCATGTGTTTGGCCAAACACCTGTCCCTTGTTGTGGTTGTGTGTTTTCTAACTTATTTCCTTGTGGCTGACTGTGTAGATCTAGGCTTGGTTTTGTGGGTGGGGATTTTGTGGGGACTG
Organism: Triturus cristatus; assembly: GCF_964204655.1. Classification (NCBI taxonomy): domain Eukaryota; kingdom Metazoa; phylum Chordata; class Amphibia; order Caudata; family Salamandridae; genus Triturus; species Triturus cristatus. Next base: position 345,224,706 of record NC_140581.1, read on the forward strand.
GCCCAGGCCTATCAATATCGTCTCATGGTTTTGCTTCAGGCTCCATCGGTTGGCCACGTGGCCCATTCAGTGACAGTAATAGCACTCTCTACAGTCTGGCTGCTACCAGCCCCCCTGACCTCTGCCGCAAGGACTGGGCGAAAACCCTCTGTGGTTCGGTGTCGGAGCTCACTTCACAACTTGTGCCGTTTGCACGCTTGAGGCCAACGCGACCCCCTCTTTTTAAATTTATGTTGGACCTTCATAGTTGTGTCTCTTTGGACTTGGTCTGGCTTTTCCCTATCCTTTTCCTGCTTCTTTCTGTAGTGATGTAATATGTAGGACTGTATTTCTTGCCAAGGTTTGGTGTCTAATCCTACTATCCTATCCAGCCCACTCTGTATTTTGGTTGGCAGTCCCTTTTGAGGATGTTGTAGAAGAATGCAACCTGGAGGCCTGTGTCGGTCCATGGTTGTCCTGTCTTCTGTCCCCATCGCTCCCTTATCCTGTCTAGAAAGTCAGTCATGGTTACCCCAGGCATCATGCTTACTGCTATCAACCCTCCTATATCTGGGTGGTCAGTAAAACGTTCTCTCAGGGCCGTCTATATCTGGTGTCTAAATTAATTGAATGCTGCCCTGTCATGCTCGGTGTTGGTCAGCGTGACTGCTGAGAGGCGGGAGTGTGAAAACACTGGGTTAGTCTTCTCGCAGATGAGGCTGATGAGGCTGCTGAGCAGACTCTTGACATCACCTATTGCTAGGTTTATACCCGCAGTGTTTTTCTCAAAACATGAGATCCATTTTTCCACCCTGTCCATCAATGAGGGCAGTTTAGTCTTGAGCCCTTCTTTGTCCATCTCAGCCCATGGCACATGGATGCTCCCTGACGTGCCTTTCTGTAACAACTGGTAGATTTTGGCGCCTAGCTGCTCCGCAGTCTTTTCTCCAACGTAGTGCTCCCAACTTCTCAAGCATTCCTCAATGTAGGGGAAGTTCCAGTTGGGATCTGCCTCTGTGTGCTGGATGAAGGCTTAAACGATGGCCATGTCCTCTGGCTCAAAGGATCCCTCCTCTGGCCAGGGTCTATAGTACTTGTCCTCACCTTCGTTCAGGCAGGCTAGCAGGTGGCAGAATGTTCGCACGAAAACCTCGCCTTCTCTTGACACTCTCACTCTCTAGGGGTCAGCTTGTTTGACCAGTGTGTTAGGGGGAGCGCAGACATCTTCACCGCTGCTCTTCTTGTATGAGTGCAGAGGTGCCATTCAACTTTTCCTATGTCTTTATTGAGTTTGGGCTAGGCTACAATGTTTTTTATTTCTTGATTGCCCCCCACCTAACCTGACAAACTGGTGGCGTTTATGTTCCCAGTGGAGGCCTCCCTTCTGGTTCTATTCTGGACTCCTCATCATGCGGAACTGAGGGCCTAGTTTGGCTATCCTTCGGAGGAGGGTGTGTGACTCTGCTTACCCTCTGTGATTCCCAGGCGAGAGCTCTTTCTCTCTACATTCTAAATCCACGTCTGTCTTCCAAATCCCGCCTGAGCTGCTTTCTTCATCCAGTGGGAATGTGGTTCTCCTTGGTAGGAACATGTCCTCCAGCTCTCCTCCTTTAATTTCTTCCACTGCCTGAGCATACCCTGGGGGAGTATATCCTGTGGCTCGCCCCTCAATGTCAGACCCCGGAGGGCTAGAACCTTTGTCCTCACCCCCATTGGGGGTGTCGCTATCCAGAACCGCTGTGAACTTCCCAGTTACTTGGAAGCGCTCAAATGGACAGGTTGTAGGGTACTGCTGCATACGATGGATGGGGGGAGTCGAACTAGGACCGAACTGGGATGAGTCCAGAATTGTCTGGGTTTGTTGATCTGGCAACCTCCCTGCCCTAGATCTAGTGGCTCGCTGCCCAGTGGGGAGCCCTTCCACCCCATCGACCAGCTGATTGGTGTAACCCACTGCGGGAACAGCAGGGATTTCCAGCATTAGAGAAAGCACCTCTGTGTCTGTGTATGGTGGGGGAGGTGCGGACGCCTTGCTTGCGGTGTCTGGGGCAGAATTGTATGTTGGGCCCGACTTTGAAGATTGCCCAAAGTTCTAACAGTGCCTCTCTTCTAGCATTCTTGTTCCCTACGTTCTTGGTCCGATTGTGTGTCCTTGTATGTTCTATTATGTTGGTGTCGAAGATTCCCCCCTCTGGCCAGGGAAATGCATGCATCTTAGTGTGTGCGTTCTATTCATGGCAGAATTTATCTGGCCTCTTAGCCTGTGTGGGGAACTTAGGGCCCGATTCACAGAACTAACTTAAGAAAAAATCCTAAACTTACTACCATTTTGGTATTCACAGAAGGCACTTACTCATTTTGGTATTTACAGAAGGCACTTACTCATTTCGGTATTCACAGAAGTTAGGAGTTCTAACTTTAGGATTCCTAAATGCCTTCTGTGAATACCGAAAGTCTTAAAATTAGGATTTTTCGCAGTTTAGTAGTAGTATAGTTAGGACTCCCAACTTTAGGACTTCTAAATGCCTTCTGTGAATACCGCAAGTCTTAAAATTAGGATTTTTCTCAGTTTAGTAGTAGTAAAGTTAGGACTCCTAACTTTAGGACTCCTAAATGCCTTCTGTGAATACCGAAAGCCTTAAAATTAGGATTTTTCTCAGTTTAGTAGTAGTATAGTTAGGACTCCCAACTTTAGGACTCCTAAATGCCTTCTGTGAATACCGAAAGTCTTAAAATTAGGATTTTTCTCAATTTAGTAGTAGTAAAGTTAGGACTCCTAACTTTAGGACTCCTAAATGCCTTCTGTGAATACCGAAAGTCTTAAAATTAGGATTTTTCTCAGTTTAGTAGTAGTAAAGTTAGGAGTCCTAACTTTAGGACTCCTAAACTGAGAAAAATCCTAATTTTAAGACTTTCGGTGTTCACAGAAGGCATTTAGGAGTCCTAAAGTTAGGACTCCTAACTTCTGTGAATACCGAAATGAGTAAGTGTCTTCTATGAATACCAAAATGAGTAAGTGCCTTCCGTGAATACGAAAATGGTAGTAAGTTAAGGGTTTTGTCTTAAGTTAGTTCTGTGAATCGGGCCCCTAGTTTGCATGTCGTTTAATGGTGACTCCACGATGGGTTGGGAACTTTTAAAAGAAAAGAGCCAGTACATTTCTAACTTAACAACTGTTTAACAGAAACTTAAATACTACTCTGTTTGTGGGGAAAATATGTGCAGGGGATTATACTTAGGACAAGGATGAATCAATCAAACTTTAACAATACATAAAACAAAACATGGAAAATAACAACCTGTAACGAAGTGCATTGGTTAAATCAAAAAAGTTATGAATTGTACTTTTAGCAGCAGATTAACAAAATGTAATCGAATGATGACTTCTTCGTATGCACATAGAATCCTTGACTGACCATAACATTTATCAATAAATACAGTTTTGCAAAAATGTTATCAGTACCACAACATCAAGAGAAAATGCATAAATTTAAAACCACAATGAAAATAGAAGAAAAAGTAACAGAGGGAAAAATTATGAAAACCTAAGCCCGCTCTAAGCACATGCCGCCTAATGACGAGGAGAAGCCCTGCACAGGACATGGATCTAAGGGCCATATTATCAAGGAGGGCGTTAAAATTATCGCCGCTTTAGCTTCAGGAAACTGCCGCTGAAGCGGCGATAATGGGCTTGATAATGTGCCCTTGTGAATTCCCATAGAAGCCCATATTCACACCGGAACATGGGCTTCAATGGGAATTCACAAGGGCATATTATCAAGCCCATTATCGCCGCTTTAGCGGCAGTTTCCTGCCACTAAAGCGGCGATAATTTTAACTCCATCCTTGATAATATGGCCCAAAGTGAGCCTAATAGTCTGCCACTAACGGCTTGGGGGCAAAGATGGCAACAATTTAAGCAGAGGATAAGGAGAGACTCGAGAACTACAGGCCCTCCGTGGCCAAGCACAAGCTGCACCTTACTCTACGGAGTCCAAATACTTCCCTAACATCTGAAATACACCCTAAGTCATACCCAGGGGTCATGCATACCAGCTGTGTGATACCTCTCACTTCTTTGAGATACTACCAATGTTAAGAAACCAATAGCACTAAGAAAACTCCTTTAGACTAAAAAATAAGATTGAGATACTGGCTCCATATCACATCCAGAGCCTATGCATACCCTTTGTGTCACGCCCAGTCGTCCAAGTGGTGAGGCTCCACCCCTGTATCACACCAAGGGATCAAGAGTATACTCTTTATCTCACCAAGCGGTCCAAGCGGTTCCTGTGTCACACTCAGAGACAATCATACTCTTTGTGTCTTTCCCAGTGGTCCCTGTATCACACCCAGAGACAAGCGTACCCTCTGTGTCATGCCCAGCGGTGCAAGCGACTAAACAACTCTCACCTATCCTAGCATGCTGACTATCAAAGAAACGTGATCTCCGTCCTAGTTTGCCATATCCCAAATGCTGGGACTAAGGATCTGATGTAGTCTCTTACCCACTGACGGCGGCTTCAGGATGGACATCTACCCCACGCATTCAGAAGAACTTCCAATTAATTGCGGCGTCTGCTCACTGTTCTTGCTGCACAGATGTGAATCCATACAGGCGGGGTTCTGTTACTTTGGCTGCAGTCAGGTTCAAAGAATCAATCTCTCCTATCTGACTCGCCAAAATGTTGCTCAATTATTAATTTTGCTTGAAAAATGAAACACAAGAGTCGTTTGGCAAAACACGAACAGTTGGTTTAATTAAATGCAGCAACGGGGAGAGCAAGCAACAGAGTCGGGGTCTGAAGACTGTCTCAAAGTACATTGTTTTTGGCTGTCAATTTATACATTTGACAAGGTGTAATAAAGCAATTTTTGTATTCTTTTAAGAACAGGAATATGGGCCTAGTTATGGAGCAGTAAATCTGGTCATTTGATAAGGAGCGCATGTGGGTCTCGACCCTGCATGGAAAAAATGAAGAGCTAGTGTGTACATGTCCAGAAGTAACCACATGGGGAGCGTGTGATCACTGCATGTAGTATGCATGCTGTGTTCTGATCGGCTGAGAATTCCTAACTTACTGTGGTATCTAACTTTATGGTGTTTTGGAAACGCGCGCCCCTCCGGCCAAATGTGTCTTTATTGGGGACCAATCTCCTGAGATCATGATGGTGTCACTGCCTAGTTCTGGGATTGATTTGAGTTTTCCTGTTTACACATTTTTCTAAGTTTTGCTTGTCCCCCCACCTGTAATCTATCAATCAGTTGCTTCGGGCCTAGGATGCAGGGCCTTCCTGACAACGTATATCTGACTTGAGGTTGAGTAGGACGTCATTTTGGGTGAATTCAACAACGGAGATGCAAGTTTGTTAATATACGTACATATATCGTATTCATCAATATTAACAGTACATCAATTAAGAAACTGCAAACCATTAGAATGGTACATATACAAAACAGACCTTCTATCTAACAGAGTGCCACCTGGTGTCACTCTATATCGCTCCCTTCACATGGTCACCTGGTGAAAAGCCAATGGCACACGGTGTCACACAATTAGCCGGAAATTCCTGCAGAGAGTAGCTATCCTGCTAATTATTTGGAGGCTCTGCACAGCTTATGTCCATTGCAGCGTTGGACACTTCCCAAAACTTCACCAACAGCCTCGGATGCTTTGTTTTTTTACTATTGAAACAGGGAAGCTGTAATGTTAACATGCCTTAGGCTTAGCTCTGCACGTTGCCTCACCCCTCCATGGCCCTTCCCCTCCTCACGTGGTATGATTTTTTCACAAGTTTGCAGGTCTGAGAAAACACTGTAATATTGTGTACAGTGTCAGTCATTAAGTATGGTGGGCTGTGCTTTAGTCTGTGCTTGATGCTGATTGCCTGAGTTCAATTGTGTTAAGTTGGTGCGTCTGTTTAGACACCTTCAGGCGCCTGCTCCTTTAATCTTTGTAACCTTGCAAATAGTTTACTGATTAGACTAGTGAGTGTGACATTATAGTAGTCCATGCGTGCGGTGGTCCGAGTTCTTGTCATCTCCACTTGGTCATCACTTTGCTTTATAATGAGTGTTTTTCAGAGTAGGGAGAGCTCGAGATAGCTATCCATAACCAATGCATTAAATTCAGCGTACTTTCAAAGCCTATCCCCTGTCCTTTACTTTCAAAGAGGCTGATGCAGGCATTCAAAGGCCAGGAGAAATGGTTGAAAGTTTCCGGGACAGATTTAGGGGTGTATTTACAATGAATTGACATTGGGCAGCGCCCACGAATCATTTTGTTGCACTGCCCTATGCCAATTAGAATGAACGGAAATGCACCATGTTTATAAGATACGTGCATGCCTGTCCTTTCAGCCGGCATGACATTTGCAGCTGTGTGCTAATACAGGCTCCCTTGTACCAGGGTGCAAGGGTGTCTGTGTTGTTGGCGTGATTGTTTTAGTGCAGGAAGGGGCACCTTCCCACACAAAGACAATCTTGAGAGACGTTTTTCTCATTCTATGTGTGCTGCAGAATACAGCACATGTGGAAAGAGGAAAATAGAGAAATATTTTCACCTGCTCTGGGGTGACGTACGTTTTTGGTGCTGCCCCAGATTCACGCTAAGTGTGAAACATGGGGTAGTGTTGAAATAAGTGGGTGTTGCTTGGGAACACCCAAAGCAACACCCATGTCACACCACCCTGCAGCAATATAAGGCAATAAAGCAAGTAGCGCTACGTGGCCTTACACCACATCTACAAGGCCATGAAAAGCGACGTAGGGAGGCTTTGTGTGACCTTGTAGATATAGTTGTGCGCTGAGCGTCACCGGAGCATCAAAAAAAGTGACACTCCAGAGGCTCAAGGGTCTTGTAAATATACCCCTTAGTAGCTAACATTATTATGAGCTCAGGTGTAGCACGTTTCATGCTGAGGCAAAGTTTCTTCTCCTAGTAGAGTACATGGTTCAAAGATTTGGTAAGGTTGATTGAAAACTCAGATCTGCTGTCAAGCCGGAAGTGGGTTTGCAAGTAACCTGCGTACAATATGAATTTCATGTGCTACTGTTCACTTAACTGAGCCAACACAAGTGAATTGAGGTTTAGGTGTTGAACAGCAGTGACGAGAAAGGTAATTCTTCGGAACAGCCAAATACACAGGTCATGTGGATGATTCGACAACATGTACTCTAGCAACTTGTTCTACGTGCAGCTTAATTTTAAGTGGTTTGCATGATAAAGGGAGATGGCCTACAGAGCTAAAAAATGCAAGCTTTAACTTGTGCATGGGCAAAAGAATTTACAGAACGTAGGATACCGTTTCGCAATGGAAAAAGAATATGATATTTAACTTGGAAAATGAAAACCACTTCAGAAAACCAAAATAAATTTGAACAATCGACCGTACGCTTACGGTGAAAAACTGTTCATAATACTTTAAACGAAAGATACCATGTCTCAGATAAAGAGAATTTAAATGCATCTGATCGGTCTGAGAAACGTTTCTGCCTTTCATTTTTTTTATTTCCACCCTTTTCTGTTTTTTCAGCAAATTGAGCTATATTCACCATGCAACATTACCCCAACCAGCCAACTGCACATTTGTCATTTGAGTGTGGCATCCTTTCATGGTTTCCTTTCTCAAAAGGCTTGTATTTGTACAAATTCAAATAATCTTTTTCATCTTGCAGTTTATCTCTTCCAAAGCCTCCTATAACCAATGTTTTATTTTTAGGTCTTAGAGGTCTTTTTTGGTTTTAGAGACAACTTAGGTTGTCTCACCAACCTCACATAGGGGCTTATTTGCAAGCTCATTGCACCGCCTGGTGCATCTCTTTTTTTCACGCACCGATGGCGCAGTTTGCCTGCCCACATTTACAAGGCAACATAAAGCCTCCCTGCATGGCTTTTCGTGGCCTTGTAAATATGGCCCCCTTTTACGCATTACTCTGCGTGAAAGGGACGGTCCTTAGGTGTAGCAGTGGGTGTTCACATGCAAAATCTATGAAACCTGGAACAAGAATATGTAAACCTGGGGATGCGTCAGATTCCTACGCCTCCCATTTATTTCTCCTCTTTTTTTACTTTCCTCTTCCATTCTGCAGCACACATAGAAAGAGGAAAACAACTCTTGTCATTGTTTTTGTAAAGGAAGGTGTCCCTTCCTGCACCAAAACTATCACCTCCACAACGCAGACACCCTTGCACCATGGCGCATGGGTGCCTGCGTTGGCGCATGGTAGCACATTGTGCACCAGCGCAGGGAAAAAGGACAGGGATGCACCCTATCTTATAGATACGGTGCATTCCTGCCCTTTTCTTTTGACGCAGGGTAGCAGTAAGGCTTGCTGCGCTGCCGTTAGTCAAATATTGCCAATGAGGCCCTCACTATAAAAATCATAAATAAATAAGCATTGACAAACCAATATGACCTAGCCTGACCTCGTCAGTGCCGGTCGCTCTACCCGCCGCGTGGCCCCTCCAGGAAGTTACCGGTTCCCTGCTGCCGCCGCCGCTCGCATCGCTGCCCTGATTGTGCCCCCACTGTGGTTTGTAGGATCGCTGTAGTATTGCCCTGATTTGTACTGTTCTGTCTGCTCCTGTTGCCTTGTGCTGTGTACTGTTCTGCCCCCTGTTTCGCCATAGTCTTGCCCTGATTGTACTCTTCTGTTCCTGTTGCCCTAGCGCTTCTGTCCCTGCTGTTGCCCACCCCGCTCCCTGCCGCTGCTCCCCCGCGGCGCCCGCCCCCACTCCTGCTGGTCTCCCTCGACCCTCCCATTCGCCACCCCGCTCCCACCTCCCATCTGCTCCTCCCTCCCACTGATTACTTAATGGAGTGACCGGGCAACGGGGAGCTGTGACCTAGCCTGACCTCGTCAGTGCCGGTCACTTTACCCGCCGCGTGGCCCCTCCAGGAAGTCACCGGTTCCCTGCTGCCACTTGCCTCGCTGCCCTGATTGTGCCCCCACTGTGGTTTGTAGGATCGCCGTAGTATTGCTCTGATTTGTACTGTTCTGTCTGCTCCTGTTGCCTTGTGCTGTGTACTGTTCTGCCCCCTGTTTCGCCGTAGTCTTGCCCTGATTGTACTCTTCTGTTCCTGTTGCCCTAGCGCTTCTGTCCCCGCTGTTGCACACCCCGCTCCCTGCCGCTGCTCCCCCGCGGCCCCCACCCCCACTCCTGCTGGTTTTCCTCGACCCTCCCATTCGCCACCCCGCTCCCACCTCCCAGCTGCTCCTCCCTCGCTCCGCCCCCCCTACACTCTCCACTTATGGCAGAGTCCGCGCATGCTCGCAGCGTTCACGCGCAGCGAGCGCGCCAATGGTGCGCCGAAGGCGCGCCAAAGGCAAGCCCGTCTACGCCCGTCCATGCCTGGACCGCGCCCAGCGCCAGACCCCCTGGCCCCCGCAGATGCCATCCCACCTGCCGGACGTACGACGCCGCCACCCTCAGCGCACTCAACCCCGGCCGCCTCCCCGGATGCCACAGTGGCACCCCAGGACGCACCCACGTACCCTTCTCCTGCCAACCCTGCAAGTTCTCCTGCATCCGGACCTGCAACGCACCCGCACCCGCCAAGCCGAGCACCAACAGCAACCACCTGAAGTGCATCCTGCTCAACACCCGCTCCGTCCACAGACACGCCGTGGAACTATGGAACCTGCTCGACACCACCTCTCCGGAAGTCGCCTTCCTCACGGAGACCTGGATGAACGCCTCCTCAGCACCCGACGTCGCTATAGCCATCCCGGACGGATACAAGATCACCCGGAGGGACCGCGTCAACCAGACTGGAGGAGGCATCACCATCGTCCACAAGAACACCATCCGCATCACGACCAACTCCGACGACACCCTCGCAGCCGCCGAACATCTTCACTTCCAGATACACACCGACCCCAAGACCACACTCAGAGGCACCCTCATCTACAGACCCCCAGGACCCCGCACCCAATTCAGCGAAGACATCGCAGACTTCATCAGCCCACACGCCCTCCCCTCCGCTGACTACATCCTCCTAGGGGACCTCAACTTCCACCTGGAGAACAACAATGACAACAACAACACCACCACCCTGCTGGACAACCTCGCCAACCTCGGACTCAAGCAACTGGTGAACATCCCCACCCACTACGCCGGACACACGCTTGACTCAATCTTCTCCTCCAGCAAGCACATCTCCTTCAGCCACTCCACCGGACTCCACTGGACAGACCACAGCTGCGTCCACTTCAGCTTCAGAAAGACCACGACTCGCTACCTCCCGCAACAGGTTCCCCGCAGGAACTGGAACAAGATCACCACCGACCAACTCACCACATCACTGAACCAGAACCCTCCCGCCAGATCAACGGACCCCAACCAAGCAGCCCACAACTTCGCACAGTGGATCACCAACTGCGCCGACGACATCGCACCCTTGAAAACCCAGCCCAGCAGGCCCGGAAGCAAGAAAGCCCCATGGTTCAACGACAACCTCAAGAACTCCAAGAAGAACTGCCGCACCCTCGAGAAAGCCTGGCGAAAGAACCCGACCACAGACAACTTGACCGCCCTCAAGCACGCCACCCGCAAACACCACCAGCTGATCCACACCACCAAGAAGTCAGCATTCAAGGAGCGACTAGACAACAACGCACACAACAGCAAGGAGCTCTTCAGCATCATCAAAGAACTCTCCAACCCCAGCGCCGGAAACAACGACATCACTCCCTCACAAGACCTCTGCGACTCACTCGCCGCGTTCTTCCACAACAAGATCGCAGACATACACAACAGCTTTGGCGAACAGTCCACGCACCCAACCACAGAACCAACGCCCACCACCACCACCCTCCGCGCTTGGACCCCAGTCAACACCGAAGACACCACCCACACGATGAACACCATCCACTCCGGATCGCCAACCGACCCATGCCCCCACCACGTCTTCAACAAGGCCGACTCCGTCATCGCACCCCAACTCCGGGACATCATCAACTGCTTCTTCAACACAGCCACCTTCCCGGAGAGCTGGAAGCATGCCGAACTCAGCGCCCTCCTGAAGAAACCATCAGCAGACCCCACCGACCTCAAGAACTACCGCCCCATCTCGCTCCTCCCGTTTCCTGCCAAAGTCATTGAGAAGACCGTCAACAGACAGCTTGCCGCCTTCCTCGAGACGAACGGATCCCTCGACCACTCACAGTCCGGCTTCTGAGCCAACCACAGCACCGAGACCGCCCTCATCGCAGCCACTGACGACATCCGAACCCTGCTCAACAACGGGGAAACAGCGGCCCTCATCCTCCTGGACCTCTCCGCAGCGTTCGATACTGTCTGCCACCGCACCCTAGTACAACGCCTCAGCAACGTCGGAATCCAAGAGAAGGCACTGGAGTGGATCATCTCGTTCCTCACCGGAAGAACCCAGAGAGTCCGCCTCCCCCCGTTCAGATCCGAGGCCACCAAAGTCATCTGCGGCGTACCACAAGGATCATCACTCAGCCCCACACTCTTCAACGTATACATGAGCCCCCTCGCAGCCATCGCACGCCAACACAGCCTCAACATCATCTCCTACGCCGACGACACCCAGCTGATCCTCTCCCTCACCAACGACCCCGCCACAGCCCGAACCAACCTACACGAAGGGATGAAAGAAGTAGCCGAGTGGATGAAGAACAGCCGCTTGAAACTGAACTCAGACAAGACGGAAGTCCTCATCCTTGGATCATCACCATCTGCCTGGGACGACTCCTGGTGGCCCCCGGCCCTAGGCAGCGCACCCAAACCTACGGACCATGCACGCAACCTGGGTTTCGTCCTGGACTCCTCCCTATCGATGACCAGACAAGTCAACGCCGTGTCGTCATCGTGTTTCAACATCCTACACATGCTCCGAAAGATCTTCCGATGGATCCCCACCGAAACCAGGAAGACGGTCATCCAGGCACTTGTCACCAGCCGACTGGATTACGGAAACACCCTCTACACCGGAACCACAGCCAAACTGCAGAAAAGACTCCAACGCATCCAGAACGCCTCCGCACGACTCATCCTGGACCTCCCCCGTCAAAGCCACATCTCCAGACACCTGAAAGACCTGCACTGGCTCCCCGTCAGCAAAAGAATCACGTTCCGCCTCCTCACCCACGCACACAAAGCCCTCCACGACCTAGGCCCCAGATACCTCAACAACCGCCTGACCTTCTACACACCCACCCGCCAACTACGATCGACCAGCCGCGCCCTCGCTGCCATTCCGCGCATTCGAAGAGCAACCATGGGAGGAAGATCCTTCTCCTACCTGGAAGCCAAGACCTGGAATTCCCTCCCCATCCACCTCCGTCTTACCCAAGACCACCTCTCCTTCAGGAAGCAACTCAAGACCTGGCTGTTCGAGCAGTAGCGGACCCCCCCCCCAAAGCGCCTTGAGACCGTCCGGGTGAGTAGCGCGCTATACAAATTTCTTCATTGATTGATTGATTATGTCTGGCTGTGGCAACATGGAGTGTGGTTGTTTATTCTTTTTGGAAGCATATTCATAAAAAAAGAAGAGAAAAATAACATGCAGCCGCCTCAACATGGCGACCATGTGCTCCAATAATATATCAAATTTATAAAAACATCAACATGTCTAATTTTATTAGAATATTATGGGTGCTAACCAGCAGGCAGGTGCACATAAAAATGCTATACAAACCCAAGGGTGGAGATACCTTTAGTGCAGCAGGTGCAGTGCACCAGGCCTCAATCCCTAGGGGCCCATTGAACCATGGCAATGCTGTATTTTGCTACCCCAACAACATTCAAAGGGGTCATTTGTCTTGCGTCCTCAGAGTTCATGGCATATTTGCTACACTACTGTATAAACATTATTAACATGTATTGCATGTCTGCCCATCACTTGATCGATTCTGGAGGGGGATATTCTCCTGTCTATCGGAGGTACTGGGATGGACACTTCCACGCACACCACAGTTCGCCCTGTTGCATGTGATGAAAGGGATTGGGGGCAATGTGTATAAACAGCATCTTATACAGCTGGGCCTCACATTGGCGAAAAGAGATATAGCCAGGATGTGGAAGGCTGCACGGGCCCCCTCAGTGGCCACCTGGAAAAATTGCCTTGACTTATGTATGGGGCTGGAACAGCCAATCTTTGTGGCCCGGGGATGTACACGTAAGTACTACAAAATATGGAAGAGGTGGGCGGAATATAGGGGTTTGTGGCTGGAACCTCCGATTGCGACGGACGATCCTCCAGTAGAATGAGGGCAGGGGCGGGTGGGTCGGATTGGATACAGGGGGGTAGAGGGGTAGTCTGGGGTGTGTGTGTGCCAAGGCCGTTTTCTTTCTTTTGCCGTTCATATTTTTATTTTCTTGTGTCTTCTGGCCCGATATTATGTGCCTATGGACTGGTCTCAGTGGACTTTGCGCAACTTGGGGGAAGGGTGCTAGGGGGGTAAGTTGGGGAGGGTGGGCTTCACATCCTAACAGATATGGTATGTGAAGTATTTTGGTTGCCTTGTTTGATGAAAAAGAAAGTCAGTTGCTGTCGTGCAAATGTATAAATTGATACTGCAGGGGCGTCTGGGGTACAGAGCCCTGCGACCTCTGTGCAAACTGACAATAAAATATGTTTTTTTAAAAAATGTATTGCATGTCACAGGAAAATATGATTTTTATTGGCACAAAAAAATATGCTATTGTTTTTGAATTTCTGTAACATGAAGAGATTGTTTAAAAAACACAAAAGTAACCAAGTAACCAAGAAAAATAAAAAGAGTAAATAATGGAAAGAAAAGCTTAGTTAAAGGAAAATATTGGCTTGTGTGTCTTAATATTGTAGAGTACTTCAGATAGATGTGCGTACGTGTGATCAAGAACATTTCCATCACTCACAGTGCAAGAGAGCAAATGGCTGAACTAACCTGATCCACTGCTGTTGTATTTCCTGGTGGGCAGAAGCAAAATATGAATGACAGTGGAACAGATCACTGTATCAGAGCTGATCAAAAGCCTCTCTATGTATGCATGTAATCCGCACACATTATGATGCGACCGCACATGGTGTGGTCGCAAACTCCCATTTCACTATGGGAGCTTGTGCGGCAGGCGGAAACCGCCCGCCCCACAAGCTCCCATTGAGAAATGAGAGATTGTGTAAATCCCTGCACCGTGTGGCAGGCACCCAATGGTGCCACCCACTCGGTACAGGGATTTTCAGGGGGCCACCGTAGGTGCCCCGCACTGCCACAATCATAGGCTGCAGAGGGATGGAAGACATGCCAGGGGCCCCCAAAGTTGCTTTCCAACAGCCTTTCCATGTTGAAAAGGCTGACATAGAAAGGCTGTTTCCCACTGGCCGACGGTCTCCTTGAGCCTGTCGGAAATAAGTCAGATAGACCGGCAAGTTTGCACTCCGACCGCCGACATTGAAATTCGGTGGTCGGACTGTAAACCTACAATGTCGGTTGGTAAGGCTCCAACGAGCGGTCGGAAGCTTACCGACCGACATTGTAATGAGGTCCTAAGTTGTCCCTAAACCAGACATAGAAAGGGCCACAGCAACAAAGAAAGCATTGATGTCCTGCATATTTATGTCCCTCCTTGTCCTTGTGATTTGTTATAAGGAGCATGTAACCTCTCGACAACATTTTACAATTGAGTGCACCAATGCTGTATAGTATCATGTGACCTCTATTTTGTTCTCACACAGACTCGAGAAACTACTACATACAATGCAAGTGATTGGAAAAACTTGAACCACCAATAAACATAATCTAATTCACATTCACGTCAAATTCAATCAATAACTGCATAGCAATAAAAAACCGAGTGAAGCAATATTTTAATGTAGAGAAAATCACCTGTTTTGGCTTTGTTTTCCTCACCGAGAAGCCTTATTGTACTAAATTGCACATGCTAATAACGTCCAATATGTGCATTTATTTGAGATGCTTTAACTATCCTTAATTATCCTTAGGTTTTGAAGTGGAGATTCAGGGTAAAACAGGATTCTAGTGTATCTGATTAAAATTTTGAAAAGTTCACAGAAACAGCTGTTAACTCTTTTTTTCCTGCAAAATGTAATAAATGTTTATATCTTATTTTCAAGGTTTTAACCAAAGCCTTGTTAAACCCGATCATACATTTATCAGTCTTTCTGTCATGAAAGGCTTGTTCTGTACAACACTGTAACTTCAGCGGGAAGTCACTATCAAATCCCGGCTTTGGCTCTGCATCTTTTGTTTATATGCTTAACACTGTTATCAGTTTGCTGAAATAAATGTCAATAAAACAATGATTGACTTACGTTTTGAGTTTTGCATTAAAGGAACCCAGGCAAACTAAAAGAAAATAAAAATGTGGGGGAGACATGGACTATTCATTAACAGACACAATTAGTTCGCTTAGGCAAGTCAGCATTCCCCTTTAGGAAGTGCATCGGCCATCTTGGAACTGTTATGTTAGAAATAGGGTTTCTGATTGGCTAGGGTATGCACCGAAGCCAGGCAGAACCCACCACTTTAGTCAGAGTAAGGGAGTTACACACCCAAGATAACCCCTGCTCACCCCCTTGGTAGCTTGGCAGAGCAGTCAGGCTTATCCCAGCGGCAATGTGAAAAGTGTTTGCACAACACACACACACACACCAGTGACACACTAGGCACACCACAAAGAGAGACTCCACACAAGGTTATATAAAAATATCCTTTGTATTATACATAAAAACACCTTAGACCACAGACTAGGCAATTGCCATCACATCACCAAGATCATAAATCACTGTACCACTAGGCAATGATCATAACAGCATAGGTAGTGCAATAAGGTAAATACTCATAGATTGCACACATTAAGAAGCAGTAGTCATACCATCATTTTTAGTGCACTAAAGTCAAGACTTATCTGGTGCATACGTCATAAAATCACACCATTACTATGCATACAATGTACACTCTGAAATGGTACTCGTTATCCTGTTATTTGTAAGGCATCAAACGACATACATCACCAATCAGTGCATAAAATGCAGCAGGTAGGTCAGAAAGAGCACACACATTGGTTACCAAGCCTCCTTGTACATACATCCCCATATGACATTAGGTAACAACCAGTATCACAATATATTCCTAGAGCACAGTGCTTCTGTGCCTCCAATGCACCCTATACGGTAATGTGTATCCCAAACATAGGCTACAGGGCCACCACCCGCCCACAACAGGGAATGTGGTAACTTCAGTGACTTTTCCTAAAGGGAGCGGGGGGCTACGTCGAGGTTTACCCATGCCGCTACCACCATGGCAGCCAGACACCCCCCCAAGATATGCACCAACACGAGATGGGAGGTGCACAATGCCGAATCCTATGGGGAGACCTCGCTGGGTCCCCCACGTGTCAGGGAATGCAAAGGCAACTGTCGCTGTCAAGCAAAGGCCGGGGCCGCCCCTGGCCAGGACATATAGTGGCTGGACAATTCCCCCAAAGACTCTCTACTGAGTCTGGAGTAGTCCTCTCCCCTCGAGGGGGTCACAACTCTCAGGTAGTCAAGGGCGTTGCGTCTTTACTGAGCGGGCCGACTCCTCCCACTCCACGATGCCAGCAGAGTACCTCTGCTCTGCTTTCGGTCTGCGCCTCGAATCTCCCATCCAGCAGCAGGGCAGGAAGTGTTGCGGCGCGCTTCACTGAGACGATCATGGGCAGAAGAGGCCCTTCTCTCGGGCCGGGTGTAGACATATGCAGGATTTCTCCTTGCCTTCTGCTTCTCACTTAACCAAGGGGATCCCGCTAGGTGGATCCTCGCTGGCCACATAGGAGCAGTGCAGGAGATATTGGAGCTGGCTGCTTCGTGCACACTGCTGTTCTGGTGGGCCAAGCATCTCCCGCTATACCACACAGGCACTTGGACTGTGTGGAGCCCGGAAAATATACAAACACACACAGGGGCACTGCCGAGTTTGTGGCCATACAGCACTCACCAAGCGCCGAACAAAGGATTAAGGCACAAGTTCCAGAGAACGACCAGGTGCAGGTCACAGCAGTCACCTCTGCACTGAATTCCTGTGCGAGCACTGGGGGCATGCATGTTCAGAAAAGCAGACAGCAGGTGAGCAGACAGGATCCTTGGGGCAAAGAGGCAGTCCTTCCTTCCAGGTAGGCACAACAAAGCAAAGTCCAAGTGTCAGTTTCTCCTGACAGTCCAACAGTTCCTGCTGGCCAGGTGTGAGCAGCATCTGGTTACAAGTCCACACAGTGTCTAAAATCATGGGGTCACAGCCCCTGTACTTATGCCCACAAAGTATAAAACACCCCCATTTAATCCCCAGCCCTTGCTCTAGACACACTGCAGGAGGGGCAGAAACTGCATTGTGAAAGGCAGGCACAGCCCTATTCAGGTGCAGGTGTCAACTCCTCCCAACACTCTAAATGCAGACCAGGTCTATTCAGCCGGGCTATGAGTCACCCAGGAAAAAATGGACACACCTCAACCCCCTTGGGACTGTCTGGGGTGAATCCACATCCCCAGCTCCTGTCAGTCTAAACCAGACGGTGAATACACAACCAGGCAGGGCACAAAGAGTCATAAGCACACGGAAATGCCCAATTTTAAAAGTGGCATTCTAAAATAGTAATAACAAATCTGCTTTCAACACTAAGCAGGATTTATCACCACTATTCCAAACATACCAAACATGGCCACACTAACGCTTTCATATCAATAATTACCACTGAAACTTATATCGGGGAATTCCCAATGCAATCGCATTAGAAGTGCAGCCTCACAGCAGTGAGAAACCATATAGGCTGTTTGTCACTACCAGGACAGGCCACACGACACAGGCACATGTCCTACCTTTTACCTAAACGCACCCTGCCCATAGGGCTACCTAGGGCCTATATTAGGGGTGACCTACATATAGTAAAAGGAGAGTTTCAGACTTGGTTATCACTTTGAATGTCATGTTACTGTGGCAGTAAATTGCTCACGCAGGCCCTGCAGTGGCAGAGTCCTGAGACAGGTTTGAAAGGCTACTTCTGTGGGTGGCACAAGCAGCTCTGCAGGCCCACTGGTAACATTTAATTTAAAGGCCCTGGGTGTATGAGATACCACTGTACAAGGGACTTATAGGTAAATTAAATATGAAAAACAGGTGTAGACCAATCTTACCAAGTTTACAGGAGAGAGCATACGAACTTTAGCACTGATCAGCACTTATAATGGGCCTAGAGTCATAAAACCAACACAAATAGGTCAGAAGACATATAGGAGGAATGCAAAACGTTCTGGGATAACCCTGCAAAAAGGCAAAGTCTAACATGTTCAGACTGAGAAAAACACGTTCAAATGTGTGGACCCGTACATGCAAGGTTGGATTGAGACAGAAATTAGGCACTGGCTCCAAAATAAAAGTGGCCTCGTTGGTGAGTCAACTACCTTAAAAAGGTGCACACATTTGCAAATCAGGGCAGTAACTTGCAAAACATGCAGTATAGATCTTTTGCAAGGTAGGGGAGAGTGCATGCATTTGTGGTTGATTTAGGCAATGTTTGTGGACTAATGGCTTGAGTGGTCGACCTCGAAGCGAGGGAACCGGGCTCAACATCCGGTGATTCTTGCAAATCATTTAATCTGCTGAACAAAATGAATGTGTCTGTCTGTAATGCAACTGGTGCTCATGTAAAGTGCTCTGATACCTTCGGGTTAAGTTCAAGCTTTATAAAACTCCTAAAAAAAAGATAAATTAGGGAAACCAACAGTAAAAACCTTCCCACCAGACCTTAAAACAGGCCCTCAAACAGCCGGGAAACCAGCTCACACACTGACCTTTCAGATGAGCCCATCAGCATCTGCCTGATTTCCCTATATTCCAGTCCGTTCATCACTGCGTACAAGGAATGTAGGGCCACATGTACCTGGATGATTTTTTTCTAATTCTTTATAATTGCTACTTTTCCAAAATTGCTGATATGTTGAAAGAAACATGTCAACCTTTTTGGAATGTAATGAATGTAAAAAATGAGAACATACATGGACTCCACAGTAATGCCCTTGACGGGTCCAGAGCACTGCAGGTGGTACAACTTGACTCGGTAGCTGCGTGCAGGAGTTGCCAGGCCCTTGCAAACAGGAAAATAAATGTTGCAGTTTATGAAAATTAGTAATACTGACCTTTTTATTCATAAAGTGCCATGTACTCATGTTTAGGCAAATGTGCACAGTGTGCACAAGCAAAATACCATGACTCAAAGTCAGAGGAACCAGTGGCTAAAGTGGGTGTGCCCATTACCCCATGCTGCATGCTGTGGTGGGAGGAAGCAAAATGTGAATGACAACTAAACAGATCAGTTCATAAAGAAGGCTGTCAAAAAGTTCCTATATGTATGTGTAAGAAATTGGTTTGTTGGTTGAGGGTTTGAAACCCTTCACAAGCAGCACCACAGTTCTTCTCAACTTGGAGTCACAACAACCCCTATATTATCTGCGCTCGACGCTCGAGTAGCTTGGCACTGAGCAGTCAGGCTTAACTTAGAGGCAATGTGTAAAGAATTTGTGCAACACTTCAAACAGTAGCACAGGATTTCATACAAGTAAAAAAAAAGAGTAATTTTTAATAAATAAAACAAATTAAAAATGACAAAAATCCAATCAGTAGAATTGGAAATATTCAATTTGAAAGGTTTTAGTAAACATAGCTCCAAAAGATGTCAAGCAGCAACTGTAGATATCTGGTCGCGCTGGACTGGGACAAGTCACAAGCTTAGGCTGACCGCGATGGAGCGCAGGCTTGCTACAGGAACCCTGTTAGGTTTGATGAACAGAGTACCTTAAATCCTGTTTTGTGGATCATTGCGAGGATCCATTTCGAAGATGCCTCGCTCAACTGAAGCGATGCGCCGGTTCCGAGATGTGGCAAGTCTTCGGTGTGAGGTCCTGCTGTGTCATCGTGGAAGATCCCATCGACGAGAGCTTGCGATGAGAAGTCCGGAGTTGGGGATGCATCGCATAGCACTGCATAGTCTGGCATCATCGACGAGGGCACCCTCAATGAGGGATGCGAGGGCCTGCACTGAGGTTGCGTTACACAGCAGCGATGCAGCAATGGGCTGTGATGCAATGCAGGTCTTTCTGGCGGTTTCGACTCACGCAGCAGTGGTGATGCATTGTTCTGCTCAGGAATGCGCCATGCAGCAGAGGAGATGCATCCATTCCGCTGGATCCCCAGAGGCTGGCAGAGCACCTTAGGCCCACTTCCAAGAATCCAGGACTGAGGTGGCACCACCTGGCAGGGTAGACTCACAGATGAGACCAGCCAACTAGATCTTGGGAGTCACTCTAGTGTCCTGGGTTCAAAAGTTGCAGGTTCAGTCCTTCTTATCTAGGCAAAAGCACAGCAGGCAGCAGATCAGCACAGCTAGGCAGCGGCCCAGCAAGGTAGTAGTCCAGCAGGGCAACAGTACAGCAGAGTGGCAGTCATTCTGCAGCACAGCCGTCCCTCTTCCTGGCAGAGTGTCTACATGTTCAGAAGTGTACTGATGTGATGGGGACTGAGGTTCATTATTTATACCCAGTACTGCCATTGAAGGGGAGGACATGTTTCTAGATGTTTCCCTTTGTAGTCCTACCTTACCTGTCCTGGCTCCAGACTAACAACAAGGGGGTATGCAGCCCTTTGTGTGGAGGCAGGACACCACCAATTTCGGTGTTGCTGGGGCTATGCCTAGCTGCTCTCTCCAATCCTGTAAATGATGGCCCATCCAGGCACACCTAAGTTCCCTTTTGTGTGCGGCTGTCTTGGAGGAATACACAGAGCCCAACTGTCAACTACACCCAGTCATGTGACCCAGGGAAAGTCTACAGTCAGTAAATGGCTAAAACAGAAAAAAACCAACTTTCTAAAAGTGGCATTTTCAAAATTTAATTTACAATCCAACTTCACCATAAGTTAGGATTTTTCATTACAATTCCAAAGATGACAAACATGAACTGGTCACCTGCTTCCATTTGAAAATGACAGCTTATTAAATGTAATACGGTAATTTCAATGTTAGTCTATAGGAGATACAGGCCTTGTAGTAGGGAAAAAACAAATTCAAGAGTAGTTTTACTACTAACACATATAAAACTTAAAATTACATGTCCTACCTTTTAAATACAGTGCACCCCACCCTCTGGGCTGTCCAGGTTCTACCCTAGGGGTGAAATATATGCGTTAAAAATAAATGGATATTGTGTCAAGCTGAAATGGCAGTTACAAACTGTACACATACAGGCTGCAATGGTAGGCCTGAGACATGTTTAAAGGGCTACTTAAATGGATGGCACAATCAGCACTGCAGGCCCACTAGTAGCACATGTAGTGCCACTTTACTAGGGACTTACAAGTAAATTAAATATGTCAACTGGGGATAAGCCAATGTTGCCATGTTTTAAGGAGTGAGCACATGCAATTTAGCACTGGTTAGCAGTGCTAAAGTGTGCAGAGCCCTAAGGCCAGCAAAAACAAAACCAGCAAGAATGGGGGAAGAAGGCAAAAAGTTTCAAGGAAGACCACCCTAACGCTGACAGCTCTAACATTCTGTATGGTATTTAATATTTTTTTTCGTAAAACAATATTCTATCGAGAGTGGTCTCTAAGATCAGACTTAAAAACAAACATATATAAGGGCTTTGTATCAGCCTTCTTTATTTATTGGTCTGTTCAACTGTCATTCACATTTTACTTCCACTCACCACAGCATACACCATGGGACAGTGGTTCAGCCCACATCATCCATTTGCTCTCGTGCACAGTGAGTGACAGCATTTTGCCCTTGCACATGCGCACATTCACCTAAAAGAAGTACTCTTCAACGTCTGGTGGGCAAATTCTATACTTTGCAAATGCTTTTTTCTTCCCCTTTCTTATGTCTTTAAATATTTTTGTCATCATTGTTTAAATTATGTCTTCAGGTTACAATAATTCTAAGCCAATAATATATTTTATTTTCTCAAACAAAAATCATGTTTTCTTGTCATACATTAAAACTAAAAAGGGTCTCTATACCTGTTGTGTGTACACCTTCCTCGCACGAAGCACTGTTCCATTACAATTATATGCATTAGTTACATTTTGTTTGGAATTTTTTAGTGCTATCATGTGGCCTCCATGTTTAGCTAGTTGCATTTTTTGTGGCAACAAAATAATGAAAAAACCTGCCCCACTAGCTTTTCATGACCCGACCTATCGGACTTGCCCGTGCTTGTTCTTTTTGTTTTTCTATTTGCGATATATTGGTCGTCCATTTAAGCCTCAGTTCCCATAACTGCCTTTCCTACATCCCTCTGCTTTTGTAAATACACTTGCCTGTCCTGCTGAGATTCCTTGTATTGTTCAAAGCTGAACTGTTTCCCAGCCTCTTAGTCACGTCCTTCACACCCATGGATCATTTCTTTTAATTTTTTTAAAATTTTTGTGTGCGAAGGAAAGCCTCTGCTCATTCAACAACGGCCAAATATGCTGCGTTTTCTCACCGTTTTGAAAGTTTGTTCCTATGTCTGAAAATATGTCTTTTTAAATTTTAGGACCATAACATTTGTCTCAATGGCCAAAATACATACAAGTATGGTTACTGGATGTATGCAATTGTTGCCTGTTTATGGCTACATAATCTATCATCTGTTGCATAATTTGCAGTTTAAAAAAAAAAGTGTTTCTCGCTCAAATGCACCAAAAGTTACTAACAACGTTGCCAGGTGTGTTTCAGCGCAGTGGAAGACCCTTTGTAAATGTAAACTGTTCACCTTTCAGTTGCGTAATGCTTTATTTATGTGGTCAGCTGATATTAACAAGGTCAAATATTGGCCAAGACTGTGTTTACATTTGTACACATGGCAAAATGAAGTAATTACATTGCATTTGCTTTTACTTCCTGCCGAATTTAGTCAGCCATGTGCTAAATTTGGTCTTCCCCTGGTGCATAATTCCAATGGCTCTGTATGTAACAAAGACACCTTTTAGTGGTCAAAATAGGGTAAATCAATTGCCGTCATTTTTGCTGCTTGCTTCATACAGAATGGAGCGAATGTAATTCATCGTAATTTCTCCATAAAAGTTTTTACTGTAGGACAAAAGAGACAAAAGGGAAAAACAAAATGTAGAACCCGATTCATAAAGGGATTTATAATCTTGATTCCATAAACTAATCCTACACTAGGTTGCAGCTATACAAGTATTGATTTGCTACTTATGAAACAGAAAAACAACATAATAAATGTGCCTCGAACATGGATCCATCGTACAAATTTGAAAAGTAAAGGTACTTTATCAACAGCACCAATAAAGTGTTATGATTTTCATCAGTGTTTTGCCCTAGTGCAAATAGAGTTATAGTCTTCAAATGTACAGCCAGTGAATGCTCACTGTTCTAATTGCAACTGTGCAAAGACTTCATATATGGTCTACTGCGCTCCTATTCTTAGGTTAAAAAGCATCACCTGATAACGTTTTCATTCTGATATAAGCTGCACATGTTACACTATTAAGTGCCATGTCTTATTTTGTCATGACATACAAGTGACTCGACAACAGCAGTCAGAGAAGTGCTTCCTTTTATGTTCAGGGCTAGACTAGGGAACCAAAAGCAGTCCTGACAAAAGTGCTCAAACCAGCCCCTTTTTAGGTCTCGCCTAGCAGCGCGCATGCGCTGCTAGGCGAGACTTATAGTAAGGGGGCTTCAAAAAGTTCACCACACACTTGTGCGTGTGTGGCCTATTGCTTGCGGTTACTCGCAGAGGCACCATATGTTTTGAATTATCGTGCCGATATTTCAAAACACATGGCTCGCTGTGGCGTGCGTGCGCACCACACACGTGCTTGTTATAACTTTAGCTCCACACTACTCTTCAGGACGAAGCTGGAAGAGTCACGTCATTGTTTGCATTACGTACGGGCCACGTGACACCCTGTTGCTTCACTCCCCTCTTCCCGCCCGCCCTCCCTGGACGTTCCAGCAGCAGGGGTCGGGGCTCTCTGCCCCTGCAGGCCTCTGCTGTCTCCCGGTCCCTTTCTCCAGTGCTTTCAATGGAGAATTCGCAGTGTATGTACCTTCCGTGAGCTCAACCGCTGGCATGCTTGCCTTATCAATAACATTGCTGTGCTCCTTTGAAATGCCAGCCCACTTTGCTTGCATTGAAGTCAGGTAGGCGCTCTGCAGCCACCGTCTCTTGATACTGTGCATATTTGTATTTGCATTCATATAGCGCTTAGCGCTTACTATGCAACTTAGGCAAAGGGCACGTTGCATTTCAGTTCAGACGCCAACAAGGGTGCCACTAGCAGTGGGAGGCAGAAAAAGAAACACGGATTGCCCTTGTGGCCTTTGTGTGTGCCACTGCGGTGCTCGCTGCAGTCCTTTTTTTAGGTATGGTGCTTTTATGTTATGATTTGTTATTTTGAGCTGCATCACGTGAAGTTACAGTGGTCATGTCACTGGATTTTCTGCAGATCTCATCACCGCCCAACCAAATATGCAACTAAGTGGCTACTGGAGTACTAGCAACCTAGCGGAAATCAGCCAGGCAACAGATGGGTACTAAATGAGAAATTATGTATACTAGTGCATTATCCACCTCCAGACTCACCAGACAAAGCCTAAACCCACAAAATAAAGACACATTCCTTGGCCCTATTAAGCTTGTGCTTGCAACATAGGGATGCATGGGAAGGCTTTAATAGCATGAGACCCAAGCCTGTCCACCCATGCATTGTTTTTTCCAGTTTAACCCCTGGCTCTCCTGCTCCCGCCAGTGCCTACAAAAAGCGCTCCAAGACCACTTCGGGTCAAGTCCGCGCTATATAAACTGCAAGAAATGCTTTGTGTGTGTTTGAGGACATGCCCCCAGGGAGCTCCAAGTCCTGGCAAATCAAGCAAAAGCTTATTGCTCCAACTGGGTATGTCTGTGCCTTCCATGCAGTGTGGGGTTGACAGAACACAGAAGCGAATCTGCACAAAGCAAACATCTGGTCCGATGTCTTCTAGCAATTAATCAAGGTATCAATACATTTCTGACAAAACAATAATTATTACTAATGTGCATGCATATTAATTTATTAGATTTTTTTTTACAGCATATGAATTGTCTCCTGCCATTGATTTACCCCAAACTTTAATATCTTAAATGACTAATGTAATAGATAATGTGCTGCCTGTCTAAAAACTTATAAGATCCCAAAGGCGAGACCTATTGGCTATGCCTATGCTTGTTCTTCTTGTGCAACATCTCTCTTTCCAGTTATCCATTCTCTCACTTTCCTTCTCTCCTCTCTTTTCTCTCTGTGATCACTTTCTTTCTTCCTTCCCTCTCCCTCCCTCTTTCTTTCTCTCTTACAGCCTCCCAGAGCCTGCTTCAATTAACCTCATGGAGTGGGGGAAAGTGACAGAAGCACCAGGAGCGGCCCTGGGCTTTCGAAACAGGCCCCCAAGTGCTCCAGCTGAGGGAGCGTGGTTTTCTATACCTTAATCTTCAGGTATAATCATTAAATAATTCCTGCCACTAGTCATATGGACCTTTGAGTGTCGACAAGGAGAAGTATAAAGGAGCAAGCAACTACATCAATCCAATAATAATGATACATTTTTAATGACTGTTTGTGCTGTCAATAAAGCTAATTTTGTATGAATTAAAGGGTTTTATTGATCGTTTAAAAGAATATATATATTTATTCAATAAGAATTAGTCTTTTAAGCTTCAGCATTTGAAATGAACACAATCCAAAAACAAAACTGATATTTCAATATAAGGTAGAATACAATATTACTTAAAATTACAGTAAATATAGTAATAATACAGCAAGCGTGTTCCATAAAGAAAAAGTTACATCATCCACATTTTGTGGTCCAGACTGTTCTTTCCATGAATCATCCTTCCTGTTGTCTCCGCTCCTCCCGGTGAGAACCTTATTGTCAGTTGTTCAATAGAAAACAAATGCCTATTCACTAACAGGAGGCGTCCTTTAAAATTACAACATATGTATCACAAGAGAAGAAAACATCTTGTGCAGCAACAACTCATTATGAAAAACAGATCTTTCAATACTAATGCTTTATTTTGAGTTAATATGGCATCAACAGTTAATCGAACTTAAGTCAGTACATTATTTATTTTATTCTCATATTGTCTCAGCATGGTTGCTTACTGAAAATTTACATTCAAATGGGCGTTTCATTTTTATGCAATTTTACATTTTTTTAGTTTAGATGTGCTTGTATTTGAGAAGGATAAATACGTGCCAGCACTGCCCATCAGGAAAAGACCTACCCTGGCTATGTACATAAATTATAAATAAAACAATAATTAAATTATGCATTTCTGTCAACTCTCTGAACTCCTACCAATCTTATCATTATAGATGATGTTCTTTCAAAACATCGATTTTATAGGCATGTCTGTGGCTAGATGTAGGTGTGCCTGTTCTATGTGGTGTTTGCAAAGGATTTCTACTTGTTTAATGGGAGAGCACCTTATGGTCATATTGTATAGAAGCTTACATTGTGTGTTTGTGTATGTGGGTGATTATGTGCATGTGTGAGACAGGTGTAGAACGTCGGTATTTATCTTGTTCCACAACATTGAGTAGTTGTCAATTAAATGATTAGTTGCGTCTAGTTGCTTTGTCAGATATTCCATTGTCAAACGCATGGTTTTGGTACTATGCTATGCAGGCATAAGAATGCTGCTGGCAGGGTGCAGTGTATTAGAGCAGAGAGTGGGACTTCATCATCATCAAAATCATCTGTATTCAGTCATTGTAGGACCATAAAAGCACAGAATAAAACATTTACATCTTCAAAAAAAGAGTGGGACTTAATTGATCAATTTGAATTTACTCAATGCGTCCGTTGCTCATTGAGAAAGTCACCTGAGACCATAACAATGTGCAATCTTACAGTACTGTGAATTTCTATTAGAAAACTGTTCAACTAAGATTATATAATTTATGTAACTATCTCAGAACCTCTGCACTCAGAATGGGGATAAGTGTGTTCCTGAATCACTGTACCTCTTCTTCAATCTCTTGAGAAATTATTGGTTAAAACCTTTCTCAGGAACCGAGTAAAAATCTCCTTTTGGGATTTAGTGAAGTCTCAGTTTCTATAGGTATGGAGGGTGTTTGAACCAGTTTGTTGATGTTTCGCAAGACATGATTGGTTGGCTGGCAAGTGCATTCACATGTGGTTTTGATGTGGTCCGGCTTACACAGTTTCAGACTCCTTCAGTTTCAGACTATCTAGTTCTGAACAATTTTGAGGCTAGCAATGACTTTCGGGGTGGTACTAACACAAATAATGTTTCAGTAGTCAAGCCATGCTCATATAGGGTGCCTCGTCCGTCCAATTCTCTGATCAGTTTGAGTAGTGGGGCGATTGTTTTTAGAACCGAGAGCGAAATGTTTCATTGCTTTTGGTAAGGTGAAGGTGGGTGTTGCAAGACTCGGCGAGACAAACAAATTTTATTGAATCAGTCTCGGGATCTGCAATTCCAAGAACCTCTATCTTGGTTTATTTCATGCAGAAGAAGCTCTCTTTTGTCTACTGAAACTTCCCTTAATGTGGTGTTGCCTTCTTTAACTGTTTGAACTAAGCAGGATAATTAATTACAAATAGATGCAAAAACATCTAAATACCTAAGCACAACACAATAATGCTGTTTCCTGTGCCATCAGTGTGTACAGTTTGGAAATATGTACTTCCTCTAGTACCACCGTCATGCTATGGTGAAAACTTCTTCTGTGACTTAGGTTACCATCCACTTCCCTGTACTAAAAAAACCTCAGGCCCACCACTCACCCGGCACACAGAAAGGAGCACCACTAGCTCAATATGTTTGTTTCTATTTTCTGACTGCTCTCTGGTAATTGGGCTCCGATGATTTCCTAATGCTAGACAAGGGGAGGAGGAATCAGACCCCATAGAAAATGAGCTTTCCAAAAGGAAGAATGAAAAGAAGACGAGAGCCACAACTTCCCTTAAGGGAGGAATGCCTAAAAGAGCTGTGGGGCTTAAGAGCCGTTTTTCTACCAATACAGTATGATGCAAAGATAATTAGGCTTGATACATCATTCTGTGGTATACACCTCAGAATGAGTACTATCTCAATAATACCACGTTTTTCTCAGCAGCCCCTCATCCACTATCGCGGAGGAGCATCGCCCCCCAGCCTCAAAATAAAAAATATAACACGATAATAAAATTTTAATTTTATTTTTCTTCCATTGAATGAGATTTGGGGGTGGGGCCATCGCGGGGCAATGCAGGAGGGAGAGTGGTGAGCACTTTGATTCAGTGAATGATGGGTTTGCCGGCCGTCTCAGGACATGCCAAAGCGTCATACGCAGCGAAGCTTTCTCCAACCCCAGTGGCATTGCTGGGTTGGCAACCGCAGTTACAGGATCCCAGTCTCCCTGGGAAATCAAGGGCGCTCCTCATGCATGAGAGCAGCATTGGGGGTGGGGCCATCGTGGGGCAATGCATGAGGGAGAGTGGTGAGCACTTTGATTCAGTGAATGATGGGTTTGCCGGCCGTCTCAGGACATGCCAAAGCGTCATACGCAGCGAAGCTTTCTCCAACCCCAGTGGCATTGCTGGGTTGGCAACCGCAGTTACAGGATCCCAGTCTCCCTGGGAAATCAAGGGCGCTCCTCATGCATGAGAGCAGCATTGGGGGTGGGGCCATCGCGGGGCAATGCAGGAGGGAGAGTGGTGAGCACTGTGATTCAGTGCGCATGATGGGTTTGCCGGCCGTCTCAGGACATGCCAAAGCGTCATACGCAGTGAAGCTTTCTCCAACCCCAGTGGCATTGCTGGGTTGGCAACCGCAGTTACAGGATCCCAGTCTCCCTGGGAAATCAAGGGCGCTCCTCATGCATGAGAGCAGCATTGGGGGTGGGGCCATCGCGGGGCAATGCATGAGGGAGAGTGGTGAGCACTTTGATTCAGTGAATGATGGGTTTGCCGGCCGTCTCAGGACATGCCAAAGCGTCATACGCAATGAAGCTTTCTCCAACTCCAGTGGCATTGCTGGGTTGGCAACCGCAGTTACAGGATCCCAGTCTCCCTGGGAAATCAAGGGCGCTCCTCATGCATGAGAGCAGCATCAGGATTGGCCGCAGGGGAGGCTGGGGGCCAATGCTGCAGCAGTAAGAAACAGAAGAGCAGTGTTTTGGCAGGCTTTATGCAGCAGGTAAGTTCCTTTTTTTAAATTTAAGTTTACTCTTTTTGGTCCATCGCCCCCACTTCCCCTCTGCCCCTCCACTCCAACGGCACACCGGCTGCTACTGGTTATTCTCCTATTATGAGGTGGAAAACTCATGCTGTTGCAGTTTTTCCACAAGCAAATTGTGCTGGTATTTTCCTAGTGAAAGTTATGCAAGACAAAATGTATGTGGACTACATAATACCTGCTCATATTTTGAATCCATGGACATATGGAAATTTATGAGAAATTCTAGGGTGGGCAAGGTTGCTATACACTGAGCCTACTGCTAGGTTGCATGGAAATGTAAGTCTCTCGGACCCCTTCCTAGTAGCGTGGGGAACTTGCCTGGGGTGCCCTCTATCACCACTTCTATTTGCGCTAATCTCCATGCCATTTGGTAGTATTTTGACAGACAGGCCACTCAATGCAGCTCATTGATAGCAGGTAGGGTTTATTTAGTGGCACTCTACACAGATCATATTATCCTGCATGTCAAGCACTTGTCCTGTATTCTCTCTTTTTGCTGTAGATTTGTATGCTTCTCCTTCCTTGAAATTAACTGGAGCAAATCTCAGATAATCCTATTAAATCCCAATAACACCCAGCCAGCCACTACATCTCCCCTTTTATGATTTGAACAGCCAGTCAGGAATGTAGGAGTTATGGTACAATGGAATTCAAAACCAGTCATTTGTGAGAACTATGAAATAGGCTAAACACTAGGCACTGTCTCCCTTTTTCCTTAGCATGGTGCATAGCAGTTTTATAGATGATATTTCTGCTCAGACTGCTCTATTATTTCTGTAATGTACTGCTGTCTAAGGCTTTATTTAACACACTGAAATCACTGTTGCTATGATATGTGTTGCTGTGACAACATCCATGGGTGGGATGGACACTTTGACCCTCCCTTATGTGTTTGGAGGGCTAGTGGCCTCGAAATTTGAATAATATTATTTGTGTCCATGCTAAATATATATTTCATTGGATACATCATGAACGCTTCCTTCCTTCATTCACAATAAAACAGAATATGGCCGTGAACACCCTGTAGCCACGATTTGTAGCCGGTAGAGCTGCTTGCCCTCGATCACATTCACAATGTAATCATGTGCATAATATGCGTGTGGCTTCAGTTAATAGTAGTCCTAGGATAACGCCAGGCAATAATCCATTGATCCCTGTATCATATGAGTCTTTAAAAAGTACTGTGAAACATGGGATTGATCACGCTTGAGGATCTGTTTGTCAATGGGAAATTTATTTCACTGGGGCATTTTAACCAAAGTGGTGGGAATACATCACCTACAGGTACTTGTACTTTAGACTTTAGCATAGACTCAGAGAATCCATCCCAGACTTCCCAAAGATGCCCACAATGGCAGTGGCTTTTACAATGATACACACATGTACATCCCCGCTAGGACTAATATCCAGGATGTACAATGCAACTTCCAAGGTGAGGGTGATCTCAGAAACTAATGCAAAATAAGAAATGGGAAAGAGATTTGAGAATAACTATTGATTATAAAGTCTGGCAAAATTGCTGTGTGCAAATTAAGATAGAGTCATTTTACAGAAGACACTTTTTAACACACTTTAAATGTATACACAGGGGGCATATTTAGCAAAGTTGTGCGTCGCCATTGTGCCACACAAGGTTGCTCAAGGGCGGCGCAAAACCTAGAATGATATTTACCAAGCCATGCAAGCCCACCTTGCTTGGCCCTGCATGGCTTGGTAAATCTAGAATAACTCATGGCAGTGCAAATTGCTGCCTTGCGTTACTTTTCCCCAGGGAGGCGTTCTATGAGTTTAGCGTGGGCGTTCCTAGGCATCCCCCCATGGATTTTTGGCACATTCCCAAATTTATCAAGACTGGTAAAGCAAATTTGCACTCAACTTGGTTACAAACTCCCTTTTGTGTTCGGAACGGAAGTTACACTTACTCAAGAATGAGAGCCTTTAAGTTTTGGAATGCCCTGATTTACAAACAAGCTGTTTGGGTCATTACCTGTAAGGATCTTTTGGTAGAGAAAACAAGGGGAAAATGTGCACAAAAATGAAGATGTTCTATTGATTTGAGAGTGATTACAGTACTGAATGAAAAGACAGCCATGCAGTTTTTTTTCCTACTAAATGGCTATGGTATAAAGGTTTAGGCTTGATAAGCTCTTTCATCATCCAACTGATCACTTCTGTTAACCTGAAGGTACTTGAAATGGTGGATAGAGTTTGGAATCTGAAAAAATACATTTAAACAATGAAATAAAACAATGTAAAACAATGAAATAATTAAAAGCAACACAAATAGAGATTAAGTAAAGTATTTTAGAAACTGCAAGTAGAATCCCTTGGAATATATTTAGTTGCAAGCATTTTATATAGGGTCTGCCAGATTGGAAGCGTTATTTATCACACCCGGTAAAATCATATACCTCTGCGTTCAGAATGTATCACATGCCATAAATAGCACTTATCCTGAGCTTGTGGTGAATAACATCGAGATTGTGGGGGCTTCTACACCAAAATTATCATGCCCCATTAAATACGGGTTTCCTCTTTAAAAGTGTGTCAGGCTTGACCTGCCGAAGTATTTAATGCAGCTGGTAATTTCCCTGTGGGGCAAACGAGGAATTCTGATCACTGCATCAGGGCCTAATTACTCCGCCAACGTGAGTCCCGAGACTTCGCCACAGACCCCACATCTGATTTTTACAGTGAATTTCCACCGGTCCTTCTTTTGCTCAGCTCTGGAATTGTATTTTTCAAAGCTTTACCAATGTGATGTAATAAATCTTCAGTGATAGATGCTAGATGATTTAGAGCATATGTTATTTCTGTCTCGGCAGGGTACTTATTGGCTCTCCATTGGTTGGCCAACCCGAAAAAAGAACAGGGGATGTCTACAAATGCCCAGTAGGCAAAGGCACTCAACCAGCCTGCACAAAGCTGAACCTACCAGGTGCGTATACATAAATTTACACAGAATATTCACAACATGGAGCAAATTAGACTCAATAAAATCTACATATGTGCCCTTCTTCATCTCAAGGAAAAGTCGAAAAAAGTATATGTGAATCTATTTAAAGATGTTTCAGACTAATTCAGCTCTTGGTATACCAAAGTACTCTTGAATGGTTATTGCCCAATCTGGTATTTCTCTTAAATAATTATCTGATGTAGAAATGGACATTTTGTAAAAGCTGGGACCAGTGTTGTATAAAGTTTACAGAAATTGAATAGTGCTGTGCAAAGTTTAAAGTACATAAAAAATATTGTTTTCCTTCACTGATAATATCAAAAGGTCTAGCTAATGTAAGATTGCCTTACAATTCTAAAACCAAATGCCCAACATATCCCAATGGCATCGGGCATACATATATAACTGCATTATCTTTACGGTATGATCCATCAACAAAGAAGGTATGAAGGTAAACCGGGGAAATTAAACGCGCCGGCTTGTACTGAAACGTGCAGGTCGGCTCCGGTATTAGGTGCAGGACTGTCAAGAAGAAAAACTCAGCTCTCCGGCTCTATACCGGAGCCAACGTATATAGTATAAATGATTTTGATATTAAAAAAATCGGTTTGATTATTCAAAACAGCATTAAGTGATTTATTCATAACCTTGTTTTTTGCTCGCCTGCATCGCAAATTAAATATTGCATTTCTCTTTGATCAGGTATGAATAGGACCACACTGTTTAATGCACCATATGCTACCTGTTGCAGTTAGCGCTCTAGCGTCCGACGCTAGAGCGCGTATGTAAATAACGTTATGCGTACGCCGCGACGGTGGCGTACGCTTCCAGATAAATAAAGGGGGGCGTGCCTCGCGGGGCACTCGCGCCAAGACACCATAACTGTGTGTGGTCTCATCTTTGCGCTGCGCCGCTGCTGCTAGGCCTGCACACTCAACAACGCAACATTGGCGACGAGGCGGCCGGACCTGCCGCGTGTATCGCACCCAGCGCTGCCTCCTGCTTCTCAGATCGCGGCAGTCCCGCGATTCTGCTCTGGCCTCGCCCAGCCCCCTCCGGCCTGTCACGCTGCTCGCCCGAGCCTGGGGCAACGCGTGACTGACTCTGCAGCTGCTGCTGTCAGGGCCTGGACATTACTGCAGCCCACTCCACACGGTGAGCGTATGTGCACCAACCACCAATGCCTGCAACAAGTGGATGAAGATTCCCGCTTGTCTCGCCTCAGCGTTGCGTCCCATCTGGTTCCTCGTGCCACATTCTCTGCGCCAGCCCTACAGAGGCCCCAAAGTCGCCTAGGCTTACCTCCACGTGGCCCTCGGTTGCCCTTCGCTACGCTGGTCCTCTAGCAGCTGCCCTGCATCCCAGCGCCACGCCCTCACAGCTGCACCATGGGAGATGACAGAGCCCAAGCACCTGCCCACCCGTTTCACCCACCGACCGGTGTCCTGCCACCCTTCAGCGAGACGGCTGACCCCGCCACAGCCGCCCCACGCTGGCAGATGTGGATCGGTAGGCTCAACAACTACTTCATCGGTTCTCGGGAGACGGACGGGGCGGTGAAGCGATCGCTCCTTCTTCACTACGCGGGGGAGGAAGTATACCTGTTGTTTAAGCACCTTCCCAACACCGGTAATGCAGACGACTACGACGCAGCTGTGACAGCCCTCAACACTCAATTTGACCCCCAAATGAACCCAGATTTCGAGAACTTCAAGATGCGTCAGGCGAAGCAGAAAGAGGGAGAGTCAGTGGATGCCTTTCATGCACGGCTGAGGGTGCTCGCGGACACTCATCTGGCTGGCGACCGAGCAAAAGAAGAGATCAGGGCGCAGCTCATCTATGGCATCCGAAGCAAGAAGCTGCGGAGCCTCATCCTCCGCCAACCAAACATCCCGATGGCTGACATTCTGGTGCTGGCACGGTCCCACGATCTGTCCGACGCACGTGCGGAAGAGATGGAACAAGCGCTCACACGGAGCACGGGGCCGGGAGTGACCGTCAAGACAGAGCGCGCAGACGCAGTGAGGACGCGCAAGAAGACACGCCGACCAGCACCCAGGAGGTCGCCCCCAGCGCAGTGTGACTACTGCGGGTACGAAGAACACCAAGGCAAGAAGTGCCCTGCTAAAGGTAAAACGTGCACCAGCTGTGGCACCCTGAACCACTTTGCCTCCGTCTGCCGGAAGCGCGCCCCGCGGAAGGAACACAGGGGCAAGAGGCTTGCGAAAAGCATGGTGAGACAACTATCCCAGCCGTCCCTCTCCTCACGCACTGACGCTGAGCCCAGACACACGCGGGCCCTGCAGGAGGACGACTCGGAGTCTGACGATGGAGAGGAGACATACGTGATCTCGTTCACCAGAGCCCTAAAAAGCACAAGACGACCACAACCCTGGTGCGACGTCAGGGTCGCAGGATCAAAGGTGAACGCGGTGATCGACACGGGGGCATCAGTCACCGTCATGGGGGTGCAGCAATACAACCGACTCTGACCGAAGCCAGAACTCAGGGCATCAAAGGCCCGCATATATGCATATGGCAGCAATGTCCCGCTACCCCTTCTGGGAAAAATGACAGTACCGGTGGGAACGGAGGACGCCGAGATCACCATTGATGTACACATCATCAACCAAGAGGTAGACACGCTCCTAAGTGGACACGCCGCCGAGGACCTAGGGCTCCTAGTGTTCATCCGGAAAGTTCAAGATAATCAAACGGCCAACCTGCTGGACCAGTTCCCGGAACTATTCACGGGCCTAGGGAAAATCAAGTGCCCGCCGGTCAAACTCCACATCGACCACTCTATCACACCCACGGTACTGAAGCACAGACGGATCCCTTTTCATCTACGCCCTCTGGTGGAAGAAGAACTCAAGAAATTGGAAGAACAAGGGGTCATAGAAACAGTCACTGGCCCCACCCCATGGGTGTCCCCAATGGTGATCGCGGAAAAGCCCCGTCAACCAGGCAAGATCCGGGTGTGTATTGATATGCGGCTCCCCAATAAAGCCATCAAGGGGGAGTGACACATCACACCCACCATGGACGACATCATTGCGGACCTCAACGGGGCACGGTGGTTCTCCAAGTTGGACTTAAACGCCGGCTACCACCAGCTAACACTAGCCAGAGAGTGTAGGTACATCACCACCTTCAGTACACACCTTGGGCTGAGAAGATACCGGCGGCTCAATTTCGGGATATCATCCGCGGCGGAGATTTTCCAGAACACGATCAGGGCCATATTACAAGGCCTGCCGGGAGTTATGAATGTGAGTGATGACATACTGATCCACTCCACTACCATAGATGAGCACTATCGGAGAGTCAGAGCCACACTGACACGCCTCAAGGACTACGGAGTCACACTCCACAAGGACAAGTGCCAGCTATTCCAGCAGCAGATTGAATTCTTCGGGTACAAGTTCACCAACAACGGCATTCAGGTGGACCCCCGGAAATCCCAAGCCATCAAAGACGCCCCAGCACCCACATCCGCCTCGGAGGTGCGCAGCTTTCTGGGAATGGCCACGTACTGCGGCCGGTTCATTCCGAACCTAGCGACAATTGCCGAGCCTCTCAGACAACTGACGAAGAAGGACGCACCGTGCCAGTGGGGGCCCCAGGAAGACACCGCGTTCCAAGCCTTCAAGACAGCGCTCCTCGACCAAGCCACTCTGGTCTACTTCGACCCCACACGAAGGACAGAGCTACTAGTCGACGCCAGCCCGGTGGGACTCGGGGCAGTCCTCACACAGGAACAAGAGCCGGGGCGGTGGGCCACACTGGCCTATGCGAGCAAAGCACTCACAGCAACCGAACAAAGGTATTCCCAGATCGAGCGGGAGGCGCTGGCCATAAGATGGGGCTGTCGACACTTCCACCTATACGTCTGTGGACATCCCTTCACGGTCGTGACAGACCACCAGCCACTGGTACCCCTTTTTAAAGGGACAGCACCACACACCCCGCCGCGAATAGAACGATGGGCCATTGGACTCCAACAGTACCATATGGACATAACCTACTGGCCTGGCGCCAAGAACCCGGCCGACTTCCTGTCCAGGCACCCGGACACAAGAGAGCCCCCACAGGCCGGGAAGGATGAAGAAGACGCGGCTGAAGCACACTTAGACTTCATCGCGGCCCTAACCTGCCCTCAGGTACTGACACTCCAAGAGATTTTACAAGCGGCGGAGCGTGACACCGTAATGACCAGAACCAGGGAAGCCCTCCAACAGGGGTCGTGGACCAACTTCCTACAGTCTGCCAACACGTGGACAGAGGATGAGAGGGCAGACCTGCAACAGATCTGGCGCGTACGGAATGAGCTCAGCGCCACCAGAGATGGAATGGTCCTGAGAGGAGCTAGAATCGTCATGCCAGCAGCGCTTCGCCACCAAGCCACTCTCCTTGCCCACAGAGGTCCTCAAGGGACGGAGAGGATGAAGGCCAGAATGAGAGAAAAGGTGTGGTTTCCGGAAATGGACGCCTCGGTGGAAGACATCGTAAGAAACTGCCCGGCGTGTCAGATGACTGGCCGACCTGAACCTCCAGCCCCCATCGTGACTGAAGAGCCCGGGAGACACCCCTGGGACAAAATCAGCGTGGACTTTGGGACCCTCCCCGATGGGAGAGTAACGCTGGTAATCGTGGACAATTTCTCCAAATACCCCCTGGTGGAGGCGCTGCCATCCACAGCCTTCACGTTTGTAGGGCCAGCATTAGAGAAGATATTCCACATGTTCGGGCGCCCCTCAGAACTGAAGAGCGACAACGGGCCACCGTTCCAAGGCCACGAATTTCGAGAATTCCTCGCAATTCAAGGCATACGCCACAGACGGATCACTCCCCAGTGGCCCCAAGCCAACGGTGAGGTCGAACGCTTCATGCGGACACTAAATAAAATCCTGCGAATAGCCAGCGCCGAACATCTGGACCCGGAACGAGAGATCCAACGGTTCCTAGGGGAGTATCGCAGCACACCACACTGCTCCACCAAACAAGCCCCATGGGCCCTCATGCTGAAAGGGACACGCCGGGATGGTCTACCCACAGTCCCCGGGTGGGCCCCCCCACCATTTGAAGCGGAGCAGGCACTGCACCGGCGTGAGCGGCGGAACCAGCAAGCGAGCCGGGCCAGAGGAAGCCGGGAGCGCGCCCTGGGGCCGGGGGACAATGTCCTCATAAAGAACCGGAGACCCGGGAAGTTCAAGCCACGGTACGAGCCCGGGAGCTGGACAGTGGAACGCCGCCAAGGGACAATGGTTACAGCCCGAAGGGGGGCTGAATCAGCCACACGTAACATCTCGTGGTTCAAACGAATCCCTGCGGCTACAGAACACCGGCAAGAGACCGCGGAGGAGGAGGAGGAGGACGCCGGGATTCCCGAAAGAGAACTTTCATCACCTCTGACCCGGCCCGAGCCGACAACAGACCCGGATGGGCCCAGCTCCGAAGCCGACAGGGTGGAACGCGACTGCCCGCCAAACGCCAACACCCAAGCGACGACCAGGTATGGGCTAAGAGGGAATCCTCCACCAAGCAGCCGCCTCAGAGACTTTGCCTGCCAAGTAAGTGACTGAGTGGGGAGTTCGAGTCTGAGTTTCATCATCCAAGTTGGAGAGGGATGTTGCAGTTAGCGCTCTAGCGTCCGACGCTAGAGCGCGTATGTAAATAACGTTATGCGTACGCCGCGACGGTGGCGTACGCGTCCAGATAAATAAAGGGGGGCGTGTGAGAAAGTGGCTCTGTATATACTGTTCCCTAATAGGTACAGGGTGTACAGAGTCCACAGTCCCCCAGAGGCTGATAGAGGTCAAAGTTAGGTATGACCTTACTCTCAAAAGTGGTAGCTTGGTCGAGCAGTAAGGCAGTACCAGAGGACAGTGTAAAGCATTTATTGTACACACTCAGTCAGCAAATGGTTTCACACACTCAATAACTGAACTCTAGGCCAATGATTTGTATATATAAAATATATGCTTGTTTTATTTTTAGAACCACAAAGGGGGTAAAAATATACTTTCTCAGAATGAGAGGTTGAATATAAATACTTTTGTTTCAAGCAATAAATTTGTGTAAACAGTCACAGTTGGTTGCAATAAACAATCCTATTTCCTAAACATAACAATGCATTGAGCTCAATGGTAAATTTAGGTTATTTGTAATAAATTACTTTTCAGATTACTTTTGGAATTCCAGGTCTGGAGCCTAGAACCAGCCTGGGGTCAGTATTCAGAATCAAGTGATGAAAGTCGACTTAATAACTGTAATGATTTTTAAATAATATTTAGCTATTTCAAAAGTTAGCACTTAGAAAATATTTCACAGAAAACATTCAATGGATCTCTATGGCAAGAAATTCAAATTGCAGGTAGAGTACTTAATCGTTACTTTAGTAATCCAGGACTGGGTGCCTAGACCCAGGACTGGGGTCCTTATCAAAAGCAGGTAAGTAATTTCGTTTGCAGAATTGGTACGATTTTAAAAGAATATTTCAAATTT
Source organism: Triturus cristatus (assembly GCF_964204655.1). Lineage (NCBI taxonomy): Eukaryota > Metazoa > Chordata > Amphibia > Caudata > Salamandridae > Triturus > Triturus cristatus. The sequence continues at coordinate 345,263,383 of NC_140581.1, forward strand.
GCAAAAGTAGACACTTAGAAGAAATTTCACAGAAAAGCAGACAATGGTTTCCTATGGGAGAAAAATGAGTTAGAAGTAAGTATAGTTGTGAACACTTTTCAGAGTCAGGGCTGGGCACCAAGATCCAGCACTGGGAGCTCACCTAGGAGCAGGTGAGTAAATTCGTTTTTGTCACTTGGCTGATTTTTGGTGAATTTTTGCAGTTTTGAAAAGTTCACACTTAGAAGATTTTTGAAGAAAAAGCCAGTCAATGTTACCCTATGAGGAAAATGAAGTTAGCGGTTTAAGGGTAAGTACTCGACTGGTAGTGTTGAAATTCCGGGCATGGACTCAGGGGTCCCCCAGTGTCAGGTAAGTACAGTTGATTCACCCTCAGCGGTTTCAGGACGGCCGGGTGCAGAGAGAGTTGGGCCCAATGTTATCCTATGAGGGATAGGGGGGCCTTGGTTGGTGGCTGCTGTCTGGCAAGCCACGCGGCTGTGGGAGCTGGGCTCCTGGTCACTTACTCAGGGCAAGTGGGGAAGTAGGTTAGAGTAGTGAGGGCACTGCCAGGGCCACTCGGGCGGCTGGGTGCAGGGTGCTTTTGAGCCTTAGGGCGCTCAATGGAAATCAATGGGAATATTCCGGTTTGGAAAGAGGCTGCAGGCTCGGGGACGAGGATGTTTCAGGTGCCACCACCACTTCGAGAGGTAAGTTGGGTAGTTGTAGGTTAGGTGGGTACCCCGGGATTGGGCACAGGGGGTCGCAGGGCGCCGGGTGCAGGGGTGCCTTTTGTCGTCGGGAATCTTACCCTCTGGTTGATCGCGGCTGGGGTGGCACTTGGTTCTGAGGCTGCAGGCTTCTTCCGGGATGTCGAGGGGGGTCCTTGGGTGCCGGACTCTGGGTCACAGTCGCCGTGGGGTCGTCCTCTGGGTCTTTGTCCACTCCGGCACTGGCCAGGCTTGGCTGGTGCAGAGTGTGTTGGGTCCGCGGTCCCGGGCTGGTGCCAGGGATAGCAAGTAGGTTTCTTGAGTAGAGCCTCTACTCGTGGGAGTCCCAGGGGCTTAGAGCTAAAGGGTAGCCAGGTCCTCCGGGGTTGGTGAGGTTGCTGGCCACGTGGGATGCCGCGCTGGTGCAGGTTCGAGAGTCGACAGGCCGGTAGGGCTGGGGCCAAAGCAGTTGGTGTCTTCTTCTCTTTTTAGCAGCTGCCGGGCAGGTCTTTGTTCTTCTTGCTCTTCTTGTCGTTTTTCTATCTGGAATCTGGGGAAGGAAGGTTCAGGGGGCCCCTAAATACTAGATTTAGGGGCGTTACAGGTAGGTGAAGGCCAGGGACCAATGGGTCCTTGTCCTGGGGTGGGTACACCCCCTATCCTGCCTCTCTCCTGTGGGAGGGGGGCAGTAGCCTAATCCTGATAGGGTAGGGCCTCCCATCTTCAAGATGGCGAGAGCCCGGAGATGTGCTTCACCTCGCCTCCCCCACCTGAGGGGTGGGGTGGGCAGGCTGGCACATCCCCTGTCCTTGTATGGGGTTTCCGGCCAAGCTTCCCGCCAGAGTGGGGGGTCGCAGTGGCCTGGGGAAACTCCAACTGGCGGCATGCCTTTGAAGCTTCCCTTTGCTCATCCTGGGGGAGGAGATTTCTCACCTCACCCAGGATGTGCATTGTTGCAGGCCCGGGAGAGCAGGGGCTCTCCCACCCAGGGGTCCAGCAACGTGTCTGCTGTGTAGCAGCCTGGGCAGCCTCAGAGCAGACGTGGATTGCAAGTTAGCTGTAAGGGGGCATCTTCTAAGATGCCCTCTGGGGTGCTTAGTACATTAAATCCCACACTGGCATCAGTGTGGGTTCAATGTGCTGAGAAGTTTGATACCAAACTTCCCAGGCTTCAGTGTTGCCAATATGGTGCTGTGGAGCTCGTGTTTGACAAGCTCTCAGCACCATGTATTCTTAAATGACAGAACTGCACTTACAGTGCCCAGGAATGGACCCGGGTACTGTAGGGGCACAGGGCTCCTGCTCCTGTGCCCACACCATAGGCGTAATGCACCCAGCTAGAGGGGTGGCTGACATATGCCTTGGCAGTGTAGGTGATGGGCATGGTACACAGTGATGTGTGCCATGTCGACTCTTTGTTTTGTCCTGCACCCAGACACTCAGCCTGCAAGGGCAGTGTGTGTGTGTAAGGGTACAGGGCCTCTGAGGGTGGCACAATGAGTGCTGCAGCCCTTAGAGGCCTTCCCTGGTCACAAGGCCCTGGGTACCTAGGGTACCATTTACTAGGGGCTGACATGTGGCTAGGGTTTGCCAATTTGGAGTTTGTGTGGTTTAAGGAAGGAACATAGGCCCTGGGCACCTGATTGGCAGGAACCCAGGGTACACTCAATCGAAGTACATTCAGCAATTTAGCAAAAAGTGGGGGCATACCATGCAAGAAAGATGGCACTTTCTCACACAACCCCCCCCCAAACGAAAGGTGATGAGACTAACCTTGTCCTATGGAGTCTTCATTGTCTAAGTGGAAGAACCTGGAAAGTCCATCTGCATTGGCATGGGCAGTCCCTGGTCTGTGTTCCACCTCAAAGTCCATTCCCTGTAGGGAGATGGACCACCTCAGTAGTTTTGGATTTTCCCCTTTCATCTGCATTAGCCATCTGAGAGGTCTGTGGTCAGTTTGAACTAGGAAGTGAGTGCCAAACAAGTATGGCCTCAGCTTCTTCAGGGACCAAACCACAGCAAAGGCCTCCCTCTCAATGGCACTCCAACGCTGCTCTCTAGGGAGTAGTCTTCTGCTTATAAAAGCAACAGGTTGGTCTTGGCCTTCATCATTGGTCTGGGATAGGACCGCTCCTATCCCTAGCTCAGAGGCATCAGTCTGCACTATGAACTGCTTGGCATAATCTGGAGCTTTTAGAATTGGTGCTGAGCACATTGCTTCTTTTAGGGTGTCAAAAGCCTTTTGACAACTAACTGTCCAGTTAACTTTCTTGGGCATTTTCTTGGAGGTGAGTTCTGTGAGGGGGGTCACAATGGACCCATACCCCTTCACAAACCTCCTGTAGTACCCAGTCAAGCCAAGGAATGCCCTGACTTGGGTCTGGGTTGTTGGAGCTATCCAGTCCATGATGGCCTGGATTTTGGGTTGTAAGGGCTGTACCTGGCCTCCACCTACAAGGTGGCCCAAGTACACCACAGTGCCCTGCCCTATCTGGCATTTGGATGCCTTGATAGTGAGACCTGCACTCTGCAGAGCCTCTAAAACCTTCCCAAGGTGGATCAGGTGATCCTGCCAGGTGGAGCTAAAGACAGCAATATCATCAAGATAAGCTGCACTAAAGGACTCCAACCCAGCCAGGACATGGTTCACCAACCTCTGGAAGGTGGCAGGGGCATTCTTTAACCCAAAGGGCATCACAGTAAACTGATAATGCCCATCAGGGGTGGAGAATGCTGTCTTTTCTTTTGCTCCTGGGGCCATGCCAATCTGCCAGTACCCTGCAGTTAAGTCAAAGGTACTGAGAAATTCGGCAGCCCCCAATTTGTCTATCAGTTCATCTGCTCTTGGGATAGGGTGAGCATCTGTCTTGGTGACAGAGTTGAGCCCTCTATAGTCCACACAGAACCTCATCTCTCTCTTTTCACCCTGTTGATGAGGTTTGGGGACCAGAACCACTGGGCTAGCCCAGGGGCTCTCTGAAGGCTCAATGACCCCTAACTCCAGCATCTTGCTGACCTCAGCTTTGATGCTTTCCTTGACTTGATCTGACTGTCGATAGATTTTGTTCTTGACAGGTGCACTGTCACCAGTGTCCACATCATGGGTACACCAGCTTGTCAGACCAGGGGTCAGGGAAAAGAGGCTAGCATATTGTTGCAAGACTTGCTTGCAGTCAGTCTGCTGTTGGGCAGAGAGGGTGTCTGAGAAAATCACACCATCTACTGACCCATCTTTTGGGCTGTAGGATAGGAGGTCAGGGAGTGGCTCACTCTCTGCTTCCTGTTCTTCATCAGTCACCATCAGCATGGTGATGTCAGCCCTATCATTGTAGAGTTTAAGGCGGTTCACATGGATGACCCTTTTGGGTGTCCTGCTAGTGCCCAGGTCAACTAGATAGGTGACCTCACTCTTTCTCTCTAGGATAGGGTAAGGGCCACTCCATTTGTCTTGGAGAGCCCTTGGTGCCACTGGCTCCAAAACCCACACCTGTTGCCCTGGTTGAAATTCAACCAGTGCAGCTTTTTGGTCATACCAGTGCTTCTGGAGCTCCTGGCTGGCCTCAAGGTTCTTGGATGCCTTTTCCATATACTCAGCCATTCTGGACCTTAGGCCAAGCACATAGTCCACTATGTCTTGTTTGGGTTCCTGAAGAGGCCTCTCCCAGCCCTCTTTTACAAGACATAGTGGTCCCCTTACAGGATGACCAAACAGAAGTTCAAAGGGTGAGAAACCTACTCCCTTCTGTGGCACTTCCCTGTAAGCGAAAAGCAAGCATGGTAACAGGACATCCCACCTCCTTTTGAGTTTCTCAGGGAGTCCCATGATCATACCTTTCAATGTCTTGTTGAACCTCTCAACAAGGCCATTGGTTTGTGGGTGGTAGGGTGTAGTAAACTTGTACTGCACTCCACACTCTTTCCACATGTGTGTTAGGTAAGCAGGCATGAAGTTGGAACCTCTGTCTGAAACCACCTCCTTAGGAAAACCCACCCTGGTGAAGACACCCAGGAGGGCCTTGGCTACTGCAGGAGCTGTAGTAGTCCTAAGTGGAATTGCTTCAGGGTACCTAGTAGCATGATCCACTACTACTAGAATGAATTTGTTCCCTGAGGCTGTGGGAGGTTCAAGTGGACCCACAATGTCCACACCTACCCTTTCAAAGGGGACCCCCACCACTGGTAGTGGAATGAGGGGGGCCTTTGGGTGGCCACCGGTCTTGCCACTGGCCTGACAGGTAACACAGGAGCTGACAAACTCCTTCACCTTTTGGTGCATCTGGGGCCAGTAAAAGTGACTCACTAACCTTTCCCAAGTTTTGGATTGCCCCAGATGTCCAGCTAGGGGGATGTCATGAGCCAAAGTTAGGAGGAACTCCCTGTACTTCTGTGGCACTACCACCCTCCTGGTGGCTCCAGGAGTGGGGTCTCTTGCCTCAGCATACAGTAATCCCTCTTCCCAATAAGCTCTGTGGGTACCACTGACATCTCCCCTGGCTTCTGAAGCAGCTTGTTGTCTCAGGCTTTCAAGAGTGGGACAGTCTCGCTGGCCCTGGCACAGCTCTTCCCTAGAGGGTCCCCCTGGGCCCAAGAGTTCAACCTGGTAAGGGTCAAGCTCCATGGACTCAGTTCCCTCAGGGGTATCTACATCCTCTCCAGGGGGAGAGGGGTTCTGAGTGTTTGGCTGTACAGAAGCTGGTCCCCCAGTCTCCTTGCCCTTCCTCTTGGTTGGTTGGGCCATTATTCCAGGCTCCAAACCTACTTTTTCACCCTTCCTCTTGCTCTGTGCTCTGGTTTGCACACACACCAATTCAGGGATGCCCAGCATGGCTGCATGGGCCTTTAACTCAACTTCAGCCCAGGCTGAGGTTTCCAGATCATTTCCAAGCAGGCATGCAGCTGGCAACTTTGGAGAGACCACTACCTGTTTCAGGCCAGTAACCCCCCCCCAGCCTAATGTTACCATGGCCATGGGATGACTAGTGGTGACACTGTCAGCGTTGGTGACTGGGTAAGACTTCCCAACCAAGTATTGCTCAGGGGAAACCAGTGTGTCTTTCACCATAGTGACACTGGCACCTGTATCCCTCAGAGCTTCTACCCTAGTTCCATTTACCCAGGGGTACTGTAAGTATTTCTTTAAGTTGGGGGGCCACACAGCCACAGTGGCAAACTCCACTTCTCCCAAGGAGACTAAACTTGCTTCAGTGTGTTCCCAGATTTGCTCAGGGTACACCTCTGATCCCATTTGTATACTTGCTGCCCCAGGAGTGGCTGTACTGGGTGCCTTAGGGGCTTTGTTTTGGGGGCAAGATACAGTTAGGTGTCCCTGCTTCTTACAGGTATTACACCAGGCCTTTAAGGGATCAAAGTTCTTCCCCCTATATGGTTGGGGCACATAGGGAGTAGTTTGGGTCCCACCCACCTGAACAGGTTTTTGGGGCCCTTTGGAAGACTCAGACTTTTTATCTTGGGGATTCTCACCACCTTTCCCCTGGGGAGGTTTTGTGACCACCTTCTTTTGGTCACCCCCAGTGGTTGTCTTGGTCACCCTAGTCTTGACCCAGTGGTCTGCCTTCTTTCCCAATTCTTGGGGAGAAATTAGACCTAGGTCTACCAAATGCTGATGCAACTTTTCATTTGTGCAGTTACTCAAAATATGTTCCTTCATGAATAAATTGTACAATCCAGTAAAATCCTGCACACCATGTCCAGCTAACCAACCATCCAGTGTCTTCACTGAGAAATCTACAAAATCAATCCAGGACTGGGTCTGGGTTTTGTGAGCCCCCCTGAATCTAATTCTATACTCCTCAGTGGTGAATCCAAATCCCTCAATCAGAGCTTTCTTCATGAGGTCATAGGATCCTGCTTCTGGCCCAGAGAGAGTCAGAAGCCTGTCCCTGCAGTTACCAGAGAACAGTTCCCACAGGAGTGCCCCCCAGAGAGGTTTCTTTACTTTCCTGATATCACAAGCCCTCTCAAAGGCTGTGAACCATTTGGTGATATCATCACCTTCCTCAAATTTAGGGACAATCCCTTTGGGGATTTTAAGGTCAGAAGTTTCCTCCCTATCCTTGTTTTTATTATTGCTGCCACCATTGATGGGTGCTAAACCCATCTCTCTCCTTTCCTTTTCTAGAGCCAGGAGCCTGGACTCTAGATCTATTCTTTTGGCCAGCCTCACAAGGCTGTCCTCTTCACTGGGGGGTCCCCCAGTGTTGTCTCTGGGACCAGAGCCACCTGTGTGGTCTCTAGGTGCCCAGATGCTATGTCTTGAGTTGGAGGGTATGGGTGCCATCTCCTCCCTAGGGAATAGTATGGGGAGGTTGCTGTCCTCCTCCCCTGATTCCCTTTCCCCATCTGACTGGCCATCACCATGTTCAGATGGGTGGTCTTTAGCATACTCAGCCAGGAGCTCCTGGAGCCCTTGTTTGGTTGGATGCTGACCCATTTGTAAATTTTTGAGTTTACATAAGGACCTCAATTCCTTGAAAGACAAGTGTAAGTAAGGTGTGAGGTCGAGCTCCTCCACCAGGTCCATGTTATTATTATCACTAATAGCTGGGTTTGTTTGAGACATTCTAACCTGACAGTTCTAACCCTCTACCCTGACTATAGTGACTTTTATTTTTCTAAAATTCTAATGGGACTTAAGCAAGGCCCTAGCAAGACTTTTAGTAATTTTGGAAAAACCAATCAGAATTCTAAAGGCAATTTTTAAGAGTTCTGTCGTGTGATCAGATGGTAACCAAGTAGTCCAACAAATGCAAGTTTGTATCCCACCGCTGCCACCAATGTGAGAAAGTGGCTCTGTATATACTGTTCCCTAATAGGTACAGGGTGTACAGAGTCCACAGTCCCCCAGAGGCTGATAGAGGTCAAAGTTAGGTATGACCTTACTCTCAAAAGTGGTAGCTTGGTCGAGCAGTAAGGCAGTACCAGAGGACAGTGTAAAGCATTTATTGTACACACTCAGTCAGCAAATGGTTTCACACACTCAATAACTGAACTCTAGGCCAATGATTTGTATATATAAAATATATGCTTGTTTTATTTTTAGAACCACAAAGGGGGTAAAAATATACTTTCTCAGAATGAGAGGTTGAATATAAATACTTTTGTTTCAAGCAATAAATTTGTGTAAACAGTCACAGTTGGTTGCAATAAACAATCCTATTTCCTAAACATAACAATGCATTGAGCTCAATGGTAAATTTAGGTTATTTGTAATAAATTACTTTTCAGATTACTTTTGGAATTCCAGGTCTGGAGCCTAGAACCAGCCTGGGGTCAGTATTCAGAATCAAGTGATGAAAGTCGACTTAATAACTGTAATGATTTTTAAATAATATTTAGCTATTTCAAAAGTTAGCACTTAGAAAATATTTCACAGAAAACATTCAATGGATCTCTATGGCAAGAAATTCAAATTGCAGGTAGAGTACTTAATCGTTACTTTAGTAATCCAGGACTGGGTGCCTAGACCCAGGACTGGGGTCCTTATCAAAAGCAGGTAAGTAATTTCGTTTGCAGAATTGGTACGATTTTAAAAGAATATTTCAAATTTGCAAAAGTAGACACTTAGAAGAAATTTCACAGAAAAGCAGACAATGGTTTCCTATGGGAGAAAAATGAGTTAGAAGTAAGTATAGTTGTGAACACTTTTCAGAGTCAGGGCTGGGCACCAAGATCCAGCACTGGGAGCTCACCTAGGAGCAGGTGAGTAAATTCGTTTTTGTCACTTGGCTGATTTTTGGTGAATTTTTGCAGTTTTGAAAAGTTCACACTTAGAAGATTTTTGAAGAAAAAGCCAGTCAATGTTACCCTATGAGGAAAATGAAGTTAGCGGTTTAAGGGTAAGTACTCGACTGGTAGTGTTGAAATTCCGGGCATGGACTCAGGGGTCCCCCAGTGTCAGGTAAGTACAGTTGATTCACCCTCAGCGGTTTCAGGACGGCCGGGTGCAGAGAGAGTTGGGCCCAATGTTATCCTATGAGGGATAGGGGGGCCTTGGTTGGTGGCTGCTGTCTGGCAAGCCACGCGGCTGTGGGAGCTGGGCTCCTGGTCACTTACTCAGGGCAAGTGGGGAAGTAGGTTAGAGTAGAGAGGGCACTGCCAGGGCCACTCGGGCGGCTGGGTGCAGGGTGCTTTTGAGCCTTAGGGCGCTCAATGGAAATCAATGGGAATATTCCGGTTTGGAAAGAGGCTGCAGGCTCGGGGACGAGGATGTTTCAGGTGCCACCACCACTTCGAGAGGTAAGTTGGGTAGTTGTAGGTTAGGTGGGTACCCCGGGATTGGGCACAGGGGGTCGCAGGGCGCCGGGTGCAGGGGTGCCTTTTGTCGTCGGGAATCTTACCCTCTGGTTGATCGCGGCTGGGGTGGCACTTGGTTCTGAGGCTGCAGGCTTCTTCCGGGATGTCGAGGGGGGTCCTTGGGTGCCGGACTCTGGGTCACAGTCGCCGTGGGGTCGTCCTCTGGGTCTTTGTCCACTCCGGCACTGGCCAGGCTTGGCTGGTGCAGAGTGTGTTGGGTCCGCGGTCCCGGGCTGGTGCCAGGGATAGCAAGTAGGTTTCTTGAGTAGAGCCTCTACTCGTGGGAGTCCCAGGGGCTTAGAGCTAAAGGGTAGCCAGGTCCTCCGGGGTTGGTGAGGTTGCTGGCCACGTGGGATGCCGCGCTGGTGCAGGTTCGAGAGTCGACAGGCCGGTAGGGCTGGGGCCAAAGCAGTTGGTGTCTTCTTCTCTTTTTAGCAGCTGCCGGGCAGGTCTTTGTTCTTCTTGCTCTTCTTGTCGTTTTTCTATCTGGAATCTGGGGAAGGAAGGTTCAGGGGGCCCCTAAATACTAGATTTAGGGGCGTTACAGGTAGGTGAAGGCCAGGGACCAATGGGTCCTTGTCCTGGGGTGGGTACACCCCCTATCCTGCCTCTCTCCTGTGGGAGGGGGGCAGTAGCCTAATCCTGATAGGGTAGGGCCTCCCATCTTCAAGATGGCGAGAGCCCGGAGATGTGCTTCACCTCGCCTCCCCCACCTGAGGGGTGGGGTGGGCAGGCTGGCACATCCCCTGTCCTTGTATGGGGTTTCCGGCCAAGCTTCCCGCCAGAGTGGGGGGTCGCAGTGGCCTGGGGAAACTCCAACTGGCGGCATGCCTTTGAAGCTTCCCTTTGCTCATCCTGGGGGAGGAGATTTCTCACCTCACCCAGGATGTGCATTGTTGCAGGCCCGGGAGAGCAGGGGCTCTCCCACCCAGGGGTCCAGCAACGTGTCTGCTGTGTAGCAGCCTGGGCAGCCTCAGAGCAGACGTGGATTGCAAGTTAGCTGTAAGGGGGCATCTTCTAAGATGCCCTCTGGGGTGCTTAGTACATTAAATCCCACACTGGCATCAGTGTGGGTTCAATGTGCTGAGAAGTTTGATACCAAACTTCCCAGGCTTCAGTGTTGCCAATATGGTGCTGTGGAGCTCGTGTTTGACAAGCTCTCAGCACCATGTATTCTTAAATGACAGCACTGCACTTACAGTGCCCAGGAATGGACCCGGGTACTGTAGGGGCACAGGGCTCCTGCTCCTGTGCCCACACCATAGGCGTAATGCACCCAGCTAGAGGGGTGGCTGACATATGCCTTGGCAGTGTAGGTGATGGGCATGGTACACAGTGATGTGTGCCATGTCGACTCTTTGTTTTGTCCTGCACCCAGACACTCAGCCTGCAAGGGCAGTGTGTGTGTGTAAGGGTACAGGGCCTCTGAGGGTGGCACAATGAGTGCTGCAGCCCTTAGAGGCCTTCCCTGGTCACAAGGCCCTGGGTACCTAGGGTACCATTTACTAGGGGCTGACATGTGGCTAGGGTTTGCCAATTTGGAGTTTGTGTGGTTTAAGGAAGGAACATAGGCCCTGGGCACCTGATTGGCAGGAACCCAGGGTACACTCAATCGAAGTACATTCAGCAATTTAGCAAAAAGTGGGGGCATACCATGCAAGAAAGATGGCACTTTCTCACACAACCCCCCCCCAAACGAAAGGTGATGAGACTAACCTTGTCCTATGGAGTCTTCATTGTCTAAGTGGAAGAACCTGGAAAGTCCATCTGCATTGGCATGGGCAGTCCCTGGTCTGTGTTCCACCTCAAAGTCCATTCCCTGTAGGGAGATGGACCACCTCAGTAGTTTTGGATTTTCCCCTTTCATCTGCATTAGCCATCTGAGAGGTCTGTGGTCAGTTTGAACTAGGAAGTGAGTGCCAAACAAGTATGGCCTCAGCTTCTTCAGGGACCAAACCACAGCAAAGGCCTCCCTCTCAATGGCACTCCAACGCTGCTCTCTAGGGAGTAGTCTTCTGCTTATAAAAGCAACAGGTTGGTCTTGGCCTTCATCATTGGTCTGGGATAGGACCGCTCCTATCCCTAGCTCAGAGGCATCAGTCTGCACTATGAACTGCTTGGCATAATCTGGAGCTTTTAGAATTGGTGCTGAGCACATTGCTTCTTTTAGGGTGTCAAACGCCTTTTGACAACTAACTGTCCAGTTAACTTTCTTGGGCATTTTCTTGGAGGTGAGTTCTGTGAGGGGGGTCACAATGGACCCATACCCCTTCACAAACCTCCTGTAGTACCCAGTCAAGCCAAGGAATGCCCTGACTTGGGTCTGGGTTGTTGGAGCTATCCAGTCCATGATGGCCTGGATTTTGGGTTGTAAGGGCTGTACCTGGCCTCCACCTACAAGGTGGCCCAAGTACACCACAGTGCCCTGCCCTATCTGGCATTTGGATGCCTTGATAGTGAGACCTGCACTCTGCAGAGCCTCTAAAACCTTCCCAAGGTGGATCAGGTGATCCTGCCAGGTGGAGCTAAAGACAGCAATATCATCAAGATAAGCTGCACTAAAGGACTCCAACCCAGCCAGGACATGGTTCACCAACCTCTGGAAGGTGGCAGGGGCATTCTTTAACCCAAAGGGCATCACAGTAAACTGATAATGCCCATCAGGGGTGGAGAATGCTGTCTTTTCTTTTGCTCCTGGGGCCATGCCAATCTGCCAGTACCCTGCAGTTAAGTCAAAGGTACTGAGAAATTCGGCAGCCCCCAATTTGTCTATCAGTTCATCTGCTCTTGGGATAGGGTGAGCATCTGTCTTGGTGACAGAGTTGAGCCCTCTATAGTCCACACAGAACCTCATCTCTCTCTTTTCACCCTGTTGATGAGGTTTGGGGACCAGAACCACTGGGCTAGCCCAGGGGCTCTCTGAAGGCTCAATGACCCCTAACTCCAGCATCTTGCTGACCTCAGCTTTGATGCTTTCCTTGACTTGATCTGACTGTCGATAGATTTTGTTCTTGACAGGTGCACTGTCACCAGTGTCCACATCATGGGTACACCAGCTTGTCAGACCAGGGGTCAGGGAAAAGAGGCTAGCATATTGTTGCAAGACTTGCTTGCAGTCAGTCTGCTGTTGGGCAGAGAGGGTGTCTGAGAAAATCACACCATCTACTGACCCATCTTTTGGGCTGTAGGATAGGAGGTCAGGGAGTGGCTCACTCTCTGCTTCCTGTTCTTCATCAGTCACCATCAGCATGGTGATGTCAGCCCTATCATTGTAGAGTTTAAGGCGGTTCACATGGATGACCCTTTTGGGTGTCCTGCTAGTGCCCAGGTCAACTAGATAGGTGACCTCACTCTTTCTCTCTAGGATAGGGTAAGGGCCACTCCATTTGTCTTGGAGAGCCCTTGGTGCCACTGGCTCCAAAACCCACACCTGTTGCCCTGGTTGAAATTCAACCAGTGCAGCTTTTTGGTCATACCAGTGCTTCTGGAGCTCCTGGCTGGCCTCAAGGTTCTTGGATGCCTTTTCCATATACTCAGCCATTCTGGACCTTAGGCCAAGCACATAGTCCACTATGTCTTGTTTGGGTTCCTGAAGAGGCCTCTCCCAGCCCTCTTTTACAAGACATAGTGGTCCCCTTACAGGATGACCAAACAGAAGTTCAAAGGGTGAGAAACCTACTCCCTTCTGTGGCACTTCCCTGTAAGCGAAAAGCAAGCATGGTAACAGGACATCCCACCTCCTTTTGAGTTTCTCAGGGAGTCCCATGATCATACCTTTCAATGTCTTGTTGAACCTCTCAACAAGGCCATTGGTTTGTGGGTGGTAGGGTGTAGTAAACTTGTACTGCACTCCACACTCTTTCCACATGTGTGTTAGGTAAGCAGACATGAAGTTGGAACCTCTGTCTGAAACCACCTCCTTAGGAAAACCCACCCTGGTGAAGACACCCAGGAGGGCCTTGGCTACTGCAGGAGCTGTAGTAGTCCTAAGTGGAATTGCTTCAGGGTACCTAGTAGCATGATCCACTACTACTAGAATGAATTTGTTCCCTGAGGCTGTGGGAGGTTCAAGTGGACCCACAATGTCCACACCTACCCTTTCAAAGGGGACCCCCACCACTGGTAGTGGAATGAGGGGGGCCTTTGGGTGGCCACCGGTCTTGCCACTGGCCTGACAGGTAACACAGGAGCTGACAAACTCCTTCACCTTTTGGTGCATCTGGGGCCAGTAAAAGTGACTCACTAACCTTTCCCAAGTTTTGGATTGCCCCAGATGTCCAGCTAGGGGGATGTCATGAGCCAAAGTTAGGAGGAACTCCCTGTACTTCTGTGGCACTACCACCCTCCTGGTGGCTCCAGGAGTGGGGTCTCTTGCCTCAGCATACAGTAATCCCTCTTCCCAATAAGCTCTGTGGGTACCACTGACATCTCCCCTGGCTTCTGAAGCAGCTTGTTGTCTCAGGCTTTCAAGAGTGGGACAGTCTCGCTGGCCCTGGCACAGCTCTTCCCTAGAGGGTCCCCCTGGGCCCAAGAGTTCAACCTGGTAAGGGTCAAGCTCCATGGACTCAGTTCCCTCAGGGGTATCTACATCCTCTCCAGGGGGAGAGGGGTTCTGAGTGTTTGGCTGTACAGAAGCTGGTCCCCCAGTCTCCTTGCCCTTCCTCTTGGTTGGTTGGGCCATTATTCCAGGCTCCAAACCTACTTTTTCACCCTTCCTCTTGCTCTGTGCTCTGGTTTGCACACACACCAATTCAGGGATGCCCAGCATGGCTGCATGGGCCTTTAACTCAACTTCAGCCCAGGCTGAGGTTTCCAGATCATTTCCAAGCAGGCATGCAGCTGGCAACTTTGGAGAGACCACTACCTGTTTCAGGCCAGTAACCCCCCCCCAGCCTAATGTTACCATGGCCATGGGATGACTAGTGGTGACACTGTCAGCGTTGGTGACTGGGTAAGACTTCCCAACCAAGTATTGCTCAGGGGAAACCAGTGTGTCTTTCACCATAGTGACACTGGCACCTGTATCCCTCAGAGCTTCTACCCTAGTTCCATTTACCCAGGGGTACTGTAAGTATTTCTTTAAGTTGGGGGGCCACACAGCCACAGTGGCAAACTCCACTTCTCCCAAGGAGACTAAACTTGCTTCAGTGTGTTCCCAGATTTGCTCAGGGTACACCTCTGATCCCATTTGTATACTTGCTGCCCCAGGAGTGGCTGTACTGGGTGCCTTAGGGGCTTTGTTTTGGGGGCAAGATACAGTTAGGTGTCCCTGCTTCTTACAGGTATTACACCAGGCCTTTAAGGGATCAAAGTTCTTCCCCCTATATGGTTGGGGCACATAGGGAGTAGTTTGGGTCCCACCCACCTGAACAGGTTTTTGGGGCCCTTTGGAAGACTCAGACTTTTTATCTTGGGGATTCTCACCACCTTTCCCCTGGGGAGGTTTTGTGACCACCTTCTTTTGGTCACCCCCAGTGGTTGTCTTGGTCACCCTAGTCTTGACCCAGTGGTCTGCCTTCTTTCCCAATTCTTGGGGAGAAATTAGACCTAGGTCTACCAAATGCTGATGCAACTTTTCATTTGTGCAGTTACTCAAAATATGTTCCTTCATGAATAAATTGTACAATCCAGTAAAATCCTGCACACCATGTCCAGCTAACCAACCATCCAGTGTCTTCACTGAGAAATCTACAAAATCAATCCAGGACTGGGTCTGGGTTTTGTGAGCCCCCCTGAATCTAATTCTATACTCCTCAGTGGTGAATCCAAATCCCTCAATCAGAGCTTTCTTCATGAGGTCATAGGATCCTGCTTCTGGCCCAGAGAGAGTCAGAAGCCTGTCCCTGCAGTTACCAGAGAACAGTTCCCACAGGAGTGCCCCCCAGAGAGGTTTCTTTACTTTCCTGATATCACAAGCCCTCTCAAAGGCTGTGAACCATTTGGTGATATCATCACCTTCCTCAAATTTAGGGACAATCCCTTTGGGGATTTTAAGGTCAGAAGTTTCCTCCCTATCCTT
Source organism: Triturus cristatus (assembly GCF_964204655.1). Lineage (NCBI taxonomy): Eukaryota > Metazoa > Chordata > Amphibia > Caudata > Salamandridae > Triturus > Triturus cristatus. Next base: position 345,278,404 of record NC_140581.1, read on the forward strand.
GTTTTTATTATTGCTGCCACCATTGATGGGTGCTAAACCCATCTCTCTCCTTTCCTTTTCTAGAGCCAGGAGCCTGGACTCTAGATCTATTCTTTTGGCCAGCCTCACAAGGCTGTCCTCTTCACTGGGGGGTCCCCCAGTGTTGTCTCTGGGACCAGAGCCACCTGTGTGGTCTCTAGGTGCCCAGATGCTATGTCTTGAGTTGGAGGGTATGGGTGCCATCTCCTCCCTAGGGAATAGTATGGGGAGGTTGCTGTCCTCCTCCCCTGATTCCCTTTCCCCATCTGACTGGCCATCACCATGTTCAGATGGGTGGTCTTTAGCATACTCAGCCAGGAGCTCCTGGAGCCCTTGTTTGGTTGGATGCTGACCCATTTGTAAATTTTTGAGTTTACATAAGGACCTCAATTCCTTGAAAGACAAGTGTAAGTAAGGTGTGAGGTCGAGCTCCTCCACCAGGTCCATGTTATTATTATCACTAATAGCTGGGTTTGTTTGAGACATTCTAACCTGACAGTTCTAACCCTCTACCCTGACTATAGTGACTTTTATTTTTCTAAAATTCTAATGGGACTTAAGCAAGGCCCTAGCAAGACTTTTAGTAATTTTGGAAAAACCAATCAGAATTCTAAAGGCAATTTTTAAGAGTTCTGTCGTGTGATCAGATGGTAACCAAGTAGTCCAACAAATGCAAGTTTGTATCCCACCGCTGCCACCAATGTGAGAAAGTGGCTCTGTATATACTGTTCCCTAATAGGTACAGGGTGTACAGAGTCCACAGTCCCCCAGAGGCTGATAGAGGTCAAAGTTAGGTATGACCTTACTCTCAAAAGTGGTAGCTTGGTCGAGCAGTAAGGCAGTACCAGAGGACAGTGTAAAGCATTTATTGTACACACTCAGTCAGCAAATGGTTTCACACACTCAATAACTGAACTCTAGGCCAATGATTTGTATATATAAAATATATGCTTGTTTTATTTTTAGAACCACAAAGGGGGTAAAAATATACTTTCTCAGAATGAGAGGTTGAATATAAATACTTTTGTTTCAAGCAATAAATTTGTGTAAACAGTCACAGTTGGTTGCAATAAACAATCCTATTTCCTAAACATAACAATGCATTGAGCTCAATGGTAAATTTAGGTTATTTGTAATAAATTACTTTTCAGATTACTTTTGGAATTCCAGGTCTGGAGCCTAGAACCAGCCTGGGGTCAGTATTCAGAATCAAGTGATGAAAGTCGACTTAATAACTGTAATGATTTTTAAATAATATTTAGCTATTTCAAAAGTTAGCACTTAGAAAATATTTCACAGAAAACATTCAATGGATCTCTATGGCAAGAAATTCAAATTGCAGGTAGAGTACTTAATCGTTACTTTAGTAATCCAGGACTGGGTGCCTAGACCCAGGACTGGGGTCCTTATCAAAAGCAGGTAAGTAATTTCGTTTGCAGAATTGGTACGATTTTAAAAGAATATTTCAAATTTGCAAAAGTAGACACTTAGAAGAAATTTCACAGAAAAGCAGACAATGGTTTCCTATGGGAGAAAAATGAGTTAGAAGTAAGTATAGTTGTGAACACTTTTCAGAGTCAGGGCTGGGCACCAAGATCCAGCACTGGGAGCTCACCTAGGAGCAGGTGAGTAAATTCGTTTTTGTCACTTGGCTGATTTTTGGTGAATTTTTGCAGTTTTGAAAAGTTCACACTTAGAAGATTTTTGAAGAAAAAGCCAGTCAATGTTACCCTATGAGGAAAATGAAGTTAGCGGTTTAAGGGTAAGTACTCGACTGGTAGTGTTGAAATTCCGGGCATGGACTCAGGGGTCCCCCAGTGTCAGGTAAGTACAGTTGATTCACCCTCAGCGGTTTCAGGACGGCCGGGTGCAGAGAGAGTTGGGCCCAATGTTATCCTATGAGGGATAGGGGGGCCTTGGTTGGTGGCTGCTGTCTGGCAAGCCACGCGGCTGTGGGAGCTGGGCTCCTGGTCACTTACTCAGGGCAAGTGGGGAAGTAGGTTAGAGTAGAGAGGGCACTGCCAGGGCCACTCGGGCGGCTGGGTGCAGGGTGCTTTTGAGCCTTAGGGCGCTCAATGGAAATCAATGGGAATATTCCGGTTTGGAAAGAGGCTGCAGGCTCGGGGACGAGGATGTTTCAGGTGCCACCACCACTTCGAGAGGTAAGTTGGGTAGTTGTAGGTTAGGTGGGTACCCCGGGATTGGGCACAGGGGGTCGCAGGGCGCCGGGTGCAGGGGTGCCTTTTGTCGTCGGGAATCTTACCCTCTGGTTGATCGCGGCTGGGGTGGCACTTGGTTCTGAGGCTGCAGGCTTCTTCCGGGATGTCGAGGGGGGTCCTTGGGTGCCGGACTCTGGGTCACAGTCGCCGTGGGGTCGTCCTCTGGGTCTTTGTCCACTCCGGCACTGGCCAGGCTTGGCTGGTGCAGAGTGTGTTGGGTCCGCGGTCCCGGGCTGGTGCCAGGGATAGCAAGTAGGTTTCTTGAGTAGAGCCTCTACTCGTGGGAGTCCCAGGGGCTTAGAGCTAAAGGGTAGCCAGGTCCTCCGGGGTTGGTGAGGTTGCTGGCCACGTGGGATGCCGCGCTGGTGCAGGTTCGAGAGTCGACAGGCCGGTAGGGCTGGGGCCAAAGCAGTTGGTGTCTTCTTCTCTTTTTAGCAGCTGCCGGGCAGGTCTTTGTTCTTCTTGCTCTTCTTGTCGTTTTTCTATCTGGAATCTGGGGAAGGAAGGTTCAGGGGGCCCCTAAATACTAGATTTAGGGGCGTTACAGGTAGGTGAAGGCCAGGGACCAATGGGTCCTTGTCCTGGGGTGGGTACACCCCCTATCCTGCCTCTCTCCTGTGGGAGGGGGGCAGTAGCCTAATCCTGATAGGGTAGGGCCTCCCATCTTCAAGATGGCGAGAGCCCGGAGATGTGCTTCACCTCGCCTCCCCCACCTGAGGGGTGGGGTGGGCAGGCTGGCACATCCCCTGTCCTTGTATGGGGTTTCCGGCCAAGCTTCCCGCCAGAGTGGGGGGTCGCAGTGGCCTGGGGAAACTCCAACTGGCGGCATGCCTTTGAAGCTTCCCTTTGCTCATCCTGGGGGAGGAGATTTCTCACCTCACCCAGGATGTGCATTGTTGCAGGCCCGGGAGAGCAGGGGCTCTCCCACCCAGGGGTCCAGCAACGTGTCTGCTGTGTGGCAGCCTGGGCAGCCTCAGAGCAGACGTGGATTGCAAGTTAGCTGTAAGGGGGCATCTTCTAAGATGCCCTCTGGGGTGCTTAGTACATTAAATCCCACACTGGCATCAGTGTGGGTTCAATGTGCTGAGAAGTTTGATACCAAACTTCCCAGGCTTCAGTGTTGCCAATATGGTGCTGTGGAGCTCGTGTTTGACAAGCTCTCAGCACCATGTATTCTTAAATGACAGCACTGCACTTACAGTGCCCAGGAATGGACCCGGGTACTGTAGGGGCACAGGGCTCCTGCTCCTGTGCCCACACCATAGGCGTAATGCACCCAGCTAGAGGGGTGGCTGACATATGCCTTGGCAGTGTAGGTGATGGGCATGGTACACAGTGATGTGTGCCATGTCGACTCTTTGTTTTGTCCTGCACCCAGACACTCAGCCTGCAAGGGCAGTGTGTGTGTGTAAGGGTACAGGGCCTCTGAGGGTGGCACAATGAGTGCTGCAGCCCTTAGAGGCCTTCCCTGGTCACAAGGCCCTGGGTACCTAGGGTACCATTTACTAGGGGCTGACATGTGGCTAGGGTTTGCCAATTTGGAGTTTGTGTGGTTTAAGGAAGGAACATAGGCCCTGGGCACCTGATTGGCAGGAACCCAGGGTACACTCAATCGAAGTACATTCAGCAATTTAGCAAAAAGTGGGGGCATACCATGCAAGAAAGATGGCACTTTCTCACAGGGCGTGCCTCGCGGGGCACTCGCGCCGAGACACCATAACTGTGTGTGGTCTCATCTTTGCGTTGCGCCGCTGCTGCTAGGCCTGCACACTCAACAACGCAACACTACCCAGGTCCAATGGCCTTCTTGGGTTACCCCAGTAATTTGCAACAATCCTTTCTAGAGAGAGCACAACACTGTGTAGCCCATAGCAAGAGTGAGAGGTATCTTATCAAAATTGTGCTGCTTGATACGCAGTCACCTACAGTTACCTACTGCTTTCACTATACCAAGAGTGGACTTTGGGGCAGCCCCCTTGACCCACTAGGACATTTGGGCCAGCCTCTTCACTTGTTGCATTGATACTTTATTAATCATATATTGATTCAGTCCAGAGGAGTATACACCGCTCACATCATTCTTCTGGTTGTTTGATGTATAATTAAAGATCTTAGAAAGTGGTTCTGTTACAAAATATGAGGGATTATTTAATATCTGAGAAACACCTTGGGGTGTGCACAGCACTGTTTTTTTCCACATAATTTCATGAATGTCCATAAAATTTTGTAGAATTATATTTTCGAGAGGAATTTGGCATGCTGATTTTCCTGGTGAGTCCTTATCTCGAAAAAAAAGTCACACAAGATTTCGGCAAAAAAAGAACTGTTTGATCAGTTCTCTTAAAGAAACCTACACAAAATTGGATGTTACGAGATGTATATATTTTTCTCAGTTTCATGTAAATCAGAAATCTGGGCATGAATTTCCTGTATAATTAAAATGTCCCCTAGACCAAAAGTACACTCACTCATCACACTTCCATATCTTTGCCTACATAATAATACAGAAAGCAGTACTCTTTGGTTATTTTTTTCACCTTAGCAGTATAAGTAAAAAAAAAAACACAAACATTCTCAGAACTCGAGTGTGACCTTGTTTAGCTAATTGCTTTTTTGTGTTGACACATTGAGACGTACTAACTTCAAAATGGCAGCCATATCACCTTGAATGATCCCACCTTCTGCTCTACCCTGTCCTTCTTATGATGATACCTCATAGTCAGGGCCGGACTGGCCGCAGCGGGCACACGGCATTTTCCCGGTGGGCCGCCTGGTTGGGGGTGGGTTTTAGGCTACTGGGAGCCGGCAATATCAGCCCCCTGTAACAAAATCGGCCGAAAGCGGCCCTGTAAACAGCTCGGCCGCACCCCCTCAGGAGGTCCGGCCGAGCAGTTTGCCCAGGCAGGTTTCGGTTCCCAGTCCGGCCCCGCTCATAGTGGCCTTGGTTTCTGCTGTGGCTCACTCACTTCACCACTTCTCTGCCGCTCAGTGATCCTAACTGCTGCTCTACGCTGCCCTTCTTGTTAACTTGGCTGTTGACGGCTACAGCTTTTTCTCCACCCTGCCCTCCATGTGTGCAGCTCACAGCTGTCTCTGTTTCTTCACCAGCCCCTCTTGTTTGCTTTCTTGGCCGTTCAGTTGGTATGCAGACAGTTCAGAAGTCACCTTTCATGGAAATGTTTAGCGAAAGGTTATTTAGTGGGAATGCATAACCTTTTGATATCTAGTCAATGTACGGCCACCACCACATCCACTATTATCACTATCACGTTATCATTAACATTATCACCATTACCACCCCTATGATTAACATCACAGCATTTGCAATTACTAACACCATTACAACAGCACCATTATCACAGCAAATATTGCTATCATTATCACCTCCACTACTGTCAGTTTTACCACTGCCACCAGCACTGTCATCACCACCATTACCACTAGTTTCACAAACATTACCACTGTAAGAAATTGGGTAGTTGTTTAACTGGGGTGTGAGCCCGTGTCAAGCAGCTCCGCTTTTTATTCCATGCTGCCGAAGGATATAACGGACAATTTAATCGCTAAACACACGCATGAACTTACTTTAAGAAAATAATTGTTTTCATGTACGGACTCCATGCCCCATAATTCACCGGGGACACAGCACTCAGCACTCGCCCCCTGGTGGGCCATGGAAATCAATAAAATGCCGGAAATGGTCTTGAAAGCTTCGTGTGTGGTGTTTATTTGCCCAGGAAGAAGGGGCCGTCAGGCCTTGAAACGCGTCGGCAGCATGGAATAAAAAGCGGAGCAAAGGGGAATGCTGCGTGACAAAGCTGGAAGGCAGGGCACTGTCGTGTGCCTTTCGAATGCTACAGGGCATTTTGCGTTTTCATTTCTCTACACGGCAGCCTGGCCGTGGAAAGTGCACCATCAGCAGCAGGAGATAACCACATACCTGTGAAACGAGGCCAGCGCTTTGAACTAATCCAAGCTGAAACTGGCACAGTGCTCCATACGCTCAATAAGCAAGATCTGAAGCTCCGCTACCTACTCAAGGATATAACGGACAATTTAATCGCTAAACACACGCATGAACTTACTTTAAGAAAATAATTGCTTTCATGTACGGACTCCATGCCCCATAATTCACCGGGGACACAGCACTCAGCACTCGCCCCCTGGTGGGCCATGGAAATCAATAAAATGCCGGAAATGGTCTTGAAAGCTTCGTGTGTGGTGTTTATTTGCCCAGGAAGAAGGGGCCGTCAGGCCTTGAAACGCGTCGGCAGCATGGAATAAAAAGCGGAGCAAAGTGAATACTGCGTGACAAAGCTGGAAGGCAGGGCACTGTCGTGTGCCTTTCGAATGCTACAGGGCATTTTGCGTTTTCATTTCTCTACACGGCAGCCTGGCCGTGGAAAGTGCACCATCAGCAGCAGGAGATAACCACATACCTGTGAAACGAGGCCAGCGCTTTGAACTAATCCAAGCTGAAACTGGCACAGTGCTCCATACGCTCAATAAGCAAGATCTGAAGCTCCGCTACCTACTCAAGGATATAACGGACAATTTAATCGCTAAACACACGCATGAACTTACTTTAAGAAAATAATTGCTTTCATGTACGGACTCCATGCCCCATAATTCACCGGGGACACAGCACTCAGCACTCGCCCCCTGGTGGGCCATGGAAATCAATAAAATGCCGGAAATGGTCTTGAAAGCTTCGTGTGTGGTGTTTATTTGCCCAGGAAGAAGGGGCCGTCAGGCCTTGAAACGCGTCGGCAGCATGGAATAAAAAGCGGAGCAAAGGGGAATGCTGCGTGACAAAGCTGGAAGGCAGGGCACTGTCGTGTGCCTTTCGAATGCTACAGGGCATTTTGCGTTTTCATATATATATATATATATATATATATACATTATCTACTGGCGGTCGCCAGTAGATAGTTATAGTTACAACCTAGTTTCGCACCGAGCGCCCTCAGCGTGCGAACGGTGTGCGCACAGTGAAAAACCTTAAAAAAAAAAAAATTAATAAATACATAACTTAGCATTTAAAAAACTGTACAAATTCACTGAAAAAACCATAGGTTTCACACACGTTATAGTTACGAATTAGCATTTAAAAAACCTTGCAAATTCACTTAAAAAACCATAGGTTTCACAAATGTTATAGTTAGCTGGACATTTCACTCGTAAAAAACCAATGAAATTCCCCCGTTATAGTTAGTGCAGGCAACTATAACTCACGCGACCGCAATCCTCTGCTGATGACGTCAGATATTACATCACGATGACATATGTGTCCTTATGAAAAATAAATATTTGTAATATATGTATAGCTAAAGATTAATGGAAGAAGACATGGGTAAATAAGTGTCTAAGTACAGTGATGTAATATCTGATGTCATCAGCAGAGGATTGCGGTCGCGTGAGTTATAGTTGCCTGCACTAACTATAACGGGGGAATTTCATTGGTTTTGTACAAGTAAAATGTCCAGCTAACTATAACATGTGTGAAACCTATGGTTTTTTAAGTGAATATATATATATATATATATACACACATATGTATATATATATTATTTCACCGTCAGAGCCAAATTATGTGCCGGCCGACACAAACCGGAGCACACACGCCAAATCCGTGAAAATGTGTGTTTATTCCTTTGAGGATCCCCCCTCAGCGCTGACAGACGCATTTCGCCGCTGTGGCTTTGTCAATGTCAGTAAGTTACATAAAGTACCACCATTTTAAAGTTAAAAAAGTGCAAGTGCAATTGAAAGAAAATAGTAAACACAAAAGACGGTACAATATATGCTAAATGTAATGTCTTCATGTCGGCCATCTTAACATGTAGTGCAGCATCAACAGAAAATACATGAGTGTTGGTTTTTTTGCGGTCAGAGTGTTTTACTATGTAAAAAAAATATATATATATATATATATATATTTATATATATATATATATATATTCACTGAAAAAACCACAGGTTTCAGGGACGTTATAGTTAGTTGGACATTTCACTTGTACACAACCAGAGAAATTAAGCCGTTATAGTTAGTAGAGCTAACTATAACTCACGCCCCCGCAATGCACTGCTGATGATGTCACATATTACATCACTCATGACATGCTCAGTGACATCACTGATGACATCATCCGGTGAATGTGTGTTTCTTTAAAGTTTAACTCCTTCAGTGCCCATGACGAGATGGTCTCGTCATGGAGCGCGGTTGCGCTGTGCCCACGACGAGACTATCTCGTCATGAACCCCGCCCGCTAATGAAAGGGCCGGCACAGGGCGGGGAAAGGGCGGGGCACTGAAGGGGTTAAATATGTTTTATATATATACATATATAAATGCCAAGGTGTATTGAAGAATGAGTGGGTGTATAGGTGTCTGAATGGATGATTTAGTAGGTGCGTGACTGATTGTATAAGTGACTGATTAAGCGTATCTTACTGACTGCATGGGTTAGTGAGTAAAGTGTGTAAATGTGTGTATCAGTCTGTCAGTTGGTGTATAAGCAGTTGCATGGGTTGGTGAGTAGCTACATGACTGTCTATATGGGTTCTTGATTGGTTATCTGAGTATCTGTATGGGTGCTGAGTGTCTGTGTGAGTGTGTGGGAAGTGGGTGACTCTGGTTGTCTGAGTAGCTGTATGGGTGCCTGAGTGTCTGTGTGAGTGGGTGGGAAGTGGGTGACTGTGCATAAATGTGTGAGTGGCTGATTCACTGGGGGTATGGGTTCAACAGTGCATCTGTGAAGGGCTGTTGGGTGGGTGAGTGTGTATATGGGTGTGTTGGTGAGTGAATTGATGTCTCAGTGGTATATGTGTGAGTAACTACATATGAGAAAGGCAGTATATGTTAGTGTTGCAGTACATAAATTACTATATGTGGGAGTTAGTGATTGTGAGAGTGGCTGTATGGATGAGTGTGTGCTTGTATCAGTGATTGTATAAGAGAGTGAGTATGTGTTAGTATTTGTATAAATAAGTGAGGTGGTCTGTGTATAGCTGTATAGGTGAGTAAATGGGTGTGATTGATTCTTGGCATGACTGAGTAGGTGTGACAGTAAGTCTATGGATGAGTGGCGGTATCTCACTGTATGTATAGGTGTATGAGTGCATATGATAGTGCTGTATTGATGAGTGACTGCATGTATGACTTACTGTATGGTGGAATGAGTGGATGTGTGTGTAGACCTAAGATTCAGTGAGTTCGTATGTAGTAACTGGTATTGGTATGTCTATGGTTTCGAAAATGGTAGTCTGTATTTTAGAGTGGGTGTATCAAAGATCATATTAGGGTGTGGGGAGGTGCATCAGATTATCACATGGATGATGTCATCAGTGATGTCATTTGAGATGTCATCAGTGATGTCATGAGTGATGTCACTGACCATGTCATGAGTGATGTAATATGTGACGTCATCGGCAGTGCATTGCGGGGGTACAAGTTATAGTTAGCTCTACTAACTATAATGGCCAAATTTCTCTGGTTTTGTACGAGTGAAATGTCCAACTAACTATATAGTTCCTGAAAACTGTGGTTTTTTCAGTGAATTTCTATGGTTTTTCAAATGCTAATTTCTAACTATAACGTCTCTGAAACCTATGTTTTTTTCAGTGAATTTCAAAGGTTTTTTAAATGCTCATTTCTAACTATAACGTGCCTGAAACCTATAGTTTTTTCAGTGAATTTCAGAGGTTTTTTAAATGCTAATTTCTAACTATGCCTACAAAGGTAGGACATGTGAAGAAAGAGGCAGAGAAACGCAGAAAGAAGCAAGACAAATGCAGAAAGAGGCAACAGAAGTCCAGAATGACAAAGAAAAGTGCAGGAAGAAGCTAGAGATGTGCAGAAAGAACCAACAGAGGAGCAGAAAGTCCTCCAATGCACCCAACATTTTGCTGACGGGTACTAGTGGTAACTGACTCTGACGAACCAGGCCTAGAGCCAGTGCTATGCTAAAAGACACTTAAAATACAGTGTAACCACATACATACACTAGGGAACACTATGCTTTGGGGTACCCTTGTGATTAGCATGACCTCCACTGTATTTGCATGGGTAGTGACAAGGAGATGGCTGGACTACATCAGTAGTGCTTAGGGGATTGTAGCAGTGCATGTGTTAGTGCCTGGGTCATTGCATGAGTACATGGGTAGTGACTAGATGATTAGAATACTGCAAGGAGAGTGCATGGCGAATTTATAGCCCTCTTGAATCCTGAGGGTCCCTGGGGTCCAACTAGCCCACCAGGTACCTCCAGTAAGTGCCACAGAGCTGCATTGCAGAGAGGTGCAAAAAGGGGCGTGGCCTCAGACCACCTCTCTGCAACGCAGCCCTGTGTCACTTACTGGAGGTACCTGGTGGGCTTGTTGACCCCCCAGGGACCCACAGGATTTCAAGGGGACTTAATCCCCCAACTTAGAACGCACCAGGGGGCCCGTTAGCACAGTGGTGCAGGGAGGGGGCGGGGCCTGATGTGCCAAGTGTGCAAACACACCTCCTGGTGTGTTATAAATTGGGGGATTAAGTCCCCATGAATCCTGAGGGTCCCTGGGGGTCAACTAGCCCACCAGGTACCTCCAGTAAGCGCCACAGAGCTGCGTTGCAGATAGGTGGCCTGAGGCCATGCCCCTTTTTACACCTCTCTGCAACGCAGCTCCGTGGCACTTAATGGAGGTACCTGGTCGCCTAGTTGGCCCCCAGGGACCCTTAGGATTCAAGGGGACTTAATCCCCCAACCTAGAATGCACCAGGGGGCGCATTTGCAGAGTGCTGCAGGGAGGGTGTGGGGCCTGATATAACAAGTTAGCAATCCTGCTGTGTGGGACTTACTGGAGGTAATAAAAGGGGTAGTTGGCCTCCAAGGTTGACGTTGGGGGCTAACTTTCCCTCCTGTTACTTTAGCTCACCTTTCTCCACCACTCTGCAAACATGACTGCTATGTTATAGTTAGAAATTAGCATTTGAAAAACCTTAGAAATTCACTGAAAAAAACATAGGTTTCAGGGACGTTATAGTTAGTTGGACATTTCTCTTGTACAAAACCATAGAAATTCCCCTGTTATAGTTAGTTAGGCTAACTATAACTCGAGCACCCGCAATGCACTGCTGATGATGTCACATATTACATCATTCATGACATGGTCAGTGACATCACTGATGACATCTCAAATGACATCACTGATGACATCATCCATGTGAAAATCTGATGCACCTCCTCACACTCTAATATAACCTTTGATACACCCACTGTAAAATACTGACTACCATTTTTTAAACAATCGACACACCATTACCAGTTACTACATACACACTCACTGATTTCTAGGTCTACACACACATCCACTCATTCACCCATACAATCACTCACACATGCAGTCACTCATCAATACAACACTATCATAAGCACTCATAGACCTATACAGACACTCACACACCACCACTCATCCAGAGTTACTCACACACCTAGTCAGTCAGGCAAAGAATCATCACACTTCCATTTCCTTACCTATACAGTTATACACACACCACATCTCTTATTCAAACAGAAACAAACGCATACTTACTCTCTTATATAATCACTGATGCAAGTACACACTCATCCATACAGCCACTCTCACAATCACTGACTCTCACGTATAGTTATTTATATACTTCAACTCTCACATATATTGCGTTTTACATATGTAGTTAATTGGACATGTACCATTGAGACATCCATTCACTCACCAAAACACCCATACACACACTCACCCACCCATACAGTTGTTTCCACATGCACTCTTGAACCCATACACACAGTGAATCCACCACTCAAACATCTATGCACAGAGTCACACACCTCCCACCCACCCACACACACACTCAGGCACCCATACAAATACTCAGGCAACCAATCGATAACCCATATAGACACTCATGCAGCTACTGAGTAACCCATACAGCAGCTTATACAACAACAGACAGACTGATACAGACATTCACACAGTTTAGTCACTAACTCATGCAGTCAGTAAGACACATGTAATCACTCACTTAAACAGTCAGTCACCCACCTACTAAATCCTCCATCCAGACACTTATACACCCACTCATTCTTCAATACACCTTGGCATATATATAATACATATATAAACTTTAAAGAAAAACACAGTCATTGGATGATGTCATCAGTGATCTCATTTGAAATATCATCATGTCATCAGTGATGTCACTGATCATGTCATGAATGATGTAATATGTGACGTCATCAGCAGTGCATTGCAGGTGTGCGAGTTGTAGTTAGCTGAACCAACTATAACAGGCGAAATTCTATGGTTTTGTATAAGAGAAATGTCCAACTAACTATAACGTTCCTGAAACCTATGTTTTTTTCAGTGAGTTTCTAAGGTTTTTTAAATGCTAATTTCTAAGTATAACGTGCCTGAAACCTATGTTTTTCTCAGTGAAAACAAAAAAATATATATATATATATATATATATATCCTACTGGCAGTTGGCAGTAGGTCGTTAATGTTAGGACCAAAGTTCCCATAGGAGAAGCATTTTTGTTTTGCAAATAACTTTGGCGCCGCATGATGAATCGTCACAAAATTGTCAAAAATCTTCTCTTTTTTGGTTCAGCTGCTGCGTTGAAAGTTTCGGGGTGATCCATCAAGCCTGGGCCAGAGAAAAAGAGGGGTCTCAAAACGCGTTTTCCCCATGTTATGTCTATGGGGATTTTTCATTTTTTGAACACGACTACAGCCCGAAACGCTGAACAGAATTACACCAAATTTGGCAAAATGCAAGATGTTGGTCCAGAAAGCATGCTTGTTGTGATTTGATGTAAATCTGTTCAGTAGTTTCAAAGATATTTAGGTATAAAAAATATAAATATCTGAGAGCCCAACAGCCTACTGAGACCCAACTGAAATTTGATTGGCTGTCAACACTTCACCCAGGAAGTGTTAACAGTCATCTTGTGACTCAGTGAAATCGTGTCACTGAAAAAAGATTTTTAAAAAAAGAAAAGAGGACAGGGTAGAAACACCCTGCCTCCCTAGGGCTCTTTGGGTGGGGTGTGGTGGTTCCCACAGGGGCAAAAAAGCATGTAAAAAACAAAATTTGCGAGAATCGCACTTGATTCACGAATCCCGCCAATTTTTTTTTTTTTTTTTAAATGAAGCATTGTCTCCTGTGCTTCCTTTCTAATCGGCCCAAAGGTGGGCCAGGTCCTGGGGCATGTGCAAATTTGCAGGGAAGGGATGCACGGGTCCCCCTCCTAGTATCCCTATAGCCCTGGGTACTGCCACCTACCCATTGCAATGTTTTTAATAATGCGGGGGCCAATGCGTTGCAAAATATTTTGCCCTGGCTATTTTACCTGGGGACCCCAGCACCAGAGCTAGGGAATCAGGGTATTCCTACCTTGCCCCCTTTTCTTTAGTTGTTCTAGTTATTTTGGAAATTGGCTGAAACGAGTACCAAAATGGTTGCCAACACTTCTTGGTTGAAGTGTTGGCAGCCAATCACAACTCTGCACGAGAGCGAGATGATTTGAAGTGGGGTCGCATCCCTATAGATACAAATTTGGTTTTCTTTTAATAACTGTAAAACTACTCAGCTGATTTGAACCAAATAACAACAATTATTTACAATGCAATAGGTCTCGCAATTACGAGTTTTTGAGCTATTGGCATTGTAAATGGCAATGCCTGTTACAAAAAATCAAAAGGCAATGGGCCCGATTCACAGAACTAACTTAAGACAAAATCCTAAACTTACTACCATTTTGGTATTCACAGAAGTCACTTACTCATTTTGGTATTCACAGAAGGCACTTGCTCATTTCGGTATTCACAGAAGTTAGGAGTCCTAACTTTAGGTCTCCTAAATGCCTTCTGTGAATACCGAAAGTCTTAAAATTAGGATTTTTCGCAGTTTACTACTCCTAAACTGAGAAAAATCCTAACTTTATGACTTTAGGTATTCACAGAAGGCATTTAGGAGTCCTAAAGTTAGGAGTCCTAACTTCTGTGAATACTGAAATGAGTAAGTGCCTTCTGCGAATACCAAAATTGTAGTAAGTTTAGGATTTTGTCTTCAGTTAGTTCTGTGAATCGGGTCCATTGTCATTTACAATACTGAAAGCAATACCTATTGTATTGCAGATCTTGGTGTCCCTGTAGCGGGTGCCGCACTCATTACTAAAGTCTAAAAAAAAATTAATGAAACCGAGCGTGGTATTCCTGAAGCGGGCGCCACGCTCAGTATTAAATAAAATAAATAAATAAATAAACAGAGCACGATGACCTTGAAGCAGGTGCCGCACTCTACATGAACATTTTTTTAAAAAAACATTTCAACTGAGCGCGGTGTCCCTAAAGTGGGCGCTGCACTTAGCATGCAAATACAAAAACAAAAAAAAACAGCCGCCGTTGTCACCATCAGTGTTCTAAAACAAAATAGTGCTCACCCACTAGATAAAGCCGACTGTGTAACAAGCCAAGCAAAAGGTCCAGTTGTTATGGGCGGTAACAAATGCAGACAAGGCGGGACCGTGACAGAAAGCACAGTGAGTATAAGAGTCACTATTCTAAAAAGTGTATTAAATGCAGTACACGTTAGGCTGCTGCAAAATAGGCAAAAAGACTCAGTGTGTGTGTGCTCTAAGTGCTTTCAAGGGTTAGCAATGCGCAAAAAGACTGTACCTAGTGCAAACTTTTTTTTAATAGGTTCTCCATTAACAGGAGATATCCCAGAATTGGTGACACCCTCCAGTGCTTCTCAAAATGAATAACTATCAGAAGGAAGCTTCAGGTGATTGTAGGAATTAAAGCCTTGACTAGCTCCTAAGGAACCTTTAGATCTGCCGATTAACTATTTGCGCACATTTTAATTTCTTTCAGGTAACAGGACACCCTGGAGAGATAGCCTGTTTCTTCTTTAACTGTCTGTGTCTTCTCTCTCTTCACAGTGCAGGAAACCGCTGTTACCTTTTCAGCCAGAGGTAACTCAAGCTCAGCACTGACCATACAAAAAAAAAGTAATCTTTTTTTTACCAACAAAAAGTAGTGGAACTTTTTTAGTAGCATTTTAAAAGCTTAGAAATGTTGTTCCCAATACGCCCTTTCCACTTCAATCTTTGTGAGTGGCTACAGCTCGTCACCAACTTCTATTCTCACCCATTTGCCATCATTTTACACATATAACAGCATCACCATCTTGAGCATGTTGCCATTTGGATTACTGGGCCATCTCCAATTACCCCAACCCCTTTTTGAGCACACACACACTGTATCCCACAGCCCCTCTGGATACCTGCCTGCATATTTTAGTCCCCTCAAAAACAGGCGTACCTGTAACATAAACCATTCAGGTAAATCCAAACCTCTAGTATAACAAAAACTTAGAAACGTAATGCGGGACTCCTAAAGTAAATTATAATCATCAGCTAAGTACAATTATTTTTTCCACGCCTTTGGATCACACACCCTAGTACATCATACTGCTAGGCAAGACATGATAAAAGAACATATCTGATCACTTTTTTGTGGAAACATAGTTGCACAATAAAACACTGTTAACCACGCACTCTCCCCAGTGTAGCCTGTTACCTGTCAGAGAAGGCACTCTACAACTGGGTCTGAAGTGCTATTTAAATGCTTCAACACAATCAGTGCTTGAAATGGAAAACCAGAAGCTCCGGTACTCACTCTCCCAGGGTACCTGTTTGCTACTGAGAAGTACTGCTTCTCTCCAATTAAAAGTACAGCAGCCTTACTATGAAGTGCAGATACTAAGCAACTCTTCATTTAAAGCATTGCCTATAATACATTTACCATGAACAACTGCACACCCCAATTCCCAAATCTGGCCCACGTTCCTTACCCTCTTCATCCTTCGGTTCAGAAACACCCCAGTCCCAACCTGAGGGAGAGCCGCCTGCTTTGTCGTCGCCTCCGGACCCATTGCTGGAGTCAATGCGCTGTGCCAGGAGAGCTAGGTTCTGGGACATGTCCAGGGGCTGCACATAGGTCTCGGATCCATCCAGACCCACCTCCTGCACCTGCTTTCTGCAAGCCGACTCAATGCTGATCCGCACAGCGGGCACAGACCCTGGGCCCGACATGATCCCAAAAGTGGTGTTTGCTAAGAGGGTCAAGGAGACAACTTCACCGAGGACCACGAAACATGGAGCTGTGCATACGATGCCTAGTACGGGTGCCCCGCCAGGACGAAATTGTCATGCTGCCTTTACTTCCAAGTGGTTCACTGTTAACTAGCACAATATTTCAGATGGCAAAAGCAGCGGCCATGTTCAACTGGAATTAATCACTCCAAAGTAATCAGAAAGGCACACAGAAAGAAATTGCTACCAATAAATTAAGATTGTTGTTAAATATTTCATGATCCGCGTCTGCATTGTAATCTGAACAAGCATGCAGTATAAGAAAGGAACAGGATAAAAAGAGGTGGTGCGCTCAAGTATTTGGAAATGTTTTGACTTTTTTATTTTTTACTCAGTCGCTTGCCCGATCTTGCGGAAACCTAATAACAGTGATTTGCGAACGTATGTATCACATTCTGTTTAGACTGGGCTTTCAATAATATAATTAGTTTATCCAGGGCACAAGTCCTAAAATAATCATTTGCAATGCAAAAGGACTCGCATTTATGCAATACCTATTGTATTGCAAACGGTAGTCAACATGGACAACAGGAGGAAGGGGGAAGCCACAGACAACGGTGGTGCGGGCGGGGGAGGGGGAGAAGACACGGACAATGGGAGTGTGAGCGGGGAGAGGAGAGGAGGGAGAAGGCACTGACAACGGGAAGGTGGGGAGAGTAGAGAAGGCAGTAGGAGAACCTTATTAAAAAAATAGTGCTCACAGTCAAAATAACACATACTATGTAACCCTTTAAGTAAAAGGGCCAGTAGCCATGGGAGGATACAAAATGATGACATGGCCGTCATAAGAAGGGACTAACAAGTCTCATAATCAATCAGAAGACAGCATTTATGAAGAACAAAGACACAAGCCAATGAAAAATAAGGGTGGGCAGTGGGCGGGGCTTCCCTCACGTACTGAACTACCACAGATCATCCCCAGAGCTGCGCTTGCATGCTGGCTTAGGGCTCGACCTAAAAAGCACTGTTTCTGGACTCCGGGCCAGATGTACAACCCTTTTTTGCATACGCAAATGGGTTTGCGATCTGTTTGTGCATGCAAAAACCTGAAGGGCCACGTACAAACCCTATTTAGCAAATGGCAATTTATTTGCGACTCGCTAAATAGGATTTGCGACTCGCAATTAGGAAGGGGTGTTTCAAGAGCGTCCCTTCCTAATAGCGACTTGCTACCCTATGTAAGAATGTTTTGCGACCGCAATTGCGGTCGCAAAACACTCACAATTTACTGCCCTCTTCAAGAGGGTGGTAATGAACTCGCAAATGAGAAGGGTTCCCCAGGGGACCTCTTCCCCTTTGCAAATGAATGGAAAAATATTTTTTTAAATGCAGCCCGTATTCCTTTAAGGAAAACGGGCTGCATTAGAGAAAAAACTACTTTATTTAAAAGCAGTCCCAGACATGGAGGTCTGCTGAGCCGAGCTGGCCACCATACCTGGGAGGGCCAGACATTCTCAATGGAGTCGCAAATTGCGAGTACCTCATGAATATTGATGAGGCATGCAATTTGCGACCCCATTCAGAATCTCTAACAGTGTCTCTGACACTGTTGTTCATGTCATTTTGCAAGTCGCAATTTGTGACTTGCAAAATGACATGGTCGTACATCTGGCCCCAAGAGCTGCCTTTCTGCCAAGTTTGGTGTAATTCCATCCAGCAGGTTGGGCTGTAGTCTTGTTCAAAATCCATATGGGAATTAAAATGGGAAATACCGTTTTTTTGACCCCCCGACTTTTTCTTGCCTCATAACTTTCCATGCACAACTAGAATCACCGGCACACTTTTCATTTTTTTGGGGGGTGGGGGTTTATATAGCATAAACTAGACCCAAAGGTATCAGAGTGCTTTACATGAGCACCAGTTGTGTTACAGACAGAAGCATTCGGGGAGATTTTCAGGATTTGTCAAGAATCACAGAATGTTGAACGTCCCTGCCGAGACTCAAACCCGGTTCCTCAGCTTCAAGATCGATCACCCTAGTCATTAGGCCACATCCTCTCCCCACTTGTTTTTGGCAAATTTCGGGAAGATTTGTAAACCAGTGCAAAAGATATAGGCAAGTCAAAAAACGTTTTTCCTATCGAAAATAGGTCATAACTGTAACTATCTACTGGAAAACTGTAACCTGTGTCCTAAATGTAACTATAAGTCGCATCCCCGCCATGCACAGTGTTGTCAAGGATGCCATTTCAGATGTTGCAGTCATGTTATTGATGATGTCATAGAACATCATGAGTGATGTAAAATGTGAGGTCACTACCAGTGCATGGCGAGGGTTCAGTAATATTTATGTATAATTTATATATAGTTTGTGCTATATTACCCAGTGGTGGTCGCCGGGTGGACACTGGGGCATCCACTGCTAGAAAATAGCCAGATCCTGCTGACACCCCTGAAGGGTGCTGGCTGGGGAGCCGACAGGGGATGTGAGTCCTTAGTGCTCCCCCTGCGTCCCTCAACTTTAAAAAAAAAAGGGTGGGTGCCCCGGTTGGGCTCTGTGACACCCACAGCACAACTTCAATATTGGCTTCCCCGTCACCAACAAAAGATGCTGGCTGGGGAGCCAGAAGAGGCAGCGGGGGCCTAGGGGCTCCCGTTGCGGCCCGCAACTTTAAAAAAAGGTGTGGGGTATCCCAGGTGGAAGGTACAATATTAAAAACAAGCAGCTAGAGAGGTGTGTGGGTGTGTCTTGGCAAAGGGAATTGGGGAACCTGCTTCCCATACATATTTCAAAAGAAACATGTAATGAAGAACTTGAAAATGGATGATGTGGTTATTTAGGATTGTGGTGTGTTTGTAATGGTAAATGGGGATGGGGGAGACATGCAGTTGTTATTTTATATTAGATTATTAGAATGTTGGGAGCTTGAAAACAATGGAGTGCTCCAGGCTTCTAAAGCTCGGTGCTCAAACATTCCCATGTTGTTGTTCACAGCTGTTGCTCTGAACAAAGGCCTCAGGGAGCACAAGGAGTTTTTTATCCCCTCAGGCTCTGTGAGGCTTTTGATTTATTTTTTAGACCATTCTGTTCTCTAGTGGCGGAAAGTTCTAAAAGCCTTATACCCCTCCCTAACTGGTCTATAACAGCATTAAAGTTCCGCTCCCTTGTTAAAGGCCCTTGACTTCGGCTCGGCCTTTAACGCTGGAGCGGGCCTTTAATGGCCGGTATAACCCGCTACGATGGGGTGTAAGCCTATATTATGTGGTTAGGTTATGAACGCCTTATACCAGAGGTGTGGCACCAAATTGCTTTTTTAATCTAGATAGCTTTGTATTCCTGAACTCTCATTCATCGACTGTTTATGATTGCTTGGATGTGTTTTCTTCAAGATGATTAACAGCGATCAATCGTAGTTTAGTTAAAGTTTATGTTGACAAATGTTAAAGTAAAATGAGTTTGATCCAGCTAATAATCTTCGTAGTGTTATGTGTATGGACAGGGGTGGATCATCAGCCGTCTGTATGGTAACCTGTTCAGATTGCTTTCTTGGCAAAAGTTCTGTTCATATTAATAGCTATGATGTGATGTCTGATGCGTGATCGTAATTGTATCTGAATGTCTCTAATATGTCTGGAAAAGGGGCGGTGCTGTTGAACCGGCCGTGTTGGGAAACTATAGTGACTTGTTGCTAGATGGTCGCTTGAAGGTAGCATGTTTTTGTTTTAGAAAGGTGAATTACATGTATGCTTTTATACTCTGGTTTAGAAAAATTCAGGTGAGGGTAGACAAGGGGTCTAACTTGCAGTCGTATCCCAAGCCCATTATCTTGTTTTTCTATTTATGAAGTTGAAACAGCAATCATGTTTTTTTATCAATGTCTAAAATTTCAGGACGTTAGCAAACGTTTTGGAATATTCAGTAGCCTAATACTAGAGCGACTGGAGTGACTGTAACAGGAAGAGAATAACAGGATGTGACGCCTTAACGTAATTATCTGTGATTACCGTTACAATGCTTACGCTTTTCAGCTGCAGCTCAGCACCAAGCTTAATATTTCCTAACGTGGTGTTGGTCTAGCCGGTTGAGGCGCTCACTATAACATCAAAATTGAAACAGTTTGGTATTCGTGGAAACAGTCATACTTCGGAATACAATTACTTATTTCCTTGATCACTCACTCCTGTAACAGCTGCTTGCACTAACATGTGCATCCAGCACCCATGCCTGGTACAGGTGGTGTAAATATATATGCAATTGTAAATTTGTGATGTGTATAAAAACCCTCTTTAGGTGTCAGTGGAGACTGTAGTGGCACAAGATGTCAAACTGAATAACCACCCACGTGTCTAGTCTCAAGTGAATGACACCATTTTTTCTGGGGTTCTCTAATGGTATGACACACTTATGGGTGAAGTGGAAAATCTGAAATTAATTCCCATTTTGCTCATATATAGTTTTGTGGGATGGGAGCACTGTCACAAATTGGCAGTGCCCTGGACCTGCTAACAATCTGCAGTTTCCGTGCCCAATCCAGAGATGCAGGGCTTCATTCAGGGAGGCCTCGCCTAGCTCTGCCGTCTGACATCTGTGACCTGGTGGCCCAACCTCCACTGGGCTCAATGCTTAATTTGAGACGGTGGTTTCCAGTGCTCAACACCAGAACTTAATTATCAACACCAGTGCTTTTCTTAAGCACCAGTTAAGGACAATTATGCATGTGTAGATTAAGTGATTTGCCCAGAATCACAGGATGTTGAGCTGATGCCGAGACTCAAACCTGGTTCCCTAGCTCGGATGTCGGCAACTCTGGCCATTACACCACATCATCTCTCCACTTTCATAGCTAGTAGCTGGCTCTGTTTTAGGCTGCACAAACAGGCAGAATGGGCTGGTGCAAGCTGCCTCCTGACAAGAGCCCCGGCACTTATGTTTTTTACAAATTAATCACTGACTGAGCCCCTAGGTGACAGCGATTGTAGCCCCAGCCACGATAGAGCAGTCTTCCCTCACTGGCCATGTAGGACAAGGTAGGGAAAATGTGAAAATCTCCCTGTACTTATGGGACTTTTTTTTTTTTTGCTTTTCAATATAAACCCCCCACTTTGGAAGTTTTTTACTGGGGAAAAAATACAGAGAATGACAAGTGGACTGAATAGACAGGGCAGACCACTGGGAAGTCATCAGTGTTGAGGGTGCATCCACTGACCCAGCCAATGCAATTTCATTTCGGAGATATGTTATGTTGTGTTGTGTTGTGTTGTGCTATGTCATCTCATGTACTGGAGATTTATAAAGCGCTAGGATGTCGAAGCTTTCTGGTAGTAAATGACCTGAAACCAGTTCCTAACAGGAAATAAGTGGTGGGATTATGTATTAAAGAGCCAAGTTTTCAGTTTCTTCGTAGTAATGGTACAGGAGAACTGAGAAGGAAGATGAAGCAGGGGATGATCCCACATAGTGATGTGGGGCATACCAGCTAAATTTGGTTGCCAGGAACGGAGGAGAAGACAAATAGATTGCTTTATTAATGATTGTTAAAGATATACATTGCTTAACCTATTCAAACTGGATGACTATGCATTGTGAATTGACTCTCAACATTGCTATATATGGTAAGGGCCCTCCTAAAGGTGTAAGGCCAGGGACTCCGTCAACCTGGCAAGCTGGCAGGCCACACCACGGGGTCTAAATGTGGTCCTTGGTCTATTAATTCAAGCAAATTGACTTGGTCACTTGCTCAACCATGCTTTTTTGCTGCCTGCTACCTAGTGTGTTTTTTCTTGATTTTTAGCCCTTGAAATGCCCAACCCAACCAATGATGACCTCTGAGCTTCTGACACTTTCCATGAACCTTTTTTACTGCTTTTGATAACGTGAATTGATAGGACAAATATACTATCATGGTACATCTCAGTAATTAGCCAGTCTATTCCATGTGAATAGAATTATTGCCCACCGCCTTCATCTACATAAACTAAACCAGCTTCCTAGCTATGAAGTCGCTATCTGAATACCAACAAACAAGCTGTGGCAATGACTGCTGATGAATAACTCTCAAAGCAAAGTAACAAACATGAGAAATACCTTGACTGTGGAAAATCCTATGAAATTACAGTAGCTGCAAGTGACACAACCTTGGTCCCTGTTTCTGCCACTACCGTCATCTATGTGTCCTACTATGTCATCTCTAAGGGGCATATTATCAAGGACGGCGGTAAAATTATCGACGCTTTAGCAGCAGGAAACTGCCGCTAAAGCAGCAATAATGGGCTTGATAATATGCCGCAGAGAATTCCAATAGAAGCCCATGTTCTGGTGTGAACATGGGCCTCTATTGGAATTCTCTGCGGCATATTATCAAGCCCATTATTGCTGCTTTAGCGGCAGTTTCCTGCTGCTAAAGCGTCGATAATTTTACCGCCGTCCTTGATAATATGCCCCTAAGTCGTGTATCTGTAGGTGCAACCTTGCAAAAACACAACTTAAGAATGCCACTCCCAAATATATCCTTTTCCAGTTCGTGTGGGGGTATACAATGTGTAGTTTCCTGTGCTACACATGCCTTCTGTACCTTTCTCCATTTTAAATATATATATATATATATATATATATCTCAAACCACATGTCTTGCAACTGCACAGTTTGCAAATAACATATAAAAATGTTAAATAGTTAACTTGGCTTCAACATGTGTGACTCCATTATTCACCACTTGTGGGACATAATGTGTCTTAGCACCAATGGATGTGCAATCAAATTGTAGCAGCAAAACTCAGTTCATTTCTCAAAATATTGACTGATTTGTGTTTCCTTTGGAAAACATCAAAAAACAGCTTTATGCCAAAGTAAATCTAAGAAGCGAGAGATGTGAAAGTATAGCAACTACAAAAACAGAATAACAATGCCTTGGCTACAACTCAGAAAGCACAGTGGTGGGAAGGGAGAAATACCACCCAACCCTAAACATTACACACGTCACCCATGCCTCTGTTGTGTTTTCTTTGGTATGAAGCCTAGCATCTGTATTTCTTTTGTATAACTTTTCTGTAGCTTATTATAAAATGTACCATGATGTAGGTAAAATAGTTCTAAGTCACTGAACTTAAAATATATGTGTTTATTTTCAGGATTATATTTTATTTATCAGTAATCACAAATCTTAAACTAATAGGAGTACTTTTCCATCATCACAGATCCACAAATAGCTTGCTTTGCCAGGGTATTTTGTCCATGGCAGTCATGTCTTTTCTAGTGAAAACCACCTTCAATTAGAAAATAGAAGACCCCTAGAGCTGCATGTGAGAAGGATGTGGGTAAAGGGAACCTACGTTTTCCCTCAGACAACATCAAAGCTAAAATTACAGATGGCCATGCTCTTTGTCATACTCTTTCTGGCAGATTCGTTGTAAAATTGTGGTGGTTATCCCCTCTTTGTACTTTCTTTAAAGTTGTTACTTTGTTTACTCCGTCTCGAGGTAGTCATTCCGAAGAGTCTGTTCACCCACCCAACCCATTGCCCTGTTGATGGGCATTCTTATTTGTTTCAAGATTTTATCTAGTCTGGACCAAACCCAAAGGATAAAGGAGCACTTTGCAGAGGAAATACAAAGGCACAGATTTATAAAGAAGTCATTCAATGCAGGGCAGCAAGTAAAGTTGCTGTGGTGTGTTGCGTGAAAGAAAGAGAGCAGAACAATGACATATCTAGTAAAATGTTGCACTGTTCTGCTCTCTCTCTCTGTGCTGGCGCACTTTAGGCAGCTATACTCCAACGTACACACTTGTGCACAATAGTGCTAGAGTGCCTGCATTGTCTGAAGCATCGGTTTTGTATTGAAAGGGGTCCCGTCCAGTAAACAACCTATGCCTTAAGACTTTTCCCAGTTTCTTTGTGTGGCATACAATGTAGCACACATGCAAAGTGGAAAAAACGAGGAGAAATTAAAACATTTCTCTTCAGTGCACCTGCCTCGATGAGGTGTAGTATTTTGGCATAAATCCCTATAAGTCTTTGTATATAGAGATTTGCATCAAAACCCATGGATGGTTGCATGGGAATGCCTTTGCACCCCCATGGACCACCCCCTTGATGCAAAATAACGCAAGGCAGCACATTGCAAAACTTTGCGATACATTGAATTGCTCGCCAATGCAATCACAACTTGATTTGGATAGTAAATCACTGCTGAACTGTTTCAATTTGGTTTCTGTTAGAAAAGTAATGCAAACCCAATGCAAAGCATTTGCACATATGGGCCAAAGTGACAATTCACAATTACAAGGCTGTGGTTAGCTATGCAGCAGTGTAATTGCAATTAGAATCAATACAAACATAATAGGTGTATAAAGCATATACAATTGAGTTCCATTCCGCTGTTGCACTACCAGAAAACAAATATTTGAGAGTTCTCTTTTGTTGAGATGAGTTTTTTAAGAAAATGATATTAATGCTTCCAGGAGCAAAGGCCTCCTGTGATGGCTACTGTTTGAGGTATCTAGCATGAAGATGAATTTTGTGAGTTCTGCAAGGACAACTTAAACATATTTTTAGCTTCAGTAGTAAGCTATTAATGGTTATGTATGTCACAGCCGGCCCGGGCCATAATTAAATGCATTCTACTACAAAAATGTATTTTATATGCAACGGTGGGCTGCCAAGCAGGAAAATAACGCCCTGGTGCTCCTATAGAAGCACCACAGCTGCTAGTTGGGTTCCTTCAAATTAGTTGACTGAAAAATGCTTGAGCATGACCCGGCATGAGCAAAAGTGCAACCTGAAGGGGCCTTATGAGGTCTTGAGGTCATGTGAATGGACTTTTAGGTCAAGCCTAGAGTCAGCACGTCTGCGCTGCTCTGTGAGACTTGCTGTATTGGAGTATGCACTTGAAGCCCCGCCCACTCTCCAACCATATTTGTCATTGGCTTGTGTTATTGTCCTTCGTAAATGCTGGCTTCTGATTCCTTAATAGCCTTGTTAGTCCCTTCTTAGTACCGCCTTGTCTTCATGTGTACATACCATGGCGACTGGCCCCTTTACTTTGGTTGTCACACGGTACGTGTTATTTAGTCTTGTAAGCACTACTTTCTTTATTGAGTTTCTCCTTCTTTAGGCACGACGACGTGCTTTGCTTACATTCAGCTCGCCATGCACGCTTTCATTTTTAAAGCAGCCTGGAAAATGACGGCCAATTTTTTGCAGTGCCATTGCTCTCACATTTAAATGCAAGACCCATGGCATTGCAAATATTTTTTTAACTACCAGCTTGGGGATGGGAGCTCTTTTTCACTAACGTTACATCCTTCTGCAATTAAAAGTTTGTGGGAGGCTCAAATCCTGGCGGTGCTGCTCGCACGGCACTGCTAGCGGTAAATTAAAAATCAGCGGTGACACTGTTGGACCCAACCCCATGAGACTGGAGCCTAATGTGCATCTCAGATGCGCGTGCTTGCAGCTGAGAGTGAGACTGATGCCCAGGCAGTGCATCGCATGTTTGCCGAATGAATTGGTCATGCAGCCAGTCAGGACATTGAGGAGGCAGCTGGCTGGCCATAACCGAATTGCCGTGGCTTCCTTGAGATGTAGGTTAGTCACGTCAGTGAGACAGTGAGTGCCAGCAAGCCGAGTTTTAATCAAAGTTTAGCGCGATCAGTTGCCTGCTGGTCAGTGTTACTAGCAAGTTCTGCCCTGGCTCACTGAGTCTGCCAACGATAGAACATCAGTGTGTAGCAGAATGGAAACGTTAAAAACACGTCCTGTGCACAATGGCAGGTAAAAAACATCTAAGAGGGAGGCAGTGTTGGAGTGCATTGTTGTTTACGGGGGAGGTATCAGAATTCACCCCAAAACCAAAAGAAGTTCACTAAGACAAAAATGGTTGTACCGTTGCAAGCCCAACACCCAGACATGCTGCAAACTTGGATTTTCTGTCAGTTATGAGTGCCTTTAAATTATGTGCCAATGTTTGGTCTATGCCTTCCCAGGACATTGTTAAGTCAATGGACTGGTCCCTGATTTCGGCCTTCAATTCTGTTTTCATCTTTAAACCAAACTGATGAATAAGAAGAAGAATAAAAATGGAACCAGCGTAATGGGAAGTTATTCCTATTTTTTTGAACTGGCTGCACCCTCAGGTAGCACTTTCTGCCATCACTGACAGTGGGATTGTGCTTGACGTCACACCGAGTAATTATGAGCCCGCCCTCGCACAATACCCAAAGAAAAAACTTTAATACAAGAAAAATTGATTACTATTTCTTCCAGGGGGCGGGGAGTGGCGGTCAACTGAAGACGGCCACGGGTCTGTACTGAGGAGGTGATGCAGCTGAAGGGCTGTGCTTTACCTTGTAGTTAGAAGCCTGTGCGAAGTAATCCCCTAGGAGTGGCTGCCACATATGGCAGGTCATCCAATGCTCCTGCAGGTGGCTGTGGTTCCATAGGCCGCACTGGGGCCTGTGGCACGTGGTGAGTCCCTCTCATGCTAGAGGCATTGCGGGTGAGCTCTGCCACCAGACGAGGGCTCCTGTGGTGATGTAGTTCAGGAAGAGTGCAGGAACAGTCAGTATAAGTAGCACAAGGACACCGTGGTGGACATTCCAGGAAGAGGAGAGTCTCAATTTGCTCGCAAGAAAGTGTCACTCATAGTCATTGAAAGGTCACACTGAAATTATGAAAATGTCACACATAGCAATCTCATACCTTGGTGTTGGACTTGGCCCTTCTGGCAGGTTCACCCCTGAAACTTTTTGTTTTACTGGTGACTTGTGTTAGTGATTTTTGGTTTCTGCACACTTTCCCTGTGTCCCAGAGTAAAGTGCGTGTGCATTCTGAGTGCATGTGGTGAGATAGGCCTGCCCTCCCATAGGAATGCATGGGGAATGTATGTGTCCCTGGTAGTTCCTGATGCGTGGGGTGTGCAGGCTCGAGTTTGGTATGTGCGGACTCGTGTGATTGAATGCTGCGCGATGATGTGTGCGGCGTGCATGTACCTAGTGTGGAAGTGCCACTTCTAGAAGTGGGCACTTCTGTGTGCAGTGTGAAATGTGTACCTTGTCTGGCGATTGGCTGGTTGAGGTCATGTGGCGGGTTTGGGAATCCCCAGAGTCAGGATGAGTCATCCAGTGGTGAATAGGGAGATCAGCAGCTAGATGGGTGGGAGGAGTACACCTGGGTCCTGAATAGGGCTGGGTTTTCCCCACACAATGCTGGCTCCGCCCCCTGTGGTGCGACTGATGACCCTGGCCTGCTCTCTGAATAGGGAGAGGGGCTGAGCAAAACAAAGTGCTCAGGAACCAGTTGTAACTGGTTCGCCCCTTCCCTGCACCCTGAGACAAAGGGTTTTACTGTATAAAAATGGGGCTGTGTCCCCACAGAAGCGGTTCTCTTGCTGATCCTAACCTGAGGGGGGGCTGCTGCTGCTGCTGGAACAGAGGACCGCCACTTGGACTACCTCCCTGCCTGGAGGCCCAGTGAGCTGGCTCTGGGTCCAGCCTTGCCCCCACCCCTGCCCTGCTGCAAGCAGGGGAGAACTTTGCTGGACTTTGTGCTTACTGGCACCCCAAAGCGCCTGGAGGCGCTTTTATTTTACTTACAGCGCTAGGAGCGCTTCCTTTGGGACCCCAGCAGCGCTGAGCTGCAATAATTAGCGCAGGAACCCCGGCGTGGGATTCCCCGCTTCTCTGCCGAGAATTGTAGCGGGTGCCCACCCCGCATCGTGCGCTCGTCGGCGGGTGCCCACCCCGCTTATTTGATTATACCCCTAGCGGGTGCCCACCCCGCTTATTTTCGCTGAGTTGTACTCCAAAACGAAGGCGGGAGCCCACCCCGCGCTTCGGAGAAAGCCGAGGTAATCACCGCCGCAGGCCCGGAGTCCCCGCCGCGTCATCTCCCTGCCGCGCTGGGATTGGTCCAGCGGGAGGGAGTGTTGCCCACGTGACCGGGGCCTTAACGAGGAAGCGACGCTCGGATTCACGGAAGCAGACGGGAGCCTACCCTGCTCTGCCCCGAACGAAGGAAAGTGAGAGGAGTCCGCAAGCAGCAGCGCCGCTGCTGTCCCGCCGGAGGGCCACAGGCACCCGCCGAGAGAAGGAGACGACGTGGGAGTCCCCCGCGTGCAGCCCGGTAGGTGAGAAGGGCTGGGGGACTCCATGCGTGTGCCTGGGGGTGTCGGTCCCGGACCAACCGACTCCTCGAGCGGCCCCCGCCTGAAAGGCGG
This sequence comes from Triturus cristatus, assembly GCF_964204655.1. Taxonomy (NCBI): domain Eukaryota; kingdom Metazoa; phylum Chordata; class Amphibia; order Caudata; family Salamandridae; genus Triturus; species Triturus cristatus. The sequence goes on from NC_140581.1 coordinate 345,306,976, forward strand.
GGTCGCTCCGACGCGGTGCGTTGTCATTTACGAGCGCGAGTGGCGCTCCAACATACAGGGGCACATTGCTGGGTTAAGAGCCGGTTGAGGCTCCAACGTAAGCAGGGCACATCATTGTTAAGAGCCTGCGAGGCTCAGGGCGCATTATTGTTTAGAGCCTGCGAGGCTCAGGGAGCATATTGGTGGTAGAGCCTGCGAGGCTCAGGGCGCATTATTGTTTAGAGCCTGCGAGGCTCAGGGGGCATTTCTGCAGTGATTGAGTGGCCCCCGATGGCAGCGGGCCGCTCCCACCTTGCCCCACAGAGTTATTCAGAGCCCTGGGAGGCTCCAACTTTGGCCCCAGCGTCTTCCCAGCTGCCCAGCACTTAGTGGGCAGCTGCCACGTTTAGGCCCCCCCCTGACATTGGGACACAGGGCGTCCTAGCCCCTACCAGGCCAGTTGGCCTAGGGACTGCCACAGGTGGTGGCAACTGTGAGTTTTGCGCTATTGTTCTTAACCTGCACCTCTGAATGTGTTTTTATGCATCATGTGCCTTGTTTTACACCGCTGAATGTATTTTATGCATCATGTGTTTTCCTTCCCTACACCTCTGAATGTGATGCATCATGTGTAACGTTCTATTACCCCTACAGGTATTGTGATACTTAGGTGGTTGTTTGTTTTCTCCTAGTACAGGTGGTGCTAGTGAGGTCCTAGTTCCCTGCGCGATATTTTCCTAAGGTGGTTAGGGTTGCGTAGGTGGTACTTACCTGATACCAGTAGTTACTGGTTGTGTGCTATATGTGTTATTTTGTGCTACAGTCATTTTATATCCTATGTGCTATTTCTACAAAGTGCTAATTCCTGTCAGTGGTCCCTGTGGCCCTGTCCCCTGTACATATAATCCCTTGTAAACTCTGCCCGTGCCTGTTGGCACATTGTAAAGTGTGTGGTTTTATCTAATGTGTTTTGGTAATACAAAGGTTATTTTTATATAATACCTTGTGTGGAGTTTCTTTTGTGGTGGGCCTTGGGTGTTGTTGCTGGGTGCGCGCACAAACGCTTTACACATCGCCTCCGGGATAAGCCTGACTGCTCATGCCAAGCTACCAAGGGGGTGAGCAGGGGTTATCTTTGGCGTGTAACTCCCCAACCCTGACTAGAGTGGTGGTTTCTGCCTGGCTTTGGCACAAGCCCTAGCCAACCAGAAATCCCATTTCTAACATTGGTGATCAGCGGTGGGATTTGGACTTGCGTTTGCGCTGTACCGCAGCAGCAACTGGCTGCACCACAAAACTCTGCATTTAGACAGTCACATGGTATAGGGATTATTGTTCTAAGGTTGCTTTTAAATGTCATTTCTTTGGAAATGTGTTTCTTGTGCACTGTGAGTTAGGTGTCCCTAGCTCGGGAGGGTAGATCATCCCCCTAAGTGCATTGTGTTTTCTGGATTCACCAGAGGGTGGGATCCAGTGGTGACAGCATACTAGTGTCCAGTACATTTGTTCCCCGCCCTGCGCCCAGAGTTGGTACCTGTGTCACTTGTGGTCAGGTTGAGGAATCAGGGGTGGTAGAAACTGCCTTACCAGTCCGAGTGGAGGGTTGTGTGTGGATGAGTGGTGTGTGGCACTAGACAAGTGAGTGTGAGTTCTCTGGGATAGAGACCTTGCTGAACCCTTTTTGTGAATTGTGTACTCCTGCGTTAAGCTCAGACCCCTAGGTTCCTTGTGTTGAACTTTTCTCAAGAACGTCCGCCAAAATGGAGCCAGCTTTTAATTTCTGTGGTCTGTTTAGATACAGTATGTTAGAGTTGGTTAGGTTCTGTGAAGAGAGATACATAGAGGTGGGTGAGTCAGATACCCAGTCCAAACTGAGGGACAACCTGATCCTATGGCAAAAGGATGAATGGGAACGTGAGCGCAGTGAGGAAGATAGGGCCTGGGCCGCACGCCAAGAGGGTGGTGGGTCTGAGGGGAGCACTGAGGAATCTGAAGAGGAGGAAGAAAGCGACCTGACAGGGACGCCAGTAGATAGCGAAGAACCCATAGATAGGGAGTCCCTTGCTGGGTCCAGTGTCAGGAGCAGCACCCCATCCCTTTCCCTGTCCCCAGAAGAGTGGATAGATAGGAGGGAAGAAAGGGAGCATCAGCTGGCCATGGAGAAGCTCAGGTTAGAGCATGCCAAGGAGATGGCGCAGCTGAATGTGGAGGAGAAAAAGTTTGAGACCGAGAGGGTCTTAACGGAGGAGAGGATAGCGGAGGCTGAGAGGGCCTTCGCCAGGGAGAAATTAGCTCTGGAGGGTAAGTTGTCCCCTGAGCGCAGTTTTAATTTTCTGGGCTCCCCAGGGAGGGTAGAGTCCAGTGGTGGCAGCGAAATAGAGTCCAGTGCAGGGCGTCCCATTCCCAGTTCACCCAGTCTGGTACCTGTTTCCCAAGAAGAGGAGAATAGGTTGAAATTCAGGGGCAGTAGGAAGCTGTCTCACCAGTCTTGGGACAAGTTTGTGGGTGAATGTGAGGATGCACTGGATGATTGGTTAAGGTAAACACGAAACAGGATTTTGACGGACTGTATGCTCTGGTTATCAAAGAGCAGCTATGCAGTAGTTTTTATCCCGGATTGCGCCAACACCTGTTGGGATGTGACGCCTTGGATCCTTGGACCCTGGCAAAGAAAGCAGACCGTTGGGAAGGGGTCCCGAGTTCTGATGAGGAATGGAAGAGTACTTCTAACAGTAGTGACTCAAGTAGCTTCCAGTCCAGTATTGAGGAAGAGGCTCAGAGTAGCCCAGCTAGGTCCCAGAGTAGTGAGAGGGGTGTAGGGGCTCACGGCCTAGCTCAGTGGAGTAGGAGTGAGTGGGTGACTTCGAGTCCCCAGAGGCCCGAAACCCAGTCTCAGAACCTGGATGGTTTCTTCAGGGAACACCAGGTTGGGGGCCTAGGCTGTCCTGTGAGTCCATTTGAGGAGGATCACCTAGTGATTTAGATTTACAAGCTTTATTCGATTTATCAATAAATCATAAAAGCATACAAATACAATTTATGCAGACAATTTAAGAACAGTTTTCATATGAACAAAGTTACAAAAATGGATAAAACATTTCTCCAAAAGTTAAAATCTACAGCAGTCATTTGGATGAGGGGCCTCGTTTTACACTAATCAGTCAATATTAACATGTGTTAGTTAACTCATTGAGTTTCTAAATGTCATCACTGACATTAAGAAGCGAGAAACAGCAAAGATGACATCCACATCTTCTAAAAGCAAAAATTTTAAATATGCAGGTTTACATGTTCTTATCCCCCAGCGTTTAAGTAAGGGTAGAAGAAATAATTTCCTCGGGCTGGTATACAGATTACAAAAGAACATGATGTGAATGTTACTTTGTGTTGAATGGTCGTCGCATTGACATATTAATTTCAATGAGGCCCAGTCATTCTGTTTCGGCAAAGTGACCAAGCGGAAGAAAATCCCTAGGCGCAGCCTAGTTAAAAGCATGCGAGCATAGGGTGCTTTTTCAATCCCAAGGTAAGATTGTAGGCCTTCAGTAGGGGTGATTTGCTGATAGCTCAGGGTTGTGCCTTTAAGTTTCTCAGTGTCCCATCTAGCACTCTCTAAGTGTATAGATAATAGTTTTTTAAGGGCCGGTCTAGTCAAGGTTTGTAGGGTCTCTGGTTCGTCGTAAAATTCCGAGTGTCCAATGTTAGAAGACATCGTTTGTACGTATCGCAGCCACTTGACTTTTGCTACACCGTCCAAAGCCATGCAGTCTTTTATGAGATTTCTATTCAATTTGCACTCCTCTGTGGTCCAAATCTTATGCCAGAGCAAACAAGGTGATATTTTTATGATGTCGCTAAGGTATTTAACGCCGGTCTCAATGTGAGTCATAAAAGTCGACGTGGTTTTGGACACACCTAGTAAGTAACAGATGAAAATATTCTCGCAAATTTGTAATGAGGACACATTCTCGAAACCCCAGAGACCTGCGCCATATGTGGCCGTAGCTATACACTTTGCCCGGTAGATCTGTAACATTTCTTGAATGGGTTTACCCCCAATTTTGGCTGCAAAGGTTCTTAAGGCACCTATGGCACGGCTAAAGGCGAGTTTCCTAGCTGACACTGCGTGTTTCCACCTTCCCCACCTGTCAAACATAATGCCCAAATAGCAAAAAGTGTCTGTGATGGCAATCTTTTGCTGATCTAAATATATTGAGCATGATGGTCTGTTGTTCTTTTGGGAGCAGGGCATGGAGAAAGTTTTGGAAATGTTCACCTTTAAATTTCTTTTACCCATGTAGGATGAAAATTCATTTACTGCTCTCTGCAAACCTACTTTTGTCCTAGACATAATTGCCGCGTCATCGGCATATAAAAGAATGGGTACAGGCCTACCATTAACAGCCGGATAATCGCTTGACAGAGTTATTAAGCTTTCAGCGATAGAGTTTATGTAAAATGTGAAAAGCAAGGGCGCAAGTATGCAGCCTTGTCTCACCCCTCTGTTTATGGCAAATTTTTGTGAACATTGCCCCTGGGTCCCGAATCTTACTCTGGCCCCCGCTTCTCTATATAGTTCTTTGATAAATGTGAGGATAGCTGAGTCCACCCCGATGTCTTCCAGTGTCGACCAGAGCATCGCATGGTCCACGCAATCGAATGCGGAGCTGAGGTCGACAAAGGTAACAAATAGGTCCCCTTTTTTGGCCTGCATATATTTAGAGACTAATAGGGACAAGTTTAGGGATTGCTCCAATGTCCCTAGTCCCTTTCGGAACCCATATTGGAACTCCGAGATAACCTTCTTCTCTTCTTCCCAGTGTTGTATCCTCTTAAGGACAATCCTGCCAGCAACTTTCATGAGTCCGTCCAATAGCGATATTGGACGGTAACAAGCCGGGTCGTCCCTATTCCCTTTTTTAAATATGGGGACTACGATTGCGTCCGACCAGGTGGTAATAAAACCGCATTTATTTCCCATATTTAATACATTGGTTAACAAGGGAACCCAGAAGTCCGGTTCTGATTTATAGAGATCCACTGGGGTGTGGTCAGGGCCGGGGGCTTTACCTAAAGGACTTTCTCTAAGGGCATCTTCCACTTCTAGTGTGGTAAATACCAGTTCAATAGGGTAAGGAGGTGCTGGGGAGACAGTTAGGTGGTTATCCTTAATTATGCTATCTGGGGGTGAATTCACCTTGCATGGGTTCGAGGCATTACCCTGTGTGTTGTTGGAATAAAGATTACCATAATGTTCTACCCAGAGCTCAGCCATTATAGCCACTTCTACAGAATTATCTCTGTCTTTTGAGTTATAAACAGATCTTATAACTTTCCAGAAGGCATTGCTGTCCTTATTCCTGGCGGCATCCCCCAAAGCTTCCCAGGCCTCCTGCTTCAGTTTCGCCCTCCGCTGTTTAATTGCCAGCTTATAATCGTATCTCGCTTGACGAATTTGAACTCTATCTTTTGGGTCGGCAGACAAAGCTTTCTTTAAGATTTTCAGTGTAGATGTACATCTAGAGTCAAACCACCCACGAGTATGCCTCCCCTTGTCTTTGCAGTTCCTAGTCAGTGCATTTTTTATATGGCGCTGAATGTTAGAAAAAGCAACCATGATGCTCTTTGGGTCAGTATCTTCCTCTAAGCAGGCAAGTATGTCCGTGGAGCAAGAGGATAGGAAGTTTTGAAAGAAGGATGTTGGGTTCATTTTCTCCCATTTAATTACATACCCATTGGTCTTAGATAGGGTAACCTCAAATGGATATAGAACCCTACTAGGTTCCTTTACTTTGCCCTCCATGAGATTTACCCCGAAGGTGATGGGATAATGATCGCTCATGGGGTCATCCCCCGTTTCCCAGAAGGTTATAAAGTCAGGATAGGTGGGTGATATCAAGGCAAAATCGATTGTAGTTTTACAACCTCTTCCATTGTACGTTGGGGCAAAGGGACCGGGGGGGAGCATGCCTGGTTAATAAAGGTGAGGTCAAAGGTAAATATGACATTGTTAAGAAGAGACCCCATGTTGGTGTGGGAGAAGTGCAGAGGACCGTCCTCCCCGAGATCTGACAGGCCGCACAAACCTAGCTCAGAAGACGGACAGACGGAACAATTAAAGTCACCCACCCACAACATTATGTGATCCCCCGAACCTTGATCTCTCAGTTTGTGAATATGATGGATCATAATATTCAAATTTGATTCCACCTCACTAATTGGCAAATTATTATAAAAATTCACAAGAATCACCTTTTGCGAAGTACCCCATTTAAGTAGTATGATTTGGAAGTACTGGTTGGATTGGAAATCGCAAACTTTTACATCCCCTACGTTAGATATGTATGTGCACAAGCCCCCCTTGTTGCGACCCTGGGCTGATGGCACAGCTGGGGAATGGAAGGTTCGGTAGCCCAACATGTGCACTTCCTCTATAAGCCAGGTTTCTTGTAGGAAAGGATGCCATACTTCTGCACAATCTCCAGCCAAGGTTTGTGGGTGATCTTACTACCGAGGCCTGCAACATTCCAAGAAAGGAGAGAGTGCATTGGGTTTCTAATTTCCTGTGGATGATGCCCTGCATTCCCCGTTGTGCCTATCCGAACTTGCAGGTGTGCAAGGTCTGCCTGTGGTTTAACCTGTGCAGTAAGAGGGTGCTGTTCAGGGGGGTTTAGGTCTATCCCAATGTGGCTTGGAACTTGGGGTATGGGCATTAATTTTTCACTCGGGACAGTTTCCGTTAGGGGATTTTGGGCATTGGTAAGGATTGGAGCGACACTAATTCCCAGTCAATCCACCTGATCCAGACATTCAAACCTGTTCATAGTGGGTGCTCCTTCCCACCAGTTGTTAAAGGGTTGCCATCCCCATGTCCTTTCCATCTACGATTGTGGGCTATTGACCAAGCCCCAGGTGGCTCAACAGTCTGTTTTGGAGGATAGAAAAAGGTGAGGGGTCTGGTGACAATAGATTGGTCAGTGTCCTGTGAATCCCATATAGTGATATGCTGGGCTGTGTGAGGGTCTGCAAATGAGACCACTATGCAGTCTCCAGGGATGGATTTATGGGTACGACCCACCCATGGCACTCTCCTAACCATTAGAACCCTAGTCCTAACAGTATTGGGGAGCTGTCTATTGATGTTGAGCCAGTGAATCACCTTATTCTTTAGGGACCACTGGGTCTCCATAGAAAGCGGGTCAAGAGGTGGTACACCAGCCAGTATGACGACGTAGGGCCCGGCGTCAGGAGGAAGATCAATGTAGCCCCCACGAAAGTTCTGGCGGCCATGGTACTGGTTGGTTATGCGCGCAGTAGGGGAGATATTAGTCTTATTGGGCTTGTGGGCGGCCTTAGGGATAGGGTTGGGTAAGGTCTGGTTCTCGGGGCCTTTTGCCACTGGTATTGGGATTTTTGGTATTAGGGGAAAGGGAACGATTGGCTTAGAGCGAGGTTTGGGTATTGGGGTTGGCTTTGGTGGGGGTAGGGACAAGACCGGAGGTAGCATTTCAGGGGCAAGGGAACTAACGTTAGTTTCTGGAGCCGGGTGAATACCATCGTCATTCTCCTGAGGAGTACTCTCAGCTATATGAGGATAAGTTGCTTCCAGTTGTTTTAGGCTAAGGGTGGCCAGGGAGACTAAGGTCTTATCCATCTCGAGGAGATTATTCTCGATACGAGAGAGTCTGAGTTCCAGAGGTGACAGTAATTGTTTTAATGTACCCCAGACTATCTTAAGAAAATCTTCGTCATCACCCCCCTTGTCTCTATCCCTCCCTGGCTCACTTTGCCCTCCCTCTTTGGGTTTCTCACCATATGTGGGGAGAGGCCCTTGAATAGGGTCAAGGACTACGTTAAGATTGCTGTGTTCCCTGTCCCCCCCTATTAGATGGTTAACCAAATTTGGCGCTTGTATGGTCTCCCCAGTGGTGGGTAGTGTTCGCCTATTATTAAAAAACTGCAACCTTGCAATTTTTTCTTTTTTGCGGGCATAAGCAGATCTTGCATTGTTTTTCTTTTTTAGAGTTAGGCCATCTTTGTTTTTATTTTTTGCTACTGGGGGAGAAAGGTCAGGGGGGTCAGGGCTATCCGACAAGACAATGGCAGTTCCAGGTCCAGTGGGCGCGATTCCCTCGAAAGTTTTGGGGGGCACAGTAGTTAAGGTGGGTATGGACTCTAATGGAAGGGAAAGAGGTGGGGGAGCATGGTGAACATCGGCATGGATTATCAGTGGAGGAGGGCAAGAAGCATGTTGTGGAGATGCAGCAGACGCGATTTTCCCTAGGGAAGATTTTTTAGAGTTAGCAAAGATCTGGGAAAGCCTACGTGCCGCGTCAAGCTCAACTGACACCCTCTTCTGCATTTTAGTGATTTCAGCATCAATTGCTAGATTAGTCTTAACAAGGAAATCATCCAATGTCCCGCTGGGCTTACTCAGCCCCATTGCAGTTTTACTGCGACTGCCCCGTGTACTCATGATATATTTGAATTGCAGTACCCACAATGTACTTACTGGTGGAAAAGGGACGAGTCAGATAACAAGAACCAAGGGGGGTGGGCCAGGCCAGTCCTCTATGTCCTCGAATGGCCTCAAACGGCCCGCTCTTTGCCCGGTCTTCGCCCCGGCCCTTGCCCCGTGCGCGTCCCGCGTGCGCGTGGCTTTGGCAGATTATCAAGGGGAGTCACAGGAGGGGGCGGGAAGAGGACCAGCTGCGGCCGATCAGCGCCGCTCAGCAGGCTGGTCCTCGCAGTCCCGCCTCTGAGCTTGTGTGTTGCGAGGTGGTTGCAGTAGACGCGTTGGTGCTCCTATGCACAACAGGGGACCAAAAAAACCAGGACCGTGACACAGTCTTGAGCCTGCGAGCGGCCCCCGCGGAGCGGGGGCCGCGAGGCGGTGAGTTAACAGCAGGAAAAGAACAGGCAACCGGGACAGCACTCCCAACACAGCCAAAGGACGAACCCAAGCAGCACAGTCTCCGTAAGGTTTTAAACAGGTGGAGGGGGCGGGAAGAGGACCAGCTGCGGCCGATCAGCGCCGCTCAGCAGGCTGGTCCTCGCAGTCCCGCCTCTGAGCTTGTGTGTTGCGAGGTGGTTGCAGTAGACGCGTTGGTGCTCCTATGCACAACAGGGGACCAAAAAAAAAACAGGACCCTGACAAAGTCTTGAGCCTGCGAGCGGCCCCCGCGGAGCGGGGGCCGCGAGGCGGTGAGTTAACAGCAGGAAAAGAACAGGCAACCGGGACAGCACTCCCAACACAGCCAAAGGACGAACCCAAGCAGCACAGTCTCCGTAAGGTTTTAAACAGGTGGAGGGGGCGGGAAGAGGACCAGCTGCGGCCGATCAGCGCCGCTCAGCAGGCTGGTCCTCGCAGTCCCGCCTCTGAGCTTGTGTGTTGCGAGGTGGTTGCAGTAGACGCGTTGGTGCTCCTATGCACAACAGGGGACCAAAAAAACCAGGACCCTGACACAGTCTTGAGCCTGCGAGCGGCTCCCGCGGAGCGGGGGCCGCGAGGCGGTGAGTTAGCAGGAAAAGAACAGGCAACCGGGACAGCACTCCCAACACAGCCAAAGGACGAACCTAGTGTATGGAGGACCTGGAGCGTCAGTGAATAGAGCACCAGTGGTTCTGATAACTGGCAGTACCGCTCCAGTAGGGAGGGTACAGAAGTCCAGCGAGAGGAGTGGCATGGGGCTGTGTTCCCCGGTGGAGGAGCCAGTGGGTCAGGGACCAGCCGGGAGGGCTGAGTCTCCTAGAGGTGACCATGGTGACCACACGTCTGTCCTGGGGGATCTTCGCGCACTGTCAGGTGGACAGGGGACGGGAGATCTGCGCCAGGCAGACTGTCACGTAACATATGAGGAATATGTTACTCTCGGGGGGATGGTGTGTAAGTCCCCAGAAGTCCTGGAGTGCCAGGCAATTATTCCACCAAAGGTTCAAGACCAGAGGTTGGGAGACCAGGTTCAGGATCAGCCTGACCTGAAGGGTAGGACGACTGTAACAAGTGTCCTGACCGGTTCTTCTTCCAGAGGGACCGCCCCGGTTGGTATGTAGCAGGACTCTGGAAGGGGGTGCAGAGGGTGGGAGAGCCCACCTCTGACCCCGGTGCAACCTGAGGGGTTAAACCCTAGTTGGGAGACCAGTTCTCAGGGAGAGGTCCTGAGCTGGTAGGTGAATTGCATTACGGGGTCGCCTCTCAGAGGAGGAGAGGGCGGAACCCTAGAAGAAGAGGTAGGGGGGAGGAGAGCCTCTCCCGTGACTTTTGGTCAGCTTGAGGGTACAGACCCTAGGCTGGAGGATCAGTGGCAGTTTAGAACTGCCCTGATGAGGGGTAGAGTGGAGAATGGTTGCTATGTACCAGGGGTTACTACCCCCCACTCTGTGGTTAGGCAAGGACCAGTGGGACCTGGGTGGCCTAGGCCCTGGTCCAGGCCGCGGACAGCTGAGGAGTACCAGTGGGGTAGCCCAGTTGGTCCACCGAGTTTTTTCAGAGGGAACCACGTGAGTTCAGAGTGGCGTAAAACCGGAGAGTGTCCCTGCCGTTGCGGGCCTGCGTCCATGTTTTATCGCCCCAAGCAGGGAAGACCATCACGGTGGTGATTGGTCTACCCTGCGTTTTGGCTGGAAGGGGGTTGTGTTGGACTTGGCCCTTCTGGCAGGTTCACCCCTGAAACCTTTTGCTTTTACTGGTGACTTGTGTTAGTGATTTTTGGTTTCTGCACACTTTCCCTGTGTCCCAGAGTAAAGTGCGTGCGCATTCTGAGTGCATGTGGTGAGATAGGCCTGCCCTCCCATAGGAATGCATGGGGAATGTATGTGTCACTGGTAGTTCCTGATGCGTGGGGTGTGCAGGCTCGAGTTTGGTATGTGCGGACTCGTGTGATTGAATGATGCGCGATGATGTGTGCGGCGTGCATGTACCTAGTGTGGAAGTGCCACTTCTAGAAGTGGGCACTTCTGTGTGCAGTGTGAAATATGTACCTTGTCTGGCGATTGGCTGGTTGAGGTCATGTGGCGGGTTAGGGAATCCCCAGAGTCAGGATGAGTCACCCAGTGGTGAATGGGGAGATCAGCAGCTAGATGGGTGGGAGGAGTACACCTGGGTCCTGAATAGGGCTGGGTTTTCCCCACACAATGCTGGCTCCACCCCCTGTGGTGCGACTGATGACCCTGGCCTGCTCTCTGAATAGGGAGAGGGGCTGAGCAAAACAAAGTGCTCAGGAACCAGTTGTAACTGGTTCGCCCCTTCCCTGCACCCTGAGACAAAGGGTTTTACTGTATAAAAATGGGGCTGTGTCCCCACAGAAGCGGTTCTCTTGCTGATCCTAACCTGAGGGGGGGCTGGTGCTGCTGCTGGACCAGAGGACCGCCACTTGGACTACCTCCCTGCCTGGAGGCCCAGTGAGCTGGCTCTGGGTCCAGCCTTGCCCCCACCCCTGCCCTGCTGCATGCAGGGGAGAACTTTGCTGGACTTTGTGCTTACTGGCACCCCAAAGCGCCTGGAGGCGCTTTTATTTTACTTACAGCGCTAGGAGCGCTTCCTTTGGGACCCCAGCAGCGCTGAGCTGCAATAATTAGCGCAGGAACCCTGGCGTGGGATTCCCCGCTTTTCTGCCGAGAATTGTAGCGGGTGCCCACCCCGCATCGTGCGCTCGTCGGCGGGTGCCCACCCCGCTTATTTGATTATACCCCTAGCGGGTGCCCACCCCGCTTATTTTCGCTGAGTTGTACTCCAAAACGAAGGCGGGAGCCCATCCCGCGCTTCGGAGAAAGCCGAGGTAATCACCGCCGCAGGCCCGGAGTCCCCGCCGCGTCATCTCCCTGCCACGCTGGGATTGGTCCAGCGGGAGGGAGTGTTGCCCACGTGACTGGGGCCTTAACGAGGAAGCGACGCTCGGATTCACGGAAGCGGACGGGAGCCTACCCCGCTCTGCCCCGAACAAAGGAAAGCGAGAGGAGTCCGCAAGCAGCAGCGCCGCTGCTGTCCCGCCGGACGGCCACCGGCCCCCGCCGAGAGAAGGAGACGACGCGGGAGTCCCCCGCGTGCAGCCCGGTAAGAGAGAAGGGCTGGGGGACTCCGTGCGTGTGCCTGGGGGTGCCGGTCCATTGTCATTTACGAGCGCGAGTGGCGCTCCCACATACAGGGGCACATTGCTGGGTTAAGAGCCGGTTGAGGCTCCAACTTGAGCGGGGCACATCATTGTTAAGAGCCTGCGAGGCTCAGGGCGCATTATTGTTTAGAGCCTGCGAGGCTCAGGGAGCATATTGGTGGTAGAGCCTGCGAGGCTCAGGGCGCATTATTGTTTAGAGCCTGCGAGGCTCAGGGGGCATTTCTGCAGTGATTGAGCGGCCCCCGATGGCAGCGGGCCGCTCCCACCTTGCCCCACAGAGTTATTCAGAGCCCTGGGAGGCTCCAACTTTGGCCCCAGCGTCTTCCCAGCTGCCCAGCACTTAGTGGGCAGCTGCCACGTTTAGGCCCCCCCCTGACACTGGGACACAGGGCGTCCTAGCCCCTACCAGGCCAGTTGGCCTAGGGACTGCCACAGGTGGTGGCGACTGTGAGTTTTGCGCTATTTTTCTTAACCTGCACCTCTGAATGTGTTTTTATGCGTCATGTGCCTTGTTTTACACCGCTGAATGTATTTTATGCATCATGTGTTTTCCTTCCCTACACCTCTGAATGTGATGCATCATGTGTAACGTTCTATTACCCCTACAGGTATTGTGATACTTAGGTGGTTGTTTGTTTTCTCCTAGTACAGGTGGTGCTAGTGAGGTCCTAGTTCCCTGCGCGATATTTTCCTAAGGTGGTTAGGGTTGCGTAGGTGGTACTTACCTGATACCAGTAGTTACTGGTTGTGTGCTATATGTGTTATTTTGTGCTACAGTCATTTTATATCCTATGTGCTATTTCTACAAAGTGCTAATTCCTGACAGTGGTCCCTGTGGCCCTGTCCCCTGTACATATAATCCCTTGTAAACTCTGCCCGTGCCTGTTGGCACATTGTAAAGTGTGTGGTTTTATCTAATGTGTTTTGGTAATACAAAGGTTATTTTTATTTAATACCTTGTGTGGAGTTTCTTTTGTGGTGGGCCTTGGGTGTTGTTGCTGGGTGCGCGCGCAAACGCTTTACACATCGCCTCCGGGATAAGCCTGACTGCTCGTGCCAAGCTACCAAGGGGGTGAGCAGGGGTTATCTTTGGCGTGTAACTCCCCAGCCCTGACTAGAGTGGTGGTTTCTGCCTGGCTTTGGCGCAAGCCCTAGCCAACCAGAAATCCCATTTCTAACACTTGGCAGCTATGTTGCTTGCATTAGGTCACTTGGCATCTTTTCTACACCACAACTCTCTGCTGTTTTGAATCCATGTCATGACTGGCAACAATGCTCGAATGACCACGCTAATGGTGTCCTCTCTTGTACAATGTTCCACTGAGAGGCCTGGAGACAGCGGTCTATGACAGACAAGTAACAGGGCAGTGTGAGCCTAAGTGTAACCCTCAGGCCGGTGTGGCACAGAGGGGAGTCGAGGGCTTTAGCATCCACATGGACTGCGTCTGTTCTGCAGGGACACACAAACCCACACACCGGGGAGCTGTGCAAACATCCTTAGACTTGATTATTCAACGGGAAGTTGAAGCTTCAAGCATGAAAAACATAGTCTATGAAGTAATTCAAGGCAAGCTCCTTAAAGTTTTCTCGTTTTTTGTAACTTTTTTTTTACCAGCATAACTTGTACGACTGAAACATCTGAGGCAAAAATGAGAAGTTGCTGGTGACTTGCAGCAGTATGTTGGGGGCGGAGGGCAGCAGGGTGCAGCCAGTTCATATCTGTATCCACCCCCTAATTATGGGCCTCATCATATGTCAGATGTTGCTTATCTGTTACTCGTCTTTGAGTTGTATGTTTACGGATGGTCCCTTGGCCATCTGTAGCTGCGGGCTCGGCTTGAGTGGGCTGGGCGAAGGAGCTATAACCACTGCTGAGACTTGTGATCTTCTGCAACCCAGCCCTTTCTCTCAGAAACAGAGCAGGTTGTGCAATATCTGCTCTTCACATTCCCCAGACATTACCCTTGGCTGGGCCACTTGCAAGCAATGCCAGCAATATGAATTGTGAAGCATTTTACAATGGATTGGAACATTACAGCCCCCAGTTGTGCTGTGTCCGGCTCATAGCCGGACAGGCCGTAGCGGGCACCGGGCAATCCCCCGGGGCGCCGCACGGGTGGGGGCCAGTTTTGGGCCCCTGGGGGCCGTTTTTGTTACGGGGTCGTTTTTGCAGCATAGGTGCAAAATCGGCCCTGTAACAAAATCGGCCGAGACCGGCCCTGGCAAAGAGGTTGGGGACACCCCCAAGTAGGGGGCGGGGGGCTGCCGAGCACTGTGCCAGGGCCGGTTTTGGTTCCCAGTCCGGCCCTGCTCCGGCTGGTTTAGCAAACACATGGAAATGCAAGCAATTGTCTCGCTCTTGCAGTGGGAACAACAAAGTGATTCATGGGAGTAGGGGCTGCACACTGCCATCACTACTACCCCATTCTCTCCCCCCATTAGTTCACAGATCAAAGACGATATGGTTTTAGATCGAGCCTGGGCAGCGCATGCGCTTCCCTGCGAGGCTTGCTGTATTGGAGTATGAAATTGAAGCCTCCCCACTCTCCACCCATATTTGTCATTGGCTTGTGTCATTGTCCTTCGTAAATGCTGGCTTCTGATAGGTTAATAGGCTTGTTAGTTCCTTCTTAGTACCGCCTTTTCTTCAATTGTAACCTCCCATGAGGCTGGCCCTTTTACCTCTGTCACACGGTACCTCTTATTTAGTCTGCAAGCACAATTTTCATTAACGAGTTACTACTACAGCAGGCATGGCATGTTTTCCTGCATCATTCACGGCATGCTGTCCTGCATCATTCAGCGCGCCCGTTACACTCACAAGTTTTATAAGCATGGGCTCCGCTCAGTGTTTCAGTAGGGCACACACTTTGATGTGCCAAGGCTCTCCCAAAGTTATTAGATGTACACACTGGCCACAGCTTAGACTATTTACCCAGGGCCATGTGCCCCCACTACATTTCACGACACTCCTGGAGGTGGAAGAGGGGTTCTACGTTGCTGCCCGGGTTGCTTAGCATTTCCAACTGTACCAACTGTGGCTGAGGGAAACAAGCAGAAGCTGCACTCGGTCCAACCTGATCCCAGCTCTTTTCCCACAATCCCCGACAGAGCACTGAGGCTGGTGGAGTGAGAACTCTGCCCCAGGATCCTGCTGAGCTCACTGCTAGGAGTAGGGCGAGTCTGAGTCCGGGAGGGGCTTGAGAGAGGCAGGCAGCTGTCACCCAACACACCAGCCATCATAAACCCTCTCCTTCACTAACCGACAAGCCCTGTGCGGCCTCCCACATCTCGGACAGCACAATCCTTTGACCGTACATTATGCTGCTGGAAAACCGGGATCAGAAGCAGCTCAGTCAATGTACCTCACCCTACTTTACTACGTTTTGCTACAGTTATACTAACATTTCTCACACGCAGGGCCCACAATTACCTTCTACAATCTGTTTAAGGAGGTCATCCAAACACACTGCTTTGTCAATGCACGTCCCATGAAAGGCTCCTTCATGTGTTGCCCTCGTTTCCAAGAAACTTAACACAGTGCTTGTTTACCAATTGAAATGTAACTGTTGACCAGTAGCAGCATGTGGTTTTACTGTGTTAATATGGTAATTACAAAACACATTTTACTGAAAATCAGAGTAGTAAATGAAACACTGACCCGTACACTTATGAACGTGCTTATAAACATTCAAACTTTCATTTTAAAAAGGAAAGCCATCGCCGTATGCTACCCCAACTCGCTCTGCAAACCAGTTGATTCTCCACTGAAAAATAAAACATCCTCACTAGTATCGCCAACCAAGACAAACAAAACTATGGTCCACAAGCCCTAGTTTCAAAATTGTAGTGTATGGCCTAAGAGGCCACACTCCGGATACGGCTTCACCATACTCCCACATTGTGTGATTCTAGGCAAAAGGCTTCCTCTCCATGTGCCTTTGTTCTACACTCTGTAATATCTAGGCGCACGTAGAAATCAGCAGTTAGTGCTATACCTGAAGACTATACAGATAATAGACACTTCTGCCAAAGCAAGAAGCGCTTCTCAATGCCTTTTATTTATTTGTTTTAAAAACCTACAATAATAAAAGGCATTGCCATTTACAATACCAATAGGTCAAAGTTTCTAAAATGCAAGACTTTTTGCATTGCAAATGCTTGTTAGGTTTGGCGTCAGCCAAGATCTTTTGATTTTACTAAAAGTATAAAATTATACATCTATAATGCACATTCTTATAAGGTGCTCAGACAGCCTTCTTCACGCATTGGTCTGTTGTTGTATCGTCCATCTTTGATTCCACTCGATACATAATGCATGGGTCAAAGGATTAGACCTTTTAAACCATTGCCTCCCTTCAATGTGAGTGATATCACCACTTATACACCAAAAAAGTATTCACCTTCAGTGCCATGACTGTGCTATTTCTTAACTGTTCTAAATATAATATATTATGCGAGGGCCTGACAGCATTTCCAGTACTGTTGTAATGAGTTTTAACTATATTTAGGGCTCCCGGTTTTATGGTATTTATTTTTTTAACATTTCTGTCTGTATCCATATTTATTTTTGGGCCATTGTATCTGTATTTACCCATATTTATTTAGTGTTTTGCAGATAAATGAAGTTGTACAACTGTATATTTCCATAATTATTTAACTGGTAGACTTGCAGTCATACTTTGATATCTTTCTTGTTTTAGCTATTTAAGCTGCAAAATATTACATAACAATACATCCACTGGTAAATAATAGCATTATACCACAAATGTATGCTGAAATATGAGTTATTTAAAGAAAATTCATCCTATTTTTTTTACTTCTCATCCTGTCCATCTGCTCAGCTGTTGGGCTATAATTCATGAAAGACTGCACAGAGAGTCACTTAAAAGAAGCCCAGGATTCTGTATTGATCCACTTTTAAAAATTAATGCAAACAGAAAACACATTGCTTCCTGTCTGTATTTATCTGTAAAAATCTGTAAAAATGGAAAACCGGGAACCATAACTATATTCAAAGTTTGATGCCCATGCTTGGGAATGCCTGCACATGCACAGTCACCTATCTTCTAATTGGATTCCAAAAAAACCTTATCACAAGATCATTCAAAGACGTCTGCCTGTGTGCAAGCATGAATGAAATAAAGATTCACTAAAATGTTGAAAAACCATAGAAAAAGTGCTGGCAGCAAATGCTAGATGTATTGGCTATAACAATGCGTGCTTCCGTGTTCACTATATGCAAGAAAAAAAGTGCTAAAAAGAAAGATTTTTCATCCAGCACAACTGAGAATTTATGGGATCAACAGTAAAAGAGCTTTAAGAAGCATGACCGAGATAGGGGTTGTGGCTCTATCTACAAGTTGATTAACTTAAGTACAGAATTCAATTGATAGGAAATTGTTACCTCAATTGAAAATGAGTTTGCTTTATGTCTATGTTATCTGATCTGATCTGTTTATTATAATAGGTTACAACAAAAGCAGTAGAGATGTCTTATTTGTAATGAATAATACACAATAATAGACCTTCCTTTAGCTGTGAATTGTTATTATACTTTGTTAAAGCCTGTAGATTTGTATTTTGTTACAAATAATTTCACAAATTACTTACGAGGCAAGGATTTTGTGCTCGTTATAGCCTCTGACAAACCCTGGCGGTAGAAGATTTTCTCTTAGATATTCTCTGTTAGACACTCCCTGTTGCATTGGATGCTATTCTGCCATGTGCAAGTTTGTAAATGTAGGCATAGTATACAGCTGTTTCTGTTTTTAGCTTCTTTTTAGTTTTGATTTGACAGCTTTAGCTGTCTGCCAGGCTCTTATAACCAAAAAGAAACCAAATCAAAAAACATACATGCATGCACATGCGTATAACAAGGGTGTGGAATTCCTATACTCTGATGCCCAGAACATATTGTTTGGGGTCACAGACAACAACTTTACATGTTTATTTTGTGCTTGGAATACGTAGGCCCAACACCCTGCAGCAAAAACCCTTTGGCTGCCAGATTAGAGTGACACATTATGGATCTGGAAATGGCATTGTCTGCAGTTAAGAAGCATTGTCAAAACCAATAGGTATGGCATTGGTGGGCAGCCTTTTGGTTTTGTCAATGTGTGTCTTGTTTTGAGATGGTTTTTGTAAAACAATATTGGTGTGTGAGCTGCTGAGCCCTCATCACTATAACAAACATTGGCAAAAACAAAAGATGTTGGTCTCAAAAACCATACGTTGCCACTGTATTTCCTGACACTGAACAAAGCTATACTTTGCAAGCCAATATGCTCCTTGGGAAAGAGCAGGATGCTGTCACTTACAGTGAAGCCATCTGGTAAATATACAGCGATAGAATATTAATAATAACAAAAGGGCTTTGTTAACGCCAGACAAAAATAGGGGCCCAATCATTTAAGTCACAAAAGTGCACCCATAGTATAAGTTCATGCATTCGTGTAGATTTACAGCTTTAATGTAGTCACAAGAGTACATGAATAGGTCACAAAATCGTATCCCTAGAAAATATTTGTGAACTGTATTTTAGCACGAGCAAAGATGAATGTGAATATTTGCTCATGCAAAAATCTGTTGAGCGGTAACAAGTTCACTTTTCCACTAACCATTTTTTCCCCAACGCTGGAAGTTTTAGTTATGCACGTATCAGGATTAGATTTCCAACATTTCTCCCTATCAGAAAATAGAGACAATCTGATGAACCTATAAAACATGCAAGTTAGTCAGAGTATACAGACTCAAAAAGACATTCCAACCATAGGGAACAATAGTGTGTTGCTAGTATTCAAACCCTACTATTGTTTGAGCTCTGACACAATCATAGAGGCTATTACAGAGCTCTTATATAATGAGATTGCTGCCATAATTTGTTGCTGCCCTACATGGCATCAAAGGGACAAGTGGATTATGTTACAGGACAAATAGATTTCCCTCCTGAGAAGAAACCCTGAGACTCTGATCTCTGACCTGTACTTTAACGCCGACAAGAGCACAATTATCAATGACCTTATTTTCTACTCAAGAAAAACAGCACTATGGCGCGCAGCCATATCAAACCTACTTAACGTACATTAATCCAAGAACATTCTGTACAGAGTTAAACTCACGATCGTGCCCTCCCAAAATCTAAGAGCTGACCTTACTATTACCTTATACAAAAAGGCACTGTTCTGATCCAAGCACCAAACAAAGATCTCAACAAGTTTGTGGACTTTTTCACCATCCTTAAAAAGCATGTGCATGACTCCTATCCCTCTACGCTCCCCCAGCGCCTGCTGTCGCCATCTAACTCTTGTCATAGCTCCTGTCAATGCAGATCAAAGGACAGGGATAAGGGATTCCTGTTAATGTCCACCAAAGCTACATCCACTCCCCCTTGCATCCCCTTACTCTCTACCTAATGTTCAGACTGGCTCGACTCCAAACTCAAAACAACACTCTGGGCAGCATCTCCCCTATATCTGCTAGTGAACTTCCCTTCACTCCCCCAAACCTCTATCATCTCACAATAAGGCAACACCGCCGCCCCCCTCTTCCAACCCTCGCTCCTCTCCTACACTCATAGTGATTAACACACTAGTCACTCACAGTGCTGCGGACACCCACCTCAATAGCCCTGTGACCACCCTGCTGAGCGTGCCTAGCCCTTTGCACACCCCATCCTCTCAGAAACCTAGACGCAGGGTGGTCGAGCTACACTACCCGGCTACCCGACCATGCCAGCAGAACAAGTCCTGACCCACTGGTCTCCTTCCCGCAAGTACAACCTTCACCTATGGACCTTAAAACTCTGAACCTCAGAGCAGCCAACATAGCTCAGAGCATCCATAACTCTGTTCTTGAATTGAAGAGCCTCCTTCACCTCACTGATCACTCTCTTTCGAATATCAAGCTCTCCCAGAACTCAGTTCTTCCCCCACTCACCAAGCCCTTCCCTCAACACTTGCCTCTAGCCTTTAGACACCTTCGCCCTCGTAAGCATCCCAAGTAACTCTCAGAGGACGAAATTCTAGCACTCCTCTTATCCTTTAAAACCTCTCCTGATGCCCCAGTCCTCCAGACAAGAAAGATGAATACTTAGTTAATCAACTTTAATAGATCATCAACTCTCCGTAACAGAGGAGCAAACAGCAACAACTTAGCGCAAGTACCCTTATCCTCCCTAACACACAACACATGCCCGACCCTCCACTCTCCGGACTCCGAATTAACTGCTAATCAACAGCAAAGCATAATTCTGACATCACCACTCTCATCCTGAGCGAGAAATCTGACGTAGCAATCCTGAGCAAATCAAGGCTCAACAAATCCTCGGCACCTTATCTAGACTTTTTGGTCCCTTCAAATTATAACATCGTAAAGCTTGACAGGCAAATAAAAAAGGGGGAGGCATTGCTTGCATCTACCGCTCAGACCTCCTCGTCACAACTGCACTCCTGCGAATAACTTGCACTCTCCATATGTAACAACTCTACCCAGTTGTGCAAACTGCATATCTTCTACCACCACCCCAGGTAAGAATGACACCTTCATCGACCACATCATGGAAATCACTACAGCTAAGGTTTCCCCCCACTCCAATGACATTTTTCTCTGAGACTTTAATCTGCACTGGAATTACCTCAATGACTCTCTGGTCAATGCCCTCAAAGACTTCCTTGCAGACCAATAACTTACTCAAGCCTGCACATTCCCAACTCACACGAAAGGCACCACACTGGATTGGATCATTGCTAAGGCAACGGCGGTCAGGCTTAACTCAATAGATCCATGCAAGCAGTCTGAGCACTATGCCATTACCGTCCTAATGCCTGGCATCCACAAGTCAAGGCCAGCGCAACCTGTGAACTGAAACTCTGGCTCAGGGATACAAAGAACCTAGATCTCAGAAAGCTGACTGTACGTTGCGAGAATAACCTCCTCCCCCTGAAATCTCTCAAAGGTCAACAACCTGACAGAGCACTACAACTCAACTATGTCTGACATAATAGGATCCCTTAACAATGAAAGGAGAACCCTCTGGCTAACAGAAAGAAACTGGAGACAGCACCCCTCAGCCTCCCAACTAAAACTTCTCTGACAGACCAGAAATGCTTGCAACAGGAACATCCTCAATTCTAAAAAATACTTCTTTAGATCAGAACTGGAAAACGCTAATAACAGAACTCACAAGCTCTTTGAAATTGTCAAACATCAATTAAAAAAACTGGCCAAAACTTCCAAAGAAACCTCAAAATCCCTAATGACCTGTGAGAAGTTCTCCTCCTTATTTACTGCCAAAATTACCTCCCATCGGAAACAAACTTAATTCCACCACCAACATTCGACCTCCTCCTGCCAGGTCCCATCTCTCCTCTCTTCCCCCAAAGACAACACCCAAAAACCAAGTGCACTGGTCCAAATTTAAGTTATATGCCGGCCATTCCATCTTGAAAATTCTATCCTCCTTAAATCTGAATAACCACTTTAATACCCACTCCCATCCACCTGCTTGGCCGCGACCTCTTAATATATCATTCCCATTTGGACTACTATAATCAACACTTCCCTTCTACTAGGATCCAAACCTGACTCTCTAAAAGCCGGTCAAGTCGTCCTCATCTTAAAAATAACCACTTTGAATCCTGCTACTCCAGACGATTTCAGAACAATATCCAATATCCTACTTCTAGCAAAAGTTCTGGAGAAATGTGTGCAACTTCAACTGAGCCAACATATCACCAATTTCAATCTACAAGACGAAATCCAATCTGGGTTCAGGACTGGGCAGAGCACAGAAACTACTATTCTCCATATTGTGGATGACGCTCTTCAAGCTCTTGACCAAGGCAAAACATGTCTCTTAATTCTATTGGATTTATTTTTGGCATTTGACACAGTCAACCACAAGAAACTACTTGAATACCTCAAATTCAGGATGGGAGTAGGGGGAGCTGTTCTCGGATGGTTTAGATCCTTGCTCTGGAATCTCTCTTAGAGATTCTTAGTCAACAGTAATCTATCTGCTCCTTCCCCAATAACGATCGGAGTCCCCCAAGGATCAACTCTTTCCCCAACCCTCTTCAACCTCTACCTTCAACCGTTAGCTGAATTACTACGTACCGCCAACATCTCCTTCCGTATGTATGCCGATGATACTCAGATCTACATCAAAATCTCATCTCTAGAGGAGATCTACTCTTTGAATGAGGCCCTAAAGCTGACTATTCAATGGCTCGCCAGCTCAAAATAAATGTACAAAAAACGGAGTTCCTTCTAATCTCCCTCCCTGAAATTAACACTGACATCCAGGAATGGACCAAGTTGATCACAGCACTAAACTGCGCACCGACCATAGTGGAATCTGTCCAATCTCTCGGACTAATCCTAAACAGCAACCTGAATATGCGAGACCACATCAACTCGATGGCTAAAACTGCCAGGTTTCACCTGAGTTACCTGAGGAAACTAAAACCTTTCCTTGATGCCTCTGACCTAACAATGGCAGGCCAAGGATTAGATATCGCCAGAATCGAATACGGATGCTCAACCCTTCCTGGCCTGCCCAAGATCTCCACGGCCCCCCTAAAAGCTTGCCTCAACACTGCCGCAAGACTATTAACAGGCTCAAAATAATTCAACCACATCTGTCCGCACCTGAAAGCACTGAACTGGCTTCCTCTCAAAGCCAGAATCCAGCTCAAACTGGCATGTATCACGCACAAAGTGCTACATACGAAATCCCCTGCAATCTCGTCCAGAAACTCATGGTTTCTGGAGGATCCAGAAACTCCTGGTCCGCCAGAGACTTTGTGCTCCAGCCACCCCACTTCCGAAAGGAAAAACCTACAATCGTGCCTTCTCTGGGGCTGCACCAAGAACCTGGAACTCGATGTCGTCTTTCATCAGAAGAATTCCCTCTCTGTCAATATTTGAAAAGGAAGCCAAAACCTTCCTATTGGGCAAGTTCCTCCCATAAATCATGCATTGCACACACCTCTCAGCAGCATTGATTTTTTTTGTTGCCGATAGATTGTTGACTGACTGGCTGCTATCTATCTTGTACTGACCTGGTAGTCCCACAAATTTAATTGCTGGATATCTCTGCATAATGATCTTAATATTGTATACACCCTATTGTATACACCCTGTTACTTTCCAAGTGTATTCACTTCCTTCTATCCCTACTTATGTTTTTATTGTCTATTTCATACTTGTATATAAAGTGATATCCCTGTAAAGTGCTCTGATACCCTAACAGGTCACGTTTGCGCTCTATGAAACACTAAATAAATAAATGAATAAGCAAGTTGCCCCATGGACAAGTATATATCATATTAAATGCCACACTCCTGATATAAGGACTTTTGTTCCGTTCTCATCAGCCGTTGGTCCCTTTGAGTGTCATTCAAACTCAATTCTTACCCATGGGCACATAGCAAGGGACAATGTGTCAGTCCACTGCATTCATTGGCGCTATTGCCTTGTAGGTGGCTGCATTGTCCCTCATCATATGTGCACAGCTGTATGACAGGCCTTGTGCATCAATCATTTCATTTTCCTTTTTTTAATTTTTAGAGGGCCCCTTTTTTTCTTTCCTTGTATTTTCTGTCTGTTTTGTTTGTTTTCTAGAGAACCTGCAAATCCCCAATATTTGCCAGTGGGTTGTATACTTGCTGCTCATTTCAATTGCAGTGCACCACATACCAAGCAGCCATTGCTTCTAAACTTGGCAGCCATCTTGGAATGGTATTTTCTGCAATGCATTGTTATTTTACTGCTCCAGGATCTCACCCATCTTGGATCAGTACAGCAACAGTACACTTTGCATAATACCATTGCAAGATGGCTGAGCACTGCAATGTTTCATTTTGTACTTGCATTTTCCTGCTAGCCCACTTGGCACAATTATGTGTGACATTTTTTCTTATTTCTTATTAATTTATCTTGCATGTGATTGTTGAGTATTTGTGTGTGCTTTATTGTGGGTAGGTGCATGACTGAATGAAAGAATGAATCAGGGGTGGATGAATTCAATGATGAATGACAGTGTGTATGTATGACTAGTTAATGAGTAACCAAAAGGGCACTTACAGTTATCACTCACACCAATTCTTGTTTTTTGTTAAAAAAAAGACAATTTAAAAAAACTTTTATATCACACTCATGCCAGTTTTTGATTGGTACGAGCCGTGCCATATCAGACTGTGCACATGGAGTTCAGGATTGAGCTATACTCGCTGTGAACATTCTATACTCAATGTCTGGATCTGGTGTAGATGTCACTGACACATTAAAGGACCAATACCAGATAACCTCATAGCAGAGCTCTCAATAATCCAAGGTCCAGGCGTGTGTTGCTAACTTAGCCTTGGAAGTTATAGTCCTGTTTATCCAATTTAAAAAAAAACAGGACTACAAGTTCCAGCATGCAATCAATAAGCCTGCACCGGATGAGCTATTTACACACAGATCCGAGAAACTTCAGAACCCTGCCCCTAGTTGATCATGCACAATCTGTTAATGGTCCAAGTCATTGCAGGCATTAAATACTCTTTTGAACAAATGCACATATTCTAATATTAGATACACATCGCTGCATGATCAAGGGAAATTATTAAAGAAGCATGTTTTGGACAATTTTCCATTTAGGGAAGTTGCTAAAACATAAATGTTTTCACTCAGCTAGCATTTTAACCGAAAAGCCGACCCAGTTAATAATAATTGCAAACCGTAAAAAAGAGTGATGTTATCAGCAAGAGAACTATTTGGCCATAAAGGAAGTTTTGCAGAGTCCTCCCACAATCCTCTGGCTGACCTCTGTGGTGTTGACCAGTTGGGGCAGGAAGTGGAAAATTGTGATAAAACATAATTTCTGACTGCTTTTCTTAGCACCCTGGATTTCGTTGTCTTCAGTTCATCCTGTAGCAGCGTGTGCAGTCAGTCTGAAGTTCAAACCTAAAGATTTTCGAAAACATGTTTGATCAGCAAATCTGTAAGAAAGCGCATGCAGTATACACTTTACTGCCTCGCTCGGCTCTTTCCACATTTACTGTTCAAGTAAAATCTGTGAGACAATGGGCCAGACAAACCTTCTGGGACACGAGCCATTGTTTATAATGGTTTCCTTGCTGATGAACGTTTCCCAACTCCTGCACAGATATGTGATAATGCATTTTTGGCTCGTCAGACGAGGCCTGTTCTTTCTTTGGAGGCAAAAGCAGCCTTCGAGACATGAATGCACTTAACTCGACGATGTTTCTCTATTTATAGATCATACATCCATTGCAAATGTTACTGAAGTGAAGGAAAACATGACTATGGGAGCGACCTTAGTGACGAACCCCAGCGGAGGATTCCTGGTAAGAAAATAGTGCGGCCCTTCTTCCTTCTCACAACAGTGTGAACCGTTATACCATCTTTCAGACGCTTGGACATGATATTGTTTTTCATTGTTTCCTCTCCTAGGCATGTGGGCCCCTCTATGCATACAAGTGTGGAAGTCTTCACTATACCACCGGCATCTGTTCGAACGTAAGCGCCACCTTTGAGGTGGTGAACTCCATCGCGCCCTCCGTACAAGGTATGTGCGCGGCGGATCGAGCGCGTGTTTGGAGAGTGTTAGCCATGGAAAACGACAAATGGATTAAACACAGGGACATACCACAAGCCCGAACCATTTTTCTCAGCTACCAACATTTCCAATTTAGGAAATAGATTCCCTTGGAGTATGTTACATTGTAAACAGTTTAAAGAGCCGAGTAAAGTCCAAACACAGTTTAGAACCTGGACCCTGGATGCTCAGTAAGGCAGAGAAAAAAAGTTTTCAAAGTAAACTGAACTCTATGGAATGTGACTCTTTAGCTTGAGTGATTGCATTTCTGGCCCTGATGTACAGACAGAAAGCATCTAAATATGTAAATTAGTCTAAATCTGCTACATTAATTTATGCCAGTAACGCAAAATGGGCCAAGTAAAGCAATTAAACCGTTTTTTAAAGCATATTGGAATATTTTATATTACAAAATATTAAGTTGTACACTAAGACATCCATGTGTATTATAAGCTGTCATTCTAATTGCATTACTAGCATAAGATTAAAATGCTTTATTTCTTTATTGATTTAGTAGTTTTATTAAGAACAGTATGCCATATTTTGATCTCTTCAGAGGGTTGTTGAACGAGGAAATCCTGTATAACAGAAGTGATTGAGATGTTTGTAATGTATCACCTCAGCGTGTTGGTGGGGGTGGCCAAAGTAAAGGCACCCATGAACGTGCAGATTCTGTTGGGGTCCCGTATGACGTTGGGACTCCAATAAATAAAACGGGGGCGGGCCTGCTAGCCAGCCTGAGACCTCAACCATAGTGTGGCTTGGCATTTATTTTTAGGCCCCGATCTCAGGCTTACGGCCCAGCTAGTATGAGGGCCAACACCACGATGTTAGAAGTGCACTGTTAAATTGCAACTCCTGTACCATGTGGATATTGTAGTATGGCGCAAGGACGTGCCCGATGGTGTACTTGCTCACATGTATGGACGCCCTGGCCTCACTTTAGAGCAGAGGTCTGCAAACATTTGGACACCGTGACCCCCCTGTCAATCTTTTCAGAGGTAAGGACGCACTCCTGACAAACATCTCTGGAACTCGGTACTCCTCATCATCGACAACCATAAATGCCCCCAGTTTGCACAGGACATCATTTTTACGGTGGGAATATATTTTTAAACAGTGTTTAGCAAGTCAAAGGTTTGTGGGTGACTGGTCACAGGCTAACTGCACAAAAATCAACAGTAGAAATAGTCCACCAGACCACAAAACAGGCCAGCATGCAGCCAATAGAAAACCCTCACATTGATCTGCCAAGCCACCCCTTTGGGCACTGCCAGACTGTCCTATAGGCAGCGCTACTGGAATTATGAGGCAACTGAAGGACCAAATTATGCAGCAGTTTCAAACTTGTAAATGCCGAGCTGTATAGATGTTTTGTAAGGTATGGGAGACTGCATGCATTTGTGCTTGCTTGGGACAATATTTATGGTCATAGAACAGAAATTAACAGTAAAATCAGTCCACCAGACCATAATACAGGCGAGTAAGCAGCAAAACAAAAAACACACACGGACCTGACTGACCATCCCTTTGGGCACTGCCAGCCTGCCCTAAAGGCAGGGCTACTGGAATTATGAGGCAGGGGAGGACCAAATTCTGCAGAAGGGTTGATTAAGTTGTGTGGTAAGAAAAGGCAAATAATGCTTTGTGATGTGGCATTGACATTTTTTATACATGATAACACTAGGCAAAGATTTCACTTCATCAGTACCAGTTTATACCAAAATACAGCAATAAACAACAGAAAGATGTCTAATCATCCTTTATGAAGGACCTTCCAATCCGCAGTGTTACCACATTAGAAGCTCACCTGGACCTGGCCGAGAGCAGAAGGGGTCCCTTAAAACCCTGGTGGTCTTGTGCTGAGTTAAGCAGTTTACCCACTCCTCTTTCCTCTCACCCCCTCCCTTCTATCCTTCTCCCCTCTCTCAACCCCTGAGCCCTATCTCCCTTTGTAGGCCATTTTCTTTCACTCCTTTTTACAACTTCTGAACTCTCTCCATTTGACCTCTCACTTCATCTTTAATCACCCCTCGATGTTCTGTTCTTTCAATCCCCTCATCTCTAACAGTCTTTCTCATTTACCTCATGGCTTCCCTGGACCCATCTTCTCTCTCAAGCCTCAGCACTTCTCATTCACCTCAAGTCTCGCCCTTGAAATTTCTGTCTTATCTATTTGTATCTTACATTTCTACCGTCCCCCATTCATCATTCCCATCTCTCCTTTATTCATCCACACCTTCTTGAACCAACGTCCATCTTTCCTGTCACCTCAGCACCCACCCCAGAACTCCCTCTATTCCCCTATCACTGCTCTCCCTCACCCATGTCACATCAAATTCTCTTTTTACCTCACAGATCACCTCTTAGCTATCTTCTCCCACCCTTTAATAGTAGCCCTCTTCACTGCCTTCACCTTTCTCTCACATTCACCTCTCCTCTTGCAATTCTGCACTTCCTTCACCACTTCACATTTCTCCTCACCCCTTACCTCTCAAATCGAATTCTCTGACTCCATCACCTCTCTCGGCTGCCTTCTCTCATCCCATCTACTCACCCTTATTTCTCCTCACCTCTCACATCCTCCTCTCTCACCCCTCCCACTCTTCCACATCCCTCACCTTGCCTCTCCTCACTTCCCTCACATCATCCACCCCTTCTCTCCAGTCCCCTCTCACACCCACATCCCACCTCTCA